>NC_084867.1:2599336-3890254 GCF_951802175.1 Populus nigra | reverse complement strand
TTTTTAGATTATTTTGATGTGCTGATATCAAAAATAATTTTTTAAAAATAAAAAAAAATATTATTTTAATACATTTCTGAATGAAAAACACTTTAAAAAACAACCGTAACCACACTCCCAAACGGTCATGATCTTCTCAATATTTATCATTCATTATGTTTCCATAATCTCTGCATACAAATCATGGAAATCATGTATATATATGGCAAGAATCCCTCCCGCATCAATCCCCTATTTAAAAATAAAAACAATGCATAGAAAAACAAGTTAGTATTTTCTACATGGTATCAAAGCTTTCTACCCCAATGACATCTTCCTTATTTCAAATTGTGTCCCCTGGCCCTTCCTTTGAGATTTCACTTTTGAAAACACACTTACCTGATATCTCCATTAAACTAGCCTTAAACAACTATCTTTTATGGAAAGCCCAAGTCATTCCCATCTTGCATGGTTATGGTCTTTTTGGATATGTGAAGAATGAGGTTCCATGTCTAGTGTCAACAATCATTGGTGAGAATTGTGTGTTGCAAACAAATCCTGAAGCAGCAGTTTGGCTACGCACTGATCAACTAATCCTTGGATGGATCAATAGTTCCCTATCTGATGGTCCTCTCTCTCAAGTCATCAATAGTGAATCTTCACATGATGCCTGACAGGTGTTGGAAACCCTTTATGATACTCGCACTTGAGATCGCATTCAACAAATCAAAGGCAAGTTGTATTCCGTGAACAAAGGTACTTCTTCTTTACAAGATTATTTACACAAAGCAAAATATTTAGCTTTATCTCTCTGTGGTGTAGGAAAACCAATGGATGAGGATGAATTCATCATTTGCATTCTTTAAGGAATAGGATCTGAATTTGATCCTATAGTAGCAACATTGAATGCTAAAGATATTTTCCATCTCTTGCAGGAGTTATTAGCAAACTCTATAATTTTGAAATTCGACTTCAAGGAGCACGAACAACTACTAATGTTTCTTTTCTTACAAATTATGGTCGAACAAACCTAAAGCCATGGGTGAATCCTGGTACTTGTGGTTGTAATGGTTGAAATTCAATTGGAAGTGCTTCATCATCACAACTAAAGAGACTCGATTCTCTCGCTCAAATGGAGGTTCCTTTGAAACTCGTCAGAAACAATTCTCAAATTGTGGTGGCCATGGACATGTTGGCATCACTTGTTTTCGATGCGGGGGGCCTAATCACAAAGCAGACAAATGTTTTGCTTTTGATGAAGAAACTGATTAGTATAAAGCTTTTGCTGCTATTAAAATTAGAGAGATTGCAAAAGAGACCTGGTATTCTGATACTAATGCAAACTAGCATATGACCTCTAACACAAATGAAGTCCAAAGTATTAACTATTATCTTGATAATAATTCTATCATGGTTGGCAATGGTCATGACTTACTTATCATTGGCACTAGACACATTATTTTTCCTACTACCAATCTCAAGCTGAATGATGTTCTTGTGGTTCTTGCAATTAAAAAGAAATTGTTGTCTGTCTCTTAATTTACAAGGGATAATAACTGCTATTTTCTGTTTTATCCATATGGATTTATTCTCAAGGAAATGAAGACGAAGTAGGTGATCCTTAAGGGCTCAATGAAGGATGGGTTGTATCCGATCAACCTGCAACAACTCTTAAAATCTCATGTTACATTTTTAGCCAATAAAGTACCTAGCAGCTTGTGGCATGCACGACTTGGCCATCCTCAAGCTCGAATTCTTACAAAACTATATTTACCATTTATGAATAAACAAAATGCATTTTGTTAAGGTTGTGTTTTGGGAAAATCAACAAAGTTGCCATTTGAATCTCATGAATCCTATGATACTTCTTTTCTGCATACACTTTACACTAATGTCTGGGGTCCTGCATTTGTTTCTTCTTATGATGGATTTTGATTTTATTTAATCATTGTTGATGAATATTCTCAATTTTCTTATGAATCGTAAATTTAATTTAGCAACAATTTTCCTACATTTTTCAAGCAAATGGAAATTTAATTTAATACTTGTGTTAAAGTAATTCAAAGTGATGGGGGTGGTGAGTTTGTTAATCAAATTCTACACACTCATTTCAAAACTAATGGTATCATTCATAGATTCTCCTATCAGGAACACCAGAACAAAATGGCTTGGCTGAATGCCATCATCGACATATCGTGAAAACTGGATTAACATTGTTATCACATGTTTCTGTTCCAACAAAATTCTGGACAACTTTTAACACTGCAGTGTTCCTAATAAATCGTCTGCCTACTACAATTCTTGGTTACAAGTCACCTCATAAAGTTGTTTTTGGTTCCACTTCTGCTTATGACTCTCTATGAGTTTTTGGGTGCACTTGCTACCCATTACTTGCACCATTTGGTCGATCAAAATTGGGCTTTAAGTTAATACTGTGTGTGTTTCTTGGTTACTCAAACAATCACAAAGGATATCGCTGTTTTGAATCTCAGACAAGTCGCATCTATATATCTCACCATGTGAAATTCAATGAATTTCAATTTCCCTATAGATTCACGCAAGAACCTGGCAAACATACTTCTTAGTTGTTTAAAGTGAGAGCACTTCCTAGGCTACTTAAGATCATGACTGAAAAATCACTTATTTCAACTTAACAAGTAATACATCATGTTCCAACAACAACTGTCCAAGGTGTGTTAGCACCTCAGTCTCCAATTCTTGAACTTATTTCTCCATCCATTGCACTAGAGTTAAATGTTTTAGCACTAGAGTCTTATCTCACACTTGCTCCATAATGACATCATCATATGATTACATAAGCTCAAACAGGGAAGCTGAAACCCAAGGTATTCTTTTCTTTGTGAGATCCAATACTTGCTTGCTTTGTTGTTGATCTTGCAGCTCAACCACAAGAGCCAACTTCATTTCAACACGCTCTTCATAATTCGTAGTGGCAGCAAGCAATGCAAGCTGAAATTAATGCTCTTCATACTAACAAAACTTGGACATTGGTACCTAGATAGCCAAACATGAATATTGTTAGTAGTAAATAAGTGTTTAAAATCAAAACATGGTCCAATGGTTCTATTGAAAGGTATAAAGCTCGACTTATGACTCGTGGATTTACACAACTACCCGGTCTAGATTATGCTGAAACCTTTAATCCAGTAATCAAACCAAGTAATATTCAGTTAACCTTTACAATTGGGCTATCTCAAGGCTGGTCTGTTAGACAACTAGATGTTTCCTTCATGGTGACTTACAAGAACGAGTATACTTGGCTCAACCACCAGGTTTTGAGGATTCCTCTCATCCTGATCATGTCTGTCATTTCTATAAAGTTTTGTACGATTTAAAGCAAACCCCTCAAGCCTAGTACCTGAAATTCAGTACTTATATCCAGCAGATGGGCTTCACATGGTGTCCCTGTGATCAATCTTTATGCTATCGCACTCAAGGATCAAACATTCTTCTTTTACTCATTTATGTTGATGATATTCTTTTAACAAGAAGTTCCTTTTCACAGATTTTTAAGTTTATTGCTCACCTTTCTACCACTTTTCATATGAAAGACCTTAGTGATATTTACTACTTCTTGGGTTTCAAATCATTTGTGATGAGTCCACCATCACTGTAAGACCTAAAATTGTAGCCCAAGTCAGTGCAAACCCAACCTAAGTTAACCTAGGTGTATAAGAAAAAGTTGCAAGAGAATTGTTTTTTTCTCTCTCTTCTAATTCTTATGGCCGTCGTGATCCTCCCTTCATCAAATCAAAGATTTTAGTTTTTGATCTCGAGTTTTTGGTTCAAGAAATGTGGAAGTAACAAGTAGGTGGTTCTCTTTTATGTTACTTTCAATTATAGTTTGTCTATGAAATGATTAAATAAGAGATTATGATTTATAAGGATTTGAAGTTTATGTTGTTAAGATTGATTTATGATTATTAAGAGTTTAATGTTAGGTGATTGATTTTGAGTATATTGTTAGAAATAAAGATTTGTGAGTTAATTTGTTTAAATTGATTTTTATAGGTTAAGAAATTCATTTCAACCTTGCTAAAAATCTAGACAAAATGGTCTTAAGGTTGAAAGTGATGATTTTATTTTGGTTCTTGATTTATACAAATTACAGTTTAGTCCCTAAACTTAAAAAAAATATATAATTTGACCCCTAAATGTATTTTGAGATTCAGGATAGTGTTATTATGAGGTTAAGGATGATGAATCTCAGTTTGATAATTGATTTGGAATATTTTCAGTTTGGTCCCTCAATTTTGGTAATTTACATTTTAGTCCCTGAACTTTATGAAAATTACAGTTCGGTCCCTGATTCGTTGTAGACAGAATTGAGGATGGTTTATGGGTGAAATTTCAGTATGGTTATGTATTTATAGTTTGGTCCAATTTTGGTAAAATTATGTTTTGGTCCTTGTTTTGGAAAATTGTTGTTTTAGTCCCTAAACTTAGGAGACTAAACTTGGTTTTATTTTATGCATTGGAATATTTTATTTGTGTTGTTTTAAGTTGTTTTTTTAGTATATTTTGTATATTGTTGTAGGTTCTCCTAACGATTATCAATAGAATTTTCGGGTCTTTCATCTGATATTCCTTTTAGTTCTATATTTTTTGGGTGAGTTGAATAATTTTTAATATGCATATAATATAAATAAATATGTATATTGATTATAAGATGAGTACGACTCGTTAATCTCTTGAATATTTACTCTATTTCCTGAGTACTCATTTATTCTTGAATTTGCACTCGCATTCTGTTGAACTAAATTCTATTTGATTTGATATATATTTCTTTAATGATTTTGCGAATATCTATTATGCCTTGATATAGGACTTGTTAGTAACTTCATGCTAACGGAGAATAGTTAGCCTATGTGCATATAATATTCTGTATACCTAGCTAGTGAGAGAGACATCAATCTATAGCGACTGATCCTCCCACAGTGGTCACCTTCGGGTGTCATCTGATCTCTGACTTGTATTCCGCTACTTTATGATAATATGCTTAGTATGTATATTTATATCAAGATAAATCAACTTGCAAACTATTAATGTCTAAAATGTATATTAAATGTTATTCACTTACTGAGTTGGTTAAACTCACCTCTCATTCTTAATATTATTTCAGGTTCTTAGTTTCTGATAGCAGGTGGACTTTGTTGGGTGTTCTTGCTTCTTCAGTTTTGGTCGGTATGTCTTGTTTGTTTTGCAAGGCTTTCTTTTTAGTTTTGATTCGATGTCTTAGACATTCAATTGTTACCTTGTTTTAATTAAGTTTGGATTTTGACAATGTAAGGAGTATTATGGATTATTGTTTTTGATTTAATTACTGATGAGAAGTTTTGAACTATCATTTAGTTTCATTAGTTTTGAATAATATAATACTTCTGAAGATTATGAAATGCTGCGTATTTTTAAATAACTTATTCTTTTGTTATGTCCGTTCTGAGGCTTAGCATAGGTAGAGTGTCCTTTCAACACCGCTCCTGCGTTGCCGGTCATGAACTCGGGATTCGGGTCGTGACAATCACTGTCACTCAAACAAGGTATTTACTGTCTCTTCTTTAAAGTTTGGTCTTGATGGCACCAAACTTGTGAGCACTTCACTAGCTTCAGGGCCTTTCATGTTTGCTGCTGATGGTACTCACTTAGCTGATCCTATCCTTTATCGTTGTTTGGTTGACTCACTACAATATCTCACTCTGACCAGACCTGATATCTTATATGTTGTACATCAAGTCTATCAGTTCATGCAAACACCCTATGATACTCACATCATTGCTGTTAAGAGAATCATTTGGTATCTGAATAATACTCTCAATATTGGTCTTCACTACGTTCAAACCCCTATTCATGAACTTTGTGGATTTTATGATGCAGATTGGGCTTGTTGTAGGGATGATAAATGTTCCACTACTGGTTTTGCTATCTTCTTTGGAGATAATTTGATATCTTAAGAAGCTAAGAAACAAGCTACCGTGTCTCGGTCAACAACTAAGGTTGAATACTGTGCCTTAGCATCAACTACAACTAAGCTTATATGGTTCGTGCATTTGCTTAAGAATATAGGCTATTGTGTTCCTCCTTCTGCTTTATGTTGTGACAATATCAGTGCTATTCATGTGGCTAAAAATTCAGTTTTCCATCACCGTACAAAACACATCAAAATCGATGTTCACTTTCTTCGTGAACGAGTTGCGAGTGGTGTTCTCTCCTTGACACATATCTCAGGATCTGATCAAATTGCTGATATTTTAACCAAATCCCTCTATGATACAAAGTTCATTCCAAATCATGGCAAGCTGTGTCTCGGTCCAACCCTACCCTGCCTTAAGCTTGAGGAGGCATGAAGAGATATGAAGGGATCCCTATTTATTCTCTTCATAATCTTCTCAATATGTGTCATTCGTTATGTTTCCATAATCTTTGCTTGCAAATCATGGAAATCATGTATATATATAGCAAGAATCACTCCTGCATCAATCCCCTGTAATGCCTATTTAAAGATAAGAACAATACATAGACAAACAGGTTAGCTTTTTCTACACGCAAGACTAAAGTTCTATAGCAACAAGAAAATCTCCACCCTGGTATTTGTGCTGCTTAAGGAGGTCAACATGAACTCTTTTTTATCTGTGGATGGATGAGTAGTGCCTTTGGCTCTTTAACCTCCTTGTAGTAATAACAGGATTAGGTCAGGTAAATGTACAATCATTCTCTTCTGACAACTCTTGGTCAGAGCAGGCAGCCAGAGTATACAAAATGAAGATCTTGCATCACTAAGAAAACCAACATGACTGTATATAAAATGAATTTTTACTGTAAAACTTGTAAGAAAACAATGAGGTAATGCTTTGTATCATGAGAGAAACGTATTCACTGATGCAAAAGTTCTAAAGCTTTTACCAAAGTGGGTCTAAACCTATTCACATCTAGCGTTACATTTTGCTTGTCCAAGTATATTGAACGAAATGCCAACCAACCCTGTTTCCCGATTACAGAGGGATCCCTTAAAACTACATGGTCGGCTGGGTATTGCTGTATCAAAGTGCTCTCTTCTACCTTAATTTTGTAGTCCAAGTACCTTATGTTCATGTCCTTTGCAGGGTCTTCAAAGGAAACTCTTGACGCCCATTCTACCCTTCCAAATGGAACTACTTGAATCAAGATTGCATTTTCAGGAAGGAAAACAATGTTGGTTAGGCCAGCACCATGAACTCCCATCACTACATCACAAGAGTTGATGATTTTTGCAAATCCTGATACATCTGGCCCAGGCTCTGCGACAATTACTTGGTAGCTCAAGCTTTCTGCCAGTTCAGCAATTTCACCAACATTTGTGAAAGCTCTTGATCTCTTTCTTGAAATGATTAGAAGCCGAGGCTTTCTCTTATCGCCATCCCTGATTTTGGCTGCTGTTATTTTCTTTAAGGAATACCATCTTCTTAAAAACTGCGTAAAGTCCTTCATAGAATATGGAGAGGTGGAAGAATCGATACTGAGCTCTTTGTTGTTTCGACCTTTAAGGCCAATTGTTAGGCTCTGGAAGCAATGCATATCATGTCTGTCATCGATGTCTATGATCTCATATCTAGACAGTGCCTCCAATAATGTTTTGAACTTTGCAATCCACGAAGATTTTCTGTTGGTAATGAGAAATTGTACTTCTCTATTAAAAGGTTGAGCAGTTGAGTAAAGTGGGACAATTATATCAGTGAAGGCATGGAAAAAGTTTCCTGAATATCCCCCAACAGAGAAAAGGATTGCAGGAACACTGTGATTACGAGTGCATCGAGGGATATCTGGGCGATCAGTTACAAGTTTTACTGACCATTTCCTAGCAAAATCCTTTTCCCCTAGAGCTTCTTTTCGCGCATAAGGCCTAATACTCCATGAGGTGTTTTCTGCTGTCAAGATATCGGATTCAGATGAGACAATGAAAGCAGTGGAGGAATTTCCATCAATCCTGATGTCCCCTTTTATCTCGCAGAACTCTGATCTTCCCATGATATTGCAGCGCAGCTCGATCTTTTCATTCATTGTTGCAGCATCTGCATCTAGGAAAATTGAAAAGAGCCTGTGTGTGAGGGATTTATGAAGTGTCATCAAGTCAAAAGGTAATGTTAACTCTGCTTATGTGTAGCTCACCAGTAGCTATTTGCTGAGAGCTACTTGTATCATTGACAATCAGGGAATCTTTAATCACAATTTCTGCATCGTTAAGAACCAACACCAAATAACTTGTGTTAGAATTTACGTAATTTCTTCAATTCAACAGAGCGATAACTGACCTAGTTTGAGCTAATCATCAAGTGTTGAAGTTTCAGAGTTGATCAAGACTTACCATTGACTGTTTGCCTGGAGCTGCCAGTATCATTGATCAATTTCTTATCATTTCTAACCATTTCTGCATCTTCAAAATACATGAATAAATCTTGTTAGCAAGGCTTGATAATCATACAAACTTCCTTGACATTGCACCTCATTATATACCCAGATGAACTATCAGGAGTCCTTAATGCTTAACTAGCTGAGCTTTTCTTATCTTTAAACTCACCCCTAGCTACTGCCTCCTGAGAGCTGCTTGCATCATTGATTGTAATAATTTCTGCATCCTCAAAATAAATAACGAATAGACCTAATTAAATTAGATATAATCACTCTTTTTTTGGCATAATAGCCGATCACTGATTCAACTAAACTCGTTTCTGTGTAAGCATTCATGATAAAAAAGCTTACCTTTGTCCATTTGCAAAGAGCTACTTGTGTCATTTACAGCAAATAGTTTCTGATCATCCCCCGTTGATAGCATGAAATTCACTGCAAAACCATCGGATGTTGGGAAAAACAGCGTTCAAAGAAATCGATACATAGGCACCATCTCAGATTTGATAGCTGAAGTGCAAGAACAATGGACGACTTACAAAGTGGTAGAGGACCCAAATAAGGGTTCAAGACGATGAAAAAACTCAACGTAATGAGCAGGCACGCAGCCAACGCCCCATACCCCAATTTCTTTCGCTCATGCTTGCTAAAGCTTCTGGTAAGTAAATTATCATACATCATTTTCTACTGCTAAAACACCTTTTTGCACATATACAACTATGCTATATCATTAATTGATCGAAGTGAACAAAATCTGTACAAAAACTCTTTACTAGAACTAGCTAGCTCGAAATAAGTTCATGAAACAATGAATTGTTTTGAATACTATGGACGTTGAGGTTTATGATTTCTTAAATAAAATTATAGGAAGATTGTCCAAATGTATGAAATTATATAATATGGTGGTTGCTGTGCTGGCATACATCTCCTTTCACGATCGATCATAAAGAATCGTTTAGCTGGTTTTAATTAATTAATTTCTTGAAGAGACTGAAAATATATTTTATTGAATTTGGATGGTATATATGAACCTTCAATCAATATATATAAATTAGTCTGCCTCAAGCAAGTCAACTTTTCTTGCTTGCTGTGTTGGTGCTACAATCTTGTTCAACGTTAATTACAAAAAATCATAAGAGTAAATTACATCGGATTTTCAGAAAAATAAAAATAATATCTCTGCAATGTTAAGAATCATCTCAACCTAATAATTTAAATTGTTAAGTAAAATTTTTCAAATAAAATTTTTTTGAACTTGAAACTTGCACAAACCCGCATTATCTTGTGTTTAATTTTTATCAAATAAAACTAATACCTCTACAATCTTAACACATCATGATGTCCTCCCATGAAAATTAACTCTAATTAACATGAACATTTCTCTTATTATCGCTGAAATATTGAATTGTTCTATTACCTGCCCTAGTTGACTAATGGCACTGATGCATATTGCTGAATTATTTGAGAATATTGCTGAAGTAATTTTGCGCAAATCTTAATGCTATGCATGCACGCCCAACATATGTAAAATATATGAAACCACAAGACCTTGTAGCCTGGGATATTTCTCTTCTTCTTATCTGAGTTTAAAATAACAGAAAAGCTGAGTTTTTGAGCTGAATGGGTTGGAGATTTACCGAGTCAGACAAAGAAGCAGTAAAAAAGAAAAGAAAAACAAGAAAATCGTCACTGAAATCAATAAATTAAACACAATTATTTGTGGTTAGCACATCACCAAACACATGAATACTCAATCATGAGAACAGGTCTATAAGCAACGCACACAATAAGGAGATTACGACACCTTCTTTGGCCGACAGCAAACTGAGTCCATTCACTGTATTAGTATATTTTTGTCTGTTTTCAGGAATACATGTGTGCCGTAGATAATGTGTTCTTTTAGATTTGTTTTTCCTTTTTTTGAGATTTTAACTGGGTTTTTAATAATAATAATAATAATAATAATAATAATAATAATAATAATGACTTTATGCAAAAAATAAAAAATAAAATAGTCACCCGTGAATGTGATAATACAACCACCCTCCATCCTTTATATAACATAGAAATGTACACCACAACTAACCATAATACTATATTTTAAGACGTGCAGAAATTTAATAGACAAAACCCCGAGTAGTTAACATATCATATTCAAATGCTAATATGCATAAATAAATTATTAATTGTCAATAATCTTATTAAATAAATGTGACACTAGGGAAAAAGACAAACGCAATACATATTTATTAACTATAATTAATTTCCCGTTGAATTAAAAATTGAGGTTTTGAGATATCATCCATTGATAGTTGGTAGGAACATAATTTGGGTAAATAAATATTAATGAAACATATATGCCGAGTTTGGCTAAATAATTTATGACAAGGGATGTCTCCCTAAATATAAAATCTACCGTTTTGACAGGTTAGGCTAACTTGATATATAATAATAAATTAAAAAAATATTAATTTGAAGTTACTTGTTACACACACATGCATATCTATATATATATATATATATATATATATATATATAGAAAAAGATACCTAGTTTTAATTGGTTTTTATATAAAAAATAGTTAATTCAATGTTAATACAAAGACTAGAATTATGTTTAATATTGGAAAAGAAGAAGAAGAAGAAGAAGAATAACTTTCGGAATTCCAGGTGGCATGATACCTTTGTCACCGGGTGCTACATAAATCAATGAAAATACAGGAATATGGTTACACCCTAATGGTGTGTCTATATATATATATTTGCCTATTTCGTTTAAATTCATGAGAAATTCATTTAATTTATTCTTGGAAATTATAGCCTTCTATATATTTTTAAAACTTGAGTTGAGGAATTTCTAGAGATATATATGTTAAAGAAAAAAAACAGATATATGTTCAATTTATTTCATATTTACAATTCTTTTAAATTAAAATCTTTCAAATTATGAACCTAATAAAATTGAATCAACTAAATAAAAAAAAAGATAAACAAATAAATATACATGCACAGATGGAAAGAAACAATTATTGTTATTATTATTTTTTATCATGTGTATAAGTATGAACCTATATATCCTAAAAATCCAATTCCACACATTTACTTAAATTAATTATATTTGGAGGTCTGGACAGTTTTAACATTAAAATTAATGTCTTTTTTATTTAATCCATGTCTAAAGAAAATTTTATTCTATTTGTTTTTTTGGATATCATCCAAACTTAAAATTAACAAGAATTGAAATAAAACTTTCAGTTTGATACCAATTAATCTCAGATCATAAAAAGGTCTAATTGTAACGTTTAGAATATGGGTTCAAATATATAATTATAACATAGATTATATGAAGGGGAAGTACAATAATCTTTTTGTTTTTTATAGGTACAATTTATAATTCTGAATACATCATATCACTATGTATAGCATTTTAAACTCAATTTCTCAATATCTCATTCATCACACCACACACACACACACACACACAAATAATCATTTCATATAAAATTAGAGTAACACAATCATATGCAATCATATTTTGACATAATAAAAAAAAACTAATAAAATATCATAAGTTTACATAAAAATAATAATAATAAAAGCAACATAAACTTTGAAATGATTATCATTTGTTACAATATAAAAATGATTTTCATTACATGGTCATTCAAAATTAACATAGTCATTATACATATCTATTATCTTGGTTATCATCGATCTAAAATGATCAATCCATTTCTGCTAATAGCCCTTAACAAGGTATCAAAATTTCCAAGTCCATTTTCCAAGTAATACCTCTTTGTCGAGTACCTTATTTTTTTTACCAGCACCCGGACAATAGTTCAATTACCGATAAATGGTATCATTACTGAGAAATTAATTCATTCACCCCTTACTAGGCATTAGTCCCATTACCAAGAAACTAATTCTATTACCCCCTACCAGGAAACTAATTCTATTGTCCCTTACTAGGTGTTAGTTCCATTCTCGAGAAATTATTTCTTTCTAACTTAAACCACAATTATAAATACGACATACCATTATATTTACAAATAACTATTACAATACATTGGCTAAAGAAAAATGATAAGATGCATAACACCTACCTAATGCTAATGCTCAAGACAATCCAACTTCTCCAAAATCAACAAGATTTTACCATATTAACCTATCAATAATTTCAATGTGCCATGTCTAAACTTTTTTATTTAATCACCTGACTCAAATTGCATATAAAATAATATTAATTCAATTCAACATACAATTTTTTATTTAATCATAAAATTATTTTTGATATTTTATTCCCTCATTATTTCCTCCCAAAAACAATTCTTACATAATTTTACATATTAGTGCACTCTAAACAACTTTCTTCTCATAAGCATAACATGTCTAAACTTTCACCATGAATAACTAGTATTTTTATTTTCATCCTCTCATAATTATTTCCATTTTAATATACTTTAATGTACACCTTATATCACATTTAATGAACATATCATCAACACAATTCTTTTATAAAGATTATCAAGACCAACAAGATTGCTATAGCACATAATCAAATTTTCTTCGCAACCAACATTTGAATTCTCATTTCATTTCAAATCATCATCATTATAAATACATACATCAAATACATACAATTTATAACATCTAAATACTTTATAACATATCCACATTTCCTCCCTTTTTTGGTCTGCCACTAACATTTATAGGCACCATAATTTTCACTTCAATTTGAACAAATTCCTTAATTTCTCCAATATTTAATCATTCATTACATCAATTAACAAACAATTTCAATTTTCTCAAATTTTATCCAAGAACCCTAAATCCTTATTTATATGAATTCAATCAATTTAAAGCATTAATCTACAAGAATTTATTCAAATGTGTTAGAACACCCTACCAAGCAATAATTAGGGCTCCAAACACTCACAAATCAAAATTTCCAATTCTTCTTCTGCTTCTCACTTTGTCACCTCTTTTTTGTCTCTCATTGCTCTCCCTCACTTGCTTTTTCTCTCAAATTTAGTGTTTGATGTGCTTGATTTATGTTTTCCCAAGATTTTCTTTTAATTTTTTTAAACGTTTTCTTATGGATTTTTATCACTTTCCGAGGCAAGATAGCAAGTTATTTTTCCTTTCTATCTTTTCTCTTCATGGTTGACACATACACACACACATATAACAACTAGTCAAATTCCTATTATATCCCTCAATAGTATCCTTTTATGTTTTTCAGATAAAATCCTAATCCATACACCTGTTTATAACAAATTTTACCTGAGCTATTTTGCATTTAATTTAGTTACATACTAGTACTTTTGATTCTGTATAGATCATTTCTATTAAATTTTTATTCGTGTTTCTGTATTTTTTTATTTTTTTATTAATATTATAGATTTTTATCTAGGGGTTTACATCTTAAATCTTAACTTAACCCATTTTATTTTCAAGTTTAAATTTTTATATTTTAGAAAATTTTAGCTGTGAGCATAAATTGGCGATAAATAGAAAAGGAGTAGACAAAGCTGGTTAGTGCATGTTTGCTTTGGTGGAAGAGAGAAAGATAAAATACAGTAGATTGTGGAAGTTTTAGGAATGTGGAGAAAGTTTTTTTGGTAGGTTGCCTCTTTTTTTTTTAATTTACAAGAAACCTATTATAGTTTTAGAGTTTTAATTTTTAGGCTTGCTCCCAAAGTCGAGGAATATATTCCTCTTTAATTTTTTTCATCTTTAATTTTTTTTCCTCTTTAGATTTCTTTCCATTTCCCCTCACTTAAAAACCTTTTACCTATTGTAAGGAGGAAATAAATTGATGGGTGATTTGCATCAAAAGTGTCATTAATTCTCATATTTTACATATATATTTATTGTTTTTATTTGGGTTTTGCATAATAATTGGCGTCTTTTGGTAATGAATTTTGATTTAATGTTTTTATAGTTTTTGGAGCTTAAATGAATTATTTTAAATACTATTAAGGTCGGAATGTGGAATGAAAGATTAAAGAGAAATTTAGTTGAAGATTAAAACAAATTCTAGTTAAAAATAAATGCTCTAAATTTTCTCCAAATATCAGTTTCATTCTAATCCTTGAAAAGGCTAATATATGATGCACTTCAAGATTAAACTTGTTTCATGTTGTATGTAAACTTCAACTACCAAACATTCAAGGTTTCAATGCCAATTTTAGCTCAAGTAATAGATACATTTGTATCCTTGTTTGATGCCCAAAAAGAGCCCACAAATCAGCCCAAACTCAACCCGTGATCATACAAGTCCACCAACAGTAACACTTGACTTGTTCTAGGTAATTAATTGATCAAAGATGGCAAGCACATGGATAAAAAGTTAGAGGGGATAATATTACATCATTTTCGGTCAAAACAAGAAAAGAAAAATATGCACCAACATCTTCTCCAAGCTGGCCTATGTTTACTTTCCAGAACAACCTTTGGTGTGTTGCCCATAATATTTGACTCAAATGTCTAGAAAGATAACAAAACTATATATAAATATGTATTTAATAGACATCTCCAAAATTAGAGTGAAAGGGGGTTTAATTGATGTCCAAAGTTAGAGTTAAATTTGTGTTAAAATTTATACCGAAGTTGTATTGTGTTCTTCTTTGTAGAATTCAGTTTTTTAGTTTGTAAAACTTCTTATTTGAATTTAATTCAAGTTATTTCACTTTTATTCAAGTGTTTATATACATAATGATAGTTGGCTAGTCTCTTTCTTTGTTCTAAATCAAGGATGATAGTGATTGAGGTGATTTATTTGAGGTATGAATAAACCTTAATGTTTGATCTTCTCATTTTCTTCATGAATGATTGATTATTATAAATAAATTTTAGGAATAATTTTGGTAATGTTATAATCTTGAATCTCGATGCACAAACCTTGGTTTTGGTATAGAGATTGTTTGATTTAATGTCTTACATAATGTGAAACTACTTGTCCATTCCTAAGCAAGAATTCATCTTCATCTCTTTGAACTTTATTGTAATATATTTAGATCTAATATCATCAACGTTGATGTTAGGTTAAGTTATCTTAAATTTATTGAAGGAATCACTAATATATCACCATTAAAATTGATTTGGAGCAAACACTTTGTTTTTATTTCTTTATCATTTAAAATCTATTCACATTCATTCACCTTTGAAAAAAAAATTCATTAATCATTTTCAACCAAGTTATTTTTAATTTAATCTCTCATGAGTCTTTTTTTTTCGTTACCTAACTTAATTTCTAGATCTAGCTCTTTGTGGATATAACTAGGGGTGTTCACGGTCCGATTCGGTCCGGTTTTAACATAAAAAATCAACCGAACCGGAAAATACTATTCCTTGTTAATATAACCCGAACTGAACTGAGAACCGGTTCAAACCGAACCGGTTTTGTTCGGTTCGGGTTAGTTTTTTAGCCTTAGAAACCAGAAAAATCGAAACCAATTAAATAAGAGAAAACTTGGCCGGATCACAATCACTGGAAAAACTTAGCCGAATCACATTAAAAAAAATCGTTATTGAAAACTTTGAATCCAAGCCCTTTGGTTAAAATCTGAAAGATCTCCCTTAGCTGAATCACAATCACTAGATCTATCCAAGCAAGCACAACTACATGTTAACAAAGATTCCAATAACATCCCGCAAAGGCGCAAATTACCGGGACCTCACTAGCACAACTGCATGATAATAAAACTAGAAACAAGGATTTTATCCAAGTTTTCTGCCATAAAGTAAAGCAAAGAGTAGAAAGGCAACAATATGAGAGAAAATGAGTTGCTTTAAGCCTTCCTTGTGCACAGAGGAGAGAGAGAGAGAGAGGGAGGGGTGAGGTGACTGGAAAGGGAGAAAAGGGAAGGGGAAGGGGGGGAGATCGGGGAGGGAGGGATAGGTGGGGTGGCTGGAATGGAAAGGGAGAAAAGGGAAGGGGAAAGGGGGGGGAGAGAGCGGGGAGGGAGGGATGGGTGGGGGGTGGCTAGAATGGAAAGTGGAAAAAGGGAAAGGAAAAGGGAAAGGGAAGAGGGGGCGGCTGGAAAGGTGGGGGGTTGGAAATGTAGGGTTAGGTTAGGGTATTTATTATTTAGGTTTAGTTTCCTTTTATACTTTTTTTTAGATTGAATTAAATCGGTTCGGTTTGATCCGGTTCAATCGGTTTAAGCCTTTTTAAACCGGAACCGAACCGAACCGAGTGGTTTTTTTTATTTTTTAATCGGTTTATTCGGTTTTTTCTATCGGTTTGATTTTTTCGGTTAATTTTTTCTCGGTTTTTTCGGTTTAATCGGTTGGTCGGTTTTTTTGAACACCCCTAGATATATCCTTGATCTTACTGGGTTAATTTCTACATTGCACACTCATGCTTTTCTGAGTTAAAACAAGCTGATAAAACATAACGGTGAAGCAATTTTGGCGCCATTATCAGAGAGGTAGTAAGCAAAGGTAACAAATTTGGGATTGATGATTGAAAAACTATATATATATTGTTGGTTTTACTGTCTAAAAAAACAAAAAAAAAATTGACCTCAATTTTGCGGATAAAAGATTGTGGAATGGACTACTAATTGTAGGATTTTAGTTGGTTTGACCGCTTTTTTTTATGTCTATTATAAATTCAACTCCTTCAAATTATGAAAAATTATGGTTATTTTTTTTTTTATCATCTGTATAAGTATGAATCTATCCTAAAAAAAAATCTTTTCACATATATACTTAAATCAATTATATTTACAAGTCCTCAAGTGAGTAGATCCATCTATAAATTAAGTATGTATATGTAATTAATTTTATCTTGACAAAAATTAACCAATTAAGTGAGAATCCCTCACACAAAATATGATTAAAAATAAAACCTATATCACAAAATTAATCTAGGTTACATTTTATGTCATTAATTATTTACACTTCGGATCTACTCTAATATAAATAAATTAGAAAGCTTAAATCTAAAGTACATTAACAAGAAGATAACTTTTAACAATAAAGTTCTTGCCTTTTCAGTTTAATCCGTGTCTAAATAAAATTTTATTAAATTTATTTATTTTTAGATCATGATTAGATATCATCCAAACTCAAAATTAATAAGAATCGGAGTAAAACTTTCAATTTTGTACCAATTAATCTCATATCAGATTACAAGAGCTGTCTAATTGTAACAATTAGAAATTGTGTACAAATTTGTAATTATAGCATGAATTACATGAAGGAAAAGTACAACAACCTTACATGAGAGTACAATAAACGTTTGGTTGCTGCGCGCGCGGGGGAGCAAGTCAGAGGTTGAATTAGGGTGTTTCAAGAGAGGCTGAGTACAATGAAGTGGACAAGGATGGTGGTTGGGTGCATGTTTGATTTTGTGGAGGAGAGAAAGAGAGAGCAACAAGCTATGGAAGTTTCAGGTGTGTGGAGAGATGTTTTTTATGCTAGGGTTATGATTTTTAGGCTGGTTCCTAAAATCAAGAAATATCTCTCTTTTTCTCTCATGCTCAAAAAAGAGGAAATAAATTTACAGACGTTCCTTGTATTGTCTAAAGTTGGACTTGGACTCCTACAAAAATTCTATGTTTTATTGTTCCTTAAAATTTTCTAAGGAGGATAAAAATTGGATGATGACAACCTTCATCAGCTTAAGTTAAAAAATCGAGTTCTCCTTGAGGTTCAGTCGAGGAGATGGAAGCGAAATCATCGATTCAACCATTGGCATAATTGCATGCACTTTCTTTTGTGTGGAGTGAGAAGAGAAAATTCAAAAGGAAATACGTACTAGGAGGAGCATTTCATATGACTGTAAACTGTGAAATATAGAACAAGAACAACATGCACAGAGGTCGAGACTGGGCAAGATTGATCACAAGTAGCACTCCACAAGGGCGACAGACTTTTTTGATCCAGCTCAAAACATCAAGCACTAATGTTTCAGAAGAAAACTCCTCTTTACTCTCAACAGAAGTTTTGATGATTTCATGAATTTGTCTATGTCATGGGCGTGTTGAGTGCATGAACAAATATAAACACGCATGGTCCAAAATGAAGGGAGCTTTTTACATTGAATCATGATTAATTTACAATTACCAAGATCTTTCATCATACAGACGTGAAGAAGATTTTCTGCTTCCAAGAAAACAGAAAATCATTTTGGGTTCCGAAAGGGAGATACTGATCAACATTTATTACCATGATTTTCACTCACATCTCGCGATCTCTCAGATGACAAGTAGATACTTTACCTACCAAAAGGAAAACGAAACATCTATCCAGTACAGATATCCTAAGAGTCTAACGGTATAAATAACAAAATCATTCAGGGGCATGGATTAGGGATCCTTGCATGAATGTTGTTGATTTCTGCAATTATTTCAGGTGTAAGCTCAATCATACATGCTTTAAGAACCTCATGGAGCTGCCATGATTTGGTGGCTCCAAATATTGCGCTTGCAACAAGAGGGTGTTTCAAAACAAAGGCTGCAGAACAAATAAAAATAAAATTGTAAATTAAAAACAATGGAAATGGCTCAGGAACCACTATAACTACAAGGGGGTATAACATTTTCCATATTAAAGATGTACATATGCAGATTTGATTTGGAATCAATAAAATTCCAAACTCAGTCCGCTGGTAAGTTCAAAACTTTCTGAAAAAACTGTTGAAGATTCTGAAGTATTTAAGGCAGATTTGAAGCTGATTTGTTGGGAGTAAAAACAGAAAGTCAAATATCCTTTCCTATAAATCAGAACCTAGCAATAATACCTATTTATGTGTAGTTAATAGCTGTCCTAATATAGATATGTAGATGTTGTATATATTCAACAATTCATTATGAAATAAAGTGAGAAGTCAGAATTTAACAACTTTCCATATGGTATCAGAGCCTAAACCGAGACTATATTTTTTCGCCTATCTATCTCTATATCAAAGTCTAAATGACTTTGATATTTTTTCATTCCAAATCTCATCTAGGCAGCAATCATCTCCCATTTCACCATCCTGTGAGTCGCTAAATATTACTCTGCAGGGAGAAACTACTGTTGACAGACCTCTTCAGGTATATAGAAGAAGGATACAGCCTGATTTGACTCTCTTACAAGCCCAAGAATCCGAACCAGAGCGAGGTAATAAACTTTCTCATTCATCTCTACCTATTCCTGACCTTGATCAGCCAACTGCTATTAGAAAAGGAAGAAGAGAATGCACTAAGAATCCCTTATATCCTATAGCTAATTTTATGTCATTTCAAAAGTTCTCACCATCACACAAAGCCTTTCTCTCAAAAATAAACACCATACCTATTCCAAAAACCTTATATGAGGCTCTAAGAAATGAGAATTGGAAAACTGCCATGAGAGAAGAGATGAATGCACTAGAGAGGAATCAAACATGGGAAATAGTTGAGTTACCAAAAGAGAAGAAAACTGTAGGGTGTAAGTGGGTTTATGCCCTGAAATATAAAACTGATGGCAACCTAGAAAGGTATGAAGCCAGGCTAGTTGCAAAAGGATTTACACAAACATTTGGGATAGACTATCAAGAGACATTTGCTCCAGTTGCTAAGATGAACACCATTCGAATTCTATTTTCTTTATCTGCGAATCTTGGATGGTGTATGCAGCAATATGATGTTAAAAATGCCTTCTTACATAGAGAGTTGGAAGAAGAAGTTTACATGGATCCACCACCAGGATTCAGTCACTCCCTTCTTCCCAACCAGGTCTGCAAACTAAAGAAGGCACTCTATGGCTTAAAATAGTCTCTTAGAGCCTGGTTTGAAAGGTTCACCAAAGCCATGGTTTTTATGGGATATCGGTAAAGCCAAGGAGATCATACTTTGTTCATCAAACACTCCATTTCAGAGGGAGTTACTATTCTGATTGTTTATGTTGATGACATTACAATAACAAGTGATGACTTTGTGGAAAGAGATAAGTTGAGAAAGAGACTTTCAGCAGAATTTGAAATCAAGGAATTGGGGAAGTTGAAATACTTTCTTGGCATAGAAGTGGCACATTCAGAAAAGGGGATTTTTATCTCTCAACAGAAGTATATTCTCAACCTTCTAAAGGAAACAAGAATGGTTGACTACAGACCATGTGAAACACCTATTGATCTAAAGCACAGACTTGAGAATGATGAGGAAGGAGCTACAACTGACAAGGGTCAATACCAAAGGTTAGTTGGTAAGTTGATCTACTTAGCTCACACTCGTCCAGACATTGCTTATGCCGTGAGTGTGGTGAGTCAATTTATGCACAACCCGAAAGATTCACATCTCTAGGCAGTGTATAGACTCCTCAGATACTTGAAGTCTACTCCTGGAAAAGGAATTTTGTATAAAAATCATGGGAATTTGAACCTTGAATGCTATACAGATACAGACTATGCTAGTGCATTAACAGATAGAAGATCAACATTAGGATATTATACTCTACTGGGAGGAAATCTTGTGACATGGAGAAGCAAAAAACAAAGTGTTGTGTCAAGATCAAGTGCGGAAGCAGAATTCAGATCAATGGCCCTTGAAATTTGTGAGTTGCTATGGATGAAAATTATCCTAGAAGATTTAAGAATCAAGTGGGATGAACCAATGAAGTTGTACTGTGACAATAAGTCTACCATTGCAATAGCACACAATCCAGTACAACATGATAGAACTAAACATGTGGAGGTAGACAGACATTTCATCAAAGAAAAGTTAGAGAGTGGATTGATATGCACTCCTTATGTGCCTACCGGGGAACAACTTGCTGATATACTTACTAAAGGTGTTCAGAATCCTGTGTTCAAAAACACCTTGGACAAGCTGGGAATGAAAGATCTCTTCCATCCAGCTTGAGGGGGAGTGTTGAAGATTCTGAAGTAATTAAGGCAGATTTGAAGCTGATTTGTTGGGAGTAAAAACAGAAAGCCAGATATCCTTTCCTATAAATCAGAACCTAGCAATAATACCTATTTATGTGTAGTTAATAGCTGTCCTAATACAGATATGTAGATGTTGTATATATTCAACAATTCATTATGAAATAAAGTGAGAAGTCAGAATTTAACTCTTCATAAAAACTAATGTTGCAATTTGTTTAGTCCTTCAAATCTTAGCAGTACAACTTTAAGATTTTACCAGCATGAGAGGAAATTAATCATACACACAACTGGAAAGGCACCAGCATTGGGAGAGAGAGAGAGATCATACCAATAGCAAGAGATACAGGATGAAGACCATATTTTTTTGCAATGGCAAGATATTCCTGAAAACAGAATCAGATGGAGAGAGTCTGTTAGGAAGAACTTTCTTTCCCCCTATTCTTGTGATTCTAAAGCACACAAATTGAAGTTTAAAACTGTATGAAGTCATCTTACTAAGGCAGCAGCTTTTATGATGTTATTGGAGAGGTTGTACCTTGACTCCCCTTCTGAATACATTCCTGAAAACCAAAGACAACATCATTCATGGGAAAAAAAATATGGTCAAGGGAGTTCAATCTAATATATGGGGAGTTGTGAAATAATAAAACATAAAAAAACAGTGATCAACCTTTAAAAACATTTAATCGCGCATCTACTGGACCCCCATCAGCTGCAAAATACTTCCCAGAAAGTATGCCCATTGCCAGGGGACTGTATGCCAATAAATTGATCCTAAAAAGTTTCAAAGATGCAAAAGAGTAATGAATCATTAAGGCAAAGACATAGCTAAAATAAACCACTTTCAGTAACAAAATCCAATAGATTTAGAACCCATATGACATATAAACTGGAAGTGGCGAAGCTGGTTTGCATTCAAGGGAAACCTTGTAGCAGGCCAAGGTGGTGGTACACTGATACGAGGAACCACCCCCCTCCCCAACATGGCAGCAGAGCCTTTACAGAGTCACAAGTTCAAATTAAAGTTTTCAGATCAAAAGTTTCTTTGCTCAATCCACTAACTCATTGTAAAAAGTTGCACAAAAGTGGATACATGCCACAAATCAAATTCTACCCTTCGCATACATTGACAGGAGGAACACAACATACCCTTCATGGTGACAGCACTCAGCTATTCCAGCATCAAAAGTTCGGCAGAGCAAGTTGTAGGAGTTCTATCATTGAGACAATGAGTTGAACATTAGCCTAGGCAAGAGCAGGGAGAGAAAGGTGGAACAACAACAAGACAAACAACAAGCATCACTTCACTAAAGAGGAACAAATGATACAACCTGCACAGATACTATTTTCGGATAATGCGCAACTCTGTCAGCAACTTGACTGAACTTCATTACACCATATGGTGTTTCATTACTGACTCCAATGTATCTGATCTACATACAGACAGATTTATATTAATGGGTGTCATGTTTGCGTGAGAGTGGGTATTCATACATAACATTCTATCATTTACTTTCCCTGCAGCAACAGCTCTGCCTAGAGCATCGAGTTGTTCCTCTATACCAACCGAACAGAACTGACGGGTGGGATCATACTCAGTTTCTCCAAACATCGGAACATAGCTACACAAAAAAAACAACCATAAATTACTTGAACAGAATAACAATGAGCTGGGTCGAAGCCAGACAAATGCAAATATTTAATTAAGCAATCATAAGAGCTTTTCCTCCAACTGTTAAAAATTAAGTCTACTGGTAATATATCAACAAAAAATAAGGATCTATATACAAACCGATCAGGCCAATGAATTTGGTAAAGATCAATGTAGTCAACCTGCATTCTCTTCAAGCTGCATCAATAAAAAATTATTTAGTCAATCTGAGCATAATAAAAATACAATTACAGTTAATAAAACATTTTGATTTTGACACATAGTTAAAATTTAAAACCAACAAACCTACTGTCAATGGCGTCAGTGATATTCCTAGAGTCCAGACACTTGGGCCCGCCTCGAATCCAAGCCATTCGGCCGGAAGGTCCAGCAACCTTTGTTGCTAAGACAATGCGATCCCTCGGAATTTTCCTTCGTTTAATCCAACGGCCAAGGTACTCTTCGCTCCTTCCCTGAGTCTCAGCACGTTGAGGTACCGGATACCTAAGAACTGAAAATGTGAGAGAATTGAAGGTAGATAAAATGGAATTTGAAAGAACAAGCTAAAAGGGAGAAATTAAACATTTCAGCAGAGTCGAAGAAGTTGATGCCGGCATTGAAGGCTTCGTCAAGAAGGCCAAAGGATTGAGGCAGCGAGTTCTGTTCACCGAAAGTCATTGTTCCTGGAGTATACATATATGTGTAAAGAGTTAGTTTTAGGGACAATTTGTTGTTGGAATTCAACTCAAATGAGGAAAAGAAAAACCTAAGCAGAGTCTTGAAACTGTCAAATTAGGAGCGAGGTTGAAGAGAGGAACAAGCATTGTTAAACAAAAATGACAACCGCGCCTCCGACCACTCCTCACCCCCCTCACCACCGCAAACGCACCGCCATAACCCAATCCGATTCTGTAGTTTGGTTGTGTGCTATCTTACAAGGTGGCTCTATCACAAAACTGAAGGCAAGAAAACACTTAAAAGAAAATCAAAATAATTATTATAATAATAACAATATCTAAACCGTGTAAGGAGAGGGGATCAAGTGTTGCTCCACGCACAACATACTTTGGATTACAATAGTATTTTATAATTATTTTTTTTTTATTTTTTTTTTAATTATTTTTTTTTAACTTTCTTATTTTTTTTTTATTTTTTTTAAATTATTTTTGTTAATTTTACGTTTTAAATATTGACCTACTTAAAATTTTTACTTTGTAAATTTTTTTCTTATCTAAACCATGTAGGGGATTTACTGATTCCCCACACACAAAACGCTGTGGATTACAATAGTAATCCACAGTGTTTTTTTTTTGCTAACTTTTCTCTATTTTTTTTTTCTTTTTTTTCAAAATTATTTTTTTTTCAACTTTCTTATTTTTTTCTCATTTATTTTTTTTCAAAATTATTTTTGTTGATTTTACCTTTTAAATATTGATCTGGTTAAAATTTTTGCTTTGTAATTTTTTTTTAAATACTGTGGATTGCTGCGATGTTTTTCCACTTAGTTTTTCTATTTTATTTCTTTATTTTTCAAAATTATATTTGTCGATTTTTTTTTAATATTGAGCTGATCAAGAATTTGGTTTTGTAATTTAAAAAAAAAACATTGTTGATTGCTACAGTGTTTCTCCGCATGATTAAAAATTACAGTTACAATATGTGAGGAAAGCACTGTAACGTTTTTTGAAAATTACTATTCATTGCTACAATGTTTTTTCCCACATGATTTTTTTATAATTTTTTTCAAATTATCCTTTTTAATTTTATTTTTTTAATATTGAGTTGTTTGTGAATTACAATTAAAAGTCATTACAAATAAGGCTATATCATGTGGGGAAGCACTGTAGCTTTCATCACAAAACACTGTAGCTTTTATCACAAAACACTGTAGCTTTCATCACAAAACACTGTGAATTGCTATAGTGTTTCTAACATGATTTTTTTTCTTTTTTTGGTGTTTGTTTTGTTATTTTTTTTCGAAAATTGTCTCTATCAATTTTTTCTTTAATATTGAGATGATTAAGAATTTAACTTTGTAATTTTTTTCTTTAAAACACTGTGAATTGTTGCAGTGTTTTCCTATGTGATTTTTTTATGCTTTTTCCAAAATTATCTTTGTCGATTTTTTTTTTTAATATTAAGTTAGTTAAGAATTATAATTACAATAAAACTAAATCATATGAGGAAAGCGTTGTAGTTTTTCTAACAAAACACTGTGGATTGCTACAATATTTCTCTAAATGGTTTTTTATTTTATTTTATTGGGAAAAGCGTTATAGTTTTCCTCACAAAATATTGTCAATTGCTACAACGTTTTTTCTCATGGGTTTTTTTCCTTCCAAAATTATCTTTGTTGGTTTTTTTTTAATATTAAGTTGGTAGAGAATTTAGCTTTGTAATTTTTTTTCTTTTTATTAACTGAAAAGCTAAATCATGTGGCGAAAGCACTGTATCTTTCCTCACAAAACACTGCAAAATGCTACAAATTATTTTGTTTAGTCTCTAAGTTTTGGATCACCAACACAACTTTTTTTTTTTGTCATGAAATATCTGCTCCATCATACCTTTAATTTCTATTACTTATCTAGCGCTGGTTCACAATTATAACACTATTAAGTGCATTTGTTTTATAAACCCGCGGCAGCGCGCGGACATGTCATCTCCTATATATATTATAGGGTATGGCATTCTTGAGTGAACTCCACGCCATGTTTTTTTTTAATTAATTTATTTTTAATTATTATTTTTTGATATTTTAAAATATTTTTAATGTAATATAATAAAAAATATATTTAGATATATTTTAAGAAAAAAATTTAAAAAGCAACTAATCAATCATTATATTAAAAATAATATGAAATTTAATGTTTAAAATATTAAACCTAGGTCGGTCATAATCTAGTTGGAAAGATGATTAAAAACTTACATTTGTTTTTTTCATGGTATTAAAGGTTTTCTAAAATTAACATACACATCAATTAAAAAGAAATTTTTTTCTGATTTTAATGACATATATTTTATATTAGTTTGATATATTTAAATAAATGTAATAAATTTTTATGATAAGCCTAGAAAGTTAATAAAGGGAACATACATCATTAGCCTTAAGGCGTATACAAGGAGAGAATTTTTTGTTTTATAGCCCTCTCGTCCCTTTCTTACTTCATTGCATGATATCCAAACAAAGAAAATGTCAAAAATACTATCATTTCCTTGATTTTAATAAATTAATTTAAATAGATTTTTTGTCAAAGCATTTTTTTTAAGGAGTAAAATGAAGGGACACCTAAGCAAAAGGGAAAACGTGCCTGTCTCAAGAAGAAAGCCCAACCCATCTAGGAATTGTTTTTTCAGTGTGTTGTTTTTTTGGTTGATTTTTTTATGAACTCAAGTGTTATTTTACTCCTTAAACTTTATGAACACAACTTCTCAAGCATATTTACATAATATTTCTCAAGCATTTAATCAGATATAAAACATAGAATTTAAAAATTTGATGTTAATAATCATATATCTAGACAAATTCAAATTCCTTAAATTTGACAATATTTAATTAGACATCAGTCAATATTTATAAGAAATGATATAAAGTAAAAATATATACATATAAGCTTACATTAACGTCCCAAAATATTTCATACAGTACATTAATTACAAATACATTAGTTTTCCATTTAGAGAAAGTTCTACGTAATCTATAGCAGTATAAATACATCTTTAATTAAAGAGCTAGTCCTATCTCAAACAAGATAAATATATAACAAAACATAGACACAATGAAGTTTACAATATCATGGGTACTTAATCTCAATAACAAAAGTGTGCATCTCAATAATCTAATGCAATAAATTCTTTTTTTTTTCATTACATCTCTTACAGAAACTTAATTTTCAATGTCAAACACCCTAATGTATTTTATCACCTATAATCTGGGGTCAACCAAATCAACGTTGATATTGATTCCAAATCAATGATGACTAATCAAAGATATGCCAATATCATTTTTTCCAGTATTCTTAGCTTCCACTTCATGAATACCCAATCAAATTTTAAGATGATATCGACACCAGTGTAACCCTATATGCATTATTAGCTTCCATAATCCTATAATGGTTAATCAAGTCCATGTAATTATCGATACCAATATAATCTTGTTGGTATCATTAGTCTTCATAACCTATAAGGTTAATCAAGTTTCGTTCGACATTTTTTTTCCATACTTTTGGTAGCATATCGATGTCAATATAAACGTATTGACATCATTAGCCTCCATATTTGAGAATGATTAATCAAGTTCTTATTCCAATAAATGCCAATATCAATATATCACATTGATATCACTGCTTCCAAATTACCTTGAATAGATAATCAAGTTCACAATTATTTCCTTTCTTTCACCTTATTATTTTTTATATATTATTCATGAATCGTGTTTCTAAAAAAATTACAGTTCACACAATTTAAATATATCAAAGTATAGGTTGCCTACATGTTGTACATGATGTCCCAGTATTTACTCCGCTTTTTAGTCTAGTTGTCAAGGTGTTCCTTGTAAAAATAGAATCAATTCATTACTATCCATTCTTATAAACTCAAGAACCATAACTAAGTTCCAATATAACCATTTTCATAATTGTACAATTCACATCATAAACTAAACATTTTTATTTTTCATAACCATAACTTCTATTATCTCTCATACAAGTTTATTAACTTAATTTCACAAAATATATAATTATCTAATTTTTCCCTGTATTTTCTTTTTATTATTTAGTTACAATGTCTCAAAATTATACATTAATTATCCAAACTTCCTAACTTTCTTCGTTTGACCTTGCGGGTCTTAATTTTTCCTCTTTAATTTCTTTCGATTTCCATCACAAATTATCTTATCAATATTACCTACACCCTTCATAAATCAAAACATAATCTTACACATTTATCTTACAAATTCCTCACCCAAAATGCTTTGAAATTCCTACCACAACTAGATATAATCATTATATTTATCTTAGATCACCATATTTACATCAATTCTCATCAAAATATACAATTTCTACCAGTTTAAAACCATTGACCCCATTCCTTTTAAATTTGGTCAACCTTAATCACGTAAAATTACCAAGTTTTTTCCTTTAATTACTCATAATTTTAAGTCATTTTTATATTTTTCTACCCTTACAACATCACCTCATAATAATTTCACAAAATCTTAAATTCTCACATAAGAGCCCTAAATTCAAGAATTAAAAATTTAATAAAAAAACAATTAAACTTCTTGATAACTTGTTCAATTAAACTTAAAACACTTTACTATGTAATAATAAACACTCTGAAATCTAACCAATCAAAATTTCTCCAAGCTTTCTTCTTCTTCCTTCTTTCTCTCTCTAATTACTTACTTTCCCCTCACCAAATCTTTTTAATTTCAAGTTATACTAGTAAAATCTCACACTTGCTCCCCTTAATATTTAATTTTACCTAGGTTTTACAAAAATTAAGCTGAAGAATACAAAGAACTTTCATTCCCTCTTTCTTCCTATCACACACACTTGTCTGTATTTTGTTATTTCCCACTATATCCCTTTTTTATATTCTATTCCAGGTAATATTTTTCAGATTCTACATATTTATTTTGAATTTAAGATAGGCTATTTCATTTGATAATATATAATTAATAGGTGGAAATATTAAGTATGTTTGTTTTTGTATTTCAAAAGTGTTTTAAAAAAAATTAATTTTTTTTTATTTTTTTATTTTAAATTAATTTTTATATATATTTTTAGATCATTTTAATGCACTAATATTAAAAATAATTTTTAAAAAATAAAAAATATTATTCTTTTTAACTTTAAAAAAAATTCACATAATATACAATCCTTATCAAATGCAGCCTTTTCAACAATATGGCTGTCTTCGCCATCTTGGTTTACTAGTCAAAGCTCGTGCCTTCTGGGAAACAAAGCTCATCCAAACTTTTCAACCAAAATGGCTGTCTTATTGATTTTCATTATGCGAAAAAAGCAGAACCAATCTCTATAAATACCTCCACTGTTACATAACAAGAATCCATCCTTTAGCTCTATCTCGAGTTTAGACAAAGCTTTTGCAAGATATTAATTATGGCAGGAGCGGTGAAACTGATTGGATCTTATACAAGCCTGTTCTGCACAAGGGTTGAATGGGCTTTGAAGCTTAAAGGAGTGCAATACGAGTACGTTGAAGATGATGTATTCAATAAAAGTCCCCTTCTTCTTAAGCACAACCCTGTTCACAAGAAGGTCCCCGTTCTTGTCCATGATGACAAACCAATTCCTGAGTCACTCGTCATCCTTCAATACATCGATGAGACATGGAATGATAATAACTTGCTGCCTCAAGATTCGTATGAGAGAGCCATGGCTCATTTTTGGGCTAAATTTACTGACGAGAAGGTATGTGTATATAATGGCATGAGCTAAGATCATCCGTTTATTTTATAGTTTGTTTCCTACATTCATTACATATGACATGAATTTAGATTTTTAATTTTTTAATTTTCTCACAGAATTAAAGGGGGATTGAATATATATCCTACTCATATTCACACCATTTGTATCTTTATCTTGGAAATTTTGCCTGCTAAAGAAGTTTCATGTCTTGTGTTTTTTCTTCTTCTTCTTCTATTATATATTGCAAGGGCAGTGTCTGATGGAATCATTTACGGCTGCCTATAAAGAGGGAGAAGAAAAGGAGAAGGCCATAGAGTCTGCACAAGAATCATTTGCGTTTCTTGAGAAGCTGATTCAAGGGAAGAAATTCTTCAGTGGAGATGATAAGATAGGTTATTTAGATCTAGCAATGGGCTGGATTCCCCTCTGTCTTGATATTATAGAAGAAGTTGGAGACATGAAACTGGTTGATGCTGAGAAGTTCCCATCTCTTCTTGAATGGGCTCAGAACTTCTCTGAAATCCCACTCATCAAAGAACGTCTTCCACCAAGAGATGCGCTCTTCAACTACTTCCATAAAATTGTAGGCTTAAAGCGTTCAAAAAAGCATTAACATGCTGCGTGCAATTGGCAGGAAGGAGAAGAACTAAAGCTTCAATATGTGCTGTTCTTCTTTTCATTGTTCTCCTTAAATTTGGTTGTAATACATCGTATGCGTGTGCCTTTCATCTGTCAAGTGGTTTAATAGAATTGCTAGTAATTAATTGAAGGAGAGGAACCGAAGCAAATTCTTCCACGTACCTTTAGCTGCGAAGAGACTAGAAATACACCACGTTTTCTATACATTCATCACGTGTACAAATCCTTCCTTTTATTTCTATAATAATAATAAATTCACCAGAATATCCACCTAATATTGTGTAGCTCTGAAAACATCCATGGTATCAATACCAATTGGGAAGAGAGGTACTGTGCCGCCAGTTTGCATATCATTGGCTCGAGGGTCTTCTGCGTTGGAAGCTTGGAATTCTCTTCTATTAGAGAAGATGCTATTTTAAAGAGTTATATATATATATATATATATATATATATATATATATATATATATATATATATATATATATATATATTGTAATTATTTAGGAGTGCGACAACTTCTATTTTTTTATATTTTTTAAAAGTAGGTTTGTTTTGAAAATTATTAAATTGATAATTTTTTTAGTATTTTTAATAATTTTAATGTATTGATATAAAAATAAAAAAAATTATGTTAATATGTTTTCAAGTAATTTATTTATATAAGAAAGTATATATTCTTATCCTTATATCACGAAGACCATCTCTTCGGATTCACTCACCATTCTTCTAGTTTTGCTCATTACCCTACTTGTGCTAGCTACTTGTGAGGGAAGGAGAACGAGGTGCATTTTATGCACCTATCTCTATTCCTATGAGTGATCGATGGGCCCCAATGCAAGGGCAGAGAGAAGATTTGGAGTGTTGATTCCAGGTGGCACCACTCAGAGGCATTACAACCTTATCCCGCATCAAAAATCTGATCTCTTTCTCGTCATCAAGTATGCAAAACCATCCAATTCCCTTCCCATATCACAGACACAAACATCAAAACCCGTTTTCTAGGCACCACAAAGCCCAGCAAACAGAGCTTGATAGTTTGTTTTACACGAAACAATCGACCTTTTCTAGTTGAAGGTTTTAAGGTAGTGAAGCAAAGAGACATGGCCTCCACTGCATGCTTCTTGCACCACCATGCACTAGCCACTCCGGCCAGATCAACTAACATGCAGATTAGTTGAATCATCAGACTATTTGTTTGAATATAATAATAATAACAAAATCTAAGAAGCCTATACATTAATGTAAAGAACTCACAAGAAAAGGAATCTTTACCTGAACAGCTTTGATGATGAAGCTTCTCTTAGCGGGTGAGATTCTAGATGTAGCTCCAATATGTTTATGTGTTTAGGAACAGCAAGCCTCTTAGTTGAGCAAGAGGCAAAGCTGCTCCTGAGTTGGCTGGCCATTGGAGAAGCAGTGGAAGCCATTATTGATATTATGTTTCTGGTTAAAAGATCTCCGAGTGTGGAGTACTCTACGAATTCTATCACTTACATAGAGGTTCTTGCCATGTTTAGTAACAATGCCGAACGATTTTTTTATTGTGTTTTCCTTTTTCGGCCTATGAAGGTGTCAGCTGACTCAAGAACAATTTTAGCTGTCTGTTAGCTAGCTTCGAGGCCATTTGGTATTGAGGTTGTGGCTGCGTTTTACAATAAACACAGATTATGATATTTGATAATCTCAAACCACATTTTTATTTGGCATGGACCCATATAAAAATTGAGGTTGGACCTCAGCTTGTAAAAAATAACTTCCACCTACTTTTCACTCCATGTTCTCCTCTCACCAGCATTTTTTTTATTGTAACAAAAAAACTTTCTTTGCCCGAGCTAACAGCTCTATTCCCCTCTCCTCTATTAAACTTGATCTGGATGAAGATTGACGAACAGACACTCAAGTACTCAAGGTTTACAATGGCCGTTGGACCAGGTAGTCTGATGTGTCGACAAGCATCATGCTGAAAATCTTTTTATGGTGGATCCTACATCTTAGTGTCTCTTTTAATCCTTGAGGAACTAGGATCTGTCTGTCATAACAAACACAAGAGAAAGAAAATTCGTTGCCTGTTGAGATGATGTTATTTTTTAGGTAAGCATGGAGGCGGTAATACTCAAAGGGGTCATCCTTTTTCTTTCTGCTAGTTGACCAAAAATTATGTACACTACCAAAGTATTATCATAACTTTTGTTTCTATCCACCTAAAAAATTTCCTTATTTTTTAATTCACGTATAATTGCATTTAAACTTTAATTTTGTAAAAACTAGAACATGTTTATAGACCTGGTTTTATTTATTTATTTTATATATAAAAATTTATTGTATAATATTTTTAATCAAATATATATTTTTAAAATTTATTTTTAAAAAACCTATAACTAAATTGTAGTTGCATTAATGACACTACATAATTATATTAGAAGACGCATTGCAAGATGATGAGGTTTTTTCCGAGTATGATCGCAATTTCAATTTCATTTCAAATGACTTTTTATCTGATATTATACCTTCCTCAGCTATTCAAGGATCACAATGGCCTTTACGTATAGATTTTGTACGAGATGAAATTTACAAATAGTTTAATGGGACAATGAAAAACTTTTATTAATATACAAGGATTATTCATTTTTTTTATGTAATCATACTTCTAAAACAACAATATTTTGCCAATATATATATATAAAACCATCAATATTAATATATATTTTTAAAAATTATTTTATAACCTCAATTTCAAAAGCATTTTTAACCAAACACATTAAACTACTTTTTCTTCAACTTCAATTTCAACTACAGTTTTAACCAAACACCTATTTTTTCAAACCAACCTCAACTAAAAATACTTTTTATAAAAACAACTTTTTTAAATCACAACCACAACAGCTACCACAATAACACACTTTTCCTCAAAGCCCATTGCCCATTACCCTTTATGTCATTTATATTTTAATGTTTATTTTTTTTTTTTTTTTTTTTCAATAAGGAAAAAGATTCAAACTAAATAATGCACTTGACATGTAGATCAGCCGAAGACACACGTATCAATACATTATAATATTAAAATAATTTAAAAATATTAATTTAAATTAAAAAAAACTTTTAAAATATAAAACCAAATAATATCTTAAAATTATTGGAATAGTTGCTATCCTCATAACGGAGATCGTGACCTTTTGTTTAATTTAATTTTTCCTTCGTTTTGCATTATTATTTGGGCTGACATTTTGCTATCCTTTCTTGACTTTGAAGAAGTTGAGCTATAGTTAATGGACTTAAATGACCTTTGGTTATACAGGTGTCGTTTGGGATAGTATTCTAAATGAAATTTTTTATTTTTTTATTTTTTAAAATTATTTAATATGCTATTGTAAAAAGTATTTTTAAAAATAAATATTATTTTAATTCATTTCTAATTTAAAAATATTTTAAAAAGCAAATACCATTACACTCTTAAACACCCTTATCATCTTTTTTTTTTTATAGTGTTAAAGAGTATGGTAGTAGATGTTTTTCGAAGTATATTTTGCTTGAAAATATACAAAAATAATTTTTTTATTTTTTTTAAATAATTTTTAATATTAACACTTGAAATTATTTAAAAACACCCAAAAACAATATTATGATCCACTCCCGAAAAACTTTATAAAGTTCATTTTAATCAACATTTAATATATACCTCAACGATAATGTAACAATTTCAAAACTATATATGTTATAACCTAGTTTTTGAGTAAATAAAAAAAATGAATATAGTTGAGAATGCGATTAAAATAACATAAATTTAAAATTTAGGGTTAAAATTATCAAATTTAAGAGTGAATTGGTCAGAAATTCAAGAATTAATAAGATTGGAAATTTAATTAAAATTCAAATTATTTTAATTAATAAAATCAAAAGCTTAATTGAAGAATTAATAAGTTTAAGGACTTAATTACACTTTGATTTAATTAATTAAAAAATTTAAAAGTTTAATTGAAAAAATACCAAAGTTTGGAGCTGATTTAAAAAAAAAAAAGTTAAAAACTTAAAGTTCAAGAATTAAATTGAATTGTCCAGAAACCAGGACTGCTGTGTAAATGGCGCTATAAATCAGGGATTCAAATTGAATTTAATCCAAGGGCACAATTAAAAATTAATTATTACTGATTAAGATCCAAATTGTTGAGTTTAAAACGTTTAGGGACCAAAGTGAAAAATAGCCATTCCCAAGGACACAAACGGCGCCGTTTGGAAGCACTGTTCATCATCCCTTTCGCTTCGCACGGAGAAAGCCGATTCAACAGGAAATCTGCAGCAAATCGTGGACCTCGTCTCCTGCCCACGATCCCGTTTGTGATTTGAATAACAGTCCTGCAAAGACAGGACTGGTTTTGAAGCTCTCGAGCTCTATAAAAAGGAGAGCTGAACCGGGGAAAAGGGGGGAGGAAAAACAGAGCAAAGACAGAGCAAAAAAAGCACAAATTCACAGAGAAAAGGAGAGAAAAGGGAGGAGCAACACAGAGACAAGCATTAGCCTTGCTATTGTCTTCGTCCCTGCAGAAAAAGAAGAACCCGAAATCAGTAAAAAAAAAATATACAGACGAAAAAGGACGGGGAAAAAACAGAACCAGAGAAAGCTTGGGTCCAGCCCGCCCCCAGCTCCAGGACCCTTACCATCATAGTCTTCGTCCAGAGCAGGGGAATTCGAAAGCACAGACCAAAAGCTTTCTTCCCCAACACAATCTCAAAAGGGGAAAAAAAGAAAACGGAGACGAAGGAGCAGGAGGGAAGAACAATGGGAAACAAAAAAAGCAGAGCAAAAGAAAGAAAAATAAAAGCAGAGGAAAGCCACCGAGACCAGAACCATTGTTGCTACTGTCTTCGGTATTTCCAGAACCAGGTAAGTAAGCTTCTCTTTCCCCGCTTTTCATTTTAATTCACTTCCTTTATCTGCTAATGCACGCGTGATTTAGTTCACGCTTGCTTCATGTTGCCCAGCCGGGTCACTGGCTTGGGCCAGTGACCTGGCCGGGCTGGCTGGGTCTAGCCCAGCCTCTATGGGCTGAGCTGGGCCCAGCCCCCGAAAAAATAAAAAAAATAAAAAATAAAAATTTGTGCATGTATAAATAAAAAAAATATAAATATGAATTTATTTTTTTTATTCATTGAAGCTAGAGTCATGAATAAAAATACTGATTCAAATTTATTTCATTGTATTTTATTTAGCTATATAAAAATAAAAAAATTATGCATGTGTAAAAATAAATTTATTTTATTTGTTTATTCACTGACGCTAAAGTCAGGAATAAAAAATACTGATTTAAATTTATTTTGTTTTTATAGCTACGTAATATTTACCAACGCTAGAGTTGGAAGTATTCGTAGTTAAATATTCACTAGCGCCAGAGTAATGAATATTACAAGCAAATCATCATAGCATAAACCAACAAAATATTAGCAATTTATGACAAAACCAGCAATGCAGTCTGCCTCAGGCAGGACATTTAAAGGGTGATAATATCTTCCCTTTGCGTAACCAGTTCCGTACCATAGAATCTCTGTTGACCAGTCAGGGTTCCTAGTACCATAATATTAGGTGGCGACTCCTTAAACAAGACCATTCCCCATCAAAGAATAAGATGTCAGAAATTTGTTCTTTTCAAAGATATATTTTTAAGGTCGTCGTAATGTCGGGTGCGACAAAATGACGACTCCACTAGAAACTAATGAACTAAGCTTTACCTTTTGTTTGTCAATTGTTATAATATTTGTTATGTTGTGTTTATTTGTTTGTTTGTTTTTTATTTTTTTTTGCATTTACTGCTTTAGCATGCATCCTTGTTTATATTGTCATGCATCATGTTAAAAGCACACACCTTAAAATCTAGGATAGGAGGGGAAGTAACGGTACCCCAACGGCTTTAGCCTAGGTAAGACTCGTGAAACCATCTAACTCTCATTTGATTATTTACTTGGAAGTGGTTGATATGCCAAACTGATATTACTCGGGGCCTTTATCTTCACACTACTTGTAAGCCTCATATCAACCTTTTGAGGACGATCACTGAACATGCGAGAGACCCTTTGAGACTAGATAGTAACCTACTTCTTTGATACACTCAACAATTAGGATCTTCTTATTAGGTTGTCATCCCGTGAAGGACGAGTCTGCATTTTATATACATTTTTTTTAATTGAATCAATATTTTTTGCATAATTGCATGATTTACATTTAGCAGGTTGAAATATAGGTTCCCCATTAAAACCCACCTATAACACTCGCTCAAGAAAAAGAGAAATAGAAAATGAAGAAAGAGCCTAGTTGGAAGCCCAATGCCAAAAAGAGGTGGACAATACTAGTCTTCTCGAACAGGCTTTGAGAGACATATCTGAAAAAGCAACATATATAACTCAATCTAAACCAATGCCTATAAATCCCTTTAATCCACAGAATCTGGGGGCAAAAGGGTTGTCATCTGATTTTTAACAAGCCATGCATTTCCAACCAGCATACCCCGTGAGAATGTCGTTTACCATTAATTCTACAGAGAAAGAATCTCAAAAGGGCAAGATGGTAAAAGAAGAGGGTTTAGAAAAATAGACTGCCCTGGAAGAAAGGGTAAGGGCATTTGAGGGAATTTATCTATATGATCCTATAAAGGTTGCTGAGATGTGTTTGGTGCCCAACGTTGTCATTCCTAAAAAGTTTAGAGTGCCAGAATTTGTCAAATATATGGGAACTCAATGCCCTATAACTCATCTCAAAGCATATTGCAACAAAATGGCTGAGGTGGTTGATGATAAGAAATTGCTGACAGCATGAGTGACGCTACCCTCACTTGGTATATACGGTTAGATAATACCAAGGTTAAAAAATGAAAGGATTTAGTTGATGCCTTCATGAGGCAATATAAGTTCAATATAGACGTGGGCCTTAATCAGTTAAACTTGCAAACTATGGAGACAAACAACAAGGATTCCATAAAGGAAGACGCTTGAAGATGGAGTGAGGTAGTTGCACAAGTTAACCCTTCCATGTTGGAAAAACAAATAATCATTTTATTTTCCAACACCTTTAAAACATTGTACTTTGAATACTTGGTCATAAGCTCTGTACAACATTTCACTGACCTGGTTGTTATAACTGAGAGGATTGAAAAAGCCATTGGAGTAGGTAAGATTGCTGACCCAATTAAGAAGAACGGTTTTGGCTGGAAAAGGGAAGGACATTGAAGTTGGTTTTCAAAGCACTTACCCTTCCTATAGCTAATTTTTTCACACTAACTCCAAAAAATCAACTATCTTGAAGAAAAGAAGTTATGGTGATACTAGGCCGAGAATGGTCTGCATATGACTTTAATTGACTGTTGAAAAGATGCTCTTGTCAAGGAGAATAAATGATTGAAAGATTTTAGAAATTCCAATTAATGATCACTAAATGTTTAGCCCCTTTATGTGTTATCATGCCAGTATTCATAGCCCAAGATGTTGTCATAAGTTTTTTGTTGTTGAACTTCTTTTTCAAAGTTTCAATGAAATAATGAGTTTGTCATTCAATCGTGTTTACGACCAAGCATTATTCATTTTTCTGAGAGAGTTTTCTTATAAAGACTCACAAATACATCTTTGAAGCCTTGCGCGATCTCATAGACACAATTCATCTCTTTTACCAAAATCAGTTTCCCTATTGGGTTTTGAAAAATTGATCTTGCATTTTGATTTCAAAAATAATTTGATGTTTATTCAAAAACTATATTTTTGACATTTTACTTGTAGAATGACAAGTGAATCAAGCAACTCCATCATTGAGGTGATTAAATTATAAACCAAAGAATATATATATATAAAGAAGAAATGAATAAACACCCTTACCCGTGATTCTTGAAACATGTGTTTTTAAATGTATGAATAATGGTATGTAGTGAACTCGTTGCTCATGAAATGCATCTCTTTGTAAAGACCAAACCATCACACTTGACAAGGTCAAAGTTTATTGATCATAGTTGTTTACGTTTGAAATGAGGAAAGGCCATTTTTGTTATTCCTTTCACGTTCTGAAATAAATATATCCCTTGTGATCCCTTTTTGAGCCTGAATAAATTTTCTTTCATGAAAAATCCCGACTATGATCACACCCCACACTGGGGGCATGTGAAATTTCAATGATCAAGAAAGATGATAAAGCCGTGAGAAAGCCAAAAGACAAAAGAGCCTAAGAAATTCAAATGCTAGGGGGCATGCCCAAATCACAAGAAAATGTGATAACCAAAATAAAGTGAGTATGCTCTAGCAAAACGATGAAAAATAAAAAAGAAAAAAAAAACAAAGAAGAGCGATAAAAGAAAAGATGAACGACATCAAGAGTCGAAGTACTAATAGTGATTCTCAGTCTTTGAAACCCTGAAACACTCTTTGAGCCTTATGAATCCTTTTCTTTAATAGCCAAAAAACACAGCCTACATTACGTGCCTGTAGAAGTCATTTCTAATCAAGCAAGCAAGTAAGCAACCTAGAACAATAAACAATGATCTCAAAATGCAAAGAATACTTTTTCATAAGATTCATGACATCAAGAACAAACTACTCATTATTATTAATGCTGATAACAATAAGTGTTCAAAAAGACAAGTTTTTCTTAAACAAAACCTCGAGCTTTTTCTCGAGTACTTCCTTTTGAAAACATATAAAAACAAAAGGTCACCTTATGACGTATTTTCACCAAAGACCTCATTGCCAAACACAAGAGCAAACAATCTCTTTTCCAAGAAAAAAATAACCAAGGAGTTGCAAGATTTCAAAAGCAAATTGTTTTAGACTCACATCGAAACAATTTTTGTTTCAAAATACAAGATCAAGATTTCAAGATTTATTCTAAACCCATATTCCTTCACCAAAATGAAAAGAAAAGAAATGAGAGAATGGTCTCTTAAAACCATTATTCATCTAAGTCACTGATATAGCACACTTGGGGGCAATGACCAGTACAAGGGGGCAACATTGTGTTTAAGGAAAATCTATTTCTTCTAGAAAGAGAGGAACATTTCCTTTAACAAGACAATGGGGCATTTTAGTTTACAAAAGATAGCTTGATCCTTTCAACTAGTGACACCGAATGTTTTTAGCAGTGAAACAGGGGTTATGAATGATTCTCTCAAATTAATTGACGAGACAGAAGATCTCTAGCAAGGAAGTAGGTCACATTGGACACCACAAAGGCTGAGTTATGTAAACAAATTTGGGAAGAGACTTACATGGGCTAACTCAAATGGGCTAGAAGCCAAGAGATGAAGATGACCAAATCAGAGATAGCATGTCTTCATCAATCAAACAACAAGAAGATCAAGAAGAAATGAGGACCTATATTTCAAAGCAGGTAAGGATGCATGCATATCATCTAAACTTTGAGACATTGGGCAATGAGTTTTGTAAATTTCACAAGAGAAATTTTTGTCGAGATCCATCAAATGGAAGGTCACCTTGAAATGGCCAAGATTGAAATTGCTGGGTAGGCCGCCCATGAGAATTAGGTCACCTGAAAAATTTCTGTATTTTCCCCCACCTTTCATTTTTCATCCAAGGTAGTGCATTTCCTAACCTTACCTCCCTTTTTAAGAGCATCTTCAAGCCTTCGCCTCCTTTCGAGCGCGCCTTTGAGCCCTCACTTCCTTCGAGCGAATATAAGGGATTGAGATCGAATAAATTAACAATCTATCTTCCTAGTTATTAGATTAAACATATACCTATTGCTTAATTTTTAACAGAATTACTAATGGAAAGTAATTATATATATAGTTATTTCTTGACTTAATTTGTTTTAATTATTTTCAATAAAAATAATTTAAAAGGGTACTTTTTTTAATCTTTATGTTCTTTTAAAAATATTGAAAAATTATTTCCAGTTAAATTATCAATACATACTAAATTTTTATTTCATGTCCATTGAAAATAAAATATAAAATTATTTTTAAATTTCTTTGAAATAAGTAAAAAATAATTTTAGTTTCTATTTGAAATAATTAATTTTTTTATTTTTTTTCCTATATTGTCTTATCCCTTTCTTTTCTTAATTGTTTTTACTGTTAAAATTAACCAAAAACTAAAACCCATGGCACAATTACTAGAGCAATTTTTATTATAGCTCTAGACTTATTTGACACTTTGGATTAAAACATTAAAATTTTGATTTTTCTCTTCTCGACTAAAAAAGAAGAAGAAGCATTGGCAATGGGAGTAATAAGGTTTTTTTATTTTTTATTTCACAATAAAATAATTAAAATACTTTTCAAAGCATAAAAAAATTTAAAAGAAGAAGAAGAAGAAAGAACTAATTTTCAGGGGTTGTTTTGATTTTCCCTTTCCATAGCACAAAAAAATGATTGTATTGCCATTGAATTTAATTTTTCTTAAGCTTACATCCAAGAGCTCTTTGGTCTTTTCATTATGATTTTTCTATGATTTTCAAGTTGGATCAGGCATAATTTGGCATTTTAGTAAAGATAAAATACTATTTAATATTAAAAAGTTAATGGCAAGTGTTGTTCAAACGATCATGTGTGACTGTGTACGTGCTTTTGGACGAAGTGTGTGGCATCATCCAATGGTCAAATATGAGCTTTTGTGGTGGCGTTTGAATCTTTATGGCAGCCCATACATCACTGGGTGGTGTAGGTGATCAAAATCCCTCTGGTTTGGCGTCGCCGACCTTTTTTTCCTCTCTCTCTCTCTCCTCCTTAATTTTCATGCATGACCCTACAAAGATTTAACACAGCATTTCAATTTATTTTTCTTTCACATTTGATCCCTATTCTTTTTATTACTATTTTTTATTTTAAATAACTCGTGGAATTTGAATTTTCTTTCAATTTCATCATTCTTTAATTTTTTATATGTCAGATTTGGTCTCTATTTTAGGGCAAGATATAAACTGTTAGTATAACCGACCAACAAAAATAGGGTGCAATAAATTATCCAAATGGATTGAATTCATATACACACAACTCAAGACATACATTTCATGATTCCATTGCAAACTAAAGATGCACCATATTAAACTACTTCTAAGCTTCATCATTAGAAAAGTGCACTGTGACACCATCTATCTTATCATGTGAATGATGTCATATCATGTGCTTAGTAGTCTTTGGGGAAATAAATAATCTCTACAGTTTAGGTGTAGTTGAGAAGCATCTTAATTTTTTTGTATTGGGCTTATACCGAGCATGATAATAGATTTTCCACTCAGTAAAATTTGCATATTCACTATATTAAAAAATGCAAAAGGTTGGACACATATTATTTTTTTCATATCCTAAGCTAAATTATTTCATCATGGATTTTGCAGCATCTAAGTTCTCTTCAAGCCTATTTTTTTTAGGTAACATACTTTTTCTCATTCAATAATACTATTATAATCGGGCTCATTCAGCCCATAATCTAACTTTATGGTAAATACTTGTGAAGTGATTGATAATTTGTTGTGAATTTTGCACTCATCTCATAATGGTTCATTATATTCCTTATAAAGTTCATAGGTTTGCTTCTGGAAGTCACCATAAGGGAAGAAAGTTTTTAGTTGGGATGATAACATATGCTATTTGGATCTAGTAATGAGTTGGATATATAAGAAGAAGTAGAAGGTGTAGCTTAACTGGTCAGATCCCTAGATTTACTCCTAGAGATCACCCATTCGAGTCCCGCAAACTTTAGTGTTACTGAAAGCTTACATGATCGTTAATTTCAGGGCTTGTAAAATTAGTTAAAATATACATAAATTTACCCGGACTCAAAAAAAAAAAAGTGGGAGGCATGAAACTTATTGATACTGAGAAGTTCTCTTTTCTTCATGAATGTATGTAGAACTTCATGGAATTCTCACTCATCAAAGAATGCCTTCCACATAAAGACTCGCTCGTTAACTCCTTCGACTTAAGCCTGAACTATATAGACGTTCCATGGCAGCCCACAAGCATTAAATAAACACATTATCCAATGTTCAAATTAGAAATATTTTTATTTAGACATGGAATCCAATTTTCCAGTCCCTACTTTACTAGAAAACAAGCTTTGTTTTCCATTATTAAATAACCCTAAAGCTTTTTATGTTTATATATGTATGAGATTCACTCCCATTTGAGATTATAGTTCAACATGAATATTAACATGGAATATTAATATATTTTTAAAAATTAATAAAAAAATAAAAAAAATATTTTTTATAAAAAAATTAAAAAGCAAAAGTTTTAAATAAAAAAATACCTTTGTGAATTGAAAAATAAACTTTGTAAGTTCATGAGTACGTAGCCAAATATTCAAATCTTCGTGGCCAGATGTTCTTATCTCATTGCCACCCACTCATGCTAGATAACTACTGGTTCGATGAAATTCTATTTTTTATTGGTTTCTCTTAAATGATTGCCATGGAACACAATTCCAGGCTAGCACTCTTTTTATTCAATTAATCTAATGTCTCGCGTCCCAATCCAAATCTTCAAGTAAGAGTTGAAACCCGGGAACACGATAGACACTGATATCTGATCAGACTAGTCTTATATTGAAGGAACGTGTCCGTCAAGATTTTCTACCTGATCTTCTACTAATTATTAATAAATAGTGGATTACTTGCGTTTAAGGACTACAAGCAATTTGAAGGCGACCCCCATATCAAAGACTTCACATTCTTCAATTTTTTTAGTGAATAAGTCGAAGAGCTCATCCATGATTTCATGTCCAAAGTGCTCCGACAGCAGAAACTCTAACCCAGCTCTCATGTGGGAGGAAAATACTCTTGCTTCCTTTGGATTGGCTTGCTTCTTTTCATCGTGGAGGCACTCTATTCTTTCTATGCTGAAACACCCATTTCGTTTAACGGCTGCTTCCATTTCTTGTGGAGAGGGAAAGTATTGCGGTACATTGAAGGAGTCCAGTTTCTCTTCACTTATGATTCCCTGCTCCAGTGCATTCAAAAGGGACAAGGAAAAACACAAAGGAAAAGAGAAAAACTGGTTAATCCAAACAGCAAGTTATGGATCCTTAATTGTCCTGCTTGTGCAATCGGAGAGTAATTAATAGAAATTTTAGAGATTGAGAGGCTACTGACCTTCTTAGCCAGGTCCACAATAGTGGATTCCAAGAGGTCATATAAAGTATTGGAAAGAATTTGATAGTCCAATCGGCCACCTGGGATAGTTAGCAGAACCATTCCTCCAGGGACAACCTCTTGTGCCCTGAAATGAAAGAAGTTATCCATGTCCTTTGCAAATTGATCTGCATAAGCCTTGATAGTTTCAGCTCCTGCATGCGCATAATATGTCCTCCCTTTATTCCATGCAGGAGAGCTCCTATCCACCAGCTCTTTTGGTATGTGAGAAATCCATTGGATAGCATAGGAGGAGATGACAATGTGAAGAGAGGCTTCAGGAAATAAACGAACATGGAAAGAACCAGGCACGCCTGCAACGTAGTAATTCCTGTTCGGAGGAAGGGATGTGAAGAGGGTATTGAAATCATTGGAAGAATGATCATTAAAGAAAACTTGGAACTCAGGCAATCTACAACGATCCAGTTCTTCACGCTGATACTTCTTTTCTACTGCTTCAAGTACGTTTTGAACTGCAAAGAACGTATTAGGTCCAGCAGAACAACCCATATCTACGATCCGAAATGTGTCCGATGAAGGAAATTTATTGATATCAAGCTTTTCAGTGATTTCCTCTTTGATCAGTTCCTTGACAGCATTTATAGCTTGTCCCTGCAAGTAAGCAAAGAAAATGTCACTATTAATTTTCTTTGTGGCTATTTCCATTATGATTTGCTTATAGCAAGCTTAGCTTTGATCTCTACCAACAATTTGTGCTGTACCTGGCGGTAAGAGTTCCTGGCATAACTATAAATTCCATGCCCACCATTCATTGGATATTCCTCTATTGCTTCCATCTCTCTCGGTATCTATCACAAACATTTATATATATATCTTGCTTTAGGAACAAAGCTCCATATAACATGCAGATTAGTTGAATCATCATACTATTTGTTTGAATAATAATAACAAAATCTAAGAAGCCTATACATTAATGTAAAGAACTCACAAGAAAAAGAATCTTTACCTGAACAGCTTTGATAATGAAGCTTCTCTTAGCGGGTGAGATTCTAGATGTAGCTCCAATGTTTATGTGTTTAGGAACAGCAAGCCTCTTAGTTGAGGAAGAGGCAAAGCTGCTCCTGAGTTGGCTGGCCATTGGAGAAGCAGTGGAAGCCATTATTGATTGCTTATTCTTATTATCTTTCTGGTTAAAAGATCTCCGAGTGTGGAGTACTCTACGAATTCTATCACTTATATAGAGGTTCTTGCCATGTTCAGTAATAATGCCGAACGTTTTTTTTATTGTGTTTTCCTTTTTCGGCCTATGAAGGTGTAAGCTGACTTCTGTTAGCTAGCTTCCTCAAAGCCCATTGGCCACCAGGCCCACCACCCTTTCCGTTGTTTATGTTTTAATTTTTATTTATTTATTTTTTATTTTTCAATAAGGAGAAAGATTCAAACTAAATAATGCACTTGAGACGTAGAACAGCCACAGGCCCATAGCCATAGTTGATTCTCATATTTATACCCTAGATTGTTTTAATGTTTTTTATTTAAAAATATATTAAAATTATTTTTTTATTTTTTAAAAATTATTTTTAACATCACACATTAAAATAATTTAAAATTATTAATTTAAAATTAAAAAAATTAAATAATTTAAAACATAAAAACAAATAGTTTTAATTGAGATTATTAGAATAGTTACTATCAATTATGAGATTGTGACGTTTTGTTTAATTTAATTTTTCCTTCATTTTGCATTGTTATTTGAGCTGACATTTTGCTACCCTTTCTTGACTTTGAAGAAGCTGAGCTATAGTCAGTTGATTAAAATAACCTTATTTGATTATGTCAGTGTTATTTGGGATAGTATTCTAAAAATTGTTTTATGAAATTATTATTATTATTATTTAAAATTATTTTTTTATTTTTTAAAATTATTTAAAATTATTTTTTTATTTTTTAAAATTATTTTAATATGTTGATATTAAAAATAATCTTTTTTAAAATTAAAGAAATATATATTATTTTGATTTATTTTCAAGTAAAAAACAAAAATACAATCACTACTACACTCTCAAATAATCTTGTCATCTGTTTTTATAGTGTTAAAAAGTGTAGTATCAGTTGTTTTTCAAAACGTTTTTCATTCAAAAATACATAAAAATAATAATTTTTTATTTTTTTAAAATTATTTTTATCATCTGCACTTGAAAACTATTTAAAAACAACAACAAAAAATAATTTCAAGTATTTTTTTTTTTCAAATAATCACAAAACATGGTTTAATATGTGCTAATTAATAATTGGAACCCATCAAACTATTTGTCCTTGGAACCCAAGCTACCAAGAACGGTGTCGAAATGTCTAATATTGAAACTTTGACTTTAATATGTGCTAATTAATAATTGCCTACAAGAGTCAAATTTCTTGTTTTCATCACATTTGACTTTTGAGGGGTCGTTTCGGTTTAGTGATGCAATTGCGTGCTTTAAAAAAGTCCGTGATATTAAATAATTGTAGTTTATTCAGTCTAATCAAAGATTAAAAATGAACGATCATCTAAACCACGTAACTAAATATCTTTTTAAAAAATATAAAATTATTTTGTTTTGTTGCTTATTAAAAATAGAATAATATTTTCAGTTTTTTTTTAGTTTTTTTATTTAATTTATATATATATATATATATATTAAATAAAAAAAACTAAAAAATACTGAAAATATATTTATGAATTGTCAATATATTCATAGACAAGATCCCAACCATAGTTAGGAAATAACATTTTTAGAATATAAAGGAAGAGAAAAGTAATAGAAATTGGAGGAGAAAAATATGGAAAAAAATAGAAATTGGAGGAGAAAAATGATGCACAGAAAATAAGAGAGAATATATAGGTATTTCTTGACTTAATTTGTTTTAATTATTTTCAATCAAAATAATTTAAAAGGTACTTTTTTATCATTATGTTCTTTTAGAAATATTGAAAAATTGTTTCCAATTAAATTGTCAATAGAAACTAAATTTTTATTTCATGTCCGCTGAAAATAAAATATAAAATCATTTTTAAATTTCTTTAAAATAAGTAGAAAATAATTTTAGTTTGTATTTGAAATAATTAATTTTTTAAAAGTTTTTCCCATGATGTCTTATCCCTTTCTTTTCTTTTTTTTTTACTAGCTATTTTCTTAATTGTTTTTACTGTTAAAATTAACTAAAAAACTAAAACTCATGGTACAATTACTGGAGCAATTTTTATTGTAGCTCTAGATTTATTGACACTTTGGATTAAAACAGTAAAATTATGATTTTTCTCTTCTCAACAAAAAAAAAAAGAAGAAGCATTGGCAATAGAAGTAACAAGGTGTTTTTATTTTTTTCACAATAAAATAATTAAAATACCTTTTAAAGCATAAAAAAAATATAGAAAAAGAAGAAAGAACTGATTTTTAGGGGTTATTTTGATTTTCCCTTTCCATAGCGCAATAAAATGATTGTATTGCTATTGAATTTATTTTTTCTTAAGCTTCCATTCATGAGCTCTTTGGTCTTTTCACTACGAATTTTTTGTGATTTTCAAGTTGGATCGAGCACACTTTGGCATTTTAGTAAAGATAAAATATTATTTAATATTAAAAAGTTAATGGCAAGTGTTGTTCAAATGAGCACGTGTTTACACAAGCACGCGTGATTGTGTACGTCCTTGTTGGACAAAGTATGCGGCATCGTCCAATGGCCAAATGTGAGCTTCTGTGGCGGTGTTTGAATCTTCATGGCTGCCCCTACATCACTATATGGTGTAGGTGATCAAAGTCTTTTTGGTTTGGCGTCACCGACTTTTTTTCTTTCTTTTCTTTTCTCTCTCGTCCTCAATTTTCATGCCTAGCCCTACAAAGTTTTAACGCAGTCTTTCAATTTATTTTTCTTTCATATTTAATTCTTATTCTTTTTATTACTATTTTTTATTTTAAATAATTTATAAAATTGAAATTTTCTTTCAATTTGATCATTTTTAGATTTTTTTTATCTATCAGATTTAGTCCCTACTCGAGGGCAAGTTACAAATTGTTAGTATAACTGATCAACAAGAATATGGTGCAATAAATTATGCACCATATTAAACTACTTCTAAGCTTCATCGTTAGAAATGTACATCATGACTCCATCAATCTCATCATATGAATGATGTCATGTTATATGCTTAGTAGTCTTTGGGGAAATAAATAACTTATACAGTCTAGGTGTGGTTGAGAAGCATCCTATTTTTTTTATATTGGATTTTTACTGAGGATGCTGATAGGTTTTCTACTCGATAAAATTTGCATATTCACTGTAATACAAAATGCAAAAGGTTGGACACATATCATTTTTTCGTATCCTAACCTAAGTGATTTTTTGCAACATCTAAGTTCTCTTCAAGCCTATTCTTTTTAGGTAACTTACTTTTTCTCATTCAATAATACTATTATAATCGGCCTCACTCAACCCATAATCTGATTTTATGATAAATACTTGTGAAATGACTGATAATTTGTTGTGAATTTTGCACTCATCCTATAATGGTTCATCATAATCTTTTAAAAGTTCAAAAAACCTAGTTGCATCAATATTCGATTTTTCATCTAAAAAGATGTTGAATGAACCTTCACCTGAATAACCTTGATTCGTTCTCATTGTATTCATCACCATACTCTTATAAGGATTACTATTATCATTCACAAACTCATGTATGTTGTTAGAACTAGAAGTTGAGCAAACCATCCTATCTAACATGTTCTTATAAGGAACATAGGGTTCTTTGTATGCAAATCATCACAAGTATTTTTCTACAAACTATGTTTAGAAGATCCATCATCACTACATCATTATGATGGAACTTTTTATTTTTACACTTCATAGATGGACATCTAATTTTGCCTATACTAATATTCTTCATATTAGAAAGTATGAAATTAATAACATCAACTCCTTTGTCGCACCCGACATCGCGGCAGCCCTAAAATATTCTAGATTATTATGGAAAAAGAACAGATTTCTGGCATCTTATTCTTTTAGGGGAAAATATCATGTTTGAGGAGTCGTCACCTAGTATTATGGTCACTAGGAACCCTAACTGGTCAACAGAGATTCTACGGTTCGGGACTGGTTACGTAAAAGGGAAGATATTATCACCCCTTAAACGTTCTACCTGAGGCAGACTGTATTGCTGATTTTGTCTTAAATTGCTAAACATTTATTCGCTTATGCTATGATGATTTGCTTATAATATTCCTGACACTGGCGCCAGTGAATATTCGATCGCAAATAATTCCAACTCTGGCGTTGGTAAAAATTCCAACCCGAATAATTCCAACTCTGGCGTTGGTAAAAATTCTTAGCTACCAAAAAATTAGTATATTTTCTTTTCTTTTCCCTTTTTTATTCATGATCCTGATATAAGTGAATAAATTGATAAAAATATATTTTTTCTAAGACATGCAAATTTTTTATTTCTACACTTTCTATTTTTTTTATTTTTTATTTTTTATTTTTATTATTTTTTTGGGGGCTGGGCCCAGCTCAGCCCACATGGGCTGGGCTAAGCCCAGCCGGCCCAGCCTGGTCACTGGCCCAAGCCAGTGACCCGGCTGGGCTACACGAGGCACGCGTGATCCAAATCACGCGTGCCTGACCTTTGCTAATTAATTCAACAAGCGGCGAAAATGAGTTAGCAAAAACGCAAGGGAAAACAGAGCAGACTTACCTGGTTCTTTTGCAGAGAATTTGTGCGAGGTTCCGAAGATGACACTTCTGTTTTTGAACTGCCTCTTATTCCTTATGCTTGTATCTCACGTTGTATTCCTTTCCTGGGTCTCTGTTTCGTCTGCTCTCGTCTGAAAGATTACTCAAGTGCTCTGTTTTTTAAACTTTCTCTACTCTCTCCCGGTTTGTTTCTGTTTTTGTTGTTTTAAGGCCAATATTGGTAAGGGGAAGGCTCACTTCTGTTGTGGGGTTCTAAAAAAGCTTAAAAATTTGGCTGGTATCTTTGTGTTTCTTTACTCTGGTTTCGTTTGTCCTTCTCTCTCCCCTCTGTTTTTTTTTCAACCCCTTGCTCTTCGGTGCTGCTCGGTTTATATAGGGCTCGGCGGGTTGATAACGGCTGGCAGGCTGAGGGTCGACCACCATTAAGGCACCCATTACTGAAGCCAACGGACGACCATTACTGCTGCAACGTTCGGCGTCCTTTACTGTAGAAAACGGTCACTTGGTTAAAGGCGAAGAAGATGAACAACATCTTCAAAACGACGTCGTTCGGCCATTTGTCCTTTTGATCCATGCAGTTTTGAAAGTCTTGCAATTAAATCCCTGGTTTAAACTGTAATTGGCCCCTGCATTTGCGCGCCTTTTTTAATGTAGTCCTTGGATTTTAATTTCGCAATTTAGACCCCCAATTAAACCCCAAACTTTGCTATTTCTTCAATTAAGTCCCTGATTTCACTAATTTAATTAAATTCAAAGTCCAATTAAGTCTAAAACTTATCAACTCTCTAATTAAGCCCCTGATTGGATTAATTAGATTATTTCCAAGCTTAATTAAGTCTCAAAACTTATCAATTCTCCAACTAAACCCTTGATTGGATGAATTAAATTAATTTCAAGCTTAATTAAGTCTTAAAACTTATCAATTCTCCAATTAAACCCTTGATTGGATGAATTGAATTAATTTCAAGCTTAATTAAGTCTCAAAACTTATCAATTCTCTAATTAAACTCTTAATTGGATTAATTAAATTAATTCCAAGCTTAATTGGATTAATTTCAAAGTTTAATTAAACCCCAAAACTTCCAATCATTTTGTCTTTAACCCAAATTTTAATTCATTCTTCATTTACTTGTTTTTTTCCAACATTATTATTATTTTTTTCATCATTTTTTTCTTTTCAGTAAATAAAATAATAATAATAATAATAATTAAAATAAAATGGTCAAAAATTGGGTTATGACATCCTTGAAGATAATTTTTCGTATACAAGTGTTTGGTTAAATTTCGATACATCCAAGAATAATCATCTATTACTTATGAAACCTGTATAGAATACTGATGACATCATTTATTAATAATGTAACCATTAATTCAAAATTCAACTTTTTTATTAAAAATAAATTTACAATCTAATAACCAATTAATCATTTCTACATAAAATCAATGTTGCACTAAAATATGAACTAAACAATTTATTAATAACAAATAATCGTTTGACAAATAATTATCTATCATTTTTACAATTCAAACTTATTCAATCTAATTAAATTAATACCTTTTAATTATTATCAATTTTAAAAAAATCAATTTTCTCCAAATTTCCAACTTAACATAATAGAATTCACAAAATGTGATTGGTATCCATTAAATAACTCATAATTTATTCCATTATAACAAACCTAAGTTACAAAATCAAACTTAATTTCATCAAATTACAAACAAATTAAAGTTCTCCTAATTCCTAAACAAACCCTAACATAAATATCATTCATTAATATAACAAAATTTTCTAGAGAAAAGTTGTAAGATACTTAAATATACAAGTAAACTACAAATATAAAAAACAAAATTAATAAATTAACCTAAAATATAAATGAGTTACATCAAAAAAATTGGTAAGTTTTCTTAATTGGTGTAGCGAATTGTCAGGGAAACAAAGGGTTAACTAAGACAAGAATGTTAACTACTAAGTGTTGTAATTGCTGAATTTGTGATGATTGGGGCCAAATTTGTGATGATTGGGGCCAAATTTGTGACAAAATGAGGGCTTGTTGTTTCTGCTATGAAATAGAAGAGGAATGAGAAGAAAAATAGGGTTGTTGTCAGTTGCAACACTTTTAAATTTGCTGAAAAGACTTTCAATGGAAAACAACGACATAATGTTTCCATCGACAATTCCTTTTGAATATAATAACGTGTCATATTTCCGATAAAATTACTCACAAAATATTTATTAATTATTTGTCAACAATTCCATCAGGAATTACCGATGGAACAAATTCCATCTCAAACTTCGTTAGTAATTACTGACGGAAATTACATGTTGCTTTTTTCATTGGACATTACCAACATAATATTTTTAGTCGGTAATTCTATTGCTATTTATAATTTTCTGGAAATAACACAATATTATAGTCTAGGCAATTTCTTTCCTTTCTTTCATGCTACTTCTCTCTTATTCTATTATATAATATAAAAAACAAAAAGCAATTGGAATTGCCAAAGATCAAAAGCAAGCCACAAAAACATCAATTTGGTCAAAGTTGTGCGTTATCATCATTAGTGTAGAACTAATATTGGTTACTAACTGATGATGTGCCAAAATCCAAGATACATAAATAAAATGTTATTTAGTGTTTGGGATAGTGGTTAATCAATATGTTCACGTACTTGGACTTCTTCTCCTTAATCTGAAGAACTTCAGGCTTACAATATAAGTTTTGAGTAACTGCAAAAATCAATATTTATGAATAGACAATGTTTTCAAGACAGTAAAAAGGCATTTTTGGATGACATAAGGTGCCGCCCGAAAGGCGTAGGTGCCTTCCACATGCTTGCACGTGCCACACACTCGCCAACTATTTTTTTTATTTTCTATATTTATGAATAGACTCAATTTCTCCTAAGCTAACTTGATAATAACAAAAAAATATTTATGAAAAGGCATGAAGCTAATTTTATTTTTTAAACTTCCAAGGGCATTTTGATCGTTTTACTATGCGTTTTGTTTTTTTATTTTCTATGTTTAGTCAAATACTAAAGTACCCTTTATCTGACATGATAACTATTAAAAAATCAATATGAAAGTACCAAATTGCATTTTGAAGCTAATTTTATTTTTTTAAACTTCCAAGGGCATTTTGATCGTTTCACTATGTGTTTTGTTTTTTTATTTTCTATGTCTAGTCAAATACTAAAGTACCCTTCATCTGACATGTTAATTATAAAAAAATCAATTTGAAAGTACCAAATTGCATTTTGAAGCTAATTTTATTTTTAAAAACTTCCAAAGGCATTTTAATTGTTTCACTATGCTTTCTACATCTAGTCAAATACCAAAGTAACCTTCATCTGAGATGATAATTATAAAGAAATCAATTTGAAAGTACCAAATTGCATTTGAAGGTGATTTTAAAAAATTTTATTTTAAAAATATTTTGATCATTTTACTATATTTTTGAAAAGTGAAAAGACTTCATTTCCCCTGATCAATTTAGTAATGATAAATGTGTCTTGTGAAAATATTATAAAACTTCTAATAGCTAATTTTAAGTTTTTTTTGGTGTGAAGAACAAAATTACCATTATACTATTTTAATAAATAATATTTTTAAGTTTGGATCTACAATGTTTTTCCTGGCCTCTTAGCTTTTGTTAATGTGTTTATTAGAATCAATAACTCATAATTTTATTAGATGATGTATCATATCTCAAACTATTAAAAAAAAGATTAATCGGTGAAATTATAGTTTTCTTGTTAGAAGTAAATATTTTATTTGAATTATAAATGCAAATGAACATTTATAGAATGATTTCAATTTAATACATATTAGTAGCTCATTATTTTCATGTTCAACGACGTATCACCTAATAAAAGATAAATCATTTCATCATAATTTTTCTCATATAAATAATTCAATATACATTAAAATAATAAAATAGATAAATTCCACACTGAGTAACCATTTATTATGATTAAGAACTTATTATTTCATAAATATTCAGTAGTTAATTTATGTTTTTTAAGGCATAAATGAAAATTTTAATAATTATACAGAACAGAATAAATTTTGGAGGGCCATGATCTCCTCCTAACCCTAATCAAAGTGATATAATGCAAGTTAAAGTATATAATGCAAGTCAATGCAAAATAACAATACCAACAAACACTTGATTTTAGAACATAAGATATCTTCAATTATCTATATAGAACAATACTATGACATCGTTTGGAAATGCAGGACAACCCATATTTCTAGAAATTATTTTTATATGTTTTGGATCGTTTTGATATGCTGATCTTAAAAATAATTTTTTTAAAAATAAAAAAAATATCCTTTTGATGCATTTCGACATGAAAAATATTTTGAAAAACAACCGTAATCACAACTACACTCTCAAATAGGATCATTAATGTTATTTAATGTCATAATTTTATATTTTGAAATCACATATAATATTAATATCATAAATGTGAATTATAGAAATAAGATTATTGAGTATATATATAAGCCGCTTTGCACTAATTTAGTAAGATTTTATTTTATATGATGCTATAAAAACCTTAAAGAGATTTAAAAAAGAACATGTAAAAATTTTGAATCCAGCCGGAAACGCAATAGATAAAAAAAATTAAATAAATAAAAACCTTTACGTGGGCCCACTCTACCAAATACAAATAATAGTTATAAAGTGAAGCGGAAGGTACAGATGTATAAAAAAAAAGTACATACACAGAAATTCAATTTAATTATTTTTTTATAAATAAATAAAAATCGAACCGCACTTTAACCCAGTCCGGTCCATTGCAATAATATCTGTGTAAAAATTCTCAAATGAGAAATGAGGTGGGTCCACACCTGCCAAGCCGTCAGCTCAATCAACGACTAGACACCACATGATAAAAAGAGAATGCTATTGTTACCATATCACGTGACCTCCTGACTCTTGTCTGCTTAATTACTCTAGATTTGGCACCCCCACACAACTACATCATCACGCCCGTACCATTTTAGATCTACCCTAGATTTTCACACTCCGTTTCTCTCGACTTTTGGCCCCACTCACCTTCCCTTTTCCTCCTTTCTTCCTTTTTTTTTTCTGTTTTTTAAAAAGTATTTCTGAAAAAAATTACAATTTTTTTTAAAATTAATATATTTTTAATTTTTTTAAATTATTTTGATGTCCTAATTTAAAAATAATTTTTAAAACATAAAAAAATATTATTAATATATTTTTCTAAATAAAAAATACTTTAAAAAATAACCACAGTCACACTCCGGTTCTCTCGACTTTTGGCCCCACTCACCTTCTCTTTTGTTTTCTTTTGTTTTCTGTTTTTTAAAAAGTATTTTTGAAAAAAATTACAATTTTTTTTTAAAATTAATATATTTTTAATTTTTTTTAAATTATTTTGATGTACTAATCTAAAAAATAATTTTTAAAACATAAAAAGTATTATTAATATATTTTTTTAAATAAAAAATACTTTAAAAAATAACTACAGCTACACTTTCATATACACGTACATACATACTCTCTTCTTCTTTTATTAAAAATTAAAAGTTTTTTTAAAAAATAAAATTTTATTTTCTTGAATTACCCGTGGCCGCACGAGTGAAGTCACAAAATTAAGATGGTAATTGTTGTTTTCTAAGGTGTTTTTTACTTTAAAATATATTAAAATAATATTTTTTATTTTAAAAAAATTATTTTTGATATCAATATATTAAAACAATTCAAAAATATATATAAAAAATTAATTTTAATCAAAATTAATTTTTAGATTTTACCAAGTTCCGGGATCTGTTTGGGAGTGTGGTTACGGTTGCTTTTTTATGCTGAAATACATTAAAATAATTTTTTATTTTTAAAAAATTATTTTTAAGATCAACGCATTAAAATAATCCAAAATATTTTTTTAAAAATTTATTTTTAACCAAAAAAAAATTGAAAATTCAAGGGAACTCCCAAATGCTCTTTAGAATGCAATACTAAACGGGGTTATATGGAAAATGTTTGATAGATGACTTATACCTTGATTACGTGCCAATAAACGGCAGGACGACACATTCGAATGCAATACGACCAACTCCACAGGATTAAAACTACAAGAACAGAGAGCGCATGTTAGCAAAGGCAGCAGCTCGCAGTGATCGAGGCGAGGGTGGTGGTGGACCCCAGTCTTTGTGCAGTCACGTCAGCATTCAACACGTACCTACCACATCATTCACCTCTTATTTTTTAAAAAATTTCCTGTCCATGGAGCCCACAATCTCGCGACTTTTGTCTCGTGTTTCTTTGTTGAATATCGTTTGGGATGCGCCTCGCATGTGGGTCTAGAACGTGTATGATGTGCTCTATAGTAGCCTAACAGTGACTCTCAAGACGATCTCTCTATCCCATGACGGCACATCTGGATTTTGCATTAAAAAAATAAACTCCCCATTAAGCCTATAGTTTTTAAATTTTTCTAATTAATTTTTTTTAGGTTTTACATCTATTTTTTTTATTTAAAATAATTTATAAAATATTTTTTAATTTTATTTTATCTATAATATTTGATCTATATTCTTTTAATTATTATTATTTTTATTTTTTATCCTTATCTTAATTTATTTTATTTTTTAATTTCATTCCTCATTACTTTATTTAATTTAATTTTTATAGCAGATTTTGTCCTCATTTTTTCTATTTATTTTATTTTTTAATTTTGGATAATTGAAGGTTTTGTTTCATGATTTTTTTTGTTTTTCTTTTATAAGATAATTCGATCTCATGATCTGGGTCATGAAATACAAATATTAGCTCGATTTGACTTTAATCATTTTTTATATTTTTTAAAAATTGATTTTTTCAGTTTCATTCATTCAATGAAGTTGTCTCGTTTTCATATCATAGATCGCTAGTTAGTCGAGTTAAATTAGGTAAACTCGGGATTTTTTAATGTTTTTTTATTGATTTTTTTTGTTTCACCTTTCATTATTTAATTTACTTAAGAGTTGACATCCATTGTTTTATTTAATTTTTTTTATATAAGGTTATCTTGACTTCACAACTGGATTATAAATTTAACATATTAACTTGAGTCAAGTTTACAACATAATATTAACAAGAGTTTTTATTTTTATATAACCATATTATTAATTTACTGATCTTATTTAACCATTTAAATCAATAACTCGATACCACAATTTTCTTGCTCCTTTGAAAACATTTTCATTATTTTGGGCATCTTCTTGTTTTTTCCCGCTAGGAAAGCTTTCATCCAGTTTACGGCATAGTGAGAGCTAGCTCTCTAGTTTTAATACTATTAGAGTTCAAACTGCAAGTAATTAGTCGATGATTTCCTAGCTAATATAGCTATTATTCATTTTTCTTTAGAAATCATTGACATGGATGGATTTCACAAGAAAATATCATATTAGTTACAAGCTCTTTCTCTTTTCATCAGCATAAACTGTTGAAAATATTTTTGGATAACAGTAAATATTGATAAAAATAAAATAATATTACAAAAGAATCCAAAACATTTAGGAGAAGCACCATAGACCAATTTACATATTTACTTCGGACTTGAAGATTTACTTCAATTAAATTCATGGATTTTTATGATGTCAAGAAAAAAAATATTGAGTTTGGTTGATGCTCAATTTGAAAATATACAATTAAATTTAATTGATTTAAAACAACTAAAGCTTTAGAGATCGAGTTTGAAGCTGAAATTAGTACTCAAGAACTAAAGTGAACAAAAGAAAAGGAAGTGATGCGCTATCATCGTGTGAGAAAAGTTACTGCACTTATGCAACGCGTGAAGTGGCCACCAACATCCATTTATGAGCTTCCTTGGTATAATTTCATTTGTCTTGGTGGCCTCTTCCTTATACAGCGATGCATGTACATGTAAGAGTTTAGCTTTGACGACCTAATCTTATTTTTTTTTCCTTCTCCTCTCTCTTTTCACTCTCTTTTCCTTGATTTCTACACCCAACTCTAAATTTGATCCATCATGATTTTATTTCATTTAATTTTGATATTAAATTTGATCTTTATTTTTTTGATTGCTATTTATTTTTATCATTTTCTTGATTTATTTTATTTTTCAATTTCATTCCTCATTGCTTTATTTAATTTAATTTTTATAGTAGATTTTGTCCTTATTTTTTTTCATTTTATTTTTTAATTTTGGATGATTGAGGGTTTTGCTTCACAACTTTTTGGTTTTCCTTTTATAGGATAACCTAATCTTATGACCCGGGTCATGAAATACAAATATTAGCTCGATTTGACTTTAGTCCTTTTTTATATATTTTTTAAAATTGATTTATTTTAGTTTCATACATTCAATGGAGTTGTCTCGTTCTCATATCATGGGTCGCTAGTTAGTCAAGTTAAATCGGGTTAACTCAGGATTTTTTCAATGTTTTTTTATTGATTTTTTTTTGTTTCACCTTTCATTATTTAATTTACTTAAGAGTTGACATCCATTATTTTATTCAATTTCTTTCATATGAGATTATTTTAACCTCATAGCTGGATTATAAATTTAGCATGCTAACTTGAGTCAAGTTTACTACATAATATTAACAAGAGTTTATTTTATTAATTAGTAATCATCGCTTTTTTTTGTTTTTTTATTGTTGTTGCTATTTTTTTATAATCATGTTATTAATGTACTGAACTTATTTAACCATTTAAATCAATAGTTTTGGATAACGATAAATATTGATAAAAATAAAACAATATTACAAAAGAATCCAAAACATTTAGGAGAAGCACTATAGACCAATTTACATATTTACTTCGGACTTGAAGATTTACTTCAATTAAATTCATGGATTTTTATGATGTCAAGGAAAAAAAAATATAGAGTTTGGTTAATGCTCAATTTGAAAATATACAATTAAATTTAATTGATTTAAAACAACTAAGGCTTTAGAGATCGAGTTTGAAGCTAAAATTAGTACTCAAAGATTGAAGTGAACAAAAGGAAAGGAAGTGATGTGCTATCATCATGTGAGAAAGGTTGCTGCACTTATGCGATGCGTGAAGTTGCCACCAACATCCATTTGCGAGCTTCCTTGGTATAATTTCATTCGTCTCGATGGCCTCTTTCTTTTACGATGATGCATTTACATGTAAGAGGTCTAGTTTAGCTTTGACGACCTAATTTTATTTTTTTTCCTTCTCCTCTCTCATTTCACTCTCTTTTCCTTGATTTCTACACCTAACTCTATCCAAAGCAACAAAGTGGTATGCCATTTGTTTTTGGATGTTAAATTTGATCCTCAATCTTTATATTTACTTTGTTTTCTTTTCAATTTCATCATTTATCATTGGGTTGCATTGTAATTGGTTTCATGACTTTTTTAGTTTGTTTTCTATTGAGTTATCTCGGTATCATAAATCGAGTTATGAGTTTAGCAAGTTAACTTAGGTTGACTCGAGTTTGTTTATTTTAATTGATATTTTTTTCCAATTTCATCATTCAACATTGAGTTCATTGAAAATTAGACTTTATGATTTTTTTTCTGTTTATTTTTTATGGGGTTATCTCGATATCGTGACCATAGTCATGAGTTTCACATGTTATCCCAGATTGTCTTGTATCATTTTTTGGTACTTTTTTTAATGTGTTTTTTCTTTTCAAATTCATTCTTCAACATTAGGTTGGTTGGGTATTGGGCTTTATGATTATTTTTTTTGATTTACTTTCTATGAACTTATCTCAGTCTCATAACTCGGGATAAATTAACCCGAGTCACAAGTTAAACAATCTAATTTAGGTTGACTTGGATTTTTTTGTCCTGATTTTAAATTAATTTTTTTTTTCAATTTCATTATTCAACATTGGATTGATGGAGAATTGAGCTTTATACTCTTTTTTTCAATTTGCATTCCGTGTGCTTATCACGTTTTCATGAAATGGGTCACAAATTGGTTAAACTAATTTGACGTAAGTCCCTTTTTTCCTTTTTTTTTAGTTGAATGTTTTATTTTTCAATTTCTTTCTTCAATATGTAATTGATTGAGAATTGAATTTTATGATTTTTTTTATTTGTTTTCTATGAAATTATCATGGTCTCATAACTTAGATTACAAATTTAAAAGATTATCCATGATTAGCATATATCGATCTAATATTGTCATTTAAGTATTTAAAAAATATCTTCCAAGTTATCACTTTCTTAATTTTTAAAAAATTATTCAATGTGCATTAAATTTTGAATTTTATGAAAGTATAAGGCATATTCATTATAAGTTGACTGACTAATAACATTTTTGTCTCATGAGAGACCAACAACAATCACCACTACTTACGATGACAACATTTATTCCTCTATAAGGCCTTTAGTTTTCATTGGTTCTTATTTTGCTCTAATTATAACATTAGCTCGAGCTTGTAGAGTGTCATTAGCTTGATAAGAGTGGTTAAAGTGATTAAATAATTAAAAGGAAGTGTGATTAGCTGGTCTTACATCTATGTTGATGATTACGTCCACCTTTATGATTTTCTATATTATAGCGAAAGCTATTAAGATCTCAATTTGTGTTGGTGCCATGCTTTGTATAAAATCTTCATTTTGAGTTGAAATAATTATACCTATTTCCCCTATTTTTTTCCTTGGCTTTCACCATTCATTTCATTATAAAATATAACTTGAGTAGAACCTTGATGTTTCAAGTCATTAAGCAAATTTTGGGCTTCATGGTTGTAAAGAAGTGGAATAATTTGTAGATAAAACTAGATAGGTGGCTTGTGCTTCATCTCGAGTTGAGTTGATTTCTCTCATAACATAAAAAAACAGTTTTAAAGCATTGTTAGCATGTTTCAAAGCAAAAGAAAAATTTGTGACTAGGTTATCTAAATGCCAAAGAACGAAGAGAAATTGAAAAAAAAAACTCAATCCAATTCAAGTTGGTATGATAAACCTGTGAAAAAAAAGATTAAAAAACAATATAAAAATGAAGACCAAATTTGACATAAAAATAAAAAATAATAAAATGATGTAAGAATCCAGAGCCAATCCGAGCTAACATGACAAATGTGTGACTCAGACCATGAAGCCAGGATATTGTCATAGAAATTAAAACAAGAAAAACAAAGATACTTAATTTTTAATAAATTCGATATTAAATAATAAAATAAAATTGACAAAAAAATAAACTAAAAAGATCTATATTGATCAGGTTAAAACTCCATACACGTTGGTATCTGTTCTACACATACCAACAACTTTTCTCTCTATTTTTTTAATTAATTTATGCAAATACCTAAGTACCTCTAACCTTACATGATATTAACTAAAAAAACTATAACAAAAAGACCAAAAAGTCCCTCAATCTTAGTTATAGATTTTTTAAATTTAAATGGTACTTTAGTAATTATATTATACTAATAAGAATAAAAATAAAAAAATCTGAGTTGTTACCATTGAAAAAAAAAAACTATCTTGAATTGGAAGCTGAAGGGCTGTCAAAAGCTCGAACTTAGACAAGATTGGACAAGGATCCTTTTATTGGCATAATAATAACACCATGTTTCTAAAATCCATAAATAAGGACCATTATTACCCCATCAAAAGGAAAATCCACTTTTAATATGCATATTTTTGTTGCTAACATCATGACTTTTGCATCTTATATTTACTTGAATAATTGGATTATTTTTATTTAGTAAGTTGAAATATAGATCCTCCATTAAATCACACCTATAACACTTACTTAATAAAAAGACAAATGAAAAATGAACCCAATACCTTTTAACCCATCTCAAATCATATTGCAATAAAATGACTGAAGTGGTTTATGATGAGAATTTAATGACTCATTTTTTTCAAGACAGATTGAATGACATTACCCTCACTTGGTATTTGTGGTTGGACAATACCAAAGTAAAAAGGTGAAAGGACTTGGTTGATGCCTTTATTAGGCAATATAAGTTTAATATGGGTTCCAAGTCATGGAGAAGGGCAACAAGGAGTCCATAAGATAACACACTTAAAAGTGCATGTGAAGTAGTTGCACAAGTTCATCCCCCTTTGTTGAAAAAAGAGATGGTCGGTTTATTTTTCAACACCTTTAAGGCTCCATACTTTGAAAATTTGGTTGGAAGCTTTGCACAACATTTCACTGACCTAGTTGTTATAATTGAGAATATTGAACAAGCTATATGGTTGGGTAATATTGATGACTCGACTAAGAAGAAAGGTTTCACTGGAAAAAGAAAAGAAAAACATTTATCTTTACATGAATAAGAAAAGCTATGATTTGTTTATGATTCCTTCATTGATTTTTGGGAATGATCATAACAAGGATGTCATGATTGTTGAATACAAAGGAAAACTTTCCATAACCTGTATAGATGAGGAATGCATCTTTATAGAATTATGGGTCAAGAAAAACTATAATTAAAAAGAGAGGAATAAAAAATATACAGTGAATATAAAACAATAATAAAAAGAGAACCCAATATGAACCTTGTTGTCTTTTATGATAGTGACATTGTATTAATAAGAGGACATTTTCTTGATGTGATGTTTTTTAAATTCAAAACTAGAAGTATTAACATACTATAAAGAGGAAATGGTCGACTCTATACATGTTTTTCATTTCAAGCCATTTTTATTGACAAAGAAAGAACACAATAGAAAATAAATTATCATAAAGAAATCAACCACCCTGAAAATGAAGCTATGATGTCATTATGATGAGAATGGTCTACACACGACCCCAACTGACTGTTGAAAAAACACCTCTATTGGTAAGTTTATAAGACCTTAATGATTAGGAGATTCTAGAAAGTTCTAATTAAAGGTTGTTAGGTTTTTTGCCTTGTTATGTGTTTTGTTTAGCTACTATGTTTTACCTTGTTAATAATTATGACTCCAGATGTTGGCATAAAATTTTTGTAGTTGAGCCTCTTTTCTAAAGTTTTAATGAAATAACGAGTTTTTTCTTCAATTGTGTCTTTTCCTTTAAGCCAAACATCATTCGCTTTCAGGAATTTAGAAAGTGAATCCCAAAGAACCCATGAATACACTTTTGTAGTCTTGCATGATCTCAATTTTTTCTATAAAAAATATTTTCCCCAATGGAATTTTAAAAAATTAAATTTGCTTTTGATTTTAGTAATGATTCGATGATTGTTTAAAATAAATTGATGAATTAGACAACTTCCTCACTAAGATGACCAAACCCTAAACCAGAATATATGAATTGAAAAACAAATGGTCACCCTCACACCATGTCTCTTGAACTACATTTTAGTTGTATGTATAATAGCATGTAGTGGATTCAATTATTATGGACTTGTGAAATGCATTTCTTTGTAAAGTTCGAACCATTACACTAGACAATATCAAAGTTTATTATTTTTAACTGCTTACACCTTAAATGAGAAAAGGTTATTTTTGTTATCCCTTTCACATTCTAAAATGAATATATACCTACTAGTCCATTTTTTAGACTAAATAAATTTTCTTTAATGAAAAATCCTGATTAGGATCACACCCCACACTGGGGGCAAATAAAATTTCAAAGATCAATAATTGATGAAAAAGCCATAAGAAAGCTAAAAGGTAGAAAAGCCCAACTCCACTAAAAAAAGGCAAATTAAAGAAATGTAACAAAAGAAAAAAAAGATTAAGAGACATTATGAGTCAAACAAATAATAGTGATCAGGTCTTTGAAAGCATGAAACACTTTTTGAGCTTTAATAATCATTTTCTTTCATAGCCAAGAGCCATAACCTACATTACATGCTTTTAAAAGTCCTTTCTAATTAAACAAGCAAACAACCTAGACTAATAAATAACATTCTTAAAATGCAAAAGACCTTTTCATAAGATTCATGACATCATCAACAAACAACTTATTATTATTCAAGCTGATAAAATGAGTGATAAAAAATAGGTAATTTTTTTTCAAGCAAAACCTTGAGCTTTTACTCGAACCTCTTGCTTTGAAATCCTTAAAAACAGAAGGTCACTTTATCATATACATTCACCAACTTCAATATCACTGATATAAAAACAAATCATTCCTTTTCCAAAAATCCCTAGGAGTTGTAAGATTTCAAAAGCAAATTGCTTTAAACTCATATCGAAACATTTTTTGTTTTCAAAATGCAAGATTTTCGAGATTTCAAAATTCATTATGAATAACGATTTCTTTATTGAACCAAGCTAAAAAAAAGAGAAGGGTTTCTCAAAGACATTATTTATATTAGTCAGTGATAAATCATACTTAGGAGTAATGGTCAAAACAGGGGGGGCAATGTTGTATTTAGAAGATACTTTGATCCCATCAACTTAACAGTGAAAAAAGAATGCTTCTAACAGTGAGACAAGGGGGCATGGTGTTTAAAAGAGCCATTTTGAACTTTTCAAGATAACAAGTGACACTGAATATTGTTAGTAATGAGACAAGAAAATAATGAATGATCCTTTCAAATTAATCAATAATACAAAGAATTTTCAACAAGTAAATAAGTCACGATGAGCACTATAAAAGCTAAGCTATGTAAAATTGCAAATACCTTAGAAAAAAAACTTATATGGGTCAACTTAGTGGGCTAGAAGCCAAACAACCGAGATGAGTTGGATAAGAAATAGCAAACCTCACAAATCAAGCAAGAAAGAGATTGTGAAGAAAAGAGGGCTTATATTTCAAATCAGGTAAAGATGCATGTATAACATCTAACTCTAAAGTATCGAACAATATGTTTTGCAAAAATTCACAAGAAAAACCCTGGTAGGGCTCATCAAAAGTCATGCCACCTCGAAATGGCCAAATTTGAAAATACTTTTGAGAATTTTTCAATTTTGAAAAATCTTCATATTTTTCCACGGTTAGGCAGGTCACTCATAAGAATTAGACCACTTAAAAAATCTTTATATTTTTCATAGTTAGGTAGGTCATATAAGGCTATTGTTGAAAAACTTTTAAGTTTTTCAAGAACATTTAGGTCACCTAGAAAATAAGACCAATGTTGAAATCACTTTCATGTATTTCATAAACGAACAGGTCACTCATTATAATGAGACAATTGTTAAAAAAATCATGTTTTTGTTTTCACGAACAAGTAGGTCATCTGAAAAATCTTTGTATTTGTCATGACGTGCAAGACATCGAATAACGAAGCTTCCTCCTAGATTGAGAAGGTTCTGGGTTGAATCATAAAACTATGATTTGAGGGAGTCGCCACCTAGTATTATGGTCATTAGAAAACCTACAGTATGTGAGAGTCTAGGTAAAAAGACTAGTTGTGTAAGGAAAATAAGCATTACCTCCAGTACACCCTACCTATGGTAAGATGTATTGTTGATTGATTGTTATTTTAAGTCGTGTTTCTATTTATTGATTTCATCTAAGGTTCAAGGCAGATCTCCCTTCGTGAGAAAGTCTCTACCTTATCGTTCTAGGGTCTAAATTATAGCATTGCACTTGTTTCCTACTTCATGAGGAAGTCTTTACAATATACTTTACAATGTAATTTTATATCTTTAAATAATAAAGTCTACAACTAATACCTAATATTCATTGTTATTAATTCATTTAATTTAATACCGATAGTATGCATTACATTGTAAATTTCATACCTCAAATATTAATGAAACAAATTAATTTTTGTGGTATTTTTGAAATTTTAGCCAACTCCTGATGGATGATCATAAACTGGTTATGATACCTATTTTGATATTTTTGAAACATGATAAAAATATAATTTTTTAAAAAAATATTCACGAAAAACTTTTTGAATTTAGTTGTATGCATGAAAACAAAATATATTTTTGTATTTTTGAAATATAATTTGTTTTGGATTCTTTTTTCAAAATTTTAGAGAAAAACTAGGTATTTTTAATATTAGATCCATATCTTACGATGTAAGTCTATAACCAAATTTTAGAAAAAAAAGACTGGAAAAACATATGAGGGACCATAAATAATCAAAATATTCCCTGAGTTTTTTTTAGAATTTTTGAGTTTGTTTAGGGTTTGTTTGGCTAGATACTAAAATAAAGACAATCTAAAACTACAAGGGAAAGCAATAGAGCGTGTTTGACAAACATACTCTTAACCTAAAATCAGAGGCATTGAAAATGCCAATCAACAATGTCCATTCTTAATTTTTTAGTTTAGGTCTAAATGCCTTATCTAAGGAAACCTGATTTCACAATGAAATTTTATACATTAAATTCATAATCACATCATATAATTTATAACCCAACATCAATAATAAACCTTAAATTCAACAATTAATTGTTTAAATATCATAAAATCTAAAATTTAGAATTTAGTGTTTTCCCATTCATTTATCACAAACTCATTAAAACAAGAAATTAGATAGTATGAAACATCTTAACCGTCAAATTTGGATACCATGAAGTGGTTTCCTTGATAATTCCTCTCTTTTATCCTCTACCATCTTCAAAGCTTTCTTGTTACTCGCTCTACTGTTAATCTCATTTCTCTCTCTAAAACCACTCTTTAAGTTGGTTTTCTCCCCCAATAATCAATTATAATGTCCTAAAAACTCATAAATTTGTAAGTTCAAACATGAAATTAACAAAGAAATGAGAAGAGAAATTTTTTTTAGAACATTTGGCTTTTCCGTCATGAACCAGTTGCACTCTCAGGTTTTATAGGGAGGGAGAAGAAATTGTCAATGTATTTATAATTTTGCCATTAATGAGTCCATGTGCTAATTTTCTATATTTTTACCCGATTATTTATACTATCAGAAGAATTTCTCGAGCTCTAATTGGCTTGACATTTTAAACAAATGTATAATGATGTGTCAAGAGGTTACTTAAAGAGTTTTATCCTGATCCAACAATTGGATTACGAGTTATGCTCGATATCATTAAACTAAACACCAGATAATTTGTATGCCAAAAATCCAAAATTTTGTATTGTTTTATCTAGGTAAATCGTTCAAATTTTTAGCTAATTCATTGGGAACTTCCATATTTATAATAAAAAACTTTCCTCAAATTTCATTCCCTTTGTCGCACCCGACATTGCGGCGGCTTTAAGAATAATCTTGGTGGTGGAAAAAGAACTGATATCTGACATCTTATTTTTTTAGGGGAAAAGAACTTGTATAAGGAGTCGCAACCTAGTATTATGGTCACTAGGAACCCTAACTAGTCAACAGAAATTCTATGGTACGGGGCTGATTACGTAAAAGGAAAGATATTAGCACCCCTTAAACGTTCTACTTGAGGCAGACTGCATTGCTGGTTTTATCTTAAATTGCTAAACATTTATTGGTTTATGCTCTGATGGTTTACTTGTGATATTCCTGACTCTGGCGCCAGTAAATATTTGACTACGAATAATTCCAACTTTGATGTTGGTAAATATCACGTAGCTATAAAATAAATTTAGATCAATATTCCTAACTCTAACGCTAGTGAATAAACAAATAAAATAAATTTATTTTATTATGCATTCACATATTTTTTATTTTTATGTAATCAAATAAAAAAAATTATATCAGCATTTTTATTCCTGACTCTGGCGTCAGTTAATAAACCAATAAAATAAATTTTATTTTTCACGCATGCATATAAATATAAATTTAAACCAATATTTTATTCCCGACTCTGGTGTCGGTGAATAAACCAATAAATTTACATTATTTTTATTCATGCATACACATATATTTTTTTATTTTATTTATTTTTTATTTATTTTTTTAGGGTTGGGCCCAACTCAGCCCACATGGGCTGGGCTAGACCCAACCATCCCAGCCCGGCCACTGGCCCAAGGAGTTGTGCGAAGGTAATTAATTACCTTCGCACAATGCTGAATGCACTGAAATTTTCGAAACAAAAACGAAGAAACAGAGAAAGCCTACTTAGCCGTAGGTTGCTTCGCTGGAGTGTTAGTGTCTTGGGCAAAGATCGGTGATGGCATCTGTTGATAAGAAACTGGAATTCCTCCTTCTACCTCTGCCTCCCTCCCCTCTGTTTTTTCTGCTCTCGTCTGAAAAATTCTCCTGATGCACTGTTTTCCAAACTCTCTCTCGGTCTGTTTTTGCCTTCGTTGTTTTAGGTCGATACTGGTGAGGGAAAGTTCGCTTCTAGTATAGAGTTCTAAAAAAAAACACTTAAGAGTCCCTCTAGTTTCTTTGTATCAGTCTCTTTTCGATTTTTTCCATCTCTCTCTCTATCTCTCTCTCTAACCAACCTCTGTTTTTTCGATGCTTGTTTGTTTATATAGAGTTCAATGGGTCGGTAACGGGCGACATGCTGAGGGTCGACAACCATTAAGGCGCCCATAACTGCAACCAACGGACAACGATTACTGTTGTAGCGTTTCTCAACTTTTACTGCTGAAAAACGATCTCTGGTTTAAAGAAGAAGAAGATGATCAACGTCTTCAAAACAACGCCGTTTGGAGATAAAAGGTGGCCATTTTACATTTTAACACGTGCAGTTTCGAAAGTCTTGTAATTAAGCCCCTAGTTTAAACTGTAATTGGCCCCCTGCATTTGTGCATCTTTTTCAATGTAGTCCTTGGATTTTAATTTTGCAATTTGACCCTAAATTTTAATATTTCTTCAATTAAGTCCCTGAATAAGTTAATTCCAAGCTCAATTAAGTCTAAAACTTGTCAATTCTCCAATTAAACCCTTGATTGGATTAATTAAATTAATTTAAAGCTTAATTAAATCTCAAAACCTATCAATTCTCTAATCAAACCCTTAATTGGATTAATTAAATCAATTTCAAGCTTAATCAAGTCTCTTATCAATTCTCCAATCAAACCCTTAATTGGATTAATTAAATCAATGTCAAGCTTAATCAAGTCTCAAAACTTATCAATTCTCCAATTAAACCCTTGACTTGATTAATTAAATTAATTCCAAAGTTTAATTAAACCCCAAAACTTATCAATTCTCTGAGTAAACCCTTGATTGGATTAATTAAATTAGTTTCAAGCTTAATTAAGTCTCAAAACTTTCAATTCTCCAATTAAACCCTTGACTTGATTCATTAAACTAATAAAAAATTTAATTAAATCTTTAACCTTCCAATCATGTTGCCCCTAACCCAAATTTTAATCATTCTTTATTTATTTTATTTTTACTTGTTTTTCATCATTATTTTTTTATCATTTTTAGTAATTAAAATAAAAGGGTTAAAAATTGGGTTATGACACCCTTATAGGTTAAAACTGCATGATCGTGCGCAAGGCTTATACTAGCAGTTTGGGTCATTCGCGCATAAAACCATACATTAATTTATTTGAAAAGTCAAAAATATTTTTTTATTTATTTCATTCCAAAAACTCTCCATATTTATCACTCGTTTATCAATGTTCGAGCTACAGGTTTACATTGTACCCTTTATGTTTGTCGGGTCATATTTCCCAGATTCAGACATATTTTTAATGTTGAGTTTAAACTAACTACATCAAATTTTATTATATTCTGTCCTCGAACATTTTTTCCTCTTTTATCTCTTTCATTTGATTTTTATTTACTTTTCTTTGTTCTTTTTTTTTTTAATTTTTCCACTATTTTTCACATTTTTATTTTTAAACTAATATATGAACATTTTATTTGAAATTCCCAAAATCTTAAGTCATCTTTTTAATTCAAATAATAACTTTACTCATTTACCATAGTTTTTCCCTTATTAATATTATGGATTTTATCCGGGGGTTTACAATATAGTTGTATGTGGACCAATATCGATTCATGTCTTGGATGGATATACATATTTTATCACATTTATTGATAGCTATTCTAGATATAGTTGTGTGTATTTGATGAAATAGAAGTCTGAATTATTTGAAATGTTCAAAGAATTCAGAAGTGAAGTTTAAAAACAAAATGGAAAAAGTATTATGATATTTTGATCTGATCGAGATGGTGAATGCTTGAGTCAAGATTTTCAAGATTATCTACAAGAAAATATGATTCTCTCCTAATAAACACCTCATGTAACACTATAATATAATGAAGTTTTTATAAGGAGAAATTATACCCTATTAGATATGGTACAGTCTATAATGAGCTATATAGACCTTCTATTTTTTCATAAGGCTATTCCCCACAAACTACTGCTTACCTTTTAAATAGAGTTCCAACAAAATATGTTATTAAGACTCCATATGAGATATGAAAAAGTAGACGACTAAATTTATCATACTCAAAGATTGGGGGATGTGACACTTATATGAAGCTTATTGTATCTAAAAAGATAAGAGCTAAGTCAGATACAAACAAGTTTGTTGGATATCCAAAAGAAACTATTAAATATTATTTCTACCATCTCATTGAGCAAAAGGTGTTTGTCTAAAAAACAGGCTATCTTTTTAGAGAAAGAATTTGTTATTGAAATGGGTAGTGATAGGAAAATAGAACATAATTTTTTTTTAATAATCACAAACTAACATCCATTTAGAACCCAATCTTGTGGCTATAACATTGGATATTCAAACTGAAGTTCAATAAACACAAGAGCTTTGTATATCTGGTAAGATACATCATACACCAATAAGATATAAACTTATTAAGGAAGCTAAAAATAATGAGTTGTTTATACTTGATAAACCTACCAGCTATAGAGAAGCAATATATAATATTGATTTTAAGAAATAGCTTGAGGCCATAAAATCTGATATGGATTCCATGTACACCAACTAGGTGTTAACCTTGGTTGATCAATATGAAAGGATAGAACATATTGGATGTAATTGGATTTGATGAAACCTTCTCACTAGTAGCTATATTAAATCCATGAGGATTTTGCTTTCTATAGTTGCATACCATGATTATGAGATTTGAAAAATAGATGTCAAAACTATATTCTTGAATGAGAATTTTCATGAAGATATTTATATAACACAATCTAAGGTTTTGGATCTAAAGAATTTCCTACCAAAGTATGCAAGCTATAAAAATCAATTTATGGAATTAAGCAAGCTTCAAAGAGTTGGAATATCTATTTTTTGATGAGATAATCAAATAGTTTGGTTTCAAAAAAAAAAATAGATAAGCCTCGTGTTTATAAAAAGGTTAGTAGGAGTGATTTGTTTTTCATTATATGTAAATGACATATTATTGATAGGAAATGACAATTCTTTTACGCCGTTTAATAAAAATTTTGTTGTCCAATAATTTCTCTATGAAGGATATAAGTTAGAAAGTTTATTGGATTATCTCAATCCATACATATACAAGATGTTAAAATAGTTTAGCATGGAAAAATCTAGGAAAGGATACTTACCTATTTTGTATAGGATACATCTCTCGAAAAACATATGTCCTAAGACATAAATTGAAAGAGATAAATAGAAAATATTCTATATGCTTTAGTTATAGGATCTATAATGTATGTGATGCTATGTACAATATCATATGTATTTTATCTTTTGAGCATAATGAGTAGATACCAATTTAATCGAGGTAAGGGTCACTTTAAAATAGTTAAAAATATTTTTAAATACTTAATTAGAATAAAAATATCTTTCTAGTATATGGATGAGATGAACTTGTAGTTCATGGTTATTCAAATGCTAGTTTTCGATTAGATATTGATGATACTAAATCTTAGTCAGGATATCTTTTTACTCTAAATGGTGATGATGTGAGTTGGAAGAGTTACAGATAAGAGACCACCATAGATTCTATAACTGAAGTCAAATACATTTCTACATCTGAGTGACAAAAACAGTTTTATAGATCAAGAAGTTCATCATTGAACTAGGTGTGGTTCATATTATTGTTGATCAAGTAGCCATGTATTGTGATAACAATGGAGTTATTGCACAACTAAAGGGACCGATGTCTCATCAGTGTTATATATAAAAAACTTAGGTGATTCCATTTGATTAGAGAAATCATAAAAAACAAGATGTAAAGATGAAGTGAATACCCATTAAAGTGAATCTTAGAGATTCTCTCATTAAAGCATTATTTCAGCAGAAGTATGATCGTTATATAAAGAGATATGGCATTAGATACTTGAGCGATTGACTTTAGTGCAAGTAGGAGATTGTTAGTTTATATATCATGTAACCAATCAGTTGGTTACATATAACACTAACTTTGTTCATGTAAAATATATTTATAATTAATAAAGGCTTTTCTTTATCTTTAATATTCATTTATATTTTATTAATAAAGCTAATGTTTGATAAATTAATTTAGAGTAAAGGTAAAGTCCTTTGGACAAAAATGATTTGCAAAAGAAATTATAATTTAGCTATAATTATAATATTCTTATTACATAAAGACATTGTTCCTAAATATTAATTTGAATTGTTAAGACTTATACATATTATATTCTTTCTTTTATAAAGTGAATCAACTCTTCTTATAAGTTGAGATATGAAGGATATCTATAACTAATATGTAGGTGTTTGTCGTATGACATATACACCAAACTGACCTGTATGAGAATTCATATGGAGAGATCATTTGTGTTTATATAAAGGCTCATGTGATAGTTATGTAAGTGATCTATAGGCTTGAGATCATTAAGTTATCTTATACATGGAATGTTATGCTTTAATCCTAGCTACACATTGTCCTAATCAAGAATAACAAATGAATAGACATTGAGTATATCATAAACTATATAAAGGCATTTAAGTGATCAAGAGAGGATTCATCATCCTAAGTGAATTAGGAAAAATATTCCACATGTTCTCAAATAATAATTACATCGAAAAACTACTCATTAAAAGGTTAAGTCAAATCACGTATGACTATTCTAATATTTTAGGGATTATGACATGCACTTAATCTTCAAATATAAACAAATCAATTATTGAACTGATAATAAATTAGATTGTTTAGTTGATTTAATTCTATTTTGGTTAGGATTATAATTTATAATTGAGCCAACATATTAGGAACATAATGGGTCACACACAATGAGAACTATTGGTCAGAAATTAAAATTAGATGATTAATCAAGTGTGAGTTGATTGAATATAAGTTGTAGAAATTAAAAATTGAGTCTAATTAATATAAGAATTACAATTTTAGATTTAGAAAATTCAAGTAAGAAATTGATTGAATAAATTTATAAAATTATCCTGAAATAATATAAGTGATATTATTCAAGGACAATTTGATTTTTTTTTTCATTTATAGGGTTATTAGAATTTTTCTATAAATAGAATTCTATGCCATATATTTTTTTGTAGAGAAAAAAACTACATAAGTTACAAAATATAAGGACAAAGAAATACCAAAATAAAAAATATACAGTTATCACTCAAAAGAATAGTGATCACTCTCTCCTAAAGGGTTTTATGAGATTTCTCATTGGTGGTTCGTGTAGATTATTATTAGAGGTCGGATAATTGGACGACTTGTGGTTTGTAATAACCTAGTGTTTAAAAAAACTAATTAAATCACATAAAAAATCTCATCTTTAGTTAATTTTTGTATAAATCCTAAACGACTCTAGATTATCTAATAGGAATCTTGAGACTCCTAAAAAAATTGAAATTATTATTTTCACTACATTTATATGCTTTATAGAAACCCAATAAAAGATACTCACCTTCGAGCTAAAGAGTCTAAGGTAATAAAGATGACTTTAGAAGATAAGCTCGAAAAAAGTGATGAATGATCTTTATTTTTACCAGTTGTGTAAGAGGGTGTTTGTGGATTTTTCTTAGGTTTTTTATCTTGGTCAAACTCTAAACTTTGCTGAGATTTTTTTGGGAGTGTGCAAATGTTGTTACTTATAGTCAATACCTAGTTATGAAGCCTAATGATAATGATGAAATGACCTTCAAACCTGAAAAAAGGCTAGTTGGAGGAGAATAAGCTATAAAAACCTTAAGAAAACACCTTAAAGAGAAACAACCAACCCAAGATACTGGGGATTTAAAAGTAAAAATTATTGGGGATGATCTTAACAATAAGACTTCTTGTTAAGAGGCTCTTGTTGAATTTTAATAGGATTTTGTCTAATATCGTAACCTTAAATTCAAATATAGAAAGTTCAAAGTGGGAGACATTAGTCTTAGGAAAACTAGAATCAACTAACAACGTAGAAAATAGAGGAAAACTAGCTCTAAAATGAGATAGTCTATACTAACTATACAAGTGGTCAAGGCAAACACATACCACCTTTAGAACATCAATGAGAAAAGTCTTTAAAATCGCGCCCTCATATTTTTGTAGTTAAATTAGGTTTTATTGTCTATGATAAGGACCTTAAAGAGTCGAAAATGATATATGGTGTTTCGTTATATAAAATAGATGACTTTGTTAACAGTTATCTTAGCTAAGGCTTTGACCTCTACCAATTTAGTTAAAGAGTCCACGACAACTAAGACAAAATGTTTTTCCCTTAGGTTTTTGAGAATGGTTCTAAGATGTCCATCTTCTGTTAAAAGAAAAGCTAGGATGAGATGGTGATATTCATTTAAGTTAAAGGTTGGTGTAGAACTAAAACAAATCTCTGACATTTGTCATAATGTTTTACCAGGTCTACGATAACTTGGAGAATGACAGGCTAATAAAATTCTACTCAAGTTTTTTAGATGGATAGGGCCTTTACACTCATATGTATATTGCATATCCTTTTATGAATCTCTATTAACATATAATTGTTTTCCTCAAAAGACAAGTAATTTAAAAGTGGGGCTATTGTTTATATTCTATATAAAACACCATCCATAAAACAATACCTTACCTCTTAACCTATTAGGCATATAGACTCATTTCTATTTGAAAAAAGGTCATCTATGAATAAGTATTATTTTATAAAATTTCTTTACTCCTTTATATCGATGACAATTTATACAGTACCTACATATTCTCTTTTTTGTTTATTAATTGGCCTTAGTTGGTATTAGAGACCAAACTCTTCCAATCCACTAGCACTATTGACCAATCACCTATATATATATGTGTGTGTGTGTGGAAAAAGGTTACTCAATCAAGACAACAACTTAGTGTGTTTGGAAGTAAGACATTAATTTTTTAGTGTCATATAAAGTTTTGTTAGTATAATACATTAGGTTTCGCACCCCCATTCTTTTCTCTAACTGAAATAAAATTTACATGTCAGATTGACTACACCTAAATACAATAAGAGGCTTTCACCCTCTTTGGCTTATGAGAAGAATTTGGCGAAAGATAAATGAGCCTTGAACTCTTTAAAAGCTTGTTAGCATTTTGAAGTCGATTAAAAATTAGAGATGTTCTTCAACATTTTGAATAATGATAAATAATGTTTCTAAAATGAATATGTTAAGATTAGTTATTCTTCATGTTAATCCATGTATATATTTCACATACAAGAGAGGCATCATATCTAGGATGTCATGAACCTTCTTAAGATTCCATTTCATCCCCTTACTACTAACTAAAAGTCTCAAGATTTTTTCTTCTCTGATGGTGAAGACAGGCCTAATCGGATTCAACTTCAATTTATATTAGTACAGAATAGTGAAAAACTCTTAGGGATCTTATATGTGTTGTTAAAATATCAAGTTATTCATCAGTATATCACTAGCATAAACTTCTATGTAGGATACCCAATTTATCTTAAAAGACCTTATTCACATCCTTTTGTAAATGAATCCTATATTATTAAGCCTAAAAGACATATCCTTAGAATAAAACATCATTTTATTTTTTATAAAAAAATATGTTCTCTTCATCTTCGAGGAGTATAGGGACTTAGTGGTAACATAAGTTCACATCTAGTGAGCTTAGGAATTAGAACTCAATCATGGAGTCCATAAATCTATTTATCTTTGATAAAAAAAAGTTTCCATTTGAGCATGTTTTGATGAGGTCAGTGAAGTACATATATATACATTCTTCACTTCTTATTGCTTCCTTCACCATAACTATATTTGCTAGCTACTTAGGGATACATCACCTATCAAATTAAATCTGCCTATAAAAGTTTATCCACCTTATTAGATAATTTTTTTATATATTTACCTCTTAAAATTCTTTTACTTTAGTGGATAAAAGGAGATTAGCGGTTCATATTCAGTCTATGGGCAATGATGTAAGGTTGATGCCTAGATATATATACAGGCCTAAAAGCCAAGTTATCTTCTTCTTTTCTTATTATTATTGAGGAGCTCTATTAGAGATTGTTTCTACTTGGGGTCTAAGGTAGACCTAATCTTGTTGGTAGCATTAGCGTTTTTATTATGAAGGACAATATCTTATAATTGTTCCATGATCTTGGTGCAATTCTTTTTTATTTCCTTCATGGACCCATCCTAATCCACTGTTAAGGCCTTTTTTTTCCAGAAATATAAAGGTGAACCTTTTTCAACCTATTTGGTTCCTTTAAATATGGTCACCCCTCTTTCAATAGGCTTTTTTTAGTCAAGTACAACATGCTAATTATGATGTGGATCTCACGAGTAAAGGATTTACCAATGATGATGTTGTAGGTCAAGTCCATCTTAATCACCATGAAGGTCTATTAAAAATCTTGTAATAAGGATAGATATAAATGGTGACTGGTATTTCAATGTCACCCTACATTAGCATATATTTCCCCTCTATCCCAATCAATAAAGTCCTAGCCAAAGTTAACTTGGAGCTATCAATGCTCATCTTATTCATCACTTCATAGGAAAAAATGTTATTCGTGCTCTCATCGTCCACTAACATCTTATGCATTATATAGTTAGAAACGAAGGTGGTGATTACCAAAACATCTTTATAGAGAAAAACTACACCATCCCTATTATTTGGCGTAAAGACAATAGGCTTATTTTATGGATTTGGGGTATGAAAGCCTATTAATACCTGCTTTTCATAAGCTTTTATCTTTAAGCAAGAGTCATATATATATAAACTTATTTAGAAACACATTGATCTTGAGTATCACCTTACGATAAGTGTCAACCTTCCTGTCTATTCAAGCTTTATATAAAATTATTAGAGCATAATAAGTCTTAGTATCATATACCCTATCTTTATAGAATATCTAATACTTTTCTAGTTGTAAATGTGAGGATCATATTTTATTAGAGGGTTTTACACGAATTCCTTACCTTTGATGGCAACAAAGACCTTTATCCAAGTTGTATTTAAAGGCTTGGTTGAGTTTTAGGAAAAATGAGATGATTATGAACTAATCATTTTAGATTCTTTTTAGGAGCTCGAGGAATGTTTGGAGATCGATCGCACTTAAAGGACTCTTAATTGTTCTTTTAAAAGTGTAGGCAAGCTTATTTAGCTACATTCACTTTTTACTTGAAAATAATTTTTCATGAATTGTTTTTTCATGAATTGTTTCACCTTCAAAATGATTATCATATCAGAAAGAGCATACAGCTCTCTCCATAAAGTCAGGTTTATTGATTGCGATGGTATTTGTAGAATGATAATTGTTATAGTAATGGTGATAATGAAAATAAGGATGAACGATGGTTACATTAAGGTTCTATTTGGCTTAAAGGTTGGACTATAATTATAGCTCAATTATGGCTACGAATGTGGTTGTAGTGGTAGTTAAGGAAAAATATTTGGCTAAAAGATATATTAAAATATATATTGTAAATAGTACACGAAAACACTAGAAAAGCTTCACATTAGAGGTTCTTAAGGTTTTTTTACTTTGATATTTTTATATATGAAACCTATATAGACTCCATAACTAATTTTTTATTAACAAAGGAGTTTGAATTGGGTTTTTAGTTAAAAACCAATAATAACAAAATGGTAGCGACAACAACGAACAACAATGACAATTAATAATGATTGTTGTGAAAATATTAAGGGGTAATGATGAGATGGTGAAAAAATGATAATTGCCCTATAATTACATCAAGGATAAGATGATGATAACAATAATTATAATAACAATAATGGTTATAGTGTCGTTGAAACATGATGGTGGTTATTGTTGCAAAGAGGATAATGATGATGATGATAATAATTGAAGTTATTGAATAATGAGTTTAATGAATCTTATGAGTTATTAGTGATAAAAAAAAATATTGTTTTCTTTTTTGAGATTAAATTATTATTTTTAAAATTAACTATTTAGAGATTAATTAAAAAAATGATTTAGATTGCTTAAGTTTCTAATATTTGTTTTGTATTAAAGTAGAAGAAATATCTTCCAATAAACAAATCCCAAGTTAAGTTAATTTTCTCATTAATAATTGAACATGTTATGCCCTGCATTAATAACAAAATTTCTTTTTATCTCTTCGAATGGAATCTTGAATGAAAATTGTTAAGATCTCGAACGGTTAATTATGATGGTAAAATTAGAGAAATATATTAAGAAATTCAAAAAAATATACTAGTAAAATTACCAGAGAAACATGAAAAATCCTTAAAACATGAGGAGGGTGATTTTTCACAACTATGTATTCATGATATAGTTGTCTATGCAAGACTTAATAAAAGTAAATTAAAAAATAAATTATGTTTACCAAGCAATTAGTATTATACATGGTTTTTTAAAATATTTTTTACTTAAAAATATATAAAAATAATATTATTTTTAAATTTAAAAAAATTAATATATCAAAATCATCAAAAAAAAAAAACATTAAACAATATCAATTATTTTTTTTATAAAAACAAAACATGGCTTTAACCTTGAGCGGAAATCAGAGAATAACACCGGAAAAGAAAAACATGGGAGTGTCAGAAAAAAAATGGCACTTTCTTCCTTCCACACCTAACGTCAGCAGCACTATGACGTTCACCAAACGCTCCCAACCACATCCAAGATTCATTCATGGCAGACAAAGCCCTTGAAGAAAGTGATCAAGCCATGCCATTTCTTTGAATTTAAACATGCCATTTCACTTTTATATGTTTAAAGTCAGTGCTTTGGAGTTTGCACAGAGAGGTGAAGGGGGAAATGAAGGCCTTGCTTCCTGTGCCTTTTTGCTTTCTATAATGCTAGCATGGACAGAGTTTTTCATGGCATATTTAAAACATTTGAAGCCCTGTACTGGAGTGAAAATATCGATAAAATGGACGAATATATCGTGACTAGAAGCAAACAAGGCATGTGATCGCCACTCTAGGAATCTAACCAGCCTGAGTCCACCAGACTCTCTCTTGATTCTGGGGCCGATTAGAATTGTGTTCTAATCGATTTATTTATTTTTTAAATATTTTTTATATTTTTAATGTGATATTATAAAAAAATAGTTTTTAAAAATTAAAAAAATATTATTTTAAAATAAAAAACACTATAAAACATGAACAGCAACCTACATCAACAACACCCATAGAATAGCCATAAAATAGCTACTGCCGGCCCATATTATTAATCACCTCTAGCCACTATAAAAAAGTTCAGCTGTCAGCCTCATCTTTTCACCAAAGGTCGTTTTACGAGGTTTACTGTGCATAAATTTAGATGTTTCAGGGTAGAAGGGTAGTTTCAACAGGGTTCTCTAGTTGTTTTTTTGGACTATATGTAGATATCTATAAAAGGTATCGTTTAAGAGTCGTTGTAGATAAGCTATTAGTGGTCTAGGGTTTGCTTATAAGGTCAGGATTTCACGATATAATTGCCAACACCGAAATCATCTGTGTTTCTCTTTCATCTCTCTGTAGATTTGCAGTTGGCTTCAACTATGAAAACTTAGGAAGTGCGTTTAGATGTCTAGGGTTAGGGAAGAGAGATACGTTGAGGTCATACAGATCTGTAACTTTATGCGAAATAAAACTGGGATATAGTGGTTTAACGTGACATCTATGTATTTACTGCTGTTTGTTTGTTGTTGGTTTGTCAGGAATGGGTTAGGGTTTCGATACCGTGTATTTTCAAAGCTGAGATGAGTGATGGATTGTGGAGTGGAGCTCCTTGAAGTCCAATAGAAGCTCCTGCTGGGTAGATCGAGCTGCTGAGCTATGAATCCCACAGCCCTATCACCATCAGTCATTTTGATGGGCCTGCGGCTTGCATATCTCAGGAGCTTTATTACCTAATGTTAGATCTTTTTTTGGATTGAAGGGAGCTCTAAACCTTTGATCTTTTCAGCCTTCTGCATCTTAAAATCTTTTTAGCTTATTGCTTTTTGGCAGTTTTCTCTTGTACAAATTCATTAACGCTGTTTGGAATATTTTATCTGCTTAAAGTACTTCGTTTTCAACTCTTTGCCTTGACCATGCTTTTCCGTTGCAGGGAACTGATTACTTGAGTTGAAGCACTTGGCTTTGCTATTTTTGTTAGTGGAAGCTGACTGCATCTTCAAGTTTGCATGGATCTGCTGATCTGTTTCAAGCTTATCAATTAGAAACTGGAGTGGTTAGATCACATGCAGTGCAGCAAATTTCATTCGCCCGTACATGCTCTTATTAAATAGATAGATACATGTCTTTTTTCTTCTTTTTTCTCGCTGCCACTGCTTACCTCGGCTTGGTTTTTTACCCTCAATTATTAACAGATTTATATCTGTTCCGAGTGTAAAATATACTTGATAGTATTTTTATTTAGAAATATATTAAAATAATATTTTTTTAAAAAAATTCATTTTTGCAAACACTTTTCTTAATATTCAAGATAACATGAATCATAAGCTTGTCATCCTTCATAAGGAATCTATAGTTCATATGCTGGCGATTGCTCCCTTGTACTTTTACATTCCTTTTCTGTTCTGCTTCTGAAAGATAATTTCTCAAGACTAATTGTAATACCTTTTAATCAGAAAAGGTTCCGTAAAAGGTCCATAATAGTGAGGTTAAATATACTGATGTGCTTATTTTTTCTAGAGCATAACTGTTTTGTAAGTTTTATTTCAATACTTTCCCGAGGAACAAAATCTGTTTAAATTTTGTAGATATTTTTGTGTATATTCTTGTGTCCAGTAGGCATAAGGGACACCAACGAGCCCACTGGTTCTTCGTATTGTTTGTACCGTCGGCAAGTGGAAGAGCAACCAAGGCCATGGAAATTCCTGTGCATCTTTAAGACTCCCAACTTCCATCTCCTTCATACAATGAGGAAGGCGAATTCGGTGGCTCTAGTCTTGTTAGGCAGGCGGGGTTGATACTTGATAGTCCAAGTGACTTGCTCGGCATCAATAGTTGATTTCAGAGCTTTTTGTGCTGATGTTCTTCTGGCTGAATGCAGTCAGATTTCTTGATCTCGTTTTTACACCATCTTATGGATGGATTTCCTCTCTAATAACTCTGGTTATATTCTTATTAAAAACAAAATAATATAAAAAAGAAATGAAATTAACAACCAAGTTTCAGAGCACAACACCAGCTGGGGTGTTACTAAAATCAAGCATGTAAAGGATATATCAGCTTGGGTGTACTAAAATCATCATGTAAGGGGTGTACTAAAATCAAGCAGGTAAAGTATATATGAGCCTACGTTGTGTTGACATGGTCATCTGATGGGCTGCTAAATTTGATTACTTCGCTTCTAATGCGGTTTTTCATAATTGAAAGCTCAAGTTTAACCAAGCTTCAAGGTAGCCTTGCACGTTGATAGGTGGCGTGTGAGAGGTTGTTGAATAAGATAATTTTTTTCCTAAACAATTCAGACTGTGTTTGCAGTGTTTTAAATAAGTAAAAAAAAAATTCGGTGTCCTGTCGTCGTTGGACAAGATTTTTTTAATAACCAGAAAAAATATTCAGACATTGATTGCGTGTTTTGAAAAAGTAAAAAAGTTGACTCATGTAATGTACAAGACTGCGTCCACTAAGACATTTCATCTAATTAAATAATAAAAAATAAACAACGATAATTATAAAACATTGATCACAATGACATGTACAAGGAAGAAAATTGATCACAATGATCAAAAGAATGCTTGTGAAAAAAGTATCAGAGTGCTGTTAACAAATTAACAAGGTTAAATTATCAAATGATGAAATATTAAATGGTAAAAAAATAAAATGAAATGAAATGAAAAAATCAACTTATGTCGATAATGAGACAATAGGCTAAACTTATCCTTAGACAATAGGAAAAAATAAAATTTAAATAATTCAATAGTAGTATGAAATTTTAAAAAATAATTAACTAAAAAATTCCAAATAATCCAAACAAAGAATGAAATAAAAAAAATTAATTAAATAAAAGAACAAAAATGAGGCCACCAAACTTAAGCTTGTTAAACTTTAGAGATGAATCATTACAATAGAATAATTTAATAGAAGGAAAAACAGAAAAAAAAAATGAAACATAATTTCCAAACTAATCAACTATTAAAGGATGAAACCAAAAAACAAAATCTTTAAAAAATGACTTGGAAAAAAAATCAATATAAAACAGACAAACCCACCAAACTCATTATCTAGGTCATGAAACTAAGTTAAACTAGCTCAATTTTCGCCAAATCCAATATCAAATGATAGTCAACCCTAATTAACATTTTAAACCTGTGATCCAGTTCATGAAGACAAGATCACCCCGTATAAAAATAATCATGAAGCCCAATTTAAAAAAAAATATTGAAAGATGAAATTAAAAAAATAACATTTAAACAAGATTCAAAGAAAAAAATAGTAATCAAAATAATGAGCACTAAATTGATATAAAAACAAAATAAGAGGAGCCCAATTTAAAAAAAATAAACGTGGAATGATAGAATTGAAGAAAAAGAATTCAAATAATAAAAATAATAAAAAGAATGAAAACTAAAATTAAAAAAAAACAAGACACTTATATTTTTGCTATGTCAGCGTAAACCCCGAGGCATCAAGAGAGAAAAAAGGGGTAAAAGGAAAAAACATATCTTTTCCAAACCATCACTCTTAGATGAATATGAGCCATCATAATGGATAGCCTTGTCGCGATGCTTCAAGTGACATGACGGATGCCTGTAATTTTCCATAAAAAAATGCTATATTTAACGTTTGATGGTGGTAGGCCTCCTAATTGGTTTTGCTTGTCAACTCTAGTCCAAATTTTTTTTGGGTTTTTATTCTTGGTCCTTTAAAATCTAATAATTTTATATTAATATAATTTTTTTTTGCCAAACCATGCATCAACCGAGAGTTGGAATTTTTCGAGACATTGCGAGAACCTCTTATCTAAGCAAACAAGACAAATCACAAAGTCAATTCCCAAATAAAACTAATGTGAATGGATCAAATAATAAAAAGTTGGGTGACTGAATTTTTTTTAAAAAAACATAAACTTTCTCTTATTATACAAATCCATTTGTGATATTATCAAAGAAATGAGATTAAATATTTGTCCAGACCTCAATTTATTTTTGCAAAACCAAGTATTAACCGAGCGCTGGTATATTTCTCTGACACCCTAAGAGACCTATACGCTAGCATGAGAAACAAATACCCAAAACTAATTGCAAATAAATGCAATATTAAAGAGCCAAATAAAAAGAGAAAAAAAAATTAAGAAACCAAAATGTAGAAAGTTTCAGGGACAAAAAAAAAACACGATTCAAATAAACAATATTTCTCCTGACATGTTAGAGTGAAACTATGAGCTCTTTCAGGGTTTTTGTTTATTAATTAAAAAAGGATATGAGCAGGTGATCATTTAGAAACTGGAAAGTATGCTCAAACTGCTAAGCGTAACAAGAACGTAGGAGGTTGGGGGTTCATTTGTTCCATAAAAACGTGGCTCTAGTGGGTAAATAGTTGTGGGCTTGGTGGTGTCTATTTTAGAGACTGATTCTTTGTGGGAAAACAAGCCTTAAGTTTTGCTCCAAGTATTATGGTGCTCACCCTAATGTTTAAGATGCCAAAGCTCGAACAGGCCCTATGAAATCGAGTTCTTGGGAATTTATTTTACTTCTATATATATAGACACACAAGTGTTGGAGAGTATAAATATGATTACTTTTTAAAGTGTTTTTTATTCAGAAAAGCATCAAAATAATATTTTATTATTATTATTTAAAAATTATTTTTAACATCAGCACATCAAAATGATCTGAAAACACCAAAAAAATATTAATTTAAAGCAAAGAAAAAAATAAAAAAATTTAATTTTTTTGAAATGCAAAATTAAAAATGGCATATGTTTTTGAAATTCAATGTGGGTAACGATGCTCGCATTTGGTTTTGGTAGGATTTTTGGGATTAGGAAACTTCTTCCTTTGTAATTGCTTTTTTTTACCATTAGTGCCTTGCCCAATTTATATAATGCAACTATCTCTCGATTTTTCTTGATAGAGGAGCATAATGTTAAAGGGATTTATTTTTTTCTTTTTTTCAAGAATCCTAATGATAGAGAAACTACTGATCTTCTTATTTTACTACCATTCTTGATGATTTCTCATTTTCAAGAACATTAAATTGTGGTGTTTGGTCTTGGATGGGAGTCATAGGACTCAAATTTCATCTGAAAAAATTTTCTATCTTCTTTCACAAGACCCAAACTTGCAAAATTTTAGTGATTTCCTTTAGACCAAAACAATTTGAAGAGCTAAAGGTCCAGTGCTTAACAAGATTAATACAGATTTGTTGCAAATTATGAGACCAAATAAGGCTTTTTGTCCTTATATTTGTGTGCTCTGTCACCAAAATGAAGAATCTCTTTCTCAAAAAAAAAAAGAAGAAGAAGAAGAAGAAGAGAATCTTAGAGTGACTTCTTTGTATGATGCTTTGTTCATGTGTGGTAGAGAACGGTTGAATATAGTAATGAGGATTGAGTGATCTCGGGTGGAGTGAAGAATTTTCATTAAAAGCTTCTATACGATCCTTACTTTATATTAGTTTTACTCTTTTATTTTTATTTATTTTAATACTTCTTTTCTATTTTTATAATTATTTTTGTTGAAGTTTTTTTTTAAAAAAATTGCACTATAAAAAAGTAACTTTTAGCAAACTAGAACTAAAAAAATATTTGAAAAAATATTACAGGTCCATAAATTGCACTCCTAGAAACAACACATGCATACACAACATAAATGATAATATAATCATTAAATGGGTCATATTCCTTGAAAGTTGAAAGTTAAAAGTTATTGAATATAACTGACACATCTTGTTTTTAAAACATATACATACACAACATAAGTGATATTTGTGTGTGTGTGTGAATTTGGATGCATAAGAGTGTTTTAGATAATATTCTTTTGAATAACTTCTTTAGCTTTATAGTAAAAACACTATTCCATCGGCAAAGTCACTTTCAAGCTGACAACATTTGATTGTTTTTTTTAAATTATTTCATGTAAATACTTTTTGTCTCTATTTGTAAATATTACCTAGTTAATTTTTTTTTTGTTAGTGTGTGATATGCTTGTTTAGGAGTTTTTGTGTCTTGACATATATTACTTTATATTAAAATGAGTAAATTTAGGTTGGGTTAACGTAACTCCACAAAGGCTTATAGAGCATGAAGGATGCTCTTCAAACTTATTTTGAACATAAATAAAGAAAAAAATGTCAAAGCCTAATTTATCATTCATTATTCTTTCAAATCTAATGCCTGTTTTTGAAAAGTGAGGATTAAATATTGTAGCCGGGCTTAGATCCTAAATCATTGTATTAGATTTTAGTACTCCTTTACCATAAATACACATACCAATTTACATGAATTCTTAGCATGTAAGCACAATATGTACTTTTATCATTAAAAACAAACACAAAACAACTTATTTTAGATAAGATGTATAGGGTTGTTGTCATATTTCTTATTACATAACTAGCTCTTATTTAAAATTTCTTTAAAACTAATTAGAGTTTCTAGTTATGATAACATTAGGTGGAAGATTTGTTTCTTAATTTACCCTATCAATTCTAATAAACTTGCTAAGATGTCTCATATGACACTCATAATAATTGTTAAAAAAAGTAACTACCACTAGAAATAGGAAAAAGGACATTGGTGGCTTGTTGTCTATAAGTCAAAACTTGAAATCCATGTCATTGTTTGTACGAAAAGTAGAAGAGAGATTCGTGGAGAAAAGAAATTATATAGAGGAGCTTAATTAGAAATTCTAATGGTAGGGATATTATTTTCATATAAAAAAAGTTTTGTTTTTGTTTTACAAGTATGTAAGGATTATCTTATTTATTAAAAATCAACCTAATAATAATATGATTCTTAATTGGGTCCTATCATTAAGATATTGAGACTTGTTTATCAGAAGTCGTGATTACCAAATCATCTAATCACCTTATCCATTCATGAGACATGTTCAAATTCAATTGTATTTAATTTTTCTTTTTCTTGTTTTCCACTTTATTTTTTTCCTCTTCTACCTAAACTAGACATTTTAATCCTTATTATTCATTATCTCCCACTTCCCTACATCAAACTCACTCCATCCACCTAGAACTCCTCGCCACAGCCACAAAAAACCATTTAAGCCACCATCAACGATTCTTAAACCTCCAAAATCCTCTGTCTTCGATCACCAATCTCCATAAAACCTGAAGCCATTACCTACCACCGTCATCAGCTGCCCAACACTGACTCCACACCTACCTCAATCAAGCTCCACCACCCTCGATCTAGCCCCAAGACCTTCGTCTCCACCAACCAGCATAGGAATCCATAGATCCATTTTTCTGGGTTTTTATTGTCCATTACACCTACAAATTAGAACACAAATGGTTTTATATATAAAAAAAAACAATACATTATTGTTGATCCTAATTATTCGAATAAGGAATGGTAAATCCTAATCAACATACTAATGGTTAAGGAATTTTTTTTTTATAAACATTAATATTAGTGTATATATTTTTATATTTGTTTGTTTCTTTTAATGATTTGTATTTTTCTTTTTTCTTAATTTTTTTACCTTTAATTTTTTTGGGTTAAGATTAGAAGATGGGTTCTTCATAATTGATGTTTTAAATGATATTTTTATGTATAAAATGAGTTTTTCTCTTATTTTTACTACATACAAGGAAGACCTACACCAAAGCTAGTTTTAATCTATTGAACATGATCTGCCTCATTATCAAATTTGAAATACATGACAACATGTTGAAATTGTACTATTACTATTATTATAAATACAACATTAAATTGAATTATTTTTTCATTGTAGAGTACAATAGTAAGAGGCACAGGGCAATGTGGACAACATTGTTTATGTCATTTTTCTTTATGATAAAACCTTATTTCTTTTAATTTCATCTTCTCAAAGTTGTGTGTTAGTAATATTTTATTTATTGATTTTTATTTATTTATATATACATTCACTAATGGGTTTTATTAGTTGACTTAAATCTAAAAATCTTAAAAGAGCACCTCAATTAGACTGTTAGACTATTATTCTCTTGTTCCCTGAAGTTATAGAGTAAAATATCAACTTCTCAATAAGTTTTTTGATTTCATAATATACTCCTCTAAAAAAAATTCAACTCGCATGAAAATGAAGTGCTCTACCTAACTAAGCTATAACCCTTTTGCTTGTGATATATATTATCATGTCAATAATTTCTTGTCATATTACATAATCCAACTTTTATCTCTTTGATTGGTATTGCTTATAAATAATATTACATTTATAATTCATTGATGAGACGGGTTCCATTTCTTTTTCTTTCTAATTCTAAATGACCTACTTAACTCAGTAATTAGAGTATTGCTTTCATACGGTGGGAGTCATTGGTTTAAATCCAATAGTAGATATAACTTATTAGATATCTAAATCCATGATATCTAATAAGTTTTTCTATTCGCCTTAATTTTATTGATTTTTAATCTTTTCCATTCCATTCTATTTCAGTTTCTCTATTTTATTTTTTAATTTGAAAGTTTTTCATTATTTTAGATAGAATCTGATTCCATTTATGATTCTATTCAACTGAAAGAATAAAAAATAAGGTGTATAAACAAAATTTAGGTGTTATACAGAAGTTTTTGTTTTGATTATTCGGGTGCATCGCAAACTGGTTATAATTATGAAATAACATTGATAGGATCTACTCGTGCTCTAGCTCCTCTAAGGCTAGGTTTGTCTTAATTATTTATCTCTTGCCTTCCGCTTGCCTCAACTTAGCTTTTGTTATTTTAATAGTTTGTTGAGCTTCATGTGGATCAATGTCACTTTCCTTCTCCACATCATTTACTAAAACAATAACTTTATTAGTGCTTATTCTAGCAAAATCGCCCATTAGAGCCATCATTAACCATTGGTCATTAAGGCATATTCTCAAAATACCGATATCAATGGCTATGGCAATAGGGGTGTGATTAGGGAATACACCAATTTGCCCACTATTAGTAGATAAAATGATTTCTTTCACTTTTAAATCCTAAACAGTTCGATTTAGGGTTAACATACAAAGACTTAAGATCATTTCTTCAAGTTGTTCTCCATTTCTAAGTTTGTAGCCTTCGTAGTAGCTTCATCAATGTTACCTACCAAATAAAAGGTCTATTCAAGAAGACTATTTAATTCTCTAGAAATGATCAATTTAAACCCTCTAATTGTTTTTGTTAGATCAATTTTCCTAGGGAACCTGTAACTACTTTGGATACGAAAAAGGTTGTGATAAGAAATGATCAATTTTCCGTGCTCTTGTTATAGTTAAGCGATCCTCTTTGGATAATTCGTCCAACCCAATGATAGCTATAATGTCTTGAAGTTCTTTTTAACATTGTAAAGCTTGTAGTGCACATATTGTATTTGAAAATTCTAAAATCAAATTAAAGAACATTTTTGTTAAAAATAATTTAAAGTGACAGTTAAGAAAACTGAAAAAACAAGGATTAAAATAAGCTCACAAAAACACAAAGCTTGTTGTTAAGTTACGTGGAACAAAATTCAATTTAATCCCTAAAGTTATAGTTTAAGGATTACTTGGTCCTTATAGTTTTTTAATTTTAGATTTGTGTGTGTTTGGGAATGAGGAGTGGTGAAGCGAGGTTGAGTTTTTTTTAGGTATAATCCCTTCAAAACACAAACCACATCTCACTAAAAACTAAAAATACATGCGTTTTTTTTTATGAGTCCCACCAAAAAACCTCGACCACACTTCGATCTCAAACACACCCTAAACTTCATTTTTTTTATCACATTTCCTAAGAGTTTTCAAAGAAGAGAGAAATTTGTTGATAAAAGAGGAGAAGAGAGAAAGAGGTTGGTTAGTAACATTTCACTCAAGAAAAAGTTAATCTTGGTATCAATGCATTTGTTTTAAAGAGTGTAGTCCTATGGAATTGGTTTGAAACTTTTATCCTGTCGAAAAAATTAGATCAAAGCTTGAAATAAATTTTTTTATGCGGTCAATTTTTATTTTTAAATTTTTAGACCAATTCAATGGTATTTTAGAGTTAAAAATGAGTTTACTTAAGTTATAAGGAATTTTTTTTAGTTTTTATGTGAAAACACCGAAAATGGATTTTTGGATCCTCAAACTAGATGACAACATATTATCTACCCAACCAAATGATGTGGTGTCAAATTATTTAAAAAAAATCCATGTGCGGGGACCTGACATTGCAGGCCTAAGCACGCCTAGGCTTTTGTTTTGAGCTAGGCGTGTGAGTATGTTCTTCTAAGCTTAACATCTAAATTTTTTAATATTACCTTTTATTTGTTAGAAAACAATTTCCCTGTTTTGAATCAAAATATCTATAAAAAAATAATTCAAATATTATCCATTTTTTCATAATTTTCTACTAAAATTATATTTTTTATGATAATATTAATAATTACTATTGAATTATTTTATATTATCTTGATATAAGAATTTTATAAAAATATGCTCATGAGTATTAAATGAAAATAAAATATCTATTTTTTTTCTAAACTTTTCATATAATAGTTATACATTAATTACTTTTTTTATTTTTTACTTCTATCATAATTATCATGTCATGATTGTTTTTTGTTTTTCTTTATTAGAACTTGCTTTTTAGATCATGATATTTTTTTTTTAAAGCAATGATTCTCATAAAACAAATATGTTTTTTCAAAATAAAAAAATAACAAGTAAAGGGAGTTTTAATTGAAGATATATATATTTTTCTCCTTAATTCAAATGAGATTTTTACAAATATTTATTTTAATAACCTTTAGTTTTAGTAAAAAAACAAAACATGCTACTAATAAAAAGGACATGTTTTTGCAACAAAAATTACATTAATATGTAAATGAAAATTTTTCTAATAAAATATATTTCTTTTTAAATATTTAAATTGTTTTTTTTTCTTACAAGCATTTATTTTAATTACAATATAACTAAATAAAAATTAGTTTTAAAAATTGCCCCTATATTCCGGGAAAAAGACTAGTAAGTAATACTAAAAAATTGGATAAAGCATTGATGCTACAATGTTTTACCATTCGGTCCTTGATGTTTTTTACATTTGGTCCTTGAAGTTTTTATATTTTATATTTTTTATCTTTATAGTTTTACCATTCGGTCCTTGATCTTTAAAGGTTTTTTTTTTTAATTTAGTATGATTTTCTTATTTATGAATTATTATAGGGTATTTTGGGTTGAAAATGCAGTTTTTAAGGTTTCTAGATTTTGTTTTAGTGTTTTAAGGTATAAACAAGTTAAAAACAGGTATAAACAAGTTAAAAATAGGTTTTAATGATCTAAAAGCATGAAACTTAACTTTTCAACCACCAAATATGATAGAAGTTTGCACTAGAAGACGAAGCATCATTTTCCCAAACAAACAATTCATTGTCTAATCTATGCTGAAGAAAAATGTTAGGTGAACGATGTGTCATCCATCCATTTTTAATGGAAACATAGAAAATCAAGCAAGCAGATGTGCCTTCCAGGTCAAAGGGCCTATAGTTTTTCAATAAGAATAAAATATTTTATATTTTATTATAAATTTTTTAGATATTTTCTTAGCTTTATTACTATTATATTCATTAATACAAATTTGTTAAAATAATCAACTCATTATTTTGTTTTTTATTAAATTTTCTTTTATCATTATAATAAGTTTTTATTTTAAAAAATAATGCTTCTAATAAAAAAATATTTTTATCAAAACAAAAGGAAAATAAATACATTAATAAAAAATGAAGTTTTTTTTTTATTAAAATGATATAGTTTTATTCTTTAATTCAAGTCATTAGAATTTTTTAAAATATTTTTAAAAATTGTCATTAGCTTTTATCCATTAAACCATGTTACTTCTAAAAAAAGGCATTTTAAAACAAAAACAATTACATGAATAAAAAAATATAATTTTCAATAAAAAAAAATATGTTTTTCCTACAAATTTTTAAACATTGAATTTTTAAGAATATTTATTTTAATTGTTATATAATTGAATAAAACTAGATTTTGAAAGGTATTCCGCAAGAATGTGGAGGCACTATATTAGTTCGTTTCCTATTTGGAAAGTACTATTTTGAAAATGATTTGTGAATTGGCCATTAAAATAGTGCTTCCAGGAGGTAGTAAAAGATACATTGATACATAGTTATATTTTTTTAGCTAAAACACGTATTTATTGTTGATTGTAACATTGTCATAATTTATTATCTTTTATCACTCAAGTTTTCCTTTCTCTTCAATTTATTCCTTCCAAATTGAGTTCATTTGTTATTAGGCTTGATATTCTCATTCCAATCTTTTTGTAACTGAATATCCACCAACAAGCTTTTTTTTAATATGAATTAAATTAATCAAGACATGTTCTTCATTATTTGATATATTTTTAAAGTCTATCTTAGCTCATGTGTCTTGAAGAAGTTCATTGAAAGTCTCTTTGAACCTCCTAACCTTAAGTATTGTCACTGGACCAACTATAACCTCTAATAAATCTCTTAATGTTGATTGGATCGTATTATCTCCTCACTCCACAAAAAATATTCATTCTTGAATCATCACCTACATTAAATAAAGAAAGATAAAAAAATATTGAATGTAATACTAACATTATACTCACCTGGTAGATTCACTTTATAAGCATTGTCATTAATCCTTTCTATGATTTAAAAAGAATCATCTCCTCAAGACATCAATTTTGATCTCTTTTGTTTAGGAAACCTTTCTTCTCTCATATGCACCCAAACCTAATCTCCTGGTTCAAACCTTATTAATTTGTGTCTTTTATTAGCCTTAAATACACATTGTTCATTCCTTTTCTCTATTTGTTATTGTATCTTTGCATGTAAGTTTTTCACCACTTGTGCTTTGGGTAATTTTGTTTTACACTAACAAATATAATTTTCAATTCGACCATGAAATCAAGATAAAATTTTATCAAAAGTTTCCAGAAGTCTTATTTTATACATGATTAAAATTGCATGTCAATCAGACATGACCAAGGCCTCAAAATAAGATCTAGAAGCTACTATATGGAATTTATATTAGTTTCCTAGTTGATTTACGATTCTTTTTTCTATTTAACTTGGAACCTTTTTATGATTGTTTTTTAAGAAGCAAGACCCTAGCCGAAACTAGGTAGACAAAAAATAAAAAAATGATACAAACTAAAAATTAAAAGGATATAGCATGTTAATAACACAAGCTCTAATATCAATTAATGTGAACCTTGTGATCATGTGGCCACATAACCCATACACAAAAAAGACAAATCCTGAAAAGCCAAAGAATTAAGTTTGATAGGAGTGTAACACAAAAATTACCTAAACCAAAATATCAACACTATTAGAATGAACCCCCACCCAACGAATATCAATTCACGAATGGCAAGTATAAGGAAGATGTCACAATGTCACTTATACCTTAATAAGTCAAATTTGTTTTTGTCTCAACAAAGAGAAAAGTGTTGAATCATGCAAAACACAAGTTTATTCAAAACATCTGACTCCAAAGCGAAAAACCTAAGTACAAACCCTATTTATCATTGGTAAAAAATCTTAAACAAGTTTGGAAAAATAATTAAAAATTTCTAAGAAAAATAGAAATAAAAAATCCTAAATTAACTAGGAAACTAATACAAATTTTACACAATATCTTTTGGATCTTATTTCAAAACCTTGCAGATGTCTAATTGACTTGAAATTTTAACCGTATATAAAGCAAGACGTCTGAAAACTTCTAGAAAAAAATCAGCTTGCTTTAATTGTCGGATTGAAAATTATGCTTATTAGCGTGACATTGTGTATTAGAAAAAAACCAACCCAAAACCGACTTTAACTCTCCTAAATAAGTATGGAAATCTTTGTGATAGCTCTTAACCCTTAGTTTCCTTGTAAAAGATGTGAAATACAAAAATATTGTGCCATTAAATTCCACCAACCTTTTTTTATATATATAACTAGGATAAATAAGAAATCCTTATAAGAAAATGATTTTGGAACATTAAAGGAATCCTTACCATACTTGGAAACAATGTTATTGTCCTTATAGATCCTTGTAAAATTAGGAAAAGTACCATAATTAGTTGTTGAATATCCTTGCATCATTAGAAAAAGAATCATCTTCAAATAGAAAGTCTACAAGTCAAAATACAATAAATAATTAAATTTATATTTAGTTGTTGAATATCCTTGCATCATTAGAAAAAGAATCATCTTCAAATAGAAAGTCTACAAGTCAAAATACAATAAATAATTAAATTTATATTGCATCTGCTAACTTATATTGCATCTACTAACCTGTATCGCAAGACCTTCCTAAACTTCAATTTATCTAAAACTTTAACTCAATGTAGAACAATATGTTTGGAAACTCCTAGTTAAATCTCAACCCATTCAAACGGTCGGATTGAGAGTTATGTTTGATAGCGTAAAACTGGACAATAGATACAATTACGCTAGAATCTTAATTTTCTTGTTCATCCTTTTCTTAGATCGCATCATTTAAATTTCAACCCGATGCAAAGATCAGATTGAAAGTTATGCTTAATAATGTAGAACTAAACATTAAACACAATTACACTAGAATCTGAATTTGCTTATTCAACATTTTCTTGGATCATATTAGTTTCCCTAAAAGTTGAATCATGAAAGTGAGTATTAAGTTGCTACTACACAATAATGTTGACAATTTGGCTTTAAAAATTAAATGATTTTTATTTTTGGCTAGAACCGAAAGGAGCATAGGACATTCGGCATGTAAATCTCATATTTTCTAGTTCAATTCTTTTGCAGCTTCTTAGGGGAAGTTCAAAGCTGAGTAATCCATGGTTGTGATCTACTATCCTTCCCTTCCACCCTGGGAATTAAGATCCACTCAATGGATACATGCGTGCCAGCAGCATTGTGAACGAGGAATTAGTCTTCGGAAATGAAGAAGAACCCAAGCATAAATCTATAGACAGAGTGACGGTCCATTTGGAAGCCAAGTTGGTAATCGTTCACTAAATTCTTTAATATTTTCCCTATCGATTCAATTTGATTAATATCAACTAGGACACTGGATACAATTGGGATTCCTTAGGAAAAAAGAGAGGGAGATTTGAAAGTAATTGCAAGACTAAAGGCAGCAGATTTGCTTTCAAATTGGCAAGGAATATTGTTTCTTTCGCTAACAAATTTAATATTGATATATTGATGTCAAAAAAAAAAAAAACATTACTTCATTGCAACACAATCGTTGCAAAATACGCAGAACAGTCTTAATGCATTCTCGTTTCCGGTTGCCAAATACCAATGACCGTGGGGGAAGTACGACTCTGTCTTCATTTTTCTGCATATTTTCTAACATTTAATTATCTCTGAATAACTATTAGTTTCTCACTTGGCATGAAACAACATATGCAATACAAGTTCTTTGCAAGGCAGATTTCTCTTTCAAAGTTCACAAAGAGTGGGTTTGATTAGATTGTTTAATTCGAATTACATAAGAAGAATCTAGGTAGAAATGAGGCCAAGTACATTAGAATTTCTTACTCCTGTAGAGACATCAATCTTTGCCAACAGGGGGACCTGTATATCCTTCACGCACAGGCCACCATATGCAGCAGTTTAGATCCGTGCTTTTACTGATGTGGTTGGACTCTTCCCAATCTGCTTATGGACCCTGGATCACAACCAAATAACAAATATACCTAGTCAAAAATTCCTGTTGAACAGCAATATCCGCAATGACAAAAATATGAGTATTTTCTTAATCCAGGCAATGATAGAACTTAAATCTAAACTTTATATATCAAAGTATACTCATGCAATGTAATTTTGGAAAAGAATGGTGAGTGAGAAGGTGATGGGTGGGACTAGAACGTAAGACAGCAAATCTGCAACCCATATTTTTGCCAGGTATCATGATGGACATGAGTGTTAAATGCAAGGATATATGTCCCAAATAGGGTTTTGGTGCCGGCTTTTGCTGTTTTTCAGTAACGCATGTTTGAAAGTTGAGGCAACAGGCTTTGGAAGCCACAATTCAGTATTATTTGCTAGCAATCACTACACAGTATGGTAGTGGAACAAATTCCCAATTGCGCCACTCTAGGTCTAGGCTAAAGCTCCTTTCCATCAATCACACATCCCCTCCACACAGACACACACAACAAAGCACCCTCACCTCAAGTTTTTTTGACTCGTTTCTATGCATCTTTGTGGTAGAGTTGGGAGACACTAAACTGGATTGAGCAGATTATTAATAAGGAAAGTAGTTAAACAAACTTCCCATATGAACCCATTCTCTAGTCTAGGATAAGGTTCCTTTCCCTCTCTCGTGCACACATGCACTCACCCACTTACACACGGCACACCCTTGCATCAATTTTTTGACACATTTATCTGGTGTTGGCTCAGTTTGTTCTGGGAGTGGCATAAACTAATAAAACAATCAATCGAGAGCAGGCCAATCCCCACAGAGAAAGTTCAGAATCTGTCTAATCCTTGTTTGATCCCATCTCATCATTGACATGGAGGTTTAGAATCTCAACTAAGAATTAATATTAAAACGACAATTTTTTTTTTTGGAGCTCAGCCCATAATAGTTACCTAACAAGCTGACCTGATTCACATTTATTGACCTAAGAAACCATATCTAAAAGTCTATGCATATCATCCATGCGACATGCACACATTTAGTCATGCACACCTATAGGATAATTTTATTAGTGTTTCTATAGATTCAAGTTACATACACCACATTCATTCACAGTAATATAATCTCAAATGGTTCAAATTCTAAGTTTCCATTGTCACAAGCAATATAAACACTATTCTATCAACAAAGAGACAGCACCACCACCAAAATAATTTTCACAACTAAACTTGCTCTATTGAACATATTCATAAGAAATCCATTAGGTTCCCATTCCGCAAGTTCAGACCTCAAGCCAACCCCCAAACCATCTAGAAAACTTCCCATCTACCATGTGATCCACATAGCATTCTAGATACCTCACGAGTGAGTGACAGACTAACCCTTTTTTTTGGATAAGTGTAAATTGTATAAAAGGGAAAAACTGTACAAAATACGAGAGGCATAACCCAAGAAGTTCATAGTTCTATTAACCAGATCAAAAGACCTTTAAGGTAACAAATAAAAAGCAAACGCTAAGGAAGAAGCTCAAATGTTAGAAAAACAAAAGGTTAAAAAACAGCAGGAAAACATTTCATTGCACAACCCGTGGCATCAATTTCAAGAATACATATCAAGACATCTGAAATATCTTTAGAAACTTTCACACTTTTAATTACTCTTTGTCAAGATTAAGCACTAAACAAATCCAATCTGACTAACAAATGATTGCTTTCAATCTTTGTGATCATCTGTGACAGTTGAGAGCCAGAATTTATTTGAATCCCTTTGATCTGACATTTATAAATAGTTTTCTTATCCTGGCATATTTTACACTGATGCATAAGTGGGTCTCTTCAGAGGGAAATCAAGGCACATAATCTTTCCTAAATACTCTAAACACATTATATGAATCACAGTCAAATGCCAGATAAAACAGAATCAGTACCTTATTGATTATGAATGCAACAGGGAACCATTTTCTATATTAGCTTCCACATTCCAGCCTCTGAAGAAGTTGAAAGTAATTAGCTTATAAACTTGTGAACTGCTTGTAAGAGAAAATCAACCAAGTGGAGAAGGTATATCACCTCTCTGAAGATTCTCTCTTAAGTTCCTCTATCTGATTTTCAATTTTAATACATGCCTCTTGGATTTCTATATTTTTCTGACAAAGCTCCTTCCATTGTGCGGATAAAGCATTCAGCTCATATGCAGTATTTTGCTGAGCATTAAAAAAAAACGGAAATATTTAGCAGGTGACAGTCAGGATAGTATTAGAGCAGAGCATAAGATGAAAGCTTGAAATCAAAATCACCTGATGGTATTTCCTTTCACGGTTCACAGCTTCAATCTTTTCATTTTGTTCCCGTGCTAATTTTTGTGTTCTGAAATATTCAGAAAATTTTGAAACTATGAAATACAAAACAGTACAAAAGTAAAACTTGCTTCGTTGATAAAAATGGAAAAACATCCTAAAGCATTTCTATGTTGTTGCAGGAGCAAGTACAGCAAGAAATTACAACAATTTTTTTCCCAACTCATAACACAACTGGTCATCTAATTTTGAACAATTTCTAAATTGTTTGCAAGGTGTCCACCTCAATCACTTGCACAGCTAAAGTACAAAATAAAACTTTTTTTTTTTTGGCAAGTTAGCTTTGTGCAAATAAAACTTTTGATGTACCATACAGCGCAAACTACAGCCAAGAGATGATTTCAGGAGTCTGAGTCAATAGTTTTAAGAACAAACAATCAGCATAACGGATGCCCCCAAAAAAGTGTAACCTTAAGACAGACCTGGTTAGCATTGTTTCCAACTGTCGGTTGTGCTGTATCCAAACCTCAGGACCATATTTTGACATGAGTTCCAAGTTTTCCAGCCTGAAAAATCACAATCACTGTGCCATCAATACTTCACACAAGGTCATTAAAAAATTTCATATGCAGAAACTAATTGATAGATAGAAATATCACTAGAAGTTGCAGCATTAATAGGATTTTATTAGGGATAATAAACAAGATTAAGAAAGAAAATTTACAATGCAGCTCTTCAGCCATTAGCAATTTCCTGCCCAACTAGAAGCAACATTGATAAAGAATTAACAATGACTACTACACATAGTAATAATCATGACACCTATTACAGGTTTTTTTTTTTTTTAAAAGCAGAGGGTTATGTGCATGGCCTTAGGCAACCGTAACTAATCCAAACACTGCTCGGGACTGGCACACCAGTTTGAGGCTCAGTCTTATTCCAAGGGCCTCCCATGTCCTGATACTATCAAGGGCAGCAACCATCCGAGCTGTCCAAGGACATGAGTTGAACTCACAAACTGGGTAAATCAAGACATTCCATATCACCATCAGAGCCCCTCCCCATGACAGTGGTATGATGCCTACTACTCGGAGAATACATTTCATTTAATAAGTTGTTTAACCTTTTCAAGACAACTAAACACAATCAAAAAGACTAAAAGTAATCTCAACCACATCTCTCAAATTAACTTCCACTCTCAAACACAATAAACTTGTCACCAACAATTATTTCCATAGCAAACAAATAACGGATGAACACTGAACAGTAATACAACAATTAACCTGATTACTTGATGCTGCAGCAAGCGTTGGGCACGCTGAAGAGCCTGTTTCCAAGCAGTCTCGTCATTCATTTTGTTCGCAGCTGGCAAATCCAAATGAGAATACCTCGAAAAATCGAGCGTAACCGGCGGCCTCCCCGCTCTCACTCTCTCGTACTCTTTAGCAAGCATCGGATAATTCTATTTATTCCCAAAGAAAAAAAAAACCAAAACTCCTCAAAATCAATTCTCACTTTCAATAAATTAAATAATAATACAAAAAACCCTAACCTCGAAAGTGAATTTGGGGACGGGTGGCAATTCTTTTAAGAAATCCGAGGGTTTTTTGGAGCTTCGACGCATCTCTTCCTCGACAAGACGATCGACTTCAGCTTTGACAGAAGGGTTTCCGTAATCGTCGTCGATGTAAGGCAGTGCATCAATTATTTCAGCATTGGAAGAGGTGGACCAGGGACGTGAGGCCTCTGGTGCTGCTTCTAGCATCAACACGTCACCGTTCGCGCTGTTGCTTGTCGCCATTCTCTCCTTTTCGAATTCAAGCTCAAATAACCTAAGGTGAGCTTGATCAGTCCAAGTGCTGGCTACAAGAGGGTGTTTTTTAGTTTCTCTGGGTTACATTTTGGTCCTTAGAAATATCATAAAAGCAATTTTATACGCTTTGTTTCTTGGCACATTTGATAATTGCTCGGTACCCTGACTAGGAAGTGCTATAATAAAATACGGGGTTACTATTTAGAATTAAAGGTTTGTTTTTTCTATATTATTGATTTGATTCGAGTATTATAAATTTTAAAATTATTTAAAATTTATATAATTATTAATTTTAAAATTCATAAAATTAATTAAAATATATATAAACTGGCATGAACATTCATATTAATAAAATAAAAATATACCTACATTAATAAAAAAAAATTACAGAGTTACATTATCACCTCACTTCTATGTCTTTCATTCATGTCAAAATACATATTAATTTTCAAATTCAAAACTAAATCTTAATTATTACCTAAAAATATAAAAGAACTAGATTTTCATATGGTGTTCAAAGCACCTAACTTCTTCTTCTTTTTCATTTTTTTTTTCAATTAAATCCTTTTGCGACCTAATTAGATCAAATTAAGTTTATAATTGTGGTAAAAATACCAAAATAAAAAAATATAAAACTAAATTGTAAAACAAAAAGAAAATATATGGTGAATTCTAAATTCACAAAAAAAATTTATTTTAATCCAAAAATTATTTTATTTATTTTTCAATCTTTATTTAGAAAAAATAAATAAAACCCGTAATAAAACGACAAAAAAAAATTATTGATTGTCATGATTTAAATAACTAAAATAGTTGAATTTAGTGTAAAAAAGTTTTGTTCAACTAAAGTTTGATGATGGTGAGTTTTGGTCTTTATTTTACCTAGAAAAAAAAAATTAAGTTTAAAAGAAATTATTTTATTTGAGTTAGATTTATGTTTTTAGAAAAAGATGTTTCGAATTTATATCTTTATTTATTGATGTTTCTAGTTGTTTATTATATGTTTTTATATTAAAATAGGTTAAAAATAAAATTTTAAACCCAAAATACTTTAACTCGATTTTTCTGGGCGGAATCAAGGTGACAATTGATGCTTTGTGTGCTTTTTAAAAAAAAAACAGAGAGAGAAAGAGTTCCACACCTTAGAAAGAAAAATAAATAAACGAAGCCCAAATGCATGGGCATAGCCTACAAGCACAAATCTTGCATTCTTTAGTTGGGTCCAAGCTTTCGGCGTGATCCTTTTCTTTTTCTTTTTTCTTTTTTCTATTTTTCAAATCTAAAAAATTATTTAAAATAATAATTCACCTGCATTTTATTTTTAACATGATTCTTAAATAATATTATAGGTTTTATTAGAATGTTAACAATTGCTTTTTCAACAATTGTGTCTATAATATGTAAAAAGATTAATAGTAATAATAAATTTCTCATGAATATTTGTTTAAAATCAAATTATTATTTTTAAAATTTATAAATATATTTTGACATGATATTATCATATTTATTATTTTTTTTAGCTTTAAATCACATACAAAATACAAGCACATTATTTTGATATATTTTTTTAACTTGCTTTGACAATTATGAAATGTTTTATTTTTTAAATAATGATTATAGTTAAAAAAAAATAATTTCACTAAAATAATCAAGACATACGGGAATAAGAGAATTGGATTTAGATTTGAGAAATATATGTTTTCTACTTAGCTTAAAATTTTAACAAACATTTATTTTAATTTTTGCTCCTTTTTATAAAAAAAAATCATGATCCTAATAAAAAAAATGTCTTTGTTATTAAGAAGATTAAAATTTTTTTATAATGATATTAATGATTGCTTTATTAATAATTTTGCATTGGCATGATATGCAGAATTTTGATAATATTTTGTTCATTGATATTGAATGAAAAAAATATCTATATTTATTCTAATTATTATTTTTATTAAATTAAGAACACATGATGAAAAGCATAAATTATACTAGAAATTTCTTTTCAATGGAGTTTAAATTGTTTATATTCTAACAAAAACAATTAAAGATCTTCTTACACCATGAAATCAGATATTTTAATATAAATTTTAAATGGTGTTGAAATTAAGCTTAACATATCTTAGGATTTCTAACTTCATAGTAACTAAATTCTATATGAATTTCTCAATGGAGTTAATCCTAAAAAAAAAAATTTAATTGTTGGTAATCAGATTTTACTAATTTAATTAATAATCTCTCTCAAGCATTAATGAGTTATTTTAGCAAGAAAACTTCCTCCATCTCTATGAAAATTCATTAGAAAAAATAAAATCCTTAATGATTACACAAGTTCCATAGACATCTCTATTATATAGATTTTTTATAGTATTTCAAACAATGGTTGAAACAATTATCACTTCTTAGTCTCAAATCAAATCTCAAATCATGTAAACAACGATCAAATATACATAAGTATTAAATTCAAAATGAAATGCTCAACAAATATTGAATTAATTCAATAAAAAATATTCATATAATTATAGTTAGGCTACATCAAAAATCTTAGAACAAAAAACTACTCCATAGCTAAAAAAACCCTTAATATAATGAGCTTCGCTCAAGAGTATGAGAAAGTCAAAGAATTGGACGTCTTGAAGGGGTTGTTGTCCTTGGCTTCTTTCTTTTAGTGCTAATTGCTTCTGCTCCTAGTGTCACTTTTTTTTTTCGGTGTGTTTAGGGTATCAAAAACATTTCTTATTTGCTGCTTAAAGAAGTTTTTATAGTTTGGCTATAACCTTCAAAGAAAAAAAAATCACTTTCCTTCCTTATCACAAATTCTGATTTTATATTCTTTTTCTTGATACTGCGGGCCAGTTTCAGGGAAGAAAATGTGTGAATTGAGACTTATCTATTTCTAGAATAATTGTATACAATTAAATGTTCTTTCCAGCAAAATTGGTTGTGTAATTTTTGGACATTTAGAACTCGATATATGGGCCAAAAACTGAGACAGTGTCTGGGTTGTAGGAATTTTAGATCTAATTTAGACTCTGTATTTTAACTTACTTTTTAGGCTTCAAAACAGCAAGACTAAGTTCTTTTCTCTCATAATAATTGTAGGTCTATATTTTAGCTTTTTAGAAAGATAGAAAATGCATGAGCCGGAGTTGTATAATTTTATTATACCTCAAAAACTGATTAGTGCCCAGGCTTATCTGGGACAGACCAACTAATATTTGAACTCTAAGTTTAACCCATTGTTTATCTCTTCATATGATTTCAAATTGATCATATTTCAGGGGTTAAATATCTGAAAAATATATTAAATCCTCAAGAAGTAAATAATTTTTAAAAATACTTAAAATTCTAGACAACCCGTTAAGAATCATATAAAATTCTCTAAAATGAAATAGAAATGACTAAAAATATATATGCAATATATTTCCTTATCATTTATTCTATGTTTGTGCAATGCATTAAGATTGGGTTAGCAATCCGTATCATTACTATATTAACTTTTACTAACTTGTTTATTTTTTTTTATTAATTTGGTTAATGGTTGTAAGAAGATTATATAATTAAATGACAGTTGTCCTTTGATCTCTTTAACCTGTTAATTATTTTTTCTTCATTTTTTAATATAAAAAGTATTTATTGAAATTATAAAAAAAATATAATCTCAGTTTTTATAATTCTTCTATTGTCGTTTTTATTTTTTTTATAGTTTTAATAACTCTTTATATTATAAAAGTAAAAAAATAATTACTACAATTTTTATGTTCTGAATAAAATGTTAAATCACAAAACTAGATTTAATTATACTGATTGTAATATTTACATAAATGAATTAAATTAACAATCTTCCTTAACCCCCCCTACACACACACACACACACACACACACACACACACACATTAAAAAGACCTATCTCATTTAATTAAAATCCCAGAAATATATATTTGTTATACACACATTAAAAAGACCTATCTCATTTAATTACGTATTTTTAAAATCCCAGAAATATATATTTGTTATCTTTTCAATGTTGAGAATTTTTTTAGAAATATTCCAATAAAATTTCTAACATTTTACTCAAATCAAGATTTAATAAAATAAATATCAAATCAACGCAAATTACATTAATACAAAATAGACAAGTGAATGATTAGCATGATTTTAGCAATATTAATAATGCTTAGTTTTAATAATTCAAAAAATATCATCATACAAAATAAGTTTTTAACAATTAAATATATATAATTCACCACTCAACGCCACTAAGAAGAACATGTATAATTTATATAAGAGAATGAAACCTTAACTTGATGATGGAGGGTCCCCTAAATTTAGAAATGGTTTTTGACAACAAAAAATCTTCAATAGACCAAGACATTGCAATCTCATGAGAGATAAAGGAGCTGAACAATATTCTTCAATCAAATAATATTTCCGACTATTTTTTTTTTTTTTTACCTTTTCTACTCACCACATTTCTGTCTGATTTATTCTTCAACGCATCTTGTTTTTTTTCCCATGATAACAAAGAATAGCAGTTAAGAGTATGGTTTTTTTTATTAAAAAAATAGGTTTTTGTTGTTAAGAGTATTTTTAAAATGTTTTTTAATGTTAATTCTAAAAAGAATTATTGTAGCAAGTCTGATTTACCTTTATAATTTTTTAAGAAATTAAATTTCATTTTAAATTCAACAAAGATTTCAATATAAAAATTAATTTAACCCTTAGGTTCAAGCATTTTGTAAAGAGTTAAATAAGTTAAATGACACATGTCACATGATTATGCAATTTACCTATTATTATCAACAAATTCACTATCCAATAGTTTACAACAAACAAATTAATTTAATATAGATAGTTAAGTTGATACAAATATCTTATTAGTTAATGAATTGGATGCGATAATTCATTAAAATTAGAGATGGATTAAAATTGTTCGACAAACATAAATGCAACTCAAACTGATGAGGATGAGGCCAGAAGAAGACAACATTTTTCTCTCGATGCACCCGTCCAATCTTATTATTGTACTATATATTTTTTTCCTTTTTAGTATATTTCTTGAATAGCAAAATTCTTAGAGTATCCTCCATCCCAAGACTCGAGAAGATAAGTCTTTGAGTTGTAACATGTTAAAATGCTAGAAGAATATAATCAAATTAGAATATTTTGACAAGATAGATTGAAGAAAAACTTAGAGTGTTTTTGTGGTAGATTTTTTGGTTGAGGTTTTAAAAAATAAGTTTAGAAAAATCACTTCTAGTTGTGGTTGGTTTGATTTAAATAGGTGTTTGATTAACACTGTGAATGAAATTGTTGCTTAACCAAAAGCGTGTTAAAAATATTTGGTTAAAATTGTGATCGAAATTAATGTTGTAAATTAAATGACCAAAGAAGACAAAGTATTTTTTTTTATTTTGCATAGCAATTTTAATACATTGATATAACATAATTTAACTTAAATAGGAGCTCGTTAATAGAATTTTAGTTAGTTTGAATAGAACCGTATTGAACATTCACGCTTCAACATAAAAATAGCACTTTCACTGCATTTTGATTTGTAAACTATCATTATGAATTTTTAAGACCTGAAATGTTGTTGAAATGTGTATCGGTAATTTGATCATCATAATGGATGCTATTTTTACTATTTTATAAATATGTGTCTTACTCTATAGAAACACACTTGTCATGTTCCAACTGTAATATCACTCAAACCATCATTATCATGGTCGTCCACATAATATTTAAAGGAACACAGAGGAAAGGGATGAGGAAGGTTAATCTCATATTTTAAGGAATGAACAAAAAGGACAACACAAGCAAAATGACGAGGTAGGACAAGAGGTTAGTGAAGGTGACAGAGAGGACGGGGAAGATGAGGGGGTATTTTGGTAACTGTAAAAAACAACGGTTCTTTTCTTTGAAAAAGAGTTGTCAGAAGAGGCAAAACTGAGATTCCATCTTAGTAAAAAGCATCCAACAATTGCTTTTTGTAAACCTGTTATTGGAACATCTCTTTTAATGGGTTCTACTTTCACAAAACTGTGTTTCAACATTAAACAAACTTGTTGTTTTTATGGTTTATCTTAAAAGCACAAGCTGCCACAAAAACAAACACACTTAATGGAAATAAAGTTGAGGTTGAAATCCAAAATTGACCAAAATTAAAAAAAATAGTTAAGTCTAAAGAATTAATTAAACTTTCAATAGGTATAATTGATTTATTTAAGGACTTAATTCGAGAAAAAAAAAGTTTGAAAGTCAATTTAACAAAAAAAAATTAGAAAAATTAATTAAGTTCAATGACTTAATTAAACTTCTAAAAGGTTTTGTGAATTCAATCAAAGAATCAATTCAATAAAAATTAAGTTTGGAAGTCTATTTTAAATTAATTTACAAAAATTAAAAGATCAGGGGCCCAATTAAAACTTGGGATAGCCTAATCGGTACAATTAAGACTTAATTGAAAGAAACTTGAAGTGTGAAGGTCAATTGAGGACTACATTAAAGAAATCTGAGACTAATGACCAATTTGTAAAAAAATATTGAAATCCAAGGGTCTAATTGAATAATAAGGATAAGGGTGAAATTGAATAGATTCCCAAAGATTAGGACCAATTGAGGACTCAATTGAAAAGGGACTAAATTGAAAATGGATAAATTAGATAAAAAGCCCAAATTTTCCCCCTAATGGATGACAAGTCATTTGATTTTTAATTCTAGACCTTAAATGATATCTCATTTAGTGATTATTCATTGTCTTCTTCCCTTTTAAAACAAAAAAGAAGGTTATTCAAGTGTCCACCTTTCAACCATAATTTTTGTTTTACCTTTTTACCACAAGATATAAATTTCATGTCAATTTACACCCCAGTAATTATACTTCACTCTAAACTAAAATTCTAGCTCTAATTGCAAGGAAAACACCGGCAAATTCTCTCCCAAAAATATTATCCAACACTACTCTACATGTTAAAACAGTCTGGTGTACTTACTAGCAAACTATAGAGCTAGATGAATTTGGGTCTTCATCTTCAACCAATGGCAAGGATCACTTTCCTATAACTAAAGATTGAGGTTCCATCAAATTATAAGCCCTAGAAAACCCCTTTATTTCTCTCATAAAAATCCCCCACAAAACACTAACCCAAGAAGCCTAGAGGAGGAATACCAATCAAGATAAACATTACCATGAACTTGAGGGACAATGCTCTCTTTAGAGGTGTTTTGAAACTTGATAGTAAGTTTTAGGCAGTTCCCATTATCTTATACTTATTTGTTTTGTTGATGGGCAATGCTCTTTTTAATTTATATCTATTAATTTCAAATTGATAAAGGCATGAATGATATTGTAATTTCTGTTTGGCTTAAAATGCATGCATCTAGGTTTATATGTTCCTGGGTTTAAATATGAATAGTGTTAGGGCTATAATTTTTATTGAAGATTATAGATATAGATCTTTTGTCATGGATGTAGTTTTCGTTTATAATGTTTTTGGGCATGGACTGACAATTTAATGAGTTTATTTACTTTGATAAAGAGTTGGGCTACTATATTAATATGGATTACATGGTTTTTCCTGGTCGAGTGCTATACTTGCAAACTTTATGGGCTATTGTTTTTGGGTGTTAGGTCTAGGGTTGAGCCTATTCCAGATCTAAAGCGGTGTTTGGTTGTGTAAAATTTTACAAAAGAATAATTTTTTTTTTGTTCATAGAGTATATTTGGCAAACACGCCATAACGAATTTTGACAATTTTCTTTATAGATTTTTTTTCTTGTTTTGCCAAACAAAGCCTTATTATTATTATTATTAATATTATTTAATCTATGGTCTTCTTTAAGGGATCCTTTTGCAACTGTTTTTGGTCCCTTAAAGTTTTACCTTTTTCTATTTAATATTTAGGATTATAACCTACACGTGAGGTGTTTTTTTAATAATAAATAAATCATTTTTTATTTAAAAAAACAAAAAATCTCTTTTCCAAAAATACATTTAAATATTTTTATTTTTTGCATATGGCAAAATTTCTAAAAAATAAATCATATTTTCATAATTTAGCGTACTAAAAAATCACAAAAAAAAATATTTTTTTCATTTTATTTTGCAAGCATATTGGATTTAATAATCAATTTATTAAAGTCATGAGAACTTGGTCTACATTTTAAAAATACTAAAATTTTATTTTATCTTTTTTAAATATCCAAGATTATGAACTTATACGTAAGATGTATTCCTGATTTTAAATAAAAATATATTTTATTATTTTATTATTATTATTATTATTATTAGCAGTAACAACAATACTTACTACTACCATTAATATCATTATTATTATTATTATTACTACTACTATTACTACTACCACCACTACCACCACCACTAATATCATTATCATTATTATTGTTACTACTATCACTAATATCATTATCATTATTATCACCACCACCACCACTATTATTAAAAAAAAACATAAACTTAATTTGAAGGATAAAATTGAAAACCATAAAAATTTTAACAAAAAAGCCAAGGAAATAAAAAGTAGAATGACCAAATTGAAATTATTATAACTATTGAAAAAAGAAAAATCATAAACTTTATTTGAAGGATAAAATTGAAAGCCATAAAAACTTTGACAAAAAAAAAAAATCAAAAGTATAAGGATCGAATCAAAAAATATTATATATACATATTAGAATTGAAGGGTTAAATTGAAAAAAAAAAAAACTTTAACAAAAGGAAAAATGACAAAAAAACAAAGATAAAAACTAAAATGAGTGAATTTGAAATATCAATAATAATGAGGACCAAAGTGCTTTTCTCAGTGTAGGAGAGAAATGAAAGGGGGAAAGGATCACTAGCGATAAACCGGTCATTGTATGATGACACACACCACTCATAAAGAAAGAGGAGACGATAAAGAATAAAATGAGATGGCGGAAGCATATTTTCTATCACTAGCAGCCGCTACACGCGCTATCCAAAATACACGGCGGTTCTCATGCGCCAACAACTTTTTAAATTAAAAAAATATCAATTAAAAGCGAAATTACATTAGTAATCTCACTCAAACCAACAATTAACAAAATAATTGAGGCTAAAAAACTCTAATGCCCCTAACTCTAATTACTTAAGTTTCTTAGATTCAATAGCATATTTATAATTTCACTATGCATAAAAAGAAAAACACTTAAATATCCTTTCCTGACTTTTAGTTTTTCTATTCTTAGAGACTTTTTAGTTATTTAACTGTTTATTAAAATATAAAAAAAGATAAAAATACCTCTAAACAAACTTATAATAACTAATACACTATAATAAAAGACAAAAATACTTCTAATTCTGAAACAAGTAATTTTTTTTTATGAAGACCATAGACACCACTTTATTATTGCAGGGAGTAATGAACTGTATCTATGGCTATAGACAAAATCACTTTCCTTTTAGTTGTTTTTTTTAATGTATGCATGTGTTTCTTTTCTCTCTCTTTCTGATGTTATAATAATTCAGTGTATCAAATCAAAATGACTATAATTCATGAGGTGTTTGCACAGTGCCACTGCTTGATAGGTTGTAAGGATATTCCTATTCCCCAGGCCAGAATTACCATGGCCAAGTTCTCAACCAGTCCAGTAGCCATCGCCAGAATGATAATTAGCCTTCAAAGTTCTAAAATTGACTCTATGCATCACCTTCGTTTAGAACATTCTGTGGATGGCAGCCACTTTAAACAAGCAAGCACCTCAGCAGAAACGTTAAGTGCAGATTCTTTTCAAGCATCTTTAAGAAAGAAAAAAAAAATATAGCAAGTCCACACGGAGATAGAACAAGAAAGTCGCAGAACTGAAAAGAAATCTCTTCAAAGACGTACCAGATCGGGGGGGGGGGTTGTTTCCAGTCTGGTGCTTCATGCACAGTTTCTGTCATTTTTCCAGTTTTAATACCAGACAGATGGAATCCATCACAAAGCAAATGACACGTGACAATGGCTCGACGAAGATATTACGAGCGAGTAAAGAATTACAAAATGAAATCTCTTTTAGCCTTCTCTTTCATTCCTCCTTTCATGCGGTTGACATTTTGTAGATCCCAAGCCTGGTACCATACAAATTTTAACATGGGCGCGCGCACCCCTTGTATGAAAACCAAAATTATAATAATAGAAAAAGGAGATGGATAAAGATACAATCCGGCTCGCTAGTCTAAGAGGTTGTTTGCATAGAGGAGAGTGAAGAATAGTTCAACTTCTGGTACATTCCGGATGATTTGGATAATCTGGTTTTGGCTTGCTTCACCGAGTAAAGATGGTACTATCTGCAGAACTCGTGATAGGAGTTTTGCCAGTGGCATCCCTAATGTCAGACTGGCCCCAGTGGACTGGCTCTGAGCCTCCATATCATCTACCAGTGCATCCACCGCTACTTTCAAAGATATTTCCATGATTTTACCAAATTCAGCACTGCAATGGAGGGGAAAAATTCCTTTTAGAGGAGCCCAACATAGAGTTAGTTTGATTAATTTTCAATATCTCAGCTTTCAGCTGGTACTAGGCAAACCAAGAACAAAAACTTCAAAGGCATGTAATGAAAGGCATTGCAAGGATTATGATGACAACAAGCTCTTTGATGTTGTAATGAAAACAGGACAAAAAAACCTGGAAACAGAGAATCTCTTGATACTAAAATTCCAGAGCACCAAGCACAGTTCATACATTCAGGAAGCCACCAGCAAAAAGAAAGGAAGAAAATAGGGAAATGGAGAGAGGGAGGGTGTCTTTGGAGGGGAAATGGAGAGAGGGAGGGGGAACTTCGAAGGTTGATATTATTAAGCATCCACTGGAAAAAAGGAAAGGGTTAGAGAACTCTAATGGTTATTTTCAATTGTTTTCCATGCCACCACACAAGATTATAAGTGTGGAGAATAGTCAGCTCTGTTATGAGAGATCGTTGACCTTCTGCTGGCAATAATGGATTTTCCTAAGCAGTTTGAGTCAACCAATACAAAACAGTCCTTGACAATTGCACCTTCATGCAGTGTATTCTTGTAATTAATTTTCCACCCTTGTGTGAATTCCATGGGTAAAAGTAATTATTATTTTTTGTGCCTGAACATAATAAGCCTTTTTTTTTTTTTGCCTACTAGAACGTAAAGATACCTTGATAGCACTGCCCGTGCCTCCACCATAAGCTGATCAAAATTCATGCTATCAGGAAGGATCATGTCATCAATGCTGGAGCTTGGGCCTAGTTTGTAGTGCCCACAATCTTCAGGCATTAAGTAGTCTATCCATTGGTGCGGACTTCCCATGCTCATGAACTTGTTAAGTATTTGCATGACAGTTTCATGAAGTGATGTGGTGTTGAACAAATCTGTCAGCTTCTTTCTGCACAGAATAAGGTTATAAGAAATTTAAGCAACCCTTCAATCATCAAAACATTTATGATTATTTCCAACAGATGCTTCATATGCGCAATTTTCATTAAAAATGCCCTTCCAATACATTTAGCTTTTTGTTCACTATCCCAGATGTTACTGTAACAGATGTCATTGAATGGGTGGTTTTTAGACTTCATGAGCCTCTACGCATTTGGTTTGAGGTTGTTCTCATGTGCCTTAAACATAGAGAGCACCTAGAGACTATGTGATGGTGTGAACTTCTTCATGCAGTCAATGAAGCGCCAACAAAGTCAAACATAGGCCAGATTCACTCTGGATTGATCGAGAAAGTAGTGAAATTCTAAGTTTGATATTCAGTTGAGAAAACTTTCACTGTCTGATTTTAGCATGTTTATTTTGAAAAATGGAGATACAATCATCAGAAGCATGCAAAAATACTTTTAATCTTATAGAATGCACTTTCTTGTTTCAAAGAGAAAATTATTAGCTTCTATACATGCCATTTTTCAAACATGGAAACACTTACCCCTCAAGAACTTCTGTTACCACAGCTTGGATATTTGAAATCAATGCCAGCAGGCCATTATTTGCGAGAAAATCAGCACTACCCAAAAACTTTTGCTGGTCATCCCTATCAACAAGATCAACATTCTCCTGTGTGAAATGAATGAAATGGATTAACTTCAGAAAAATGACAATACACTTTAAGACATCAGAAGCAACATTAAAAATACCACAGGCATCGTCTACCAAGAGTGGGTTACACTATTTCAATGTACTAAACAACCATGATACCATCACATACCTAACTGACAGATAAAGAATAATTTAAACAGGAATTTAAAATATAATGTACACATGCAAAAAGCCAAAGACATGAAGGGGGAATGATCAAAACAAATGTTTATATCAAAATTGCAGAGAGATAAGTTTACCCCGGTTTACATAAATTGCTGGCTCCAAACTACGGTACACATTCCCCTTTTTTTACTTTTCTTATGAATACTTATTTTTCATGCGCTTTCATTGATGTTTAATTAACTGAATCAACATTTCTCCATTGTGGTGTCGCTCAAGTTTATATAGCCTTAAAGATGACACACTAGGCACCATGAACATCACAGCACCCAGAAAACAAGGTTGAACCATCCTAAATTCAGCATTCTCACTTCTGACAAGTAGTAGCCTGTTTGGGCCCATTAAGGAGCAAACTCAATATATTAGAAAGAAACAGAACTGCAAAAGACATGTTGTATTATCATGGGTGGCATAACTTTAAGAATCACAAAGACCTCTTACCATGCTTCTCTAACCACCTATAGTGTATTCCATTCAGATGCATCATTAAACAAGCAGCCAAAAAGGGAGGAATTAGAACCAGCTCAATTCAGTTATGAAAAAATCTGGTTCAAGAGATATTTTCGTTTAACACCATCAAGCCAATGACCTCAAACTAATGTCAGCATCTAAGATTCCACGTCAACTGTTGAAAGCGCTAGAGCATGCCAGTCCTGATGCACAACCATGGATGAGACTCCTCCAAGAACCTCCTAAAGCTTGAGTCCATAAAGAGTGGACAGAAAACAACTCCATCCCAAAGTTTTTTCTCAAAAGAGAAAAATCATCAAATGTTCTTGAGTTCTGTTCCATCCAAATGCTTAAATGCACAACAAACATAGTACAAATGCCACAAGATTTTACAATCTCCATTCCCTACTGAAGCCTCCCAAAAGTACTCAACCACATTATTCACAATTTATCCACTAAGCTAAGGACCAGTACCACCTAATGTTTACAACAAGTTATAAACAAACTCCTGAACATAACCCATGCCGCTGGACAAAATATTGAGAAATCATTGGAACATATATTATATGGTATGCAGACTTAACTAACAAACCCTGAAATATACAGCCACTTGTACAGGTAATAAATAGCTAGTAGCTGCTACCTTCAAGTTGCTAAGAAATAGCTAGCAAATAGGCATGTGGAGATTGTTCATGATGAAGGAAATTAAGGGTATATAAATACGAGGGAGGGGGAGTTAAGACAAAAAAAACGACTATGAATTGAGTGCTGGAATTCTACCCTTCCCCACCTCCTCACTGATTTCTCTCTCTTTCTCCTCAAGAACTCTCTCCCCCATTTCCTCTTTGCATAAATTCTCAGCAGATCTTGTCATAGTCTTTCTGTGAAATCTGGTTTCTAACAGAAGTCAGATTCTGGCCCCATTTCACAGCCTCCAAGGCTAGGAATTATACATTCATTTTTATCATAACACATCTCCAACCACCTTCCAAAGCAAGACATCACATAACCTCATTTATCAGTGCTATCCTGCATCACACATGCACAAACATCCTCCCACCTGCCTGACACACATGCCGGGGAATTGCTGTGAGACCAGGGTGCTATTTTGTCATTGAAGAGCGAGTGCTTAAAGAGAAGAGAGATAAATGGGTGAGGAGGTGGAGAAGCATATATTCCCCCACCTCCTCACTCATTTCTTTGCCTTTCTCCTCAAGCACCCTCTCTCCTAATTCCTCTTATTCTTGCCCCTCCTCACAGCCTCAAAAGCTAGGAGTTTACATTCATTTTATCATCACATCCCAGCCACCTTCCAAAGCAAGACATCACATAACCTCATTTCTCAGCGCTGTCCTGCATCACATAAATGCAGAAACATTCTCCCACCCGCCAATCCAATTGTAGGCACAAGGTTTACTTATATACAGTCACAATGTATGTGAAGGGAACTGCTGAAGGGCTCACGTTAGGGAAAACTGATGACTAAACTTGCATTTTTTGTATGGAGGATGCCTTAAGGCTTGAAACCTTCAATAAAAACAAAGAACATTGACATCTAAAGCCATATAATATCCATAGGGAGTTGAAAGGGGGTCTCTAATAGTGATCACATCATTTCTATACCAGAGATATAAAAAGGCATCATTCAACAACTGTCCCTGCTACAAATCACAAATACAGACCTTCATCAAGACAACCATCCAGAAACCCTTTCTCAGCCTCCCCCTTCAGCACATCAATGCAGTTTGTTCATGAATTACAAGAAAAACATTATTTATTCTTATATCAAAAATGAACTCCTGTATGCATGAGATGTTAATTAATACATGTGCTCCTCCAAAAGCCTCCCACCACCTCAACCATAGTGGAGAATGTCAGAAATGAAACTTGTCTTCGTACTTCACTTTAACAAAAGCCTGGAATATCTCTGTAGATCATCAGTTCTCCTAGGCCAACTATTGTTAACTCTCCGGAACTGAGCTCTTCATGCATTATTTCAGATCACTATACTACCAAACATCAAGAATTCTAAATTCCATTCGTGGCTAAATAACTTTAGAGTCTTAAAACATTATGTGATGTCATGAACATAATCGAGAAACATTTGAGTAAAACTATAAGAATTTAGTAATTCAACAATGGTGACAATTGACATTTACATTGCAGATATGCAGATCCCCAAAGCTGCTTTCTGGATCAGTTAATGGTCTGAGAGTACAAATCTTAAAAGTACATATTTGCAGTCCAACTAAGTCAATGCAGCTTAACAGCACAAATAATAAAGATGGGCATTGAGGAGCAGTATTTTGGTTGGTTATAGAATGTATACTTCATTCTCTGACTAAATTGCTCTTCCAAGAAACCCCTATGACTAATTTTCATTGAACATACTTGCTTAAATGACAAACTAATAGCAATAGCAATCTGAAAACAAATTACAGTTCAAGAACTCAGCGATTTTCAACACAAAAATCAATTGCACTGGACTGATTAGCCAAAGAACAACTATTTAAGATTATTGCATGACAGACATGAAAATGAAATTTGACAAAAGCTGCCTGAAGAAACACAGATACTTCTGGCAAATGATAGTTGTATGTGAGCATTTATCTTAAACATGGGAACAGAAATAGAATGGATCTTACAAGTAAAAGTGAGCTTCCAAGGCCACGAGCAGTATCAATATACAAATGTCTTCCTAGAATATTTACTTGAACTTTGATGTATAAGCTAAGCATTGTCACAGCCCACAGCGAAACCAACATTTGTGTGAAACCTGGAGGAAAATCAGCCATAAAATTTGAGTGAAAAAAAAATCTGTGAGAATGCATATTGTATGCACCATAAATATGTAGAAAAAATAAGTAGCTGCATACTTAGGATTTTGAGTCTGTCCCACAGTTCAAGTTTCTCTGAAGAGGTAAGCGTGGTTGGCTGACCCTTCCCTTTCTGTAGCCTTTCAGTGAGCTGAGAAAGGTCCAGTTCTTCTGCTATCCGAGTTCTTAAATATTGCATTGCATGAGGCAATGTTGTTGTATCAGCTATTAATTGCACATTCTCGAAATGGTCTTGCAGTCTATAAATACAAGTCATAAGACACAGCATAAGAACCAACAGAACATCATAAATAAGAGGGGGGAAAAGACAGACAAAAACATAATCAAATTCTCTTAACTGGGCCTTGATTAGTTCATCATTTGCCCTTTGGCGAGCAAGTTCCCTCTCCAGATCAGCGAGCTTCTGTTGGTGAGCATTGTATAGTTTACAAAGAAAATACCCACTTCCTAGAACACCTGATGTAATAAGAATTTTCCTCTTATGCCTTCTCCAAAAATTCCTAGTGTCAAAAGAGTACTAAATAGTCAACAAGCAATAAAACCACAAGGAATAGCTATTCGCAACCAAAATCTAATAATTAAAGCACAAATATAGTTCTTTATAACATAAAATCTAACTATTCACAAACAAAATGAACAGAACTAGAAGATCAAACAAGCAAATTGCGAAGCGTAACAGTTATTCTAGCAAAGACCATGCATAAAAGAAAACTTCACAGCCCAGAAGATATCATATAAAAACACAAACTACCGACAAGGGCAATTACATGGACAGAACTCCCACATAAAGATTGCCAAATAAGGAGGACCCATCTGAAGAAACAGATAATTAAAGCAATAGAAGAGTAAATTAGCATAAACCCAGAAGATTAAGCACAGTAGAAAGCACAACCTTAAAGAAAGCATTTTTAAATACTCTGATGCTATGCAAACACCCAAAAGCCCATCTCTAAGCTCTTATACCATTCAAATCCATCACTGATAATTTAAGTTGCAGGCAGGCTAATGATAGCCTGACTTTAGGCAATGCAAAAAGTTAAACTTCTTATCTAAGACCATACAAGATTGTGTTGAAAGAGAAATAAGGGTTTGAAAAGGGAGAGATGGATTGGTGAGAAATATGAGGTTTTTGAGAATAATAATTATTAAGGGGAAGTTTGGAATTTTTTTTTTAGATAATAAGTGGCAGTAGCCAACGATGGTTGTTGAGGTACCTATGTCTGCCTTCGTTTCTTTCTACTATGGTAGTTCTCTCTCTTTGTACTTAGTTTTGCGGCTTTTGCCAACATTCACAACTCTTCTAAACTCTCTCTCAGTCTCTCTTTCTTCTTTTTTTTACTGAAAGATGCCTATCATCCTTGAACTTTTGGGATATTTAAATTTACTCCATGAACTTTTCAGTTTTGACTGTGGCCTTACTTGAACTATTTTCTTTTAAAATCAAGTAATTCTACTAGTTTTTGTAGAATTTATTTAAAGAAAGCAATGGATTTTTGTACGTGAATCACATGATTGCCAAGAAATAATGAGAAAAAAAGATTTTGGAGACGTATGTATCATGCAACGAGATACGTAGATGGCATTCTTTTATTTTTTTAATAAATAAATAATAATAATAATAATAATAATAATATCCAAAATATTACTCATTTTTTAAATAAAATTAATAGTATTTTTAAAAATATATCCTCTTAGTATTTAATAAAAGAAATTTAAATCATTAAACATCAACTCATACTTTTTATGGGTGGCAATTTACTATCATCCAGTCTTAGACAATTCCCTTCTAACAGCTATAGGGATTCAGAATCCAACACGTATTAAACAAAAATTATTTTTTTAATAGTGATCATTTTATTAGCCCTAAGTCATCCAATTCAAGATGTTTTTTAGGGTTGAGCATGTCTTAATACAATAGTGTTTAATTGTGGAACATATATCCTACAAGTAAGTTTTATGTCTTTTTATGTGAAACATTGAGGTAAGCATTATCTAATCTAAAGAGAAGTTTCTTATTGTCCCAATGATTATCCTCGTGAAAGTAATATAGAGGCTCAGTAGATAGTGGGATAGTATGTATATCAATCACTACCAGTTCAAGCACGTAGCAAAGAGTCGAAAGGTTTCACATACTTAAACCCTAACTAAAAGTCATAAGGTAAACTGCTATTCCTCCACCTAACTTGGAGTTTCCATGTGTGTGCATTTCAAAGCGATATATCACAAATAGACTAGTGATGCATGAATACATTCATCCATATCCAACGTACATATATAAGCACGATAAAACATGTTAAAGTGTAACTAAAAAAGAAGACAACTATGAAAATTTAAACACATCAAATCACATAAAACACATGAAGTCTAGTCCAATACAGTCAAAAATAGAAAGTCCCTAGTGAATTTGTCATTCTAGCTCATGTGCGCGCGCGAAATGATGACATGTTGGGGTTAAGGAGTCGCCATCTAATTGTTTGGTTTAGAGTTACTAGAAAACCCGGGTGGACTAGTCTTATCATAAATTTCAAGGTAATGGACTGGTTGTGGTTAGGGAATGTATTGACACCCCTAGTGCAGCTTACCTGAGATAAGTTGTATTATGTGATTTGGACATGGTTTAAATGTGTTATTGGATTCTTAGTTGGTGGTCCGTTTATGGTTCGAAACAAAAATTTACGTTCATGAACAAAAATGACATTTCAAATTTATTATGGATTCGTATGCCCAAATAAATTCTTATAGAAAGAATTTATATAGGTGCCCTAACAAGGTTCACTTATTCTAGAAAGCGAAAGCGTTTTCCAAAACTAGTAAATTATGGTGAAAAATTTTCTAATTAAAATTGATGAATATCCAAAAATAATTCTGAGAACTTTATAGTCAACTTCTAATATTTAAATATCAACCTACTTGTAGGTCCATCATTTATACTAGAATATTTATCATTAATTTTCAAAAGAAAAAAAAATTAGAGTTATTGAAATATTGACCAAATCATTAAGGAATTTTACAAACAAGAAGTTTGTAAAATTCTTTTTTTTATGAATAAAATGCATTTTATTTTAGATTAGGCTATATGCAATAAGTAGAAATTTTTTTTAAGGTTATGCATGGCAAAAACCTTTTTTTTTTTTTCTAAAACCAAAATTGTTAAAATAGGCTTAAAGGGTGTTTACCAAACATGCCTTTAAACCAAAACAAAAAAAACCTTTAGCAAAAACATTGTCAGCCAAACAGGGTTTTAACCTTTGACCTGATTTTGACTTGACCGGTTGACCCGAAACTTTTGATTCGACCATAAAATAAACCAAAGTCCAATAGTTTGACTCAAAAAAAAAATCAAAACCTAAACCAGAATCCACAACGAAATCAAACTTAAAAAACACAAACTTAAAAACTTTTTATCAAAACTGATCAAAACTTAGAAAAACAAAGAACATGAAGAATACTGAAAAACATTCAACATGAACCCAACAATGTAGATTTTAAATCATACTAGATATGGACAAACCAATGACACAAACATGTTAGAAATTATACAAGGATCAATAATCTAGCATTCATGTACTTCGATTATCACTCAAAAACCATGATTTTATCAAAATAGGTTTCGGTTCAAAACCGAAACCCTAAGATTAAAACCTACTAAAAACATGTAATTGATGCAAATAAATCTTAGATTATTGACTAATAAAGTCGCGCGTAGGATTTTGTGCAAGGAATTTAACCAAAACTAGTTCAAACCATGGAGTTAAAACAATGTTCTTCCCAGAAACATTGCTTAGATACCTGACACACTCAAGCCTCAAAAACTAACATTTTTAACTTCTAAAACGTGTTTTCTTCATTTTAACAAGTTACATAACCATAACCAAACATGTTAGAATCAAAAACTAATAAATAACATCAACACATCAAAATAATGCAAGACGTTCCAAACTTTAAAATCATCAACTTAAAACAGCCTACAAAAACATTAAATTTTGATTCACAACTGCCTCTTTAAACACTTGGGCCCAAACCATGCCTAGGAACCAAGAACACACTCTAACAAACCAGAAAAAAAATCAATAGCCCTACTGTCAGATTTCCAAATCACTTTATTTAATTTAATATAAACATCCAAGCATATTCTAAACATTCGACAACATTAATTGATAGCTCCAAACAAGATCAAACAAAGAAAAAAATCATATTCTATGCATTAATCAAAATTAAAGCTAAAAGCAATATAATGCAACAAATGTTCAAAACACCATAAAACATGAAAGAACAGGCTAGAGATGTGCCTCATAGACATCATCTACTAGGATAAGTGAATATTTTATACCCTTCAAGCTCAAACAATGGTTGTTTCCTTTTAGTTCTTTATTTTCAAAGTTTGTCACTTTCTCTAAAAGTTGAGGAAATCCTTATTCTAAGCTCACTTTAGAGTTTCTTTATCAATCTTTTCCTCACCTCCTTCTCTCTTCATGCTCTGATTTTCCAGCAAGTATTTATAGGGTTTTGCTAAGGTTTTTTATGGGTTCAAACATAGATCAATCAAAACTTAGCCCTTTAATCAAAATGAGATGGTTTTGGAGTACATTTCATAGTTGTGAGCTTTTTACCCATGCTAGTTTTTTAATTATGGTTTTGCAACAAACTTGGTTTTTTAAGGTTTTGATGGTTTTCTAAACTTGGAGACCAAAAAGCTTGTTTCTAACCTTTTGATCTTGAGAGAAGCGTGACCAACATTTGATAAGAACCCACCGATAAGGCTTGAAGTGTGAACACATGAAAAAGATTAGTGGTTTTGTGAAATGGGTATCACGACCATCGATGATTGAGTTGACCACTTTCGAGGCTTTGTTGGAGCAGTTTTGATGTTATCATTATTGAAGACCATCTAATCTTGGTAGAGGGTGTGCACACCTTTTGTTTAGATCCAACCTTACTCAATTTAGAGGTCTGTAGTTTCACTTTTATTTATTTGAAAGTGTCAATCTGATCAGCCTAAAATCTGAAAATGCAATGATGACTGATCAAGAAAAAGATGTTGTTGAGTTCATTGAAGAAAATGAGATATAAACATTTGATGAGAGTAGCTAATCTTTGTAGAGGAGGTGTTTCTCAATTGAATAGTAATGGTTACAACCCCAAAGATGGTTAAAAATGTCACATTCATTTTGCTTGAAAAATACTTACTCGATCAACTAAAATTGTTGAAGAAGAAGCTAAATAGTGGTTGAACGACGCGTCATCTAGGTTAAACCTTAGAAATTATGGTTTTTAATTTGGGATTTGATAGATTTCATTTTAGTCCCTATTCTTCCAATCATTTTTAATTGCACCCGTATTGTCTCCAAACTCTTAATTTCAAGCAATTTCACCCCTGTCAAACTCAATCATCAGCCCCAAAGTTTAGCATCATTTTCATCTTGGTCCTTGGTTTCTAATTTGTGCACTTGGGCCCTTAATTGACTATTAAACGTTTAATTTTCTTAAATTTGGCCTCTAATTTAGCCAATTTCAGCCCTTACAATCACATGTCTTTTTCAATTTGGTCTTTGATTTTGGGTTTCTTCAATCATATCCCTAATTGTCCATCAAACTTCAATATTTATACAATTAAACCTCTATTTTGATCAAATTAACTATTTAAAATTGCAAATCAACTTTCAGACTTTAATTTCTTCCAATTAAGGCCTAAATTGACTTCAAATATCAATTTTTCTTGCAATTAAATCATCAAAAAAATTAAATAAGCCTTCCAAAATTCTTATTGCATCTTTACCTATCCAAATTTGTATTTCTTTACTTTAAATAGAAATATTTTCACCAAATAGCCCTTTTGTCAATCAGAATTAGTTTGCCAATTTTGTCAATCTTATACAAGTTGGTCCTCCGACTTTTTCACTTGTTATTTTGATCTTTCACCACCAACTTGAACAATCTTTTAAGCTTTCTTCATGTATATCCTCTTGTATTTTGGATTTTCTTTTTCTATTTTTTTTTCTTTTCTTGATTTTTTATGGGGTCGAGTGGGTAACAACAATACAATCTAGATGTCTTTACCTTTTCTCTTTGTGAAGGGAGTGGTCTCAATTCTACCAAAGTTGAAACCATTTTCAATAAGAAAAATTTTTAATCTATCATACCATACTCTTGGTGCTTGTTTTAAACCATATAAAGCCTTTTTAAGTTTGAAAACATGATCGGAAAAATAAAAGTTTGCAAAACCTTAAAGTTGCTCAATATATACTTATTTCATGATAAAACTATTTAAAAATATGTTTTTGATATCCATTTGAAAATGTGTAAAATTAGCATGACATACAAAAACTAAAAGTATTCTTATGGATTCTAGTCTAGCCACGAATGCAAAGGTTTCTTTATAATCAATACATTTTTCTTAATTATAACCTTTTTACAGCTAGTATAGCTTTGTTTCTCATTATGGTTCCATGTTCATCAATTTTATTCCTAAAAACCCATTTTGCTCCTATAATGAATTGAGTTTTAGGTCTAAGGACTAGTTTTCAAATATCATTCATTTCAAATTGGTTTAGATCATCTTGCGTGGCTAAAATCCAATTGCATCTTTTTCGGCTTCTAGGTAGGATTTAGGCTTTATATGTGAAACAAATACACAATGCTTATTGATATTCCTAAAAGATGTTATAGTCTTAGTTCCTTTAAATGGATTGCCAATAATTAACTTATGAGTATGAGAGCTTATATACCTTAGCTCTTTAGTGACACAAAAGAGTTACTTACCATTTCTTGTTGATAACTTGAGCTTAGTTGATCATTGTTCATCTCTTCATTGTTGTTCTTCATAAGTGTCTTATTATTAAGATTTAAACGTTGAACATTTTAATTTACATCATTTAGAATCTCATCAATTTTTTCATTTTGAGTTTCCTCAAAGACGACATGCATGGATTCTTCAAGAGAAAATGTTTTATTGTTATAAACTCTATAAGCTTTGCTACAAGAGGAATATCCAAGAAAAATACCAACATCGAATTTTGAATCAAACACGTCTAAGTTATCCCTAGTGTTAAGAACAAAACATTTTAAACAAACAGTTTGAAATATGAGATATTGGGTTTCTTTCCTCTTCAAAGCTCATAAAGAGTCTTTCTCAACTTTAGTCTCAAGATAACACAATTTAAAACACGGTAAAAAGTGTTTATGGCTTCTACCTAAAAACATTTAGGGATATTAAATTTATTTAACATTGTTATTGCCATTTTTTGAAGAGATCGATTTTTTCTTTCCACAACTCTATTTTGTTAGTGAGTCTAGGAATTAAAAAATTATGGTGGTATCTTTTCTCTTTATAAAACATTTCAAACAAATCACTTATAAATTCATCATCATGATCACTTCTTATGTTTATGATTTAAAAACCCTTTTTATTTTCAATTTTTTTATGAAAGCTTTAAAATTCATAAATAGTTTCATCTTTTGATTTTAAAAACAATATCTTGTAAAGTCATCCACAATCATGAACACATTTATTACCGCTTATGCTTCTAACTCTAGTTGGTCCAAATAAATTTGTGTGTACTAATTCTAAAGGTTTTTCGGTAGAAATGTGGTTCTTGCTCTTAAAAGATGTTTTCACTTGTTTACCATTTGATAAACATCACATAACTTATCCTTTTTTAATGCAATTTAAGGAAGTTCTTTAACAAGCTTATTTTTTACAAGTTTAAAAAGAAAACTATTATTAATGCTAGCAATAAGACAACTTTCTATCCTTATACATGCGTAAATTTTAATCTTGTAAACATTTCCTTTTATATTACCAATAAATAAAACTTTATCATTTTCAAGGATTAAGCAATATGCATGGTCAAACATGATTTTGAACTCTTTATCACACAATTGATTAATACTTAGCAAATTACATTTTAGATCATTCATAAGAAAAACCTTTTCTATTAAGAGAGAAGACTTACCTTCAATATTACCAACTCCAATGATCTTTCCTTTTGAGTTGTCTCTAAATGTGACTTTTCCACTATTGATCTTGGTTATGCTTGAAAACAATGAATCATCTCTAGTCATATGTCTTGAGCAAGCACTATCCAATAATTATTCTTCATATTCCTTTGATTCCTACACACACAAAATCAAGATGAAGTTTTTGGTACCCGTACCTTCTTGGGTTTTTTTTTTCGGTTAAGTGGTGGTTCTTTTTCAAACCCAAGTCATGCTACCAACTTTGTCCTTCTTTATATAACATGCATAAATTAAATTATCAATACTTCTACAATGATGACATGTTTGGTTTTGATCATATGATTGTTTGACTTTAACAAAGTAGTTCTTCAAATATTTTTTGTTCCTTTTGGTTCGATACCGTATACCTTTTTGTTGAAGACATATATTTAACTAGTAAGCATGATATCTAAAATCATAGAACCTTGAGTGAACTTTACTAATATGGTATTCGATTTGTCTACCTTTTCTTTTAAAGATTTATTTTCCTCTTCAAGTTAGCTAACATTGTCATTATCAATAATAATGTATGCTTTCTTTTCTAATGCATCTTTTTCAATAAGTAAACATGCATGACTCTTTTTCAATGAACTATATTTATAACCTAGTGTTTTAAATTCATTATACAATGATTCAAAGGCATTATATAGTTCATCATAAGAGAGGTCACACTCATCATCCAAAGAAATAATCGTATTATCATGTTTAATTGCTATAAAACACATGTTTGCAACATGCTTTTCATCGTCACTTGAGCTAAAGTCTGATTCAGCACTCCATGTTACTTTCATTGCTCGTTTATGATGGTAGTTCTTCTTTTTATTTTGAAAAAGAGGGCAATTGACCTTAATGTGTCTCCTTTTGTTGAACTTATAGCATCTAAGTGCCTCCTAACTAGATTCTTCCTTATTTCCATCTTTCTTGAAGTTTGAGAACTTTTTATTCCCTTGTTTTTTTCTTAGGAAATTTTAGAATTATCTTATTATAAGTGCAATTTGCTCCTCCACTTCATCATCATCATCATAGTTAACATGGTGTATGGTTTTGAATACCAAGTTTTTTTTGGCTTCTCATCTAATTTTTGCTTTTTCATGGTGATTTTTTTGAGTCATTAGTGAACCGATGAGCTCTTCTAATGGAAGTTTGGTGAGATCTTTAACTTCTCAGATTGTTGTAACCTTTGCTTTCCAATACTTTAGCAAAGACCTAAGAATTTTTCTCACAATATCAGTATTACTATAAGTCCTACCAAAAGCATCTAAACTATTAGTGACAGTTGTCATTCTAGTAAACATACTAATTGTGAATTCATTTGAAAGCATTTTGAATAACTCATATTACTGTACAAACATATCAATTTTGGATTCTTTAACTTGATTAGTACCTTCATGAGTTACTTTTAAAGCATGTCATATATCACTAGCATTTTTACAAGATGATATTCTATTAAATTCACTTCTACTCAAGATACAATATAAATTGTTTATAGTTTTAACATCCATAGAAAATAACTTCTTATCGCCATCAGTATACTCACTTCTAGGTTTATGAATCGTTATATCATTTTCATTCTTAGTAGGCTTGTAAGGTCCATTTTCAATAGATAGTCATAAATCATAATCAATAGATTGAAGATATAAAATCATCCTAACTTTCTAACAGACATAATCATTGTCATCAAAGAATTGTGGCCTAGAGGTAAATGCTATTTCATTTTGAACATTTATAGCTAGTAGTTGTCATTCTATTTAAGTCTAAGCAAACTTATATATATGAGAACTAAGCTTCAATACCAATTGTTGTTCTAGGATTAAGGCAACAACAACACCTAAGGGGAGTTGAATTAGTTGTTCCACTAATTTTGTCTAATAATGCAAATAATCACAAAAGGCACTTATAACACAATAACCAATAATATAATTAAAGTGTTTAAAGTAAAGAGATAAGAAAAGAGAGATTGCAAACTTGTTTTTTAATGTGGTTCGGCAAGCCTACATTCACATCTCAATTACTAATCGTACTTGAGTATTACAATTACAATAAGATTCAATTTCTCAAATAGTGGATCATTCAATTTCTTTATATATCACTCAATAGCACTTAAAATTATTAAATGTGTGCAAGTGTAATGAGTGTGTGAGATTTTATACTCTTATGCTAGAATATAAAGATTTAATTTAACATAACTTAGAGTATGTTAGAATTCATGATTTCTAGTTGGTTTTTCTTTTGGTATAACTTCTATATCATGTATGTTTAGAATCTCTCCTTAATTTTGCATCATATATATATATATATATATATATATATATATATATATATATATATATATATAAACTAGTCATTTATAGCCACTAGAATGCCTCTAACATCTAAAGTGGTCGATTAGTTCAAATGACCATATCATTTGGTTGACCAGTTCCTGCAAAATTCTCAGGTGTTCATCATGGATGAACAATGGTCGACCAGTTCAGTTTAAAAATCAGTTTTGACAGTTTCAAACCTAGTGAAACTTGAACCGATTACATATATATCAATCCTATTTATGCATGCAATGTGAAATGTGTGAGTTCATTTTAGTTTGCTATTGAGTAAGATATAAAGATTTAACAATAAGCTCTACAATAAATCCTTAATAGCCAAGTCTTCACTAGCTTTTCACCCTAAACTTATTGATGAATTTCTTCTCTCGATTCCATATACTTGTTGATGTGATATTCATATAAAACATGTTTAAATTTAATCTTATTCAAACATATCATTAGTCAATTTTCCATTTAATTGCTATCACTAAAATACAAGATATTATAAATATTAATATGTGACCCATAAGTCAACAATAACTTACACATATAACTAATCGAAGTTAAGTGTTAACTCTCAGTCTATCAAATCCAAATTATTCCAAATCCTTTTTTTCTACTTTGTATCTCTTAATGAGAGGCCTTTTGTACATGTAAAATCTAAACTCAATCATTCACAAATCATGTGATGTATATCAACTAGTTTTAATAGCAAAAATCAGAATGATAAATTAGAGACACAATAAATTTTAAAGATTATATTAAATGTAATTAAATATATAAGTATAAATTGAATAAGATATTATGGTATTTATAGTCATTTCTTTTAAGTTCGATGTTAATTCTTAAGCATAATAAATTCACTTTTATAGTTTATCTTTAAAAGTTCATATTTAACAATGCTACATATACTACCCTTTTCATATACTTATAAAATTACCAATAAAATGATTTTTTTTAGTTTTCTTTTAAAAAAACCTTTCATAATAATTTTTTTGAGTGTCAATTTATCTCACTTGCAAAATATTTTATGATTATAATCTTATTTTTTATATTACTAATACTAAAAACCTTGATTATACTCAGATAAAAAAATAAGATTTTAAAAATAAAAAATATATTTTATATATTTTTAAATGTTGGTTTTAAAATAAAAAGTTTAATTAATACTCACTAGAATGATGAGTTGCCCTAAAATATCTCTAAGAATTACAAAAAATTAAAAGAATAAATTGTATGATAATAAATATTTTAATTTAAAAAAAAATTTAAATTTTTTTTTTAAAAAATATAAAAAAATAAATTTAAAAAGTTACACAATAAAACTTGTTGTAAATATTTTATATATATATAAAAGATTTTCAAATATAGTTTAAGGATTTTGTAGAAAAATACAAGAAGATATAAACTTCCAAAAAAACTTAAAACTAAACTTATTGATCTAAAGAAATTATCATAAACTTGGTGATCATTTATCTTTTAAAATGAACTTGTTTATGTATTTTGTTTTTAAAGTCGTAGACAAAGACAAAGGCATTTGTCAAGGAAGTAGTGAGAATAATTATCTTATAAACACAAAATTAAAAAGCACAATGAAAAATCAAATAAAAAAATATATTGTGAGACATAAAGAGATCATTATTATCAATATATAGAAATAGGTATTATTATTTGAAGGTGGAATCAAATAATTAAACCAATTGAGGTTTTACATATGTTTTTACATAGTTTAGTTGACAAATTTATTAATTACATAAAGGTTGTTGGTATTTATGTTCTATTTTTGTTTTTATTTTTTGTAAAATAAAAAATTATTTGATTGATTTTAAAATCTATATTTCTTAAGTTAATTTTAAAATATAAATTATAAATGTTAAATTATAAGGTGACAATATAATAAAAATTTTAAAAATTTATTGAAAATATTTAATTATTTGAAATCCAATAATAAGAATAATAAAAACAAGTTTTTATCATTTTATTTTCAAAAGGCTTTTGAAAACAAAAACAAATATATACTCAAAAGTTTGAAATAATTTCAAAATAAAGAGAGAGAGAGAGAAGAAATTATTTGGGCTTAGGCGGGGCTGGTGTATCAGAGCCCAGTGATGATATCAAAACTCACAAAACCCTAGTTTGCCTGTGCTTACGCTTTCTCCGTCTATAAATATCTCGTTTCTGCTAACCAGTTCCTTCCTCGCTGCCTCTCTTGCTCAAAAACCCTAGAAAACAGCAGCAGCAGCTCTTGTTCTTCTCTGATCCAGCCATGGCCTCCGATACCCTCGTTCTTCGCGGCACCATGAGAGCTCACACTGACCAGGTTACAGCAATAGCTACACCAATTGACAACTCTGACATGATTGTTAGTTCATCCCGCGACAAATCCATCATTCTTTGGAGCTTAACCAAAGATGAAAAAACCTACGGTGTCGCTCGCCGTCGTTTGACGGGGCACTCCCACTTCGTCCAAGATGTTGTCCTTTCCTCGGATGGTCAGTTTGCTTTGTCCGGTTCCTGGGACGGAGAGCTCCGTCTCTGGGACTTGGCTACTGGTGTCTCTGCTCGCCGATTTGTTGGCCACACCAAGGATGTGTTGTCTGTTGCTTTCTCTATTGATAACAGACAGATTGTTTCTGCTTCCAGGGATAAGACAATCAAGCTGTGGAATACTCTTGGTGAATGCAAGTATACCATTCAAGAGGCTGAGTCTCATACCGATTGGGTTTCGTGTGTGCGTTTTAGCCCAAATACGTTGCAGCCCACGATTGTTTCTGCTTCGTGGGACAAGACAGTAAAGGTCTGGAATTTGACTAACTGTAAGTTGAGGTCTACCCTTGCAGGACATGGTGGGTATGTGAACACTGTGGCTGTTTCGCCAGATGGGTCATTGTGTGCTAGTGGAGGGAAAGATGGGGTGATTTTGTTGTGGGATTTGGCTGAAGGAAAGAGGCTTTATAGTTTGGATGCAGGTGCAGTGATTAATGCTTTGTGCTTTAGCCCCAATAGGTACTGGCTATGTGCTGCCACCGAGAATAGCATTAAGATTTGGGATCTGGAGAGTAAGTTGGTTGTTGATGATTTGAAGGTTGATCTCAAAGCTGAAGCTGAGAAATCCGAGGGTACTACCGGTACTGCTGCTAGTACCACGAAGAGGGTAATACATTTCTCTGCTTTTGTTGTTCTTTTTAGTTTTAGTTTTCGGTCTTTTGTTAAATAGGTTGTGCTATATGGATATCCTTTTGCTGATTGTTGGATTGAAATGATGATTTCTGTTAATTGCTTGTGTTATTTTTATATTTGCCGAGTTGGATGATTTCTGTTAATGGTTTGTTCTCTGGTTAGTCTCTGTGTGCGCGCGCTGCAAGTGCTAAATTTGTATTTGTTGTGAAAGTTTTGTATTGCTAGAAAATTGGTTTGTCTGCCTGTTCTGCTGTTAATTCTTATGAGAAGTTGTGATTTTCAGATGTGTTGGAATCGTTTTGCTAGTTGTTTTATGTTGGTTTTTGTTAATAGGGTTGGATAGCTATTATGGCAGGTAAATATGTCTTTTGTTTGTGGACACTGGAAATGTTCTAGAATGAATATTCTTGGCATCCTTATGACTTGTATTGTGCATGTTTTTAGGCATGGAACCATTCAGAGAGATTTTTTTCATTTGGAAAACCAATTAGTTAATTTGAGATGCTTAATTCTGGTCTAGTCAAACATATAATATAGATTTGTTCTTCCTGCTGATTGATAGATTGTTTTCTAAAAAGTACTTATTTTGATACTATGCTTTTGCTGATAATGGTAAGATTTTGCACCTAGAACTGTGCAATACATTTGAGTTTTTTATACCTATAGAATCACTTGATGGTACCATGATAAGATAATGATATGCCTTTTTTTTGGGACAATTATAGAGCAATCCCAATTCACATAATTTTGCTTTGTGTTTTGTAGATCTATTGCACAAGCTTGAACTGGAGTGCTGATGGAAGCACCTTGTTCAGTGGTTATACTGATGGTGTTATTAGAGTCTGGGGAATTGGTCGCTATTAGGGAGCTTTGAGTAGTTACCAGGCGCCTTCCTTTTTTCTTTAGTATTTTGAAGACCAATTTAAGATTTTGTTGAAATTATTGGATCTTATGTTATCTCTTGATGCTGGATGTTACACATTGGATTGAGCTGGGGCTATATTTTTGTTTTTCATATCACATGTTAGATATGTTGGTTTTGAATTTCACATCGGTACAAGTGGTTTATCAAGTTAATTGATTTTGATTCTCCTATCTATTTGGCGTTGCAAGTATTATAGCATTTGCATCATAAGCGTTGATGCTATCATTTTGAATCAATACTGATTGTGTTTTGTTACGAAGAGTCTGGTGAAGGCCAGCTCCTGAAGGACTGCTTTTTGACTAGCTGATATTGTTGTCTAATAAAGTGTATATGCTTATCAAACATAGTTGTCCTGTATTCCCCTATCGTGAATGTGTTGGGTATTGCTCTTTGCCTCGGCAAATCTGACATTATGCCCATTTAACTGGTCATGGATGATGGATGAATGTGTAATATTTGCTACTGGAGCACAGCATGAAGGGAGAATTCTCGGCTCTATCAATCGGAGGCTTGAAGTTCTTAAGGTTATTTGTGCATCTGATCGATTTAGTTCTGCTAGACAACAAGAATGAATCCGATGTAATCCTTGAGCTACAAAGAAAATCTCGTACAGGGTAAAATCTAAGGAAGATACCAGATAAAGAAGGTTTGATGGATGTTGAATGGAAATGGAGTGCAAACTCTTGGCAAAAATTTAACCTCCTGGGTTAAAAAAATCCCTGGAAATTAATTGTGATGTGGTATAAGAAATTAATGGTGTGATATTACTCTGTTTTTAGATTAGTGAAAAGTCAAGCTTTTTTTTCCTTAATTTTTTTTAGGATTCTTTTGTTTTTCTTTTTTTTAAAAAAATTAATTAACCTTAAGTTTAATGGTATAAAACTTTAGAATTTGCTTTCAATCTAAGTTATTTCATTATTATAATTCAAGCCATGTTTTGATTGGCCTTTTATTTTTAATTATTTTTTTTGTTATCTTTATTTTTTATTATTTAGTTAATTAAAAATTAAGTTTTATAATTATTATTTTTTGTTTTATATGATGTATTATGGTTTCATGATCCATTGTGAGTTTTAAAATTTAATCATCTTAATATAGGTTATTTTTTTAATTTTTTTTTTAATTTTATTCTTCAATTATATTACAAATAGATGCTTATGCATTTACATGGTGGACAATATTATTCATTAAGACTTGAATTTACCTTACAATATACTGAAATACCCGGGGAATTCACTATAGCAGTGATCATTACCATGGAAATTTTATTTTAATTTTATCCTCAATTTATGTTCAATTTTAATTTTTCATACCCAATTTGATGAGCAATTTGTCAAAATTGATAAATGATAAAACATAATTCAAAAAATGGATCTAAGTCAAAATTTAAAAATTCGATGGAAGTAAAACAAGGAGAAACCCATGACGAATTTAAAATTGAGGATAAAAACTCTTTTTTGTCTTTATATTGTTCTTTTTCATTCTTTATAGTTCCTATTTATTTTTTATACTTTCAATTTTAATTTAAAAATTCATTTTCCTTACATTTAAGTTCTTAAGTTAAATAAAGAAAAAGAACAATTATCGATTTGATCACTTTTAAACTATAAAAATCATCATTTTTGGTGTTAATAAATTCTATTCAATAAGAAAAATGTAACGGTGGTTGGTTTTTTCTCTAGACATTCATAAAAAAAAAATCTAGTTTAATATAGTTTTTTTTTAAATAATTTTAATTTTTTTAGTAATTTTATAATATTTTAGGATTGTTAAATCATTTATAAAGGAGTTTGTGGTGTTATAGAGAAGAAATCAAAAATTAGATTTTTGGCCGAAACAAAAGAAGTAAACCTCCCTCAAGTTTTTGTGTTTTTTTTAAGGTGTAGTTATGAGCATAGATGATCAACATGTCCGGTTGAGCGATTAAAGTGATGGATTTTAAATTTGGTGATCTTCCCTCGTATAGGTTCGACTCCTGTTGTCCACATTTGCCCAATTTTCTTTCTTCAAGTTCATTCCTTTTTTTTTAGCAAACTTTATTCTCTTTTTTTTTTTGGACGCTTTTTAAGTGTTTTTTTTTTAGTTTTTGAGAATATTGGAGAATATTATGTTATCAAGCATATTGGTAATAAAATTTGGATAGTATTTTTTGAAAAAAAAATAACAAGTGACATGCAAATAAATTTAAAAAATCTATAAAAAATTTATTAAAAATTAATATTGAAAGTTGAAATTGAAACAACATGATAAAATAAAAAATAATTTCTAAAAAAATAAAGTTATTAAAATAAATTGAATCCATGTCCTGAATTGTAAGTTTGACTTGTTTACTTGGATTGATTGAAAATTGAAATTTTAAATTTATTTTCAGTTTTTTTTTATGAGATTATCGCAATTTCAAATAAATATCTCAGCTTTAAGTTGGTGCTCAGTTTTATAAGCATCTATTTTTTTATATAATTAAATAAAAAAAATTTACAAAACAAAATATTAAACCCAAGAAAGTCTAAAACTCAAGTCACGGATTTAATAGATTAAGTTACGGAACCTAACTTATTCAATATATCATAGTTTTAATATTTTTAAAAAATATCATTTAAAAATATATTTTTAAAAAATTAAAATATATTTTTTCTTATTATTCAAATTTAATTAAATTATCAAAAAGTTTAATATTCAAAACTTTTCATGGTAACCTAGTAGTTTGTCTAAAAGCAGTATCGGTTAGAGGTCCATTACCGTTGTATACACAGCTGCTTTTGGGCTTGTTGGGGTACATGGAATTTTGTAGCTTTTTTGGTCTCCCTTGAGCAGCAGTTGTTTTTCACCGATTTTATCAAATTTGGACACCATGAAATCACCTCTGATTTTGATTAGAATTTAAAAATATTAAGCCACATACAAGGCACCCTACTGAAATAGCTTCTTTTTTTTTTTTCTTGTGGAATAAAATAAAATTGCTCCGTTTTCAAAACTTTTAATGTGTTAGTTTCCGCAGAAGTAACAATCACATTCAATTGTATACTACAAAATTCAGTGTACTCAGTCTCCAAGCAAAGCCCCGCCTCCACCAGAATTTCATCTTCGTTTCTTTTCCGCACTGCACAAAACGTTCCTATTTACAGATTTCTCTAACCCTGGAGGTGTAAGCTCTCCGCTCATGATCAGTGTTTTGAACGTCTTTTATAGAACTTTAAGGCTTCCCCACTGGCTGATGGAGAGTGGCTGGACCGTCCACCTGGCTCAATGTCATTGCCTATGATAGTTGGCTTGCTACTTGATCCAATTGAGTTCTTTACAGAACGTGACAACTTGTCTGGACCTGTATCACTGCGCGGTTGTTCTGCCCCTTTGGAATGCAGCTGCGGGCCCTTTCTTGCATGGGTGTGGGTGTTCACCCCAGAACCACTTCCAGCAGGAGAAATGTCACCGGGCTCAAGAACAGCTTCCTGGTCGATGCTTCCTGGTTCTCTCACTCCTTCCATGGGAGCGAATACGCCACAGTTGTTCACATCTAACTCACAGCGCTCTGTCTGCATATGATTTGATTGATGTGCGTACATATCACATGATAAACCGTTCTCTGAACTTCTGCCATGGGAGCATGTCTGTCCTTCACTATTGCGCACAGCAGAGGACAATTTATTACCATTGCTAGGTTGATCTACTCTGGAGAGCACTTCAGGCCTCGTTATCATACTGGAGGATGAGCAAGCCTGACCAGCATTTTGTGCAACTTTAAGTCTTTTCTTCTTTGATTTATCCCTAAGGAAGGAGGCAAGCACAACGTCATCTTCATTTTTCGTTTCTAAAACCTTTTTAGAACAAGATTTGCCTCTGGCTTTTGATTTTTTGCTGGTATCCTGCTGACAAGGAACAGCAGCAAAACATTGGTCTTTCCTTGATGGTTCTTCATTTCTTATTTTCCTCCTGCATGGAAGCTTAAAAGCCTTCCTCTTCTCATTTGTAGGGGTCCCAAATAAAGAGGATTTGTTCATGATTTCAGTACTAGTTACTCTTAATTCTGAATTCTCATGGGGCGGCAGCAGACAGTCAAGGCTACCTGTCCATTCTGAACTCTCTGAATGTAGTTTCGGTACCCTCTTCTTGCCAGGAGCATCACGCTGACCAAGTACGTTGTCCTCTTCATTGGTTGTCACTAAATTTGAATCCAGATAATCATTAACCAACGCACTAGCATCAATAGTAGTTTCTGATAACACAGAACTCCCTTCACTTGATTTAGCACATATGTTCTTCCTAGAATGCTGCTTATGAGCTCTTCTTTTCTTACTTGATGTGGTACTGTTCGGGTGAAAGGTCTGAGAAACGTCACCATTTATTATTCCAGCATCCAAGTTTTCAGGGGGTGACAGGAGAAGACTCTTGCTGTTTCCATCTCTGTCCACAGGCTTACGTCCCTTAGGATGCAAGTCGGGAAGCCGCTGGTTCTGACTGGAATCAACCCCTTGAAAACTGGTTGTCATTAATGGTGTCAAATTAGAATTAGATGATGGATGATCTTGACCTCGTTCAGCATGTCTGTTATTTTCTGAACAGTATTCCATTGTTGTCTCAGTCAAAACAGAACGACTTCCACCTAAGTTGCCAACCTGAGTGCCATCAGGTATCTCTGGCACTTCCTTGGAAGAAATTTGCACCTTTTTCCTACTCCTGTTTGATCTAATCTTCTTTAAAGCATTACTGCATTCCACAAAAAAAAGAGAAAAAATCAGAGCCATGATTGAACCAAGAATAAGCCTACAGATACTGATAGACATAATTCCTTAGTAGCTTAATAATATGACATGCAAGAAAAACAAAATCCTAATACATGAACAAAGCAAGTAACATGACTTGAAAGATAACTTACCCAGGTGCAGCAACTTTTTCCATCTGAGATTCTTCCCTCCTGCACAGAAGGGAAGGCCTCAAATCAAATACAGGGTGCACTAAAAAAACAAAAAACAAGGTGGCAATATTTGAAATTCTGAACAGCATACCTTAACTTTCTCTTACGTTTCCTAGATTGATCCATCTTTTCAGGTTCAGATACTGGTCCTGTAATTGCCAGTGGAACAAAATCATTTGGGCCAAGTGCTGGCCGCTCTGACTCACGATCTACGAAGTTGCTTATAAGAGCAGCTTTCTGCATCCTCCTAGCCGCCTGTAACAAGGGCACTTCATGTGGAACCAACACCTTCCATCTCCTGGTTATGCAAATAGATGCAAATGAGAACAAAATCTAGAGAAACTTCATATGATGAAAAAAAGTACAATGAACAACACAATCAGAGATTTTAAATCCATCCATTAAAATCCAAAACATGATACCTCAAACACTGATTATCAGTTCTTTGTGGGAGATGTTCAGCAACCTTGGACCAGCAATATCCACATTCTTCAATTGCTGCTTTTAACCTCAAATCCTCTTCTTCAGTCCATTCATCCCGATTCATAGAAGGATCTAAACAATTAACCCATCTGTCACATAAATAAAAAGTCAACATTACTTCATATTGTCTACAAAATTAAATCTACTTCGACTTTGAGATTATACTGCACCTTTCTCTACACTGCACTTGAGTTCTACCTGGCACAAATTGAGCTATTTTGTCCCATTTCTTTGGACCAAAAAGCTTTACAGCTACTTTCAGGCGTTTGTCTTCATCCAAAGTCCACCTCCCAACCCTTCGTATGGCAGGATGAAGGGTTTTCTTCCATCTGTATATTGAAACATCGTGATGGTACACTCATTTAACAGAACTGGACTTAACAGATGCACAAGAATCATATAAGAAAATCTGTTGTCTGCAGTAATGATCGTCATCAGATGGAAGGCATGGATTAACACATGAATCAATTCAAGAACTAATATAAAGGATGAATTGAGGCCACTGATGGTGCAGAAGAAAGAAAGTGAACTTTCATGGAACCAAAAAAACAAAAAACAAAAGAAATAGTGTAAACTCCTCAAAAAAATGCTTCAGTGAAAAGACATATTATGACACCTTTGATGACACTTTTAAGCATGTTTGGCAATGCTGAGACTGAATATATACAGTTGACAGGATGGTTTGTACTTTGTAGGCCACACGACCTGTGTTTGTGGCCAGGACCTCGGTGCCAACCACAGCTTAATTGGAAGATTAATAAAATACCTAAGGAGTCTTCAAAAACAGCTTACAAGGATAACCAAATAGAATCTACTAGTAGAACTTTCTAGATTTGTGTAATGGTAGGATAAAATCAAGAAGGCCCAATTGAATTTACAGATATAAGACCAAGTACAGGGGGGATATATTGCCACATTAAATTTGTGAAACATAGAGAAAAAGAAAAACACACATATTATGTGCACACAACACTTTCACCTTTTGGGTGAAGATGACAAGTAAAACAAATAATCCTGGAAACAAAACTGACAAAAATAAACCCTGATCTATCAACTAGGTGACTAAATGATTTAAACAAGTTACAAATATAAAATCCTTGATGATTTTACAGGGAGGTATCCTCCATCAAACTAAAGCAGCAGGCTCTATAAAATACTTCAAATCTCACTTGGTAAAAGACAATCTATCCTTGGCATTTATCACAATCACAAAATACCATGTATATAAGCTCCATTCATTTAAAGGCAGATTCAATTGGAAATCTTCCGCTGGCTTCATCATTTTTTTTAAAAAAAAAATCTCACCGGAATACACAATTTTAACGCGCAACCTTTAGGTTGTGTAACTTGTTGAGAAATTTTCATGGAATTTAAAAACTATAGAAAACACATTAACTAATAGAAAATGAAAATTATTCTCTTGGAAAAACTTGTTTTCTATTTCTCCAATTTTCTAGAAAATTGAAAAACACCAAAAAGTTGTTTTCCAAGTTCTCCAGTATAAAAACAAGGGCCTTGTTTGGTTTATCTAACTTTTATGCCTATTTCTTTTATTATTTTAATGTAAGCCAAACAAGGCCTTATTTTTTATTGTGGAAAATTTGTATTCAATAAACATGTTTCCTTAATTTTCCATCGAAAAATCTTTATAAAATAAATAAGAAACTAGAGATGGAAATTACAAAGCATTTTTCTTTCCGTGGGGAAAATGCTATCAAGAAATTACAAGAATAAAAGGTAATGTGGGAAAGGAAAATGCTTCACACTTGTTTTTATAGAGTAAATGGAGATAAAAAGAGAAGAAAAGTTGAAAACAGTAAACTGTTTTTTGGTTTGTACTTGCTTTTTTTTTTGGTATGAAGGAAATTTCGCACAGAGAATTCAGCGACTAAAAGGATGTGCTCAAATTAAATAGTTACAAGAAATGTTTAGAGGGAACAAACTGACCTGTTAGAGCATTGAGTACCAGCTCGTCCTTCCAAAGTACAAGCCACAGACTGCCAATCTCTTTCACCATAAGTTTCTACAGCAATGCGAAGTTGAGCATCCTCCTCCTTGGTCCACTCCCTCTTCAATATGCGCGCATTTAAACTCCTCTGGAAGCGAGATAGACACTGAGATGGAGTCCTATTCGTTCCCAATGATACTGCAATATCAAACCAGTTAGTGACCCCCTTCTCCTGGACAATTAACAAGAGATTCTTATCCTCTTTGATGGTCCATGGACTTTGATTTATCAACAGATCTTCAAAATTCAGCCACCTGCAGGCATTAACCATTTACATCAAGACAAACACACATGTAACAAGCAATTCAGAATTTATAGCACTTTTACAAGATAAAAATATGTAAGCACACAGGAATCTGTGATGACAATCATCATAGACGTAATCAACACTGCTGTTTTGAGTAAAGCAGAAGTCACTTATGGGTCCCACCTGTATGACTTGCATTAACCTTGCACTTTTATTCAAAGCGAGCAATGGTAAAGATGTCTGTTATGATCATCGTCATAGAAGTCTGTGAATCTAGCTTGACAGGGGCTTCATAGAAAATAAATAAAAATGAAAACACTTGTCAAGAACAGCACTAATGGAGACCAGAAGCAAATCGAACACGGCGCTAGTGATAGTTTTCCACTTAGATCGCCTAAATTAAATTAAATGGATTCTTAAGAGGGACATCGAAAGTCTCTTTTTTGGGAAGGTCCTAGAAAGTTGTCTAATAGAGCCGTTCTCGAGTGAGTTCCAATTCCTTCCAGATATTAGGCGAGAATCTCTACAAAGGATCGAGGCCTCAAGGGAGAATGCCGCGATATGCAATAAGCACACTGTGGCAAATCTCCCAATCACTTCCAACGAAATTTCATCGAAAGTCCAGTTTATAGGTATTTTGACGGTGGTGAGACCATTAAAGAAACAGAAGAACCTAGAACTAGAAATCCATTAGAAAATGCCAGGAGTACATAAAATAACAGAAAACTATGAAAGGGAATCAAATGTGTTTAGATACATACTTTGTTGAGAAACGAGATGACTTTTTTATAAATATAATTTGGGTGCTACATAGAATGTTAACTTGTGGAACTTGGATCTCATTTGACATGACTAAATAAAAATTAAACAGAAGCTAAATGCTGCTTGCAAAATGTTAGGATTTTTATTTCACTAAGACATTATTAATAACACATCTACAACAAATTAAAAAATTAGTTCTCCTATTAGCTGAAATGTGTTGCCTATCATCAAAGAAAGTAAAAGGTAATCCCAGATACCAACTGCGTAGTTAACAAACTAAAATTAATACAAGAGAAATCACCTAGTCATAAAGTCATAAACAAACCAGCCAACAAAGCAAGGATAAGAGGTCAATTAACTAGATAGAAGGGGAAAACATGGGCATAGAAGGTAAAGGGTGTGTGGCAAGGTTAATATTTCATAGACTACCAGAAGTTTTTTATTGTCAATTTAATAATCAAATGGCAAACAACAAGTCTATGGTTAAATACTTTACAAAATGTTCAAAACAAGCCATGCAAAGAAGGTTCATAATTTGACTGCAAAATAAGAGTTTACTGTTAAAGAGACTAACTACCGTGCTTCACACTCTGCACCAGAGCGACCTGCAACATACGAGGAAGCCAACTGATCCCAATTAACCCTTGGAAGAAACTCTCTAATCTTTTCAGGGGTAATTTCAAGATCTCTGATTGATAATAGAATGCTATCCAAATTTTTTCCATCTTCAGGAGATCCTTCTGAACTACTTCAAAATAAAGCATGTCAGAAAAAGAAAAGCTAGGTAAACAACAACAAAAAAATAAAAATAAAACCCGAAGAAGTCATTAATATGTATAATGCAATGCCTAAAAGTTTAATAAACAAGAACTGAAGGTGCATCCGTGCATGCATGCATCGATTTTCCCCGAAGATACATGCAAGGCTTAAGGCATACATACAAAGACAAACAAAATCAATGCATCAGCCTTTATCACTAAAGGACTTAGGATATCCTATTTTCGCACCTACACCACATAGATACACACACATCATACATATATAGACACGCCAACTCAAGCCCCCTCCCCTCTTCTGCCGCCTTCACACCCACAAACAAAACAAAATATGAGAAACTCCACGTAATCTAAAGTAGAATGATTTTCTAAATTATAATGACTAAATGTACATAGAAGTGTTACATATGCATGTCCAGGCCCGAATTAAAGTTTAAACTGTGAAGCACCTTTTCTCTTAAAAGACGCATATTCAGCAAAGAGCAGTCTGATCAAAAAGCACAAGCTTTTGATCATGTTGCTAAAAAGTGCATGTTATAGTTTCTACTGAATTATACAGGTGATTAATTAGGCCCTTGAACAACATTTATTTCATAAAATGCTCACAGCATAAATTTCCCTTTCAAATATTGATCAACGTTAATAAACATATAAAGCATTCAAAATGTAACAAATAAACTGTGACATCAAATTTTTATCATATAGTCTGTGCTTGAAACTAAATTGTAGCCACATAAATAAAAAACTGCTTAACCAAATTCTATATATGGATTATGGTAACTTTTTTTCATCACAATAAATGTACGTTGGGAGCTTTAGACATTCTGGATTTGATAGTTTGCTAATTTCACTGCATATCACACATGTCAGACCTTCTAGTTCACTAGCCAATTAACAACTAAAGCATCTAAAATAGGCGGACATAAAGTTTTTAATAGATGGCAGACAGAAAACACAAGAAAGCACCAAACGTTCATAGAAGTTAAAAAGGAATGCTTTGCAATAATAGGAAATTAAATGTTGACACACTATATCATAAAATGTAAGATTTGGAAGTCAAGAAGACTGGGTCGGACAGGGCTGCAACACCCTTAAGATATAAATTTTTGAGCCATCAGTAAAAATATAATTGAACATACCTGAATTGATCCATGGAAAACTGAAGCATCATTTCTTGGAGTTGTTGTCTTATTCCCTTTCCAAGATTTTCCTTCTCTGTCTCTGTCCACTTTTTACGATTCAGTGAGAGTGGAAAATTAGTCAATGCTGTTCTATAATTAGCAACATGCGAGTTCTCCACTGGCCCATCTTGCAAAGGAGAGACCTTTTTACCATTAACCTACATCAACATAATGTGTCCTTGGTGAAGAAAAAGCATTCAACTTCAAATTATAAAGACAACTAATATAATCCAACTCAAACACCTCTATAAAACTCAAGCCACTAATGTTACATGGGTTCGGAATTGTCAAAATTTCCTAAAACTTGTAAAATTTGGGCATATAATGAAACACCTATAGAGATAGGGATATGAGGCACAAATGGGCAAAGAAAGGCTTCAGACGAATTCTAAAATTGAAAAGGCCATGATTAGTAAATAAAAAAGCTCATGCTCACATACATTGGTGCTCGCGAAGACCGACCCTTCAACTCAATGAAAACACCTACTTGCTTCTAATAGTACCAAGCACCATTACATATTCATAACAGAAATATTCCATGCAAGGTGAATTTTTACAATAATTTATTTCTGAGTTACTGTAATTGGCCGTATAACTCGTATACAGATATTTCACCAAAAAACTCATTCAGACAATGGAGAAATGGATCCCTAGATAAAAATAAAAGGATCTAAGCAGTATGATAATCAAATGAAATACTTCAGTAAGCAGTATTTAAATGCCTAAAATAAACAGGATGATTACCTTCGGATGCTTAGAATTTGATGTCTTTCGTGCTGACACTAATTGGATCCGTGGATCCTTCCTCAAGGACAATGCCATTCCCGTAATTTTTCTACACGAAAACTGAAAATCTTTCAAAATTTTCACCTTGTCCTTCAATTTATTATTCTCCTCAATTCTTGCTTCAATCTGAATTAACTTATTTTGAATAAACTTCTGACACGACCTATTCCTCTTAATTGCATCAATAAACACCTGAGCCGACTTCGGAAAACTAGAGTAGTCCAACTCCAACGTAGATAATCTACCACTATCCAATTCATTCTCCTCAGCAGAAGCAGAATTCCCTATCTCCACATTATCACCAAGCAAATTCGCAGCATTATCATCTTGTTCAGTAACAGGTAACACTTCACAAGCAGTATTTCTTTCAGCTAATGAATTATCCGAAGCTCCAACCTCAGGTTTCTCCGTTTCAGTTTTCAATTTTTCTACATTAAACAAAATAAATTCAATTATAAGCTAAAATTAGAGAAATCTTAATTAAAAAAAGTAAATCTAGATACGTAATTACTACTTACCTTGATTGTTATTGTTATCATAGGCGGCAAAACGGCGTTTAACAGCACAGAGTGTTTCGAAATCATCCTCCTCGTCATCTGAAACCGGCGGAAGCGCACAAAGAGGTTTTAAAGATAACGGCTCGAGTGAATTCGCCGATGTCGCAAACCGATTCTGGACGCTCCGAAACAATTCAAAGTCATCCTCGCTCCCCGAATCCGAAACGGAGGCGCCACCACAGGAATTTCCATCTGCTTCACCGCTTCCGTCGGAGACAGCGGCGGAAGGAGAGATATTGGTGAGGTTAGTGCCAGTTAGTAAGCAAGCTTGCCTGAGAGCCTCCATGTCGTTTTGGAAGTCGTCGTCGTCGTCATCTTCTTCCTCCTCATCATCGTCGTCATTTGGGCGTCGGAAACGAGACATTGTGTGATCACACGATGGCGTATGAAGGAATTTCTTAGGGTTTAAGGTGAACAATTGTGGTGGAGATTTGAGGGAAAAAAAGCCTTGATGAAATAATTTTGGCTTCCATATTTTATTAAGCCCTGTTTGGTATTGGAAAAGATAAGAATCGGCTACATTTTAATTTTTTTTATAATTTTAGATGGTTTTGATGAGTTATATTAAAAATAATTTTTAAAAAATTAAAAAATATATTATTTGATCATGTTTATATAAATTGGGTTGAACCAAAAGCCTACTTAATTAGTTCTTCGTAGACTTAAGTTCGCATCCATTTTAAGAGACCATTTAGAAACATATATAAAACCTTGTTTTTAAAAAGTTGATTTTTTTATATTTTTTAATTATTTTAATATATTGATGTCAAAAAAAAAATTTAAAAAATAAAATAAAATAAAATAATATTATTTTGATGTATTTTCAAGTAAAAAACACTTTGAAAAGCAACTGTTACCACACTCTTAAACACCTCCTAAGTCATAGTTATTAAACCTGGTTGGAAAATTGACTTGACCAGGTGGTTAAACCCAGGTCACCCGGATTAACTTGGGTCAACTCAAGAAAATAAAAAAAATAATATTTGAGGTTTTAGTAAACAATGCATATACATATAGACTATAAGAAAAAATATGAAGCATGAAGTATATAGTTATCTCATACCGAAAAATTAAAAAACAATTTATGTGGATATAAGCTAATATATAGTTATTCCACATCGAAAAGTTAAAAAACAATTCATATGGATATAGGTTATAGAAAAAAAATGTAAAGTTAAGTATTCATAAATTAATTTATATTTTTAAGGTATATTAAAATAAAAAAATGTTAAAAAAGAGTCGAGTCTCACCTAGATTACTTCGGGTCACCCAAGTTTCGAGTTAACCAGATAGGTCACCCAGTTTGACCAAGCCAACTGTATCTTTGAGTTTTTATGGTTTGAAACTCGGTCAAGGCCCCAAGTCAACCAACTGGGTTGGGCCGAGTTTTATAAATATGCTCTAAACTTGCTTATTGTTTCTATTATATAGATATTTACTAGATTATTGATTCGCGTTATATTATAGGTTGAATCAATTTTTTATCCAATAGTTGATATCGTGTTTTCTAACATAATATTTTTTAGTCATTAATTCAAAATATGATGTATATTAGATGACATCTTCTTTAAATATTGATTTACAACAACATATTGAATGACATTTTCTTTCAAATATTAAGACTGTAACATATTGGATTGACCTGAATTTACCAATCAAATTTACGACTCAAGTCATGAGACTATGATAACCCTATAGAAATTAAATCAAAATAAATTATGAAAGTCAATTCCTAATTAATACAATGTTGAAAAATAAAATTAACTAAAATGAACTAAAAAACGACAAATCCACAACCTGAATCATGAGATCGAGATAAACCACGAAGAAGCAAATTAAAAACATTTATGAAACCCAATTTCCAACTAACTCAATATTGACAAAAACTACTCGAGTCAACTTAGGTTAACCTGTCAAACTCGTAACCTGGGTTATGAGATCAAGATAACCTAATAGAAATAAATTGAAAACATTTATGAAACCCAATTTCCGACTAACTCAATACTGAATGATGAAAATAAAATAAAAAGTAAAAAAAAAGACAAAAAAAATAACCCAAGTCAACCCAGGATGACATGTTAAATCCATAACCTAAGTTATGAGATTTAGATAATTTCATAAAAAAAAATTAAAAAAAAATATGATGCTTCATTTCTAACAAATTCAAAGTTGAATGTTGAAATTGAGAGACAAAAAATAAATCTGTGAGATAGGGATAACTCGACAGAAAACAAATTGAAAAAAAAAATGAAGCTCAATTACTAGACAAACTAATATTGAAAGATAAAATTGAAAAAAAACTAAATAATAAAAAATATTGAGTTGTTGAAGGGTAAAATTGAAAAAAAATATTCATTTAAAAAGTGACCTAAAAATGAACAGAATCAACCCGAGTTACTTGATTAAGTACATGTTTGGATATTTGACAAGATCTTGGTTCATTTACTTATGCAATGAATCCATTACTATCACATTACAAGACTGTTGGATTAACAATGCTACAAACCACACCTAGTTCAATGATAAACTTCTTGACCCAAACATCTTTTTTTACGCCTTAGATATAGATATGTATTTAGATTCAATTGTAAAATCAGTTGTGATCTTTTGTTTGGAACTCTTCCAACTCACAACACCACCATTTAGAATAAAAACATATATCCTGACTGTGAATAGTTATCATCAATATCTGATTGAAAACTGACATCTGAATAATCATAAACTTCTAGTTCATGCTTTCCATACATCATAAAGACATTCTTAGTTCTTCTTAACTACTTAAGAATATTTTGAACTATCTTCTAGCAACTCTTACCTGGATTAAATTGGTATTTACTCATTATACTGAAAGTATAAAATATATATAATCTTATACATAACATTAGGAGTGTTTATTTCTAGTTCGGTTCGGTTTTTATAAAAAAAAAGTAACCAAAACCAATTTTTTTCTGAAAAAAAAACTAAAACCGGTTCAAACTGACCGGTTCGGTTTTTTCCAATTTGGCTCGTTTTTTTTTGTTTGGGTTCGGTTTGATTAAATTCGGTTTTTTCAGTTTTAGGCTTATAAAACCGAAACTGAACAGAACTGATTGGTTTTTTAAAAATTCTAATCGGTTTTTTTCACGGTTCGATTTTTTCAGTTATTGTTTTTCTCGATTTTCTCGGTTTTTTGGTTTTTTTGCTCACCCCTACATAACATTACATACATAATGGATCCTATAGCCAAAGCATATGAAATCCTTTCTATCCTATATCTCTTAATTTATGTTTTAGGATACATATCTTTGGAGATATGCATTCCTTACTAAATAGGTAAGTATCATTTTTTGGATTCTTCCATGCTAAACAGTTTTAACATATTATCTATATACGTGGATTTGGATAATCCAAGCAAACTTCTAGATCTATCTCTATAGATTTTTATTCTCAATACATAGGTTGCTTCTTCTATATTCTTTGTGGAGAAATTCTTGGACAACCGGATAATTAATGATTGTAGTAAAGAAATGCAATTTCCTATTAATTATAGGTCATCTACATATAATATTACAAAACAACTCTAATCCCACTAACCTTTTTTATAAACACAAGATTTATTTATATTTTTAATGAAATCAAACTATTTGATTATCTCATCAAAATAGATTTTCCAACTCCTTGAAGTTTGCTTAAGTCCATAAGCTTACTTTGTTGGCAAATTTCTTATATTCAAACCTTTAGGTTGTGTCATAAACATATTTTTATGAATATTCCTATTCAGGAATACAACTTCGATATCTATTTGCCAAATCATAATCATTATACGAAGCTATAGCAAGGAAAATACGTGTGAATTTTAACATAGCTACCAATGAGAAAGTTTCATCAAAGTCAACAACTTGTCTTTGTCTGTAACCTTTAACAATTAATTTAGCTTTGTGCATTTGTATATTGACTTTCATATCAGTCTTTCTTTCAAATACTGATTTACATCTAATGAGTTTTATCCCTTCATATGGATCAACCAAAGTCCATATACGGTTAGCGTGTATGGAATCCATTTTAGATTTCATAGCTTTAAGCTATTTATCAAAATCAATATTAGATATTGCTTTCATATAATTGGTAGACTCATCAAGTATGAGAAACTTGTCATCATCAGCTTTACAAGAAGTTGATATCTTAATAGTACATTACATGTCCTACCAGATCTATAAAGTTCTTATGTTTGTTGAGTTTTAGGCTGAACATCAAATGTTATAACCTTGGGCTTTAGTTCCATTTAGATGTCAGTTCGTGGTTCTTGAACTTCTTTAAATCTTATTTTCCTCCCACTCTTCACTTCAAGAAAAAAAAAATTTCTCTAGAAATGTAGCATATTTTGAGACAAACACCTTTTTTTCTCAACAGGATGGTAGAAATAATATCTAAATAATTCTTTTGCATATCTAACAAACTTATAATTATCTGACTTATCTCCTAGCTTTTTAGATATTATACGCTTTATATAAGCGTTACATCTCAAATCTTTAAGTATGATAAAATTGGTCTCCTACCATTTCATATCTTATATGAAATTTTATCAATAAATTTTTATGGAATCCTTTTTAAAAGGTAAGCAGTAGTTTGTCGGGTATAACCTTAAAAAAAAGTGAAAGATTTGTATAGCTCATCATGGATTGCACCATATCGAACATGATGCAATTTTTTCTTTTAGAAACTCCATTATGTTGTGGTGTTCTAGAAAGTGTCGATTATGAGAGAATCTCATTCTCTTTTAGATAATCTTGAAAATCTTAGTTGAAGTATTATTCACTACCCCGATCTGATCAAAGTATTTTAATACTCTTTCTAATTTATATTTTAACTTCTTTTCTAAATTTTTTAAACCTTTCAAATGATTCAGATTTTCATCAAATACACGTGACAATATCCAATATGGTCATCAATGATGAAACATGTATATACATCTATGGTACAAATCATTATTAGTTCACATACATTTACAAGGAGAATAATTCAACAACTTAATTGTGATTCCTAATATCAGAAGGATACCAAGAGGAGGCAAAAAGGAACATTAAATGTGACCTACAATATTTTAACTTGAAAACCAAATAGACGAAAACAAACAAATGATAAATACAAAGTTGAGATTAAAACCCTATTATAACTTGAAAACCAAATAGACGAAAACTTCTCCTTTAGTTCCTAGGATTATTAGGAAGCAGTATAAGCTATAAATAAGTCTTGTATCAGACCTACAATATTTTCTTTTCTTATTTTCTTCTCACGACACATAAAAACTTAGGACTTATGAGCTTTATTTTTATTTTTGTTAGCTACATCCCAAAGCTTAAATGAACTTAATTAATACTTTATTTTCAGCTGAGATCCAAGACTTGTTTGAATCAGGGTTTAGACTTATCAATAAAGGTTTTGAGTTGGTTTTTATATGTGGATCAAAAACTAAAGTGCACAAGGATAGATCCATTAGGGTTAATTTTTTAGAATTATTTAAACACATGTAAGCCTAAATTTCAGCAGCTATTGATTAATAACACTTCTGAATTTTTCAGTTTTAGCATGTGAGAGAGATTTTTATATTTTTATATTTTTGATCGAACTGAATTTGACTTATCAAAGATTAAATAGCTTTGTGGCATCATTCGACTTCATTAGTGTTAGTGCCTTGAGATAAGTTTTTATTGTATCACACTCCTACCAGACTTCTTTCGACTTTTCAAGATCAGATCTCAATCTTGATTGTGGGTTGCGCGACCACGTGATTATAAGGTTCGCATCAAAAGTAAATTTTATTGATTACTTTTTTATAATGTAGCAAAACATGAGAAAATAATAATAAAAAAGTGTTTTATATAAAAAGTACTTTCTAGCAAACAAATTAGAGAGCCTTTTTATTTTGTAACGGACCAACCCAAAACAAATTTAAAACAAACCATAAATATTTTATAACTATAAAAAAAATGTTTTCTAGTCAATAAAAAAAAGAATCCAAAATATTTCCCTTGATAACACTACATTAGTATATAGTAAATCACAAAGTAGGTAAAAAATGACCATTATTTTTAAAAAATTCATAATATTTCATGATAAAAGAGGAAAATATAAAATTTTATATATACAAAATTCTCATACAAACTCATATAATAATAATTATTTTTTTAGAAGGAAATAATTTAGATTGATTATCTATCACTTACATATTTCCCGTATCATAAAAAAATATTTTATGAAAATATAATATAAAGAATTTCTGTATAAAGAGCAATAAGGAATTGTATTATTTTAGTTTTTTTGTTGTGTTTTCTAATCTCTTAAATTAGAAAACACTTTTTTTTTATCTAAAACTTATATTGTTTTAATCAAAAGTGAATTTCAATGATTAATTTTTTATAATATAGCAAAACACAAGAAAATAAATAAAATACTTCATATAAAAATTATTTTCTAGCAAATAAATAAAAAATAAACCAACCCAAAACAAATTTAAAACAAACCATAAATATTTTATAATTATAAAATTTTTTTTTTCTAGTCGATAAAAAAGAATCACAAAACATTTTCCCTTGATAAGACAAAATCACAAATTAGACAAAAAATGAGTATTCTTTAAGAAAAAACTCAAAACATTTCATGATAAAAGAGAAAAAAATAATGTTATACATACAAATTCTTATACAAACTCATATAATAATTATTTTTTTTATGAGAAGTAAATCATTTAAAGTAATTGAACCCATAATCACTTGATATTCACTCTATTATAATTTTTTTATATAAAAATATAATATAAAAACATTGTGTACAAAAACTAACGAGGAATTGCATTACTTTAGTGTTTTGGTCGTGTTTTTTAATTTTTTAAATCAGAAAACACTTTTATTTTATCTAAAATTTATATTTTTTTAATTAAAAAGTGAATTTCATTGATTAATTTTTTATAATGTAGCAAAACACAAGAAAAAAAGTGCTTTATATAACAAATATTTTCCAACAAATAAATTAAAGAGTCTTTTTATTTTGTAATGGACCAACCCAAAACAAATTTAAAATAGACCATAAATATTTTATAATTATTAAAGAAATGTTTTTAAAAAATCACAAAACATTTCCCCTAGATAAACATAACATTAGTACATAGCAAATCACAATTTGAACAAAAAATGACCATTATTTTTAAAAAGCTCGAAACATTTCATGATTAAAAAAAATAATAATATTATACATACAAAAAATTCTCATACAAACTCATATAATAATTAATTTTTTATGAGAATTAAATCATTGAAATTGATTGAACCTTTATCTATCACTTACATATTCCCCATATCATAGAAAAAAATATTTTATGAAAATATAGTATAAAGAATTTGTTTGAAAATCGTTTTCTTTAGGAAATATTAGGAAAAGATTCACTAAACTAAATCTTACGTACGTGGCGATCTAGAATTAGCCAGTGAAGGATTATTGAAAACAGCCACGTCAAGTTAATCCCCCAAGAGTCCCAGCAAGGCACCTCAGTGCCGCGCATTTTGACATTTTGCCAATTTCCCGCCATTTCTCACCCTCTAAAAAAGTCACTATGACAGGCACAGACCAAAATTAAAAAATCAGAAAAAAAAATCGAAGGAAAGAAAACAGAACCTAAAAGCTGCAAATGGGTGTCAAAGATCTGCTCAAGTTCATGAAACCCTACATTGAACCTGTTCACATAAAAAAATATAATGGCAAACGTGTATTAATCTAAACCCCATCTGGGTTTTGTGTTTTTTTCAATGCTTTGATATTATGTTTTTTATTTACTTTTTTTTTGGTTTTTTTGCAGGTGGGTATTGATGCTTATAGTTGGCTACATAAAGGAGGTGTATAAAAAATCTATTTGAACTCATTTCTTCTTTTATTTATTTATTTTTGGTGTTGAAGGGAATTGGTTTTTTTTTTTTTGGGAAATGGTGCTGCAGCTTATTCATGTAGCATGGAGATTTGTTTAAATTCAAATAGCGAAAAGAAGTTGCGGTATTTAGACTATTTTATGCACAGAATTAATCTACTTAGACACTACAAGATTACACCAGTAGTTGTTTTTGATGGTGGAAATATTCCCTGTAAAGCTGGAACTGAACAAGACAGATACAGGTTAGTTAAATTCATTAAAAAATATTGCCTTTTTGGATAATGTGCAATATGTTCTTTATTGAGTTCCCATTTGGGGTTTAGTAATTGGAAATTCGAAATCTTATTTGGGGTTTTGTATTTCAATTTAGGAAAAGAAAAGCAAATCGTGAGTTGGCAATGGATAAGCTCAAAGAAGGGAATGCTAATGCTGCTACTGAATTTTTTCAGGTATGAGAAATTTTAACCAAATGAGTAAATTTCATCTTCCATGTTGTTTGTCCTAATTGAAAGATGGGTCAATGAGTAAAATGTCATATAGCCATATACACCAAAGTTTCTTAGCAGTTGTGACTGTTTCAAATTGTCCAATTCCATCTCTTGTTTGATTTTAATCTGGAAAATTTGAAGGTCTTTGGTATCTCAAGCAATGAATTATTAGTTGTTACTAAACTTTAGCCTTCACAGAATCTTGTGTGATTCTTTTACCCTCATGTTATAGCTTGTGTTTAATTATTCTTTACATTTTGCTAGGGTTTATATAATAGCTATCTATGTTTGGTTTCTTTTTCAATGTATATAAATTACTAATCTACATTGCCCTTTCCATACAGAGAGCAATTAGCATTACCCCATTGATGGCACATCAACTGATTCAGGTATGTGATGGCAGCATCTTTGACTGTGACCTGCTATCTGTAGCTCTAGAAATTATCATATTTCCATAGAATATAGATATCTGCATGTTAGAAGCTATCTACATTTTCTTGCGTACAGTATCTAAGTTATAATAAACCATGCCCTATGTCCTGTGATTACTTTTCAGATCTTGAGATCGGAAAACATAGAATTTTTGGTAGCTCCATACGAGGCTGATGCACAGTTAGCACATTTAGCTAGCCTTGAAGCAGAAAGAGGTGGTATAGCAGCTGTTATAACAGAGGACAGTGATCTATTGGCATATGGTTGCCAAGCTGTAAGAACTTTCATGAAACTTTGGTTTGTTGGAGATGGAGGTCTACTGCTCTCCTAATTACACAGCTGTCTTTGTTCATTACTGACAGTATTAGTGGTGGTATTGTCTTGACTTGATTTGCATTGGTTGCTCAGACTATTTTTAAGATGGATCGGTACGGCAATGGTGAGGAGATAGTTTTAGACAAGGTTTTTGATGCTGCAGCTCGCAAACCTTCATTCCAATGTTTTGATAAGGAATTGTTCATGGGTGAGTCCACCACTTTGAAGCTTGCTTAAAAGTTTACAAACCATAGAGAAGTTTTGAATATGAACAAATAGAAACAGACTAAAACAGAGAATATAAAACACATCGATCGTAGTGCTTTCATGCATCTGAATGGAAATATTTCCATTCTTTTATCGACTTTGGTTGCAGATTTTGTTTCCATAATTATAATAATATTCACATGAGCTTTCAGTTTTCAATCTCACGAGATAGAACTAATTACAAGAGGACATTGAATAGAAAACTAGCTCATATTTTGACCTCTGGGGTATGTGTATCATAGCTGGTTGTAAGAAAAATAGTCCTTATGTTTCCATTGTCGAATTAGTGCAATTAAACTGAAAACTGGCTCATTTTATGACATGTGTACAGGTATGTGTGTCTTAGCTGGTTGTGATTTCCTTCCATCTGTTCCTGGAATAGGGATTTCGAAGGCTCATTCTTATGTGTCCAAGTATCGGAACTTAGATCGTGTAAGTGTGTTCTGGTGCTTTTGATAGTCCATAATGTTGATCAAATTTCAAAACCTTAAGATGAAATCAGGCATAAACATGTTCCAATGCACTGCATAAAGGCTATGTTCACAGTAACAATCTCATGAGGTCATAATCAAATGATTTTGGAACTAAAGTGCATATCTGTAAATCAAACATTATTTTCACTTGATTTTCCCAATCTATAATATCATCAATTCTGTTGGTGACAAACAAATTCGATGAACATATTTTAAATTTTGATTGATCTTCAGAAGATGTTGGAATTTCCAGTAGGAAAAAATTATTATAGTTTCTGGTGCTATGGAAATTCTGTGGAATTCATGCAAGATACAAGCTTTTCTTTACAGAAATAGCTTGAGCTAAAGGTTAAAAATGAACTTTAAATTATTCAGAAAATGTTTGTTGAGCTTATAGTAGCTGTTGAGGTAACAATATTGTGCAAGGTTCCTGCCTTGAATCTGAGTTCTACTGAAAACAAATGAAAGGAGGAGCAGGAAACAACAGAATGCAGTGATAGCAAGAAAAACTTGTGTTTTAGATGGTTTCTATCCATGCTAGTTTTAACGACAGCAGTTTATTTATTCATTTTATAATAACATCTAAATTTGTCTGTTTTTCTCTATTTAGTTATGAAAACATGTTAAAGCATCTGAAAAGATATCTGGAATCTCTCTCTCTTTTTTTTTCCTGTCTGGCTAGAGAAAATGAACTTCTAATTATTCACTCTTCCTGTGGTTCTTTGGGGAAGCATATCATTGTTTCTAGACTTCTCTTTCTCTTTCTCGTACCCTACCCTTTTTCTGAATATTATTTGAGCCAAGACAGGAAAAATACGGTTGAATTTTATGGTTTGGTTCTTTTCCCTAAAACATTTCTCATCTCACTAGCTGAGAGTTGATCATGTATGAGCCTTGAAAAGCACATCTGGTTTGGTTTGCAACCAGTTTATTGTACTGCCCACTTATTTTGTCTGGCATTGTTTTTGGTCAAGGAGATATTGCATCTGCTACCCAAAAAAGGAGCCTTATCGATGACAACCTTGTGAACTTTTGTATGGTTTTACTCTGCCATGGAGTTAAACATTTATCCAACTGATGCTTCTAATTAATCAGTTTCTTTTGAAAGCTTATATTTGATGGCATACTTTCAGGTTTTATCAGTTTTGAAGTTGGAAAAAGGTCGACAAATGCCTGAAGATTATTCAAAATCTTTCATAGAGGCTCTAGCAGTTTTCCAGCACGCCAGAATGTGTGTAGATTGCAAAACTAATTATTCCAAATGATTTATTTCCTCATCCTTGTTGTCTTTCAAATTTAAGTTACTAAAATGATCTATCACTCGTTGCTCATTTTCTCGCTGCATATACTTATGGACTGACCCTTTTTTTTTTTTTTGGCATTGGACGCAGATATGATTCGAACAGTAAGAGACTGGAACACATGAAGCCTGTCCCTCAAAATTTACTGGAATCTTTGGAAGGGAAGCTGGATTTCCTTGGACCGTATCCTGTTTTAATTGAGCGAATACTATTTCTGAAAGTTCTACAGCTCCTGTTTCAGCTTGCACTTCCATGTCAAGCATAAAGAACTGTAGCCTTCAAAACCCAAGATGTTCTCGGCCACGGCACAGATGCTTTAGTAAATTCATCGAGGTTGTATTTAAAAAAGAACTGTATTGTTTTGTCTGGGATGAACACCTGGAGAGTTCTGGATGCTGGCTCCATATTGGGCGTATTTGACCTTAGCAATGCTAATCTACCCGTATAAACCTGTGCATATTGTGTGCTTGTGTCTGGTGTGCAATTTTTTTTCCTTGACTGATTGCAAATGACTCCAGAGAAATTCCTCCTTCCGTAGCAACTGCAATTGCTGAAGGGAACTTGGATCCAACAACCATGGAGGCCTTTGCTTGTTTTCGAAGTCCTGGACGTCTTCCAGACCCTATTTTCATTCAAAATCCTTCTCAACTTCAGAAACCCAAAGCTAAGGTTGTATCCAGACAGATGAACAGCTCGATGGCCTTTCTTTCCTATAAATCTGAAGGAGACAGTTCAGGCAAGTTTTTTAACCCACTTGACCTTTATTGATACAGACAATTGAAAATAATTTTACACTATGAGTTTATTGTACCAGGTGTGGTACTGAAGCAGGAGCCACTTTCCACTGAAAGTATGTATATCAGCGAAGCTCTAGCACTTCAGAAACTAATTTCGCCACCTGAAGTTAATATTAAAGAAACAGCAATGGTTCCCAATGATGTTCCACTGAAAGTTCCTAAGAACCCATTCAGGATTCAACAAGTTGAAGAAATCAACTTGGACCAGAAAGACAGCAGCACTGGACAAATCTCAGTTGTGCTTGACCATGAAAAGATGAATATACCATGGGCCGCTCCCGATGACATCCAGTCAGAGGTTCATGATAAAAGTCCTCCCAAGAAAAGAAAACTCAACAAAGTTCACTTAGATCAGGGAGCCAGCATTACTGCACAAGCTTCAGTGGTAACCAAGGCAGAAAACTCAGACAACGTGTGTGTTGCCGAGTCCCAAGAAAATGTGAATTCCATGCCTAAAATGACTTCTAATGGAAAGGGTAAAAATGAAAAGGCAAAGAGAAGCAAGCACATGAGTCTGGAGAACACGAAGAATACTATTTTGAATTTCTTTTCTCGAGCGTAACCTTTCAATCCCTTTGTTTATGATTGATTGCCCATTTTCTGGGTATCTTTCAGAAGCCTTGGTTGGATTTCATTTTTCATTGAAGTCCTGAAATAGGCCAGAGAAAAATTGGCTTTAAGATGTGAATTAGAGATTAAACTGTTTAGGCGACAAGGTCAAGAGAGCTTGCCCCATTGTTGTCCACCAAGGGCGGGGGTCTACACATGACATTTGCAGTTTTTTGAGCCTGGTTGGTAAGAGCTGAATTTGATGTTCTGGTTGCTTATGGAGATACGAGGATAAATTTTCATTATCATTCACAGTTAACACAATACGTTCTGAAAAACACTCCACTTAATTTTGCAATCCAGTACAATTACCAAAGCCATGCTTGAGGACTTTCTGCAATTTTTACGTTCTTGATAGGTTAAGGTGTTCTGCCAATGTCTGAAATTTAAACACCACTGAACAATCATAAATCAAAAAAGGAGCCAGAAAACGAAGATCTCAATAGCTTTATTGCAAGAACATTGTTTTCCAGACAACTAAATCAAAGAAAGCCTGCCAGCTTAATGTTTGTTCCGCTCTAGGAGATGCTTGAACCAATTGGCAGACATTTTTGGGTACCTCTTAAGGTTGGAGTAATCAACATACACAATTCCAAACCTTGAAGTGTAGCCTAATCTCCATTCAAAGTTGTCAAGTAATGACCAAGCAAAGTACCCAACCAAATTGGCTCCATCATCAGCTGCTTTCTTCAGTTGAGACAAATAGGCCTTGTAGTAGCCAATTCTAGTGGTGTCTTGCATTGCTTTGGAACGTGTGAGATTACCAGGATCATCCATCCCTGCATAAGAATTTTTTTTTTTTTAAATTCTCATATTAACAGGGTCAAACAAGCCCATAAAAAGTTACAACATGGCTTAAATAAGAAATCATGACGTATAGTAGTAGCTCATACCATTTTCAGACAGTATCATTGTAGGGTTTCCATAGCGCTCTTTGATGTACATCACAGCCTTGTACATACCCCATGGTACATTATAAAGCCAATAAGAATTTGCCTGCAAATGTCCAATTACTCATATGAAATAAACCCAAACCCATAGCTCATGCATTGTTAACTTGTGTGGGAAGAACTTACTCTTGGACCAATTTCCACTCCCTTCTTCTTATCTGCAAGATTCACAAGACACTGCACTTTAGTGACTGAAGGAGTAAATGAACTTCGACGTTCCACTATTTAAGAGAGAAAGGAGGGCAAGAGTTTCTTACAAGCAAATCCAGCATTCCAGTCTTGCTGGTAGCCCAAGTTCTTTGGTTTGGACTGATGTGGATCATACATGTAGTAAGTAGTATAATGGTTGATTCCCACAAAATCCATTGAGCCCTTCACCATCTTGACTTCTTCTTCTGTAAACTTGGGCAGCCTACTCCCGACAATATTTTGCATTGTTTTCGGATATTCACCATATACAATAGGATGAATAAACCTGCATGAAGCCAAAACCAGCGTGACATGATTTTTTTTAAGCTATCAAGATGTCTGAATTATATCATAAGGTTTGTTGACTTTACCATATGAATGTGTAATGCAACTGGAATGCCCTTGAAAGTATCTCATTCCCCTTACTTTTGTGGAAAAATATGTATCCCAAGTCTCAACCATACTTTCATATTCTTTTCTAGGTACATTCTTTAGATATACTTTCACTAACAATCTAAGTGCTTTAAATAAATTTCAGATAGCCCATGATCGATGACAGTAAGATGCAAGTTCTTCAAAATGTGTCAGCTAAATGCATCGAATTTTAAGCCATTTTCAAAGATGCATGCAGCATCTACTGTGGTTTTCAAATTTTAGCTCATCAACTACATTTTGGTGATAATTTATCTCCATGGTCAAAAGCATTGACCAAGAAGGTCAGCTTTAGTCACCCTGGGAAAGTATATGTGATCCTCAATTACCCCGCACCGATCACTGAAATGAAATAAAGAGGGAGAATTTCTTGCATTACTAAGCAGTAATGAATTTTTACCATCCAACATGAAAATCTCTTGCTCTTTGAGCTGCTAAGTTGTCAGCTTTTGATCTGGTAAGAGGTTCGTAATAAACAAAATCCAAGAGAATTCCAATCCTTCCCTTTTGTTTTTCCTGCAATGTAAAATGAAAAAAAGGGACAAGCTATAACATATTGTTCCATCGAATAAATGAATTCCATCCCATTCAAAATAAAAGAACAAATGCTAAATTACTTGATACTTTTCGCGATATCTCTGAACAGCAGCTGCATGAGATAAAATCAAATGATGAGCAACAATATAAGGCTCTGTTGCAGAATTGCCGACTGTACAATTCCCAAATGCTTTGGAACACCTTCCAGGAGCAAAGAACCCATTATCATATCCAAGCGCAGCCACCACTCTAGGTTCATTGAATGTCATCCAATTCTTTACTCGATCTCCAAAGGTCTTAAAACAGAAGTCTGCATAATCGGCAAAGTCTTTCCTGCAGAGCCCGAAGCATTTATCTAATTTCAATCTATTAAAGATGATTGCTCAAAAACATAATCCCCAGAAACAATCATTATGAAAGGTAAAAACTACACATGGGGAAACATTACTTCTTAGTGACTGTATACTTACACTACTTGGTTACTCAACAATCCATTATACTTCTTCTCAAGTGCTAGCGGAAGATCATAGTGATAAAGATTCGCATATGGAGTAATGCCTACAAAATATTCATGGACATAAATTATATCCCTATATCTTGATAAATGTGAAAGCAATTAGTTGGAAATCAACATACATCTCATTTAAAATTTCATAGAAAAGCATACCTCTTTTGATCATGTAGTCGATCAACCTATTATAGTATGCAACTCCGTTCCAATTCACTTTTCCAGCTCCATCTGCATCAAAGAAGTCAAAGAAGGCTAGGAAATCCAATGATACAAACTCACAAACAAAATTTGAATTTAATAGAAACTGCAGATGAAACAATTACCAGGGAAAATTCTGGACCATGAAATCGAGAACCGGTATGCATCGAAGTTCAACTTTTTCATGATATCTACATCTTCCTGCAACATCAATGGCAGAGTTTAGATCTAGCATGTGTCCTGAATGGGAGAAACTTGATAGAAATCAGATACAACATAGAATGGACATTTAATGCCATCAGAACAACACAATTTAAAATCTGCAGATAAGAAAGTTACACTAGTTATAATAATGTAATAGTAATGTTTAGTAACAGTATGCTAGATGTTCATATTTTTGGGGCATTCTCCTCATTCTTAGCAATGTAGTGATCCAAAATGCTGAAATTAAAATCAAAATGAAAGCTCAATCATGGGGATTTCCTTAATAGTAAGAAAGGTTAAGGACGGACAGGAGCAGGACCTACCTTGTAGCGGTGATACTGGTCCACTGACACTTCCCCTGTAGCATTATTGGCAACGATCCCTGCTCCCAAACATCAACATTTCATTTCATATTATTACCAAAACAAAATAATCTAAGGCCTCAATATTAAGTTTTTAACTTTTATCACTAGCTGTTGCCATAAGCCAACAAAAACATCATTGACTTGACATTAATGAAGCAACCAAACACCAGAACATCTTATTATTACCAGGAATTTTGACAAAGGCATCCCAAATGCTAGGCCCACGACCATCCTTGTCAGCCATGCCTTCAACTTGATAAGCAGAAGTAGCAGTTCCAAAGACAAACCCCTTAGGGAAGCCCTGTCTCAGCCCTCCGGCTGTTTCGAAACTAATGGTCTCTGACTGCTTTGAAGGTCCATTGAGTTCTGCTGCATGGGAGATACAGTGAGTAATACTGAGAAATAATATCAAGAATGGCAATGCCTTTGCTCTCATCTTGAAGACACAGAGAAAGAGTGGTCAGCGAGCAGTTAGAGAATACAGATAGTGAGTGGGGGAGTGTAGAAATTTATAGAAAATGAAAATAGCGGAAAAAAAAATTGCATAAAATCTTTACAAATTATATAATAAAATAAAGAGAAATTATTCGATGTGTCGATGCCTCATGCATCTTATCCCGTGGATGCGTTGGCGTTTGAGATTATTTTCTTGTCTTGTCGCTTACCTAATCTATAATCAGATCTTATTTTTATAAAATAAGGTATGATTATATATATATATATATATATATATATATATATATAATATAATATAAAGTCCTAAATACAGGAATGCAATGGTAAAAAAATTAACATTGTGAAGGTTAAAAATAACCATGGGTTTACCTGGTTTAGTACAGGTTCTATTATATAAGGTATGATTATATATATATATATTATAAAATAAGGTATGATTATATATATTATATAATATAATATTATTGCTTAAAAATTAGTAGGTTTACTTAGTTTAGTACACGTTCTATTACAATTGAATTATTAGACTTAGTGCATTCAGGTATTTAAGGACTAGCCCCTGTTAATTATTTTAATAGAGAATTTTAATCTGTGGTATTTAAGGACTAGCCCCTGTTAATTATTTTAATAGAGAATTTTAATCTGTGGTATTTATTGAAGTTTTTTTAAGATTTCATGGATTTATTTAATTCAAAGGAAGAGCGATGTTTATAAAATATTTTTTTATTTTTTATTTAATAGTTAAAATAAAATTTATTAGAAAATTAAAAATCTTACAATCAAACTCGAGGTAAAAAGTATAAAAATGTAAACAAGTATTTACAACAACATGGTATTCAATATAGGATTGCATGCCCACATAAACATGAATATAATGGTGTCTCGAAAAGAAAAATCAATTATTTAGTTGATGGTCTCATCTTGTTGGCTCATGCTAATTTTTTTTTTGATTAAGTTTTATCATAAAGTTAAATTCTAACCACCTCATTATTAAAAAAATAAAATCGACAAAGATAATTTTAGAAAAAAAATATTACAAAAAAAAAACACAAAAGAAACTACAAAAAAACTTTGTGAGAAAAAACACTATGGCAATTCACAGTAATTTACGAGGAAAGTTATAATGCTTTTATCACATATTGTAATTATAATTTTTAACCGGTTCAATATTAAAAAATAAAATAAAAAAAAGATAGTTTCAGAGAAAATCATCAAAAAACAAAAACAAAAAAAAACCATGCGGAGAAACACTGCAGCAATCAACAATGTTTTAAAGAAAAAAATTACAAAACTAAATTCTCAATCAGCTCAATATTAAAAAAAATAAAATCAATAAATATGATTTTGAAAAATAAAAAAAATAAAATAGAAAAATCATGTGGGAAAACACCGTAACAATCCACAATATTTTAAAGGAAAAAAATTATAAAGCAAAATTTTTAACCAGCTCAATATTAAAAAAATAAAATCGACAAAGATAATTATGAAAAAAATAAATAAAAAAGGGAGGAAATTTGAAAAAAAAAGTAATTTAAAAAAAGAAGAAAAAATAAACGAAAAAAAAAGAAAATGAAAAAAAATGAAAAAAAAACAAAAAAATATTCTGTAGATTACTAATCCATGTGTATTACTGTAATATGTGTGAGTGAACAGTAAATTTCTCTAATCCTTTAGGTAATTACTTAATTATATATATATATATAAAATAAAACAACGTTTTGAAGACGGTGTCTGGACAAGGACATTCCACATGTTTTTAATACAAAAAGACGCTAAATATCTGATAGCATTTATTGTTTGTCTGTGCTGTGGGCACGTGAAATTGAGCTGCTAGAATTTGCTTTATAGCCATGATTTTTGGCTTGTAGGATAAAAAAAGGAGAGACCACAAGAAAGCTTGGTTGATTTAAAATAATGAAAATGATATAATAATAAAAAAAATCCCCAGCTTTTGCAAAGGCAACTTCTGTGATATTTATAGAAGGCGGGACCTAAATTTGCTGGTCCAACTTTTATTTTCTCACCACACCTATATCAACGGCTTTTGTTGCCATCTGGAATTTTTTTATTTATTAATATAGATATTTGAATTAATTTTTGTATATATTGATTAATTTTATAAATTTTAAAATTAATAATCATATAAATCTTCAGTGATTAATCCTTATATATAACCAAGTATTGATGAGCTTCTTTACACTCTCACAATAATCATGCTTAAAATTAATTGCATAAGTTTATAACAATTATTTTAGTTCATGGTCGCTTACCTATAGTTAAAAATTATTTAAATTTATTAAACTAGTAGGAGATTAGACTAGTTGTAACAAAATTTGGATTGAGTTATATTTCAAATTATTTTTAATTAAACCGATCAAATCTGAGTGACCAACAAGTTAGCTTGTAATCCGATTGACCTCACCAAATTTAATTTCTAATTAAATTTAAATGATTAATGAATTAGCTTGTGATCTAGTTGGTTTAACTAAATTTGATACCATTACAATTAAATTAAATTTAAAAAATATATAAAATCTCATAATTAAAAAAATTTAAGTTAAATCGGCAATTTAGTGATCTAGAACCTTGATCAACTACCATTCAAACTATTCAAAAGTATTACTAGAATCTAAGATCTTCTCATCTCATGGACCAATTCATTGTATGGTATAATATAATAATATAATTCTAATAATGGATGAATATTAGTGTGCTTCTTCCGTACTTCGATAACCCAGTTGCCCACGGGTAGGCCCTGTATGTTTGGTAAAGGCATGTTACAATATGGCTAGTAGTCAGTGTGTTGTGGCTGTGACCCTAGTCCATAAAGTTTAAGTTCAAGAGCTGGCCTGTCTTACAATCAAAGCTTATCCACTCATTCAGGTCCAAGATATCCTTCTGAGCAGTCAAGCCGTCTCTATTGATATTCGTGAAGGGGCCAGCGAAGACCACAAGTGCAGAAATTATTGGTGATTGGTCTAAAATTCATGAAGTTGAGGCAAGCTCTGTTTCATCTGCATTTTCTCGTGTACATGTCTGTGGCATCCAGTTTAAGTTTCAGGGTGCCTTGAGGCTGACAAGAAATTTATCATGTTCGGCGAGCCGAATCGAAAATCCAATCTGTTACGTGCCATTTTAGAGGCAGTCTAGTCTGATATTTTAGTAGCTGAACCGTTCAGCCTGGGCGATGAACATGGGCTAGCCATATAGAGCCCTTGTTCTCCCTCGGCTGCTGCACACTTCTACTTGTATAATCTGTCTATTGGGCCTGGAACCACGTTTATTATTATTGTTTCTTATGAGCATCGATGGCATTTCAGTGATGATGAACATAAACAACAGATGATGTAAAAACGGGATAAAATCACTTCAGCCAAACAAGAAGCAGAAAATACAGAGAGTGATGTCGCACGACGAGCATAATCCAAAAAAGAAACCAACATGACATTCACTTTGTGGCAAGTGCATAGAAAAAGGGGGGGGGGGGGGGGCGATTGTGAAGAAAAAGATCACCTAGACAACCAAAAACCATCATCTTCTCCGCCCCAAAAGCAAATTAATATCTCAGAATCCCAGCTGCGTTACAGCCTTTGTTTTTTAAAATACGTCCAGCCCTTCAAAGAAACACTTTTGAATCACGAGGAAGACCGCATAAGACCACAAAAAGCAGCTTAGCCCATCCTCAGCAAATCCCAAGAGAGAAAACCAGCAATGTTTTAGCTAGGAGAAAGAGCCTTAATCTAGTTACACCTTTTCAAAAATCCAAAATAATCCAGCATGGTCACCAAGTTTCAAAAATTTTGATCTGAATATATTCGTGGTGACCTCCATTCATTCATATCACTGTGGATTTACCTTCCAAACACGAACACAGGCATCCTCACCAGAACTTACCACACTACGATCATCAGTAAATGCTAATCCATAAACTCCACCCAAGTGAGCTCCCTTGATGGTCATCCGACTAGATGCTGGCTTGTTGATTTCATATATGATTATACAGGTGTCAAGCGATCCAGTTGCAACCATGCTGCTATCAGGAGACCAAGCAAGGCAGTTTATGCGGGCAGTGTGGTACAACATGTTTTTAAGCTTCACCTGCGCAAAAATATGCAAGTAAAAAATTAAGGCTCCACAGTTCAGTGAAGTAAAGAAAAGAAGGAAACCTGGTTCATTTTGACATAAAATTTTCATATTATCTTTAATTTAAGAAAACAAAAAAAATAAAAATAAAGCACGGACAATTAAAAAAACAAAACACAGCGAATTGACAATGAGGCCTAAGGGTGCCTGTGGCATGTAACACAAACTGGCAAATCCCAAATCAAGGAGCAGCATCAGACTGCAATATACCAGTCAACCTGTGCCTGCTTATACGGAAAGCAATCCTTCCACCAACCCCATCCATTGCCCCTTTCAAACTAAAAGAACAATGTATAACATAGAAAGATTTAGGCAATGTAAAGGTTGATGTTCAACTGTAAGAACAGTAGTTATTTCTGCATTTCACCTACAGTGCAGCCTCACTTGCCCCTTGCATGCATACTAAGCAAAACATCATCCAAAAATGAGTGACTGCTTATCTAAGCTGATTTTCTAGCAACCTCAAGAGTGATAGCTGGGCATAAAACAAAACATTCTTCTGGCCTATGCCAGATGTAAGACCAGTAACTATGGAAGTCTCTGTTTTGAAAACCGAGGTTAAGGACAATGATATGCTAGTAGGAAAGTAAAATTCACAGAACCAAAAACCATAAAGACAGGAGCTATGTTATTCATGGTTTTATATATAATGAACTGGCCAAATCCCCCAATCAAAATCGATATCTATTGCAAGTGCTTCATTTGATTTGGTGGCTTCTCCAAATCATGCAATTCAATAAAATTCCCATAGACAGAGATGTGACAGCCAAATTTGCTTTGCTCTGTGACAATTAGAAAGCAAAATAACAGAAAACTTTCACTGCCTCGCTGTCATGTAGATATGTACTTAGTGTAGCTCAATTGCATAAAGAGCACAGACCTGGCACAAGTTTGCACATCTGCAACTTCAACCAACAATAACTAAGTGCTATGCATAAACAGCTGTACAGAGAGGAGTATAGCATCAACTTTTTGGATCTAAATAAGCAATCAAAGTACCTCTCTGGAAGCACGATCCCAAACTACAGCTTCCCTATTTAAATCACCAGAAGCAAACATTGAAACATCTGGAGAGTAGCGGATGACACTGACAGCTCCACGATGTTTTTCAAGGACTGCATCTTCTGTGAGTGTATCACCCGTGACAGAATATATGTGCAATTTTCCATCCTGCCCACCTATGATTGCTTCACTTCCATCAGGTGAAATTGCAGATGCTGTCACAGCAAAGTCAAGATTGATGGTTGACACTACTTTTGTACCACGAATCATGACAACACCTGAATCAATTGCAACCAAAGCAAGCTCAGGGCAGAGAAGGGCAAGACTTATATCCTTTGGTTGGCTGTGGACATCAATGGAATCTGCATCTCCACATTGATCACCAAGAAAACGAACTCTCCATAACTGAAAAATAGAAAGAATAGCAGAAAGAAAGAATTAGAGGTGAAAAGGGGCACAGATTTCTTTCCTCAAAGGGAAGGAAATGCACCAAACCTTGTGTAGAAATCATAATTAGTTCATAATTTACCCAAATCCTGTTTAATTAACAGACATTGAGAAGAAATTAAAGAAAACAATGAAACTTATTTTGATAGAATTCAGGGCTTCGTAAAGCTTTCAGTTGGGAACGAAAAGCTCTCCTTTTTCTTTCTTCATTTCAACTTGTTTTTGTTTTAGGCTACTAAGAATTAGAAATCAAAGCAGGACAAATCATTTTCATATTTAGACAACTTGTAGAGGCACCAAAATGGCACAGATAGTTTTTAAGGATGATTGAAGAGGCATGCTAAAAATACAATTCAGGGGATAAGAATCACTTTCGCTTGCAATCAAAAGAGTATAACTATATACACATGTCAGGGAGAAATTCTCCATTCAATACTGATTATTTGATACATGTGGTCAACATAAAGAAAGCTACAACACTTATAGTCCTTCTAACAATAGTATGACTATTCAAATAAAAGAAAAACTTCCTCTCACAACCAGTAAGTTAGAAGCAGGAGAACCTACTACAATCCCTATAGCATGTTTCATATGTCATCTATTGATCCTGATGAGCAGGAACTCATTCACGTCCTCAAATTCATAGTAGATAAAAATAGAAAAGGAAAACAGCATACTCATTTAAGAATCAAAACATGTAGCCAAGCTAATCACCTTATTATCAAAACCAGATGTGATGACTTCTTCTTCAGCAGCAGCTAAGCATTTAATTTGAGAATTCTCCTTCCTCCGCAATTTGCCGCTGTATCCAATGCCTTGAATCCATTTAACTATCAAACCATCATAGCTGCTGGACAGGATTGTCTTGGGGACATTTTTAAGCACAGATAAAGATGTAACATTCTTCATATGACCAGATATTTGCAGTGCACTTTTACCAAGATCACTAGCTGAGAAAACGCTGATTGTGCCACCAAGAGAAACAGTGACAAGATGATCATTCTGCCAAAGGCAACTGACTAGCATATCATCCACTCCACCACAGTCAGAAGAAGTCAAAGTTTTTGTCAACTTTCCACTACCATCATCACAGATCTCCCACACTTTTGCAGACTTGTCGGCAGATACTGTTAGCACCTGTAAAATAGTTTAACCACAATTTGGTTAATTATCAGGCACAAAAAGACTTGCTTTGACCAGGTGGAGAAAGAGCAGAAAATAAAGGAATGCAACTACAGAAATGGGAAACAAAGTATCAACGGAAACGAAAACAAATCCACAATAAAAATAGAGCACTTTTTGTACAGTCCTCAAGCACATCAATCAAAAATAAATTACTTTTAACAAGTAAGAGAATAGCATGCAATTGGTCCTTAATTACGAAATACTAGTAATTGGCTGCAGATTCTGTTTCCATAAATGGTCAATGAAGAAGTAAGCAAAACACACCACATAATTCATTTTAATCCTCAGTAGTAGCTTCACAAATTGAAAGAAACTAAAAACAAATGATGAGATAAAGTTGTAATTTCTACACCTATGCTTCTCTACTGTAATACCCTCATTTAATGTCTTCTTATAATTATATTATTAACTAATTTTTTTTGAAGTGTCACATCAACAAGTATTGGTTTAGGCACCACAAAACAAGTGTGTTCACCACAAAAGCTTTCATTATAAGTTAATACCAGGCTTACCTGTTTACCATCAGGACTCCAACTAACAGCATAAATACTGCCCTTATGACCATCCTCAGATGACAACTCTCCGATCTTCTCTCCTGTCTTTCCGTCAAACAGTATGCCTTTCTTATCAGAACTTACACTGATAAACTTGCTACCATCTGGAGAGAACCGTATACAATTGACAAAATTTGAATGATCCCTGCATGTAACCTAAACTTTTCAACCAATGCACCCTCTTTATTTTGCTCTAACTCTAAGAACTTAAAATCAGAATTCAAACTCTCATAATTTCCTACAAAAATACACCATTACAAACCTGTGAGATGACTTGAATTTAAATGGCGGTCCTTCATAGAAATTAACCAAGAAATCCTCTCCACACGTGACAATTCGAAATGGCCTAGTTGGCTTAAACGCACAGCTCAAAACTCGCCGTGAATGCCCATCAAATTCCCCTACATTAGTCCCTGAATCCCACCTATAAAAACAAAAAATAACAACCATCAACATCAATCATAAAACCATAGAAACCCTCCTTGCTGACGTTTAGCCATACGTTTAAAAAGTAAAACAAAATTATTTTTTAGACTCACATAAAAGCGCGAACAAGAGATTTCCCTTTTCCATCCCCAGAGGCGACGATCCTCAACCCATCAGGGGACCACTGAAGATCATCGATCCGACCGGTGAGTACTTTAAATTCTTTTTTCAAGACATGATCATTGTAAGCACCCCAGATCCTGACAGTCCCAGATACATCAGCGGAGGCGATCCACTCGCCATTGGGAGAGTATCGTGCGACGGTGGCTTGGTAAGCGTGCTCACCATAGACGGAGACGTCAAGCGGGTTGTCAAGGTTGAGGATGAGAATGGATCGGTTGTTAGTGTAAAGGATTTTATTGGTTTTTGGATGACCGGAAATTAGGATCCCTCTGCCTCGTTCGGTCGAGGGAACGCAAGCGTAGGTTTCTGCGAGCTCTGTCATTTTCTTTTCCAGATTTGATTTGATGGAGATAGTGGAAATGGTGGGGATTTTGAACGTTTCTTGATTTTATATACTTGGGGACGTGTAGAGCATCCACCAATGGGGCGTTTTGAACGTTTAATAAAGTGTTTAAAATAAAATTGTGATTTTTTTTAATAAAGAATTTTTATTAGATTTTGTCAAATAAATGATGACACGACCATTAGACTGACAAGATAGCATATTTTAGGTGCGGGGAAATTATCGTGAATTTGCTATGTATATAGAATTATTGTACTGTGGACCGTGTTGGCACTATAAATGTTACTGTATTGTTTGGACCGTTGTTTTTTAATTAAAAAATATTATTATTTTTGTTGTTTTTTTTTTTTATAAAAAATTATTATATCCAATGCTATTGAATTTGATATAAAAATCAGATTTAAATTGCTTCCAGAACATTCTGAGTCTGAGTCTGGCTTGACAGTTAGACTCAACACTATTGAGTTTGGCCGTCTAATTAGACCCATTGATTTTTGATTTAGCTGCGCAGCCGAATCCAATATTCTTGGGTTTGGATGGACCGCTAGATATTTTCAATTGTTTTTTGTCGTTTTAGATTTTTTTCTTTTTATTTTTTTTCATATGGTAAAAAGAAAATAAATTAATAGAACTTTTTTTATATTGTACAAAAGTTGGGTGATGATATTTTTTTTTCTTTTGAGGTTGGATTGAATTTTCTTATTAAAACATGTTTGTTTTTGTGTTTCAAAAAGATTTTAATTTTTTTTACTTTTTTCTTTAATTCAAATTAATATTTTTTGTATTATTTTTATGTGATGATATAAAAAATAAAATTTTTAAAATAAAAAATATTATCTCAATATATTTTTTTAAATAAATATTTTAAAAAATAACCGTTACATAATAATACAATAACTAGTATATTGACCCGCGCTCCTCAGCAGATCAATAAATTATTTTTTTTCAAATACAAAAAAGCTTGAGTTGAGTTAAAAATATAGAATGTATTTGCACCATCACCATCTTCAAATAAGTAGCACCATGAATAGCGCATAACAGAGCAGAGCCCAATACATCAACAACTAATTTCTTTTCTTTTATTTTTTTCATTTTAAGATATTTCCAATTTTATTTTTTTTCTCTTTAATTTTTTTTCTCTTATTTAATTTTTTTTTCCATATTGTAAAGAGAATAAATTGATGATATATTTTTTTATATTGTACAAAAGTTAGGTGATGATATATATATTTTTTTCATTTGAGGTTGGGTTGAATTTTCTTATTAAAGTATGCTTGTTTTTGTTTTAAAAAAATGCTTTAAAAAATTTATTTTTTTTATTCTTCCTTACTTCAAATAAATATTTTTTTAATGTTTTTGTATTATTTTGATGTGATTATATAAAAAATAGATTTTACAAAATAAAAAAAATAATATCTTAATATATATATTTTTTAAAATATTTTAAGATACATATTGTTTTTTTTAGAATATTGGGTCTGGCTCCGTAGAAAGATCCAATGCTTTGAGTATGGTTCCGCTACCAAACCTAATGACTTTGGGTCAATCTGGCTAGCTAGACCCAATAGCATTTAGGTCTGGCATGATGCCAAACATAAGGCTATTAGGTCTTGCTTGGTTGCTAGATCCAAAGCTCTGGCCAGCTAGGCCCAAAGGTATTGGGTCTGGCATGACGCCAAACACAAGGCTATTAGGTCTTACTTGGCTGCCAGATCCAAAGCTCTTAGATATGTTGCTCTATACTTTTCATATTTATTTTATATTTGAAAAAAAATTGTTATTAATTTGCTACGGAGTGCGGACCAATATGCTAATTGATATATAAGCCAAGAGTGCACGAATATTATATTTTATTTTTAATTGAGTATCTATACTTTTATTTGATTTCCACTTGTTTGATTTGTGAGAAAGTGAAAGAAATCAATTCTATTTGATTTATTTTATTTATACATATATCCTTTTATTTTTATTTTCTTTTAATATGAAACAAAATTGTTATTTTTTTTATATAACCTGGGATGTCCGGACCAGCTTATGCACACCGCGACTAATTCCCGGATACACTGAACACCCTATAAGCCAAGAACACAAGTAAAGTACCGTGGGAATGACAAACGTATACACAAAAATTCAAACCTAGAGTGCAGAGGCAGAGAATTCCCTACCAGAATCGCTAGGCTAGAAACTTGGGTGCCAAAATTGTTGTTTAACTTGCTCCAAGAAGGTTTATATAAGGATTGTGAAATCTGCACGCTATTGAATCTTTCTTCTTCTAGAAAACATATTTAAAAATAAAAAATAAAAAATAAAAATAGATACATTTAAATAAAAAAATAAAATAAAAATAAAACTATATACACTCGATTGAAAATAAATTGTGATATTCACGTATATTTAGTGTGTATGTCAACATGATGACATGCCAATTTAATGACCAGCATGCTTTTGATAGAACCTAATAAAAAATACATGATCAGAATTTATTTTTTTCAAAGTTTGGTACTCTCTAATAGGAAAAAATAAAAAAAAAATTCATGCCAAGAATATTATAACTTGATTGGTTTTCTAAATTTGCTAAAAATTTTAATTGAATCTCACACACACATTCCTTTGCTAAGATTATGATAAGTTTAGATAAAAAATTGTTTGGAATGTTCTGATGCTTTAACTACTCAATTGAGATTAAAAACAATGGGGACTTGATTAATTGAGATTTAGATTATAATTTGAAAGCTAATTTGAGGTTTCTAAAAAAAAAAATTACAATGAGGCATATAAGTTATTAACTAGCCAGTTTACTCTCGCATTATGTCGTAGGTTGAATAAAAAAAATTAACGCAGAAAAAGAATATATTATGCTAGCATTAAGAAAGAAAAAATTTAATTATAAAAATAAAAATAGATGCTTTAATTTGATAAAATAAATTTGGAACTATATGCATTAATAAATATAAAAATAATTTAACGATAACTGAATATTAAATAAAGAAGTTGAAAAATAAATGCAAATTCAGATATCTAATCTCTTGCAACATGGATCTCTTTTAATTTTTGTTTATTTAATTATATTAAAATAAAGTTATTTTTATATAAAATTATAATTTAAATTCCATTAAACCAATAGTTTTACGGTATAACTCCTCCTTTTTTGTTAATATATATTTTGATCTATGTTGTTTATTCGATAAAAATTTAGAATAAATAGAAAAAAGAAAAATTTTAAATAATGATAAAAATAAATATTTTTAATCAAAATCCTTTCATCTTATTTATGAGCTCCTTTTTTGTTTGATATTTTTTACAAGAATAATTATTTTTTAGATAATAATTTATCAAAACCATTCAAGCAAGTTTTAATAGAGAAAAAAAATTGTTTTTGATAATTTTGACTAATAAAAAAAGAGAGAAAGATATATTGTCTACGTGCGGCTGCATAAAACTTTTTAGAATCTATTTTTTAATTAATAATAAAATAATAAGAAATTATTTGTAGGAAAGAGAATGAATAAAATTGTGATGGAAAAATATATTTTGTTTTTTTTGTCATAATCATATTTCTAATTCATGTATTTTTTTTCATTGTTTTGACCAAAATTTGTTTTTCATAAGAAGAATAATTAATTAAATAAAAAGTAAGAATAATGCAAAAACATTTCTTAAAAATTATAATTATTTGAACTTTGTTTTCGTGACCACAAACTTAAATAAGTTTGTATAGCACTTAAAAATTATTGAAATGATTGCTACCACTTAAACAAAAATGCTATAATTTTATTTGAAAATAAATATCAAATTGAACGGTATCTTATTGAAATAATATCTTAAATATAATTTTAATTATTTTATTTTAATTAATTTTTATCAAACTTTAAGAAAACAAATCCTAAATGGCTATATAAAAAAATCATTTGCTAATATTCTAAAAAAAGATTATAATTTTATTTGAAAAAAATTCAAAATGAATGATATTGAATGAAATAATTTTTTAAATATAATTTTAATTATTTTTATTAAAACAATTAAATAAACTTTAAGAAAAAAAATTAAAAAAAGGATTTATAAAAAGAGCCCAGGTGGCCTTGCTCTTGGAATCGTAGATATAAAACCTAACCTGCCAAATGGGTTGACCCGGACCTGGACGACACAAGACCTTGGTTGGGTTTTAAATGGTCTAAACTCGGATTTGCAATTAGCCTGGTAAAACTTAAGTGACCTGCTTGAACCCGAGTGAGACCTGACTTTTTTTTTCTTACATTTTTTTTTAATGAACCCAAAAAATATAAAGTTAATTTGTGAATATTCAGCTTTACATATTTTTTTATAGCTTACATCCCTATGAAATGTTAACTTTTTTTTATAAGATATATATAGTCTCTATTTACATGAATTATTTTTTAATTTTTTTTATGTGATAACTATATATATATATATATAGATCACATACATATTAAATATTTCTTAGCCTTTTCATATGAGATAACTATATATAGCCTTCATCTACATGAAATGTTTCTTAATTTTTTCATGTGAGATATAAAAACCTTAATTTTTTTTTCCCGAGTTGACCTAGGTCAATTCGTGGGCTGGGTTGAAAAACTATGCTTGACACAAAATAGAGAAGGTCAATTTGTTAAATTAGGCAGACAAAATGTCGCCAGCCTATTTGTTTTTCAAAACACAAAGCAGATGACAATTTATTTATGGTGGCAGACGATGCGTCATCTTTTGGTTGAACTTCAACTACATTGGGTGGTTGAAAAATTGAGGCTCGACTCCTAAGACCCAAAAACCCCATATTGATCGTTTTTTCACCTGAAAACACTTAAGAAATACCCTAGAGACCTTAATAAACCCATTTATAGTCTTAAATAAACCTTTAATAGGTAAAAAAGTAAAAATAAAAATAAAATAGCCTAAATAAGATGATAAGATGAATGACCAAGAACATCTCAACAAAACTTCTCTCATCAAATGGAATCCATTGATACTAAGAGTATTTTTTTGTTGTCAAAAAGTGGCATACATACAACTTTATCTCCCCTGCACCATTTTCCTAGGAATTTCTCTTTTCTCTCTCAAGCTTAGGGACTAGAACATTAATAAAATGAAGTGTAATATTCACGTATATTTAGTGTGTGTATCAACATGATGACATGTCAATTTAATGACCAGCATGCTTTTGATAGAACCTAATAAAAATACTTGATCAGAAAACAAATTTTCAAAGTTTGGTACTCTCTAATAGGAAAAAATTAAAAAAAATTCATGCCAAAAATATTATAACTTGATTGGTTTTCTAAATTTGCTAAAACTTTTAATTGAATCTCACACACACATTCCTTTGCTAAGATTATGATAAGTTTAGATAAAAAAATTGTTTGGAATGTTCTGATGCTTTAACTACTCAATTGAGATTAAAGACAATGGGGACTTGATTAATTGAGATTTAGATTATAATTTGAAAGCTAATTTGAGGTTTCTAAAAAAAAAAATTACAATGAGGCATATAAGTTATTAATTAGCCAATTTACTCGCATTATGTTGTAGGTTAAATAAAAAAAATTAACGCAAATAAAGAATGTATAATGCTAGGATCAAGAAAGAAAAAATTTAATTATGAAAATAAAAATTGATGATTTGATTTGATAAAATAAATTTGAAACTATATATATCAATAAATATAAAAATAATTTAACGATAACTGAATATTAAGTTGAGAAGTTGAAAAATAAATGTAAATTCAGATATCTAATCTCTTGCAACATAGATCTCTTTTATTTTTTGTTTATTTAATTATATTAAAACAAAGTTATTTTTATGTAAAATTATAATTTAAATTCCATTAAACCAATAATTTTACAGTATAACTCCTTCTTTTTTATTAATATATATTTTGATCTATGTTGTTTATTCAATAAAAATTTAGAATAAATAGAAAAAAGAATAATTTGAAATATGATAAAAATAAATATTTTTAATTAAAATCCTTTCATCTTATTTATGAGCTCCTTTTTTGTTTGATATTTTTTACAAGAATAATTATTTTTTAGATAATAATTTATCAAAACCATCCAAGCAAGTTTTAATAAAGAAAAAAAATTGATTTTGATTATTTTGACTAATAAAAAAAGAGAGAAAGATATACTATCTGCGTGCGGCTGCATGAAACCTTTTAGAATCTATTTTTTAATTAATAATACAATAATAAAAAATTATTTGTAGGAAAGGGAATGAATAAAATTGTGATGGAAAAATATATTTTGTTTTTTTTTTTTGTCAAAATCATATTTCTAATTCATGTATTTTTTTTCGTTGTTTTGACCAAAATTTGTTTTTCATAAAAAGAATAATTAATTAAATAAAAGGTAAGAATAATGCAAAAACATTTCTTAAAAATTATAATTATTTGAACTTTGTTTTCGTGACCACAAACTTAAATAAAGTTTGCATAGCACTTAAAAATTATTGAAATGATTGCTACCACTTAAAAAAAAATGCTATAATTTAATTTGAAAATAAATATCAAATTGAATGGTATCTTATTGAAATAATATCTTAAATATAATTTTAAGTATTTTATTATAATTAATTTTTATCGCACTTTAAGAAAACAAATCCTAAATGGCTATATAAAAAAAATCGTTTGCTAATATTATAAAAACAATTATAATTTTATTTTAAAAAAATTCAAAATGAATTATATTGAATGAAATAATTTCTTAAATATAATTTTAATTATTTTTATTAAAACAATTAAATAAACTTTAAGAAAAAAAATTAAAAAAAGGATTTATAAAAAGAGCCAGGTGGCCTTGCTCTTGGAATCGTAGATATAAAACCCAACCTGCCAGACGGGTTAACCTGGGACTTGAGCAATCCAAGGCCTTGATTGGGTTTTAATTGGTCTAAACTCGGACTTGCAATTAGCCTGGTAAAACTCGAGTGACATGCTGTAACCCAAGTGAGACCTGATCTTTTTTTTTTTATACATTTTTTTAATAAACCCAAAAAATATAAAGTTAATTTGTAAATATTTGGCCTTACATATTTTTTTATAGCTTACATCCCTATGAAGTTAAATTTTTTTTATGAGATATATATAGTCTCTATTCACATGAATTATTTTTTAATTTTCTTTATGGGATATATATATATATATATATATATATATATATATATATATATTAAATTTCTTAGCCTTTTCATATGAGATAACTATATATAGCCTTCATCTACATGAAATGTTTCTTAATTTTTTCATGTAAGATATTAAAATCTTATTTTTTTTAATTTTTCCTGAGTTGACCTAGGTCAATCCGTGGGCCGGGTTTAAAAACTATGCTTGACACAAAATAGAGAAGGTCAATTTGTTAAATTAGGCAGACAAAATGCGCTAGCTTATTTGTTTTCCAAAACATAAAGCAGATGACAATTTATTTGTGGTGGCAGACGATGTGTCATCTTTTGGTTGAACTTCAACTACACCGGGCGGTTGAAAAATCAAGGCTCGACTCCGAAGACCCCAAAACCCCATATTGATCATTTTTTTCACCTGAAAACACCTAAGAAATACCCTAGAGACCCTAATAAATCCATTTATAGTCTTAAATAAACCTTTAATAGGTAAAAACAATAAAAATAAAATAGCATAAATAAGATGATAAGATGAATGACCAAGACCATCTTAACAAAACTTCTCTCATCAAATAGAATCCATTGATACCAAGATTATTTTTTTTTTTGCCAAAAAGTGGCCAACATACAACTTTATCTCCCCTGCACCATTTTCCTAAGAATTTCTCTTTTCTCTCTTATGCTTAGGGACTAGAACATAAACAAAATAAAGTTCTAGATCAACTGTAAAATTAGGTTGTAGAGGCTGGTCAGGTCAACCTCTTTGGGTCAACTTTGCAGCGAGTTCAGCGCTTTCAAGGGACAATGTTTTTGTTTAGGTTCGAGTGCTATGACAGATCACGAGGGTGGCATATTTTTTTCTTGTATAGTGAAGGTATGAGAGAGAAGGAAGACTTGAAAGATGGCATCAGAGTTGCCATTTTTGTTGCTATCGGGTGGAGGTTGAAGGTAGTGAACAAGGGGTTTTGAAATGACGTCGTTTCTCTCTCTCTCTCTATATATATATATATATATATGTGTGTGTGTGTGTGTGTGTAAATTAACAAAAGGATGTTGTTTCAGATAAAAGGCGCTGTTTTGATGCTTTAGGTTTAAATCTTTTTTTTCAATTTCTTCCCTCAAATTTTCAATTTATTCAATGAAATCCTCAATTGAATTTTGATTTTAAGAATCAATTTAATTTCAACCCTGCCAAGTTTTAAAATGATGCCCCATGTTTATATGTTTAAAGCTTTTTTTTTTTAACTTGGTCCTTGGTTTTGGGTATTTTAAATTTCATCCCTAATTGATCTTCAAACTTCTATTTTCTTTAATTTCACCTTTGTTTTTAATTGAATTAGGTCCCTAAATTCGCACGTTTTTTGCAAAAAAGTCATTGGTTCTGAATTTCTTCAATTTTGTCTTTAATTGACCCTCAAAATTTGATTTTCTTGTAATTTTGTCTCTGATTTCACTTAATTGAGTTTGGAAAAATTTAATCTGATCGTTTAAAAATTTATTTTCAATTAAGTCCAAATTAGGCTTCCAAACTTAAATTTGCATCAATTAAGTCCCTAATAAAATTAATTTGACCCATTAAAAGTCTAACTAATTCCTTGCACTTAATTAATTATTTTAATTTGACCCAAATTAACTCTTAAGTATAATCAAACCTTTAACTGGACCCATGATTAAATCAAAATGTCCTATTAAAAGTCTAATTAAGTCTTTAGACTTAATTTTTATGCAATTCATCCAATAGTCATTTAATGTGACCTTATATTTGCATTGTCTTTCAAACTTGGGTATAATTGGGTTCCCGATTTTTGTCAAAAATCTCAGTGTGGTTCCTCTATGCATTTGAAAGCATAGTTATTAAACCCGACCCGGGGATTGACCCGACTAAGAGGCTGGGTCCCGGGTTTCATGGGTCAACCCGGGTCAACTCGGGTCGACCTGGATCAACCCAGAATTTTTTTTTTTTAAAATTAAGTTTTAGTATTTCATAGGAAAAAATTCATGTAAATATAGGCTATACATATTGTAAACAATGAAGTTTAAAAGAATATTTTAAAAAGTTTTTTATCCCATATTAAAAAGATATTATGTTAAGCTTTTAAGTTGAAGTATTTAAACTAAAAAAGTTTTTTTATCTCACATTGAAAAAACATAATTTTTTTATTGGAAACATAGAGTATATATATTAATAGGTTTCAAATCTCACATTGAAAAAACATAACTTTTTTCATGTAAGCATAGAGTATATATAAGAAAAGGTTTCAAATCTCACATTGAGAAGATACTATGTTATCCTTTTAAGTTAAAGTATTTAAACCAAAAGGTTTTTTTTATCCCACATTAAAAAAACATGATTTTTTTCTTGGGAACATAGAGTATATATACTAATAGATTTCAAATCCCATATTAAAAAACATTATTTTTTTCATAGGAGCATAGAGTATATATACGAAAGGGTTTCAAATCCCACATTGAAAAGATACTATGTTATCCTTTTAAGTTGAAATATTTAAACCAAAAGGTTTTTTATCCCACATTAAAAAAACATGATTTTTTTCTTGGGAACATAAAGTATATTTACAAAAGGGCTTCAAATCTCACATTGAAAAGATACTATGTTATCTTTTTAAGTTGAAGTATTTAAACCAAAAGGTTTTTTTATCCCACATTGAAAAAATATGATTTTTTTCTTGGGAACATAGAGTATATATACTAATGGGTTTCAAATCTCACATTTGAAAAAAAAAACCGAGTCTCGTTCGGGTTTGCCCGGGTCATGGGTTGACCTGCCGGGTCGCCCGGGTTTGGCCAGGCTGTTGCCACAGCTGGTCTTTTATTAAACCCAGACAGGTCCAGCCACCGGATCGACCTGCCAGGCCGGTCCGGGTTTAATAACATTGTTTGAAAGCCTTTTCAGCTTGCTCTTGACAAGTTGCCAATATTTTTTTTTTGTTTTGAATTTTAAAAGATAAAAATAATTTTGGGGGAAATCTGAAAATTGGGTTATGAAACTAGGTATCATAAAACAAAATACAAAAGGGCATATCAAAACCTAAAAAAAATGTAAATGAAAAGTTATTGAAGAGGCAGAGCATAAAGAGCGCCCCATTAGCTTATGGTCAAGGGTGAAAATTGTTTTTGAAAAAGTAACTATGAAAATTGAGCATCAAGGAGCGTACATCGAAAAAAAAGGTTGTGCATCATGATAGACAACCTATTGAAAACATCATAGGAACGTCCAAAAGTGATCCCAAATATTTTGAACCCTTACCTTTTGAGCAAATGAATTCCTTTATTTCATAAACACATGGCTTAGCCTACATTACATGCATTTACAAGCTCTTTCTAATAAAAAAGTGATCTATTAAACTAGAAACAGGTGAAAAACTTGGAGGACCTTTTTTTAAAAATGAATGTTTCTTCAAGTAAAAAATGATGTCATTTTAAAAATAAACTCAAATAAATAAATAAATTAATAAATAATAAGTGATACCGCACCTAACATTGCGATGCCATTTTAAAAATAGTCACCACTATTATTATGGTCAATAGGAAATCTATCTTGTTCTTTGAGGGAAAAGGTCTAATCTTATGAAAATGAGTTGCCATCTAATATTATGGTCAATAGAAAACCAACTTGTAATGCCGTGTGTCTTTTAATGTGATTCCAACTTTTTTTGTTAACCATACACGTGTAAAATAAAATGAATTGTTTTTTTAAATAAAGGGCAAAGTCTCACTTATATGGAGGCTCTCTTAATCATCACACCAGACAAAATTTACTCTGCATATACGTATCAACCATGCATTAGGGTTTTTCATTTAAATTAAAGGATTTATGCAATTTTAGAAAATCTTGACAGAGTCTCCCATGCATAGGGCCCTACCTAAAATTTCATCCCACAAATAATACTTGCATAACATAACTGTAATCCATACCACATTCACTTTACATCGTCAATGCTCATAGGCAGCCTTAAGCATGCCACCCAACAAATATCATCAATTACAATTATTTACCACATTAATATACAAGGAGTGTTTATATTATTTTACAAGTCATATGTGTATGTGTATGTGTATGTACATTGAAACTCATAATGATTAGTAATTCATCATTTTACTTGTTTATAATTTTAAAATATTAAACTTAATATATACTAAAATTTAATTACATGTCATAAGTTGAAGATTACAAAATTCTACCTAATACATTAAAAACTACACAGTTCCAATCACGAGATCACAACTGCTATAACATCCTCTATATTTTCATTCAATCAACACATGTTTTTTTTTTTTTATGTTTATTACAATTATTAGGTGAAATGTTTTTTTATATATACATTTTATTGAGAAATAATTGATTGGGAAATCTTAAGGCTTAATTGAGGACTAAAATGAACAAGCTAGAAACCAAGGATTACTTTGTAAAAGGCACCAAACTTTAATTATCTCAATTGATTTTCACCAGGGGTCTCATTGCATAAAATTAGTCAGTTTTGACCTCAATTAAGGATGCTTGAGTTTAAATTAAAACAATAGGGATCAAATTGAAGTTTTTCATATCCCAATTAGAAAACCCTAATTTTTAGGGTTTAAGAAAACAACATGTCACTCACTTTTAATGAAGAGATTGAGTGACACATTGTTTGTCCCCGTTTTACTATCTTTTTTGGTTGAGAAGGCTGATCGGGATGCCACCTTCAGGCGAATGAATGTGGCATCTTCAACCACCTCAGGAGCTCTAACCACTACCAATAAATAGAGGAGGTTATGCTTTACAAGGATTAGCTATTCTTATCAAATGTTTACACCCTATTGGTTTCAATGAATCAAACAATATCTTATCCTTGATTAGCCACCTTGCATTGACAGATTTGAGCTGATCAAAGAGCAATCTTTCAAGCAATAAATATGGAGTTCTAGACCTTCAAATTGAGTATGGTTTGTTTCTAAGGGTAGATATACATCCTATATACATGACTCAGGTGCACGAATGATGTATTTATGCTTTAATTTTCACAATGAACTCATCAAATTTATGCTTTAATTTTCACAATGAACTAATCAAAGTATCACATTTAATAAGCCATGATTGAGAAAGAGAACTACCTTGATTAATTAAGCTTCGAGGCTACATTTTCCTGGTTAAATAAAGCCTAAAAAATAACAAAAAGAACCAAAACCCATTTTTCTAGGGAGGTTAAGAAAGGATGGACAAAAATATTCCTTAAGCTACACATTTTTGGGTGAAAGGATGAGCAAGAATCTTCCCTAAGCCACACATTTTTAGGCAAAACCATCCTGGTTTCGCAACGATTGGTTTTGGATATAAAAAAGCATATGCTTTTTAAGGAAGAGAGAGGTCTTAGGAAAGAGAAAGTAGAGAAAAAAACAAAAGGAAATACGAAAAGAGTTGAAAAAGAAATTCTATAACTGATTTAAGAGAGAAACCAAAGAAGTAGTATACCAAACCGAGAGAGAACCCAAATCTAGACTAGTTAGAGGTGAAAATAAGCTAAAAATAAAAGGGAAAGAAACCAAGGATCTATAGGAGAAAACTATATCTTCTTCCCAAAGTATACCCTCAAACTTTAATGGTAGGGTGCAACTCCTTGATCACACCTCTTTTTTTATTATGCTTGTTAAATTTTGGTATTAGAGGTTCATTATGCATTCTCTTTTTAGCTACTTGTTAATTTTGATACATTTGATACTTTATTCGATATATTTCAAATGGTTAGTTATGACATGATTTAATATGTGTGTGTTTCTTTGAAATTTGTTTGAATGATTAAATATGTTCATTGAAGTGTTAAATGTTAGTATAGAGTAATGTTTTACATGTTTTGATGTTAATATGATCATTTTTTAAGTTATGGAAATGTGTTTTAAGTTTTGAAGTTGCTATGGTTTTAGTTAATTTAAGATAGCCTCTTGGGTTTGTTAAAGTTGTGTGCATGTTGTTTAAGCACTAGGATATTGAATTTATCCAATAGAACAATGTTTTTTTACCTAAGAAAATGTTATTTTTGCTCACTGTTTTATTTGACCTTGCTTACTGTTTTTGTTATTGATTTTTGTTTCTTTTTTGTTTTGATGATTTAAGCAAGTTGTATTAAGAATGCTTAAACTTTGTGTTTTAGGTTTAGTTTCTATTCTTGATTAAATGACACTTTTTCTATATTTAAGTTCTGTTGTTGGGTTTCTAGGTTTACAAACTTTCTAGGTTGATGTTCCTGCCATGAACTTTGCCTAAAGTCTTTGATTTTGATATCATTTTGGTTGATTGTTGGTTCTTACATGTGCGTGCATACTTGTTGGTCTTTAATTTGAGGTTTTAATGGCTTAAAGATATTGTTTTTATTGTTGGTTCTTACATGTGCGTGCATCCTTGTTGGTCTTTGTTTCTATCTTTTTTTATTTTTGCATAAAATCAAATAATCGTGGCTCTTGTTAAATATTGTGATGATCAAGCCCTAAAATCTTGTTTGAATGATGTTTGTGTGTGATTTCATGCCTTTAATATTGTGCAATTTGGTTTGAAATTGAATTTACATTTTCCGGGTTTATTTCTTGTTGTTCTTCGTGTTTTTCATCAAATTCTAGCAAAAACCCTATTTGATGTTCAATGTTTCTTTCTCATTTCTAGACCTTATTTATGGGTTTGGGCTTTTGGGTTAGGAAGCCCAGTCCACGTGGTTGGGCCGAGCCCATCTTTTAATAAGCCAGAGTTTGGCGAGTTTAGTTTTTACCAAAGAAAAAATGGATTTTTTTTGTCCTTAAGTCGTGTTTGCCAAACATGGTCTTAAAATATTTTTTAGCCTCTAATTCTTAATTAAGGGCGTGTTTGTCAAACACGCATTACTGATTTTCCACCAGTATTTATTTCTTATTTTTTGTGCTTTTTCCAAACAGACCCCAAATAATTTTCAATTTTTTTTCGAAAACTTTCAAGGACCATTTTAAAATTATTTTTAGGTCCCTCGGGTGTTTTTCAACCATTTTATTTAATATTTGAGCTATAGACTTATATTATAAGATACTGATCCGATATGAAATATACTTGCTTTTCTTAAAAATTTCAGAAAATTACAAAAAAAATGAAATTTTCTTATTCAAAGAAAAAATTAAAAAATATTTTTATTTATTTATGTGCATACGACTAAGTCTTTAATAATAATAATAATAATCATATTTGCATACATAATAAAAAACATGGCATGATTTAGCATCCTTAAATATAAAAATTCAAGAAAAATAGTTTTGTTGATATCTTCACATGTATTTTTGGATTTAATAAGTAGTTTATAAAATCCATGAGAACTTAGCCTATATTTTAAAATACCAAAAAAATTATCTTATTTGTTCGAATATCAAGGATTACAAACTTATATATAATGACATATTCTCGATATTAAAACAATACTATATATATATATATATATATATATATTTGTGTGAGCGTGTGTGTGATATTATAATGATGATGTTTTAACCTAATAAGATAAGAACCTCTTTATCAAGGAGGGTTTTTTTAAACCTTAGAAAGACCAACGATTAGAAAACACAACACCATTTTAGTTTATATAAGACAAACAAACAATGCAATTTATCTTAGGTAAGATATACTAGGTACGTCCTCTCTATACATAACTAGCCCTCTTATCCAGACTTTGAGACTAGTTAGGGTTTCCAGTGATCAAAATACTAGGTGGTGACTCTATTCTTTTTTTTACTGATATAAGACAAAAATTTCTTGTTTTTTCCACCTATCATCAGAGAGATCTTGATTGAGTAGGATGATCGTTATAACGTTGCACATGTGCGACATAACTTTACCCCAATCTTCAATTTTCTCTTCAATTAGACCCGTAATTGTCAAAATTGAACTACTCAACTTTGCAACTTTATCCATGTTGGTCCTTAAACTTTCAGTTTGTGTAGTCATGTCCCATCCTAGCCTATTTTCTTTAGCAAGATCCCAAATAATCTATCCTTATGGTGTTCTAACCAGTTGTGTGTTAAATGCTTGATTGTTTATGATTTAATTTTTTTTTAAGTTTGAGTTTTTTTTTTGGATTTTTGAATGTTTTTTTGAAAGAAAAATGTTTTCTATCTAAAATGATAAATTTTAGGAGACCCAAAATTTGGTTATAACAAGTGAAACGGTGCATTTCACATAAGTGAAATGATGCCATTTGTAAAGGGAAAAAAGAAATAGCCCAAAACAAAGTCGTTTTGAGCATGTATAGATAAATAGCCTTTCTTCATCTCGACATGACAAACTTGTTTTTCTTTTTTTTTTTGTCTTTTTTATTTTTTTATGGCTTTTGGCCATACTTTTGTCACATTTTTCTCTTTCCCATACCTCCCAAAGATGCCAAACAACACACCATTATCCTCCCATGCATTTGTACTTCATGTTTAACAAAATAAAACGTGCTTTGACCCTCTAAAACCACTGGAAAAATGATCCAAAGAGGCTAAAACAATCATGTTAGGCCAAAGGACACAACTATGATGGATGATTGATATTAACACAAGGGAACCAATGACCATGATTATTCTACCAAGAAAGATTCTAGGATATTCATCATTGCCTATAATAGAGGGGTAAGGCAAGAAACGAAGTGAGCCAAGCTAAAGAGAAAATGCGCAGAGAGAGAGAAAAAGAGAGAGAGAGTAAAACAGAAAAAGAGTTTTGAGTTGAGAGAAGTGTAGGTTTGAGCTAGGAAGTAACAAAAAAAGGAGGAGGAAGATGGAAGAGAGAAAAAATAGAAAGAAAAAAAAAACCCAAATGTAAAGAAAAACATGAAAAGAGAGTGGTTTTTGAGCTAGAAACACATGTCTTGAGCTAACTAGTAGCTGGGGGATTAAGAAGAAGAGGGAAATAAAAAGAAAGAAGATAAAAGAGAAAAGACACTACAACATTAAACAGTTTTACCGACGGACTAATTCTGTCGGTGACAGGCATGAACTCCGTCGGTGAAATTATTATCGATGATTTTACCGACGACCTTATTTTATCGGTATACTAATCATCGGTAATTCCCCTTTCCGTCGCTAATTCTATCACAAATAAAAAAACCACCCACCGCCAATCTTACAAACGGATACGCGTGCCAAAATTTTTTTTCTTGCAAGAACATTATCGATGGATTACACCCTTCTGAATTTTCAACGGTAATTACCGATGGATAATCTGTCGGTAATTATGGCATCGGTGGTAATTGTTTGGCAACTCTCTGTGAAATACCAACGATAATTATCCGTCGGTAACGCCGTCTGTATTTAAACACCGACAAAAATATTCTGTCGGTAATTATAGCATCAGTGGTAATTGTTTTACAAGTCTCTGTGAAATACCGACGGAACTTATCCGTCGGTAAAGCCATCGGTATGTATTTAAAATATATATAAAAATAATTTATTCATAGTAAAAAAGCTTAATAAACAAATAAAATTGGATTAAACATTAAAAATTTAAAAATAATATTAAATAATATTCATCCAAATATTAATTACAAATTTAATGTGTTTAAAAAACAAAATTAAATTAGAATAGCGGCGGAGTTGGAGGAGGAGGAGGAGGAGGAGGTTGGTTGTTCCCGGGATCATACAACAAAAAAGGAGCTGCACAAGTATCATCACCCATCTTTGATCTCATCTCCATGACTATTTGACGGAGCTCATCATAATTCATTGAGAGTTGTTGATATTGTTGTTTCAAGGCAATGAACTCCTCAGACTGGGTGCTTGATACTGATGGAGAGCTCCCAATGGTTGAGACACTACTGGCCGAATGCAAGTTTTCAGCCGTAGTGTTGGAGAGCCCGTAAACCCGATTTTTTGGGTCCACCAGACGATCCCACCTCCGTTCACAAATCTGGATCGAAATCTGGATGGGTCGAAGGATTGTCCCCATATCTCTCCCTTAACCAGCTATTATAGGTTTCCTGAAAATTAAAAAAAAATCAGCATATGCAATTCAAGAAAATAATATCTTACAAAATAAAATGAATGAAAGAACATACCACGAAGTGCTGAGCACAGTTGTCCACGAACTGCTGCACCCCATTTTGGCGGTCTTGAGTCCGCACATACGTCTCTACAAACAGCTCCATTGGACTCGGCTCACGTCCAAGAGACGCAGCCTGTAAGAAAAAAATAGGTTGAAAGTTAAATATATTATAAGGAACGACAAATTAATTAATGATATATTTCTTTAAAATTAATCTTACCATCTGCTTTGCATGTGCGCTGAATGGGACGGATCCGCCAGTGTGCGTGGTCACCGAACCATGAATTTGCCGGTTCTGGTTGTTTGCGCCGGACTGTGATGCTGTGAGAACCGCTTTGAGGTCACGTGCTCAATATATGCTGTCCATATTTCCCCCGAGATGAATGGCGGTTTGAATTCCCACCAAACCGCCACCTCATCCCATCCTTCAAGACCGTTATCCCTCGCATGTCTTTTTGATTTTTTTGGGTGTCATACCAAAAATCACGCAACCTACTTTCATAGTAATAAATTATAATTTAAAACATAAAATTATAAAACAAAAATAAATATTATTTTTGATGTTACCGAGTTGCCGTGTGATTCTCCCATACCCTCCTCACAACATTGTTGTTCGCCCTATCCCACTCAAATTTATTCTGTGTATATAAATAATTCATATAAAATAAAAATAGTACAAGATATAAAATTATAAAAAATAATTTATTAAAAATAAGCTGGAAATTAAAAGTTAACACCGACCTGAAATCGTTTAAACCATGCATCGATATTAGGTTTCCACTCAGGATGTCTGGAAAACTGGCTCCATTGAAACAATGGAATCTCCATCGAGGATTTAAACGCCAATGTTATAGCCCTTGCAGCCTCAGTGTTTGTGAACTTGAAATTAAATAAAATTAATAATATTAATTAGTTGTTCATAAATTATGTTATAAGTATTAAAAAAAACTAAAACCTAAACAAACTTACATTGAGAGGTCATCCTTCCATTGTGCCTGGTACTTGCGGGTGAATTGACCCCGCTGTGAAGGCACACCACTTCTGCGCTGTGAAACCGTGCTAGAAGTGGCAGCATCACAAGTTGACGCAGATTCCTCGCTGTGATCAGTACCTAAGGATACGTCCTCCTCGCTGTTATAAGAACTAGCTGCAAGCATCTGCTGACGACGTGCTATATATTTCATTCTACGCATCTACACAAATTTATAAAAATAATTACATAATTAACTTCGATTATTTAAAAAATTCGACAGAGTCTCCCCTATATTGGGAGGTCCCAAGTTATTGATAAAATCACATTACATTTCCAATTTTATTTCACATCCCGATCCAATTATCCTGGATCTCAACCCAACTCATCATCATCAACACAAAACATCTTATTCAATAACATCATATAATGTAATTCAAGTAAAAGAGTTGATTTCAATTATGAACATGCATTGTTAAATTGGTACTTAGAGTTACAAAAATTAGATTAAAGTCATATATACATTCAAATTTATGGATTAATATTACATTTCAAGTTTTAGGAGACAAGACTCTTAATTTATAAATAATTACATGGTTAAAATCAAAAGGTAACTAAATCAATATTATTCCTGACACGGCTCTAATGGACCTCAAAATAGAAATTAACGTGTACACATAAATTTAAAAATATAATAACAAGCAATAACAATGACAGGTAAATAATAATATTCTAAGATTAAGATAAACTAATTAAATTTAATTCTATATTTCAATTAACATTTAAAACATAAATTCAACAATACAATTATAGCAATAGAAACAATAATATCCTAAATTAAGATAAACTAATTAAATGTAATTCTATATATTAATTAATATTTAAAACATAATTCAAAAATAACAATTATGGCAATACAAACAATAATATCATAAAATTAATAAATAAAATGAAAAAACTTAAAAACACTATACAAAACAACCTAAACACAAAACAAACAATACATAAAACTAAAAAACACTATATCAATTCAAAATAAATTTAGGAATAAAAAAATGCTTACCTTAATAGTGTGTTGATTTTAATATTTTATCTACAAACAATACACAAAACAAAGAACACCAAAAAAAATAATCATAATTAAAATAAAAAAATACAAAGATAAAGAAAAAAGAATACATACCTTTTCATATGTTTAAAACTACCACCAAAACAATAAAATCTCTACAAAAAAACGGTAATAGAAACAGAGAGGAGAAGAGAAATGGAGAAGAAGAGAAATAGAGCCAAGAGAAAAAATGAACAAAAGGGGGAGTGGGGGGTTTTATATAACAATTTTTTGACGGTATTACCGACGGACATTTATTGTTATCGGTGGCATTAAATTTCTTCGGTAATGCTGTTGGTAATTAATTGATATTCGCACCAAAAAAGTTCGAAAAGCACGCCAGACTTTTCGATTCGTCGGTACTTGTGCCGACCGACACGCGTTTGGCATGCGCGCGCTTCGGGATGTGCGTCATCCATCGGTGATGTACATCTGTGACGCCGTCGGTGATGTACGTCGGTGACGCCGTTGGTGATTGTGGCACAATCTCGTAAATATTTTTCAACTCTCTATGAAATACTGATGGGTTATATTATGTCAGTGAAGCCGTCGGTGATTGTGGCACAATCCCATAAATTGTTTTTCAACTCTCTGTGAAATATCAACGGTTTATAGGTCGTCAGTGACTCTGTCGGTGATTGTGGCACAATCCCATAATTTTTTTCAACTCTATATGAAATACCGACGGGTTGAAGTCTGTCGGTGAAACCGTCAATATTTCTTATTTTTTGTGTATCTCCTTCATAAAATCTTGAATTGCAAACTTAGATCACACACAACACAATAACAAGAGCTGACAATTAAAGAAGAATAAATATTTCATGTTCCAAAATATTACATTATTAAAATAAGGCTTTACAACATGTTTAGTTAGTCAGAATTTTCATCTTCGTCCTTAATTGAATTGTTATCATCAGCTTCATCACACTCTTCAATGTGGTTATCATTTTCTTTAACAACATTTTTTTTTCCACCAGTAGAGCTCAAAACAGCATTCAACTCCTTTGCATCAACATCAACAAAACTATCGTTGAAAACATGAAAATTCTAATTTTCTTCTAAGTCAATCGAAGGAGTAACTCGGTATGGTTCAACCAACTCACTAGCTTGAAAGACTTCATCTATCACACTTGTGTCTTCGTTCTCATCCCGAACAACCTCGACACGACCCTTGGGTTTTGTTTTTAAAACAGATAACCAATCAACTCTTGATCGATTCTTTCTAAAGGAAGGGGTGTATGTGTAATAAACTTGTTGGCATTGCTTTGCGAAAACAAAGACATTGTTTATGTTGCGGTGTCTAACTTTTGAGTTGATTTCAACGAGATCATAGTGAGGATCTACTCTAATTCCCCTGTCAGTTGTGTCATACCAATAACATTTGAATAAAAACACTCTATTTTGCTCGCTATGATATTGCAGTTCGATGATCTTTTCCAATCTATCGTAGTAGTCAACTTCAAACTCACTAGACGTCGATCTCTTAATACAAACACCGCTGTTGTATGTCTTTCTTCCATGCTCATATTCTTCAGTATGAAAGACATATCCATTGATAAAATACCCGTTATCGCACTTGACTTTTCTTTCAGGACCCAGGCTTAGTAAAAACAGTGAAATAGTAGCACTACCTCCCATTTGATAAACCTTGTAAATTAAATACAACAATGATCAATAAACGGATATTATGTAATATTGACGTACAATTAATTACATTGCAAGAGATAATGAGTTTGTGATAGGACTTACATGTGTTCTAAACCATGTGGCAAACTGTTCATCTTGTAATTGAAAGATCTGGGATTCGATTAGCTGTGAGTTATTGGAAAGTAAGTATCATCGATGTTGCCTGCAAGGTTGTTCCAAATTATATGAGTTTATGGTATCACAAAACATAAATAATACACTCTTGACAAAGTTTAAGTTGAACATCTACTTACTTAATAAAAGGTCTCAGCTCATCACAGTTAAACAGGACATAATTGTGTGCTTGTCTAAACTCTATTTCAGACAAATATCTTCCCCTCACGACATTTTTAGGCGTGGGTCGTCCAGGATTGGAGAATATTGACAAGTCTCCACTTGAAGGCACTTCACAACCATCATTATGCCGTGGAACACGGTTGATCCTCGTTCTCAAATGAGGTTCAAAATAGTATGAGATAAATGTTGAGATCTTCTCAACAATATAGGGCTTACATATTGACGCCTCAACAGGAGCCTTGTTCCTTACCTTTGGCAACAAATCACGAAAAGCTAATGGGATGAGTGTTTACATAAACACATGACAGTCATGACTCTTCATTCCATATAATCTGCATTCCTCCGTATTAACCAGCCTTGATATGTTCGAGGCATGTCCATTGGGGAAACGCAGACTCTTAAGCCATTTGTAGACTAGTAGTTGTGCATTTTTCTCTAACACGAAGCTTGCTCTTGGTTTTGCGACCCGTGACCCATCACAAACCAACTCCATATTTTTACGGTTATAGAACAACGCTACATCCAATCTAGCCTTGATGTTGTCCTTTGTCTTCCCCTTCACATCTATGACGGTGTTAAAAATGTTCTCAAACACGTTCTTTTCAATGTGCATGACGTCAAGGTTATGGCGGAGAATATTGGTCTTCCAATAAGGAAGCTCCCAAAAGATACTTCGCTTCACCAAATTATGGGTCAAACCAAAACCAGGAAACTTCTACTTACCTAATTGGAGACCAAACACAATGTCACCGTACTCTGACACAACATCAAACAATTCTTCACCGGAAAGATGCGGGGGTGCAACATCCTTTTCCAACATCCTTTTCAACTCTGCCAACAAAGAAATCATTTTTGTTCTTTCTGTACCTGTGATTCGACGGCAAGAAATGACGATGACAGTAAAAAAAAGAAGCTTTACCCCTGTTTGTTAGTGTGAATGCCTTGTTGTTCTCCATACAATATGGACATGCTAGCTTTCCATGCGTGCTCCAACCAGAAACCATTCCATAAGCTGGGAAATCATTGATAGTCCACATCAAATCCGCTCTCATAACAAAATTCTGTTTCCTCGAGATGTCATAAGTCAAAGCTCTAGAGGACCACAACTGCATTAACTCATTAATCAATAGATGAAGATAAATATCTATATTCCGCCTCGGACTGCTCATACCTGGTATGACCATAGATAAAAAAAAAACTCCGGCCTCATACACATCCCCAGTGGCAAGTTATAAACCGTCAGTATGACCGGCCAACAAGAATAAGGAGCAGCAAATGACCTGAATTGGTTGAATCCGTCTGTACACAAGACGCACGTTCTTTGATTCACTTGAAAAGTGAGAATGCACACTGTTAAAGTGTTTCCAGGCTTCGCCGTCAGAAGAATGCACCATCACTCGATCAACCGCATGGTGTGATTGATGCCATGTCATGTGCTTAGCAGTCCTTGGTGACATGAATAACCTTTGCAGTCTAGGTGTAATTGAGAAGTATCTAAATTTTTTATATGCCACGAGAGTCTTCCCTTTACCAGTTCTGGGTTTTTAACGGGAATGCTCGCATGTCATGCACTCAGTCATCTCAACATTTTCAAGGTAGTATAACATGTAGAAGTTAGGGCATATGTCAATTTTCTGGTATCCTAAACCGATGGGTTTCATCATGGACTTGGCAGCATAAAAGTTATCTTTCAGCCTGTTCTTTTAAGGTAAAATGCTTATCGCCCATTCGATAATCTTGTCATAACCGGCCTCACTCAACCTGTGATCTGATTTGATGGTGAACACCTGTGCTACGACTAATAATTTACTGTGGTTCGTGCAGTCATCCCATAATGGTTCGTCAGAATCTTTCAACATATCAAAAAACCTTGCTGCATCTACATTAGGTTCTTTTTCTATGATTGGACATTCCCTGACATTACCTTCACTCATTCTCATGGCATCCATAACCATATTCTTGTAAGGATTACTGTTCTCATTTCCAACTTCATGCATGTTGCTAGCACTAGAAGTTGACCCAACCACCTGTTCTTCCATGCTCTCATCAGGAACAAATAGTTCTCCGTGTGCATACCAACACAGGTAATCCTCCATGAACCCTTTGGTTAGAAGATGCATTGTTACAACATCTTGATGCAGAAACTTTAAATTTTTACACTTCTTGTATGGACACCTAAGACCACCATCAGTAAAATTCCTCGGAATAGATGTTGTGAAATTAATAAAAACTCGAACACCGTTACAATAATCCATCCTCCGCAATCCTTGGGGTGAGTCCTGATACATCCATGAACGATCATCTATGACTTCTATTGAACCTCTATAAAATATAACAAAAATATTGGTTTTCCCCGACATTATCCAACACTAAAAAAACACTTATGTTAAATATTCATTATCAATTATCACTATCAACGTTCATACATACAAATTTATACATATATAAATTTACGAAAATCACAACTTCGCAATAGAATTGATAACAATTAAAATAGACCCGTTAAACAAGCTATTAATTATTTATTTCATCACAACACATTTAATTCAGTGTAATTCAAACAAAATTTCAACAATTTACAAACAAATATAATTTGAAAAAATCTAAAACAAACTATAACAACTACAAAATTATACATTCATACTACAAGTTTCTTTGACAAATAACAATCAAACAAGTATATACGTTAACAAAATACATATACTAAAAAAACAATAAAATTCACATTTAAATGTTAAAACTAAAAAGGATAGATTTACTTACAAAAAATGATAAAATCCATAAGAACGGATATTGTGACCACGTACAAAAGTATAAGAAACTTGAGTGATTGTGTTGAGAAGAGTGGAGAGTTGGGATGTGTGGTTGACTGCAGTTTGGGAGGGGAGAGGTATGGGATGAGAAAGAAGAAGGGGAAGAAGAAGGAGAAACAGAGAAAGAGAGTGTCGGCAGAAGGGGTATATAATGGCCTTTATCGATGGAATCACTAACAGAATGTATCCGTCGGTGATTCCAACGATGAAAGTGCCACGTCACTGTACGACTATCTCGGTTTGAATCCATCGGTCATTCCGTTGGTAACATCGTTTGAAAAAACTCCACGTCACCACACCGTTGCAACTTTCCAAACAAACTGTATAGGCCATCGGCGATACGGTCGGTAATCGGTATACACCGACAGAAATATTCCGTTGGTATATACCGACCGTATCGCCGACGGAGTTATGTTATCGGTATATATCGACAGATTTTGAGACAGAATTATTTCCATCGGTAAGAATTACCGATGAAAAAATTTCGTCGGTTTTCGCCGGTTTTCTGGTAATGAGAAGTAGAAACCAAAAAGAGAAAGAAACACAAAGCTAGAGAGAGAAAATTACCTAAACAACCCTAGCATTGCTGGCCAACCATCGTCTCTGCCACCAATGGTCACCACAGCAGTCCACTTTTATTTGAAACTAGTCCCAAGGTAAGCCAAATCCCAATCCTTTTTTTTTTCTAATGAGTATGCATGGAAGTTACTAACATTTTACTATTTATGCATATATATTATTTACTCATGTATTTGCATTTCCTTCGTGTTAACATTAATTATCTTTATTTCATGAAATTGTATCTTCGTCTTTTTACATACGTATGTGTGTTTAAACATTTTTTTTTGAAAAAAAGATGAGTTTATATCAAGTTTGAGTCATGTTTTGAATATATGTTATAACATTTTTTAATAAAAGTCAACTTTATCTTTTTTTTAAAAAAAAATTAAACATGTTGGAGAAATGGGGTTAAAAACATGTTATAACACTTTTTAACAATGAAATGAACAAAGAAACAAATATTTATATTAAGAGTTAAAATCAGTTATATACATGATGATGCATTCAATACTTAAACTTTAAACTTGAATTGCTTCGAAATCAGCAATGGTAATTATATTCCACAACTTGTTTCACAACTAGGTACACTATCCCACATGCAAAATTTCATTCTAATTAAATTCATGTCATCGGTAGCATAAGCCAAGCAAATGAGTACTTATATTCACGAAATTATAATATATATTATCAATAAATTTCATTAATGATAATAAAAATTAACCTTAACTCATTTTTTTTTTCAAGTAAGACTATATTAATTTTTTTGACCAAAACTATCCTTTCAAAATTAAAAAAATTAATATATATATATATATATATATATATATATATATATATATATATAAAATCAAAATAACCCAATAAACCATGCCAAGACTTGAAAAAAGTATGGGAACTTTAGATTGGGAGTGAATTACTACACTTTAAGAACTTTTTCTTTATACTGTTAATGATGCTTACCATTTGTTTTGTCTCTTATTTGTATCACGAATGAATTTTCGGATGCTAGATGTTGACAAAAAAATAAGAAAAAAGAAGTGCGATAGATCCGTATTCCGTTTGGAAATGCGATGCAAACCATGATTCTAAAAAAATTTAATTTTAATTTTTTTTACAAAAAATAATTTTTTTTGCATGTTTTGGATCGTTTTAACGTGCTGATCTTAAAAATAATTTTTTTAAAATGAAAAAAAATATTATTTTAACATATTTTTGCACGAAAAATTATTTAAAAACTAATAATAACCACACTCTCACACCCTATCATGTGAGCTCGAAAATCAAACTTCAGACAACTAAGCTTGTTGACAAAAATGCATATGTAAGAACAATGACGACAGTGCTCGAATAAACAACCAGCTGTTGTTAGTTTGAAGCATGTGCATCATGCTACTAACTTCCCCCAACTGCAAAATATTGGCACGAGCTTAGTCCATTTTGCACCACTTTGAGGTTTCTTTGAATGTTAGGTCACATGACATATGCTTACCAGAACTCCTGCTCTGTAGTAGTTTTTTCATTTGACAACGTACGAAGCCTTTTGTATTGAAAAGATAAACAATTTGACAGCAGAGAGTAGTACTTAAAGATAATATTATAATTTCATTTTCAAGAATTACTCGTCCTTAAAAACTTGAACTTTCTAGATAAGATCCCCAGAAATGTCGTCGTTTAAGTGAAATATATGTGTAAAAAGCAAAAACTTGGTCATTTAGTATATCATTGTTATTTTTTTTTAAAAAAGAAACCTTTTTTGTTTTTATTTCAAATTTTGAAGAACATAGAATAATAGCCAGCAGCCAATTGTTAAAATTTTCAATTCCGAACAAAAAAGTATATATCAAGATATTGTAAAATAGTTATTTGTTTTCCCCTTTTTTTTGAAAAAAAAAAAATCTAAGACAATTGCAACAAGCAGTACTTTTCAGGTTCGCTGTGCTTTCTTCTGTACTTTTTGGTTTAAATAGAATGTAAAATACTTGGGAGCTATACTATATAAACACTAAGGGTGAGGGTATACTTGAGAATACAATTTAAATCGTGTTCTATTAAATTTAATTTTTTTTAAATTTTTTAAATTTTTATACCATTTTAATATGTTAATCTTAATTAAAAATTATTTTTTTAAAAAATTATTTTTATATATTTATAACTGCAACTGATAATACAATCTATCTTGCCCTCACCATTGCAACTATGCTATTTGACCTTTTAACATGAAAATAAATAATATAATGAAAATAAATAATAATGTGTTAATCTTAATTAAAAATAATTTTTTTAAAAAATAATTTTTATATATTTATAACTGCAACTGATAATACAATCTATCTCGCCTTCACCATTACAACTATGCTATTTGACCTTTTAACATGAAAATAAATAATATAATGAAAAGTTATGGACTCAAACTCCATGACTTAAATTATATCTTATTATAAGCCTTAGAAAGCAACTGTCACTGGGATTACAGTCATAAAAATACATATACAAGCACTTAGATCCTGGCAAAGAGTGTTAGAAGAAACCCTTTTCTTGCCATGGAGGAGAGAACTTAATTTCCTCTCAAACAGCAAATCTACCCTAACTATATGTATACACAATTACTATTTCCTTGGCAAGAATATATTGCTAGGCTGGATTATAAATATTCCCAGTAGCGTATCTTGCAGCGAAAGTTGATTCCACATGTGATCCCATACATGCTTTGATTAGAAATTAACTCATAAGTATCCCAAGCACACGATATCCTGAAACTAGAAACATTGGTATATCATATTGCAGCATTAATTTTCATCGCTTGACTCAAGTTTTTTTGAAGGAATGCTTAGAGTCAGATCAAGGTTTATGTCAGACGAACTCTTGTTGCTGGGCTCAGGCTTGCCACCATTAGAATCTAAGACCTGAGTCTCCGGAACATTAGCCTGCCTCTTTGACCTAGCAGCTGATGATATTTCTGCTCTCAATCTGGTGAATCCAATATTGCGATGGGATGATTCCAGCTTCTTCCTTATATGAGAATTCCAATAGTTCTTCACCTCATTGTCTGTACGTCCGGGTAATCTTCCAGCTATCAAGGACCACCTAATCAACGATATATATTTCATCGGCATTATTTAACCTCTCACGACACTTGGATCATGCAATCAATTATACAAGTAAATATATAGTATCGAAATGTAATTCTACTTTATGTTACCCTTTAGAAAATATTGTGTTTTTTTTTTTGTGGGATATCAAAAGTTATTAATTTTCATTTCATGAAATTATTACAAGTTTTATTTACAAAATACATTACCTTTTATCTTTAATATAAACTATATATGGAGAATGTTAATAATCTTGAAAGAATCATTTTTTCCCTTAAGAATTTACTTTCTAAATATTAAAATTCAAAACTTATTAAAAACAAATATAAATATAAATATTTTCAAAATCTTAATTAATCTCTCATATTTCTTCTTAAATAAACTTTTTATTTCTTAATAATATTTGGAAACACAAAAAAAATGTAACATGACAAATTAAAACACTATTTTCGAAGAAATTAAATACACTGATAAAAAGGTAAAATCTTGAATATCCTAATTACAAAAAGGAATACTCTCTCTCTCTCTCTCTCTCTCTCTCTCTCTCTCTCTATATATATATATATATATATATATATATATATATATATATATATATATATGAAATAACAAAATTTGTGAAAATAAAATTAATTATCATCATTTATGAAATAAAATGAATATAGGTATTTTGGTCCATGTATATGATAAATGAGATTAATTATGGAATGAGATTAATAAGAAAAAAAGAAAAGAAAAAAATCTCCGTTTAATTCTCTTCAATTTTTCATATATCAAGTCCAACTATTAATTTATATAGTTCTCTACTGCAATACAACAATAATGGGTATTCATATCTTATTTGATTTGGTATATGGATGATCATCAAGGCTTGTTGACATAGCCAGGTGATATATTTGTAAAAATTGTATGCATGGGATCTAGATGAACTGTACAGAAATAGCATACTAATTAAAGAGCACATGATTTGATCATTACCGGTTGCCAAGCAGTGTATGGAGCCTGATGATCAAATCCTCTTCATCTTCTCCAAATCCATCTCTTTTCAGGTCAGGCCTCAAATAGTTTCTCCATCTCAGCCGACAACTTTTGCCACAACGAAGCAACCCTAATGAATGAATGAAGAAAAAAAAGCCAAAACGAAGAGTCCATTAATCAATATTGTTTTCCTTGAAAAAACAATGATAAATATTCCCCTCTCATGGCATGCACGAGCTTCTGTAAGTTAACAGATTCCTAGTAAAAGAAGGTGAGCAAAACCCACCAGCAGCCTGAGGAAGCGAGCGCCAACAACCCTCACCGTGCTTCTGTATGTAATCAATGAGCTTCTGGTCTTCTTGCTGGGACCATGCTCCCTTGTTTGTGTATTGCTTGTCACAGCAAGGCTTCCTCATTGAACTATACCCTAGCTAGAACAACTACAGAGAGTGATGACAAAAGCATGAAATTAGCACCAGATCAGTAATAAAAAGGGGCACGAGGGGAGAGCGAAATGGAGTGCAGAGTTGAATAAGTACTCCCACTATTAGCTTGATCTGGTAGTGAACTTGGACTGGTTGTTCATCCGCATGGTTTGTGTTGACAAAAACTAGCATAGTTTGGTCAAGTGTGCATGACGTGTGTTAGTTGACACCGCCAACCACCAGCACAGTTCAGTTGATTGGATACCCACACAGAGAGAGCAGTTGCTTCTTAGTTCCAAAGCACTGCATTGTGTTCTTTGAAAGCAGATTAAGAATGATGGATAGAATGGGTATAGCGTATATGTGTGTGTGTGTGTCTATATATATATATATATATATGCAATGGCTGAATCAACAAATTTATTTGAAAAAATAATTTTAAGAAAGATCACTACTAGAAATTTGCTAAATAGCAACGGATTTACCGACGGAAACTTTCTGTCGGTAATTTGAGGTCGAAATTACCGATGGACAATATTCCATCCGTAATTCAATCGGTGACTGCCGATGGACTCTTTTCATCAGTAGTTACCGACTGAATTACAAACGGAAACGTTTCCATCGTAAAAAAAACGGGTCGCTGACGTGGAGGTTTTGGCGGGTTATTTTTTCAGACGGAATCACCGACGGATTCAAAAAGACAGCCCCTATAGTGACCGCTGTTTATATTGCCGATGAAATCATCGACGGATTTGAAATGGCAGATCTGTGCGGTGACGTGTCGATTGTTCCGTCAGAATCATCGACGGTTTCACCGACGGAGTTTTCGTCGGTGAAACCGTCTGTAAAAGTTAATATATGTCCACTCCACTGACCCTTTCCTCCCCTATTTCTCCTTCTTCTTCCTAATCCCAACTCTCCCCATCTGCAAACAACCAGCCCCCCTCCCCCCCAAACAAAAATCTCCCTCATATCAGCACAACATGTTATATTTCTTGAAGTATTGTGGTCACAACATCCGTGTTCTGATGTACCGATGAATTTTATCAATTTTTTAAGTAATTCTTTCTTTTTAAATTTTAACATTTAATTAAATGTCAATTTTATCGTTTTTTTAGTATATGTATTTTGTTAGTAAATGTACATGTTTTATTGTTATTTCTCAAACAAACTTGTAGTATATGAATGTATAATTCTATACCTGTTATGGTTTGTTTTAGATTTTGTAAGATTGTATTTGTTTGTAAATTGTTAAAATTTTATGGAACTACCGAAGTACATGTGCTGTTTTGAAATAATTAATAGCTTCCTTAATGGGTTCGTTTAAAGTTTTGTCAATGGTATTGCGGAGTGGTAATTAATTTCTGTAAATTTATATATTTTAATTTGTATGGACGTTGATAAATGATAATGAATATTTAATATTTATGAGAAGTTGTGATTGGTTTGTTGGATAATCTCGAGGTAAAGTAATATTTTTGCAAGTTTATTTACCTAACTTAGTTAATTAATACATTATGTCATCATAATTTTATAGAGGTTCGATATAAATCATGGATGATTGTTCATGGATGTATCGAGATTCACCCCAAGGATTGCGGAAGATGGATTATTGTAACGAGGTTTAGGGTTTTATTAATTTCGCAACATCTATTCCTAGAAATTTTACTGGAGGCGGTATTAGGTGTCCATGCAGGAAGTGTCAAAATAAAAAGTATCTGCATCCAGATGTTGTAATGATGCGTCTTTTACACAAAGGGTTTATGGAGAATTACCAGTGTTGGTATGCACATGGAGAAGTATTTGTTAGCGAGAGTGAGAGGAGAATGGAAGAAACGGTGGTTGGGTCTACTTCTAGTGCTAGCAACGTGCATGAAGCAGCAAATGACAACACTAATCCTTACAGAAATATGGTTATGGATGCTATGAGAATGAATTAAGGTAATGTCAATCAATGTCCAATCGTAGAAGAAGAACCTAATGTAAATGCAGCTAGGTTTTTTGATTTGTTGAAAGATTCTGACGAACCATTATGGGATGGCTGCACGAACCACAGTAAATTATCGGCCGTAGCACAGGTGTTCACCATCAAGTCAGATCACGGGTTGAGTGAGGCCGGGTATGACAAGATTATTGAATGGGCAAGAAGCATTTTACCTGAAGGGAACAAACTGAAAGAGAACTTCTATGCTGCGAAGTCCATGATGAAACCCCTCGGTTTAGGATACCAAAAAATTGACATATGCCCTAACTTCTGCATGTTATACTACCTTGAAAATGCTGAGATGACCGAGTGCATGACATGCGGGCATTCCTGTTACAAACTTAGAACTGGCAGGGGAAAGACTCTAGTGGCATATAAAAAACTTAGATACTTCCCGATCACACATAGATTGCAGAGGTTATTCATGTCACCAAGGACTGCTGAGCACATGACATAGCACCAAGCACACCATGCGGTTGATGGAGTGATGGTTCATCCTTCTAAAGGTGAAGCGTGGAAACGCTTTAACAGTGTTCATCCTCACTTTTCAGCTGAATCAAGGAATGTATGTCTTGGGTTGTGTACAGACGGATTCAACCCATTTGGGTCATTTGCTGCTCCTTATTCTTGTTGGCCGGTCATACTCACAGTTTATAACTTGCCACCGGGAATGTGTATGAGGCCGGAGTTCATGTTTTTATCTACTGTCATACCCGGTCCAAGCAGCCTGGGGCGGAATATAGATGTTTGTCTTCGACCGTTGATTGATGAGTTGGCGCATTTGTGGTCCTCCGGAGCTCTGACTTATGATATATCGAGGAAACAAAATTTCCTTATGAGGGCGGATTTAATGTGGACTATCAATGATTTTCCAGCTTATGGAATGCTTTCTGGTTGGAGCACGCATGAGAAACTCGCATGTCCATGATGCATGGAAAACAACAAGGCATTCATGCTAGCAAATGGAGGTAAAGCTTCTTTTTTTGACTGTCACCGTCACTTCTTGCCACTTAATCACACGTAGAGAAAGAACAGAAAAGATTTCTTTGTTGGCAGAGTTGAAAAAGATGTTGCATCCCCGCGTCTTTCTGGTGAAGAATTGCATGATGTTGTCTCAGAGTACGGTGACATTGTGTTTGGCCTTCAATCAGGTAAGCAAAAGTTTTCTGGTTTTGGTTTGACCCATAATTGGATAAAACAAAGTATCTTTTGGGAGCTTCCTTATTGGAAGACCAATCTGATTCGCCATAACCTTGACGTCATGCACATCGAAAAGAACATGTTTGAGAATATTTTCAACACCGTCATGGATGTGAAGGGGAAGACAAAGGACAACATCAAGGCTAGATTGGATATAGCTTTATACTGTAACCGTAAAAATATGGAGTTAGTTTATGATGAGTCACGGGTCGCAAAACCAAGAGCAAGCTTCGTGTTAGAGAAAAACGCACAACTGCTAGTCTACAAATGGCTTAAGAGTCTGCGTTTTCCGGATGGACATGCATCGAACATATCAAGGCTGGTTAATATAGAGGACTGCAGATTGTATGGAATGAAAAGTCATGACTGCCATGTGTTTATGCAAACACTCATCCCATTAGCTTTTCGTGATTTGTTGCCAAAGGGAATATGGGATGCACTCATGGAGATCAGTCATTTCTTCAGAGATATATACTCCAGCAAGTTGAATGTTGATCACATTGAGAGGCTTCAAACGAATATCGTCGAGACACTATGCAAACTTGAGATGATATTTCCTCCATCATTTTTTGACTCAATGGAGCATCTCCCTATACATCTACTGTTCGAGGCAAAAGTTGGAGGACCGGTCCAATATAGATGGATTTACCCAATCAAACAATTATATATTACAGTTGCAATGTAATTCATATATAAAAGTATTTTATATGTTTTTCTTAATTGAAAATACTTGATTAATATTTCAATGCAGGTACTTGTTTAATCTCAAGAAAAAGTTTAAGAACCAGGCGCATGTTGAGGCTTCGATATGTGAGGCCTATATTGTTGAGGAGATCTCAACATTTATCTCGTACTATTTCGAACCTCATCTGAGAACGAGAATCAATCGCGTTCCACAGCATGATGATGGCGGTGAAGTGCCTTCTAGTGGGAACTTGTCAATATTCTCCAATACTGGATGACCTATACCTAAAAATGCTGTAAGAGGAAGATATTTGTCGGAAATAGAGTTCAAACAAGCACATAACTATGTTCTATTTAACTATGATGAGCTGAGACCTTTTATTCAGTAAGTTTATACTAATTAAACTTTGTTAGTAATATAATGTCAATTATATATTGTAATATCATACACTCATTATCACTTGCAGGCAACATCGTCAATATTTGCTCTCCAATAACTCACAGCTGACCGAATCCTAGATCTTTCAATTACAAGATGAGCAGTTTGCCACGTGGTTCAGAACACATGTAAGCACTATCACAAACTCATTCTAACTTGCAAAATTACTGTACGTATGCATGTCATTACGAGATTCTCGTTCATTTACTGTTTATTGATGTACATTACATACAAGGTTTATCAAATGGGAAGGAGTGCACCTAAGTCATTGTCTTCACTAAGCCTGGGGCCTGAAAGAAAATGTAAGTGCTGCAACGAGTATTTTGTCAATGGATATGTTTTCCATACTGAAGAATACGGGCAAGGAAGAAAGACATACAACAGTGGTGTTTGTGTTAGGAGATCTACTAGTAGTGAGTTAGAAGTTGACTACTATGGTAGATTAGAAGAGGTCGTTGAACTGCAATATCATAACGAGTAGAATATAGTTTTTTTATTCAAATGCTATTGGTATAACACGACTGACAGAGGAATCAGAGTTGATCCGCACTATGGTCTGGTCGAAATCAACTCAAAAGCTAGACTCCGTAAAATAAACGATGTCTTTGTTTTCACAAAGCAATGTCAACAAGTTTATTACACATACACCTCTTCATTTAGGAAGGATCGATCAAGAGTGGATTGGTTGTCCGTTTTAAAAACGAAACCCCGGGGTCGTGTCGAGGTTGCTCAGGATGAGAACGAAGACACAAGTGTGCGAGATGAAGTCTTTCAAGTTAGTGAGGTGGTTGAACCATATCGAGTTGCTCTTTCGATTGAATTGGAAGAAAATTCAAATTTTCATGTTTTCGATGATAGTCTTGTTGATATTGACGTTGACGTAGAGGAGTTGAATTTTGTTTTGAGCTATAGCGGACAAGCAAATGTCAATGAAGAAGATGATATTCATATTGAAGATTGCGATGAAGGTGATGATAATTCAATTGATGACGAAGAAGAAGAAAATTCTGACTAACTACCAAAATGAAGCCCTATGTAAAACCTTTTTTTTCATGTAATTTAGATTATGGATGATATATTTTGAAACACAAAATATTTATTACTTGAAATAATTAGTTGAAATGCCACAATTACGAAATAATTACTTGAAATAATTATTGATCATGGATGATATATTTTGTGACATGAAATAATTACTTGAAATGCCACCACATCACCGACGGCAACACCGACGGACTAAAGTCCGTCGGCATTTCACAGAGAGTTCGAAAATAATTACTTGAAATGCCACCACCTCACCGATGGCAACACTGACGGACTTAAGTCCGTCGACATTTCACAGAGAGTTCGAAAATAATTACTTGAAATGCCAACACATCACCGACGGCAACACCGACGGACTTAAGTCCGTCGGCATTTCATAGAGAGTTCAAAAATAATTACTTGAAATGCCACCACATCACCGACGTCCATACTGACGAAGTTATATCCGTCGGTACCTTGCGGCAGGTCAATTTTACCAACAAAATTACCGACGGACCGCGCGAATTTCAAAGGGTTGTGCATTAAATGCATCTCTGACCGCGTCATATTGCCGACGGATTTACTGACGGACCACGAAAAATATGGAGGGTCATTGAAAAATTTGGTGTGAAATTCAAAATTTACCGACGGATTTTTAACACCTCACGCGATTTTTAAAATAATAATTAATTTTATATCCGTCGGTAAATCCGTCGGTAAAACTGGCATTTAAGTTCCCCCGACCGCCTCTTCAGTTCATTTTTTCTTCTCCTTAGTTTTTCATCGATTCTTTTCCTCTCGGTTCTTCACTCCGTTCTTCAAAGGTTTCTTCAAAGGTTTCACAAGCGATCTCTAGCATCTTGTCTCGTGAATCTCCATCAGTTTAAAAGGTTTGTGTTTCTTCTATTTCATTTTACTTTAAGGGTTTTTTTTTGCTTTTTTTTTTGTTTTGGTGTATTTTTTGTAATGTAGATAAAGTCTATAGTTTTTGTTTTGCATAATTCATTGCTAAAGTCTATAGTTTTTTTTTTGAATTTATTGAATATTTTTTATTGTTGTATTGGCATAATTATTATTAGTTAATTTGTTGAATATTTATTGTTAATGTTGAATTTACCATAGAATTAGTAATTGAATATGTTGGAATAATTATTAATTTTACTCTATTATTGCATGCTTTGTGATTAATTTTTTCCATTTATTTTGATTGTTATTCTAGAGTTTTTTTTTAATTTATTGTTTTGTTGTATTGGCATAATTATTGAATAATTTTTTGAATTGTAATTCTTAGTGTTGAATTTACCTTAGGATTAGTAATTGAATATGCTGGAATAATTATTAATTTTACTCTATTATTGCATGCTTTGTGTTTAATTTTTTCCATTTATTTTGATTGTTATTCTAGAGTTTTTTTTTAATTTATTGTTTTGTTGTATTGGCATAATTATTGAATAATTTGTTGAATTGTAATTTTTAATGTTGAATTTACCTTAGGATTAGTAATTGAATATGTTGGAATAATTAGTATAGATTGGGTAAATTGGTTGTGGCTATTGTTAATATGTGCAGGTTTGTGGATTTGGGTAGTATCCGGTATAGGGGAGGTGCTGTCGATTTTTTTTTTACATTTGAATTTAATTATATAATTATTTGTATAAAATTGTATAGATGCATATAACGAAAACCAGAGCTGGTCGCTCATGTATGGTCGCAACTAGTTCGTCTAGCAGCGAGGATGATATTTCCTTAGGTGCCTATCAAGAAGAGGCACCTACACCACCTACGCCGTCAATTGATGCTGCCTCTTCCAGCGGTACTTCACAGCGCAGAGGCGGCGTGCCTTCGCAGCGGAATCAATTTACCTGCAAGTACGAGGCACAGTAGAAGGACGACATTTCAATGTAAGTTTGTTAAGGTTTTAGTTTTTTTTTAAAAAAATTACAACATAATTTATGAAGTAATCACTATTGAATTTATTTTATTTATTTTTAGGTTCACAAACATTGAAGTCGCCCGAGTAATATCATCGGCGTTTAAATCGTCGATGGAGATTCCATTGTTTCAATGGAGTTAGATATCCAAGCATCCTGAATGGATGCCTCAAATCAATGTATGGTTTAATAGGTTTGAGGTTGATATTAATTTATAATTTTCAGCTTATTAATATAATTGTAAATAAATTATTATTTATTTAAACTTGTTTATTTATACACAACACAAATTCTGCTGGGACAGTGAGCATAACACTGTTGTGAGGAGGGTGTGGGAAAATCACGCGGCAACTAGGTAAGATCGAAAACAATACAAGATTTTTTTTAGACAAAAATTTATGTTTCGAAATGTAATTTTTGGTTGCGTGAAGTAGGTTGCGTGATTTTTGGTATGAAGCACAAAAAAAGGCAAAAAAAACTGCAAGGGATAGGGGTTTCCAAGGCTGGAACGATGTTGCGGTTTGGAGGGATTTCAAACCGATATACATCCCGGAAGATATATGGCCGCACTATCTTGAGCACGTGATGTCTGAGCGGTTCACACGACGCTCATAGTCCGGTGCTGGCAACCGGAATCGGCCAATTCATGGCGGGGTGACAACGCACACTGGCGGCTTCGTTCCGTTTGCTGCACATGCGAAAAGGATGGTAAGATTAATTTAAATGAAATATATCGTTAAATTCAGTTGTTGTTAATATATCTTTTTCCATTATAGGCTGTGTCTCTTGGACGTGAGCCGAGCCCGATGGAGCTGTTTGTGGAGACGCACGTGCAGAGTCAAGACCGCCAGAAGGGGGCGCAACAGTTCGTTGATAACCGTGCTAGCCATTTCGTGGTATGTTTGTTCAACCATTTTATTTTGTAAGTTATTATATTTATTGTATTGAATATGATGATTACCTTTTATTTTATTTTATTTTCAGGAGACCTATAATAATCGGTTGAGGGAGAGATACGGGGACAATATTTTGACCCATCCGGATTTGTGGATGGAGGTTGGCTCGTCAGGTGGACCCGATAAAAATCGAGTTTACGGGCTCTCCAACACTATGACCGACAACTTGCAGTCGACCCATAGTGTTTCAACCGTTGGGAGCTCCCAATCAATATCGAGCTCCCAATCTAAGGAGTTTGTGGCCTTGCAGCAACACACGGCTCAGCTCACCGAGAAATAAGATCACCTTTCAGCGGAGTACGCACAACTCAAAGCGTCTCAAGCACAACAAAAAGCGAAGTATGAACAACAAAAAGCGGCTTATGAACAACAAAAAGCGGCTTATGAACAGCTTCGCGAAATGGTTATGAACATAACAAATAGTGGAACATGTACGCCTAATCTTTTTTCGCCGTATAACCACCAGCCTCCTCCAGGATCTCCTCCTCCTCCTCCAGCTCCACCTTTATATTAATTTGTAATAAACATTATTTACCTTTAAAACTTCATTTAATATTTTTCTTGAAACATATACAATTTGTAATGAATATTATTTCACTTTGTTTTTTTTTATTTTTAATATAAATTTTATTTGCATAATTGGTTTGTATTACAATTAATTTATATAGTTTTATATTATATATCCTAAATAATTTTTTAAAAACAAATTCAGAAAAAAACTATTACCAATGATTTTACCGACGGATTAATTCGGTCGGTATTTTGAACACTCACGACGGAATTAATCTGTCGGTATTTAACAGTAGCTGCTACACGTACCGATGAATTTACAGACGGATATATTTGGTCGGTATTTCATACACTCACCGACACAGTTACTGACGGTTAGTGTCTGTCGGTAAATCACAATATCACCGACGGAATAAAAATTCGTCAGCATATTTTAAGCGGGAATTTTTTTTGGCGCGCAAATTCCGTCTGTAAAACTATCGGCAAATGGTTTTTTTTGTTTTGCCGACCGCTATAGCGACGGAAGGGGGAATCGCCGATGAAAGGAAAGCCGACGGACGTAATCCGTCGGTGATGATGTCGGTAAAAAAATTACCGACGAACTTCTAATCACACACCGACGGAATATTTCCATCGGTAAAACTGTGAAATCTTGTAGTGGATCTGTGCTCGAGCTCGCCAGAAATTTTGCAATACTTTAGGAGTAATTATTGATTGTTATTCCATAACCCATTTTTGAAGAAAGAAACAATCATATCTGGATTCACAAAAAAAAAATTAAAAAATTCACTACCTCCTGTTGATCCTTTTAGAATTTTTAGTTGTTTCATTTTATTTGTCGAAATCTTACCAACTCTAATTTTTTCATCTATACTTTAGTATTTTTAAAATTTATAATTCAAGAATATATAGAGATTTAGAAAATTCATATTATCACATATATATTGCCCTATTTATATATTTATATATATAGAAATTATAGTAGTAACCATCTAAGTAGGTGGTCAATGGTAAAAGTTTGGGATTAAGGAGTTTGTTCCCTCTGTAATTTCAGATTCGAGTCATGTACTTGCTAATATGATAGCCACTAGAGGTTTACATGGTCGTTAACTTCAAAACTCATGAGATTAGTCGAGGTACTCATGAGATTATCCTAAATTCTTACAATTTTATTTAATTTTATGCATTTCATTTCTTTGTTATTTAAAGTACTTACCATTGTTTTCTTCTTGTCTTCTGCCAGAAACAAAACAATTCTCATCAATGTGTTAATTTAGTGAAATTGATGGAAATTATAATTTTTTTCATTGATGGATTAGTTTAAATTAAGTGTATGATGTCTTAATTTAATATATTAGTTTCTTAATTTGCAAAATTTCACAGGATACTGTGAATCTTTTCTTCGTAATAATCGCCTGCAGGATAATATATATGTCCAAAAAATATAAATGACCATCAATATATTTTTTTATTTAAGAATTATTTGTTTGAATTTGATTTTCCACAAAAACCTATAAATTTATTATACATAAACCTCTGTCTCAAGGATTTTGTTTGGTGAATTAAAAAAAAAATATTGATTAGAGTTTTAAATCCACTTGGTATTTTCTTAGGCAGGCGCCTAAAGTTAAGTGTCTAAACTAAGATGTTAATGAATCTTTTTTTTTAATATACTATTGTTAATTTGTCATTATCTATGATCCTTAAATTTCCATATCCAACTTAAGAGTAACCTTTGATGGGCAGTATTTTACACATGATTAGTTAAACAATTAATTTTTTCTTTTAATTACGTGGAGTTTTATTATTGATATTCAAATTACTTACAGAGGTCAACGTCTCTTAGTGTTCTTATATTGAACAAAACCTAATATTTTATTTTTAAACTTGTAATTTGGAATAATTAATGGAGTTTGCTCTATTTTACTTAAGAATTTATCTTTCTTGTTATCTATTCAATATTAAGTAGAGTCTCAAACTAATATATTGTATCATTTTTTGCAGCTACACAATTATTTTTATTTTTATTGTATAAAATATTATACGAGTCATTCTACTTAATTTTGCAATAGATTTTAAAACTATGTAAGGAGAAATTAAAGTCTTTCTTTATTTAATATTAAATGTTGAGAAAAAAATTCTTAAATTGATTCTTACAATTACAAATCAATTGTTAGCTATATGTTGGAGGCTAGAGGTGATCATTTTTAGTTCGGTTCGGTTTTTATAGAAAACAGTAACCAAACCAATTTTTTTTTAAAATCAAAACCGGTTCAAACCGACTGGTTTTGGTTTGGTTCGGTTCGATTTTTTAGGATAAAACCAATTTAAACCAGTTTGGCTCCGTTTTTTTACTGATCCCTATTGGAGGCACAAAGCTAGTTGATACTGAATTTGGTTGGAATGCAAAATTGAAGTTGATGCCGAAGCTCTTGAGCAATTAATTTCAATTTAAAAATCGATGAATTTTAGGAACTTAATTTGTCAAATCTGATTAATTTCTAGAATTGTCCGAACATCTTATGTTACCTTCCTCCCAAATTATCAGGTTTGATTAATTCCTCTTTATTCCTATTAATTTAGAGGCTTTTACAATATAACAAAACATTGCATTAATGTCTTCATCATTAAATAAAGAATAAACAACTAATTAATACCTTGTTTGCATGCTTTTGAGTTGTAATTAGAGATCCAGTACCGTCTTTGATGTAATTTGATTTCTTTATGGAATATCCATAGGTATATTATACTATGAAACTTTAGCAACATGGGTAGAAACTTTTGTATTTTTTTCAAACTAATTATTGCCCATTTGAATTGTGTTCAAATATTGAACTAGCTTATTGAGGTTCTACGACTAAAAAAGTTGAAAGAACATTGGAATGAGTATTAAGTTTGATTTTTTTATGAGTCGAGATAAATTGATATTATTCAAGTTTAGGTCAGATAAACTTATAATTACTACACTCAACGACGAGGGAGAAACAAAATGATCTAGTGTGTAAAGCCATTGCATAAGCAGAAAGAGTGAAAAACTCAAGTTCTTAACACATTGCCAACAAAACCCAAGGCTAACATGACAACTAGGGATGTATCAATGTATAGGGTTTTGGAATATCCATAATCAAACCCAAATTTTTTTTTCCAAGCCTAACTCGATCGGGTTTTGAGTATCTATAGGATATCCGTTGGGCATCCCAAACTAGAATTTTGTTCTGCCAATTCAATAATAAACAAAAACAAAGAATCTTCTACTATGAAAAATCAAAATACATCCAACAAAATTCAAAATCACATTTTCAATCTAGTACAATCAATTAAACAAAATAACTCATCTCAATTTTAGAATTAGGGATGATCATTTTCGGTTCGGTTCGGTTTTTATCTATAAAAACAACTAAACTGAAAATTTGTAAAATATAAAAACAACTGAAACCAATTCAAACCGACCGGTTTCAGTTCAGTTATTTTATATTAAAAACCAAAACCCAACCGTCCGGTTTTGGTTCTGTTTGGTTCGGTTCAGTTTTTGTGTGGTTCGATTATTTTATATTAAAAACTATATTGCTTTTTGGGGTTTTTTTGGACTTTTTTAATGGGCTTGGTTTCAATTTGGTTTGTTTTTTTCAGTTCGGTTTTTTTATTATTTCGGTTTGGTTTTTAGGTTTCAAGCTTATGAAACCAAAACTGAACCAAACCAAATATTTTTTTAAATATTCTAATAAGTTTAATCAGTCTTTTTCATGGTTCAGTTTTTTCAGTTATTTTTTTAATTTAATTATTTTTTTGATTTTTTTCTCATCTCTACTCATAAAAGAAAGTAAAATTACACTAAGTAATTCATCACAACCTTGAAACAGGACAAGACACACTAAAAAAAAAAATAAAGATTACCCCTTGCAGACCATTTCCTTACAACGATTTTTTCATCTCTCAAATTGTTTGCTCTTTTAAATGCATCAACTTCTTTCAAAAGATCAAACTCCCCCCTTTACCATCTTTCTTCTTAATTTCTAGCTTCAAAAGGGTCAGTAGAGGATGAGTTAAAAAGATGAAGCAAAGAAGTGAAGTGGAAAATAAAAGAAGAATATTGAAGACAAAAGAAGAGGCTAGAGAGGAAAGAGGTAAAAGGGAAAACAAACCCTAAATTTTTAATTTATATGTGCTCGGTAAAAATATGATTTTTCAAACTTGTTTAAGTTGGGTTCGGAAAGGGTTTCAAGTCAAGCAGGACAGTATCTATATTCTATTTAAAATTGATTTTTTTGATTTTGAGTATTACCTGAATCCAAACAGGTAAAAAAATTCTTTTATATATTTATATGGATTTGGGTCGCCATATATCAAGATGAAGTAAAATTGTCATATGCAATAACAACATCCAAATACCCTGAGCTACTTATAACACACAAGCATGCACTCCGCCCACACACCTGGCCTTCACCTTTTATTCTAGTTATTAAACCTGGACCGACCTGGCGGGTTGATCCGATAGACCTGATGCGGGTAAGGTAAAAGCCTGGCTAGTGAAAAAACCCTGCCAAACACGGGCAAGTTGATCTGTGACACGGATAAACCAAGACGAAACCTTTTTTTTTTTCAAATGTAATTTTTCTCCCAGACCTCTCTTTTTAAATATTTTTTTAGCTGGTTATTAACCCTTTTCAAAGTTTATTATATAAATACTAGAAGAATATTTTATTTTTTCAATGTGGAATTTGAAACCTTTCAGTATATATACTCTATGTTCCCAAGAAAAAAAGTTATTTTTTGAATGTGGAATTTAAAGCCTTTTGATATATATACTTTATGTTCACAACAAAAACATTATGTTTTTTCAACGTGAGATAAAAAACTTTTTGAAATATTTTTTTATATTTTATTATTTACAATATGTATAGTTTATATTTATATAAATTATTTTTTAATTTTTTGATATGAAATATTAAAATTTTCAATATATTTTTTTAATTTTTTAAATTGACCTATGTAATTCATAACCCAACTCCCAGATCATGAATCAAAGTATGCCTTTTACCGTTCATTAAATCCTCCTCTATCAATCTTATAACAGTATCAATGTCTAATCTCAAACATCCAAAAAACCCAAAAAACCCACCACCGTTGCCAGCAAAATCCTTATCTTAATCATTCCAACCTGACACTCTATATCACCTAAAGAGAGAAAGAAGGAAGGAATGAAGGAAAGAGAGCTAGCAAATAACATCTAGATTAAGATTTATTTATTTATTTATTTTTGTTCTTAGAACAAGTTTGAAAAAACAAAGATCGAATTTCAAAGCATGACTAGAAAATGAAACGGTCAAAGCGATCTGTCCCGAGCTACTGCCTAATATTATTAATTTCAAATGAGGCGGCAATATGAGCTAACTGTAGCAGAAATTATGCACACTAATCTATTCTCTTCAATAAAATAATATGCATATGTTGAAATAGAGAAGAAGATTTTTAAAAGGGATGCTCATAGGCTAATTAGATCACATTTGCAGGAAATGCATTAAAGTTTTTTTAAGATATGAAAAATATCTTTTCTTTTCTTTTCTCTTTTCTTTTTAGTTACTATCAAAGAACCATCTCAACCCAATAGTTTAAGTTGTTATCTTGTGCTTAATTTTTATTTTGTGTTTAATTTTTATCAAATAAAAGAGGATGGTGAGATTTGAACTCGTGACTGCTTGGTCATCAAGATTTTAATACCATATTAAAGAACCACCTCAACCCAATAGCTTAAACTATTAAATGAGTTTCAAGGATATAATTTATATTATTATCTAATACAATCACTAACTTAATATCTAATTAATTTTATGATATTATATCTAAAGATAAAAGGAATGTCAGCTCAAAATTTTGCACAGAAAATGTCTTTATTGAGGGGTGATTTAAAAAATACAAAATATTGTTGGTGCAAAAAAGAGTTTCTATCATGCACATATATATATATATATATATATATATATATATATATATATATATAACTAACTTAGAATGTTTTTTTTTTAGCAATCTTCAAATTTTGGGTTGGTCCCTCTAAGTTCATGGTAAGCTTGATAAAAGTATAATAGTTTACAATTACTTAATGACCTGAATTTTTTAATTAAAATAATTTACCCCATTTTATGACTTTAAATGGAGTTGTAGAGCTAGCTAGAGTCTTTTCTTTAGGGGGACATATAAAACTAAATGGAATATTATTAAAAAATATGTTTAAGTTTGAACTGAAATGCACAATTTTCAAACAATAATCTAATTTGTTTTAATTTTTATCCTGTTAAATTCTCACTGATGCGTCTATAAAATCAAAATTACTCCTACTATATTACTATCATTGAGACTTTGAATTTCAGAATATCTACTATTAAAAACTACCATTTAAGATCACAAAATGAGATTTTTTTTTCATTCAAGTCTTTTTGCTGCCAGGTGAACACGGATGCAGTCTTTGTAATGCTTCCCACACATATATATTGTCGAAATTCCTAGTAATATCAGGCATTTGATGTAAGTCCATTTAATTTATTTCTTTTTTTTTCTTCCTTTTTATCCATTTACTCTAACTATTTAAATTTTTCCTGTCTTTTTAAGTTAATAAAATAAAATAAAAATATGCTACATATTAACATATATAGCTGAATTATATCAAACCAAACACATTATCTTGACATAGTAGTTAAGGAGATTCACTCACTCACTCAATTTTCATATTTCAAATCTTAAAATTCATTAGTATAACCACTAGAAAATTGAATTACACTATCGAAATATTTAGTCGGTGAGAAAGTTGTGTTTTTATCGGTAAGAATAACATTGATTGATTTATCAAAGGAACCATTTTGTCGGCTAATGTCGTGTCGGTGATTACATATCTATCAGTAATTTAATCTTTGATTTAAATACCGAAAGATAGGTTGATAGAAAATTAATATTAGTAACAAAAATACAAAGATTAATTTTTGTCAGTTTATCGGTCAATAAATATTATTGACAGATCATCAACAGAAAAATCATCGGTAATATATCGTGTATTTTCAATGGATAACCAGCAAAATTACCGATGACCATTTTATATCGGTGATTCCATCAACCTATATCAAAATAGTTAGCATCTCTATGCAATTCTCCGAGAAAAATTGACATGTTGTATAGACGAAATAACTGATAGAGTTTTATGTCCGTCAGCGTTTTCATTAATGGCGTACAAATTTGTTTTTTTTAATGCTATCAAAACAATTTGATATTAAATAAAATTAAACAAAAAAATTAACTTAAAAAACATATTTAATATTATTAATTTAACTATCAAAATCAATTACAAAAGTTCAAAAGCAAATTACTCCCAATATGTTTTTCACTAGTGATCCCAAATCACCAAATTCTTCCTTTAATGACAACTTTCCATCAAAATCACCTTATAAATCACTCTTCAAATCATTTATTCAACTAACTAAATTAGTCAAAAATTAAAATCATATCTACAAATCAATAAAAAAAAACACATTGCATATTTGCTTAGTCTGAATTCAATTCAAAAACCTAAATGCAAATCCATAATCAAATGATACATCCCTAATTCTATTGTTTGCCGATGTACAGTCTAAATTCAGATAAGAAACCTAAATGCAAAATCATCATTAGATGACACATTGTCTTATTCAATAGTTTATTCAAGTCAGGAAAAAATAAATTAAAACCCAAAGATAAATTAATTCGAGGAGGAATAAATAATAGTAGTACTTATTAATAAAAAATATTTCAATAGTATCTTCATATCATAAATTCAAATAAAATTCAAGATTCGCATAAACCTTAACTTCCTTCAAATTGGGGATTTTATAATTTTAAACACAAAAAAGTGAAAAAACAGAATTATAATTGAAGAATGAAGAAAAAAAATGATAGAAAATGTAAAAGGTAAAAAGGATGAAAAAAATAGAGGACTTATGCATAACATGTAAACAGTAGAGGTCAATAGGTGAAAAGAAATCAAACATAGAGGAAAAAGAGATTGCCTTCCAGAGAAGAGAGGGTGTGACAGTGATGTAGAGGGAAAGAATGTTAGTGATGTTTGGGGTAAGCGAGATTAGAGAGGGTCTCGAGTTGTCAATTGAAAGGGAAAAAAGGAAAAGGTAGGGGTTGCCTTGACATATCTTGGTTTAAAATTCAATAACAACCTCCGCACATTACTAACAGAATCACCGATAATAAAATTTAAAATCATCGGTGAATTAGTTAGTCATTTAAAAAAAATGAAATCTTTTAAAAACTCCTAAATTCATCGATGATTTTTCATATGTTAGTTTATTTATTGGTGAATCCATGGCCTAAATTCTTCCCCAAACTTGTTTGTAATTCTCCGATGATTTTATATTTCATTGGCAAAGCCTTTGGAGAATTTAAATTCTTGAATTCTTCTTTGTAATTTTCTAATGATTTTAGGTTTTGTCTGTAAATCCATCAATAAATTAAAATCCTTGAATTCTTCTTTGTAATTCTCCGATGATTTTATTGCTTGTCTGCAAATCTACTGGAGAAATAAAATTCTTGAATTCTTTCCCAAAATATCTATAATTCTTTGATGATGTTATTGTTTTTCAACGTGTATTATATCATCGACATACTTATTTTTGTCGAATAATCCATCTAATGATTGACATTCTTGAATTCTTCCCCAAACTCTCTGTAACTTACGATGAATTTATTGTTCATCGGTGAAGTTAGTTAATAATTTATTAATTTTTTTAATGCTATCGGTGATTTCATCAACAAATTTATTGTAATTTATTTTCTTATATATTGGATATAATCCCTATGAAACAGAATTAAACAACAACAATAGATGCATTCATAATTTATTCAACAACAACTCATTAAAACCACAACCATAATAATAAACACTTGATAAATATATAAAGTAAAATGCATTATACAATGACAATAAATATGTTAATTGCATAACAATGTTTTACATCTAATATCAGTTAGATCCACTAATTAATAAGAAACCTCATCATCTATATTTTTATTATCTTCATGTCCATCATTTTTTTTATCGAACTAAAGTTGTTCAATCCCTTCATCTTTATCAACTTTTGTATTTCTTTTACACTTAATGTATCATTTAACTCAATAAGATCAACACAAACATAAGTATTCTTTGTAACATGGAAATTTAAATCTTCTTCTAACTTAGTAGATGAAACAATTCGATATGAATTAATTAATTTATCTAGTTGATTTTCTTTCTTAGTTACTTTATCATTACCATCTTTAACAACCTGAACATGACTAGTAAGTTTGGTTTTCATAACGAATAACCAATCAACTCTATTACAATCCTTTCTAAAAAAAAAGTGTATGTGTAATACATTTGTTTGCGTTGTTTGACAAATACAAAAACACCCTGATGTTGCTAAGTCTATCTCTTTTATTGACTTCTTTCGTAACCCATTTTTGGGTTATTCTCTAAAATTTACTTTTTTTTCCTTTTAAAATAAATAATAAATAATAATAGCAAGAAGATTGATATTTTAGCAAAAACAAGCTAGGAGGATTTCAAATATATAGAAAAATCAAGCTGTAATTTTGGATGAAATTAGGAGCTTAATCGTACCCCATTGCACCTAAAACTGGAGAGACAATGTGGATTCAAGGTCAAATTAAGTGATTATTGGATGAATTTGCATAAAATTTAGTCTAGAGACAAAATTATATTTTTAATAGGCCAATTTGATTTAATCATGGGTCAGATAAAAGTTTAATTAAATTTAAGAGTTAATTGGGTCAAATTAAAGGATTTAATTAAGTGCAAAGACTTAATTATACTTTAAATGGGTCAAATTAATTTTATGAGGTACATAATTGGTAAAAACAAATTAAGTTTGGGAGCCCAATTTGGGCTTAATTGAGAAGATTGAAATTTTAGAGAACCAAAAATAATTTTTATAAAGTCATTTGGTTCAAATCAGGGGTAAAATTGCAAGAAAATTAAAAGTTTAGAGTCAATTAGGGGTTAAATTGAAGAAATTTGCAGCCAATGATGTCTTTTGAAAAAGGCGCCGAACCCTAGAGATTTAATTGATTGAAATCAAGGGTGAAATTGAAGCGATTTAAAAGTTTAATGGTTAATGGAGGGTCAATTTGTGTAAATCCAAGATCAAGGACCATATTGAAAAAGACGCTAAAATTCAGGATTGATGTTGAAGTATGGCAGGGGCAAATTGTATAAAATTAAAAGTTTTAGGTCAATTAGGGGTGCAATTAAAAGAAATCAAAAGTTGAGGGACTAAATTGATTTTTGGTTAAATCCCTAAATTAAAACGGTAAACGCTAAAACGACACCATTTCATTTAAATGAAACAACGCGTTTTAACCAAACAGTACCAAAAAAATATGAAAAACTAGACGACATGTCGTCTGATTACTGTTCGTTTTCTTCTTTCTATTCACCAAAAAAAGCTACAATGGTGACTACTTTTCAGGGGTATAATGCTTCATCTCTTCACCAAACTTGACAAAACATACATTACCATGATGGCTTGACATTTAATCATACCCCGGTATGATTCCTTCAGGCTGATTAATAACACAGTGGTCGTGGCGCTGGTAAAAAAAGACCAATTCATATAGCCTTTAACTGCCAAAATTTGACAGTTAATGATGACCACTTTAAGCCAACGGTTGAGTTTTTTCCGGGCTGAATCAAGGGTCAAGATTTGTCCCCAATAAAAAAAAATATCCCTCTTCGACCCCTTTAATAAGGGTGGATTCCATGCATTGTGAGCGAAGTTTAAAAAATCTAGTTGCATCTATATTTGATTCTTCATCTACACATGAACCTTCACTTGAATAACCATGGTTATTCTCATTGCATCCATCATCATACTCCTATAACGATTAGTATTATCACCTACAACTTTATATATGTTGCTAGAACTAGATTTTGAGCCAATAATCTTTTCTAACATGCTCTTATAAGGAACATAGGGTTCTCTGTGTTTAAATTAACACAAGTATTTTTCAATGAACTAGTTTTATTAGAAGATGCATCTTCATAATATTTGATTGGTGGAACATTTTATTTTTACACTTTACACATGGACATCAAGTTTTGGTTATAACACTTTTAAATTTATCGATGAGATTTTCGATATAATTTTACAATGAAAAATATCATCAATCAATTTGTTCTTATGACATGTAATCTTAATGACAAAATTATAGATATAATATTTCTTCATTTCTTTATTATTTTTATTCTGTTGGTGATTTCATTAGTAATTACCAACAAAATATTTTGTCACCATTATAATCAGACATTACTAACGGATAATATTTTGTGGGTAATTTCATTGCTATTTAACAATTTTTTAGTGATATATGTAAAAGAGTTTATTTTTATAAGTTCACCAAATTAATATAAAAATAAATCTTTCAAATAAAAAAAACTCACTCTTTATTAATGCATAAATTGATACAAAAATATCCCTTATTTTTATGCTTAAATTTAAATAGTATATAGTTAATCGACCAAATTAATCACATTGTGCAAGTTTTATTAAATTAATTATTCATAATAATAAGGTTTTTGTTAACACATACTTTTTTAAAGCTTAGTAGCCCAATTTATCATTTTGTAATTTTAGCAAACCCAATAAGTAGTTAAAATGTAGTCATTTTTATTATATAATAAAACCAGATCCATTTGATATAATAGTATATAAATTTAATGAATGTGACAAAATAGGAAAATATAAAACGACAGAATTCGGTATGATAACAGGGCGTTTCAAGTTGTGTTGTTTTCACTGAGAAATTAATCAACGTAACGGGATAATTTTATCTCTTTCCCAATTTTACTCCAAACCATCAAACATGTCATTGTCACTCTGGCATTTCATTTGCTGTCAAGCAACCATTGGTCACTGAATGCCCGTTAAAGGTCAAAAACTAAAAGGAGGCTATGCTGCAGTGCTTTCAGGTCCACTGTTACCATACTGTACCTAACCCCAAAACCACTGTTTTATTCTGCTTCTCAACAGAGAGATACCTTTTCGCTTGCTCGTGTACATTTGTAAGGCGGTAACACAATTCAACGGCGGAGATTAAACCACTTGTTAGACAAAGAAACAAAAATGGTAGTGGTTTTGTTTCAGAGGGCTGCTATCCATGTGGCAGTCTCTGCTTCTATTAACTTTATGTTGCCCTATGCATGGCTAGGAGGTCACACTAATCCACGACGCCAATTCACCTTTTACGCTTCTATATAAGCTAGGCACTGGAAACTCTTTTGAGTCACACAGCAAACCATCTTAAGAGGGGTTTCTCTCCTCTTGTTCTTACTCTTCTCTTGCAGTTGTTCTTTAGCTTTGATCTTGCTTTCGTTTTCCATGGCTGCCTCTGTTGATCCTCTTGTTGTTGGTCGTGTTATTGGTGATGTGGTTGATATGTTTGTCCCTGCTGTAAAAATGTCTGTTTATTATGGATCAAAGCATGTTAGCAATGGGTGTGATATTAAGCCTTCTTTGTCCGTGGACCCTCCCAAAGTGACCATTTCTGGCCATTCTGACGAGCTGTACACTCTGGTTAGATTTTTAGCTGCTTGTGTTTTTAATGTTCTTGCATGCAGATGTCTTTTATGCTAAAATAATATGTACTGTGTTATTTTTCTCTTTGTTTGTGCATGTCGATCTGCTGGGATGCTGTGTTCGATTCTTGCAGATGATTATACATATTTCTAACAAGTTGATGATATGGTTCTTGCAGGTGATGACTGATCCTGATGCACCCAGCCCTAGTGAACCCAGAATGCGAGAGTGGGTTCATTGGTATGTGCTTTTGCAGGAAAAAAAAGAAGAAAAAACACGTTGGATGATTCTTGTGATCTAGATTTATAGTTAAGGAAAAACATAAAACTTAACGTTTTGCTTCTTATTGTAGGATCGTTGCGGACATTCCTGGGGGCACAAACCCTACTCGAGGTGAAAATATATGAAACCTTACCTCTCTCTCTCTGTTTTTTCGAAAAAATCATTTGTTTCTTTACAAACTAATTTCGACCCTTCTATGATCTCTTTAATTTTCTCTTGTTTAACTTATTCAAGATCAGAAAGAAAAACTTGAAATCTCTTTTCATGACCATATACAAGTTGCATGCACGCAAAATCTATGAGCTTATTTTCTACATTTTTCTTCGTTGTTTGTTCATGTTACAAATTAATCTCAAGAAGAAATTTATTGTATTTGTTTTTTTTAATTAGTAGAAAGAAGATCATCGTATTCGTACAAAGCCAAAAGTTCTTATATCATTGCAAGAATTATTGCTAGAAAATCAATGGTCATGAATGGCAGGTAGTCAGTAGAAGCAGCACTGACAAAACCTACTGTGTCTCCCACCTGCTTCCATAGCTAGTCATGCCTCTTTACTGCCAAAACTTCCAGTTCTTTGTTTTTCTTTACTGTTAAGCAAATGCTTGGCAGAAAATTAAAAGAAAAAGAAAAAACGACATGCAAGCACACACTATTTCATGTCCCGCAGCTCGAAGTTTACATCACAGCAATAATTAACAAGATAGTTTATAGTATCTGAAACAAAATTTAGCCAGCAGGAAACACCATCCCCACAGTTTCATTTATGAGAATTAACATCTGTGTGAGTGAAAGTAGGCAGGAATATTTTTCATTTTTTCCTCACTGGCAGACATGACCCCAGGGTGGCATATTGGCAGTAATTTCTCTTCTCTTGCCACGTGTGCATTTGGTAACGTATGCAATTTTTCCCGGTTCCCCGTCATTGCATGTACAATCCTATTAACAAGTGGGTGTCTGCATTGGCTACAAGTATCACCCCCAACGTTGCCACTGAAGTTACACGTCTCATGCCACCTGTCACTTCCACCTCTAAAGCCTGGTGGAAGCTATTATCTTACTGATACGTGGCATATTATAAGCTATCCACGTGGCAAGCATGTGCTATGCCTAAAAATTGAGTTCATGTAGATGATGCTTTACTCCCCAACTTGTGCATTCCCTTATATAAATAATTTGCATGTGTTAATCTGTGGCAATCCTAACAGTTTTAATTATCATTAGCTAGTGAAACATAAATTTTTGAAAATTTATTTCTTATTAATAGCAGAGAAAGAAAGAGATACTCTTTTAGTTAGATCACCATTCCTCTCAGAGTATATCGAGCTATACGCAAATTCAAAGAAAGTACGAACATCACTTCTTATACTGTGTAAATGTTGCAAATAAGCTTTGATATCTATAAATGTTGGACGAGCTTGACAAATATTTATGAAAAAATAACAAATGTGAGTGCGCAACATTAAACATGGACAATTCAGTTTGCATGGTGCCAAGTACTGTTGGGTAATTGGTATAACTAATGTTTGCAGGGAAAGAGATCCTTTCCTATGTTGGGCCTCGTCCGCCGGTGGGAATTCATCGCTACATACTGGTGCTTTTCCAGCAGAAGATGCCGCTGGGGAGCATGGTGGAACCACCGCAGAACCGTTCTCATTTCAACACTCGACTCTATGCTGCTCATTTGGACCTGGGCCTGCCTGTTGCCACCGTCTACTTCAATGCTCAGAAGGAGCCAGCCAATAAGAGGCGCTAAGTTATTAAATACTCTGTGCATGCTCGTTTGGGGGCTAATATGATAGCTAGTATGCAATGGGCTCTAGAAAAATAATGAAACTTGTTTCATTCGTCTTTTTATATGTTTTTATTTACAAGGATATTAGTCTTCCGTTTTTAAGTTTGTGAGTTTAGCTATGTCGTGCTTTCTCTAAGGGTATTGCGGTCGTTGGATCCATTTTTCTCGTTATCTTCATGCATCTGATAATGTGAAAAGAGGACCTGACTCCATGTAAAATAAGTGAAGAAAGTGCATTTAATGCAAGGGTGCTCATTTGTTTTCTTTGTTTCCTTAAAAAATCTTATTTGTGCAAGATATATAATATGGATTACCTTGCTCATGTAAGATTATTTTAACATATAAACACAACAAAAAACTAACAGGATAGATACATCCTGTCATGATTAATTATTAAGTGTTGAAGTAATTATCTAAAATGTTTTGTGCTGTAAAAAATAAAGGGTCTTCTAATATATGTCAATACCTTAAGGTTATTTTCTATAGATGGAACATGTCATTATATTTTTCATTAACTTTTTTCTAGGTAGAATAAAGATATTTTATATGTAACCTAACTTTTATATCTCCATCTATCATGGATATGCTTGGCCCATTTCTAGAGTCCAATAGACTCTAAGCCTTCAATTTGAATCAAATATCAAGAAGAGTTTATTATTTCTCTTATTCTTGAATGAAGAATACATGCAAATATATATAGTACTAGATCAACAAATCTGTCTATAATATTACTCCTATAATTGTTAATTTGTATAAAACAAAGACTATAAGCTTGTATATTACTGCAATCAGATAGAGAGAAAATAGAGAGAAGTGAAGAGACTAAATGAATTCCTTTTCTTTATTCAGCTTTCTTTCTCAATCACACGAGATAATTGTTTATATAGTTGTAGTTAACAAACTAACAACCTTCAGCTAACTAACTAACTGACTGCTATATTATGATTATGACAAGTGTCAATATATAAAGCAATATACTCTAACATTCCCCCTCATGATCAGACTTGGAGAAACCAAGCATGAGATTGCAACAATGAGTGCAGAATAGAGGAGCACTCAACCCTTTGGTAAGAATATCAGCAAACTGTTCTTGAGAGGAAATAAACTGCACTGAGAGTTGGTTGCGTGAAACTCTTTCACGAACAAAATGCACATCTACTTCGATGTGCTTGGTCTTTTAATGCTGAACAGGATTGAAAGACAAGGCAATGGCTGACAGATTGTCACAAAAAAGAACAAGCACACCAAGTAGTGAAATGTGTAGAAATGCTAATAACTGTTTTATCCAATCCAATTCAGCAGAGGTGAACGATAAAGCATGATACTCAGCTTCAGTTGAGGATCGAGAAATAGTTTGTTGCTTCTTAGAGGACCATGAAATTGGATTGTTGCCCAAGAAGACCACCAAACCAATTGTAGATCGCCTGTCATTAAAGTCCCCTACCCAATCAGCATCACTAAAGGCTTTTAACTGCAAATCACCTCTAGTATAGGATAGACCAAGCTGCATAGTGCCCTTAAGGTATCGCAGTATACGTTTAACAGTAGTAAAATGAGACACCATGGGATTCTACATAAATTGACATACTTGATGCACAGAAAAGGCAATGTTAGGCCTTGTGAAAGTTAAGTACTGTAGAGCCCTGACAATGCTTCTAAACAGCGTAGGATTTAAGTGAGGTTCCCCATCCTCTTTGAGTAGCCGATGGTAAGGGAGACATGGAGTATCATAGGGTTTAGCTGTAACCATTTCAGATTTAGTCAACATATCCTTAACATATTTGGTCTGTGACAGAAACAAACCGGTGGCAGTTCGAGTGATCTGGATCCCTAAGAAATAGTGGAGGAATCCTAAATCTTTGATATCAAATCCAGTAGTAAGAGCACTAATAACTTGCTGAATTTCACCACACGCACATCCAGTGATAATAATATCATCCACATAGAGAAGCAGTACCACAATCGCTGGACTAACATGTTTGACAAATAAAGATGAATCGGAGTAGGTGGTTTCAAACCCCACAGAAGAAAGAAACTGAGTAAACCGATCATTCCATAGAGAGATTTATGCAACTTACACACGAAATGAGGATGATTGGAATCTTCAAAACCAGGAGGTTGAGACATATAAACCTCCTCTTGAAGAATGTCATGCAAAAAAGCATTTTTGACATCTAATTGTCGCAGAGACCAATTGAAATGTACAACAAGAGCAAGAACTAACCTGACGGTTATAGGTTTCACAACAAGACTAAACATCTCCCCATAATCCAATCCATGTTCTTAACTGAAACCTTTAGCAACCAACTTTGCTTTATGTCTAGCAATAAAGCCATCAGAGTGTCTCTTGACCTTAAAAATCCATTTACAGCCCACCAGATTCATGTTTGTTGGCATTGAAACTAGACTCCAAGTGCTTTGAGCATGTAAAGCATTCATTTCTTCTTTCATGGCTTGTAACCACACGAGAATTTTGACAGCAGACTTGTAACTAGCTGGTTCAACCAAGGACATATTAGCACCTTCCAAGTCCTGAATACTAGTTGAGAAGGCCTTCTTCCTAAGAATCCCACTCTTGCTTCTAGTCTGCATTGGATGTAAATTGAAGGGAGGGATAGACAAGACCACTTGCAAATTATCAGGAACAAAACCATGAGATTCTGAACCAGAAGTAATGCTGATATCAGGTGCCATAGGAAATAGAGGAGTGGCTTCGAGTGGAGCATCAATGGACTGGGAATGAGCAGAGACGACAGAAGGGACAAGTGTATAGGTACGAGGAAAAAGAGATGGAGAAGCTGGGATGGTTGGGACAATTACATTTTCTGGAGTTACTATAGGCACACGACAAGTGGAAGGCTGACAAGGTGATTGTGATGTTAGTGTGTTTGAATGTGTAGACAATAAATCTGGATATGGAAACTGTTGTTCATTAAATATAACATGCCTAAAGATAAACAATCTCATTATATGTACATGATAACACAAATAGCCTTTATATTTTGTGGCATATCCAAGAAACACACATTTTGTAGTTTAGCCTGCAATTTGGTGCTATTGTAAGGTTTGAGGAGAGGAAAACAACATCAAAAAATTCATTGATGAGTAAGACTTAGAGATGAGTCGAATAACATCTCAAAAGGGGAGCTATGATGAAGAATAGCAGTAGGCATACGATTGATTAAATATGTGGTTGTTTGACAAGCATAGGACCAAAACTGAGATGGCAATTTGGCTGTTTATAATAAGGTGATAGTGTTTCAATGATATGCCTATGTTTCCTCTCAGCTACCTCATTTTGTTCAGGAGTATATGGACATGAGAGGTGATGAGAAATGCCCTTGTCAAGGAGAAAATTCTTTAATCTAGTGTTGGTATATACTCCCCCCCCCCTAAATCAGTTTGAAGAGTTTTAATGGTGGATGTAAATTGATTAATAATAAAGGAATAAAAAAGAACAAAGGTAGAAAACAAATCAAACTTATTTACTAAAGGAAAAATCCAGCAATATCTGGTACATTCATCAACAAAGATGGTGTAGTATCGATAACCATCAACCGATATACAAGGTGCATTACCCCATAAATCAGTATGTATAGTTTCGAAAGGAATTACAGACTTATTGACATGCTGTGGAAAAGGTAGTTTGATAAATTTCCCTTCAAAACATGGATGACACATTATAGGTGAGGTAGTTTTGAGAACATGCACATTAGCTTTATGTAAAATTAGAGAGACAATGTTATTTGTAGGATGACCTAACCTGTCGTACCCTCCCAAGAGCTCGACGTCGCAGTGACCCATCCTCGTAGCGAGGATTGATGTTGGGGTCTTTCTGTTGTGAAAAAGGGAGTCGCCACCTAGTATTATGGTCACTAGGAAACCTAACTGGTCTTTCAAAGATTCTAAGGCAAGGGACTGGTTGCGTAAAGGGAAGGTTTTAGCACCCCTAGTACGCCCTACCTAAGGTAAGCTACTTGGTGTTTGATTTGCCTTATAACTATTATGGTGTTGATGTTCTCTAATCCCATCAGTTTCCTAGGATAAGTCTGCTCTGATGAACGAAATCTAGGGTGCTTTAAAAACCTTTTTTTTATCTTAGTGTTTTAAATTTCACTTGAACAGTGCAAACACAAAGCAAAGAATGCTCACGGTGCGGGAGGTGAAGAGAACAGACTTGGGAGCGAAAGGATAACGACGAGGTTTGAAGGCTTACTGGCTAGTCGATCAGTGCTGCCGTCTGTTGGCGTTCTTCTTTTGAGTTTCCTCCTCTGCAATCTTCATTCCTCTCTCTTTCTTCTGGTTTTCTGCACTTCTTCCTCCCTGTTTTTGCAGGTTTTATATGCAAGAAAATGAAAGCAATGACCGAAAGAGATGATGAGCTGGTGTGGTTGGTGCGGCTAGTAGTGTTACTGCGACTGCTCTTCCTCCTAGTGTGGCTGCCGAAACGAAGGAAATGATGAGCTGACGATGGCGCTGCGGAATGGATGTTCTTCCCTCTGTGTTTTCTTGCTCCTTTGTTTTCTTGTGGGCTGCTATTTCGTTGCACTGCTGGAGGAGAAGAAAGCTACTGGAGATGGAAACGAAGGGACAAAGGCGATGTCGAGGGCGTGCTGGTTGGTCCTCCCGTGTTTTCTTCTGTTTATCTTCTTTCCTCATCCCTATTGTGTTCTTCCTCGTCCGTTTGTTCTCTGGTTTTCCTTCCCGTGCTTCGTGTGTTAGTTCTGCTGAGAAGAAATGGTTGCTGTTGCTGTGGGGTTCGGTGGAGGTCGGTCTTAAGAGAAGCTGCTGGATCATGGGGGAGAATCTGGTGGTGTTGGGAGGAAGCCGACGATGCCTCACGGTGGTCAGGAAGGTGGCGGTGTGCTTCCAAACGGTGGAGGGAGAGAGCAGAGAGAGAGGTTACAGTTCTTCTATTCCCCTCCTTTAACTGCCCATTTCTTTCATTTCATTTTCCCTTCCCTTTCGTTCAAAAAAACTTTTCCCCTTCTTTCAGTTTTTCCAACCCTCTCTCTCGTTCAAAAAACTCTCCCTCTCATCCTTCTCCCAAAAAAAACCTCAATTGTTACAGATGCTAAGGGCAGTATTTATAGGCGAAGGGGGAGTGGGGAAGGCGTCGCTGTGCATGGGGGAGCAGGGGACACCAGGCGAGATCTTCAAGCAGGGGGCGTGGGACTTTAAGTTTTCGGAGCAACATGCAGTCATTGTTTCTTGTTTTAAGGGGGGCGTGGGGCTCTAGCAGCATGCGGGAAGAGGAACAATGTCAAAACGACACTGTTCAGTTTCTTTTTTTTAATTTTATTTTATTTATGGGGTACCCAAAAATGGGTTACAACATAACCTATGATGCCACAGATTGGACTGAACAAGTTGACCAAGAAAAACCTGAGCTGGATATGGCTGCTGGGAATTTGAAGGTGAGAAAGAGTGGATAGGATACAATCCATTACTGCACAACCCCTTGTAAATGATCTTCCCTATGGCTTTATCCTGAATCCAAAAACAGAAGGCATCAAATATAAGCCAATAATTATTGTCAAGGCAAAGTCGATGGACTGACAAGAGATTCTGAGTGAGTTGAGGAACACAAAGCACATAATTCAATTTAATTGGAGAAAGTGATGAAGTAATGGTAGAATGACCAATATGAGACACTGTCAAACCTTCACCATTGGTAGTGTGAATGATTTCATTTGTTAGATATGGTGAGGCCAACGACAGATTGCCCAAATTAGCTATCATATGGTTGGTGGCACCAGAATCAGTCAGCCACACTTATGAAGGACCTGAAAAACATGAGGATGAAGAGGCAAAGTTAAACCCGTGTGCATAGCTTGCATAGGAGGCTGTTGAGCTGCTCTGTGTTGTGCAGATGTGATTGATACATGTTGAGAAGGAGCTGGAGACGAATTATACTGCAAGTTTTGTGGTGGCAGATGATAATAAAGCTGTGGAGAATAAGAAGCGTTGGTATGCACCCCAATATAGTTAGGACCTTTATCATTATAGAAGCAATATCAGGTGGTATGATTACTTCTTCCACAAATATGACATTGGTATGTTGAGGAGATAAATTTCCAGAAAATAGGGCAGTGTGGCCCTCAGAGTTGCATAAATGACAAATTGGAAGCATTGATGCAGGAGGAGTTTGAAATTGCTGACTAGGAGATGAACCTAGAACTCCAGGAGTAGAGTTGGGAAACACATGTGGCAGGGGAGAAAATGCTGATCTAGAAGCATAAAATCTATATCCTTGAATGACGCGGCCTCTACCCCTGTTCTTATTCCCATTATAGGACTAAAAGCCTCTATTATTCACCTGAGATTGGCCATGATTTAAAAAGAAACTTGGTGACTAAAAAGGAGCCCCTTGTGTGGAACCTGTATAGGCAACATAGCTGTCATAAGAAGATTATGAACTGAAGTGTCAACAATCATTTCTTCTACAAGTAACTGCGATATAAAGTCTTTAAATGAGATCACACTTTCACGCCCTCTAATAACACATTTGAAGGTGTTATATTCAACAGGTAGATCATTCAAAGCAAGAATAACAATATATTCATCTGCAAAAAAGACCCCAGCCGCAGAAAGGTAGTTCCCTAACCTCTTTAATTCGATGAAGTTACTGTGAAATTGAATCTGACCCCTTTTTAATTGTTTACAGATTGGATTTCATTTGAAAAATGCTAGTCCTAGATACAGTGGAGAGTTGTTCCTTCAACCTAGTCCATAGATCCTTAGAACTGATATTACCAATTGCACAAAACATAGCAATAGGTGATAATGTGGCAGTGATCAATTGCATAATAGCTCGGTCATGCATTTTCCATACTATATACTCATCAGTAGGGAAAGAAGAAGTAATACTAGATTCATCATAGTTTGAATCATGTTGAGGTGGACAAGGGAGCAAACCATTAACATACCCCATAATTCCATTGCTTTCAAGCAACAGTTGCAGCTGAAGTTCCAATTTAGACAGTTTGAATCATTAAGTTTGACATTAACTAATGTAGAAATAGAGGAAATAAGGGTTGTAATTGGAGATTGAAGTAGTTGAAGTTGTGAAGCAGTAACCATTGTGATTCTTGGATCAATTTGTGAATGAGACAATACACCAAACACTTGTTGTGCACAATACAAAAAAATTACCAGTCAAGAAATGAAGATTAACATGAAGCACTAGAAACTTCAAATGTAAGTAGAACTGCAGAGCACGAACAGAATTGAAGTAAAGGTAACAAAGAATGCGGAAGCAACAGAGGATCAAGAATTTCAAGCGTGAGCAACAATGTGCTTTGATACCATGTCAATCTTTATAAAATAGAGACTATAAGCTTATATATTACTGCAATCAGATAGAGAGAAAATAGAGAGAAGTGAAGAGACTAAATGAATTCCTTTTCTTTATTCAGCTTTCTTTCTTAGTCACACGAGATAATTGTTTATATAGTTGTAGTTAACAAACTAACAACCTTCAATTAACTAACTAACTGACTGCTATATTATGATTATGACAAGTGTCACATTCTAGAGCAATATACTCTAACAATAACTATGAAAGAAATAGTATTGTTCCTATAATCAATCTAACCTACCATATACATTAATACTATAATTAGGAAAGAATCCTGCATAAAAGGAAACATGTAGAACAGGAAAGAATCATAAAGAATCCTGCAGAGAAGGAAATAATCATAATATTTCAATACTCCCCGTCAAGTTGGTGCATGGATATCACACATGCCTAATTTATCCAGGAACTATGAGAACACTTGCTTTGAAACTACCTTGGTTAGGATATCAACTAATTGATTATTGGTATGAATTTTTGGTAACTCCATGCTTGATATTTTCCCATCCAACTTTTCTTTGATGAAGAATCTGTCTACCTCCACATGCTTGGTATGATCCTGTTGAACTGGATTATGAGTAATGTCATAATATAATTGAATTGGTTGCTCAAGAGGATAGCCCAAATTGCTTAAGAGAAGTTTTAGCCATAATGCTTTATAAATTCTGAGAGACATACCTGTAAATTCAGCTTCTGTACTAGAACGTGCTACTACATTTTGTTTTTTGTTTCTCCATGTAACAAGATTGCCACTTACGAAGGTAAAATACCCTGAAGTAGATCGCCTGTCATTTATTGATCAAGCCTAGTCAGCATCAGTATATGCATCTATATTTTGACAATCTATATTCTTTGTGAATAATATTTCTTTTCTAAGAACAGCCTTCAAATATCTCAAAATTCACATAACTGCATTCATATGTTGTTCTATAGGATTATGCATAAATTGACTGATAATACTTAGTGCATATGCAAGATCTGGCCTTGTGTGCGCTAAGTACATCAATCTTCCTACAAGTCTTTGGTACCTGCTTTTATCAACTGGTATCTAATTAGGATCAACATATAATTTCAAACCTTCTTCCACTAGTGTATTAACTGGTTGACATGCTGACATATGAGTCTCTTTTAGTAAATCTAAGGTATATTTCCTTTGGGAAAGGAAGATACCCTTTCTAGATCTAGACACTTTGATTCCAATGAAATATTTCAAGGGGCCAAGATCTTTTATTTTGAATTCTTCGAACAAGTAATTATGTAAATTCTTCCTCTCTTCAGGATCATTTTTCGTAACCACCATGTCATCAACATATACAATTAGTGTCGTGATTTTATCTTGCTTTCTCTTTAGGAATAATGTGTGATCTAAATTACTTTGGTGGTAATGAAAGGCTATCATAGATTTTGTGAATTTTCTGAACCATGCCCTTGGAGTCTGTTTCATCCATACAATGATTTCTTTAATCTGCACACCTTTTGGCTGTGTATTTTTGGTATCATGCATCCTAATGGGAGATCCATATAGACTTTTTCAGACAATTCGCCATGTAGGAAGATGTTTTTCACATCAAATTGTTGTAATGGCCAATCCAAGTTCGCGGCTAAAGATAACAAGATCCGGACTGTATTGATTTTTCCTACTGGTGTAAATGTCTTTGTATAATCAATCCCATAGGTTTGAGTGTACCCTTTTACCACCAGTCTTGCTTTAAAACGCTCAATTGTACCATTTGCTTTATACTTTATAGTAAAGATCCACCAACACCCAACTGACCTTTTACCAGGTGGACATTCAACCAGCTTCCATGTTTTATTTTTAACAACAATTGTATCTCTTCATTCATGGTTGTTTTCCATCTTGGATTTGTTAAGGCTTCCTGCACACTGTTAGGAATAGATACAGTAGATAATTGATTTACAAATGACATATTTGATTCAATCAAACGATGGTTAGACACATAATGACTCATAGGGTATTTGACTCAACTTGAAAGTTCAGGTTCATATGTAGGTTTAGGAATACCTTTGGTTTGATGTTGTGGTAGTGTTTTAACTGGCTTAGTTATAAGAGCAACCTCGACAAGTATTTGGTGGATGATTCTATAGGTTCTCAAGTACTGCTGAAGTTCACAACCCATGTATTTTCCACCATAGTCACTGCGAAGAACCTGAATTTTTGCATTATATTGAGTACTCATTATTTTATGAAATATTTGAAATAACACATTTACATCACTTTTCAATTTCATCAAACACACCCAAGTCACCCTTCTATAATCATTAATAAAAGCAACAAACCATCGAGATCCACTCAATGTAAGTACCTTGGATGGTCCCCAAACATCTGAATGTATTACCATAAAAGGAACAGAGCTGCTATTCAAACTTAATAGAAATGAAACACGATGGCTTTTTGCAAGTTCACAAACATCACACTTAAAGCTCGAAGTATCATATTTTTCAAATAACTTAGAAATAACTTTTTTAAGTAACCAAACAAGATATGCTGCAATCGTCGGTGCCATAACCAAATGTCTGATGACTTCTTCTCTCCTTGAGAACCATCTACTGCCAAGGCTTGACGCAATTTATTTGAACTATTTGAAGTCAAGTCGAGGTAGTATAGCATCCCTCGTTTAATACCACAACCAATTGTCTGCCTTGTTTGAATGTCCTTAAACACATAAGAGTTAGGCCAAAAAATGACAATACAAAATAAGGCAATGGTTATTTGGTAGACCGATAATAAATTATAATTTAAAGATGGAACAACTAAAACAGAATCTAAACTCAAGTCATTAGTGAGAGTTACTGATCCTTCCCCTCTAACTGGATTTCACGTGCCATTGACAGTGGAAACAAATTGTTTGGAGGATGGTTTTGATTAATGAGACTTGACTAGAATCAAATGTCATGTGGTCAAATGCACTAGAATCAATTATCCATGCACTATTAGAAACAGATGCATAAACATTAAAAAACTTACCGCTGTCATATGAAACCTTCCGAACAGTATTAATTTTGCCATATGTTACGACAACTGTTGTAGTAGAGGATGTCATCTTTGGGTTCTTCTTTCGTGGATCACGATTATGATCCCACTAGTCTGGATATCTTACCAGTTCAAAGCATATGCTTTTAGTATGACCGTTTTGATCACAGTGATTGCATTTGTATGCAGATTTATCAGCCCATTCTTCTGATGATTATATCTTGTTCTCTCCTACTAATACTTGCCAAATCGATTTTGGGCCACCATTGCTGAGGTTTCAAAGTGTTATGTTTCTCCGTTCATCATTATACGTCGAATGGATTCACGACGGATTAATGCATAATACTCTTCTAGTTCAGGAACTGGTTACTTTCTCAGAATTTCTCCACGGATTTGTTTGAAGTCATCATTTAATCCATCAAGAAAGATATACACCCTCTGCCGCTGGACCAGTTTTCTATAAAATTCAACATCTTTCTCACTATCCATGATCACCTTATCACGGTGATCTAATTCACCAAAGATCTTAGTCAGTTCCCCATAATACACAGACAATGTTCTGCCCTTTTGTTTGGCAGATATCACCTTCTTGTTTAAGGCAAAGACTTGAAGCTCATTTGTTCCATCATAGAAAGCTTTAAAGAGAGCTTTCCAACTATTATGGGCAGTAGGTAAGTGCAGGTATCTCTTCATTATTTCTGGAGTCATAGACATTGTCGCACGTCAAAATCCGCGCGGCGTCCACTGGTGATTTTTTTTATTGTTGGTGTTTCACTTGGTTTGTTGGAGTCGCCACCTAGTATTATAGTCACTAGGAACCTATGGTCTGTGAGAGTCTGAGTAAGGGACTGGTTGTGCAAGGGGAAGACGCATCACCCCCAGTGCACCCTACCTAAGGTAAGCTGCATTGTTGTTTGATTGTTTTTCTAGGTCGAGTTTTTATTCGTTGGTCTTATCTAAGGTTTAAGGCAGATCTCCCTTCATGAGGGAGTCTCTACCTTATCAGGTTCAATCCTAACCATTCTAAAGTCTGAATTTTAAAATTGCTTTTATTTACACCTTGTATCTTTAATACCCGAGGGTGTACTTTATCGTGTAATTTTACACCCCACAAATATTAAAGTCTACATCTGGATCCTAGAAAAAAAGTTGAAATAAAAGTTTTTGACATTTTGGCCAAACCCTAACAGATGATTATAAACTAGTTATGATATCCATTTTTTGGATTTTTAAAACATGAGAAAGATGCAATTTTTTTTATTTTGTTTTTGAAAACAAACATGCTTGGAAAATTATTTAGGACTTGGCCATATGCAATAAAATATTTTTTTTCCTTTTTGAAATTTTTTTTTTGAAATATTTCGAAGAAAACCGGGTATTTTAATACCGGATTTGTATCTTACAATGTAAGTATACAAACCAATATTAAGCAAACTTGGTGGAAAAACATTTGAGAAAACCACAAAATTTTTTAAATGATTTTTTTTTTAATATCTTTGAAATTTTTTTCTGCATGAACAGTAGATATGAATAGTAAGGGAAAGAAGAAAGGGAAAGGGAGCGGACCACCTGGCGTGGCGGCGATGGCTGGCTGGAGGAGGAGGACCTGAAGCTGGTGGTGGAGATGGCGGTGGAGTTGACCGGAGCGGCTGCAGCTGGAAGAGGAAGAAAAGAAAAAAAATCTGCAGCAGGAAAAGGGAGGAAGGCTGGTTTTTTGGCTTACTTTGGACCTGATTTTCTCTTCTCCTTTAGCATGAAAATTGCTCCTATTTATAGGGCTGGAAAGAGGGCAATCTTGTCTTCAATGGGAAAAAATATCAGCCCTTGATTCGACCTGAGTGATCCAAACCGTTGGCTCAAAGTGGGCACCTCGAACTGCCAAATTTGCAGACTGCCCGAGGTGCACACTTTGGGCCAATAAACGGGGCCGTTTCAAACCTTTTTGACCCGACCGGACCACTCCCTGGGATAGAGGGTTTCTAGGTGGACATGTTGGTGCATGCTTTGTCGGATTTGGGGGCCAAACGAGGCAGAAAACACGGCCTGAAGTCGGCCACTCGGGCAGCTCAGTGGGGAAGAAGATGAACAGTATCAGGCGACGCGTCGCCTGGTCCTGCCCCTTTTTTTGGATTCAAAATGGCGTCGTTTTGATAAAAATAGGGAATTTTTCTGAATTTCAATTTAGTCCTCCGTCTTTCAATTTCATTCAATACTATTCCCTAATTGACCCTGAAACTTCTGATTTGATGCAATTTAGTCCCGGCGTAACTTCATCTTCGGCCCCAAAGTTACGCGCCTTTTGCAATATGGTCCTTGGTCTCGGATTTATGCAATTTCATCCCTAATTGACCATTAAACTTTCAATTTCTTCAATTTGGCCCCCCGGATTTTGTCAATTAGGCCCCTGCAATGTGGAGCCTCTTGCAGTTTGGTCCTTGGCTTTGGATTTTGTCAATTTAACCCCTAATTGGCCCCAAAACTTCAATTTTCTTGCAATTTGGCCCCTAATTTCAATCAATTAACTTGGTAAAAATTAAATTTGGTCTTTTAAAATTCCAATCTTCTCCATTAAGCCCAAATTAGGCTCCTAAACTTAATTTTTCACCAATTAAGCCCCAAATAAAATTAATTTGACCCATTTAAAGTATAATTAAGTCCTTGCACTTAATTAAATCCTTCATTTGGACCTAAATTAATTCTTAAACATAATTAAAATTTAATTTGGCCCATGATTAAATCAAATTGGCCTATTAAAAATTTAATTATGTTATTGGACTTAATTTTTATGCAAATTTGTCCAATAATCATTTAATTTGACCTTGAATTTGCTTTTTTTCTCCGATTTTGGGCACAATGGGGCGCCGAAAGGCCTTGAATTTCCTCCGAAAATTGCAGATTGATTTTTGTCTATTTTTCTTGATCAGTTTTCTCCACATTGCCAGCCTGTATTTTATTTTTTGATTTTTATTTTGAAAAAAAATGAATTTTGGGGAATAACCCAGAATTGGGTTATGACAGACATCAAGAGCCATCTCTTGAATTATTAATTATATGCATACCATTTTTTGTATCTCTCTTCTTTCTTTGCAGGTGTCTGTGTACCACGAATGAATGAGAGTTTCTCCTTCTCAGCAATATGCATTTCAATGATTTGAGACCACATTTCATAGTTTGTTTCATTTAGTAGAATTCCTGCATTAAACGAGGATCCTTCAGATTGAATAATAATTGGACCAAGTTTGTTACCAAAAGCTTCAACATCTGGTATGTTCATAGTGGCGTTTAAAAGAAAGAAAGAAAGAAAGAAGAACTTTTCAAGAGGCTCTGATACCAAGTTTGAATCAAATATCAAGAAGAGTTTATTATTTCTCTTGTTCTTCAATGAAGAATACATGCAAATATATATAGTATTGGATCAACAAATTTGCCTATAATGTTACTCCTATAACTAGGAAAGAAATAGTATTGTTCCTATAATCAATTCATCCTACCATATACATTAATACTATAATTAGGAAAGAATCCTACAGAAAATGAAATCTGTAAAATTGGAAAGAATCATAAATAATCCTGCAGAGAAGGAAAGAATCATAATATTTTAACACCTTCATTAACAATATTTTTCTAACATTCTCCTATTTGGTCCATATGGCACCATATGAAAAGTGCCAGTATCTTTATAGAGTTCAAAATATCTAATATGTGGAAACACTCACACTTAAGTCAAGAATATAATATATGAATCATAGTGGTCATACTTGATAATGAAGTAATTCCTTCCATGTATTACAATACATTGCATCCTCAAAATAAAATCTTAATGAGCAAATAAACTTTATTAATGAACTTTCAATAAGTCATTTAGGCTTAACTTTATATATCCCAATAGATATGAAAAATAATATTTTATATGCACAAAACATCACTTTAGTCTCTAAGAATAACATAAAGAAAAATATCTAGACAATCAACTAAAACAAAATGAAGTCAAACATCAAATGGGATAGCTAGACCTATATTATCCACATGATCTCTATATTGTTTTATCAGCAATACTTTAGTTATGGGATCCGCAACTATTAACTCAGTGTTAATATGCTCAATAAGCACTTCATGTTCCTTCACTTTCTCTTTTATAATAAGATATTTTATGTCGATATGCTTGTTTTGGCTTCCACTTCTATTATTCTTAGAGAATAAAAGTGTAGCCAAATTATAACAGTATATCTTTATTGGTCATAATATGGAATCGACAACTTTAAGACCAAAAATAAAATTTCTTAACTAGATTATTTATGTCGTTGCTTCATAATATGTAATGAATTCTTCTTTTAGGAAGCGTTTGGTAATGCGGTGCAAACCACGTTCCCAAAAAAATTAATTTTTTTTGCTAAAATTTAATATGGTTTGTATGTTTTGGATCGTTTTGATATGCTGATGTCAAAAATAATTTTTAAAAAATAAAAAAAATCATTGGCATGCATTTCGGCACAAAAAGTTATTTGAAAAGCAACAGCTACCACACTGTCAAACATATTCTCATAGTAGATGAAGCAATAATAGTTTGCTTAGTACTTTTCCAAGACACAACTCCTTCAACAAAAAGAAAACAATATCCTAAAATAGACTTTTTGTGTTTACATAACTAGCAAAATTCGAGTCTGAATAAGGAATCACCTCAAGGTGATTAGTATGTTTGAAGTCAACCTGTGGTTCCTTGTAGATACCTAATGACTTTCTTAGCAACTTTCCAATGTTCATTCTTGGATTACTTTGGAACTTTTCCAATATTCCTACTGCAAGTGCCAAATTAGGTCTTGTATAGACTTATGCATACATGAAACTGTCAACTATAAATGCACAGGGAATATTACTCATCTGCTCATTTTCCAATATATTTTGTGGGCATTGATTTTTATTAAATTTGTTCCCTTTGAAAATAGGTTCTATTGAAATAGCATAATTTGACATCCTTAATCTTTCCAAAACTTTTTCAATATAGACTTTTTGAGACAATTCTAAATATTCTTTGAGACTTGTCTTTGTGAATCTCTATGCCAATGATATAAGAAGCTTTACTCAAATCCTTCATATCAAATTTTTGAGAAAGAAATTGCTTGGTCTCATGCAGCAAACTGAAATCACTACTTGTAAGCACAATAACATCTATATATAAGAAGAAAGATATATTTTCTCCTGCTAAACTTAATGTATATATATATTGATCAACAATGTTCTTAATAAAACCATATGAGACTATAACATAGTGAAATTTAATGTACCACTATTAGGAGGCTTGCTTTAGTTCATATATAAATTTCTTTAGCTTACAAAACAAGTGTTTCTTTGTGTTAGCATGAAAGCCTTTAGGTTGATTCATAAATACCTCTTCTTCCAAATCTCTATTTAGAAATGTTGTTTTCACATTCATCTAATGTAACTCTAAATCAAAATGAGTTACTAATGCCATTATTATTCTAAATGAATCCTTCTTATAAGCTAGAGAGAAGGTTTCATGGTAATTTATGCCTTTTTTAGTATAACTCTTAGTTACAAGTCTAGCTTTATATCGCTTGATATTACGAGAAGCATCTCTTTTGGTTTTGTAAACCCATTTACAACTTATGGCTTTAGATCCTTCTTGTAATTCGACAAGGTCCTAAACATGAATTTTAGACATAGATTCCATTTCTTCCTTCATGGCATTATACCATAGAACAAAGTTTTCTTAATTCATGCATTGTGAAAATAAATTTGGATGATCTTTAGATCTAACATCAAAGTTAGACTCTTGAAGATATACAACATAGTCATTAGAAATTATCGGTCTCCTTGTTCTTGAAGATCTTTTTAATTATTCATTTTTTTCATGTGGGTTTACTTTATCAAGAACTAATTGCTCTTGAATTGGTTGCCCTTAAATTAGTTGTTGTTTAAAATTATCTAAATGATTTTCTTGATCAATAACTAATTGTCTTTTATCTTTATACAACTCAGTTGAATCTTTTGTTTCCTCGAATTCTATCTTTCTTGTAAAATCACTCCCACTGAAATTAAGATTATCAAGAAATTTAGCATATTGCCTCTACTATTCTTATAGTATGAGAAGGGTAACAAAACATATATCTTTTATAGTTTACTACATAACCAATGAAATATCTACTAGTTGTTCTTGGGTCTGATTTCTCTAATTAAGTATTATAAATCCTTACATCAACAAGATAACCCCATACATGTTTATGATTTAAATCGGGCTTCCATCCATTCCATAATTTAAAAGATGTCTTAGGTATAATTTTAGATGAAACTCTATTTAAAATATACACAACATTCTTTAGTGCTTCACTCTATAAGGATAATGGTATATTAAAATTACAAATCATGCTCTTTATTATGTCTATAAGTGTGCGATTCATTCTTTTAGCTACACCATTTTGTTGTGGTGTGTCAAATATTATATATTGTGCAATAATATCTTTGTCTTCAAGGAATTTTGAAAAATGGACCCGACATTTATCCTTTTTCTATATACCTACCATAATACTCTTCACCTCTATTTGAGCTTACAATCGTTATGGTCTTTTCCTTTTGTTTCTCTACCTCAGACTTATAGGTCTTAAAAGCTTCAAAAGCTTCAGCCTTTTCAAATAAGAGATAAAGATACATAAATCCATAATGGTCATCAATAAATGAGATAAAATATCTTTGACCTTTCAAAAATGAAGTATTAAATGGTATACAAATGTTAGTATGTATGATTTCTAAAATTTGTTAGCTTCTCATGGCACCTTTAGTGGTTTTGTTAGTTTGATTTTCCTTTATGTAATTTATATAAGTACCAAAATCAATAAAATCAAGAGTGCTTAAAACTTTATCATTCACTAATCTTTTAATTCTTTTAATAGAGATATGACGTAATCTTTTATGCCATAACATAGAGGAATTCTCATCAATTTTGCTTCAATTAATACTGAAATCAACATGTATTGATAAATAGTTGGGATTAAAAATAAGATTTAGATCAATTATATATAAATCATCAATTAATGTTCCACCACCAATAAAAACTTTATTTTTTAAAATACTAAAAATATTTCTAACAAACAAAAATCTATAACCAACATTATAGAATCTAGAAACTAAAACCAAATTTTTAGAAAATGATGGAACATAGTTAAGAATAATTAGGAAAAACAAAGAATATGGCAATATGATAGCTTTGGAGGTAGACAAAGGAGTATCAACAAGTTTGCAAGTTATTATACCAGCCCAAGTGAGGATGTCAAGTGTATATTTATGTGTCATAGCACAAGACCCATACCAGTAGACTAGACCTCAATACCTAAAAATAATAAACAGTACTCAAGTCGTAAAGCTAAAATTCTGAGCTTAGTAATTGTATGAGGCGTTTAACCATAAGAGAGTTGTTACCTGTAAGCAGAATATTATTAATATAGACCAGGAGTTAACAAATATCAGTACCAACAGAGAAGATAAGTAATGAGGTATCAACCTTGGAGGTGCAAAAAGCAATTGATAGCAGAAAGTCATTCAGAAAGGAGAGCATAATCAACAAAACCTGGAGGATGTTTCATATGGACCTCTTCGTCAAGAACTTCATTGAGAATTGCATTATGAATATCAAGTTGATGAATTTTCCAATCACATGAAATTGCAATAGAAAAGACTAATATAACGGTCGCTTGCTTGATAACAGGGCTAAATGATATTGTCGTTGTGATTACCTATATTGTTGTTTATTATGATTATCTACAAGTTATCATCATTGTGGTTTATTAGGATTTTCTAATAGAAACCGTCGTTGTGATTTATTTCAATTATCTAATAGTTATTGTCATTGCAGTTTATTAAATAATTAAAAAGAGCAAGGAGGGTAATGTCTTACCTTGAGTTTTTATTATACAATCTTCATAGAAGTCAAATTCTACTTCAAATGCTTCTCCTATAACTCCGAAACAATATAATTAGTGTTCTTACCACTAATTAAAAACCAACTTAGAAATTTCCTTACATCCTAAAATTTCAAATTAATATCCACACATCTCAACCATTTGTTATACTACAATTCTTAGTTTAATATTCATGTCATAAATTAAATCCTCACTTAGAACTTTTACACTACCAATTTCAAACTCTACCAATTAAATCAAACTTGACATGTAACATTTATTTTATTTTATTTTTTGAACTTTCACACTTAATTAAACTCAACCTTATTTATTTCCCAATAATACATAAAACACTACAACAACATGATTTAACTAATTTATCACAACATGCTTCAAAACTTCTCTTTTCATACCAACAACATGCAACACACGGAATTTCATAGTCCAATATTTTTCAAAACATGTCCATCATCAACATCTAGTCGTATTTTAACTCTAATTTCATCCCATTACAATAGTTACTTTCATACATCAACTAATAATACAAAAATTACATAATTAGGCTAAATTCCCAAATTCTCCATCCTTAAAATTATTTAATTGTGGTCATACTTAGAAAAATTCAAGACAACCAGTTAAAATCTTTCAATCGATTCCAAATGTATTTAATACTGTTTGAAAAATTAGGCCAAATGTATTATGTAATACAAAAATTACATAATAGGCCAAATTCCTAAATTCTCCATCCTTAATATTATTTAATTGTGGTCATACTTAGAAAAATTCAAGACAACTAGTTAAAATCTTTCAATCGATTCCAAATGTATTTAATACTGTTTGAAAACACGTATTTCATATATTTTCATCAATTTCCATACTTTACTCCTTACTTAATTAGATATAAGACTCTTCACTAAAATAACTTATTCTACGTAAATCCCAATTTAGCTCAAACATAATTAAATCATATTTTAAAATATATAAGTCCCAATGCACTTTATCCGCATTGATTTCTATCCTAACATCCACAATTTATTCTTCGATCATGTTTATTTTCATATCAAAATGGTAAAACACAACCCATCATCTAATTCAATAATATTTCTCAAGCCACCTTAATAAATTCCTTAACATTTATTTAAACCTCTTTATTTCCTTTTTTGTTCCATTTATATTTTTAACATCAAAGGTTCGAACATCCTTCCTATACTTCCAACATATCACATCATATAAACATATGTTAAATCATAATCTATTTCTCAATTACCAATTCTAAAGCATTTATCATAACCCAAGCACATTTTATTTTACAACATCTCATTTATTTATCACTTTCAAATTTCATTTCCCTACACATACACATGCATTCAATCCAATTCCAAAATTGTACACAATACACAAACACAAAAAATCAAACCTTGTAAACAAATAACTAAATCAATTTCTTAATAAACCTTAACCAAACTTTCATAATTTAATCAAAACATTTATAAATCTCATTTCATAACATGTAAAGCATGATTACTTATATATTCCAAACACATACTTAATTCTCATACACACCTACCACACTCAGTTATACAATTTAATCCAAATTCTCAACTTTTATTTATACCAACTATATCATTATTTCTATGTTGTTAAATTAATATTCAAATATCATAATTCCTAAAAATCTAATTTATATCCTTTACACCAAAAGAAGACAAATTATTTATTATGTTTACACCTATAATTCTATCTTTTTACATCCAAATTTCCAAGCTTCATTTCCCTTGCATTCCAACCATTTTAGGTTCAATATCTTTCTAATTTATATACACAGTTTTCTATTCTTTTCAACTTTAAACTATCTTCAATTTATCAAATCTACTTTCATATAAGATATTTAAACCATTTAAGTCATCTAGTATTTTGACCCCTTTTGAAATTTCACCAACTTACATATTAATTTTCGATTAATATGAAACAACACTAACAAATTCAAGCTTCCTTAATATATACTCCAACATTATATCATAACAAAACAACAATACATACTCATACATAATTCTCTAACATTCACACGTATCTCTTCCATTATATCCTTATATTTTTTTTAATTGTTGTTTTATATAAAAAATTTAACTAACAATACCTTCCTTTTGTGGGCTATGGTTTTTTGATGTGATTCAAGATCAATTGAGCTTTTTGTTGAAACTCACATATGAAATGAGAATCGTCGGAAAGGGGTGCAACAACTTGTGGATAGACAAGCTCAAAAGTTTATGGTAAGTTGGATTTCAATAATTTTTTTCTTGCGTTATTATTTTAAAAAAATTGCTGATTTTTTTCAAGAAACATATAATACCCAATTGTATGAGATATACAAAGATGATCCTTCGACCCATCTAGAACTCGATCTAGATTTATTGATGGTAGTTAGATTGTCTGGTGGACTCAATAGAGATCGGGTTTATAGTATTTCAAACTCTATGGATGAGGATATATATGTGGACGGGCCATAGTGTAATGACCATTGCTTCCTTGTTATCGAGTTCAAGCTTCCAATCTCTAGTCATCCAAGCAATTGTACAAGAACAAATTAAATCTTAGATGCCTCGACTTGGTGCTGAGAAAACGCAAATTAGGTTCGAAATGGCCAAACTTAGGCGTACAAGGAGATATTGTCAAACCTTACTAGTACATGTGGTCTATCTCATCATCCACCTAATCCCAACAATATCTGCCTCTGCCTCCTCGTCCTTCTCATTTAACTTTAATTTGCCACTAGATAAATTGTATTCAATAATATTTTTGAAGTTGATAATAAAATTTTGGTTTTTTTTAATTTTAGTTTCATTCTTTTTAAATTTTTTTTCTTGTTTTGTTTATTTTAATTTTTTAAATATTAAATACAATACCGCAGAATTACCAACAAAATTTGAATCACATATGGAATGACCAACATACCGAGTCCCTCAAAAAGTTCCAAGGAGTTGGAAAAATATTATAGGACCTTGTCATTGAAAATTACAAATGGAATTACTGACAGACTAAGTTCCTCAAAAAATTCCAAAGAGTTTAAAAAAATTATAGGACTTGCCACTGACAATATGTAAATCTCCATCAATAATATGAATTCGATCACCAAAGAAATGATGCCCATAAATTTTTTTTGTTTGACATGTTTTTTTTATCTATAAATCCATTGGTAATTCATTTATAGATAGAATAGAAATCACCGACGATATGTTTTTTGATGACCAGTTATCGTCTATGATTTTTTCTGACAGAATCAGTATTTAAAAATCGATAAAATATTTTATCGGTATTATACAATATTCTGGTTATGTCTTCTCTGCGCTAATTAAATTAACCTCCTGCATCAAGTTTTAAAACACTAGTTATCCTATGACTATAGGACATTCTACGAGTTTAAGATTTCAGAGAACATTTTACTCTCTTTTTTCCCTGTAAAAACATGATTAGTAAATTGATTCCATGTTTAAAATTAATCTCATTTGCTTCTCATAAATAAATAAATAAGTTCATTCTTCAAGAAGCTATCAATTTGGGTGCATTTGTTATTGATCTACAGCGATGCGTTTCAATTAATTTTACCAAATTCAATATGAACGGACGTGATTTCATATATGTAAAATTTTCAAAAACCTAACTATTGTTACCTTTTCCTCTGAAAACTCAATAATACAATTTAGAAACAATATTTGACACAAATTCGATATATTTCTTGAGCGATCAAGGTCTGATTTTCTTAAATTTGCAAACACTGAAATTAAAAAGAAAAAAGAAACACTTATTTTTTGAGTTCTTAATAAAATAAATACTATGTTTTAGTTGTGTATAGACATTTTAAATATCAAACACCCCACAACAAGAAGCAGACACCAAATCAAACACCAGCGCCCAGACTGGTTTGTTGATTTTCTCCCTAGTCCTCCTCCGTATATAGTTTTATATATATATAAAACAGTGATGTTCTTTTAATTCGATAGAAAAAAATAATGCTGTAAAAAAATCAAAAATCTATTAAAATTAATCCTGAATTTTTATTTATTTTTTATTTCATATCCAGTTGGCAGTCATTTCCCCACCATTGATCTTCTGCAAGGATGAACCAACGAAGACAAGAGGGCCATTGCTGTGAGATGTTGACTCTGCATAAATTTCTCGTGAAGAACTCAGGCGTCCCAAAATAATTCCACCAAACAAGTGAAGATGAACCACAAAATGTCTCCTCAGCACAGAGCATGAGTCAAGGGCACATGTGAATGCTGGGGCCTCGGAGGAGACCCACTTTACAAATTATACCATAATCATGGTTGTTCAATTAAGAGGTTGATTCCAACAGTGTTTTTAATTAAATTCTTTGAAATTGGCTAAATTGATCTGGTATCCCATGAGTTGACTTGATAATCTTGATGATCTAGACTCTTTTCTACATCGTCGGACAATGATTATTGTAAAATAAAACAAAGAAAGATTGGTTTTTACTGTAATAATTACTATGGAGCTAGACTCAGCCCCACTATGGACCGCTACAGTGACGTTGATTTTAGCCCCTCTTTTTCATCCCTGAATTTCAATCACTAATTTTGTTTATCAACAATTACCTATCATTTGAGTTGCTAATGAATTTTTCAAAATAGGGTTATGAGGATATGAAAAAATTAAAATATAAGGGATCAACATTGAAACAAGAAACAAAGTGCAACCCTTTTTTTGTGGGGGGCATGAAAAACTACAATCTAGTCCCTATAGCTTTTAGTTTTTCATTTTTAGTTCCTATTATTTTTGGGTTTCCCGTTTCAATGCTAAACTTCATTGGTTTTACATTTTAATCCTCAAAAAAAAGTCATAAGAAGATTTTAGAAGAAAAAAAATAGTTGGTAAACCACGTTCCAATCATAAAAAATTATTGATTTTGATGTCATTAAATTCTTCTAGATGAAAAAATTATTGTGTTTTTCTAGCTTCTATCTCACCGGGAAAAAAAATTAAGGGTAGAGAATAATTTTTTTCAATTTGATTTTGTTTTTTTAAAACCAATTTAGAAGTATTTTGAGAAGTATTTTGAGATCATAAATTGATTTGCTGAGCTTATGGTATTTATTGGGTGCTTATGTGAAAATAGATTCAAAACCGAGTTTTAACCATAACAACCGACTCAAAGGTTCGTGGCAGCAGGCAAGCAACTACCTAGTAATAAACTAGCTTAGCTATGTCCAAACACGGTTCCTTTTTGTCAACAAACCAAGAAAGTGGAAAGAATGATTATAAAGCTACTTACTCACCAAAAATCACGAACAACAAAACAGCGGTTAAGGGCATTGCATAACACAAAAACAGCAGAGATCAACACATCATAATATGTCACAGCTACAGATTCACTAAGCTATGCAGTTGTCTAAAAAATGGCGGATGGTACAAGATGTAGAAGACTTAACAAGCAAATTACAGCAATGGTTACGTAGATGGGAGCTTGATGGGAGATTGAGAAAGAATTGTTGGAGATTTCGGAAGAATCAACGGCTAGAGGCATTCCATCACTGCTAAGGGTGCACGACCTTGAATCAGAACCGTCTACGCTCATCATCATAGCTCGTAAGACTGCAGTAACCGTGTGGATGTAAGCCGTGCGATTCTTCGCAAGTAGCCATGTGAGACCCATCAGCTGGCAATCCTTGTTGTGCATTTTTGTGGTCCTATCCTCTGATTTGCTTGAATTTAAAGCCTTCTTGTTGTTAAGCTGCACCAAATGATTATCAATTAGATAAGGCAAATAAGAAATTACTTACGATTTGAGAAGTACATGTTTTGATGCTTGAAGTTTAAACTACTAATTATTTGGTGCACCTTCTAACCAAAATCTACTGTAAGCTACAGTCCTGTCTTTTGTCATCAGCAACCTTCCAAACGATGTAAGAGAATCCAACCAACTTACAATAAGGAAAGTAAACCAAATAAAAAAGAGGGAAAATAAAAAACTTTCAAGAGTAATTGTGGGGGAAATTCTAAGAGTGAATCAAGCATTGCTAAAGAAAGTTTCATAGAAAAATAGAGAGAAAATCACTGATAATTGAATGTCTTCCATCCAACTGCATATTACCATTGTGAGTATGCATTGAGAAAAAACAAATTTCTAATATCAAACAACACCAGTTCTTTGCTAGCAACACTCAACAGCAACGAAAACGGTGACACTTACAGGAAACTGCCTAATGAATGAACTCTTTAACACTTACTCGCACTCCAGCCAGTGAAAGAGACTACTCCTTTGTCAACAATTGTCTCAAATCTTCACCAATAGAAACTTTCTAAACCTTCCAATGGCTCGCAATGTTTATTTATATATATATATATATTCTCCTCTTAGATTTCTCACTGACAGTAAGTTTCACTTGCTTCTTCTCAGTCCATTAATGTAGATAAAGTAAACAAAAAATGAACACACAGACAATCCCTATCAACTTCTTGATCTTCATTCTTTGACAACAACCATTTAAGGTCAAACCAGAGAATTCAAGAAACAAGTAAAACATAATAATAAGAATTAACAAAAGAGTTTTTTTTTACTTACCAGATAAAGACTGTTTAAGCACTTAGAGCAGCCACCGAGACCAGGAAATCCATTCACATTATTGCTATTACTCAAGCAATTTCTTTCTAATTTCTCAACTCTCTTGTTACCAACAAGCTTTCCCTTTTGGTTCAAAGAAAAAGCTTCAGGACAACTCAAAGGATGCAGTCTGATACCACAATAACAATACACAACATCACAAGTCTCATTAGGCTTAAACAATTCTATGCCTTTCTCTTTCAACCCTTTTGAGAGCCCATCAACACAAGTCTCAGAATCATCAGGAAGCAAAGGCATGTCATACGATGGTGAACGACCTGTATCTGTAGATGGGATTACTTTGTTAGCTCTGCTAAGCGCGGTGGCAGAGTAAGCAGAGTAAAGCCAAGCTGCAAGAACAGGACAGCAACGAGTCCTGCGGAGGTGCCCAGTTGCAGAGGAGCCACTGCCACAGGCTGAATTAATGCCATGAAAGAGCTCATTGGGAAGGTCTAATGGGCAACCAGCAAGGTTGGATTGTTCAGGGAATGCAGGGATTATTGCTGGTGGTGATGGGTTCGGTTTAAATGGTTGAATTGTCGCCGTGTCCGGGTTGGGCAAACCCGGAAGGAGAAGAGGAAAGAGAGCCAGTAACAAGAGGAAAGTAATGTTGTTTAGGGACATTGGTGTTAGAGAAAAAAGATGGTGTGGAGTAGAGGGTGGTCTGAGTCTGCCTCTTTTAGAGGGTGTTGAAGAGTGTGTGATGAATAAAGGGTAAAGCTACTTCTCGGGGTTAGAGAAAAAAAAGCAAGAAAAAGAATGGTGGGGCTGTGGAAACCTGGGAGATCTGGCTGTATGCTAGCTAGGAGGATATTATATCCAATCCCACTATCCTATTTATGCAGAATGACCCTTCTTCAATAATCACTCCTACCACTGCCATTCAATCCGATATCAAGATCATTAGTTAAAAATCTTGTTAAAAATCCGATATCAGCACCTCTTAACATTATTTTCACATGTACAGAATAAAAATACAGTATTTATTTATCAAATATATAATCATCTTCCTAGAAAAATGGTGTGTAGGAGTTGTTTGGAGTGAGCGGGGATTTGTGAATAGTATCATAGCCTAAAAAGTTTGATTTACGAGGCCTTTATGATGTGTAGACGCATGACTAGTTTCTGTGCTCTGAAGAGTATCTGTTAGCTTGCTGCTAGATTTGGTGATCTCGAGGAGGTTGGATATTGTAATCTTGTTTTGTTGTCTTATGTATTATGTAGGCCTAGAGATTATTCCTAAACCCAGCTGTGGTCCACGATAAGTTTATCATGGGAGTAATGAGCACTTCTTTCACGATAAGATCTTCCCTGTAGTTTTTTTGCATCTTTAAATTTACCAAGCAGGAGCTCCAGCTCAGAATGGCTAGTTTCTTTTCTTTTTTAACCAATCTGTTTATGCTTTCTTTTGGTGGATTTTGTAAACGAATAAAAATGAAAAAGATATATATCCTACTCGAAAAGAAACACTCTCTTTTAAATCTTTATAAATATAAATTCTTATTATGTAATAATGATGAAGTAGCTCATCTAGTGGGCTTTTTAATATTATTATATGGTATTTATAGTATCAAAATATGACACTTACACTTGATATCTAGATGAGATTAATTTGTTTTTGAATTAATTTCTTTAATTTTTGTAATTAGTTTTAATATTTATAATTATTGTAAAAAAAACTGAATAATAATTAAAAATAAAATTATTTCATTAATAATCATATAGTTTTATTAACAGTTATAATATTAAAAGACATATCACTATATAGAAAATATATATACAATTAAAAAAAACATATTTTTTTTCATTAATTTGTTTTATCTTCTTTACTTTTTAGAGGCTTAGCGAACTTTAAAAACTTATTTTTATTTATCTTTATATGGATAAATAAACATCTCTAAAACAATATTTTCATGTCTCCGGAGGTAATGACAAACAAATAAAATTTGGAAGCATGCATAGAAATGGAGGCAGCATTGTAGAACTTAGAAACAACACAAAAATTACTGTAAGATTTTCGCAATTGCCAGAGTTGTGCTGGGTTAATGTGGTGGCATGCAATCTTATCAGTTCTGCAGCCCAAGGAATTGCACGAACATTTTCTTCTGTCTCTTTATCCAGGCAGCCTTGGTCCACTGAACATGGCTTCCAAAGATGAGACTTTCTTTAGGTTGGTGACACCTCAAATCATTGATGCTGTATTAAACTTATACTATAATGTTTGTGCTGTATTAAACAGAAGAATAGACCTACTAGTCTCTCTCTTTTTTTACTTTTATTTTTTTCAAATATTCATTGACTGTTATTAATTATTTGATTATCAACTTAGAGCTCAAAAGCCTAAAGATAAAAAAACAAGCCGGCCGCTCATCCTGTTTTTTCATTTTGGATAATGGGAATCTTCCTCACTCATTCTAGTTTTTTTTTTCTAAATAAAAGAATGAAAATATATAAATTCTGTGAGTTTAATTATTCATATGCATACATATATATTATTGATGGATTATATATTATGATAATAATTAGCTAGCTAAAGTTGTTAATTTCTCCTTCGGTCTTTGTTGCCATCAATTTCATCCGCTGGTTGTAATAGTATTCGAGTTAATTACTTGGCTAGAAACAACTCCAACCCGGTTTATTTTAAGAAAAGCTAAAAAACATGGGGAAAGTATTGTATTTTTTTTATAAAATACTGTAAATTGTTATAGTATTTTGTTTTTTTTACACATGGTTTTTTTATGATTTTTTTAAAATTATTTTTCTCAATTTTATTTTTTAATATTGAGATGATTGAAAATTTAGTTTTACATTTTTTTTCCCTTTTATTTCGTCTTTCTACAAGGTTAGTGTGGTTTGCGGGTTTATCAAGGTAATCTAAGCTGCCCCAGATTTTGAATGTGGCGTATTTGTTTTTTAATGATGTGGGGAAAGCATTGTAACTTTCCTCACAAAACACTATGGATTACTATAATGTTTCCTCACTTTGTTGTACACATGGTTTTTTTTTGTTTGATTTTTTTCAAAATGCATTATAACTTTCCTCACATAACATTGTGGATTGTTATAGTGTTTCTCCACATTGTATTTTTTTTACACATGATTTTTTTATGATTTTTTTCAAAATTATTTTTATCAATTTTATTTTTTAATATTAGGATGGTTGAGAATTTAGTTTTGTAATTTTTTTCTTTTATCTTGTTTTTTTATGAAGTTAGCGTGATTTGCGGGTTTGTCGAGGTAATCCAGGTTACCCTAGTTTATCGATGTAGTGTGTTTTTTTTTAATGATGTGGGGAAAACACTGTACCTTTCCTCATCAAACACAGTGGATTGCTATAGCGTTTCCCCATATTATTATTTTTTAACACATGGTTTTTTTTGTTATGATTTTTTTTCAAAATTTTGTATGTTGATTTTATTTTTTTAATATTGAGATGGTTGAGAATTTAGATTTGTAATTTTTTTTTCTTTTTATTTTATCTTTTTATGAGGTTAGCGTGGTTTGCGGGTTTGTCAAGGTAACCAAAGTTGCCTAAGTTTATGGATGTGGTGTGTGTTTTTTTTAATTGAACTTGATGTTTTTATAGCCTATTTTTTTCTCATATTGTTAAAAAAAATAATAGTTTTTAAAAAGAACCATGTTATTAAATTTTATGAAGTAACAAAAATTAAAAGATGTACTTTATGAAGTAACAAAAATTAAAAGATATGGGAGAAGCCACTGTTCACCCAACACCCTCTACACTGTGGATTACAATGGTAATCCATAGTGTTTTGCTTTCTTTTTCTTTGTTTTTTTTGAATTTTTGTTATGATTTTTTTTCAAATCTATTTTTGTTGATTTTATCTTTTAAAATTAAGATTGTTGAGAATTTAGTTTCGTAATCTGCTTTTGTTTTTTCTTTTTTTTTCTTTATATAAGGTTAGCATGGTTTACAAAATTTGCCAATGTAACCCAGGTTGTCCTGGTTTACGAATTTGGTGGGTTGTCTTTTTTTTCTTTTTTTAATTGAATTTAACTCTTTTATAATCTTTTTTTTTCTCATATAGTTAGAAAAATAGATTTAGAGAAAAGTCATGTTATCAAACTTTATAAAGTAACAAAAATTAAAGGGTGTGAGGAAACCATTATTTACTCATACATATATTGCATTGTGAATGACAATAGTAATCCACAATGTTTTGCTTTCTTTCTTTTTTCTTTATGTTTTTGAATTTTTGTTATGATTTTTTTTTAATTATTTTGTTTATTTCATCTTTTAATATCAGAATAGTTGAGAATTTGGTTTTATAATTTTTTTCTTTTTATTTTACCTTTCTATAAGGTTAACATGGTTTGCGAGTTTGCTAGAATAACTCGGGTTGCTCTAGTTTACGAGTTCGATGATGTGTCTTTTTTTTAATTGGATTTAACTTTTTTATTGTCTATTTTTTTTCACATATAGTAAAAAAAAATGGTTTCGGGAAAAAGCTATGTTATTAAATTTTATAAAGTCCATGGACCTATTCATAGGTTTGACTGATTAACTTGGTTCGCGGGTCTGAGAAGTTTAACTTTTTTTTTAAAAAAAGAATTCATCCTTCATCCTTAGATATTGGGTTAATTGGAAATTCAGTTTCACAATTAGTTTCATTTCGTCTTTTATAAGGTTATCGTGATCTAAAAAACATCTTGGTATTGAGTTAGTGTTTGATTTCATAATCATCTATTTTTATTATCATATAGTTAAATAAAAAATAGATTAAAAAAATTATAATCTTAGTGGAGTTCATAACCCAGTTCACAAGTTTGATATACTAGACCAACTTACCTGATTCATAGGTTTGACAAGTTTACCCATCGATAGGATATGTTTTTTTGTTTTTGGTCTTTTAACTATTTGTAATTTATTCTTTTTCGATTCAATCATTTAATATTAGATTGGTTGAGAAATGAACTGCATTACTGATTTTTGCTTGCTTTTTAGGGATAATTGTCTCAAATAAGTGTATATTTTTAGGTTGGTGCTCAATTTTATGAGAATATATTTTTATTATATAATTACATAAAATAATTATATAAAAAAAGTTATTAAACCTAATAGAGTCCATGACCCGAGTCCCAAAGGGGTGAGGTCAATCATTATCTCAATATTTGTTTTAAAAAATATTATCTTGAAGTTTTTTTAAATGCTAAGTCATGTTTTTATCGATCATCAAGGTTGCATTTGGACCTATGAAATTGATCAATTTAAATCGAGCTAATTCTCATATGGTTTAATTAAAAACTTGACTTAGATAAAAAGTTGAGTCGAAGGGTTTTAAAATTAACTCATTTGGTCAGTTTTAATAATACTATTTAAAAAAATTTCATGCTCTTAAGATTTTTTTACATTAAAAAAAAATGATCCAACTCGCGGCGAAGCGCGAGCCAATATACTAGTATGAACATCAAAGGAGGGCTTTTTGTTTTTGTTTATTTTTTCATTCCTATCCTTTTTTTCTCTCTCTCATTTTCATCGGTTTTTTTTTTAATTTCATACTTTAACAATTGCTTGATTTTGAATTTATCTTCATAAATTTTTTAGATTTGCTTTCTATAAAATTATCATAGTTTCAAATAAACATCCCAATATTTGGTTTATACTCGATTTTACTAGCAACTATTTTTGTTATCATATAATGAAGTAAAAGATAGTTAAAAAACGAAGTTTTTAAACTTAGTTGATGTGAACCTCATGATCACATGTTCACGCAACTCACAACAAGATTTACAAAGAGTCTTGGAAAGCCAAAACATGTCTAATAGGAGTGTGACACAATTGAAACTTGTCCTAAGACACCAATAGTATTGGAATAAGAACCCCCGCCCTACAAATACCAATTCAAGAACGAGAAGTATAAGAAAGACATTACGTAGCCAATTAATCTTTGATAAGTTAATTTAGTTCGTTAGAAAACCAAAGAATGCAAGAATCTTTCTCACACAAGCTGAATAAATTTGGCAGCAATATTATTATCAAGTCTTAATATTTTGTGCTTAAAAAGAGTATTTATACTCTTGAAAATAAACTTTAACACTAATGGGTCAAACATGCAACCAATTTAAATAGAACTCAAACTAATTAAAATAAGGTTTAAAAATAAAAAAAAATAGTCTAAAATTATTTTTCACCTTTTGCCGCATATGATAGTGAGATATACTCAAGATAAATAATTGTTGAAGAATTCTTACTAAACAAAAATCTGATACCTTGTAAAATAAGAATTAATTTCTAAACAATTAATTCTTCTTATTTAATTTGGAATCCTTGTAAAATAAGTAACCCAAAGGTTGCCACATAAGTTCTCAATAGCATTGAGGACTCCTTGTAGTGAATGAAATTTATAACTCTTAAGGTAACAATGTCTTTTCCATTTTCGCACTTTTCTAGCCGATTTTAGTTCCAAATTGAAACATGTCATTCTTTCTCGTCCGGATGAATTAGTAGGATTACTGTATATTGTTGGAAAGGTACAAATGTCTAATTTCCAATACTATTAAAATCACATTCAAACTCTTCTTGTAGCTTCATAAAAGACCCGAAAAGTAGACAAAGGTCTAGACTAATAGATTTGAACTTTTTTAACCTAAACCTCTTGACTAAGACCATTGAACTCCTCTTGGATCTATTTCAATCTTAAAATAGACTCAATGGACACTCATAATGAATCCTTTGATATCATAACCAGGATTGCATCATTCCCTCTCTCCTTAAAAGAATTTTACCTCGGATCATCACCTACATCAAACAAAAAAAGATTAGAAACTTTGAATATAGCATTAACATTATAATCATCTTGTAGATCTACTTTGTAAGCATTAACTCTTTTAAGGAATCTGAATGAATCATCTCATCTAAGCATTAACTTTGATTTTCTATGTCTAGGAAACCTTTATTTTTGAATATGCACCCAAACACAATCTCCTTGTTAAAACACAACTCTTTTTCATCTTTTGTTTGCTTGGAATGCATACTTTTCATTCTTTTTTCTCAACATGTTGTCTTACCTTCTTAAACAATGCTTTCATCACTTGTTCTTTTCTATTGTCATCAAATCTAACTCTTTCATCAACAAGTAAAGAAAAAAAAATCTAGTAGAGTTAAATCATAAGCTATTTCAAATAGTGAATATTTTTTTTCCAATTTAATAGATTAGTACATAACAATTTCTTTTGTAACATATTAAACAAAATTTATAAATGCTTAATATGCTTACCTAGATTTTTTCTATTAATATAATTAAAGTAATCAACAACAAAGTTACATATGAATGCACATAATAAATGTTTCATCAATCTTATTAAATTACTGTGTGCAATAGTAAGACTAAACAACATGATTAGTCATTCAAACAATCTGTATTTGGATGATAACCAATTTTCAAATTAATCTTACTAAACAAATAAGATCCATGCAACTCATTAAGAATATCATCAAGTCTAGGGATAGGATGTCTTGATTGCACCTTTTATTCATGGAAAATCATTATGGATCTCATCAGGAAATACATAGCAGAATCTAGACGACAACTTCGACCCTTTATACGAAAACCTTGCAAAATTTCAATCATCCTGGAATTTTAACACAAGATAAAAATAGATCTCTGGAAACTTGTGGAAAAATTTCCGTAGGATAGTTAGACCAAACATTATGCTTGTTTGCATAAAGCTGCACAGTAGGATAATTTAAGCTTGAATCCAAATTTGATTGTCCTATATCATCCTTAAAATCCTTTAACAAAGATATAGCAACACTAGGAATAAAAGAATCAAGGTTGTTAGTGTTAACCTTCCATACAACTCTTTGGATAAGGTTTCCTCACTTATCAACCTTCATTCTCAATACATCCGTCGTATAATTTTGTTGTATTATCAAAGTCATCTCATCTTTCAAATCCTTCGTCACTTTAGTTGGAAGCTCAAGTTGTTAGGTGAAAGCTTGCATCTGAAAGGTGTTATCTATTTTTAGTTTTACGAACTTGTTATTTTCATATATCTTTGAATCTGGAAAAATTGATGAGTAGCAAGAAAATATATACCTCAAAACTTTTATGTTTCGCATAATTCAAGGTTTTTCACTCAATTTTTTTCACTACATCCATTGCCTCTTGTCTCGTCTTCTTGCGGTTCTTTCAAAATTGAAAATCAACGAACCAAAGTCAATGACTATCATAACACAATCCAAATATATATATCAATAAGATACTAAAAACAAGCAAAACAAAACTATAATTTCATGATTAGCAAAGTCAATTCATACGAAATATGGACGATACAAAGACTCGAAATAAAATAGAAGCAAAAGTTAATGAAAATACTTATTTGACTTTTAAATAACCCAAATATAGCAGAAATAAATTGAAAAGGTTGAAACAAATAGTAGTAAACATGTTTTTGTAACTTGAAACAAATATGACTTGTTATGCAATTTTAAGCACCAAAATATAAACAATTTTATAACAACCTTACATTTGATATGTACCTGTACCCAAAAAACAACATATCTCAATTTATAGATTGTTTTCTTATTCCTAGGTACTGAAAACCCATGTATGATTAGTTTGTAGTAGAAATTAACTCAAAATTAAAACCCCAATCAAAAGATATATAAAAAAGCTCAAATTTATAGTGCGATTTCACCCCAAATAACCAATATATCAATTTTAAAGTGAGTTAAAGATCTTTTGATTCAGTTTCATTATTGTTTGTGTTTTCATGACAAAATTGAATAACATCTATTCTTTTATTTTTTTGACATTTTATGTACTAAGATGCTGAAAACGCAAAGAGAAGAAGAAGACTGCAAAACACAACTAAACTTATGGAACACAAGAAAACAAAATTTTCAGAAAGATATGACTTTATTTTGGAGTCTAGTTTTGATACCAACAAATGTGAACCTCATGATCACATCACATGACTCACAATAAGATTGACAACGAATTCCAGAAAGCCAAAACAAGTCTAATAGGAGTGTGACATAATAGAAACATTTCTCAAGACACCATCACTATTGGAATAAGAGCCCACACCTATAAATATCAATTCACAAATGAGAAATATATCATAAAGCTAATTAATTTTTTTATAAGTCAATTTAGTTTGTTAGAGAATCAAAGATGCAAGAATATATGTCACACAAGTTGAATAAATTGGGTAGCAACATTATTATCAAGTCTTAAAATTTTGTACTTACAAAGAGTATTTATACTCTAAAATATAAAACTCAAACACTAAAAGGTCAAGCATGCAACCAATTTAAATAAAACCTAAACTAATTAAAATAAGGTTTAAAAATAATAAAAATAAATAAAATAATACTATAAAATTATTTTTCACCTTTTGCCCATATGATAGTAAAAAATTCACAAGATAAATAATTGTTGAAGAATCCTTAGTGAACAAAAGTCTAATGGCTTGTAATTAATTTCTAACCAATTAATTCTTCTTGTTTGATATGAAATCCTTGTAAAATAAGTGACCAAAAGGTTGTAATATAAGTTTATAACAGCATTAAAGATTCCTTGTTGTGAATGGAATCCATAACTCTTAAGGAAATAATGCATTTTCTGTTTTCACACTTTGAACACGTTGTCCTATCTCACACTTTGCTTACAGACCTACCATATATCTTTGAAAAGATACAGATGTCTAGTTTCTAATAAAATTGAAATCGCATCGAAACTCCTCTTGTAGGTTCATATATGACCTTAAAAGTATAAAAAGGTCCAAACTAATATATTTGAACATTTTTTAACCCAAACCTCTTGACTTATCTCATTGAACTCCTCTGGATCTAATTCGTTTTAATCCTTAAAATAGAACAAATAGACACTCCTAATGGATCCTTTGATGTCATAATTAGGATCGCTTCATCAATGGAGTCCATCACCTTAATTGTGGATTTGGCGGGTTAAGTTGTGAAACCCGAGTCAATCAAATATGTCGCTATCACAATATTAACAAAAAATGTTCATCTTGATTTTTTAAATTCAAACCATGTTTTTTAACAGTCGTTCAAGTTACCTTTGGACTTTATAAATTGATTAGATCACATTAAAGCAACTCCCACCTGATTTGATTTTAAATCTAGTATCTGTAAACTTGATTGAATGGTTTTGTTCATCAGAATAAGATCACATGTTCTCTCAAGGCATGAATATGAAAGATTGTGCTTAAAATTCTTCTACGGGATTACAATATGAAGATTTTAGGTTCAAAATCCAGTAGTCTAAAACATAAGAGTTTTTTTAATAAAAAAAAATTCTTTTGAGATTTTCTTTTTATCATCTGGTCATTCACTAAATATTATTCTATTAAGGTTTAGAACTTTGGGAAACCCTAAACAATAGTCCAAGCTAAAAACCCTTGTTAGACATTGTTTATGAAAAAGAAATTGAATTTGCATAAATTATATATGAGTACTACAATAATTAAGAAAAAAAATAAAATCAAAAACTATTTTGAACGGTGCTCAAATATTGTAGTTCTAGACTCATTTGCACTCTAGATTGTAATAGTAAAATGACTATTTTGTCATTCTCACCAAAAACATTTAGCTTGATAGTTAAGGATAATAGGCTATTTTCACACTTTTTAACACAATTAAATAACTAAGTCACCATTGAGAGCAAAAAATATTGAATAGGCATCTAGGGATTGTTAAGATTTTTCAATTTAAAAATTACAGTAAAATGTCGGCTTCAAGGTTGACGTTCGAATTGTCTTGGTGACCCTATCACTGCGCAGCGCGTGTGGCAACAGACCTTTGGTGTGGTGCTAATGACCTTTTCTTCTCTTTTTTCCCCTTAGTTTCTCTCTTCTTTTTAGTTTCCAAGTTTGACCCTTTAAAATTTCAAAGCAGCTCTTCAATTGTTTCCCTTCGAATTTGATTTTTATTCTTTTAATTGCTATTTATTTTATGTGAAATTGTTTATAAAATTGGGAGTTTGTTTCAATTTCATCCTCCTTTCAATTTTTTCATATGTCAAATTTGATCGTCATTCTTTTAATTGATATTTATTTTATTTTGAATCATTTTCTTAATTAAATTTATTTTTCAATTTCATACCTTAATATTTAGTTTTATTTTATTTTTATTTCAAATTTAGTTCTTATTCTTTTGATTGTTATTTGTTTTATTTTGTCAAATTTTTTAGATTTAAATATCTTTTTCAATTTAATCATTTAATATTAAATTGGTTGTGAAATGAGCATCCTGGTTGAACCCAGGTCTAGATTTTACAGATTGCGAGTTTGAGAGATCAACTCAAATTTATAAGATTCGTTCGGGGTTGCTTTGTTTTTTTTTTTTTTAAACTTAAGTTTTTTCAGTTTCATCCTTCAATATTTTTCTAATTGGAGATTGAGCCTTGTTACTTTTTTTTTGTTTTGCTTTCTATAGGATTTTTCACTAATTTTGAAAATGACCTAGGTTATTTTTGTTTTCGTTCTTTGTTAAATTTAACTTTTTTAAAATAATTTGTCTTTAATTAAGCTAAATTAAATTAAATTAACTGGTTAAATATAAATATGAGATGCTCACTTCATGATATTTTTCCTGATTTGCTTTCTAGGTCATTGATCCGACGATGTGTGCAACATCTTTTAGTATTGGCATGCAACTTTTTATAGTGACATTAGAACCATCTCAATGTATTTTTTCTAGTGGTAGGGTAGTGTCCATGGTGGAACAATGATAAATCTCCAACCAGTTTTTTTTTTTATTTATTTTGGTAACTTATATTTTGTAGTTAATTATTGCTATTTTTTCTGTTTTATTTACCATCAATTCTTCTGTTTAAACATATTATTAAATTCATTAATTTTATTAAACTTAATTAAGTAAATAAGTCATGTTTTTAATTTTTTTATTTCTTTAAAAATATTGGCATTATTTAAATATTTTTTTATATTAAAAAAAATTCACTTTTACCGTGATGCATAGCTGACATTAATCTAGTGAAGGTACTAATTATATAGTTTTGTTTTTTTTTCACTTTCCAAGGAGTGACAAACAGCTAGCCCAATTGTATCTTTTCCTTTCTGCTTTGGTCACGACAAGAATTCTTGCTTCCTTTTTTTTCACTCTTTATTTTAGAATTGTTTCCATTTTCTTATATATATACACCCTTTCCCTTTCCATCTGTAAAGAACCTCTAATTTAATACGAGTCCGTACGGTTCCTCTTTCGCTTCCTTTTCTTCTCCACCTCCTCTTCATGAACATGAAATAAAATTACTAAGAGGCCATGTTCCAATTGTCGCTTACATAAACTATCAAAAAAGAGGAAAAAATAAAAAGAAAACCCTATTGCTCAGGACAATAACATGTGAAAAGTGTCCGTAGAGTGGGGATTTAAAAATGAAAGGACCTTCTCTTATTATATAATAATCCAAGATTGTTTTTTCTTGAACTCAAAAATAAAATTGCCATGTCTTATTTCTAGAGGAACAACAATTTCTATGACGTCTAATATATCATGTTCAATGCCAACCAAGCATTGGCGGAATTAGGGTGGCTGGCAAGGGCAGGAGCCCTGCAATCGAAGTTTTTTATTTTCAGTTTTTTTTCTGAAATAAATTAGATTTTTATGTGTTTTACCTCGGTTATGGAGCCTCAAACGCCATGGACTATGGAAGCTGCTGCATTTAAAGAATCTTCACCTTCATTCCATGATCGTCAACGGTGTTTCATGTGATATTATTAAGTCTTCAAAAATGTGTTAAATGTCTTAGGGCCATTCCTATTAAATTTCCCAGCACAGTACAAAAAATCCAGAACCGTTCACGAGAGGAGGATGAGTATAGTAAAGAGTATATTGATATTTGATTTGCTGGAGCCAAGAAATTAATATAAAGAAAGCATCGATATAAAGTTCTAGCCTGAATCTTCTTACATTAAAACGAGAAAAGAACATGTTTTCAGAAAAGCTACGGCCATGGGAAGAAGAATATAGAAGGTCAATAGTAGAGATTATAGCTCAAAAAACAAAGAAAAATATAAATATTTTCTTTTTGGTTCTATGGGTGGCCAGATGTATTGTATTCCTAGCAGGCAGCAATCAATTAAAGTGAAAAAAAGATATATTTTCAAGGACAGTCACTCTTGAGCCTTGATACCACCCCACCTTGAAAAAACTTTTAAATTTCTTTATCACTTCCACACAGTTGCTCTTCTTTTTCAACTTAGCTATCATAACACTTTTAGAGCTTAGTTAATTCCCACAGATCTTTGAAACATTTTGGTGATCTTGCAAGATGCTATCATGATAACTAGAATCACCTTGACTCATTCCCATGAATCTCGACCTCTCAAGTTTCAGTAATAAAAAGCATAAATACTTCGACTCGTTATGGTTAGATTAGCGAGGCTAATCATGAAGCTATTGATCATTTTCTAAAGGGATATCAAGATCTTGGGATTTAGATTCTATAAACATAGAAATTGTTATCAAGTCATCATTATGAAAATAATGGCCGTGGTTAACTCAATTTATTAAGATTAGCAAAGTCTTCACACGAGAAGCTTCCAAGCCCATAATTATTAGAGAGACATTCATCCCCTAATAAGTATCTACAGTCTTTGTTTCTGGGTCCTCCTCGTCAACTACCAAGTTGCTATTTATAGCCCCAAAAAAATGTTGCCTAAGAGGCTCGTATTGAATGGGCTTATGAGGGGATGAGACACGTAGGCTTTGCGATGCTTACCACAACGCCGAATGCTACCTCAATGCATACCATAGTTGGTCTTCTGAATACCAGGGCATATTAGTTAATTTTGTTGTCTGTTTATCGAATTCTTATTGTTGAATGTTCATGTCAGTAAACTTGATTTTTTTTATGTTCTGTGTGTGTGTGTGGGGGGTTGCGCACAGTTTAGCATTTTCCCACAAAAAGAACATACATTATCAAACAATCAAAGGAAAATAATGTTATGAAACATAAAGCTTGTCGGATAATCTCTAGCCTCACTGCATTACTTTGCCTCGCCCAAAAACCACAAATTTATACCAAGCTGTACTACGATTATCAGCACACAAAACTTCATTATTCTTCTCAACTCGCCTATTCACAAGTATCACTAGCATATGTAATATGGGATGCAATGTAGAATAGGAAATATTATATTATTAATGTATTATTAATGTATTGACTTATCATGTATAGTATGGTACATCGTAACACATGTACTGCCCTAATCATATAAATAACAGAGGTGATTACTTGATTTTGTAAGCCATTTAATTATCACAAACTTTGTTTCAACTTTAGATCAGAGCCTCTTTATCTAAACAGATTTATGTTTTCCTCTTCTTTATTTTCCCTTCAAATAGCAGCTGGAACGCATTGGTGTTGTAGCTTAATTAATTACAGTTTGCTTTTCCCTTCTCCTGGTTTTTAAACCGACTTAAATTGCAGCTTTTGCCTTATGCTTGTTTGAGTCTGTTGAGTTCTGCTCCCGATTGAGAAATTTAATTTTGCTAACGCTTCTAATATTCTGAAACAATTTTTACTGTTTATTTGAATTTGCTACTGCTTCTTCTACTCTGCAATGATTTCTCTGCAATGATTTCTCTGCAAATCTGTCTCCTATTTATTTCTCTCTAACGATTTCTCTGCACTTCTGTCGTCTATCTGCTTTCTGCTTAGAAAATTAAGTGCTCTACTCATCTTCCGCAATATGGATCCTTGGGTTGTTGCTGCAGCTGGCATCAATGTCAGCTCTTCTTCTCCCATCACCAATGACAAGATATCTTCTCCAAACATCAACGTAGTCATGCTGCCTTCTGCTGCGACAGCAGCTATTATTCCCCTCTCAAACACACAACAGGTCATCAACCTAAAACTCACAGACTCTAATTATATGTTTTGGCTTATGTAAATGAAGTCATATCTGATTGGCCAAGGGATTTTCTTGTTTGTTGATGACTCGCATTCATGCCCCTCTTCGCTTGACCTATCCAATAACTTCTTTACCGCCTCTGCCAGCTTTAGTGCTGGTCCTTCCCAAGCGTTTCTAACATGGAAACAACAGGACCAACTCATCCTCAGTGCTCTACTGTCATCCCTCTCCATTGATGTTCTTCCCCTTTTAGTGGACTGCCCAACTTCAGCTAGTGTTTGGGGTACCTTAGAACATGCTCTTGCTTCTCTATCTAACTCTAGGATTATGCAATTGCATGGCTCTCTTCAGGACCTTCATCAAGATGATGATATTGTCACTCTCTACCTGCAGAAAGCTAAGGGATTATTTGACAAACTATCCACAGCAGACAGACCAATCTCCCTCATTGATTTCAACCTCTATGTTTTTCGGGGCCTTCGTGGTGAATTTGAAGCTTTGGTTACAAGTACGTCGACTAAAATTGAGTCTTTTGTGTACTCTGAGCTCCATAGTCACCTGTCTATACACGAGTTTTTACACAGGAGCTCTCTTTAATCCATTCCGACTATTGCATCGCTGCTGCCCATACCTTCACAGCCTCTCTCTGCCTATGCTGCACAATGTACATTTGCTGTTTCATCGCAGAAACTCTTCTTCTCATCAGGGCAAGGGAAAAAGAGGCTGGAGGGGACATTCTCGCAGTGACTACAACCAATATAATGGTCAGTCTTACCATGGAAATAGTGGGGGCTCTTTTTGGTAGAATACCCGTAATTATGATAACAACTGGCAGCAGCAAAAGCTAGCAGGGCAGAACCAGTGGCCACAACAGATTAGATGTCAACTTTGCAACATCTTTGGACACTCTGCACAATACTATTCTCAACTTGTGCATCATGGAAATCAAGCTTTGACAAACTTCTCCTTTAGTGATGCTTCAGCAGCAAATTCTATCACTTGTTTTCCTAACACATGCGAATCAACATGTTACTCCAAACATCACTGATATGACTCATGCAAAACCTTATCTGAATAATGATCAATTATATGTTGGTGATGGTAAGGGACTTATTATATCTAATACAACTCATAATATTTTGCATACTCCAAAATGAACCTTTACTTTGTCTAATATCCTACATATTCCGCAAATTAAAAAAAAAACTCTTATTTGTTCAACAATTTTATCGAGAAAATTGTCTTTTTTTAGTTTCAATCCTTTTTTTTCTATGTCAAGGATCTCATAACCAAAGCAGTTCTTCTTTTCGGTCAGAGTAAAGATGACCTCTATATCCTTTTTTAGTCCTTTGCCACATGTATGCCCCAAGCTTTTCTATCCACTTCTGCTAATGTTTGACATCGTCAACTTAGTCACCCAAGCTCTCGTGTTCTGAATCTCTTAACATCAAATAAAAAGGTCATTTGTATTTCTTGTCATTTAAATTTTCAATGTTAAACGTGTCTATTAGGAAAATCACTTCGTCTACCTTTAGGGCCTACAGGTCATAAAATGTCTGCTCCTCTTGAACTTGTTTTTAGTGATCTTTGGGGCCCTAATCCTATGTTATCTTCGAATGGTTTTGATATTTTGTTATTTTTGTGAATGCGTATACAAAATTTATCTAGTTTTATCCTTTTGTTGTCAAATCTGATGTTTTCAATTTGTTTCATCAATCTTAAGTCCTAGTTGAACAACAGTTCTCTCATAAAATCAATTTTTTTCAAACTGATTAGGGTGGTGAATATCTTAAACTAAATTCATTTTTTTAAAAACCATTGGTATTCATCATCGATTAATATGCCCATATACACATGAACATAATGGTACTATTGAACGTTGTCATCATCATATTGTCGAAACTGGTCTTACTCTTCTTGGTCATTGTAAGGCACCTTTAAAATTTTGGACCTATGCTTTTGGATCCTCTGTTTACCTCATTAATCATATGCTAACTCCTATTTTGTGCAACAAATCTCTTTTTGAATGTCTGTTTCGTCAGGCGCCTAATTATGCCTACTTATGTACTTTCAGGTGCCTATATTTTTCCTTTCTTCGACCTTAAAATGCTAATAAGTTAGACTATCTCTCCACTTTATGTGTGTTCTTAGGCTATAGTTTATCTCATCTAAGATATCGTTATCTCGATTTATCGTCTAATCATATCTACATCTCTCGTCGTGTCTAATTTCATGAATAATCCTTTTCGTTTCTAGAGTCTGCCAATATTCTTGCATCGACTAGCCATACCCATCCACTTACCACTGTCACTCACCTCCCCTCTTTCACCATTTTTTTCAACCACACCACCCACACCCTTTAACCCCTAACCACCATCTGCCTTTATATCTTTTAATCATTATACAAGTACAGGGTCTGCAACACTGGCATTATCTGTGTTTGCTTCTCTCCTAGCTGTTGTCTCTTCACTACAACCATTCAACTCTGTCTTTCCACTCAGATAGTCTACTCAGTCTCCATCAGGTCTGGAACTCTGTGTTGATCTTTTCAGGTACTCTCTTCCACGGCAGACATCCCCTGTCAGGTCCCCTACTTCTCCAGCAACACATGGTGTTGCGTCCTAGACAGGACAATCAACACCACTTTGGTCTTTGTTTCCTCATCACAGACTTCAATCCCACGGGTAATGTCTCATCCCACTCTCGAGCCTCTTAATTTTAAGGAGGATGACCATTTTATATGCTAGCATATTGCTATGAACTCTAAAATTACATCTTTACATGCCAATGGTACTTGGTCCGTGGTACCATTTGATCCCTCAATGAATGTGGTTGGTTGTCGGTGGGTGTATAAAATTAAACGCTGAGCTGATGGTGCTATTGATCGCTACAAAGCTCGCTTGGTTGCCCGAGGGTTCACTCAACAGGAAGGCATTGATTACTTAGAAACCTTCAGTTTTGTTTTTGAAACAACTACTATTCGGTTAGTTCTCACTATGTCGTCTCTAAAGGATGACATGTTCGGCAACTTGATGTCCACAATGCCTTCCTCAATGGCTCACTTAGTGAGGTTGTTTACATGGCACAGCCCACAGGTTTTGTAGACTCTGCTCTGCCGCATCATGTCTGTCATCTTCATAAGTCTCTGTATAGTCTAAAACAAGCTCCGCGGGTTTGGAACATACGTCTGAGTGACTTTCTTCTGGCTATTGGTTTTCGGGCTTCCAAGGTTGATACCTCTCTATTTGTTTTGACAATGAATCATGATATTTGTTATCTACTTGTCTATACTGATGACATCTTACTTACTGGTAACAACTCTGCATTGATTCAATGTCTGATTAGTTTACTAAGTTCAGAATTTAAGCTTCGTGATTTGGGTAATGCCCATTATTTTTTAGGGGTTGAGGTCACTCCTATTAGTATAGGACTCATGTTGAGTCAGCACAAGTATGTTCTTGATATTCTCTGTCATGTTGTATGTCATTATGTAAATCTATTGATACACCAGCCTTTGTCTCCAAGGTTGCCCTGCAGTCTAATATGTTATTTTCAGATCCCACTCACTTTCGATAAATTGTTGGTGCTCTTCAGCATCTCACGTTTACTAAACCAGACATCTGTTATGCTGTAAATAGGATCTGTCAGTTTATGCATGCTCCTACTGAGACCTATTAAGCTGTTGTTAAACGCATCCTACGTTACTTGAAAGGTACGTCCTCTTTTGGCCTCCACCTTACTCATGGCTCCTCTTCCTCACTTCATGGCTTTACTGATGCTGATTGGGCAGGGAGTATTGATGATTGAAAATCTACTAGTGGATATATTGTCTTTCTTGATGCAACCCCTATTTTATGGAAATCTAGGAAGCAATGCACTGTTGCTCGTTCCTCCACTGAAGCAAAGTATAAGGCTTTGGCTGATGGTACTGCTGAGGTTCTTTGGCTCCGTTATCTTCTATCAAATTTGTGCTTTTTTCCTAGTTCTGTTACTATTATCTAGTACGATAATTTGGGTGCTACTTATCTGTCTACTAACCTGATTTTTCATGCTCGAACAAAACATGTTAAAGTTAATTATCACTTTGTTTGTGATCGAATGGCTAAAAGGGAGATTCAAATTCGCTTAATCTCCTCTAAAGATCAATTAGCAGATGTCCTTATAAAGCCACTCTCTCACTTTATTTTTTCTCTTATACATTCTAAGCTTCATGTGGATCACCCACCTTCAGCTTGAAGAGGAGTATTATGGAATGTATTGTAGAATAGAAAATATTGTATTATTGATGTATTGACTTATCATGTATAGTATGCTATACCGTAACACATGTATTACCTTAATCAAGTAAATAACAGAGGTGATTACATGATTATGTAAACTACTTAATTATCACAAACCTTATTTCAACTATATGTATCATACAAAACTATTTGATGCACCCTTAAAAATTTAAGGAAAAAAACATGTAAAAGTAATCAAGTACATTAAATGCAGCGAGGCATTGACTAGTAGCTTAAGAAGACGATTAATTAGCAGGAGGGGAGATCGTGAGGGGGGGGAAGCAAGCTTTGAGATGGTCCCTGACCATTGTGGACAATAAAGCCAGTTGCTAGACCCCATGAAGTATGTTCCTCAAGGTGACAATGTACGAACCAAACTCCTGGATTATCTGCCTTGATCCTAATAGCAGCCCATCCCCCACTTGGAACTGCCACTGTATTCCTTTCTGGAGGATCGACAAGATTGTATCTTTTCGGATCCTTGGCTTCGTTGAAGTTTCCAAATCCACTCCCAACAATGAAGAAGTTGTGACCATGGACATGAATTGGATGGTTCTCCAAATTAAGAAAACTTGTGTCTTGCAACACAATTTCTATGTTTGTGCCATAAGGCAGTCCTAAAAGTTTCGTACCGAATTTCGTGTTCATGTTTTGAGTCAATGGATCCCCACCAGTATAATCAAAATTATTTGGTGGTTTTTGTGGGAAATCAGAGGAGAAACTACTGGTGGTGAGGTTCTTGTAATAGCTTTCCAATATTGAGATGGAAGGGCGAACGAATGATTGGTTGTTCATTGAAGCAAAGAAACTCTTGCCCTTTAAGCCCAAGCAGGTTTTGTTTTCTGGACAGTCTTGAAGGTTAAGACTTATAGTTGTTATCACTCGTTTATCAATTGTTTTAGGCACATTACATGGGTACTGAGGAGATGCAAGACTTTTAATCTTGTCCGAAAATTTTGTGGCAAATGCAGTGTCTTCCATTGCTGGAAGGTTGTGAAGTTTAAGGCTGCTCGGATCAACTGGGGATTTTCCTTTCCAGGTCCTTGCATTTTTGTACCTCAAGAAGCCGATTGTGGTGGAGTTGTTGGAGGGGAACACAGAGGTAAGATAAGGCCTTGCTGCCATGACAAACATGCCTGTGAAGTCTGGAACCTGGTTTGCAGTCATTAAAACAGTAGTGGTTTGTCCAGGAGCAATCATAATGGAAGTGGTTGCGAAGGGTTTAGTGTAGACTGCATCAACCTCCACTACGGTCAACGTATGTTTCGCTATTGCAAAGAAGAGCTCATTTGTTAGAGCTGCATTGATGATCCTAAGCAAATAGGTCTTGCCATATTCCACCGTCTGAATAAAAGTATCTGCAAAATAAAATTAGCAAATTAACCATTTCAGGTCATCTTCATTTTTTGTAGTGCTAAGAAATGTAAAGAGAGACAGTGGTCTTACAATTACCTTGGTTACAGCAAGGATAGAGAGGTCCTGGGAATCCATTTATGGTGTAGGCATTGGAACTGTCTGGCCCTGCTCCTGTTAACATCATTCTGTTTTCAACTTCATCTGGATCCCCATTCCACCATTCTCCTGCATTTTATTACACATAAAACACGTCAAGAATTAACTAACAATATTAGACACTCGTCTGTGTCTCTCTATCTTCTTTGAAAAGAGTAAACATTTAATTATTACCAAAAATGATGGGGATTTCAGCTTGAATTGGGTGTGAGAATGGATATGGGATGCGAGGGTAGATGATGAAAGCACCGTAAACAGATGCTCTTTGCCAAGCATAGTGAGCATGCCATAGTAGTGTCCCTCTTTGGCCAGTAACAGTGAACTTGTAGGTGTAGGACTGGCCTCCTCTAATGGGGCATTGGGTAACGTAAGCTGGTCCATCAGCCCATCCTGTTCTTAGCTGCCTTACACCATGCCTGTTACGTTCAAATTTCGAACACAAACATGAACTAGCTTGTCAAACGTGTCAGATAAACTCCAATACATGTGTTGCTAAAGAAAATGCCAGTTGTCATACCATCATAGTTATTAAACTAAACTGGTCCGGCAGGTCGATCCAGGGGTTGAACCAATTCAAATTTGTTAAAAGACCGACCAGTGCAACAATCCGACCAAACCCTGTTGACCCAGTGGGTCAACCCATCAATATATATGCTTTATGTTTCCAAGAAAAAAATTATGTTTTTTTAATGTGAGATAAAAAAATCTTTTGATTTAAATACTTTAACTTAAAATGATAACATAGTATCTTTTTAATGTGGGATTTGAAACCTATCAGTATATATACTCTATATTAACAAGAAAAAAGCTATGTTTTTTCAACGTGGAATTTGAAACCCATTAGTATATATACTTTATGTTCCCAAGAAAAAAGTTATGTTTTTTCAATGTGAGATAAAAAACTTTTTGGTTTAAATACTTCAACTTAAAAGCTTAACATGATATCTTTTTGATGTAGGATAAAAAAACTTTTTAAAATATTCTTTTAAACTTTATTATTTACAATATGTATAGCCTATATTTACATGGATTTTTTTCTTAGTTTTTTCATATAAAATATTAAAACTTTAATTTTTAAAAAAAAAATTCTGGGTTGATCCGGGTTGACCTATGAAACCCGGAACCCCGTCCCTTGGCCGGGTTAACCCCCAGACCAGGTTTAATAACTATGCATACCATAGAGATATACGTCTCCGCTTTTTCAGTCATAAGGATGAAAGTTTTTGTTCTTTGTATTATATAATAATTTAAATTTTATTGAGATTTCATCTAATAACTTAAAGTTCTAGGTTGAATGGATTCTTTAATATAATATCAAAGTTTTGATGATCAAACAATCAAGAGTTTGAATCTTATATTTTTTATTTATTTGATAAAAATTAAGTATAAAGTGTTATGAATCTGTATAAGTTTTAAGTTTAAAAAATTTTCATTTAAAAAAAATGTTAAAAATTAATATAAATGATATCTTAAAATTTTGTATAAGAATTTTAATTTTTAAATTGCATTGGATAATAAAAATCAAGGGAGAGGAAGACATGAAGGCCAACAAGATTTCTGAACCAACTAGCTAGTCGATAGAAAGATTCCTTGCATTAACCCAACTTTCGTTTAGTGATTAGTTTATTCCGCATGTGCACATATGTTTTTCAAATAAACACTCCTTTTTACCCTTATAATTTATTACAAGATCTCAACTTCAGTTGGTATTGTTAATCTTAGTTTTACCGTTTAAACATCACAAACTATTCCTATTTTCTTGTAATAACGACGATGCTGGTGATGATATGAACAATAACAGTTTTTTTTTTTTTTTTTACTTGAGAATGATTCATTAAGACAACCACCCAAATCCATCACTTACCCTATAGTTCGGTTCAATAATTTAATATATCATTTTAGGGTTTGAACTTGATACCTTTCCCTATGCACCAAAGCTGCAAGGTTCTTTTGGGTTATTACTTTTTGTGTGTAATTGGTATTATGGTATATTTTGTTGAAAATACTTCAAAATAACATTTGTTTTTCATTTTTTTATGTTAATATATTAAAATAAAATAAAAACATTTTAAAAAATTAATTTAATATTTTTTCAAGGTATATCTACTTTTTAAAAAAATTCAAAAATAAAAATTACCATCCTTTCAAACAGACGTTGTTTTTCAATGAGAGAAGCATCTGCTGCAGCCAAAATGATGACAACATGACAGCATACAGTGCCACTCTTAGCATATAGTTAAAAAATAGTTGCCAAAATGATGACAACATGACAGCATACGGATATTGGAAAATATGAATTAGACTAGGATGTATCCAAACTCACCAATGAAGGGTAGTATTCTGAGCAATCCGATTTTTGACCTTAATCTCAACGTTATCACCTTCATGAACAGCTATGGTTGGGCCTGGATACAGCCCGTTCACCATTAGAAGCTGCTTCGTTGTGCACAAACGTGTCACCTTCTTCCACTCAACCTGAAAACGTACACAAATTTGTATTAAATTTGCGTGTGTGTGTGTGTCTATGTATATATATATATATATTGGTTGAAAAGGCTCCTAAGAGAGGTTTAATATCTCTAAGATATGTGTATGGCTTACATTAAATTGAAACCTTCTAGTTGTTTGTGAAGAACAACACGGTAACGCCGCGGCGATTATAGCTAGTGATGCTAGCAAAATACCATAATGTTTGCGCGCACCCTCCATTGCTGCCACTCCTAGATGGTCTATGAACTAGAGCACAACAGCCAGCACAAGTTACAAAAAACATTCACGCACCCAGGAGATATATACACAGGTAGAAAGTTTGCGATTCTCTAATATTTTAAAACTTAGTTATATCAATTCGATACAAGGACAGGATTTTCTGATGCTGCGGTAGGTGAATAGTGCAGTCGCCCAACGACATTTCTAGCAGAGCTTAATTGAAATTCCACCACAAATTTGTTCGATGGGCTTAACTTTTCTATGGCAACGAAGATCACCATCAGCATCAAACCCAACACTATGACTATTATTTTCTTAATTTCATTCCTACTCCCTTGTCACTTAGCACACTAACTGGATTCTTAATAAAGATCTGAAGTTCGGGCGGGTGGGTTGATGTGAGTTGGAATCAAGCCAGGAGTGGACTAGTCCAGTATTTTTGGTTTGTCAAGGTTGGTGTTGATGTAAGTTGGGGGCTAGAAAGGATAAGAGAAAATATTTTTATATCATAAAAACAAATAGAAATAGTCTATGTCGAAATCACTCAAGGTAGCTAACGCCATTACACACCGATAGATCCAATATCAGTAATGCTATAATCATCACTAAAGTCAATAACAATTGTTGACTGTTATCGTGAATATACTACAATAGGATTTTTATACTATGACTTTTAAGAAAATGCCGCTAGCTCAAAGTCGATTTTGTGACATGCCGTGAATGTAATATGATAGTCAGATGAATAATTGAATGCCGTTATATATATATATATATATATATATATATATATATATATATATATATATATATATAAGAAAAAATTCTTGAATATCATTACACCTCTTGCAACTCATCATCCTGAACATTATCATACTAATTAAAAATAAATTCATGGCGACTTTATTTCTTGAGGGTTGCCACACGCAAACCATATCACTTCAGGTGTTTTGCAACACACATAAAATTCAATAATAACATGCTACAAATTATACAAAATAAACAAAAAAAATTGTTTTGGATCCAAAAATGACTTTTGAAAGCTGCTGAAATGGAGCTGGTTTCTACGGTGGTTTCAGGGCTTGGGATGGGGATGATTAGTGGCTACTATTGGTAACTGAGCATATTCTTACAAAAGCACAATAGATACTCTTGTGATTAAAACAAGCTATATTAAAGTACAATACCATTTTGATTGATATTGAGAGTGTGATAATGATTATTTTTTAAAGTGTTTTTTTACTTGAAAATATATTAAAATAATATATTTTTTATTTTTTAAAAATTATTTTTATCATCAATATATCAAAACAATCTACAACTATAAAAAAAACATTATTTAAAATAAAAAATTTAATATTTTTAAAAAATATTTTTAAAACTAAAAACCAAACAAAATATCAGCTGGAACCAGTCAAATATCTTTGGCTTTTCCATCAATTTCTATTGTTCAGGGGTAAATTCTTATATGCTGTCTTTCGAAGAGCTCTTCTTCCTTTTGCTTTGTCTCAATATGGCGTCCATAATTCCATATCGTTACCTGTTAAAAAAGAAATCATGGTGTAGATGTCATCTTCATCTTGAAAGATTTCTAAAAGGGCTTTGAAATTAAATAGCTATGCTCTCATTTGAATGTAAATAAAAAAAACTATAAATAAACTGTAATTTAATTAGTACTAACTAGCTAATTGAACCGTGATTTAGTCGGGAAAAAAATATTAACACAAAAAATAATATAACATGATTTATTTTATCTTACCCGTGAAAAATTTGGAAGATTTGAAATAAAAGGAGGAGAGACATCTCTTTAATTAAAACTCTTTTTATTTTAGAAATATGCTTTATCTTTCACTTAACTTTTTTTATACCTGAATATATTTTTTTTGGATAAATTATAATAATTTTGAAATGAATGTATTTAGAAAATATCAAAACAATAAACCGGATGCGCATTGTCGTGAAATACTCTTTGATCATAGTGTTAAAACTGGCCCAACACAACGAGTAAACTTAGAGACCACCCCAACCTAACCTCATGCTTGGCCTAGGTTTTAAATTGAAACAAGAGGGACTCGATCTGATGTGATTTAGTCGACCTAACAGGTTCAAATATAACCCGGTTAAAACCTAGATTTATATCAAGGATTAAAAATTTTCAAAATGGTGTAATTAGAACCCTTTCCTTTTATATAATAAGACAGAGCCATGTTGATCGACTCGAGTTAACTAATCAAACCCAAAACCTGGATGATGCATATTAGTTTATGACATTAACGAATCTAATTGAGGTGTTGATCAAGTTCATTGCAAGTCCAAGGACTGAATTGACTAAAGAGGTTGTTTTGGGTTCAATGTTTCCTATCATCTGGTTTTATGATATTAAAGAAAGACTTCTCTTTAATTTAAATCTCTTTTTATTTTTAGCACCATGCTCTATCTTTCACTTAACTCTTTTTTTGCCTGAATATATGTTTTTTTTTAATAAATTATAATAATTTTGATATCAATGCATTAAAAAAAATCAGAACAATAAACTGGATGTACATCGTTGTGGAAAACTCTTTAATAGTGGTGTCAAAACTGACCCAACACAACGAGTTAACTTGAAAACCACCCCAACACCAAAGTCACGGCAACTTTGGTTTTTGTCTTAGTATGTTTACGTTTTTAAACATTACGTTTGTTATTTTATAGGCTTAGTTGGCCCTATTTGTTTTAGCTACAACTCAAAGCTTATTTGAAATTAACTTATGTTTGGTTTTCAGCTATAGCACAAGACTTGTTTGGGCTTAATAGTTTCTTTAGAATTTCAGGTTTAATCATCTATTTTGAATCAATTTTGTAAGTGGGTGTAAATCAATTCACTAGGATAGATCTATTAGGTTATTTTTGTTTGGAGTATAAAAACTTAATGTAAGACACTTTTTTTTATTTATAATTGATAATATTATTGCTTCCGAATTTATTCAACTTATGTGAGAAAGGTTCTTGCATTCTTTAGTTCTCTTAAAAACTAAATTGATTTATCAAAGATTAAGTGGTTTTATGGTATCATCTTATACTTCTCGTTCACAAATTAGTATTCGTCAGGTAGGGGTTTTTATTCTAATAGTATTGATGCCTTGGGATAGGTTTTCATTGTGTCACTCATATCGAACCTATTTCAACTTTCCAGGATTCGTTGCTAATCTTTTTGGAATATATTTTTTATTTGATTATACTATAATAAAATTCAACCCAATAAAATTTAAGAAAAAATACTCATCGTGAAAGGCTACACAAAAAAAAGTGTTTACTAATGTTATAAAAATGAACGTTATAAAATGAAATCAAAGTCGATTTAATCAAAGAATATCCAAAGAAATTTTAGCGGTCAAATAAATTAAAAAAAACTAATGAAAGGTTGTACAAAAAAAGTGATTTCTAATGTTATAATATGAGAAAAGATGCTATTTAATCAAAAATATTAAAAAAAACTATATAGTGGTCAAATAAATAAATAAATAAAACACTATGAAAGACCGTAAAAAAAGAGCACTGACCAATATATATATAAAAAAGGCTATAATCTAAGTCAAAATAACAAAGTGAAAATTTAATCTAATTTGATAAAAATAAATATTTAAATATTTTTAATTAATATATTTTAATGGTTTTTAATTAAAAAATCTAGAAAAAAAAAACTAACAACAAAAAAAGTAAATTGTGTGGCCTTAGGTGGGCCTGCATGTTTAGCCCACAAAAAAGGCCTAGCCCATATGTAATGCCTCTTTTTTCTTTATGATATAATCCACCTCCTTTTGTTTTATTTTAAAAAAAATAACATGTGACACATTATCTTCTAATTCTCCTTTAGCCATTTAAGGTGGAAGGAAATTTAGGCTCCATTTTTTGGTGCCTTAATAAATATATTTCTCTTCTAAAACCACCTACAAAAATAACCTATAAACCTCAACAAACCTATATATAACCTCAAAACAACCTTTAATCTATTAAAAAACCAAAAATCAACTCGAAATGAAAAAGAATTCACATGCCCCAATCTAAATTTCCAAGCGATATTATTGGTTAAAAACACTAAATAAAATTTAACTCATCAAATGAAACTCGTTGACACTAATATCAACCATTTTTTGTTGTTATGGTGTAGAGAACCAATGACTTTCTCTCTTCTTATATGTTTAAAAGTGATTTTCTCTCGGATCTCTCAAACCTAGGGACTAAAATATGAACAAAATGATGTTTTGTACCAAAACAAAATAATATCAAACTAAGGGACCAGAATTGAATTTGGCCAAAATTTTAAGGCAAAAAATGTTAGAGAAATGCCCTTTAAACAATATTGAAAGAAAAAAAAAGTTGAATCTCTCTCATCGTTAATTTTGGTCCCCAATTTGTTTTTCAAGCAACAAAACTATTTTTTTTTTCATTTGAAATCAAGCATTAACCCAATATCGAGATTTTCATTTACAAGGGCCTATTTGGGAATGGTTGCGGTTGCTTTTTAAAGTGTTTTTTACTCAGAAAAGCATCAAAATAATTTTTTTTATATTTTAAAATTTATTTTTTATATAAGCGCATCAAAATGATCTAAAAACATCAAAAACATATTAATTTGAATAAAAAAAATCAGATTTTTTCATAAGTGCTTTTGAAACGCAAAAACAAACAGGGTATTAGAAAACCTTTTAAAAAGTAAACTCAAAAAAATAATCAAGGTAAATCCCCATTCAACACAATATACAAAGACAAAATTAAAAAAAAATGTTTAATGACCAAAGTCTCGTGTTCTGAATCTCTTAGCATCAAATAAAAAGGTTGTTTGTATTTCTTGTCATTTAAATTTTCAATGTTAAGGATGTCTATTAGGAAAATCACCTCGTTTGCCTTTAGGGCCTACAGGTCATAAAATGTTTGCTCCTCTTGAACTTGTTTTTAGTGATGTTTGGGGCCTTGCTCCTATGTTATCTTCGAATGGTTTTGATATTTTGTTATTTTTGTGAATGCGTATACAAAATTTATCTAGTTTTATCCTTTTGTCGCCAAATCTGATGTTTCAATGTGTCATATCATCATAGTTATCAAACCGGACTGGGCCGACGGGCCGATCCAGGGGCTGGACCCGTCCAAGTTTGTCAAAAGACTGACCAGTGCAACAACCCAACCAAACCCGGTCGACCCAGTGGGTCAACCTGTGACTCGGGCGACCAGGGTGAGATCCAAGCGAGACCTGGTTTTTTTTTTCAAATGTAGGATTTAAAACCCATCAATATATATACTTTATATTCCCAAGAAAAAAGTTATGTTTTTTTAATGTGAGATAAAAAAATCTTTTGATTTAAATATTTCAACTTAAAATGATAACATAGTATTTTTTTAATGTGAGATTAAAAACTCATTAGTATATATACTCTATGTTCACAAGAAAAAAGTTATGTTTTTTCAATGTGGGATTTGAAACCTATTAGTATATATACTTTATGTTTCCAAAAAAAAAATTATGTTTTTTCAATGTATATATTTAATTTGTTGAAAATACTTCAAAATAAAGTTATCACCTTCATGAACAGCTATGGTTGGGCCTGGATACAGCCCGTTCACCATTAGAAGCTGCTTCTTTGTGCACAAACGTGTCACCTTCTTCCACTCAACCTGAAAACGTACACAAATTTGTATTAAATTTGCGTGTGTGTGTGTCTATATATATATATATATATATATATATATATATATATATATATATATATATATTGGTTGAAAAGGCTCCTAAGAGAGGTTTAATATCTCTAAGATATGTGTATGGCTTACATTAAATTGAAACCTTCTAGTTGTTTGTGAAGAACAACACGGTAACGCCGCGGCGATTATAGCTAGTGATGCTAGCAAAATACCATAATGTTTGCGCGCACCCTCCATTGCTGCCACTCCTAGATGGTCTATGAACTAGAGCACAACAGCCAGCACAAGTTACAAAAAACATTCACGCACCCAGGAGATATATACACAGGTAGAAAGTTTGCGATTCTCTAATATTTTAAAACTTAGTTATATCAATTCGATACAAGGACAGGATTTTCTGATGCTGCGATAGGTGAATAGTGCAGTCGCCCAACGACATTTCTAGCAGAGCTTAATTGAAATTCCACCACAAATTTGTTCGATGGGCTTAACTTTTCTATGGCAACGAAGATCACCATCAGCATCAAACCCAACACTATGACTATTATTTTCTAAGAAATTTCTTTCTTACTCCCTTGTCACTTAGCACACTAATTGGATTCTTAATAAAGATCTGAAGTTAGGGTAGTGCCGTATTTTTTGGTGTGAGTTCGAATCAAGCCAGGAGTGGACTAGTCCCGTATTTTTTAGTTGTAGTTTCCTAAAAGATTGGTGTTGATGCAAGTTGGGTGCTAGAAAGGAGAAGAGAATATGGAGTTGATCGCGATTTAGAAGGTGACTGGTGTTTTAAAGGGTTGTTTAGAAGTGTTGTAATAGTTGTTTTTTAAATGATTTCACTACACCATTAAGCAGTTTTACAAACGGCTTAATTCCGTTGGTGTAAGGCACGAAATCCGTCGGTAACATTTTTCCCGACAGCCTCATCAATGGAATCTGTCTGTCGGAATACTGATCGTCGATAATTCCCCATTTCATCACTGATTCTGTCAGAAATAAAAAAACAAAATAAAAAACCAACCACTGACAGTCTTACAGATAGCGAAGCGTGGCAAAAAATATTTCCCGTGAGAAAAGTATCGACGAAATCATTTTGTCTATATTTTCAATGGTAATCACAGACGGAATATCCATCGGTGATTGTGGCATGGCAGTAAATATTTCAGAACTCTGTCAAATACCAACAGATATATCCGTCAGTAATTATAATGGTAATCACCGACGGAATATATGTGTCGGTAATTGTGGCATGGGTGGTAATTGTTTGGCAACTCTTGGTAAAATACCGACAACCGGTTTCCATCTGGAAAGCCGTTGGTATGTATTTAAAATATTTAAAAAAATTATTTATTAATAGTAAAAAAGCTTAACAAACAAATAAAATTGTATTAAACATTAAAAATATAAAACTAATGTTAAATAATATTCATCCAAATATTCATTACAAATTTAATGTGTTTAAAAAACAAAATTAAACTAGAATAGCAGCGGAGCTGGAGGAGGAGGAAGAGGCTGGTTGTTCCTGGGACCGTACAACCAAAAAGGGGCTGCACATGTATCATTACTCATCCTTGATCTAATCTCCATGACCATTTGACGAAACTTATCATAATTCATTGAGAGTCGTTCATATTGTTGTTTCAAGGCCACAAACTTCTCAGATTGGGTGCTAGATACTGATGGAGAGCTCCCAACGGTTGAGACACTACGGGCCGACCGTAAGTTTTCGGCCGTAGTGTTGGAGAGCCCGTAGACTTGATTTTTTTCGAGTCCACTAGACGATCCTAGCTCCATCCACAAATCCGGATGGGTTGAAGGATCATCCCCATATCTCTCCCTCAACCGGCTATTATAGGTCTCCTGAAATTTTTTAAAAAAATCATCATATTCAATTCATGAAAATAATAACTTACAAAATAAAATAATTGAACAAACATACCACAAAGTGCTGAGCATGGTTGTCTATGAACTGTTGCACCCCCTTTTGGCAGTCTTAACTCCGCACATGAGTCTCTACAAACAGCTACATTGGACTCGGCTCATGTCCAAGAGACGCAGCTTGTAAGGAATAAAAGTTGCAATTTAAATATATTTATAAACAACAAATTAATTAACGATATATTTCATTTAAATTAATTTTACCATCCGCTTTGCATGTGCGTTGAACGGGATGGAGCCGCCGGTGTGCGTGGTCACCAAACCATGAATTTGTCTGTTTTGGTTGTCGGCGCTGGACTGTGAGCGCCGTGAGAACCACTCTGACGTCACGTTCTCAATATATGTAGTCCATATATCTCCCAAGTTGAATGGGGGTTTGAATTCTCGCCAAACCGCCACCTCATTCCATCCTTCAAAACCGTTATCCCTCGCATGTCTTTTTTATTTTTATTTTTTGGTGTCATACCAAACATCACACAACCTACTTCCATAGTAACAAATTAGAATTTAGAACATAAAATTATAAAACAAAAATAAATATTATTTTCGATGTTACCTAGTTGCCGCTTGATTCTCCCATACCCTCCTCACAACATTGTTGTCCACGCTATCTCACTCAAATTTATGTTGTGTATATAAATAATTCATTTAAAATAAAAATAGTACAAGATATAAAATTTTAAAATAATTTATTAAAAATAAGCTGGAAATGAAAAGTTAACACCGACCTGAAATCGCTGAAACCATGCATCGATATTAGGTCTCCACTCAGGATGTCTGGAAACCTGACTCCATTGAAACAATGGAATCTCCATCGACGATTTAAATACTGATGTTATTATCCTAGCAGCCTCAATATTTGTGAACCTAAAATTAAATAAAATTAATAAAATAATAATTAGTTGTTCATAAATTATGTTATAAGTGTAAAAAAAAACTAAAACCTAAACAAACTTACATTGAGAGGTCATCCTTCCATTGTGCCTGGTACTTGTGGGTGAATTGACCCCGCTGTGAAACCATGCTAAAAAAGGCAGCATCACAAGTTGGCGCAAATGTCTCACCGTGATCAACACCTAAGGATACGTCCTCCTCGTTGCTAGAAAAACTAGTTACAACCGTCTACTGATGACGTGCTGTAGATTTCATTCTACGCATCTACACAAATTTATATGAATAATTACATAATTAACTTTGATTATTTAAAAAAAATTCGGCAGCACCTCCCCTATACTGGAGATTACCCACAGTTTTCAAACCTGCAAATCTTTACAATAACCACAAACCAATTGACTCCATTGGAATATCTTATATACAACCTAACATCTATAGAAATTCAACAACTATATATTTTCAACTAACATCTATAGAAATGTATAAATGACAATTAAAATTGATGGAAATAATAAAAAATATAACAATCAATAATAGAATAAAATTAAGATAAAACAATGAAATTTAATTCTTCATTTCCAATTACCATTTCAATGGAAAATTCAACTATAACAATTAAAAAAGACTAAATTATCAAATAATTATTGCAATAAAAACAATAAAATAATTAAATTTTCATTCAACACATCTACACAAATTTATAGGAATAATGAAATAATTAAATTCAATTATTTAAAAAAATTCACCAGCACCTCCCCTATATTAGAGACTACCCACAGTTTTCATACCTACAAATATTGATAATTACACAAATATTACATAATCAACTCATTACAACCTAACATCTATAGAAATTCAACATCTATATATTTTCTACTAACATTAATACAAATTCATAAATAACAATTAAAATTAATCAAAATAATAAAAAACATAACAAATAATAATATCATAAAATTAAGATAAACTAATTCAATTTAATTCTATATTTCAATTAACATTTTAAAGGTAAATTCAACAATAACAATTAAAATTTAACAAAATTTTAAAGATATTATGGCAATACAAACAATAAAATAAATTTAACAAATTAAAATAAAAAACTAAAGAACACTACACAAAACTAAAGAACAATACATAAATTCAAAATAAATTTTGGAATGAAAAATGTTACCTTAATAGTATGTTGATTTCAAGATTTTATTTACAAAAAATACACAAAACAAAGAAAACCACACAAATAATCATAATTAAAATTAAAAAAAAAAGTAAAAAAGTACAAAGTTAAAGAAAGAAAAATACATACATTTTAATATGTTGAAAACTACCAACACAACAATAAAAACTCTTGCAAAAACTTAATACAAACAAAGAGGAGAAGAGAAGATGAAATGAGGAGCGGAGCAAAAATGAATCATGGAGGGGGGGGGTTTTATACAACATTTTTTTCGACGGAATTACCGACGAAAAATAGAATAATATTTTTTTGGGCGGTGGCATTAAATTCCATCGGTAATTTTTGTCGGTATTTAATTGATTTCCGCATCAAAAATTTCAAAAATCCCTCCATATTTTTTGACATCCGTCGGTAATTGTGCGTCAGAGCACGCACGCGTCGGCAAATCCGTCTGTAACTTTTAACAGGTGTGCGCTTTGGAATGTGCGTCATCCGTCGGTGAACATGTCGGTATATACGTCGGTAATTATTGCAGTGGTGTCGGTATACTCGTCAGTAATTTTGGTAAAATGTCGTAATTGTTTTGCAACTCTCTGTGACATACCGACGGGTACCAATCCGTTGAAATACCCGTCAGTAATTGTGGTAAAATGCAGTAATTGTTTTTGCAACTCTCTGTGAAATACCGACGGGTAAAAGTCCGTCGGTATACCCGTCGGTAATTATGGAAAAATGCTGTAATTTTTTGCAACTCTCTATGAAATACCGACGGGTAAAATACCGTCGGTATAGCCATCGGTAAAACTGGAAATCTTTTTGCAAATGTTGTTTGTATTGCGTGTCTATCCTCCTACACAAAAGCTTGAATTGCAAACTTACAGCACACACAATACAATAACAACAGCTGACAATTATAAAATAAATATTTCATGTTTCAAAATATCATCCTTAATATTACATTATAAAAATAAGGCTTTACAACATATTTAGTCAGAATTTTCATCTTCGTCCTCAATTGAATAGTTATCAGCTTCATCGCACTCTTCAATGTGGTTATCATCTTCTTCATCAACATTCTCTAGTCCACTAGAGCTTAAAACAGCATTCAACTCCTCTGCGTTAACATCAACAAGACTATCGTCGAAAACATGAAAATTTGAATTTTCTTCTAGTCAATCAAAGGAGCAACTCGGTATGGTTCAACAACCTCACTAGCTTAAAAGACTTCATCTATCACACTTGTGTCTTCGTTCTCATCTTGAACAACCTCGACACAACCCCTGGGTTTGATTTTTAAAACGGATAACAATCAACTCTTGATCAGTCCTTTCTAAATGAAGGGGTGTATATGTAATAAACTTGTTGGCATTGCTTTGTGAAAACAAAGATATCGTTCACGTTGCGGTTTCTAGCTTTTGAGTTAATTTCAACGAGACCATAGTGAGGATCTACTCTAATTCCTCTGTCAGTTGTGTCATACCAATAGCATTTGAATAAAAACACTTTATTCTACTCGCTATGATATTGCAGTTTGATGACCTCTTCCAATCTACTGCAGTAGTTAACTTCAAACTCACTAGAAGTCGATCCTTTAATACAAACACCAGTGTTGTATATCTTTCTTCCATGCCCGTATTCTTCAGTATGAAAGATATATCCATTAATAAAATACATGTTATAGCACTTGACTTTTCTTTCAAGGCTCAGGCTTAGTAAAGACAGTGAAATAGCAGCACTACCTCCCATTTGATAAACCTTGTATATCAAATACAACAATAATAAATAAACGGATATTCTATAATATTGACATACAGTTAATTACATTGCAAGAGATAATGAGTTTGTGATAGGACTTACATGTGTTCTAAACCACGTGGTAAATTGTTCATCTTGTAATTGAAAGATATGAGATTCGATCAGCTGTGAGTTATTGGACAGTAAGTATCGTCGATGTTGCCTGCAAAGTTGTTTCAAATTATATTAGTTTATGGTATTACAATATATAAATAGTACACTCTTGACAAAGTTTAAGTCGAACATCTACTTACTTAATAAAAGGTCTCAACTCATCGTAGTTAAATAGGACATAATTATGTGCTTATCTAAACTCTATTTCAGACAAATATCTTCCCCTCACTGTATTTTTAGGTGTGGGTCGTCCAGGATTGGAGAATATTGACAAGTTCCCACTTGAAGGCACTTCACCACCATCATCATGTCATGGAACACGGTTGATCCTCGTTCTCAAATGAGGTTCGAAATAGTATGAGATAAATGTTGAGATCTCCTCAACAATATAGGCCTCACATATTGAAGCCTCAACATGCGCCTTGTTATTAACCTTTTTTTTAAGATTGAACAAGTACCTACATATATACAATTAATAAAAAAAATTATCAATTAAAAAAATAAGAAATGTTTAATTATGAATTACATAGCAATTGTAATATCTAACCTCTCGAATGGATACATTCATCTGTACTGGACCGGTCCTCCAACTTTTACCTCAAACGATAAATGTACGAGTAGATGCTCCATTGAGTCAAAAAATGATGGAGGGAATATCATCTCAAGTTTGCATATTGTCTCCACGATATTTGTTTCAAGCCTTTCAATGTGATCAACATTCAACTTGCTGGAGCAAATATCTCTGAAGAAATGACTTATCTCCGTAAGTGCATCTCATATCCCCTTTGGCAACAAATCATGAAAAGCTAATGGGATGAGTGTTTGTATAAACACATGGCAGTCATGACTCTTCATTCCAAATAATCTGCATTCCTCTATATTAACCAGCCTTGATATGTTCGAGGCATGTCCATCGGGGAAACGCAAACTCTTAAGCCATTTGTAGACTATTAGTTGTGCGTTTTTCTCAAACACGAAGCTTGCTCTTGGTGTTGCGACATGTGACCCATCACAAACCAACTCTATATTTTTACGATTACAGAACAACGCTACATCCAATCTAGCCTTGATGTTGTCCTTTGTCTTCCCCTTCACATCCATTACAGTGTTGAAAATGTTCTCAAACATGTTTTTTTCAATGTGCATGACGTCAAGGTTATGGCGGAGAAGATTGGTCTTCCAATAAGGAAGCTCCCAAAAGATACTTCACTTCACCCAATTATGAGACCAAACACAATGTCAACGTACTCTGACACAACATCATCAATTCTTCACCAGAAGGATGCGGTGGTGCAACATCCTTTTCAACTCTGCCAATAAAGAAATTCTTTTTTTTCTTTCTGTACCTGTGATCCGATGGCAAGAAATACGGTGACAGTAAAAAAAAAAGCTTTACCCCCGTTTGTTAGTGTGAATGCCTTGTTGTTCTCCATACAATATGGACATGCTAGTTTTCCATACGTGCTCTAACCAGAAACCATTCCATAAGCTGGGAAATAATTGATAGTCCACATCAAAGCCGCTCTCACAACAAAATTATGTTTTCTCGATATATCATAAGTCAAAGCTCCAGAAGACCACAGCTGCGTCAACTCATCAATTAACTGTCGAAGACAAACATCTATATTCTGCCTCGGATTGCTCGAACCTGGTATGACCGCAGATAAAAACATGAACTCCGGCCTCATACGCATCCCCGTTCGCAAGTTATAAACCGTCAGTATGACTAGCTAACAAGAATAATGAGCAGCAAATGACCCAAATAGGTTGAATCCATCTGTACACAACCCAAGACGCACATTGATTCAACTGAAAAGTGAGGATGCACACTGTTAAAGTGTTTCCATGCTTTGTCATCAGAAGGATACACCATCACTCCATCAACCGCATGATGTGATTGGTGGCATGTCATATGCTTAGCGGTCCTTGGTGACATGAATAACCTTTACAGTCTCTTTCAACCTGTTCCCATCAGGTAAAATGCTTCTCGCCCATTCGATAATCTTGTCATAACCGGCCTTACTCAACCCGTGATCTGACTTGATGGTGAACACCTGTGCTACGACCGATAATTTACTATGGTTCGTGCATCCATCCCATAATGGTTCATCAGAATCTTTCAACAGATCTAAAAACCTTGTTGCATCTGCATTAGGTTCTTTTTCTACGATTGGACATTCATTGACATTACCTTCACTCATTCTCATTGCATCCATAACCATATTCCTATAAGGATTACTGTTGTCATTTCCAACTTCATGCATGTTGCTAGCACTAGAAGTTGACCCAACCACCCTTTCTACCATGCTCTCATTTGGAACAAATAGTTCTCCGTGTGCATACCAACACAGGTAATCCTCTATGAACTCTTTGGTTAGAAGATGCATCGTTACAACATCTTGATGCAGAAACTTTTTATTTTTACACTTTCTGCATGGACACCTAATACCGCCATCAGTAAATTTCCTCGGGATAGATGTTGCGAAATTAATAAAACCCTGAACCCCGTTACAATAATCCATCATCCGCAATCCTTGGGGTGAGTCCCGATACATCCATGAACGATCATCCATGACTTCTATCGAACCTCTATAAAATTATGATGACAACATGTATTAATTAACTACGTTACATAAATAAACATAACAAAAATATTGGTTTGCCCCGACATTATCCAACAAACTAAAAAAACACTGATGTTAAATATTCATTATCAATTATCAACTATCAACTATCAACGTCCATACAAATTTATACATATATAAATTTACAGAAATCACAACTTCGTAATAGAATTGATAACAATTAAAACGGACCCGTTAAACAAGCTATTGTTTATTTTATCACAACACATCTAATTCGGTGTAATTCAAACAAAGTTTCAATAATTTACAAACAAATATAATTTGACAACATCTAAAGCAAACTATAACAACTACGAAATTATACATTCATACTACAAGTTTCTTTAACAAATAACAATCAAACAAGTACATACATTAACAAAATACATATACTAAAAAAATAATAAAATTCACATTTAAATGTTAAAACTAAAAAGGATAGATTTACTTACAAAAATGATAAAATCCACAAGAACGGTTGTTGTGACAATGTACAAAAGTATAAGAAACTTGAGTGTTTGTGTTGAGAAGAGGGGAGAGTTGGGATGGGTGGTTGGCTGCAGTTTGGGAGGGGAGAGGTGGGATGGGAAAGAAAAAGGAGAAATAGAGGAAAAGAGTGTCAGCAGAGTGGGTATATATTGACTTTTACCGATGGAATCACCGACGAACACATTTCATCAGTCTACCCGTCGGTGATTCCGCTGGTGATAGTGCCACATCACTGTGGATATCCCGGTTTGAATCCCTTGGTCATTCCGTCAGTAAAATTTTCTGGAAAAAATCCATGTCATCACACCATTGCAACTTTCCAAAAAAAACTATATAGTCCGTCAGCGATACGGTCGGTATATACCGACGGATGTATTCCGTCAGTATATACCAACCGTATCGCCGACGAGTTTTCTCTGTTGCTATATACCGACAGATGTTGAGATGGAATTATTGTCGTCGGTAAAAATTACCAACAAAAAAATTTTGTCGGTAATTCCGTAGGTTTTCGCCGATTTTCTAGTAGTGTTTTTACTTGGAAATACATCAAGATAATATTTTTTTATTTTTTTAAAATCATTCTTTATATCAACATATCAAAATAATATAAAAACACCACAAACAATTAATTTAAAATAAAAAAAATTTATTCAAAAAAAATATTTTTAAAACATAAAAACAAATTACCACTCAAGGTAGCTAACGCCATTACACACCGATAGATCCAATATCAATAGCAATTTCTCTTTGCTTCTAATGGCATTGGGATTGTCTTAACAAAGGTTGACCAATTAGGATAAATCTCATCTGCTAAATAGTATCCTATTGTATATTCATGCCCATTAATTGTATAATTGACAGGAGCAGTTCGACCTTCAGCAAGTGCAGCGAAGATAGGTGACCGATCAAGAACATTAATATCATTTAATGATCCAGGCATTCCAAAAAAGACATGTCATGTCCAAAGATCTTGTAAAATCACCGCCTCTAGAATTATAGTTGGTTCACGATAATGACCAGTATACATCCCATGCCATGCAATTGGGCATTTCTTCCATTTCCAATGCATACAGTCAATGCTCCCTAACATCCCTTGAAATCCACGTTGCTCTCCAATTGATACTAATTGACAAATATCGGCCTCGTTTGGTGCCCTTAGATACCAATCACCAAAAACTTCTACGATTGCTTTGACGAAAGCTCTAAGACTTTCTATCTCAGTGATTTCTCCAATTCGAAGATATTCATCAATAAGATCTACAGGAATATTATATACAAGTATTTTGTGAGCTGCAGTTATCTTTTAAAGGCAAGATAAACCAAGAACACCAAGACTCATCCTAAATCTTCTTCGAAATTGACTTTCAGTGAATTTAGGATTTTCAGCAAAATAATCATTATATAACCTTAACTCATCTTCCTTTCTATTACGATTGATAATATTGTGACTAAGAATAGAGTCATGATACCCTATTCTCCGCCCTTGATTATTCGATTCTTCTTCAACAACCACAGCGGTAGCAACTTAAAAAGCAAACACAGGAATGTCATCATCAAAATCAAAAGCATCATAAAAATTAAAATTAGAATGATTAATGATGAATTTTAATGAAATATAATAAAGATTGGAGAGAAGAAAATGATGAGAAAAAATATTAAAGTATATGAGAATATTTATAGATGAATTATTTTTCAAATTTTGAAATCTTAGAATGTTTGCAGTTAATTTTTGCCCATTTGAAATTTTAAAATTTAAAATGTTGGCGGTTATTTTTTCAAAGCTTGAATTTTTTAAAAAAAATTGAAAATCAAAATTTAAAATGTTGGCGGGTTTTTTTCAAAGTTTGAATTTGAATTTACTTTTAAAAAAATTAATTTTTAACACTAACATATAAAACTGAAAATTAAAATATTCATAAAAATAAATTTTAAATTATATCTTTTAACTTTCATATTGCTTCATTAATTTTATATTACTTTTATAAATTACTCATATTAATTATATAATTAATAACATCATAATTATATTATATATAAAATATCATAATTACTTATATAATTATATTAAAATTAATTTAACATGAAATATATTAAAATATAATTGGGTTTTTTAAATAATTTTTTACTATTAGAATGTATATAATTAAAAAATTTATATTTATACTATTTAAAAAACTTTTTTATTTATTTAACTCTTTAATATAGCATTTCTCACCCATTTTCATCTCCGTCACCATCTCCGTTGACCAAGACCGCCGCATTAACGACCAAAACCACAACCTTCGAGTCCTCCTTCGACAAGAGCACAGACTCATTATATCCTCATGGAAGGATTACACGTATGATTTAAAAAATAAAAAAATAAAAAATTACTTCTGGCCATATCAAGCCAGACACGGCGAAACGGCAACCACGAACTTGATTATCATCACGACAGGTTACTCAACAATTGGAATTGAAAGATTTCAAGAACGAAAGGTTATTAATATAGAAGAACTTATTCGTCCAATTTGAAAGCATAGTATAAATTGTTTATCTCCTAACAGCCTTTTAGTTATAGTTTTTATTTTTTATTTTACTTTTCAATTAATTTTTTTAATTTAGTTTTTAAATATTAAATTTTTTTTCTATTTAGTTATTACACTTTCATAACACGAATCTCAAGTTTGATGAGTTAATCTGATTTGACGAGTTAACCCAATTGACTCAGATTTTTCTTTCTTAATTAGTTTTGTTCTTCAACTTTCATCCTTTAATATTGATTTGATTGAGAATTAAATTTTATAATTTATTTTATTTACTTTTTATTAGATTATCTTGATTTCATGACATGAGAATAATGCTTAACGAATTAACCCGAATTAACTCGAGTTGTTTTTTGTATCTTTTATTTAATTGATTTTTTTCAATTTTATCATTCGACATTGAGTCGATTGAGAATTTAGTTTCATAATATATTTTGATTTGTTTTTTATGACAATATCTTGGTCTTAAGATCAAGTTCATAAGTTTTGGTATTTTAACCCTAGTTAAATCAGGTCCTTTTTTTTTATTTTCTTTCTAAGAGGTTATATTGGTCTCATTATCATTCAACATTGGATCGGTTGAGAATAGAGGTTCATAATCTATTTTTAACCCAATGGACTCATTTTTTCTCTCTTTTTTTAATTGACTTTTTGCCCCTAACTCTATCAATTAATATTGTGTTTAATTGGGAATTAGACTTCATAATTTATTTTGGTTTGTTTTTTATTTGGTTATCATGGTCTCATGACTCGGTAATAGTACTTAACAGTTAACTCATGTTAACTTGACTTATTTTTATATGTCATTTTTTTAACTAAAATTTTTATAATTTTCATCGTTCAACGTTAGGTTCGATAGGGATGATTAAGAATTGAGTTTTATGATTTATTTTGACTTTCTCTCTATGGGGTTATCTCAGTCTCAAGATCAAAGTCACAAATTTGACAAGTTAAACTAGGTTGAATCAAGTTATTTCTTTATTTTATTTTTCCTATAAGGTTATCTCAATCTGATGATCCGAGTCATGGGTTTGATTGTTTTTATGTTATTTTTGTAATTGGTTTCTTTTTTTAATCTCATCTTTCAATATTGAGCTACATAGGGATTGAAATTTGTAATTTGTTTAAATTTGTTTTTCATGGGGTTATCTCGTTCTTATGATCCGGGTTGCAAGTTTGACATGGTAACCCAAGTTGTTTTTTTAGGTCCTTTTTTAATTGATTTTTTTTTTCAATTTCATCCATCAACATTGGATTGATTGGTAATTAGACTTAATAATTTATTTTGATTTGCTTTCTATAAGGTTATCATAGTCTCATAACCTAGATCATTGATTTAATACGTTAAACTGGGTTGTCCAAGATCAATCCAATATGTTGTTATTTTAATATTGAAAAAAGATATCATCTTGAAATTTTATTTTATTTGACTAATAAAATCAACCGGGTTACATCAAGTAAATCCTCATAGGATTTAATTTTTTTCTATTAGGAAAAAACACATTAGCAACATGTAAAAAAAAATTACATTAAAAAAAAATTCACTTAACCCACAGCATAGCATGGTCAATCTTCTTGTGGGAACTGTTTGGTGTGATTTATGAACTGAAATGGAGCTGGTTTCTATGGTGGTTTTAGGGCTTGGGATGGGGATGGGATTAAAACAAGCTATATTAAAGTATAATAATATTTTGACGGAGAATGTAAAAGTGGTTATTTTTTAAAGTATTTTTTTATTTAAAAATATATTAAAATAATATTTTTTTTATTTTTAAAAAATTATATTTAGCATCACTATATTAAAACAATCTACAATTATCAAAAAAACATTATTTAAAATAAAAATATTTTTGAAACTAAAAAACAAACAAAATATCAGCTGAAACCAGTCAAATATCTTTGGCTTTTCCATCAATTTCTATTGTTTAGGGGTAAATTCTTATATGCTGTCTTTCGAAGAGCTCTTCTTCCTTTTGCTTTGTCTCAATATGGCGTCCATAATTCCATATCGTTACCTGTTAAAAAAGAAATCATGGTGTAGATGTCATCTTCATCTTGAAAGATTTCTAAAAATGGCTTCGAAATTAAATAGCTTTGCTCTCCTTCGAATGTAAATAAAAAAAAAACTATAAATGAACTGATATTTAATTAGTACTAACTAGCGAATTCAACCGTGATCTATAGTCGGAAAAAAAAAATTAACATAAAAAATAATAAATCATGATTTATTTTATCTTACCCGCAAAAAATCAGGAAGGTTTGAAATAAGAGTAAGAAAGACATCTTTTTAATTAAAATTATTTTTATTTTAGCTATATGCTTTATTTTTCATTTAACTTTTTTTTTTACCTAAATATATGTTTTTTTGGATAAATTATAATAATTTTGACGTGAATGTATTTAGAAAATATTAAAACAATAAACCGGATGTGCATTGTCATTGAAATCTTTTGACTGGCCCAACATAACAAGTTAACCTAGAGACCATCCCAACCTAACCCCATTCTTGACTCAGGTTTTAAACTGGACCAAGAGGGACTTGACCTGATTTGATATAGTCGACCTGACGGGTTCAAATATGACCCGATTAAGACCCAGTTTTATATCAAGGATTAAAAATTTTCAAGATGGTGTAGTTAGAATAACCCTTTCCTTTTATATAATGAGACAAAGCCATATTTGTTGAATCAACTCGAATTAACTAGCCAAACTTGAATGATGCGTATCAGTTTATGACATTAATGAATCCAATTAAGGTGTTGATCAAGTCCATTGCAAGTCCAGGGACTGAATTCACTAAAGAGGTTGTTTTGGATTCAATGTTTCCTATCGTCTAGTTTTATGATATTAAAAAGAGACTTCTCTTTAATTTAAATCTCCTTTTATTTTAGCACCATGCTTTATCTTTCACTTAACTTTATTTTTACTTGAATATATGTTTTTTTTTATAAATTATAATAATTTTGATATTAATGCATTAAAAAAATCAGAACAATAAACTGGATGTACATTGTTGTGGAAAACTATTTGATGGTGGCGTCAAAACTGAGATAGACCACCCCAACACCAAAGTCACCGCAACTTTGGTTTTTGTCTCGTTATGTTTAGGTTTTTAAACATTAGGTTTGTTATTTTATGGGCTTAGTTGGTCCTATTTATTTTAGCTACAACTCAATGTTTATTTGAAATTACTTATGTTTGGTTTTAATTGTTTTTAGCTATATCACAAGACTTGTTTGGGCTTAATAGGTTTTTTAGAATTTCAGATTTAATCATCTATTTTGAATTATTTTTGTAAGTGGGTCTAAATCAGTTCACTATGGTAGATCTATTAGGTTATTTTTGTTTGGAGTATAACAACTTCATGTAAGACACTTTTTTTTATTTAGAATTGATAATACTATTGCTTCCGAATTTATTCAACTTATGTGAGAAATGTTCTTGCATTATTTAGTTCTCTTAAAAACTAAATTGGCTTATCAAAGATTAAGTAGTTTCATGATGTCTTCATTATACTTCTCGTTCACAAATTAGTATTCATCGGGTAGGGGTTTTTATTCTAATAGAGTTGATAACTTGGGATAGGTTTTCATTGTATCACTCACATCAGACCTAGTTCAACTTTCCAGGATTCGCTGTTAATCTTTTTGGAATATATTTTTTATTTGATTATACTATAATAAAAATCAACCCAATAAAATTTAAGAAAAAAATACTCATAGTGAAAGGCCACACAAAAAAAGTGTTAAATAATGTTATAAAATGAAATCAAAGTCAATTTAATCAAATAATATCCAAAGAAAATTTAGCGGTCAAATAAATTTAAAACAAAAAAATAATGAAATGCCGCACAAAAAAAGTTCTTTCTAATGTTATAACATGAGAAATGTTATTTAATCAAAACTATTAAAAAAAACTATATAGTGGTCAAATAAATAAATAACACTATGAGGGATTGTAAGGAAAAAAAACACTCACCACTATATATATATAAAAAGCTATGATCTACGTCAAAATAACAAAGTGAAAATTTAATGGAATTTGATAAAAAAAAATTATTAAAATATTTTTTAATTAATATATTTTAATGGTTTTTAATTAAAAAATCTAGAAGAAAAAAGCAAACAATAAAACAAGTAAATTGTGTGGCCTTAGGTGGGCCTACATGTTTAGCCCACGGATGAGGCCTATCCCATATACCATGCCTCTTTTTTTCTTTATGGTATAATCCACCTCTTTTTGTTTTATTTAAGAAAAAAATAACAGGTGACACGTTACCTTTTAATTCTCCTCTAGCCATCTAAAGTGGAAGGAAATTCAAGCTCCACTCATTGGTGCCCAAATAAACATATTTCTCATCTAAAACCACCTATAAAAATACCCAATAAACCTCAACAAACCCATATATAATCTTAAAACAACCTTTAATTGATTAGAAAACCAAAAATCAACTTGAAATGAAAAAGAATTCACATGCCCAATCTTAATTTCAAAGTGATATTATGGGTTAAAAACACTAAATAAAACTTATCTCATGAAATAAAACTCGTTGACACCAATATCAACTATTTTTTGTTGTTGTGGTGCAGAAAACCAATTACTTTCTCTCTTTTTATTTGTTTAAAAGTGATTTTCTCTTGAATCTCTCAAACCCAAGGACTAACATATGAACAAAATGATGTTTTATACCAAAACAAAATAGTATCAAACTAAAGGACCATAATTGAATTTGGCCAAAATTTTAAGGCAAAAAATGTTAAAGAAATGCCCCTTAAACAATATTGAAAGAAAAAAAAACTTGAATCTCTCTCATTGTCAATTTTGGTCCCCAATTTGTTTTCAAGCAACAAAACTAATTTTTTTCATTTGAAATCAAGCATTAATCCAACATCGAGATTTTCATTTAGATTTAGAAAGCCTTTTAGAAAGTAAACTAAAACAAATAATCAAAATCCTTATTCAACACAATATACAAGGACAAAATTAAAAAAAAAAGTTTGATGATCAAAGTGAAATAAAATTAAAGAATAAAAAAGAAAATGCTATTACAATTCATAATGTTTCCCCTCGATAGATATAGTGAAAGCATAATACATACGCTATATCTTTTTAGGTTTTTTTTAATTGGTTTTTTTCTTATAAAAGATATCAAGTTTTAGTCTCTTTTATACACCAACTTAAGACAATGTTTTGAATTCGAGTTTCATCTTAATCAATTAATTACCATTTGGAAAAATACTAAAGGTGAATGAAAAATTATTGTAGCCCAAGACTCCAATTACTATTCATTATAATTGTGATTTGTTGGAATTTTCTTAGCTCAAAAAACGTTTTAACTAGGTATTGGAAATAAAATGATCTTTTTAACATGATATAATTATTTTTTACTAATTATATAGGATTAGATTGGTCATTTGATTATTTATTTTTTGCATAGTAAAAATATGAATTTAACCCTAGAATAAAAAAAATATCATGTTTATAAATTGTATAGGGTTAGATTGGTACATTTTGGTCTTTTTAATTTTTAAAAATAGTGTAATTACTTTGATGTTTTTAATGAAAAAACCAAGTTAATTCTCTTATAGGGGTTTTTTTGTCATTTTTAATTTGGTTTTATTATAGATTTAAAGATTGTTGGAGTTGCTTTTTATAATTAATATATATAAATATAATTTCAAAAACATGGTAAGACGGTATTTGATAGGTTTTAATACCTCAAGCTGCACATGTTTCAAAATTAATGTTAATTTGCTGGTCAGACCTTAGGTTTGCTATCTAAAAGTCACCAGTTTGAATTACACAAACCTCATGGTCACTTGAGACTTATATAGTTATTAACTTCAAGACTCGTGAAATTAATTAAGATACGCGCAAGCTCACAGAAATATTCATATTAATTATATAAAAAAAATTGATGTCAGTTTGACTATGGCAAGAAACCTATCAACACAAAAAGACCTGCCGAAGCTCTTTTCATTCACTTAAAGCTTTTAGACTATACACTTCTACCTTTTACGCTAGAAAGAGCTGAAATTAATATAAAGCATCGATATAAAGTTCTAGCCTGAATCTTCTTACATTAAAACAAGAAAAGAACATGTTTTCAGAAAAGCTACGGCCATGGGTAGAAGAATATAGAAGGTCAATGGTAGAGATTATAGCTCAAAAAACAAAGAAAAGTATAAATATTTTCTTTTTGGTTCTATGGGTGGCCAGATGCGTTGTATTCCTAACAGGCAGCAATCAATTAAAGTGAAAAAAGATATATTTGCAAGGACAATCACTCTTGAGTCTTGATACCACCACCTTGAAGAAACTTATAAATTTCTTTATCACTTCCACACACTTGCTCTTCCTTTTCAACTTAGCTATCATGACACTTTAAGAGCTTAGTTACCACAGATCTTTGAAACATTTTGGTGATCTTGCAAGATGCTATCATGATAATTAGAATCACCTTGACTCATTCCCATGAATCGTTTCAGTAATAAAAAGCATAAATACTTCGACTCGTTATGGTTAGATTAGCGAGGCTAATCATGAAGCTATTGATCATTTTCTAAAGGGATATCAAGATCTTGGGATTTAGATTCTATAAACATAGAAAATGTTATCAAGTCATCATTATGAAAATAATGGCCGTGATAACTCATTTTATTAAGATTAGCAAAGTCTTCACACGAGAAGCTTCCAAGCCCATAATTATTAGAGAGACATTCATCCCCTAATAAGTATCTACAGTCTTTGTTTCTGGGTCCTCCTCGTCAACTAGCAAGTTGCTATTTATTGCCCCAAAAAAATATTGCCTAAGAGGCTCGTATTGAATGGGCTTATGAGGGGATGAGACTAATACCACATAGGCTTTGTGATGCTTACCACAACGCCAAATGCTACCTCAATGCATAAGCCATAGTTGGTCTTCTGCATATTAATTTTGTTGTCTGTTTATCCAATTCTTATTGTTGAATGTTCATGTCAGTAAACTGGGATTTTTTTACGTTCCGTGTGTATATATATTGTTGCGCACGGTTTAGTATTTTTCCCAAAAAAAGAACATACATTTATCAAACAATCAAAGGAAAATAATGTAATGAAACGAAAAGCTTGTCGGATAATCTCTAGCCTCACTGCATTACTTTGCCTCGCCCAAAAACCACAAATTTGTACCAAGCTGTACTACGATTATCAGCACACAAAACTTCATTATACTTCTCCACTTGCCTATTCACAAGCATCACTAACATATGTAACATACAAAACTAATTGATGCACTCGTAAAAATTTAAGGAAAAAAACATGTAAAAGTAATTAAGTACATTAAATGCATTGAGGCATTGACTAGTAGCTTAAGAAGATGATTAATTAGCAGGAGGGGAGATCTTGAGGGGGGGGGAGCATGCTTTGAGATGGTCCCTGACCATTTTGGACAATAAAGCCAGTTGCTAGACCCCATGAAGTATGTTGCTCAAGGTGACAATGTATGAACCAGACTCCTGGATTATCTGCCTTGATCCTAATAGCAGCCCATCCCCCACTTGGAACTGCCACTGTATTCCTTTCTGGAGGATCGACAAGATTGTATCTTTTCGGATCCTTGGCTTCGTTGAAGTTTCCAAATCCACTCCCAACAATGAAGAAGTTGTGACCATGGACATGAATTGGATGGTTCTCCAAATTAACAAAACTTGTGTCTTGCAACACAATTTCTATGTTTGTGCCATAAGGCACTACTATAAGTTTTGTGCCGAATTTCGTGTTCATGTTTTGAGTCAATGGATCCCCACCAGTATAATCAAAATTATTTGGTGGTTTCTCGGGGAAATCAGAGGAGAAACTACTGGTGGTGAGGTTCTTGTAATAGCTTTCTAATATTGAGATGGAAGGGCGAACGAATGATTGGTTGTTCATTGAAGCGAAGAGACTCTTGCCCTTGTAGCCCAAGCAGGTTTTGTTTTCTGGACAGTCTTGAATGTTAAGACTTATAGTTGTTATCACTCGTTTGTCAATTGTTTTAGGCACATTACATGGGTACTGAGGAGATGCAAGACTTTTAATCTTGTCCGAAAATTTTGTTGCAAATGCAGTGTCTTCCATTGCTGGAAGGTTGTGAAGTTTAAGGCTGCTCGGATCAACTGGGGATTTTCCTTGCCAGGTCCTTGCATTTTTGTACCTCAAGAAGCCGATTGTGGTGGAGTTGTTGAAGGGGAACACAGAGGTCAGATAAGGCCTCGCTGCCATTACAAACATGCCTGTGAAGTCTGGAACTTGGTTTGCAGTCATTAAAACAGTAGTGGTCTGTCCAGGAGCAATCATAATGGAAGTGGTTGCGAAGGTTTTAGTGTAGACTGCATCAACCTCCACTACCGTCAACGTATGTTTCGCTATCGCAAAGAAGAGCTCATCTGCTAGAGCTGCATTGATGATCCTAAGCATGTAGGTCTTGCCATATTCCACCGTCTGAATAAAAGTATCTGCAAAATAAAATTAGCAAATTAACCATTTCAGGTCATCTTCATTTTTTGTAGTGCTAAGAAATGTAAAAGAGGGACAGTGGTCTTACAATTACCTTGGTTAGAGCAAGGATAGAGAGGTCCTGGTAATCCATTTATGGTGTAGGCATTGGAACTGTCTGGCCCTGCTCCTGTTAACATCATTCTGTTTTCAACTTCATCTGGATCCCCATTCCACCATTCTCCTGCATTTTATTACACATAAAACACGTCAAGAATTAACTAACAATATTAGACACTCGTCTGTGTCTCTCTATCTTTTTTGAAAAGAGTAAACATTTAATTATTACCAAAAATGATGGGGATTTCAGCTTGAATTGGGTGTGAGAATGGATATGGGATGCGAGGGTAGATGATGAAAGCACCGTAAACAGATGCTCTTTGCCAAGCATAGTGAGCATGCCATAGTAGTGTCCCTCTTTGGCCAGTAACAGTGAACTTGTAGGTGTAGGACTGGCCTCCTCTAATGGGGCATTGGGTAACGTAAGCTGGTCCATCAGCCCATCCTGTTCTTAGCTGCCTTACACCATGCCTGTTACGTTCAAATTTCGAACACAAACATGAACTAGTTTGTCAAACATGAACTAGTTTGTCAAACATGTCAGATAAACTCCAATACATGTGTTGCTAAAGAAAATCCCGGTTGTCATACCATATGGATATACGTTTCAGCTTTTTCTGGTCAAAGGTTGGTAGTTTTCTATTATTATAAAATGATGTAAATTATATTTTAGAATTCCATCTAATAATTTAAGTTTTTATTTTATATGTAATTAATATTATGATGTATGGTGCTTTTAAAAAATATATTTTATTTAAAAATATTTTTAAATAACTTATTTTTTTATTTTAGCACATCAAAATCATAAAAAAAAACATAAAAAATATTAATTTGATGTTTTTTTTAAGGTAAATCTACTTTTAAAAAGCATCCAAAAATAAAAATTACCCAACTCCCAAAAACACGATATTCATTAGAGAAGCATCTGCTCCAACACAAATGATGACAACATGATATACAGTGCCACTCCATATAGCATATGCATAAAAAATATTTGCATATACGGATATTGGAAAATATGAAGACTAGGATGTATCAAAACTCACCAGTGAAGAGTAGTATTTTGAGCAATCCGATTTTTGACGTTAATCTCAACATTATCACCTTCATGAACAGCTATAGTTGGGCCTGGATACTGCCCATTCACCATTAGAAGTTGCTTCGTTGTGCACAAACGTGTCACCTGCTTCCACTCAACCTGAAAACGTACACAAATTTGTATTAAATTTTAGATATATCATTCCTGTAAGTCTATATATTGGCTGAAAAGGCTACGAAGAGAGATTTAATATCTCTAAGATATGTGTATGGCTTACATTAAATTGAAACCTTCTAGTTGTTTCTGAAGAACAACACGGTAATGCGGCGGCGATTATAGCTAGTGATGCTAGCAAAATACCATAATGTTTGCGCACACCCTCCATTGCTGCCGCTCCTAGATTGTCTATGAACTAGAGCACAATAGCCAGCACAAGTTACAAAAAACATTCACTCACCCAGGAGATATATATACAGGTAGAAAGTTTGCGATTCTCTAATTTTTTAAAACTTAATTATATCATATATATATATATATATATATATATATATATATCAACTTTAATAATTCGATACAGGGACAGAATTTTATGATGCTGGATGCTTGGGTGGGTGAATAGTGGCCATCGCCCAACGAAATTTCTAGCAGAGCTTAATTGAAATTCCACCAAGAATTTGTTCAATGGGCTAGCTTTGGCAGCTAAAATAAGATAATATAAACAGAGGCTTAACTTTTCTATGGCAATACAAGATCACCATCAGCTTCAAACCCAACACTATGACTATTATTTTCTTAATTTCATTCCTACTCCCTTGTCACTTAGCACACTAATTGGATTCTTAATTAATAAAGATCAAAAGTTAGGTGGGTTGGTGTGAGTTCGAATCGAGCCAGGAGTGGACTAGTCCAGTATCTTTTGGTTTGCCACGACAGCACAATTTCGTTGTAGTTTCCTACAAGAGTGGTGATGGCGTAGGATGGTCAAAGTAAGTAGGGGAAACAGTGACCAGTGAGGAGAAGAGAATATTGAGTTGTGGCGACTTAGATGCCATCACTCACCCACTTGAAGGTAGCTAATGCAACCCCCTGAGGGTAATTAAACTACTCAGTTTTTTTGTTTGTTTTTTTAAAGGTTATTGATTTGAGTTTTTCTGGGCTTCTAAAAACTTGTATGATTATTTATTTTAGAATTTATGAGATTAGTCAAGATATATATAAATTGATTCAGATATCCATATTAATAAAAAAATAATTACTCCGAACCCTGAGGGATGTAGTTTAATTAGTCGGCTTTGGATTTACTCCCTAAAAATTATCAGTTCAAATATTATAAATCTCATGATTATTAAAGATTTATCTGATTATTAACTTTAAAATCTTAAAATATTAGTAGAGATTTATATAAACTGAACCAAAAAATCCTCTTGCACAAGTCTTCAACAGATGATAAAGCTAGGAGAGAAGAAACTTGTCAGCGGTCAAAAGCTTCTGCATTACAGTGAAAGCCGGCATGGACTCAATGAATCTGTTAAAGAACATCGAATTGGAGGAATGATTTTTATATTTTTTTTGGTCAAATATTATCTTTGAGCTAATTTACGTGTTAATTCCAAGATTTATATTTATTATCAAGTAATTTCTTAAATTTAAAAGGAATGAATTAGAGCTAAGTTATTACAAACTATCACCATTTTAAATAAAAAATCAAATTACATAAATTATAAGTGGTATAACTCAATTAATCAGATTCTAAGTTTGCTTCTTAAAAATCATTAGTTCGAGTATCACAAACTCCAAGATTACTTAACACTTACCTAGTCGTTAACTTCAGAACGTCGGAGAATTAGTCAATGTGCGTCTAAACTGGTCCGAACACCCACAATTACTAAAAAAGAAAAAACTTACATATCAAGATTTGAGCTTTGCTGGTTAAATCAAAAACAAATAATTGAATTTTAGCTATTACTAATAGCATTTCTCAAACAATTGCTTCTATCATACATGTTTTTTTTTATATAGGATTTATTTATTTACATAGACTTTAGTGTGATTGTGATGAATCTTTATTAATTTACATTGGATCAAGTGAATAACAATTGTGGAATGTTATCGTGAAGAGGACTTTTAAGAAAAGGCCGCTCAAAGTCAATTTTGTAAGATGCAGTGAATGAATTTGGTAACCTTAGGAGTAAAATATACAACAGATAATAAAAAGATAAAAATCCCTAAATTGATTATTAAGAACACAAACCACGTGAAATGATTCAAAGATTTTTATTATATAAAAATAAATAAAAAATAAAAAAGCTATCAACATCCTAATGACAAGACAAGTTATCTTGGATCCAAAAATGACTTTTGTAAGCTGCTGGAATCGACTAGAAATTGCTGGAAGCGGGATTGGCAATGTGGCGCGTGAATGACACGCGGAACGACTGGAGGCGCGTGGATCTGCGGTGCGAGTGTTTCATGTGCCGGTACCGTTCCCCTTCATCTTGAAAGATTTCTAGAAAGGGCTTTGAAATTAAATAGTTTTGCTCTCCTTAGAATGTAATTAAAAGAACTATAAATAAACTGTAACTTAATCAGTACTAACTAGCGAATTGAACCGTGATCTAGTCGGATAAATATTTCTTGTTAATAAATTAATTTAAATTCTGAGCTCATCCCCCAAAAAGAAAGAAGGGATGAATAAGATGATGGCTAAATTGTGAAACACATGAGCTAAAATTAGAGGCCAAGTTCTATACTAATTCATTGGTCAAAACAAGAAGGAAGAATCTGTGATGTCCAAATAAATAAATATATTGCTAACAACCCATTGAAGAGCGAAATTCCCATATTGCCATCTGTTTCGTTTTATAATTTTTTCGGTTTTTTAAAGTGTTGTTATAGTTGTTTTTTAAAATATTTTTTTTATAAATATATTAAAATAATATTTTTTTATTTTTAAAAATTATTTTTAATATCAGCGCATCAAAATAATCTAAAAATATCAGAAAAAAATTAATTTAAAAAAAACTTAAATTATTTTAAAATCTCTTTTGAAACATAATAAAAACAAAGAGGACCCAGTTTTCCACGAGCTAAAAAACGCACTTTCTAGCACTTTCCAATTTCTAACATGACAGGTTGCACGACAGGAGTCAAAGGTAACAACTACATTTATTTATTATATGTTAAAGTATTAGTAGGAAAATAAAGTCGAAAAATATTTCCTTTACGAAGGTGTAATCATGCATAATAGAAAATTTAAAAAATAAATAAGTAAGAAAAGTATATATTCTTCTTAAAAAAAACTCTTGCAAGGCTTCACAAGCCTGATTCCAAAGATCTCTTGTCTTATGCTGCTTTATTTGATTAGATCCCTTCTCGCCTACCTTCCTTTTTAATGTATATACTATATACTTGAATATTATATTATGTTAAGTATCACAATTTTCTTTCTAGGAAATATTGTTATCATTTTATTTCTTTCTTTTTATTTTTTTTTCTTACAAATATTGAATCTTAAAGGAATCATCACATATTGATTCCTTGGTTTTGTATTCATCCAAACACACCTTTATTTTACATGATACATTTTATATTCCAAATCTTTATAAATATTTAATTTTTTTCCGTTATCTTATCAAACAAAATAATATTTTTTTTGAACTTCACTTTTCTTATTATTTTGTAAAGCATTATCAACGCATTTTTAAGCTTGATGAGAATGTTTTATTCTTAATTAAAAAGTTGATGCGGGAATTTAATCAAATAAATAAAAAATTATATGTGAAAATAAATATTAGAAAGAGATGTTGATGCAATTCAAAAACTAAATCAAATAGCTAAAAGATAGATATAGATCAATAATTGTGTCACGAAAAGCTGAAGTATGTGTAGATAATTTTTTTAATAACAATAATAAAAAATTAAATTATATAGAAAGCAAAATAATTTTCTATTATAATTCTTATTTTTTCTTATTAATCTATTTTTCTCAATCTAGAAATATAGTTTTTTTAAGCAATGTATTTTATTTAATAAGAGATCAAGTTGATTAAATAATATCCAAAAGACTCCTTTTGATCTGAAAATAAAAATAAAAAAGGCATATATTTAATTAAAATCTCTTCATCTTATTAATGTGTTTTTTTATCTATTTATTTATCATAATATTTATTTTTTGAACTAAATAATTATCAGAGCCATAACAACAAATTTTAATTAAAAACAATTATTGTTTGATAAGTGTAACATAATAATAATAATAATAATAATGATACTTATAACTTTTTGGAGTTTGTTTTCTATGGAGTCATGCAATAATAAAAAAAAATTATGTAGAAAAGATAACAATTGTTTTTTAAAAAAGAAACAAAGACACATCATGAAAAACTATTGAAAAAACAAAAAGCTATAATCATATTCAAAAACTAAATATAAATTTAATAGTATTTAACAAAATGAACTTCTTTTAAGTTTATTTTAATTAAATTTAATTAAAAAATAAATAAATAAATAAAATCCACCATAAATTTAAAAAACAGAGGCCACGTCAATAAGTCTAGACGACTCAACACGTCTGACCTATAACATAAAAAGTCAACACGTGTAGATCTAGACTTTTCTTTTCTTTTTTTATTTGTATACCATGAGATGAACAACCCATCTTTTTTCAAAAAAATTAAAATAATAAACAACAAATCATCTAAATATCCATTTTCACCAGAAAGGTGATTAGAAAATCAGGTGACCTAAAAACACATGTTTTTTTCTACTAAAAACACAACATATACTTCTCAATAAACCAATTTCTAACTCAAAAGATCCTTAAATTGGTCAAAAAAACACAAAATCAAGTATGAAAATAATCTTTGTCAACATTGATCTACCTTTTTAGATAAGATAAATGATAAAAAAAAAACATCTAAATAAAATTATTCTCATCAAATAAAACATGTTAACACAAATAACAACTTGTTTTGTTACAAAAATCGGGCCAACAACATTTTCTCTCTCCTTTATCATTGTCATAACTCAATTTTTGAAAATCCTCCTAATTTTATGGGTTTAAAAAATAGAAAAAAAATCTAAAAATAGTATTTTCAATAAATCTAGTTAGTTTTAATCATTTTAATATATTTTTTCACTTTTATTTAATTTTATTTGTCAACTTAAGTTAGAAAAAAATCATAAAAAATACAAATACAAAGTATTAAAAGATAATATATATAGTTGGGGGGAAATTTGACCAGAAATTAAGTTTCACAAATCAAATATTGAGTATGGAAAATTTTAACAAATATCTAGGAATAGTTTGGGTTGTAATTAGGGACTCAATTGAAAAGAAATTAAAGATAAAAAGCTTAATTTGGCCAAGATTAGAAAAATTGAAGAACCAAGGATGAATTTGAAGTGAATTGCCAAATTAAAAGGTCAATTATAAGCTTAATTGAAGAAGAAAATCAAATTAGGAATCAAATTGTTCAAAATTGCATGACTTTGAAAACCGATGACAATTCTATAACACTTGGTCAAATCCGGGGGTCCAATTGATTCAATTAGGGATGTAATTGAAAAGGAAAAAAATCGATTTAGGGAAAAATGGCTAAAATTGCATATATTTAGAAACCAAGGAGTAAATTGAAAACATGGCCAAATTAGAAAAATTAATTAATTCAATTTAGGGATTAAATTGGAAGAAAATCTACGATTTAAAGTTCTAATTGAATGGAATTGAAAAATCCAGAAGCTAGAGATTGCAATTAAAAGGCAGAAATACTCAAGGGAACAATGAAAGTTTTATCCAATTTTGTTCATTTGAATTCAATTCATTCCCATTAGTTTATAATTTAGTTCCAAATTAAATCAAGTAATAAAATGTAGAAAATCGATCCCTCTATTCCAGCCTTTCAAATCCAAAATTCCAGCCCAGCCTTATATGGATTTGTTCTCAATCAATTCTCAAGAACTCTATCCAAATGCCTTCAATATCAATCCCAAAAACCCAGCCAAATTTATTCAAAAAAATTATTCTGCAATTAAACCCACCACTGTCATTTCTTCACATAATTGTTCAAGCCTACATCCTCCATGGCCACAAATCCAAAACCTTCATTCCAGCTTTGAACTATCACACAGCCGTCATTAAGTCACCATAATTCCACCCAAATCAACCATTTACTCGCCATCACCACCATCATCAAAACCACCACCTCTCCTCCATTGTAACCCGTAGCATCCTCTCAAACATACCTCTATCACAACCTTCTCCTCCATTGAACCCAAACCAACCACTGAGAACCTCCATAGCCTTTACAGACCAGAAGCACCATCTACCAAATATTTACCTTCACTCATTGCCTTCTCCAGCCTCCAACTCCATACAAAATCAAATCATCATAACCACCAAAAGAAGTTAACCATCTTCATCTTCACTCATAGCACTACTGCAAAACTCATCTCCAATTCACCATACACGAACCATGACAACCTTTCTCCCTTCATACAGTCCATAATCATTATTCAGAACAGTCAAAACCTCTCACAAACCCACCAAATAAGACCATCCCATTTTTTCAACCCTAGCCACTATTAGTCACGCTGCTTTCATCACTGTCCAACAACAACCCAACTCCATGGTTTTCCACTATCTGACGTCAATTGACTTATCAACAGCCTGCATCCGATCTTTCTCCAACCCAAAAACACAGAAAATCCAGCACTTTTCTCACTAAAAATCCATCTAAAAACCCGACAGAAACTCACTAAAAAATAATCCATCAAAACCAACCACTCAAACCCATATGTCCTCTCATACGCCAGCACCAACCCACCATCACAGACCCTTTCCCCACCAAACCTCATCTTTTTTTCCCCTACACGAAACCAAGTCACTCTGCCTCTTCCCAAAACCAATAACAACCATCATCAATCATCTTTCACCGATCCAGCAACCATAACTCACCCAAAACACCTCTCCATAGTGAGTCAACACATTAGTGCAGTTTAGACAGAAACGAGTAGCCCTCTCTCGATCCAAAATCATAGTCTCCAAAACCCAAAATCCACCCAAACCCTTAGCCTTTCTCTCCTTCCATACAAGGAAGATTATAATAAATCTTTAGCCTCTCTCTCTCTCGTTCTATACAAGGGAATTTTTAACAAATTGAACTTCGGCTTTATTCAAGGGGCAATTGAGCTGCATGAGCGTGTCCATTCCAAGAAGCAAATTATCTGACGCGTGATACACACGCGCCACATCGCCCAGTCAAACATTCAAGCCCTTTTGTGACTTTTCACTGGGGGTATTATAAAAATAGGATATCTGTAATGTATTATTTGAATTGGCTTAATTTGTTAAAATTAGATAATATGAATTAATAGATAAAAAATCTGATAGATAAATATTATAAGTCAAGTGAATTATAATAATAGATAAAAAAAATTAATATTATTTAAAATTTTTAAAACTCAGCATAATCCGAGCCAACCAGACAGTAATAAACATGAGCCTTTATAACTTAAAACGCTTGGAACCCTTTCTCTTTCCCTGGTTTTCTTACCATTAAACCATCAGTTAGCCTCGGAATGTTCTGTTTTCGAAAGAGAGAAAGAAAATACATAAATGCTGGTCCAAAGAAGCTCCTGATTAAATTATACAACGAGAGGTGATGAGTGATAATGAGAGAGTGGAGTATAATATATAGTTCAGTGGGAGTTTGATTTTATGGGTAAACTTGCTGTTGTAGAGAACATTGAGACTTTGAAACTGGGGACTGACAATGTTGGATGTGGACTGAGGATGTAGCAAAGAATAAGATCTTCATTTGTCATTTAACCCTTATTGCCAATGAAACATAGATCAGGGTATTTATATAACATCCATAAAAAAATTAATTTAATCTAATATATTCAACCTGCTCACTTCTTAAAAAAATTGAATGGTTCATGTTGATAATCTATAAAATATTAGAATTTGGGTTGGTTATAATTATATATCCAAACCTAATCCGATTATATCTATGAAAAATCTTATTTTTCATCTCGGAAATTAATTTCAGCCCCAAAAAAATAAATGTTTTTGTTATTTTTTCATTTGATGTTGTGCGCAAAGATGATTTGAATTTATGGTATGGATTTAAACATTATTAATAATAGTATTCTCATAAAATAGTAATAGTAATAAACAAATATGATGAATTAGTGTAAATTTATTTTTTATGTTGTTAAATGTTTTTTTATATAATATTTCAGGATGGGTCAACATGATGTCGTTAAAGTCCGTTAAGCAAGGGTAACAGTTTTTTAATTTGTTTTGAAACTAACAAAGTTAAATGGCCAAAATCCAATTTAAATTTTACCATTCTCATCGGTTCAACATCAATTTTAAAAATGATTAATTTGACAAGTTTTTTTTTTTAATGAGACCAATATCAAATTTTTCAACAAAAAGACAAGTATTTTTTTTAAAAGGATGGATGTAAAAAAAAATTTACATGGCCAAAATGAGAGGTCTTTATTTTTTAAAGGACCAATGTCAAAATTTGTGTGAATAACCTAACTTATGAGCCTCCTTTTAGGGGGATTGTTTTGATTTTTTTTATATCAGCACATCAAAATGATTCAAAAATATAAAAAATTAATTTTAAATAAATTAAAAAACATTTTAAACTTTTAAAAAACACGATTTCAACCGCGTTCTCAAATACACCCTTCAACATAAACCCCCTCGCTAGCTCTAGTGTCGGGTCCATATCACCCTGCACCAGTCTTTACCGTACCTGACAATCAAGCCCTGAACCTAGTTTCGGCTTGAACTTCGAAGAATAAAGTCTCCAACATGACTTGGCTCCCACACATAGTTTTAAACCCGACCCGACAGGTTGACCCGGGACCCGACTGACCCGTGGCTGGAATCGAGCCTAGTTTGTGAAAAAATAAGACTAGTTAAAAATCCCGTTGCAACTCGTTGACTATTTTTTTTATTTTTTTACCAAAACGACGTCATTTTGATTTGTAAAAAAAATTAAGGTTGACCCGAGTAACCTGATTAAAACCCGTGACCCGAGCTTTGGGCTGGATTAACCACTGGGCCAGGTTTAAAAACACTGCTCCCACATTGAAGGCTAACAGTGTAAAAACCAACCTTTGATAAACAAACAAGTCTTTTTATTACAATACTGGTTATGCTTTAAGAAAAAATCAAAAATAAAAATTCATAAAATTAATTATAACTTAGTCCTTATAGTTCCGGAAAAGTAATTAATTAACCTCAAGGTCTCAAAAACTACATTTCTAATTCACTATTTTATGTTCTTTTCCAATTTATTTTGATATTTTATTTTAAGAAATTGAAAAATGGAAGAAAATAAGTAGATGGTATATTAAGATTGATGAGAAAAATAAGTTTTTTTATATCAAAATACTACTAAATTAATCATAGTTAATATAGTTAATAGTAGTCAAGAGATTATTTAATTACTTTTGTACTATAGGAGGTTTAGATTAACGTCCCAAAATAACAAGCAATTCAACAGTAAACTGCTATACAATAAATTTAAGAAATTAGTTACAAGGCCTTGAAAGAAGAAGGATTGCTGATAGTATTTAAGGGTGCATTTATCAGTATAGTTGTGGTTATTTTTTAAAGTATTTTTTACTTGTAAAAATATTAAAATAATATTTTTTTATTTTTTAATATTAGTATATCAAGATGATCAGAAAATATTAAAAAATTATTAATTTAAAACAAAAATAAAAAAATAATTTTTTAAAAAACGATTTTAAAAGTACAAATAAGGAGTAAGCAATATTTTAACAGTGACCATGATTTCCAGGCTTGGGCACAGCAGGAAAGCCGATAAATGCATATGACCAAACTAACGCTCAAGCTATGATTAATGAAGAAAACAGGTTTCCTGGCCTCATCGTCAGAGTTAAAAATACATGCTCAAAAACTGTAAAAGGAAAACATGTAAATACCTTTAGATTACGAAAAGAATATTTACCAATTCACTGCCCATAACTTTGCATCTTCTTTTTTCCTGATTTCATTTCCTTGAATTTTCGCTAGCCTGGATGAATCATTTAAAGTTAATGCTATTTGCAAGCTTGTTGAAAATTTTTATCTTGAAAATTTCTATGTATAAAAGATGTATTATTTAATATATTAGTTAGAGCATTTTCAGATTGATGTGATTCATCATGAGAGTTTTCAGAATATATCTATCATTTCTGAATTATTTAGATGATTAATTAAAATAAATAAGTCTCAACACTATCGTTTCATTGACAAGTTGATTTATCTTATTTTAACTTTGCTTATTTTCACTATCACTACGGAGCGAGCATTTTCTGCTATAAATAATGTTAAAATTATGTTTCGTAATAAAACAAAAGAGAAGTTCTTACTCAGCAAATTCTATGATGATTTATATTGAACGAGAGATTGCTAAAGATATCAATTCTGATTCGATTATAGATGAATTCTATTTCACAAAATATTGAAAGGTGCAACTTCGATAATATAATCTATTTTTACTCTTACTTCAGTTTTAGTTTTATGTACCTTAAGCTTCTTTTTTTTTTCCATATTTTGAGTTGTGTATTTTAATTAAATTTTTATTGTTAACTTGGCAAATTCATGTGCATGAGTTGATTGGTCTTGAAAAAAAATGTGTATTATCTTAGTAGCCCAGGGCAAAAACAATTCACGGCTCCACCCTTGCCTACTAGAATTAACTGCGCCTGTGAACCTGCAGTCAACAGTTAGAGACTATACAAAGGGAAATCCAAGATGTTATGATGCAAGAAATTAATGCTAAAATTTTGTGCTTTGTAGTCTGCATGAATGCTAGCTAAGAACCTAGGTGGTGTTTGGTTACTGTCTTGGGATAAAATAGATGAAGATAATATAGACAAATAAGACAATAAATAAAAGAAAATGAAGATAGAATTATATTTGGTATTGATATATAAGATAAAGTGATTATCTCTATATTATATTTGGTTATGGTAGACAAAACAGAATAAAACATGAAAAGTCTTTTTTTACTCTTAATATATATTGTTGTCAAACTTATATATTATTTTTTTACTTTATTTTATACTGAGTATTGAAATTAATAATATTATAATAACTCTAGTTATAAAACTAGAACTGACTTGACTGGTTGACTCAGAGCTTGAAGTGATCCGAGTTTAAGAAAAAAAGAAACAATTAACTTGATCTGATTTGGTCAAAAACTCAAGTCAACTAGAGAAAAAACATGGGTCAAAAACTCGTTGACTCTTTTGAAAAACAAAATTTGATCAAAACAAGGTTGCTTTGATTATTTTTTATTTTTTATTAGGGTCAATTGTATTGACCCTCCGAATCAATGACCTGAACCTTGCATTGGGTCGACTTCTAAGTTGAGTTTTAAAACCATGATAATAACCATTTTTATTTGTGTATTGACTTGGGTCGACCCATGTTGACCCTCTCGATTCATAACCTAACCTTGTCTCAGTCAACTCCCAAGTCAGGTTTTAAAACTATGATAATAAAAACATTTATCATTAGATAGACTCAGGTCAACCCAAGTTGACATTTCTGATATGTGACCCGGGCCTTATCTTAGGTTGACCCCAAATCAAATTTTAAAACTTTGATAATAATCATTTTTATTTTAAATTGACTCAGGTCAACTTGAGTTGATCCTCTTGACACATGACTTAGGCTTTACCTTGAGTCGACCCTGGGTCGGTTTTTAAAACTATAATAATAATCACTTTTTTCCTTACGTTGACCGGGGTCAACGATCAACCACACTCGTGACCCGGGTCTCGTCCCAACTCGACTCTTAAATCAAGTTTAAAACTATGATAATAATCATTTTATTCTTATGCTGACTCGGGAAACTCATGTCAACCTGACCTGTGACTCAGGCCTCGACCAGTGACCCGAGTTCTTTCCTGGATTAACCCCTGAGTTGGATTTTAAAACTATGATAATAATTTAATTTTATCCTTATATGATATAATTGAATAATTTTAGAATTGAGAGATTTTTACAATGATATTTTAGAAATAAAAAAAAATTGTCTATTAAGACATGTCTCATCTATACCTCATGTTTTAAAAGTACAAAAATTCATTTTAAAATAGTTACAAAAACATTTATTTTTATATCTTTATCTATATTTCTTCAATTAAATACATTTTTTATCTTCATTATCTTTTTTATTTATATACCATAACAGTATCCAAATGACTAACTAGTGTACTTGCGTTAGTTTCTAAATTTTGAGAGAGAACGGTGGCTTAAAGACTTCACTGGAAAACCAACAAGTAGAAACTCATTAGTTTTAAGCAAGAAGCAGTTTCTGAAGCTTCAAGCAACAACAATAAATTGCCTGCCTTCCAAACTTCTGACGAGCTGTTCTGCTCGCAGCTTGGAGCTTTGACATTTGCCCTACATAATTTGACTTTGGAATTGATTATCTGGCGAAGAACTCCTGAATGAGATTCACAACCTGTAAAATAACATTTGGTGTAAAATTATCACTAACCATTCGTGAAAGCTAAAAACTCATTATGAAATCAAGCCCTAGCAAAATACCAAGAAGTGTTTGAATCGCAGTTTGTCCTGCCAGTTTCTCTGGCTCTTTCCTGCTTCTTGCTACTTCCATGAAAAAACAATTTAGAGACACAGACTGGTCACATGTCTTCTGCTTCAGTGGTCATATACTTGGAAATTCCAGGTCCTTGTTGATGCAAATTCTTGCAAAATAGACTTGCAATGTCTTGGATCCTAGAATACAATTTAAATTGAGATGGTGAGCTTCATTCTCTTGTCAGAAAAAGTTGAATTAAGAAAATCAGAAGATGTCAACAATGTGTAATACAATCAATGCACTGCTAGAATCCAACAAAGTAGCAGATAACAAAATTCTTCTTCAAGTTCAAAGCATAATAACCTGGGAATTCACACACCTTGTAAATAGTGGGAAGAGTCTTCAACTTTCAGCTTTTCTTTTATGCACTCAAGAGCAAATTTTTCAACATCCTGCTCGGCTTCTTTTCGATGAGAAAATGTTAGCCTAGATGCATAAGTTGTTCCATAAACCAGCACAACTGACCTAAACTTTGTTGCGTGATGGAATCCTTCATTGGTGGTATGGTAAACTGGAAATGACAGGTCTAATTTCTAAGTGTACTCTTGCAGGTTGTTCTTATACATCAGAAGCTCTGGTACATTCAACATGTGGAACATCCAAAGAGTTAGTAATGCAATTTCAAAGAAGAAAATCAGAACCATAACTTTGACTCCCATGCCCTCCAAAATGCTATTAACCATGTTTAGCAATTGGGGTTTGTTTGTTTTGGCTGAAAATGTTTCCAAGAAAAAATAATTTCTTCGGTTTAGGGAAATGATACTAGAGCAGAAAGAAAGTAAGGGGGAACATTACCTTTCTCCATTTTTTCTGCACAGGTTTTAATCACTTTCTGTTTAGGATCTACTCTTGTGGCATTTTTGTCTATTTATAAACAAGAAAATGGATGGTCTTGATTGATGAAAAAAACTCCATTGCAGGGTAAATGTTGCTCGATGCTTCGGTTAAAATGTTATTCCCTTTCTTTTGTGCAGACCCACATGATTTTGATTTGTCAGCAAGTTAAGCTGCATGCCTGGGAATGTCCACTACCACATGAACCAGAGTATGACAAGTTCTTTTGCTTTTTTCTGATAAAAAAAACACCCTGTGATATTTATTTTCTTTTTCATTTTAAATAAAAAAAGGTGAAATATTTATAATATAATTGACAAACCAACAACAACATAACAAGTACTTTGAAGCAATGGACGTTTATTGCTAAATTCCACTAATTCAAGTACACATCTGATGATTGTATTGTAAAAGCAAACTGGCATGGCATGGCGTGCTTGAAGAGAGGCTGTGATACTTTTGAATGCTTTCCTGAGGAAGCAACTTTTAAGAGATGTTGCATGCAAGCTGTTTCCCTTCGGGGCACTTTTGCCTGACTGGTGCTTATTTCTACTCCATAAACAACTGAAGGCAAAATCCCAGTAAACCAATCAGTCTTTCAAGTCAAGTTTTTAGCTTAAACCCCTTTGTGTCACCGTGCCAAGCTCATATTCCATTAATTCTTGGGAACGATGCATCACAGCTAAACCAGCTTCACTTACATGTTTCATTTCTTCAAGATAACTCAAATGCGTACCGATGATGTCGATAACATTATAAGAGCATACCACAGATATCATCGGACCACGTCTTCTTCAGACCAAAATCCCTTTTCCTATCAAATCACACTAAGAAATAAAATAAAGTACATTTTTTTTGTTTATCAAAAGATGAATGGAGTTACATTAACAAGAGATCACATCTCTTCTCTGCAATCTAGAGGGGTAACTATAACAATGTAGTCCCATTGTAGTTAGCTACTACCTGGTCTTCCGTGTAGGTCATTGTGAAGTACCCACTATCCACACTGCGCTGGAAAACGGGCAGGTTGCCAGATTCAGCCACCTGAATCTCTACAAGGTTGCAACCTTCTGAGACAAGTCGGTGACATCCTCATCACTGACCTCTTTAATCATCTCCTGCAATAAGAAAAAGTAAAATATGAAGGGAGGATTAAAACATACCACAGTTTTTAATATCCCGCTTCTGCTGTGTGAAATCACCCATTTAAGCAGCTTTTCATTTTTATTTTTATTTTAAAAAAAAAACCATGGATAAATTAACATTTAAACATAACTTCCAACACAGGCATGACTATAAGCCCTGAAAAATCTAATAAGCATGGTTCCCAAAAACAGTGAAACAAGTGATGCCCGTTACACACTCTTATCAACCTTAGCAGCACTAGCAGCAGCCAGTCCCCTAAGCCGACAATGTGTAGCAATGAAACATGTAGCAATGAAACATGTCCAATGTGTTGATGATCATCTACTTCACAAGAATGTTCAACTAGGTACATAGCCACACCATGCACTTTAGGTCTTTACTCTTAATTGGCAAGCATTACCAGCCTTAGCAGGGTGGGTCTCTCAGTCCTTCCTCCACCTGCAACTTGTCTCCAATCATTTCATGCCAGTGCCTTAGAAAAATCTTTTAGGAACCAGAAGCAAGCTTAATCCTTGTGAGTTCACTATTAGGATTTAGGGTTGTGGCTGAAAGCCTGATAACCATCGCATAATCACCAGAAACTTAAGCAGCAACTCCATGATCACTAACATGATGCTCAAAATTACAGAAAACAGCACCTCAAGGGATAGATCTTAGCGGCAAATATTACCCAACCATAAGTGCTCCTTTATTGCTACAGTACACAAACTTCCTGGGTACATACCCTCAGCAATACCAAAGAGTCCTTTTTTGTTTCTTACAGCAGAAATGGTGTCCAACAGAGCTCCATGACCCATGTGATGAAAGATTGCAGCCACGACTCCTTTTAGCTAGCTGTTTCTTTTGCCTAAAGTAAAAGACCAGAACGTGGATAGTCCCTTTAGGTGGTGGGTGCAGAACTTTGAAGATTGAACCAGCATCCTTGCATTGAGCACAATTACATACATGATCCATTTTAGGCTGTGTTTGTGTGTGAAGGTGAAGTGAAGCGGCTCTCTATGGAGACAACAAGATAGGTGCAAGAGAGTTTAGGTTTTCTTATATAAATTCCTTTTTTATGTTCAACACTTCTACTACACAATCTACCTTTGACTCTTCCATGTATGGACAGATTATTTATGTAAAATGATGTCACTTACTTCTTCTGAATCTCCTTTTGGTTTCACAACCACACATTTGGAGGCACTGATGCTGGAACTCTTCAATAGGCTTCGGTTACTGTAGTTTGGCTTGCTAGATCCATTTCGTGCAGCGACTGTCACAGCCTCTGAACCATCTGCTTGCTGCGATCCCGGGAGACTTTTAAGAGATTTTGCAATAGATGGTGCAGTTTGCCTCTCAATATCAGTGCTTTGAGCTGCTGTCTCATCCTTGGGAGCAGGAACCCGCTCTCTGAAGAAGAGGTGACACTTGAAGGTCATCAATATTAAGTGAAAATTACATCATCAAATAGTTGAATCAGTGGCGTTTTGGAGATGGAGAGTCATGATTCATTTGAAATTGGTCAAAATTGCACACATACAATATTATAGATGGAGAGGGGGAGGGGGGAGGGATTTGCATGGAAAAACAAACCAGCTTGCCTAATCATATGATCATATAGCTTCAAATGAAAGGGAGAATAACTCATGTCCAGCACATACCTAGGCAAGGAAGCATGCTGTCTTTGGAGTGGAGTGCTTCTTTCCCCTTTACCATAGTGCTCCTCAAGATGTGCAAATTGTCGCTTGAATCGATCAACGCCACTATGGTTGACAGTGAAAAATAAAATCAAATAACTAAATCATATCAGAACATATAGCACCGCATTTTCAAAATATTTATATTTCATAAAAATCAGGTATTGATTCACTAATGTGTTGAAAATGTCGTGAAATTTGTAGAACTTCTCTAAAGTCATGTTTGCTAGTGGGGAAATTGGAGAAATTTCCAGTTACCAGGAAGTTTTTTCTAAAATAAGATATTTGTAGAAAACATTTTTACCAGTTACTGTTTTCTTGAAAATGTGTTTTTCCTAGGTTATAAGCAACCGCCCTACCTTGGGTACATAAAGCTTGTCTGCTCTCCACCTCGAAGGTACTCCTTCAGCATCTGCGGGTGATACTCTAGTATCTGTTTACAAAAAATCAAAAGTTCATTTTAGTCACAGTGATGTGTGAAAGCCACAGTGCAAAGAAAAGCAACAAGAATCAAAGTGTTGCTGCCATACCTCTCGGTAGATCAGTTCCCTTACATCATCTTTTGTTATTTTCCTCCTCTCAAACTCAAACTCCAATTTTGAAATAGGTTGAGTGGAGGGCTCACACTCGACATTTGACAGACCATTAAAGTAAGGATTTGCTAAAGCCTGGGCGCATTAGGGATGTTAGAATGTACCATGATTCACAAATAACTGTCATAGATATCTCTTTTATCTTTATTTTAATTTGAATTTGAAATAAGGGTTACAAAACTACTGAATCTTAGTACCTCTTCAGCTGTCGGACGATCTTTAGGATCAAATGCAAGCAGGCCCTCCAGTAGGCGAAGAGCCAATGGATCTACATTAGGGAACTTTTGAGGGAATGGAACTGGTGGTTTCTTCCGCATGTTACTAAGATACCTCCTTGCCTTTTCATTCCGAATCTGCCAACATAATGCCAAGTAACATGAATGAAAAAAAGGAACAAAAGGAAACAACAAACTATGTGACATAAAAGCAGAAGAGCAACAAATTAATGCACTTTTTTAAGAACTAAGAGTAGCAATTTACTGCAAAAGGCTTACAACAATGACAGCATAAAATTGTACAATAGGTTTGTCTATTGACAGCAGAAAAGCAGTGACTGTAATGAGATACTAACCTTTGAAATACATTCAGGAGGAGGAGTGCCCAGCAAATCAGTCATAAGATCCAACTGGTGAACCACGTTTTTACCAGGAAAAAGTGGTTTTCCTGTGAGCATTTCAGCAAATATACATCCAATGCTCCAAATATCAATTGCAGGAGTGTACTGAAGGAAGATGAAAACACTTAGTAACTGTGTATTTTCAACAGTTGAAGAAAAATGATGCTAAAATACCTGCTCATGAATAAAGAAATAACTGAAATGTAACCATGAACTTGAGCAGCAAACATTTTACCACTATGCCAAAAGATTGAAAGTAAAAACGTGCTAGTCATCAAGAATGAAAAATGTACACAATCTCAAACCTATCATGTCCATGCATATTATAAATACAATAAATTCTTTAGTATCATTATGACCATCTGGACCCTGCTGCAATCATTATGACCATCTGGACCATGCTGCAATATCTTAACAATTGAATGTATTTCACTGGATGAAAATAATCAAAGAATCAAGAACAAAAATAAAGAAATGCCAAGATTCAGGCTTAAAATTGTGGGAGAATACAGCATAGATCCATATCAGATCCTGTACACTTAAGATGATAGAATACCAGCCATGATCCACCTGAAATGAAATATTTTATCATATTTAGCTGCCAGGCAGATATTGTTCTTCCTCATTAAAGAGCAGCACCACTTGTTACTGACGGGTGATAAATATTTGGCTGATAGCACCTCAAACAGCTTAAATTTGGAAAAACAGCAAACCAAATTTCAACATATAGGATGGGTTAAGATCCCTCATTAAAATCCAGAGGTAATTACAATGGATAACATGCTGCTACTTAATGATTATCTCATAAATACGTCAAGTAAATTGGACAAAATTACCAAGGATAGGTCCAAAATGAGTATCCTATTATATATTAAATTATTTGACATAACAAGATGAATTAATCAATGCCATTGATGCCTAGTGGAATCAATTGGGAAAAATGAAGAAAGGAGAAATCAACAAATAGGGATATCCCAACTTAGTCCCTAGATCAGTCTTTTAAATACCTTAAGCCATTACAGCAACCAGAGTATTATAGGAAAGTAATAAAAGGGTTGAGACATCAAACAGTAAAAAAGCTTACTTTGGAGAAAAAAGAGCCACAGAGTTCAGGAGCACGATACCATCTAGTAGCTACATAGTCCTTCCAAAAAGAGGGGGAGAAAAAGTTAGCTTATTATAGTTCCTAGAGATTTCCAGCCTGTAATTTTCAATAAGATGACATCAAATAAGAGCGTCATTGAAAGAAATCCCAATGACAAAAATAAAAAAGAAACACCGCCCTGCTTTAGCATTTTTTCATTTGTAGCACATCATGTCAAGTTTTGCAAGCATGTCTATGAGCTTTTATTAAGTGCTGCAATTATGTAGTGCCATCATGGTCTGCTCCAATTTGGAGTCAAGATGTTGACATTTAATCTTCATGTACTAGCATTTGTACACAAATTCCATGTCAGAAAATTATAGGATACTTTAAATTGGCTCCACCTGAGAAATGCCAAAATGACAACAATCATAACTCTTATTGATAAACCTAGTGATGACAAAACTTCAGTAATCTCGAGGATCAAAATATATTTTAATTTGTATTTGCTATCTTTAACCTCCCATCATCAGATTCCAGAATATTTTCCAGATTTTGGTCATCCATCTTCAAATACTTTAAACTTCCTCTTAAACAACGATCCATAATCCAAACCTACCCAAAAGCATGAAAAACTGGTAAGCATCTATCAATTCCTCTACAACCAGTCATTTCAAGCACAAAATCCACCTTCACAACCAACCAAACAAACATTGCATGAACCCACCTCCATGACCAGCCAATCAAGCATACAAGGAAAAACACCCTAACCAGCCACAAAAACATCAACACCCATCAAACAGTCACCTATTCATTAAGTCCATCTCTTCAAACCCATTACCCAGCTACCAACAGCCAAAAGCCCAACACAAGCAAGCTTGATTCCCGCACAACTCATTACAAGTGAAACAAGTTAACCGCCACCATCTTCTCTAAACACGGCTACTTTTCCTCCTCAAGCATCAATCATCATTAAATAAAGCATTCATGCATGATCGAGACCTTGTAACAATCAACTCAATTTTTCGTTTTAATAACTCATATGACTAATTTCAAGTCATTTCTTTCTGAATAACCTCCCTTTATTGCGATCTCATGGTTGAATTTTATCTCAAAACTCACCCAAGTCATGTAGAATTCAGGTTATCAAACTAAACCCAAATTTGACAGAATGGTGATAATAGAAAACAATTGCAGCACCTAATCAGATAAAAGAAAGGCACATATAGGAAAGCTAGAAAATAGGCTAAAATTGTAAAAACAAATGCTTAAGAACTTTTTTTGTCGGTAAGCCTAAAAAAGAACAGAAAAACACAGAAGCTCATGACTAGCATTAGAGAACATACTGTCCAAAGAATAGCTGATGGGGCATCATTGAAAGATACTCTAGCAAGACCAAAATCGCATATCTTCAGTTTGCAGTCGGCATTAGCAAGAATGTTTTTTGGCTTTAAATCTCGATGAAACACATTTGCTGCAAGGAATGCAAAAAATGAATCAACTAACAAAAAAGGCATAGAAAGACAATAGACAATGACAAACACATACCAGTATGTATATATTTAAGACCACGAAGAAGCTGGTACAAGAAAAATTGATAATGCTCGGGTGTAAGATCATCATTTGCCTTAATTACTTGGTGAAGGTCAGATTCCATCAACTCAAAAACAACATAGATATCTTTGAATTCCCTGCGTGAAGGAGGAAGCATGATATGCTTTATTTCTACAATATCAGGATGACGAAGCAACCGAAGGAGTTTAATTTCTCTCAAAATACGTGTGGCATCAGAAACATGCTCAAAAACATCATTAATCTTCTTGATTGCAACCCTTTCTCCAGTATGAGAGTCAATTGCAGAGCCAACAACACCATAACTACCTTTTCCAATGACTTCTTGTACTTGGTATTGACTAGCCTCTCCATACTCGGTGAAGAAATCTGCCTCTGCCGAGCCCTGTATAAAGAATCAAACTTACTTTTGTCAATTTCAAACTGCATAATTTATGTAGAGAGACACAGAGCAGGAGGATTGGAGTGCATGTAAAAGGTATAGCATCAACTATCTCAACCAATCATGTAATTAAAAAACATTGAGCTAAGCAAGATCTTTTAAAGGGAGGTAACGATAAAAACCTATCTTTTAAGGCTTATTGGTTTTAGCACTAAGAACCTGATGCAGCATATAATTCTAAAACCAACACCCAAATAAAAATTGAAACTTCTTGATGCATTTCACAGAAAGACTCCAATTTCCATGAAGCTCATGCAGGAACATTTAACTTCTAAAATCCACCAAACGGACAACTTCGCATTCTTACAATGTTATACAACAAGATACAAGTCAGATTGTCAGTAGCATGACCTAGCATCATAAATATAAATTTGAAAACAATTTTCTTAATTGTATTGAAAAGAACAAAAAAAGAATATTTTCAAGCAAATAACCGTGTTGCTCACAGATTCAATCAAATAAAAGACCAGGTCACAAAAAACAAATAAGATCAACTAATCATTCCTAAAACAAAAAAAAAAAGGAACTGAAACAACTAAGAAAGGGAAATGCTGATGAGGTAATTAGTGATATACATCAAACAACCATGCCAAATAATAAATGATAACAAAATGGTGCAACTAATAAGAAAATCGACAATGATAATTGCCACACTTTAAAAAAGCCACATTCTTTTGGACCCAAAAATGCAGATAAGTCCAATGAAGAAATATAGTATACCGAAAGTGAAAGAAATCAGAAAGAGGAAGATCAATATCAAACACCAACCAAAAATCCAATTTTCTCATTTAACCCCTCAAATTTTTGCAATCAAAAATTTAGATTTTAAGCTCAATGAAACCCATTAACAGAGCAGTCAAAAAAATCCCAGAAAACCCAATAAAACAAAACTAAAACACTTTTTGAAAAAGAAAAAACAAAAGAAAAGAGAAACAGTAGTTCTCAAAGAAATCAAAGAAGAGATCAGAAACAAAACAAAACATAGAAAAAAGAAAAACCCACAAGTCAAAGAAATCCATCTATAATCTTGATTGTCAAAAGGGGGATTTGGTTACCTTCTTCTGAAGACCCATGGTAGACCCAGGAGGGAAATGGATGCGTTTAGGAACTCTAATAAGTTTAAGATCAGAAATATCAAAATCCTCAATCACAGTCAGTTGCTCTTCCTCTGTCCCCTTTATTCCCTCCTTTACATTTACCGATGATTGTGGACAACCACTACTACTAACATTAGAAGAAGTAGTTTTGTTAATATTATTAATGTGATCATGATTGTTATGGTTGGTTCGGCGTTGAAACCATCGACGAATACCGTCCACTAGCGTTCCACTCCCACCCATACAAAATGTTTTCCTGATTTCCCTTTTTGTTTATAGCCACCAACTTCCAGCATTCCTCGCTCTCTCCCTCTCTCTTTCTATTATCCCTCTCGGCTTGCCGTCTATTCTACTACTACTATTGAATCTCCCTCTCCCTCTCCCTCCCTCCCTCTCTCTCTCTCTCTCTCTCTCTCTCGTGTTGCGTATATGGCGAGTTTGGGTTTTTTTAATTCTCATTTATGGAGCGTGTGGATTGGGCGAAGCGTGCGGAGGAGAGGGAAGAGAGACATGCGGCGCTTCACATTACCCCATGTTGGCTTCGCTACTTCGGTTTTGACTTTATGAGTGATGACAGAACATAAATACCTTCTACATGTTTTTGTGTCTTTTATTATTATTATTATTATTATTATTATTATTATTAGCATGAGCTTGGTTTTTTATTATAGCATTAACATATACTTAAAAGAGCCTGCTTTTTTAGTGTATCGTTAATTAATTATTAATTAACATAGACTAAACGAGATTGATTTTTTACTGTAGCAATGAATAGTTAAAAAAATTTACTTTTAAAATTCTTCAAGGATTAAATTAAGTTTATTAGATATTAAATTTCATAATTTATTTCGATTTGTTTCTTATGAAGTTATCCTTATCTTATAACTTAAATTGTGAGTTTTAAGGGTTAATCATATTTATCTGTGTCATTTTCTTTTTTTTTTAATAATTTTTTTTCCTCTCAACTCCATCCTTCAACATTGATTTCATTAGAAATTAGGTCTCATAATATTGAAGATTACTAGGTATTAAATTTCATAATTTTTCTTTTTTCTTTTTATGGAGTTATCTTAATCTCATAACTCGGGATATGACTTTTTAGGATTAGTCGTATTGACTTGGATTATTTTCTGTTCTTTTCTAATTATATTTCTCTCAATTTTATTCTTTAACATTGACTTGATTAGGAATTGGGTTTCATAATTATTTTTTAATTTTCTTTCTATAAGGTTATAACGGTCTCATAACCCGGATTGCAAGTTTTGCGGGTTAGCCAGGTTGACTCGGGGTTTTTTATCTTTTTTATTTTTTTTTTCAATTTCATCCTTTAATATTGAATTAGTTGAGAATTAGACTTTATAATTTTTTTATTTGTTTTCTATGGAATTATCATGATCTCTTGATTCGAGTTTGACAAGTGAATTTGGGTTGACTTAGTCATTATTTTTGTCCTTTTTTATTTGATTTTTTTATTTAATCATTCAACAATAAGTTGATTGAAAACTGAGATTTATAATTTATTTATTTATTACTTTCTAAGGGGTTATCACGATCTTATAACTTGATTTGCAGGTTAGGCTATTTGACTCTGGTTTTTTTTCCTTTTTTTAGTTGGATTTTCTCGATTTCATCCTTCAAATATTAGATTGGTTAGAAATTAAGTTTCATAATTTTATTTCGATTAGTGTTATATGAGGTTTTTTTGGTCTCATAACCCGGATAGTTTAGTTGATTGATTCAAGTGATTTTTATATTTTTTTAATTTTATTCTTCAATATTAGGTTAATTAAGAATTAAGCTTTATAATATATTTTAATTTGTTTTTTATAGGGTTGTCTCAGTCTCATGATCTAGATTTGATAGGTTAATCCGAGTTTACTCAACTCATTTTTTAGTTAAATTTCACTTTCAATTCATCCTTCAACATTGGGTTGATTGAGAATTGGGTATAATATTATTTCTTTGTATTTGTTTTTTATAGAGTTATCAGGTCTCGTGTCTTGAGTAAATGATTTGACAGGTTAATCCAAGTTGATATGAGTTGATCTAATATATTGTCGTTTCAATATTTAATAAAATATGTTATCTTGATTTTTTTAGTCAAACTATATTTTTATTAATTGTCTGAGTTGTTTTTTAACCTACCAAGTCAATCAAACATATCAAGTCAATCATCATATACTTTAAATTTGTTTCTGTTAAAAAACACATTAACAATACCTGAATATATTTCTTTTATGTCATAACAATTTAATTTAATTCACAGCGTAACGCGGACAATAATCTAATATTTATCTAATATAAAATAGAATATGACCTAAAAAAAATAATGCATCTTACATTCTTGCATAAATCTCATAATGTCTACCTAAATTGGAGTTTAAATTTAAACTTTCCGCAAATTAGATGAATGTAGAAATACCATTTTCATAGATTTTATATGTTTTTTATAAGGTTTTGAAAACTAGGTGAACAAAGATTCCTCAATAATCGGTCTCCTAGTTAAAGATATATGATCATTATATTTTTTTAGAATTCAAATCTTGGAATAAATTAATATTTTAAAAAAATTACTAAATTTTTCTAAATATATGGTTTTGGAATGGGGATGTATCCTTAAAACTGTTGAAAAAAAGGTCTTAATTAATATATAAATTGATTTGAAAATATTTTTACTATTAAATAAAAAAGAAAAAGAAAAAAATCTAGGTGATTAAAGAAGTTAGATTCATTCATCTACATGATAAATGTCAATTTAATGAAGGTAGCATGTTAAATTTTGATTTTGGAGAGAGTTTTTGAGATTGTATTGTAAAATAATTTTTAAAAGTATTTGTTTTTTTGTTTAAAAATATATCAAAATAATTTTTTTTATTTCTGATATAAAAATAAAAAAAAACATTAAATAAAGTATCAATTTATTTTTATTTTTTATAAAAAATATTTTTAAAATTACCTAAAAATAAAAGCACCTTCACTCCTAAGTTTACTAACCAAAAGTATCGTACACGTATAAATAGTAAAATAAAGGAGCCGTACTTCACTAAATATGGAAATAAAAACAGTATAAAATATTATGGCTAAATAAAGGAGCCGTACTTCACTCTAAATTACTGACATTATTGTATGAAAATAAAATCAGAATAATAAATGCAAAAATCTATCTGTAATAGTTGTCTGTGTCCAACCGTCACTAAGAACCTTAATCCATCCATTTTGGGAAGTCTAATAAATTTTTATTACTGTAATATGCAATTATGGTATTAGGGTATGCCAAGTCAGAATTTACATTTTAATTTGTACGGTTGTAACACAAATTAAATTTATTGCCCTAAAATAAGATTGGAGTTTCTAGAAAAAAAGAAAAAAAAGTTTCATGTTATGCAAAACATTTATCTCAACTTGTCTCAGATATGGTATTTGTTTATTTTTTATAATAATTAAGATATTTTTGACTCAACTTGCTTATTAATTAATTAAGGCTTTCTATTTTTTTGTTGGAAAGTATTTTTTTTTCTGAAAAGTGGTTTACTTGGAAAGTGGATTCCTAGAAAGTAAATTATTTTTTAATATTTAGTAGTGTCATGAAAAATAAGTTGGAAAACACTTTCCAGTTTTTGGTTATGTCATGAAAAATAAGCTGGAAAAGAATTTATTAATATTTTTTTCAAGTTTATTAAAATAATGAGGAACAAATCTTATAAATTAAAAAGTTGAATGAGAATGAAATTTAAAAAAAAATCTAATTTTATAAATTATCTCAAATGAAATAAATAACAATCAAAATAATAGAGATCAAATTTAATAGATAAAAAAATTGAAAGATGATGAAATTAAAATAATAGTAATTATAATTTCATAAATTATTTCAAATAAAATAAGTAACAATCAAAAGAATGAGAACCAAATTTGATAGATAAAAAATTTCAATTAAAAAATAATAAGAGAAAAGCAAATAACAATCATAAAAATAAGGATCAAAGTTAATATAAAAATCAAATTAAATCAAAATTTAAAGGGTGAAATTGAAAACAAAATTCAAAAAAAAATATAGCAATCAAAAGTTTGAGAACCAAATTTGTTATAATCAACAAATAGTATGATATTTCTAAATTTTTCATAACTTTTAGAAAGTATTTTCTGCTCAAAATAAAAGGAAAACACTTTTTCTGAAAATCAAGCCAAATTTTCTTTTGACTGGAAAATATTTTTCGTAGACCAATTTTCTTAAAGGCAAACAAACACAAGAAAGTTTGGAAAGTGGTTTTTAGGAAACGACTTTCTGCCAAATAAACGAGGCCTAAGTATTCGTTTAAATAATCTTAAAAACATATTTTTCACATAAATCTAATACATTAAGATAAATTCTATAAATTTTATTAACTATATACTTATTTCTCTTATATACACACATGCATGTAATCAATCTAGATGATTTTTATATATACAATTAAAGTTTTCATTTTTAGTGAATATTTATCATTCACAATAGTTTATACTTCAAAAGAGTGGGCAAGAAATAAATTTTTTTAGAACACATTAATTCGTGTGTGGATAATGTTGATATTAAGGTCATATACTTATATTTTTATATATTTCAACAATAATAATAAAATAAAAATTAGACTAATAATATGTTTGGTTGAGAACAAATATTGAACATGTTTTGTACAAATATTATATCAACAAACATGAAGGGTTTTATGAAAAGACCAATCTAGAGGTACAATTGAGATTTAGAATTTAAGTGTGTTATTTTAGTGTTTTATGTAAATCTCTATTTCTTATCTTCATAGCACAATTAAAATAAACTTACGATCTATTTCTTATATTTGGTTGTAAAATCAGCAAGATAATCCGAACATATATCATATACGAGCTATTTTAAGAGTAAAAGAACTTTAAAATCATCAATCCTTAATTATACTCATATTTGTGCAATCAAACCTTCATAATTTAGCACAAAAGTATACGTTCTCATTCTTACTACATTTAAACACTTTCTAATCCTATAAATGTTATCAAGTAAGATATAGAGATACTAAGATTTTCAATTGTAATATCTATTCTATCAAGAGAGTAAATTCATGATAACAAAAATCATACTTGTAAATCCTTGGCACTAATGATGTATTTTCACTAAGAGAAAACCTTGAAGAAGACATATTTTCAAGTGGAAGAAAAATCTTGAATAAAGAATATCTTTAAGTGGTATAAAAATCTTGGTGTGGATTTATCAAGTGGTTATTATACTCTAAAGCTTGGACAAGCTAAAGAATACAATACTCAAGTATGGTTTGGTATATGAGGTGTGGATGTAGATTTGTCAAACCCTTTACTTTAATCCTTATTTTTCTGCCCCTTGAATACAATACTCAAGAATACATCAAGTTAATAAATACATGAAGTGTGGTTATTAATAAATTTTTTTGCAAATTCTCTCTCTTATCCCTTTAATTTAAGCATTTTAATTATATTATTTGTTATTGTATTTATTTTAATTAATTTGCATTATTTGTTAATATTAATGATACTCCTAATTCATTTTCTCTTAGGTGTTATAGTTGTCTTAATCCTAAAACAACAAATAACAAGTTCCCTTTTTTTTTCTAAAATATTTGAATTTAAATAATGTTTCATAAAAAAAAGAAGCTTAAAGTAGGCCTTCATTTTATATATAATTGTGGTCGATCTAGATTATCATGATAACATACTCTCATATTCTAACAAGATAATAATTAATTGCGAGTTGTAACATTCTTAAGTCCTATCATTTTATTGCATGTTATTAGGTAATAAATTTTAATTAATTCCTCAACTGCCAAACATCTTTTGCTTACCTAGAAATTGTGACAAATGTTCACGGAAGCAGGTTTTTCTTTTGAAAATGTTTCCCCAAAAACTAGATATTTAAGTTATGTCTAATGTGAGTTATGAAAAATAATTTTTGAATTTAAATCATAATTTAAAAGTTATTTTTTTTATAAATAACTTATAACAAAATAAGTTAAAAAGCTTTTAAATTAGATTTATATTTGTTAAAATTGACTAGAAGCAATTTTTTGTGGAAAGAATATAATATAAGTTGTAATTCATAAATTTAATTTTTTTTTTATGTTTTACAACATAAAAATTTTAACTCAAATAAAAAACTAAAAAATAATTTAAATCAATTTACAAAATTTCATAGAAGTCCCATTAATATTTTATCTTGATTACATTGAACCCCTCAAATCTCATCCCCTTTTTTGGTTAGTGAAAGTTTTGACCTAACCTAAGTTCATTTCTATCAATCCAAATTAATACATAACTAATCATATATAAATTGCTAAACACCTTTCATTAGAGCCATTTACACAAGGTTACGTGGTTTAAGCAATGTGACAAGTATGAAACGGAGGTGGACTTTACTAGGCAAATTGGGGGGAAAAAATGAAAATAAATGTTTATGGGAGCTATATTATTGCATTCCTGTATATTTACAAATTTACCATTATAAAATAAAATAAAAGAGTTGGTACATTGTTAGCTTATGTAGTAAGAGACATAGACACCCTCAATGCAAAAGAAGTTGTTCACGAGGAGCATGAAATTAAAATTTGATTCCTTATTTTTTTTAATCTACTTTTTTAATCTTTTTATATTTGATTACTATAGTTTTAGATATTTATATTTTGATTATAAACTTTGTTTTTATTTTGTTTTAGTTCTTATACACTAAGAGATAAGAGAGACAATTGCTAGAAATAAAGAGGGAGGGAGTTTTCAGTCAGCCACATTTCAATGACAAAAAACATCAATTTTAATGTCTATGGTTTATCTTGAAAGGGGGTATTCAGTGGAGGTGATTTGGATTTCTAATCATATAAAAAATAGATCGGAGCTTCAAATGATTTTTTTTATTCTGTTTCATTTTAGTTTCTAGGATGTTTAAACCTTTTGTTTTTGGATTTCTAATCATATTAAATGCAGGCCACCATTTTTTTTCAATGGACACTTTTTTAAATATAGATAAGCCACATGACCATCTCTTTCAATAAAGATGAGCCATTGAGCTACAAGAATCCTAACAGTTATATGTGGGCAAAAAATATCACGGAGAAGGTAAAAAGTATTTCATTAAAGCTGATAACCTTTCAAATTTTTATGTATTTCATACATAAAGACTTGGGGGCTATTGATGCATCAATGTATTATATATATATATATATATGATATGTTTGCTTAAAAACCTATGATTAAAAGGGTCAAAGACAGGGTAATAACCTAACATACCTAAGTTTGGCAGAATGTCAAGCCTAAAAGACATGAGTTTAGCTTGCTTCAAAACCAACACCTTTGGATTTAACTACACGCTAAGCCCAAGTGCATGTAGGTCTAGCAAGGTGCACCTAACATCATTGGGTTTGGCTACATGTTGAACGTAAGTACATATGGGTCTGGCGAGATGTCAGATCCAATATTCTTTGGTTTAACTACACGCTAACACCAAATACATATGAGTTTAGCAAGCTGTCATACACATTACTCTTGTGTTTGGAATCATTCCAATTCCAAATATATATGGAGTTAATAATCTTTTTAGTCCTTATATTAAGTCATGAGGATTTGTATGTTTATTATTGACTTTTAATAATTTATGTTAAAAGACATAAGAATGATCATCTCCTTACATCCCTATGTGTATAAAAGTCTCCTACGAGCCTGCTATATTTTTATCAATATAAATATTGTGTAAGAGATATTTATTCATCGTCAATATTATGTAAAAGATATTTATCCCTCATCAATACTATCATGAGAAAATATTCCTTATATATGTAAGGTAATAACCCAAAGATTTACTTATAACCTAGATTTGTTGCCCATTATATCTAATTATTAACAACCTCCCCTTCCATTTCTTGATATGTGCAGACTTACCTTGCAAAGTACCTTACATGGATTCTGTGGGTCGACTAATAAAGATAAAAAAAAACAACGCATATTGTTTCCACCATTAATGCCATTAACCAAATGGTAACAAGTCTTAAATATGTTCATGGTATGCTCGATTCCAATAAGCCTGAGTGACTTATCAAAGGTAGATAAGAGAGAGGGAAGGAATATCTAAAAACCTTATTCACAAACCATTAGAGAAGAAAGAAATACCCCAACTCATACATGCATATGAAGGTTTTAATTTCAAAATATCCCTCAGTAGAACCCGAGGTTAGTTAACTAATTCGATTAACCATGAAAGACAGTTGAGCTATATATATTCTCCTGACCATGGACGATTAACAAATGTCACCTCCTGTATACTTAAGATGTTAAGGGCATCATTCTCAAGGGTTTGAGGTAGCATTTCTCTCTTATGAGGTTCCCTAATAATAGTAAGGGAAGGACTTCTCTAACAAGGAGAACTACTTGCCACCCTACTAGAATTGGAAATTGGGGTTCCACCCCTTTTAGTTTTGAGGCATAGTGTGATGGACCTCCGTCTCTACTATTTCCTTCAATTTCAGGTTGGAATGTGAATTCTTTACTGGAAAAAACAATATCCCTACTTGTAGGGTCAGATCTAACTTTTTTAGTGTCTATTTTTCTATTCAATAAGAAGAAGAAATAAATCTTTAGTAAGAAATACCTATAATATAGCAAAACTTGCTCAATAACTCTTCAACAAATTTTTTTTTACAGAGATTATAAAAAGTGAAAGCAAAAGAAAAAATGAAAGCAAAAACAATTAGGGTTATAAAGGAAATAACTTTTCATTCTCACCATTGGATGAAAAACCTTTCATGTCATCTCAAATCTCTAGATATCTATGTAATTACTGCATTAAATGCACGCCGCCATTTTGTTTTCCAATGGACACTTTTTTAAAATTAAGATAGGACACTTGGCCATCTCATTCAATAAAGATGAGCCACCTGGCTACAAGAATCATAATAGTTCTACGTGGGACACACAAATCTTATGGGGAAGGTAAAAAATATTTCATTAAAGTTGACAACCTTTCAAATCTTTGTGTATTTCATACATAAAAACTTAGGGGGCTATTAAGGAATCAACATATTATATATACAAACTTATGATTAAGAGGGCAAAAAACAGGGCAATAATTGAACATTCCTAGTCTTGACAACATGCCAAGCTCAAATGACATGAATCTAGCTTGTTTCATGACCCAACACCCTTAGGTTCAACTACACGTTGAACCCATATGCATGGGGGTTTGACAAGACGCACCTAACATCCTTTAGTTTAGCTATGTATGGAGCAAAAATACATGTAGGTCTGATAAGATATCAGACTCAACATCCTTGAGTTTAGCTATGCGCTAAGCCCAAGTACATATGATTTTAGCAAGCTGTCAAACTCATCACCTTTACAATAGATGGATCAAAAACTTTTTTTAAAAAGTAATTGTGATAACCTGAGGAACATATTTTTTCAAAAACAGACAAACGATATAGCTTAATTTATTGACCATTAAATTTAGGACAAAATGGAATAAAAAAGACCTCAACAAATCAGCTTGATCAATCCGAGTTAATATGACAAATCTGTAACCTAAAAAATTAGGGTCGGGCCAACCCGGGATATCCCACCAAACTCGCAGCCCAGATCATAAGATTAAAATAACCTGATAGAGAAAAAATTAAAGAAAATTATAAATCCAAATTTTTTATACATATAAAAAAAACTTTTCAACCCATGACCAAGGTCTTTGGACCTGAAATACTCTATCTAAAAAAACAATGAAGTTCAATTCCCAATCAATTAAATATTAATTGATGACATTGAAAAAAGAATTCCAATTATATAAAAGGATTAAAAAGAATGAATGAATTAAAAGAAAGAGGATGAATATTAAAATACACAATAAATTTTATAATTGATTGAAGGGTGAAATTGAAAAGAAAAATCAATTTAGCATAAGGAACTAAAAAATCAAAAGAATGAGCATCAATCAATATAATAAATAAAAATAATTTTTTGATTGGAAGGTCAAATCGAAAAGAAAAATTACTTAAACAAAATGGGGAAAAAAGAATAAAGACCAAATTGGTAAAAATAATATATTATAAATTTTGATTGAATAATGAAATTGAAAACAAATAAAAATTTTATAAAATGGCCAAAAAAATAATAATCAAAATAATGAGTATCAAATTAGAAACAATAATACCATAAATTTTGATTGAAAGATGAAATTAAAAACTAATATAACTTTTCTAAAAAGGTTAAGGAAAAACATTATAAATCAATCTAATAAGAACCAAATTGGAAAAAATAATACCATAAATTTGGATTCAATGATGAAATTGAAAACTAATAAAGCCTTTTCAAAAAGGCCAAGGAAAAAAAATTAAAAATCAAAAGAATAAGGATTGAAGTTTAACTATCAACAACAAAAAAGGTCAAGCCGTAATTTTCATGGGAGGAGTGAGAAAAAAAAAATCCACCGGTAACAAACCACTCCACTATCACCTACACACTCCGCACCAATAGAAATAGGGTGTGGTGAGGCTTCCAATAACACGATAGAAGGATATTGTTTTGCTAATGGGAGGTGGTACATATGCGTGGACGTCTCTCATGTGCCGACAAGTGCCCCATACATGGCAGTTATTATTTTATTATTTTCTTTCTTTATTAAAAGATCCAATTGTTCTTCAACTAACATGGTAATAATGAAAAAGCCATTATGAAAAAAAAAAAAAACTCTTTGAGGCTAGTTTTAATATTTTGGCTTCCAATGACATTTTGGTCTTCTCAATGTGTGATTTTTTTTTCTACGCCCAGTCAAATATTGAATTGTCCCTCCTCTAACATGATAATTACATAGAAGCCATTGTGAAAATACAAAATTTTCCCTTGACTCTAATTTTATTTTTTTTATTTCAATGATATTTTGGTCATTTCATTGTGTAATTAAAACGGAAAAGACTTATTTATCCCCTATTAATATGGTAATGATTAATGTACCTTATTAAAAAACCTTAGTACCCCCAATAATAAGTGTTAAGCTTTTTAGTGTGAGGACTAAAATCATTATTACATTTTTTCAATAAACAATATAAATAAATCTAGGTGAACAATATTTTTTGAATGAGGTTTAGCTCTTTTTCATATATTAAGGATTTTTTCTTTCCATCCATCTCTTTTATATTGTGAGTATATCGTGTCAAAGATTTGTGAATCAAAACAAAAACACAATTTTACAAAAGATAAAAAAAATAAAAGAAAAAAACTCAAATTTGGATATTAAAGAACTAAAATTAAAACTAAAGGGAAAATATTAGAATTTACCAATATTTTTAATTTAATTCTTTTTAATATTCATATAATGTTAATTTAATTTCTAATTTCAGAAGAAAAAAAACCCAACCTCCTTTTCAAAAACCATGAAACAAAAGTGTGTGCTTTACCCTATATTTTTATTCAATATTTTTCTATTCATATGTTTGATAATTTTTATTTTATGAATATTTAGAAAATACAATCTTTAGTTTATTAATTAATTTATAACTTAAGAGAACCCAATCTTTTTTCAGTTTGAGGAAAAAAGTCAATATTTTACTAATAATCTTAATTCAATTTATTTAATATTTTACACACATACACACAGAGTAATCATAGATAGAAATTTTAGATAGCCCAACTTTAAAATCATGGCAGAAATCCAAATGTTGTATTTTCCTTCCATGTTTATAGGGTTCAATAAAGTGAAAATACATGCATATTACAATTAAATTATAACTAAAAGGAAAAATTATATTGACTCTCTTATAGTTTAATCATTCTCATGAACTTAAAATTTAAAATAAGATTTAAAATGAATCTATCCTCGTATATAATAATATAATACAAACACAAAAATGACAAACCAATCATCAAAAAACAATATATCACGTGATTTTCTCTCTCTTATGCCACAAATACAAAATCTTAGACCTCAACATCTGTCAAGTTTAAATCCAAAATCTCTTATATCCAAAATCAAAATCACCATCAAAATTTAAATCTATATATTGTATATAAGACTTAAATCCTAAATCACAAATCATACTTAAAAAAAGGATTGTTACTTTTGTTATGGACTCTTCTCCTCTTTCATCAAATTGTTTGTTGTTGACCTTTACAAAAGAGAGATTCTCAAGCTGGTTCCTAAATCGTAGTTGCCTAACAAGGAAATTTGAAATTTCTAGTGTAAAAATCCATAATATTTGTTTTGATGTTTGGTTATATTTTCAATATAGATCGTTGTTTATAGGTTTTTTTAGTGGCTTGGAGCAGGGAAAAAAGCTAAATATCACAAACATAAATTGTTTTTGGTGAAATAGCATAGTTTGATACATATCGTGGTTTCTAAACATGACATTTAACAAAGTCACAATTAGGCGTTGTGACATTTAAAAATATTATGTTTGGAAAACACGACATGTACCAAACCCCAAACTAACCCTAAATACAAACCCTAAATAATACCCAATCCAAAGTACTAACCCCGAACCCTAACCTAATCCAAATCTCAAACTATAAACGATAAAAACTGACATTAATCCAAAACCCTAACCTTAATCATAACCCCAAACTAATCTTAACCCTAATCCAAACATTAAAAACTAAACACTAACACTAAAATTCAAACCCCACACACTAACACTAAACCCTAAAAAACAATCTTTAAATTTCTTACGTGATTACACACGTACTCTAATATGGTCGATTACGAGGACAATGTGGCTAGTATGGTATGTGTTGTCACATTTTCTTCCATCTTTAAAAGAAATAAATAAATTACACTCTAAAATAAAATATGTACTTTGGAATTCTTAAATCTATTATCTATGAGCATTTAAGACATGTTATTCGATGACAAAGAAAACCCAAATAGCTTATAAATAAAATTTCTTTTAGACTTAGTATGAATTACATTAAAAAAAAACTATATTTTTCTTACCCATTTTTAACTATTATTTCTTTTCTTGTATTTTCTTTGGTTTTCAAGAAAAATCATTTGAACTGGTCAATTGTTACATGTATAATTGTAATTGGTTTCAGTAATAACATGTATCAATGTTTATTTCGTTCACTTGTAAATGTTTGAATTTAAATTCTAAACCTAACTAGAAAAATTTTAAAAATAATAAATATTAATAATTTCTTAAACAAGAAAGCCTACAACAATATTAATATTCCAATAACACTTAATCTTGTTGTCTTTGTTCATATGTCCACCAGTAAGATTTTGATTTAAAATTATATTTCTCCAAAATAAATATGAAAATTAAGATATTCAAATCTCAACTTGACCAAGCTAAAAAAATTATAAAAAACAATTATACGACCGAGGCCTAACTATATAACAAAATCTTGTTAAAGTCCTATAGAATGTGAGGTAACACAGTGACACATAATTTTCATTGAGATTCGTGAACAATATGTTAAACATATACAGTATGTACGATCTAGCATACTTATGCATTATCTCTTCATCAAACTAAAATTCACAAATATGTATTTGTATAATTCGTAAGTCATCATATACCTGCACAAGATCTCATCATCGACATTGTTTAAAGGGTTTGTAAAAGTCATCTCAAACTATTAAAGCCATATGTTACCCTTTTTAATCATGTTTGGAGGAGGTGTCATTTCAAATACATGTTTATATAGCTCATTTTAGTCATAAACCCTCTCTATTGTTATTGGTTTTTCATTAATAGGGAGGCTAAGCAAAATAATTATGTTCTCCAATATAGATGTCATTTTACCTCATTAAAAATGGAACGTATGAGACCCACGCTCAATTAAAGAAGTCAAAGGAAGTCATGATCAAGCTTGATATGCTGCAGGCAAGTAATGTAGAAAAAAAATTGCATGTGCGATGTATAACATCACATGTTCACATAGATGCATCAGCTTATGTTGTCACCAATACATCTTATCATCATCCTACAATACAAGTAAACACATTAAATATGTGTTTGACATGGTGAAATTAATATACTAGTCATATTAGTGGTAATTTAACTACAATTAAAATATACCTACAATCCTAATAAATATATCATCCTATATGTGTTTGTCTTACAACCACAAGATAGACTTAACAAGGGGACTGGGAGCAAGATAATGAGAATCTTTATCTTCACCATATGAATCTGATGTAAACATACCGAGAACGTTAGCCTAATCATGTGGATGCCCTCTATGAAGAATAAACAACACCTCGAGCATATGAATGCCATTCGTGTGAAGTTAAAGCATCACCTTGAGTATGCAAAATCTTATGTAATCATTTCTATAAGTCATAATTTATTATTGTTGATTAGAATATAATATGCACTATCAAAACAACATGGATATACGACAATAACAAATAACATCTTGTATGTATACTTATGATAATAAGAAACATATGTTGTCTCATTGGATAAGTTTTTATATTATAGATTGTCTGATTGTATATGTTATGTCTATATATGGACATACCCCTCCCTTGCATCTATATTGTTATGCAATCGAATCGAGTCTCCATCAAGAAAAGTCTAGTTTCATTAGAATGGGGTTTTAAATGCATTTATGTAGCTTTAGATAATGTAATGGCAATTAAAAAATAGGACATAATTAATATGATTTTCTACGTAACATACAAGAACATGTGAGCATAATCAATAAATTGTTTGTTATTTACCACATATGCACATTTCTTTATTCAACTTGATTGTTCGTCAAATTTATTTCTTCACATCAGGTTTTATAAGGGTATTTACATGGAAAACTTCATGTTTGATGTTGAACAACATTGCAATATGATCTCTTGATGTATTCCTGCTTGTTAATTTAACTTACATAGTTGAAGACTATATTATCCCACATGTCATTAAATCAAATGCAAGCCCTCTTAATTCAAAAAAATAAGTATAACTCCTATTAAAGGTCATTTGGATTAAAGTAGAAACATGTATTGTATTGACAACTTTCAAGACGTGATTAAAGGCTCTTGACATATTGGTTATTATATTGTCAAACTGCTAACACTCATAATAAGATAATGCACATCTTTTTTTTGGTTAACACTCAAGTTATTCTTGATATGATGGGTCTATTTTTCATATATTTACAAACCACACATTGAATTTACATTTTGATGATTCATAACACATCTTCACCAAATTGTTATTTGCAGTTGAAGTTTCTCATAGAGTGTTGGGTGTAATATCGATGATATCTTAAGGGTATATGCCATATTTCTTCCATTCCACTCTTAATATTTGCGCGCGCGCGCGCGCGCGCGCACGCACACACTCATCATTAATGTATCGCGGCAGGAAAAGTAAGAACCATTTTTAGTTAGAATTATTTTCTCCTTGACTAGAGAAAAATTTAAAAAGAATATCACATTATCTCTATAAAAGCAACTACAATCAACAACTTTTTATCAAACCTCTTATATAGACGTGTGTTGTCATAAAACTTAAACCCTATGACTGCAAGCCCAAATAACTAAAAAAACTCTTTCAAATATAATCATTTCATTATTAAAATTTGCATTGTGATTCCACTAAAAAGCCATATCGAGATTTGATTCTTTGATTACCAACATTCTTTGATTTTGGTGGCCACCTTTTACAATTTTTTATCCCATAAAATACCTTCTTATCTTTTATAACCAAATTTTCTTGACCACCTTCCCATCTCAAACTATTTTTTTCCTTCTTCCCCTAGTTTGTTTCTCCTTCTTCTTTGCCTCTACTTTCTCTTTTTTTGATGGTCTCCTTCTATGCTTCTTCATTTCCATTACGACTCTAATTACTCAGGCTTCATTTGCATGTTTATGTAATGGTATACTGGTTATTATTGTTGACTTAGCATTGAGGTTTCTTTCACCAACGTTTAAGTATTACATCGGTAATCACATTTTCTCTTCCTTTCTCCTCTGCTCTTGGTTCTTGATGTTGTGTTTTGATGATGGGAACATGCAGCAGCCATTAGATATGATTGTGATCTCTCCTTTGATAGCTAGCAGGGCAAGGTGGCGACACAAAAAACTCTCATGTGCCCATGAAAGGTTATGATACTATGATTTTATATACGAAGATATAGATGCATGACTTGACCCTTCTCTCTCTTGTAATGCATGATCAATAGCTTTGTGTATCATCTATAACAATTTTCTAATTTCATGGAAGTCAACCACAAAATATATACTTTAAAATTGAATTGGAGCTAATTTGACTTAATGAACTCTGAGCAAGGTGGGTGATCCGAGGTATAATTATGAATTCCAGCTAACATTTCTTCAACATGTATAATTGTTTGCACTGACAATGGATATGCCAGGACGAATCTTGATAGCTCATCGGAACAACATATCTAGACCTTTACTTTGATTCAAACTCTTTAAAGTTTTCTAATGCAGTGATGTTAGTATTAGTCTTCCCATGAGAACAATAATCTAGCTCATTTCATTTACAGTATCTCTCATCTGCTGGGACATTAATTGGCAGTCTGTTCATAATTGATTGTGTAGTTCTAATGATCACATATATTATGAGTGCATATGACCTAGGTACATTAAATAAGAAAAGGATATGGCCAACTTACTTCCAAAGCAAGAACACTAATTGTATGAAGGCATAATTGCATGAAGGCAGGATTGCTCTGAATCAATTTTATTTTATTTTTTTTGTTTAGAGTGTGATTGAGACACTTGAAATAAGCTTCTTGATCAATTACAACGATTGATCCCATTATCAACCATCTCGGTCAAATATATAATGGTAACTATAGAGTCTACAAAGTAACGTGGAAAATAATTTCTTAGTTTCCTACAAGTAGTAAATTTCCTATTTTCCGGTGGCATTTATTTAAATATTTCTCTATCTATTCTGAATATTAAACTTAATTAAAAAAAGAGCCATCAATAATGTATTGGGGCTTATGGGGTAAAATATTATGTTTTCACAGTGTTTGGCTTCTTTTTTTCTCTTTTTATTTTTTTTGACTTCAGTCGCTGGTTTTTTTCTTCAAATTCATTCTTTAATGTTGTGTTGATTAGAGTTTTGGGTTGATGAATTTTTTTTATTTGTTTTTCATAATTCTTTCAAACAATCCCAACATTGGGTTGGTGCTTGATTTCATGAAGAAAAAAAAATCAATTTGGTTATTGCAAAGAATTGAAGGTAAAGGAATCAAAACTGAAAACGAAGAACAATGGCAAGCCCCTTTTTTAAAATAAAAAAAATAGTGTAAACTCTGGTCTTTTTTGTTTTCTTTTTCTTCAATTATCTACAATTTTTATTTTCAATTAGATTCTTCAATGTTGTATTGATTGGGATTTAAGGTAGATGATTTTTTTGGTCTATTTTTTATGTAGTTATCTTGATCTCAAAAAAAGTCTTGCAATTGTCTTGGTGCTCAATTATATGAAGAATGGTCCGATTTTATTGTTTGTTAAAAATTAAAAATCAAATAACCAAAATTGTATGACATAAAAATTTAGAGGTTGTTTTTTTAAAAAAAAATTATTGGCAACATCTTTTTCATAAATTTCCTCTTTGGGTTTGCAAAAATTATTTTTGGTCCCTTGTGTTTGGAGCTTAAGCAGTTCAATCCAAAACTTTATTTTTTGTTGCAATTTAATCTCTGAGTTTGAGAGAGGAAATAAAAGTTGTCGAATTATTGCTAGTAGAGAGAAAATATTAGCAAACATTCACTTTTTGACGATAAAACTCGTTGTTCTTGGTGTTAATAAATTCTATTCAATGAGAAGAGTTTCATTTAGGTATTTTTTTTCTTTAAATTGCCAAAAAAAATAGAACGGGACTCGGGATTTTTTATATTCAGGTTGATTTTTCATTTTTAAACCAATTAAATGCTAATTTAAAACCAAAATAGGTTTATTGAAATTCTTACAGTGCTTCTATAGTGTTTTCTCATGAAAAAAATATGAAAAATATGTTTTTAACTACAACTGCTTTAATAAATTGTGACATTCTTGTTTTATCCTTCATAAATCACCGACTCTGATATCAATTATAACAAACCTGATAATTCAAGTTCATAATAACAACAAGTTTGTTAAATTAAAAGAAATTAATTAACAAAGATCTAATTGAAAAAAAGATAAAAGATAAAGTTCAAAATTCGATGCATTTCTTGTTTTTTTTAAATTAAATTAGTTTGTTTTTTTTCAAGTCAACTAAACTACGAAGACACCCACTAAATTGAATGGAAAAAAATTAAATGAACTCCCGCCCAATTTATCTTCACATCCGGACTGTTCTAAAATTCATGTTTTTTTTTTTTTTTTGTCTCAACTAAATTGTATAACATTGCGAAGAAAAAAAATTTCCCATGACGACGCGCGACTAATTGACTAATAAAATAAATTATTTTATGTTTTTTTTTTTTAAAAAATAGATATTTACCATCCCCATTGATGGTTATAGAAGTCAACAATTGGTCCACGTGGAAGGAAGGGAAAAGAGAAGCAGCTAATGGAGGGAAAGAAAATAAATATGGAAAGACAATTTCATCTCTGTACTTTGGAAAGAGAGGGAAATGGCAGAACTCAAAAAGGAGAATTTTGTTTGCCTTGTTTGGAAACGGGAAGAAAATGGAAGGAGCTGGAAATATCTATTGTGAAAATTACTTAAATATCCTTGGTTTCATTTAGGCAACATTTTAAATTTAAATTTAAATTCAAAAAACTTTAATTATTTGAATCAAACTCCCTCCAAATTATTTTCTCCCCTTCATTTTATTGCATGTGTTTTTTCTTTCTCCTTCCAAATAATGATAAATAACTATAACTAATAACATTTAATATAATGATTTTATATGCCTTTTACACCGCAAGCAAATCACTTGTATAAACCTATCACTTACCACGTTCATCAGTAAGAAATATTTAAATGTTACTCTTATATTTCAATAGAGTATATGAAAATTTTACGGTACTCAAACTATATAAATAATGATATTTTATTAGTTATTTAATGGAATTTACTTTGAAGAAAAAGAAAAAAACAAGTGGGAGAGCAAGAACAAAATCCATGATTAATCGAAAATGATACAAATATTTTTACTTAGTATTTCTCTCTCCTACTTATATTTATTTATTTATGTAAAGCGGGTCATATTGATTAGTTGACAAGATATCATTAATTACATCTTGATCACCATGAGATTTCTCTCTTTACAAGACACGGGTAAATAAAAAATTTTAAATATAATTGAATGGGCTCAAAATTCATAAAGCAAAGGCAACTTAATTTTCTATATAGCAAAATAATTTCACAAGCAATTTGTACTTAAACTAAAAGACATGAAGTTTGGAATAAATGTAATGCTGCCCAATTTTATTTTATTTTTTTAACTGTGGGTGTTTAGGCCAGCTTATGCGTATCTTGATTAATTCTTCGAGATCCTAAAATTAACGACCATGTAAATCTCTAATGGTTTTAAGGTTTATAAAACTTAAATTAGTAATATTTAAAAAAAAATCTAGAACTTGACCAGTTAAAACCTAAGGTTTTGATTAATGAAAAAAATTAGATGAATAGAAAATTGAAGATATGGTAACATTACAAGAAATATTAAAATCTAAGGTTTTGATTAATGAAATAAATTAGAGGAGTCCATATTTAATAGTTGTTTTGGGTTTAATTATACCGAATGTTTTGTTAGATTTGGTGATTAAGACAAATAAAATGACGGCGAGTTTTTCTTTAAAAATCCCTGATATGGATTTACACTTGATTTGATAATTTGTGAAAAATAATTAAATTTGATACCTTATTGAAGTAAAGGCATGTTTGTGTTTGGTTCGTGAAAGTAAAGGAAGTTGAATGAATCAAGATTTTAATTTTAGTATTCTTGTTTTATAATTTAAATAAATTTGTTGTTTTTCTCACTTGGTCAAATATGACCTAAAAGAACATCCAAATTGGGCATTTGAATATAATAAATTTGAAAATTCATTAGCTCAAATGGAAATTATAGGAGTACAAAAACTGGTATAGTTATAATCATAGTTTTTAGACTCGAATCGGATTTTGAGTTTTGACCGGGTCAACAGGTTGTTCGGGTTAATTTTTTTTTTAAAAAATCAAAACGACGTCATTTTTAATTAAAAAAAATAAAAATCAACAGGTTGCAACCGAGTCTTGCCGAGTCAACCGGGTCGCCGGATCACACCCGGTTTTTTTTTTTTTCTTTTTTCTTCAACTTAGCTCTGTTTCAGCCTCGATCGACCCGCCGGGTCGAACCTGGTTATAAAACTATGGTTATAACGAATGGTAATTTAATTGATTATAACTAGAGCATGGGATCAATTTATTTTATTGATTTAATTGATTATAAAAACTAAAAATCTATAATCGTCAAATATTATATTAAACATCACCTCGAGAACATAGTAGTTCATTGATCACATCATTTGTAACAAAATAATTCTGCGCCAAATACATGAGATCACATTATGCAGCTAGCGATTTTGAAAAATAAATAATATTTGCATCACTAAATAATTTATCTAATCTTTATTTTAGATGGTAGCTATATGCTTTTTGGATTAGAATTTGATTTTGCATCTTCAAAATTTAATGGCAGCATCCAAGAATTAAACATTTACCAAATTTTTTTTAAAAAATAGATAATGATTCAATTCATAAATTAAGAAAAAAAAATCAAAAGGGTATATAAACAGTGGTAGAGATTGATTTTTAAAATATTTTTTATTTAAAAATATATCAAAATAATATTTTTTTTTGATAAAATGAGTATTCTTTTATATAATAAATAATATTTTTATTGTGCAAAAGTTACTAATATTATGTAACTGAAAAATCTCAAAATATATCATAAGAAAATTATTGTATCTTCATCCCTAAATAATTTTATTTTTTTCTTTTATAAAATGAGTCTTCTTTCTTAATAACCTCAAGTCAGAGAGAAACAAAATCTCGAACTTGTCTTAGTTCTAAAAGCTATCTACTTTATTACATTAAAACATAAGTCAAATGATTGTAGAAATAAAAAATTTCTACAAATCAAAATTTGCTATATATCATTTTTATTTTTATTTACATAAAAGATAAAATAAAATTGAAATAAATAACATGAAAAGTAAATATTCATTTATATATTTTTTTGCCAATAAAAGATTGACACATAGGATGAAATACTTAAAATATTTTATCATAAATACAAGATCTCATAAATAAAAATTAATTAATAAAATAATATACTTGAGAATTTTCAAAACTTTAATGTTTATTTTGATCCTCTTTTCCTTGTTTGTTATCACTCACCAGTATTTTTATTTATTTTCTTTTTTCTTTGAATTTTTTAAAATTTTAATTTTATAAAAATTCATCATGTTAACATATGAATATGATAAGTGAAAGGGTCAAAAATTATGAAATGGTTGCCGGTGAGCTTTGCATCAAAAATAAATTTTTTAGAATTTGTTCTTTGTTTTTATAGTTTTTGAAAATGTGTTAAAAGAAAAATAGGGGTTTAAAATAAATCATGATAATAATTATAAAATTAACTAAAAAAAGGTAAAATACTATTTTTTTTAATTGTGATGCATCACCCGAGCACATTGTGGTCAAATTTGTTTTGTTATAATTATTGATTTATTTTTTAAATTTTATCCTTCCATATATATATATATATATATATATATATATATATATTACATGCTATTGTGTATATGTAAAGCTAAAAAATGTTGCGAAATAAATTTTAATTTTATCAATTAAAAATCTTAAAACAATAAAGACTAGATTTAACTTAAAAATAAAAAAAATTTACAATTTATGAGGCGTGAAAAACTACAATTTAGTCATTCAAGTTTTTGTTTTTAAATTTAGTTCTTGTATTTTAAGAGTTTCATATCAATTCTAAATTTCATTTATTTCATGTTTCAATTCCAGAAATTTAAAAATAGAGAGAAAATCATTAAAAACATGAATATAATAGAGAAAATAGTTTATGAAAAGCTGATTTTAATGTTAAAAAGTTCATCTAAGAGAGGGTGATTCAATTTTTGGTGATATTTTTCTTTGGATCTTGTCTTGAAAAACAAATAATTAGCCGTAAATGTTTTTATTTATTTTGTTAACGATGTATCATCTTCCCGTTGAAAAAAGAGAGGCAAAAAGACCAAACCTTTCAAGTTCCAAGCATACATGAGCTCAGGCTTTTTTCTTGGATATCCCTTAATTTCTCTTTCTTTTTTCCATTTCCTTATAAACTCTCTCTTTAAATCAATTTATTAAACTAAAATCCAAGTGATTGTCTAATTATACTGTTGTTTTTAAAAAGACTGATTGATTTATGAAAAAAATTATATTTTTTAATTTTGTTTGCTGTTCTTTTCACGAATATTTATTTTTATTATTATATAATTAAATAAAAAATAAGATTTAAAATTTTATCTGCGACAGTGTTCAGTATACTATACTGATTTTAACTTATGAATATTTTTTTATTTATTGAGTTGCTTATTAATCACATAATTATTCGAGGAAACAAAAATTAATTACACCATCGATTTAAATTACCACATCAAAGCTTGAAAACCATATAAACATCCATCCCACCGTGGTATTCCAAAACAAACCATGGGAAAAATATAATATATTAAAATAATATATTTTATTTTTAAAATAATTTTAAAAAATAAGAATAAAAAATAAAAAGAAATTTAATTTTTTTAAAATACTTTAAAATACAAAAATAAACGGCATCTTTATAGAACTTTTGATTAATTTTGAAGAGAGGAGAAGAAAAAGACAGGAAAAGAGTCCAATAACATTAGCCCCACAATTTAAAATAATAAAAATAAAACAAAGCAAGTAGAAGCCATTTTCAACGGTTCGATTCCATCTCTTTTTCCGCATTAAAAAAAATAAAAAAATAAAAAAAAATAAAAAACTTTATCCCGTAACCCTACAGTACTATTTATTAGTCTATTATGCAATATACTATTATTACATACCTCATCTTCATCATCATCATCATCATCATCATCATCAATTTTTTTCAATTTTTCATCAACCTCCACCCAGCCCTCAATTTCCTCCAAAACACACACTCACATCCTCCACCCTATCTACCTCTCTCTAAATTCCTCACCTACCCCTCTTTCTCTCTCTAGAAATAAATTAATTTTACTAAAAATCTCTCCTTTCTTTTCTTTCTCTCTCTAAAACCGCATCCATGGACCCACCACCTCCTTCATTATTGATCCATCCACCACTCCCACCGTCCACCCCTCCACCACCCACCACCGCCATCCCCTCCACCACTGAAACCACCCCCCATTTAGCTCCTCTTCTCAACTCTGCCCCCACTGTAACTCAGCCTTCTTATGCTGAGGTATTAACGGCATAAAACATACTAAAGAAAAGTTAAAAAGACTTTCTTTTCTTGTTTTTTTCTTTTTTGTCTAATCTTGATTTCTTTTTTCTTGTTTTGCAAGATGATATATTCAGCGATTACAGCTTTGAAGGAACAAGATGGGTCAAGCAGGATAGCTATAGCAAAGTATATAGAGAGAGCTTATCCTGGCTTACCCTCAAATCACTCTGATTTGTTGACACACCACTTAAAACGTTTGAAAAATAGTGGGGCGCTTGTTTTGAACAAGAAATCTTACATGTTACCCAGATCTGACAGTAACGCAAACATCACCACTACTACACCTACTGTCTCTACTAGCCCTACTCAGATTCAGCCACAGCATGCTGTTCCTGTCTCTTCTGCTCCTCCTGAGCAGAAAAGGGGCCGAGGAAGGCCTCCTAAAGCTAAGCTTAATGGCCTCACTCCAACTCCTGCTCCTGTGCTTGCTAATGGGCAGGCACAGACTGGTCTTGGCTTAAATGTTGGTGTTACTGCTCAGCCTCTCTCGGTTGGGTTTCCTATCGACCCCACCTCCTCGACGGTGAAGAAAGGCCGAGGACGGCCGAAGAAGGTGGCGGTGAGTGAAGCTGGGCCGTTAGCGGTGAACAAAGGAAAAGGGAGGCCACCGAAGACCGGACCTTTAGGGTCCAAGAAGAGTCCAGGAAGGCCCAGAAAGCCTAAGTCTTTGGTGGATGCTAAAAAGGGCCCTGGACGTCCACCTAAGAATCAGTTAAAGCCAGTGAACGTTCCTTACGCTGTTGCAGCTCCTACTGCTACTGCTACTGATGCAGCAGCTATGTTTAATGTGGGATCACCAAGGCCCCGAGGCAGACCCAGGAAGGGTGCAGCCCTAGCAGTTGCTGGTGTTGGTGCTGTGGTGGTGCAGGCTAAGCCACCAGGCCGCCCACCTAAGCTACCTGTAATTATGAAGCCTAAACCGAAGAAGAGTTCGGGCAGGCCTGTTGGCCGGCCAAGGAAGGTAAATGTTGCTATTCTTACACATACTTGGATATAGATTGCTGATGGTTTTCTGTTGTTACCACGTTAATTGTTGGTTATTGTTAATGTTTGGTAAATTCCATAATTGTTGGAGTAATCTATTTATTTGGCAAATATGTAGGTGCTTTCTTTTTAGTATCTGCAATTGATAGGTAATGAGGCGCATTAAATTTTGTAAGCAGTGAAGGGTTTGTGTTTTGTTTTAGAGAATTATGTTTTTTGTTATTTATTATACTGGTCTCATCATTTGAACATAATAAGAATTATATCAAGTTTCAAAATGCATTTGTTTTGCATGATGTATTTGATATAATTCTCACGATGAGCGAACGTAATGAGCATTACATCGAGATTCACAAATGCATTTGGTTTGCTTGCTATATTTTGATCTTTTGGGGTTGTAAATTGTCTTTGCTCTTGTGGGACATGAAAAGCAGACTGTTATTAGTTAATTTGCATCAATGCCGATTAGTTCCTTAGTTTCAGCTAGATCACTCTGCACTTGTTTCTTATTTTATGAAAAAAGAAAGGTAAAGGAAAGGCATTGCTTTGTTTCAATCTGTTAGCTAAGATGTGTTCTCCTGTAAGCAGAGAAAAACATGTTTGCAATTTATGTTGTGCTGACAGTCACGTTATACTTATATCATGCCATGGTCTGAAAATCTTGAACTTTTTTTTTTGTTGTTGTTGAGAAAGAAAATTTGGTCTTGAAATTTTAACTTTAATTTCTTTCAAATACTTTGAGGTGGGTCACCCCCTCTCCCAGAAAAAAGGTTTTGAAAAATTGAAAATAAGCTTAGATTTTGAAGCGATTTAATTATAAAAATAACAACCCCCATAATATTCCTAATTGAACTCTGGCCCTTATTCCTTTTTAATTATTTTAGTGTCTGTCATCTCATAACTCCCGACAGAAAATTCATACGTCTAATCCCCTGCCTGTTTTCAGTAACTTTACGCTGTGTTTAATTTGTCTCATAATGGTGTCCACAAATATTGCGAACATGTTATTGAGTTTCTGTCAATAATTCTGTTGGGTGGTGATATTATTTTTTCCCCCAGTATCACAACACCGTGAATTTGATAATTCAAGAAAAATGTGGATAAAATGGTAACAGCCAGAAGTTAGAAAAATTATTTGTGTGAAGGGAATCGTTCTTCTAAATGCAGATGGGTTTGTTTTCTAAATGTCAATAAATTGTTTTCTGTGTGTTGATTCTTGAGTCAATCATATGATACTAAATTGATACCTATTATGAGTAGAATTGCATCAATCTCCATGTTCTCCTAATCTGTTCATGTTGAGTTAATTCTCATCTATACTTCTTATTTTGGAAACAAGAATGCAAATGCACCATGGGCAATTACCAGAGCATCTGAGCCTCAAGCACAGACAGAATTACATGGAGATCTCAAGAGGAAACTTGAATTTTTTGTAAGTCAGACAACAATTTTCTTGCACTTTTATAAAATTTACTGTTCTTTGTGATGGACTGTAATTTACTCTGTAATATGTTGCTTGCAGCAATCAAGAGTTAAGCAAGCCATTGGGGTGCTAAAGCCTCACTTGACCAGTGCCACTATCAGTGCAGTTGCTGCAATCCAAGAATTAGAAGGGCTTGCATCAATGGACATTAACGTACCATGGAGAGAGGAACCTCAACCACAAATTCAACCACTGCCGCAGCCACTGCCACAAATGCAGCCACTGCCACAAATGCAGCCACTGCCACAGCCGCAGCCGCAGCCGCAGCCGCAGCCACAGCCACAGCCCCAACCGCAACCACTGCAGCAACTGCTCCAGAGCTAGGAGAAATGTACGAGGATCATGAATTTGTTCGTAATGTTAGAAACCTCATTGTCAGGATCAGAGACTTGTAAGAAACTTTCTAACCAAGACAGGAGTTAAAAACCAAAAAAGTATGTAAAGGGAATTAGGGAGGACTAATTGTTGTTGTGAAAATGAGGATGTAGTTTGTTGTTTAAGCGAGACCATGGGTGACCATGGATTTCATTGTCTGTTTTAGATTTGATATGTCATTATGATTTTAGTACATTTGAACGAAATTTGAATTCCCCTAGTGTTAGCAGTGATTTATGTCATAATTATCTCTTATCTTTGTCACTCAGCTGAAGACGAATGTGAGAGTATTTATATTAAATCTGTCATAAAATGTAGTTCATATGTTCGCACACTTTGATACCATTTTGCAGATGTAAATGTGAATTGATGTCACTTGAACTTGCCTGAAGATTAAGCATTAGCGACAGGAAATTCTGTCGAGATTTCTTGTTGCAGGCATGGATATGGATGCCAACAAGTGATTTGGTTTTGCTATGTGCTACGATTCGGCTGGCTTTAATTTGATTACTGCATGGTCACTGCCGTCCTTTCCTGCCTTTTGCTTTAACTGCTCAAGTAGGATGGAATCTCAAGAGTAGAGGTTTCAACAGTAACTGCATTTACCAACCAGATCATAGTGCATTGAATTTTTCCTTTTGAAATTCTGGATAAAAAAAACTATAATATGAAAAATAATATTCTAAAAATGCCCTTAACAACACGAGTTCTATTTTTTTTTTTTTAAAGAATTATTTCCTTCTCCTTTTGGTTTTAGCTGTAGAGTAAAGAATCTGATGCTTCAATAGAATCCAGTAAACAAGTTAAAATCAAAATAGAGTACACTTTCTTGCACATGTATACATGTTGTGTTGTAGATTTTAGCTTACAAGGTCCTTTTTCTTTTTTCATCAGGAAAAGCCCGATACCTTGTCTGCTCAAACTCGAAATGGCTTCTACGCAAATGCTACTTTTGAACCTGATAAGCTTTGATTTGAAGTATTGAGAGCATCAACTAGCAAAGACCTGTGACTTTTGAGCCCTCTTTAATTTCTTCATTTCTAGTGCTAAAATTGATCTGTAAGTTACGCTCTAAAAAAGATGAAAATATTTCTGTAGCGTGGAGCGTACAAGATATGCCTACAAACCATCAATTTCAATTACCTGGCAACAACTTCTTCTAGCATGGTGGTATGAAGAGCTGATATGAACCTGCTGCCACGGAATGATTAGCATTTAGCAGTATTGTTTTTCTAACAATATTTAGCAGTAATCTTAGAGCTCTATTAATCTTGATTTTAAATGAAGAATAAATATTGTAAATTCTCATTGTTAAAAACAGATCTGACAAACTGGCAAACATCCTGTCCCACCACAATCCATTGAGACTGGTAAAAACAGGGCTGAAAACCATCAGGGCCTGGAGCTTTCATGTCAAAGACAGCTTTCCTCACTTCCTCATCCGTCAAGTTAACCACCGATCTGTCTTTGCTTATACTATCTGTCCTGGGGAAATCAGCAAAGAAAGGATCTCCATTGTAATTGCCTCCTTCCTAGGTGAGAAGTTTTCTGTAAGATTCTGTGGCCATACACTGAAGCTTTTCATCAACCCATGCCCATTGGCTGTCAGCATCCTTCAGGCCAGCAACTTGATTTTTATGTCTTCTTGTAATGGCTTTTGTGTGGAAATAACTGGTGTTCCTATCCCCACTCAAAATCCACTAACATCGAGTTTTTTGACACCAAAGAATTTCCTCGTCTCAACGCCTGGTTGTGTTCGTTATCCAACTGCTTTTCCAATTCTAGTGAAGTAAAAACTGGTTTCTACCACCATTACGCACTCTCTGAATACCTCTCAGTCTAGCCAAAATTCTCCTTTTTTTTTTAGGTTTAAAATGTTGCCAAAAACTTCCTTATTCCATGCTTTTAGTCTGCAAGTCATGTCTTCCAAAGCTAAGACCAAGTCAGAATCCTTTCTCCAATTCTCCTGCATAAATAATCCAAACTTCTCATGTGTAACCCAAGCTGCTTCGAACCTGGACGGTCTATCCCCTCTCTACCTCAAATCTCTGCTATGCTGAAACTGAATTAACAAAGGGTGATGACCAGACTTTTATACGCGGAAGAACTTTGATCTGCTACTCTGGGAATTTCAGTCTGAATTGCTGATTGCCCAGGCCTCTGTCTAATCTCTCACCCCTGAATTTGGATTTTGATAACAGAGGTTTGGTCAAATCAACCTCCACACAAGTCCTAGCATAATTATCTCTCGAGCCAATCGAAATTGTTCGACCAATCTTTAAATTCCGGTCAATGTGATTCTCAATTTTCCATAATACCGAGGTATCATAATATTCCATCTCCAAATCTGGAGGTCTCACCCATACCGCTACCTTCCCGATGGTTGCTTCAAACTGATCAAAACTCAGATGCCATTGTCGCGCCGTAAGGTAGTGATCTGCTATCATCCAAGGCACTCCAAACAGTGCAAAATCTCTGCCATCCACGTTAGAAAATTTGGCTGGAAAAAAGTTGTTTCTCAAATCGACCAAACTGAGATCCCCTTGTATCTCTCGAAACGCACCGTATAGCTTAATCAATGCGCTACGTTTTGTACTCAATCACTAGCTAGTTATTTTTGTTGTCTACTATACACGTGTAAAGAGAAGCTAATTCTAGAATGTTGCAGCTTCCTTTAAGAATTTATTGTAACGTAATGTTTGTCATGAAAAAAAAACGCAATGAATGAATACAATTGATTCTTCTCTCTCAATTGATTCCTTTTCTTTTTCATTCTTATTTCAACAAATCATAAAAATAGCACACACCTACAATTCAATCTTGCCTGCATTGCTTAGTTATGGAACTATTTTGGTAACCATTGCTATAACTAGTATCAAAGCTTTCAATTCTTGGAATTTCAATATGGCACTAGGATCTCAGGAGATCAGGAAGCTGACGAAGTCCATGGAAGCTGCAAACAAGGACCAAATACAAAGGCATGAACAAGTTATAAAGTTATTGGAGACCTATGAACAATAACCACATACCACTAAGTTAGTACAAGATACCGAGATTGAAGAACTTAGAGAGCTTGTTAATGGACTCTCTTACCAACAGGATACCTTGTTACAGAAGCTATAATCCAATGATGGAGACTTCAGCACAAGATAGAACAATCAAACATCCATTCAGAAAAAATTTATGACCAGATCTGGTTAGCCCTACGAAGACAAATTCAATAACTCTAGGATACACAAACCTAGAAGGGACTTACCTATGTTTGAGGGTGAGAATGTTCATAAATAGTTATATAAATACAATCAGTATTCTGATTTGGAAGAGATTGTTGAAACTAACAAACTCAAATTAACTTCTTATTACCTAAATGAAATGGCTCTATATTGGCACCAGAATTTCATGAGGAGTAGGGAAGGTCAACTTGTATGTTGGAATGAGTATGTAGAAATTATGTGTAGTAAATTTGAGGGGGCATAAAGACCTTTTAGAATAGCTCAAGGATCTAAGGCAACTAAGTGACTTGGAAACCTATATTAGAGACATTGATATCTTATAAAACAGAGCTGATAAACAAGCTATGATGTTTTTTTTAGGGGGTTGAAAGCAAAGATCAAAAACTTAGTCAAGATGTTTGAGCTTAAGGAGTTGAAGTAAGCATACAACCTGACAAGATTGTAAGATAACACCCTAACATATAAAAGGACACATCAAAGTCATCTGAAATCTTTTAAAACAAACACCCTACAGCCTACCCAGGTTAAAATTAGTATTAACCCAATCAACTATAAAAATCCACCCACCTTATCTAACAACCTGAACAATCATAACCCAGCCTGCTACCTGCTCCAAACATACCACCCTTTAACAAATCATATACAAACCTATAAAACTTGTAAGGAATAAGGAGCTAGATAAAAAAAGGGCTAATGGACTATGTTTCTGGTGTGACAAGAAGTTTGTGACGGGCCATAGGTGTAAAAATAGAAAACTCCACTCCTTATGTATATCCTACTAGACAATGTTACACAAGTGGTGGAAGTCAGCCTATATAACCTAAGAATTGTGTCAGACTCAAGAACCAAGGTGAATGCGATGTATGCGACCCTTTCAGCAAACAACTATAAGACCTCTGCTTTATATGCCTTACTCGAAGCTTATCAGGATGCATTTAAGGAACCTGAGGGCCTACCCTCATCCAAACCCCAGGACCACTCTATTCCTTTAAAGAAAGGTTATGAGGCCATCAATTTAATACCTTACAGGTACTTGGGCATACAAAAAGGGTGGTGGAGAAGCTGGTAATAGAGATGTTTGAATCAAGTATACTACAACCTAGTCAAAGTCTTTTTGCTTCTCTAGTGGTGTTAGTCGAGAAGAAAGATAATACATGGAAGTTCTGTGTGGACTATCGAGCTCTTAATAAGATGTCCATTAAAAATCACTATCTTATACCACTGATAGATGAGTTATTAGAGGAACTAGTAGGGGTAACAATTTTTTCTAAGGTTGATTTAAGAGTTGACTATCATCAGATTAGAATACATACTGAAGATATTTACAAGATAACATTTAGAACTGTTGCGATGTCGCGGTCGCACAAATTAATTACCCTAGCTTCAAACACAACACACAAGATAGTATAGAGCAAGCAAGGGGTCGATCCCACGAGGAAGATTCAAGTTAGATTTTTATGCTAGATGATATGTAATTTGGAGGGGTTTGGACGTTATCTAGGCTAAAGCAAAAGAAAACAGAAAACTATCAAACTAAATTTAATAAAATCAGAAAATTATCAAGAGAACAAACCTTGGTCACAAGCACACATCCACCTACAGAAATCAGAACTGATAATGGAAACGAAACATCAATTTATATTCTGAATATTTATCTCTTCTTAACATTGGTTAGTTAACGGATCCGCCGTATAACTAGCCCTAACCATCAAACATCCACAGTGTCCGCACTAGCAATTTAATTCAATGGCAGCCTTAAGAACTAGATAAGTTGATTAATCAAGAAAACATAACTGTCCGCAGTCTATGTTTGATTTGATTGAATGTTCTCCCTAAGATTAATAACGTAGATCCGCCACAATTATTAAACTCAGTTGCTTCACAAGTTCATATACCACAACTCCGGTTTTGATATCAAACTTAACAATAGATTGTCTACAATAATAACTTAGAGTCTGCTCTAGCAATTAAAATAAACAATCATAGGAAAAATAAGCATAGGAGAACAAACATATTCATCATATAAACTGAAAAGAAAAGGTAAAATAAATCTCACAGTTCTTGAAATCCAAAGGTTTCCGTGTCCTTGCAACCAAGAAAAAGTGTAAAGCCTTGCATGTTTGTTGAACAACTAATCAAAAAGAAGGAAGAATGCATAATTTAGGGTTTCTTAGAGGAAGGGGGCGTTTTTCTCCCTTTGGCTGGCTGCTGCCTCCTTCTGCTCTTCCTCTTTTCTGCTGGCTGCTGCCTCCTTCTCTCTTTCTTTTTATATGCTAAGAAACCCTAGTCTCTATTTTACAAAATAGTCCTTCCTTGAGTTGGCAGTTTACATTTAAGTACTTCAATAACTATTTTTCCTAAAAGGAGAAATAGCCTTGCATGAAATCTTCAAGATCTGACTTAGAGGAGCTAAATTGCTGATATAAAAACTTGGATGTCGGTTTAGATGCATCGGAATGTAATTTGGACTTGTTTCTTCACGAAACTTGTTTGTTGGCAGAATTCAGTTGTCATCTTTGAAAAATCATATCTCCCTCATATGACATCTTTTTTTGCTGAAATTTGGAGCGTTGATAGGTCTGTAAGTCAGGAATCCACAAAAATTGAGTTTGCATCAATTTGACTTCTGTAACTCCAGATATTAAATTTTGAATGGCCAAAGGTCAACACTGGCAGAATGCGAGATTTGACTTTGCAGGATGTGATTTTCATGATCTTTCTCTTTTTATTTTTCTTGCATTACATTTCCAGAAAGGTATGGGTGTTAGCTTTTTAGTGCCACTGGAATCACTTCATTTCGATCTCTAGAACTCACGCTTTGCACAAAACATCGACTGAACGTCAAATCTGCCAATTACCTCCAATTTACTCCTTTTTGCATCTTTCATCCAAAAATGCCTTCAAAACATAAAACAAAGAATATCAAGGCATTTTATATATAAAACATGGACAAAACATTAGGTAGATGTGGGTGAAACTATCGAATAATATGGTTACATCAAATACCCCCACACTTAGCTCTTGCTCATCCTCGAGAAAGGATAAATAAAATCAAATTGAAAATAACTATGATCAATCTCTTAATCTCCCATCAATGTCCAAGAATATATGCATTATAAACAAGAATACAATCATGAAGGATAAATAGTATAATTCTCATGAATTCATTTACATGCAAACTTCAAAACTCAATCAATCGTCGGGATTTAAATGAAATCTATGCCATGCCAAAGTGATAGGTCCTCTCATTGATATACACTCCAACACTCATGTGTTTAGGGTTTATGTGTTTAAATCTCTCAAATTCAATCAAAGAGTATGTTCTACCATAAGCTTGTTTTTCAATCTCATCTCCATTAGCAACTTATTACAGGTACTACATGAATCAAAAGGTCTTATTTTCCGGTTGTAATGGGGCTAAGGTTAAGGTGAGGTAAAAGAAAGTAAAAGGAAAGGTTCAAACCAAAGAAAGTAGAGCATTCTGAAAAATGATATTTCAAACAAGATATTCCATCAAAGCACATAAATTTTCCATCTTTAATCACCAATGCTTAACTTCTTTCGATTTCAAGCTTTTTCAACATAAAATCTTAAGAACATAAAGGAACAGTTTTTTTTTTTCTTTTTTCTTTTCTTTTCCTTTTCTTTTCCTTTTCTTTTTCTTTTTTTTTAACCTTTGGCAACTTTGCCCATCTTTTCATCAAGCATCACTTCTTCTTTCTTTTCACATAATTTCCAACCATAATTCCATGAGATATCATAAGTATATGCTCTACTAATCCTTGGCCAGGGGAATAGAAAAACATATAAAAAGTTAAGTCTTATACTTGGATAAAGCAAAGAAAAGATAAACAAGTTCAAAAGGGGCTCACTAAGGATAATATGCTTTAGGTTGACTTTTTGGCTCAAGTGGTTAAAATTCCTAATGCCTTTATCATCTTCATGTATATATGTAATGTGAATGTAATCTCAACAAGATATGAAGCAAGTTCTAGCGATACATATCATTGAAAGAAGGCACAATCAAAGAATATAATGTTGAAGGCTCAAAAGCTTGCATTGGTATAACACTATAAAGTCAACATGGCATATTCTCAAAGTCAATCCCTAAACCAATTAAACCTTAAAATTTGCATGCATACTCCTTCATTTGATTTATATCTTCATCTATCTCAATTAATTCTCATACATAATACTCATATTCTCCAAAACCAATGGGAGTTCAAAAGATCAAACATAATTTTTTTTTATTTTGAAAAATAACAAAGAAAACCAAAATTAGAAAACCAACATTCTCCCAATACCCCCACACTTAAAACATAACATTGTCCTCAATGTTGAAATAAAAGAAAAGGAATATTGGAGAATGACAAAAATAAAGTAAAATGCGAAAAATAAAAGACAAGGGAAAAAGAAAGCAAATCTGTTTTTTTGTGTGTGTGTTGGGTTGCCTCCCAGTAAGCGCTTTTGTTTTATGTCATTGGCTCGACATGTTGCATGCTTATTCTTCATAGATTGGTTCAGCTAACTCCGCAGAAGCGGTGAGTTCTGTCGTCCAACCTTCCTAGAAAGGTTTCAAGCGATGCCCATTGACCTTGAGTACTTTGTTGGTTTCTAAACTTGTAATTTCAACTGCACCATAAGAAAAAACATTAGAAACAACAAATGGTCCAATCCAACGAGAGCGTAACTTTCCAGGAAAAAGTTTCAAACGCGAATGATAAAGAAGGACTTTGTCTCCAACATTAAACTCTTTTGTTGTAATCATTCGGTCATGGAGACTCTTAGTCTTTTCTTTATAAATCCTTGCATTCTCGTTAGCATCATTTCGAATCTCTTCCAACTCTTGCAATTGCAACTTTCTTGCAATCCCAGCAGCATCATAATCCATGTTACATTTTTTAATGGCCCAAAAAGCTTTGTGTTCAAGCTCCACCGGTAGATGACATGCTTTTCCATAAATCATCCTATAAGGTGACATTCCTATAGGTGATTTGTAAGCAGTTCGATAAGCCCAAAGTGCATCACCAAGTCGTAGACTCTAATCTCGCCGGTTAGGTTGCACTGTCTTCTCCAAAATGGACTTGATTTCTCGATTTGAAATTTCAGCTTGGCCATTCGTTTGAGGATGGTATGCTGTGGAAGTTCGATGAGTCACATGATATTTGCGTAACAATGCTTTCATTGAACGATTGCAAAAATGAGTGCCACGATCACTAATGATAGCTTTAGGGATTCCAAACCTGTCAAATATGTGAGTCCTGACAAAATCTAAAACAACCTTAGCATCGTTAGTTCGTGTGGCTTTCGCCTCAATCCATTTGGACACATAATCAACAGCAAGAAGGATATAAAGATTGCCAAAAGAAGAAGGAAATGGACCTATAAAATCAATACCCCAAACATCAAAAATTTCACTCACAAGAATATTCGTTTAAGGCATTTGATTCTTATGAGTGATATTACCTGTTTTTTGGCATTTTTCACATGATTTGCAAAAATGATATGCATCCTTAAAAATAGAAGGCCAATAAAAACCACTTTCAAGTACCTTGTGGGCCGTTCTTTTTGCTCCAAAATGCCCACCACAAGAATGAGAATGACAAAAGGTAAGAATGGAATGAAATTCATCTTGTGGTACACATCTCCTAACTACTTGATCCATACAAAATTTCCACAGATAAGGAGTATCCTAAAAATAATATTTAGCATCAGCTCGTAACTTGTCTTTTTGGGATGTAGACAAACCTGGAGGGAATTCTTTGGTGACTAAATAGTTCACCAAATCAGCATACCATGGTCTTGTAGAGGAATGTAACACATACAACTGCTCATCGGGGAATGTCTCTCTTATTGTTTCGGTTTGTATATCCTCAGTCCTCAGTCGGCTCAAGTGATCAGCCATATGATTTTCGGCACCTTTTTTGTCTTTGATCTCAAGATCAAATTCTTGTAAAAGCAAGATCCACCTAATCAATCTTGGTTTGGACTCCTTTTTCTTCAAAAGATACCTTAAAGCTGCATGATCAGTAAAAACAATGACTTTTGTACCAAATAGATATGACCTAAATTTTTCAAGAGCAAACACCACTGCAAAAAGTTCCTTTTCAGTTGTATGGTAATTGCATTGTGCACCGTCCAACATGCGGGAAGCATAGGCGATAACATGCAAATTCTTCCCAATTCTTTGCCCAAGGACAGCCCCTACCGCATAGTCACTTGCATCACACATTATCTCAAAAGGCTCATCCCAATTTGGTGGTTGGATGATAGGGGCAGATGTGACACGCCTCTTAAGCTCATCATGGGCATCTTTACATGCTTGATCAAACACAAAATCCACTTCTTTGGCTAATAGTTTGCACAAGGGTGCTGTAATCTTTGAGAAATCTTTAATAAAGCATCGATAGAAACCTGCATGGCCAAGAAAAGAACGAATTTCCCTCACGCAGGAGGGGTAAGGCAATGATGAAATAACGTCTATTTTAGCTTTATCAACCTCTAATCCACGTGAAGACACAACATGCCCAAGAACTATTCCTTGTTCTACCATAAAATAACACTTCTCATAGTTTAAGACAAGGTTAGTTTCAATGCACCTTTTCAAGATCAAAGATAAATTTTCTAGACATTTATCAAAAGAATCACCATACACCATGAAATCATCCATGAAAACCTCAATTATTCTTTCAATATAGTCAGAAAAAATACTCATAATGCATCTTTGAAAAGTTGCAGGTGCATTACAGAGACCAAAAGGCATTCTCCTATATGCATATGTACCAAATGGACATGTAAATGTAGTCTTTTCTTGATCCTCAGGATTAATAACAATCTGATTGTATCCACTATATCCATCAAGAAAGCAATAAAAAGACTTACCTGCTAGGCGTTCAAGCATTTGATCCATGAATGATAATGGAAAATGATCTTTACGTGTAGCAAGATTTAGCTTTCTGTAATCAACACACATTCTCCATCCACTCGAGATGCGAGTAGGAATGAGCTCATCATTTTTGTTTTTCACCAACGTGATTCCGGTCTTTTTAGGCACCACATGGATTGGCGCAACCCATTTACTGTCCGTGATGGGATAAATGACTCCTGCATCTAACAGTTTTAAAATTTCAGCTTTCACTATCTCCATCATAGGCGGGTTCAACCTCCTTTGCATTTCCCTTGTTGGTTTCGCATTGTCCTCCAATAGTATGTGATGCATACACATTGAGGGACTAATGCCCTTGATGTCAGCTAAAGTCCATCCAATGGCCGTCTTGTGATCACACAACAATTTCACAAGTTTTTCCTCTTGCGTATTTGTCAAACCTGATGCTATAATAACAGGAAGTGTATTGTTGTCGCCAATGAATACATACTTCAAATTATCGGGCAAATGTTTCAATTCTAACTCGGGTGCCTATAAAATAGATGGCAAAAGCTTTTTATATGAGAGTACTAAATCAACAAAGACATTACCATGGGGAACAGTTTGCAATGATTGCAAAGCCAATGCTGATTCATGCACGTTTTGGGGAACACATATGTGCCTCTCCATCTCTTCTATCTCGGTAAAATCATAGCCATAGCTCAAAGCTACGCTTAATCCATCCTCACAATTAAAATCAAAAACTTGCTGCACACACTTATCAACTTGGTCATAGCATGTGATAGAATAAACATTGCTATAAGGATATTTCATTGCATCATGAAAATTAAATTCAATCTTTTCATCTCCTACTTCTATAGACAAAGTATCCTTACCACAATCTATCCTTGTATTGGCAGTTTTCAAGAATGGTCTCCCAAACAATATAGGAGTGCTGTTTGATGAATCACAAGAATCATGTTCCATATCAAGAATATAAAAGTCGCATGGAATGACCAAACTATCAATCTTGACTAGGACATCTTCTATCACACCAAGTGGGTAAACAAAACTACGATCCGCAAGTTGTATTACAATGCTAGTTTTATTCAAAGGCTCAAGACTAAGAGAATCATAAACATGTTTGGGCATAACACTAATGGATGCACCTAAATCGCATAAAGCTCTTTTAAAACTAGCATTACCAATAACACATGGGATAGTAAACACACCTGGGTCTTTTTATTTCAAAGGCAGATTCTTTTGAACAACGACAGATACAACTTCACCCATACTTACCGTTTCATGACCTTTCAGTTTGAAAGCTCTCTTGGTAGTACACAACTCCTTCAAGAATTTTGCATACTTGGGAATTTGCTTGATAGCATCAAGCAAAGGAATGTTGAGTTCTACTTTCTTGAAAACCTCTAAAATCTCTTTTTCTTTGTCCTTTTTCTTTGACCTAGAAGAACTCACAGGAAAGGGTGGAATTGTTTTAAAACTGGAAGTCATTGATTGAGGACTTACCTTTAGAGTGTTGGTCGTGGTTTCAATTTGTGAAGGAGAATGATGTTTCTTTTTTGTACTCAATTCAGTTTCTATCTCTTCTTCTTCCTCCATCTCAATTTGTTTCGACCTTTTCTCTTCAAGTTCTTTCCCACTTCGCAGCATGATCGCACTAACATTCTCTTTTGGATTCAATGCTTGGGAGGACAATTTTCCATTCATTTGTGCTTCCAATTTCCCCACACTTGAAGCTACTTGCCCCATTTGCTTCTCCAAGTTGTGAATACTTGACCTTGTTTCCTGTTGAAAAGACATGACATTTTGTTGCAAGGTCACAGTGTTAGAAGCCAAAGTTTTCATCATCTCACGAAGATCATCACTGGATGACGACCCCATAACATTGGAGTTTGTGAATGGAGGGGGTTGTCTTGCTTGATAATTCTGTTGGGGCTAAAATCCATGGGGATGGAATTGTCGGCCTTGATTGCCTTGTTGAGGCTGGTTCCCATACCGTAGGTTGGGATGATCTCTCCATCCAGGATTGTACGTGTGGGAAAAAGGATCATACTTACGCTGAGGTTGTCCATTGAATGCTCCATCAACTGCATTAGCTTGTTCAATGTAATCTTCTTGCATTGTTGGGCACATATCTGAAGCATGTCCTTGTAAGGAGCATATGCTACAAACTTTCACCTGCTGTACATTGCCACAAGCCAAAGAACGCACAAGAGAAGTAAGATCATTAACTTTATTCTCAAGGTTAGAAATACTTATCTCATTTACTCGTTTATTTGTGAAGTCTCCACGAGTGCCAAACTGTTTCGAGTTGGCTGCCATGTTTGAGATCAATTGGCGTGCAGCCTCGGGTGTCTTATCTACCAATACCCCTCCACTTGCAGCATCAATGATACTACGGTCAGTAGGCATCAATCCTTCATAGAAATATTGAATGAGCAGCTGATCGGGTATTTGATGATGAGGGCATTGAATGCACAGTTGCTCAAATCTTTCCCAATACTCGGAAAGTGTCTCTCCATGAGATTGTCGAATCCCACATATTTCTTTCCTTATGTTGGCAACTCGAGATGCTGGGAAATACTTCTCAAGGAAGATCTTCTTCATGCCATTCCACGTTCCAATTGAACCTGGGAGAATGGAGAAAATCCATACCTTTGCTGCCCCTTTTAAAGAGAAAGGGAAAGCTTTCAACTTAACCTGTTCTTCATCAACTCCATTCGGTTTCATGCCAACGCAAACCATATGGAATTCCTTGAGATGAGTATGAGGATCTTCTCCTGCAAGACCATTGAAAGTTGGTAGCAAATGTATAAAACCAGATTTGAGCTCAAAGTTTACATTATTGTCGATGTTTATGCACAATGGCTGATTTTCCACGTTAGGAGCAGCAAGCTCCTTGAGTGTTTGTTGTCGTGCAACAACCATGGTGTTAAGGCGAGCTTCCTTTCGTAACCTGCGTAAAGTTTTTTCTATTTCGAGATCCAAATGGACTTGACTTTGATTAGTAGAACGGGTTACTGGCATAAATCATCAAGAAAACTCAAAATAAACCAACCACACAAGAGATCAAAAACAATGCAAATTGTACGAAAATCCTACGGTAGAAAACAAAAACTGCCTAAAAACCCTAGAAAACAGTGGAATTTGGCCTCGATAGGGTGGGGCTAGTGGTTTACCACTAGTCCTGTTTAGAACGTCGTTTCCCTTCAGGAAACAAATGGCCGATACCTAATTCCACCAAAAAATATGTTTTGAACAGTACCGCTGCCGTAATGAACAGTATCGCAGCAGACAAAAATTCTGTTTTTTTTTTTCAGAAAAAGAAATAACAATCACAGCAAATAAAAATAATAGCACAAGAATCAACTAAAATTACTTCCCCGGCAACGGCGCCAAAATTTGTTGCGATGTCGCGGTCGCACAAATTAATTACCCTAGCTTCAAACACAACACACAAGATAGTATAGAGCAAGCAAGGGGTCGATCTCACGAGGAAGATTCAAGTTAGATTTTTATGCTAGATGATATGTAATTTGGGGGGGTTTGGACGTTATCTAGGCTAAAGCAAAAGAAAACAGAAAACTATCAAACTAAATTTAATAAAATCAGAAAATTATCAAGAGAACAAACCTTGGTCACAAGCACACATCCACCTACAGAAATCAGAACTGATCATGGAAACGAAACATCAATTTATATTCTGAATATTTATCTCTTCTTAACATTGGTTAGTTAACGGATCCGCCGTATAACTAGCCCTAACCATCAAACATCCACAGTGTCCGCACTAGCAATTTAATTCAATGGCAGCCTTAAGAACTAGATAAGTTGATTAATCAAGAAAACATAACTGTCCGCAGTCTATGTTTGATTTGATTGAATGTTCTCCCTAAGATTAATAACGTAGATCCGCCATAATTATTAAACTCAGTTGCTTCACAAGTTCATATACCACAACTCCGGTTTTGATATCAAACTTAACAATAGATTGTCTACAATAATAACTTAGAGTCCGCTCTAGCAATTAAAATAAACAATCATAGGAAAAATAAGCATAGGAGAACAAACATATTCATCATATAAACTGAAAAGAAAAGGTAAAATAAATCTCACAGTTCTTGAAATCCGAAGGTTTTCGTGTCCTTGCAACCAAGAAAAAGTGTAAAGCCTTGCATGTTTGTTGAACAACTAATCAAAAAGAAGGAAGAATGCATAATTTAGGGTTTCTTAGAGGAAGGGGGCGTTTTTCTCCCTTTGGCTGGTTGCTGCCTCCTTCTGCTCTCCCTCTTTTCTGCTGGCTGCTGCCTCCTTCTCTCTTTCTTTTTATATGCTAAGAAACCCTAGTCTCTATTTTACAAAATAGTCCTTCCTTGAGTTGGCAGTTTACATTTAAGTACTTCAATAACTATTTTTCCTAAAAGGAGAAATAGCCTTGCATGAAATCTTCAATCTCTGACTTAGAGGAGCTAAATTGCTGATATAAAAACTTGGATGTCGGTTTAGATGCTTCGGAATGTAATTTGGACTTGTTTCTTCACGAAACTTGTTTGTTGGCAGAATTCAGTTGTCATCTTTGAAAAATCATATCTCCCTCATATGACATCGTTTTTTGCTGAAATTTGGAGCGTTGATAGGTCTGTAAGTCAGGAATCCACAAAAATTGAGTTTGCATCAATTGGCTTCTGTAGCTCCAGATATTAAATTTTGAATGGCCAAAGGTCAACACTAGAATCACTTCATTTCGATCTCTAGAACTCACACTCTGCACAAAACATCGACTGAACATCAAATCTGCCAATTACCTCCAATTTACTCCTTTTTGCATCTTTCATCCAAAAATGCCTTCAAAACATAAAACAAAGAATATCAAGGCATTTTATATATAAAACATGGACAAAACATTAGGTATATGTGGGTGAAACTATCGAATAATATGGTTACATCAAGAACTCATAGTGGCTATTATGAGTTTATGGTAATGCCCTTTGTTCTAACCAATGCTCCAGCTACTTTTCAAAGTTTGATTAATAAGGTATTTCGTGAACATCTTAAAAAATTTATTTTGGTGTTTTTTTGATGATATTCTAATTTTTAGTTAGACTACCCATGATCATCTAAAGCACTTAAAGATGGTATTTGAGTTACTAAGAAATCACAAACTGGTGGTTAAGGATAATAAATGCATTTTTGGCAGTGAAACTGTAGAGTATTTGAGGCATATTATATAAAAAATGGTGTAGCTATATATCCTAAAAAAATACAAGCCATTGAGGATTGACATACTCCTATAACCATTAAGTAACTTTGAGGGTTTCTAGGTTTAACTGGTTACTATAAAAGATTCGTCAGGGGGTATGGATCAATAAGTAAGCCTTTGATAAATCTACTAAATAATGAGGGATTTAAGTGGACTCAAGATGCTGCTGTGGCTTTCAGAAAACTCAAGGAAGTTATAACCTCACCACAAGTCTTAACATTACCTAGTTTAGATAAGATATTTATGATAGAAACTGATGCTTAAGCTACGAGAATAGAAGCAGTACTACTATAAGAGGGGAATCTATTTGCTTTCATCAGCAAGTCTTTAGGTCCTAAACAACAAGCAATATCAATATATGAGAAAGAAATGTTGGCTATTATACATGTGGTTACTATGTTGAAGTATTATCTATGGTGAAGGAACTTCAAAATTAGGACAAACCATGTTAGTTTAAAATATCTATTAAGATAAAAGTTGACTCTACCTTCTCAATATATATGGATGTCAAAGCTTATTGGGTATGACTATGAAATTGAATGCAGGAAGTGGAAATAGAACATCATGGCTGATGCACTTTCTAGTACATAATTATGTTTACTAGGGCTGCCTATTATCTCTATTAGGATTATAGAAGAGATTAAGGCAACATGGTCTAATGATAAGGCATTGCAAGCACTTATACATGATCTTCAACAAGACCCAACTTCCCACCCATACTATCAATAGATTAATGGCCATCTAAATAGAAAATGGACGATGGTGGTGGGTGACAATCCATCATTACACATGAAACTAATTTCTCTTAAACATGATACAGATATGGGCGGTCATTTAGGCATTGTGTTACAACCAAGAGAGTGAGGGTTATTTTCTATTAGAAGGGATAACAAAAACTTATCAAGCAATTTATTAAGGAATGTCTCGTATACCTGTAGAACAAGAGTGAAAATATGGCCTATCTAGGTATGTTATAACCTCTCTCTATACCTCAAGCACCATTTATTGATATCAATATTGAATTCATTGAAAGTTTACCTAAATTTGATGGAAATGAGGTAATTTTAGTGGTGGTGGACAGATTTAGCAAATATACTCATTTTATGGCATTGATGCATCCTATATTGCGGCTATTATGGCTAAAACCTCCATGGGTTACGTCTACAAGTTACATGGGCTACTAGTTACTATTGTTAGTGACCGAGATCCTGTTTTTCTTAGCCATTTTTTAAAACAAGTTTTCAATTAGTAAGGAATCGACTTACACCATTCCCCAACTTATCACCCACAAACTGATGGTCAGATAGAGATAGTAAACAAGTGTTTTGAAAACTATCTTTATTAATGGTTAAGAAGAATCCTACTCAATAGGTCAAGTGGCTAGGTGGTATAACAACAATTTCCACTCTCTCACTAATGCTACTACTTATGAGATATTGTATCACTTAAAACCACCTCTTTATGTACCCTCTATTCCTAAGGACTCTATGGTGGTAGTTGTAGATGCTTTCTTAACCATGAGGGAAGAAATGTTCAAGAAATTTAGAGCTCATCTACAACATGCATAGTAGAGGATGTCACACAAGGCAAATAAGAAAAGAAATGAAATAACTTTTGAAGTGAGAGATTATGTTTATCTCAAATTACAACCTTATCATCAGACTACTATGACACATCAAATTTCTCAAAAATTAGCTTAGAAATACTGTGGTTCGTACCTAGTGTTGGAAAAAATTAGAGTTGTGGCCTATAAACTCAATTTGCCTATCTCAACGGCTATTCACTAAGTGTTCCACGTCTCCCAACTAAAGAAACATTTGAGCAATCACATGACTACTTCAACTCTTCCCTACCTCTCAAAAGAGAATCCGTTACAACCCCAAGCTATCATGGAGCAAAGAATGGTAAATAAAAGGAATTAAGCCGCCACACAAATCCTCGTCCACTAAAAGAATCAATCTCCCATTGACTCCACTTGGGAGTTTATGGAAGTTTCCAAATTCAAATTCCCATAAATTAACCTTGAGGAGAAGGTCGAAACTTAAAAGGGGGAAGTTGTTATGAATTAAAAATTAAAAAAGAAAACACTGTAGTTGGTTACATTGTCTAGCACCAAGGAAATAAAACATCATTATCAAAACACATCGTATAACTTAATCTATGCATTGCGTTTTGTACTCAACCATTAGTTAATTATTTTTGTTGCCTACTATACACGTGTAGAGAGAAGCTAATTCTAGAATGTTGTAGCTTCCTTTAAGAATATGTTGTAACAGATTGTTTGGTATGCAAAAAACATAATGAATGAATACAACTGGTTCTTCTCTTTCAATTTATCATTTCTCCTTCCTCCTCCTTATTTCAACAAATTATAAAAATAACGCATAACCACAATTCAATCATATCTGGATTGCTGAATTTTAGAACTATTCCGGTAATTATTGTTACAATATGCAACAAATATGCATAGCCTAATCTCTTCCCCTATTACCTTTACAATAATGGTTTGTCTACAAGGTTCTCTAATACTTTTCTTTTCCTCCACAGATAACTTAATCAACGGGGAGTCCTCCTCTCCACAATCCTCCTCATCATTTGATATGTATTCCAACTGAGATTCCTCGTTTGGTATAAGTAAGCAGCCCCCACAAATGATTTTTTTATAACTAAAACCTCCTTTATATCCACTTACATCCTTCTATGCTTCTGAAATTCCATTCTTCGTTAGCTATTTACCTATATCTATCTTGATTTTCTTATTGATTTAATTAGCAAATCCACTTCCTTTAAAGTATTTTCTTGCAAATTTATTTTACATTACATGAATCAATTTTTGTTTATATTAATAGAAGTAGAGAGTTTTCTCTAAAATATTAATTACTAATAAAAAATGAGTCTCCCTTATGTTTTTAGATGAATCTAAAACCTATAGCCTATAATCTAAAAAATCTTGTCAAAAGATAAATAAAAGATTTAATGTATATTTAAGAATAAAATTTATCATGTCTTATTATATAAGAATATTTTAAACCATTAACCTACTTTTTTTACGTGTATAATCCGTGTATGTATCAAAATAGAATCAAATATTTTCTTTGTAATAACAAATATTTCCCATGTACTATGGTTAGAAGTCATGAATCATGCTTTCCAATGCAAAATTGGCCTTAACTAATTTTCTACAGTTTCCCAACCTTGAATAATTATTACGAGATGCATGCCCGCGCACTGTCGCAGGTTTATAAAATAAATATATTTGATAGTATTATAATTGTGAATCAGCACTAGATAAGTAATAGAAACTAAAGGTATGATGGAGCCAATATTTCATGACAGAAAAAAAAGTTGTATTGGTGATAAAAAAAATTTAGAGACTGAACAAAATGATTTGTAGGAATTTACAGTGTTTTGAGAGGAAAGATATAATATTTTCACCACATGATTTAGCTTTTTTGTTAATAAAAAGCAAAAACAATTACAAAGCTAAATTCTCTACCAACTTAATATTAAAAAAAAACCAACAAAGATAATTTTGGAAGGAAAAAAACCCATGAGGAAAAACATTGTAGCAATTCACAATGTTTTGTGAGGAAAACTACAGTGTTTTCCCTAATAAAATAAAATAAAAAACAATTTAGAGAAATACTATAGCAATCGATAGTGTTGTGTGAGAAAAACTACAATGCTTTCCCCATATGATTTAGCTTTATTGTAATTATAATTCTTAACCATCTCAATATTAAAAAAAAATTGACAAAGATAATTTTGAAAAAAATCATATGGAAAAACACTGCAACAATTCGCAGTGTTTTAAAGAAAAAAATTACAAAGCTAAAATCTTAATATTAAAAAAATCAAATCGACAGAGACAATTTTAGGGGAAAAAAACAATAAAAAGGGAAAAGAAATCATGTTGGAAACACTGTAGTAATTTATAGTGTTTTGTGATAAAAGCTACAATGCTTCCCCACATGATTTAGCTTTATTTGTAATGACTTGTAATTGTATTTCTCAACAATGTTTTGTGAGGAAAGCTACGGTGTTTCCCCACATGATTAAGTTTTATTACAAAGTTAAATTCTCACCAACTCAAAATTAAAAAAAAAATCGACGAAGATAATTTTAGAAAAAAATATTACAAAAAAAAACATAAAAGAAACTAGAAAAAAACTATGTGAGGAAAAACTGTATCAATCTATAGTGTTTTGTGAGGAGAAACTTATTTTTACTTGTAATTGCAATTCTTAACCAGCTTAATATTTAAAAAATAAAATTGAAAAAGATAATTTTAGGAAAAAATATAACAAAATAGAAAAAAAAATCATGTGGGAAAAAACACTGTATCAATCCACAGTAATTTCCAAGGAAAGTTACAGTGCTTTCCTCACATATTGTAACTGTAATTTTTAACCAGCTCAATATTAAAAAATAAAATAAAAAAATATAATTTCAAAGAAAATCATAAAAAAAATAAAAACAAAAAAAAACATGCGGAGAAACACTATAGCAATCAACAATGTTTTAAAGAAAAAAATTACAAAACTAAATCTCAATCAGCTCAATATATAAAAAAATAAAATCAACAAATATAATTTTAAAAAATATAAAAATAAAATATAAAAATTATGTGGAAAAACACCGTAGCAATCCATAGTATTTTAAAAAAAAATTACAAAGCAAAATTTTTAACCAGCTCAATATTTAAAAAGTAAAATCAACAAAGATAATTTTGAAAAAAAAATAAATAAAAAAAGAAAAAAGGGAAAGTTGGAAAAAAAAATGAAAAAGTGCAAAAAATAAAAAAATAAAAAAATAAAAAAAAAGAGAGAGGATTGCATTGTGGATTACTATTGTAATCCACAGTGCATTGGGTGTGGGGGGACAATGATTTCCCCACACCCTTTAGTTTTATGTAAAAACAAAAATCGACAAATATAATTTTAAAAAATAAAAAAATAAAATAGAAAAACTATGTAAAAAAATACCGTAGCAATCCATAGTATTTTAAAGGAAAAAAATTACAAACCGAAATTTTGAACCAGCTCAATATTTAAAAAGTAAGGTAAAAAAAGATAATTTTAGGAAAAAAAAGAAAAAATAAATGAAAAAAAACAAGGAAAAAAAAAAGAAAGTTGGAAAAAAAAGGAAAGTAATTTTGGAAAAATAAATAAAAAATAAACAAAAGAAAAGAAAAAAAGGGAAAATTGGAAGAAAAAGTGAAAAAAAAAAACGTGAAAAAAAGAGAGAGAAATGCACTGTGCATTTTGGTGTGGTAAACAATGATTTCCCCACACCATTTAGTTGTATGTACGAGATGGCATGCCTGCGTGCTGCCGCAGGTTTGTAAAACAAATATATTTGATAGTGTTATAATTATGAACCAGTACTAGATAAGTAATAGAAACTAAATGTATGATGAAACTAATATTTCATGATGGAAAAAAAAGTTGTATTGGTGATCAAAACTTATAGACTGAACAAAATAATTTGTAGCAATCCACAGTGTTTTGGGAGGAAAGATACAGTGCTTTCGCTACATGATTTAACTTTTTTGTTAATAAAAAGCAAAAACAATTACAAAGCTAAATTCTCTACCAACTTAATATTAAAAAAAAAACCAACAAAGATAATTTTGGAAAGAAAAAAACCCATAAGGAAAAACATTGTAGCAATTGACAATGTTTTGTGAGGAAAACTACAGTGCTTTCCCCAATAAAATAAAATAAAAAACCATTTAGAGAAATACTGTAGCAATCGATAGTGTTTTGTAAGAAAAATTTCAACGCTTTCCCCATATGATTTAGTTTTATTGTAATTATAATTCTTAATCAATTCAATATTAAAAAAATCGACAAAGATAATTTTGGAAAAAATCATAAAAAAAATCATATGGGAAAATACTGCAATAATTCACAGTGTTTTTTAAAAAAATTACGAAGCTAAATTCTTAATCAGCTAAATGTTAAAAAAAAAATCAAATCGACAGAGACAATTTTAAGAAAAAAAAACAAAAAAAAGAAAAAAAATTATGTTGGAAACATTGTAGCAATTTACAGTATTTTATGATGAAAGTTACAGTGCTTCTCCACATTATTTAGCCTTATTTATAATAACTTGTAATAGTAATTCTCAACAATGTTTTGTGAGGAAAGTTACAGTGCTTTCCCCACATGATTAAGATTTATTACATAGTTAAATTTTAACCAACTCAATATTAAAAAAATTAAAATTGACAAGGATAATTTTAGAAAAAAATGTTACAAAAAAAAAACACAAAAAAAACTGGAAAAAAACCTTGTGAGGAAAAACTGTATCAATCTATAGTGTTAAAATTTTTAACAAACTCAATATTAAAAATAAAATAAAAAAAGATAATTTCAAAGAAAATCATAAAAAAAATAAAAAAAATCATGCAAAGAAACACTATAGCAATCAACAATGTTTTAAAGAAAAAAATTACAAAACTAAATTCTCAATCAGCTCAATATAAAAAATAAAATTGACAAATAAAATTTTAAAAAATAAAAATAGAAAATAGAAAAACTATGTGGGAAAACACCGTAGCGATCCACAATATTTTAAAAGAAAAAAATTATAAAGCAAAATTTGTAACCAGCTCAATATTTAAAAAGTAAAATCAACAGAGATAATTTTGGAAAAAAAATAAATGAAAAAAAAAGGAAAAAGAGGTAAGTTGAAAAAAAGAGAGAAAGTAACGTTGAAAAAAAAACAAATAAAAAGGTGGGAAAGTTGAAAAAAAATGAAAAAATGCAAAAAAAAATAAAAAAAGAAAGAAGAGGAATGCTCTGTGGATTACTGTTGTAATCAACATTGCATTTGGGTATGGGGAAACAGTGATTTCCCCACACCCTTTAATTATATGTATGATATACTCAATTTTAGCTTCTTATAATAATTATTTTTAAAAAAAACTATCTATTTTCAATGTGCACTCTTTTATATTTTACTATAAATTGGAGCAATGTCATTTTTTTTGTCATCAAATTTTTTTATTTTTAATTTGATTTTTTTATGGGCAAATTGATGGTTAAATACTTTGAATTTGTTAAGAAAAGACAAGAATTGAGAATAGAGGATTGAAAAACACCGGAAAAATAAGTTGTCATTAACAAGTTGACATGAGAATTCTTCTTTGATCTATCTATTTTCATGAAAGTTCATTTCTACTTTTAATTTGATCTATCTATTCTTAGTTAAAAAAATATATTTTTTATTTTTTAGTTCTTAGATTTGAAAGAGGAAAAAGAAAGTTGTTAGAAAATGACAAAAAAAAGAGTTATAATTTCATTAGTTTAGAATTTTTCTTAGAAAAGGATTTGTTTTTAATTGAGGTTGAGTTTTATTTCAAAACTGATTTTTGGACAATCTAAGATTATAGATAGATTTATTGAGATATCTAAATGTTTTTTAGATGTTTTTGTATTAAAAATAGGGTTTTTTTGTTCAAGAAATAAGAGACTCAACTTTAGTACAAAAAACACGTCATCTAGTTATAAAAAAGAAAGAGATTGGGTAGACAATATATTGCTCTAGCAAAAAAAAACATAAAATTATTTATTAGAAGATTGTTCTATTAAATGCTATTTAGCTTTGAATTTGTTTTGAAATGAAATTATGAATTATTACTTTTTTATATATATTAGGAGGCATTTTTTTTACAACTCTTTATTATTGTTTTTTTCTTCAAGTTTAATCAAAGTTAATTATAATTGAATAAATAAAATTATGTTTGAAATATTATTTGATTATATGTCAATCAATTCAATATTTATTTTTGAATGAGATTCTTTCAATTCTTTCATTTTTTTAAAAGAGTTAAAATAATGGTTTTTCTTGCAAGAAATAATCTTTTTGTTGTATAATTAAATGAATATAAATTTGTAGATCTCCATGCATGGATATTTTAGTATGTATTTTTTTGTCATTTTCTAACTCAATCTTTAGTTAGTGTTATAAACATTTTTAAAATTTATCAATTCATTGATTTACTTAAGCAAATACGTACATATCCTTGCGGTGCCAATGTCTCCATTTTTTCTTAGCATCGATAAAAAGATACTCTTAGCATAAAAGTCAACAACCCGCACGGCCCAGCAAATTCTAAAACATTAATATATTATATACATCTTGTTTTCATCGAAGGTAATTCATTTTCATAAATTAAAAGAGAAGGAATGACTTTTAAAAGTAGTTTTTTTTATTTAAAATAATATTTTTAATTTTTTTTATATCAACCCATCAGAACAATTTAAAAATATAAAAAATAATTTTAAATAAAAAAATTAAATTTTTACTAAATAGTATTTGAGACGAGTTCTAAAAAAAAATAAAAAAAAATGAAATGACACCATAACCTACCAATTAGCACTTACTAATTAAGTATTGTCATAAAATTGACAATTCACAAGGACTTTAGACTTTACATTACTATATTAATTGATTTTTAGCATAGTTTTTAGACCTGATCCGATAACTAGCCTGGTCCAAGACACGGGTGGATTTTAATTGGATCACCCGGGTTAATTTTTTTTTTTAAAATCAAAACGACATCATTTTAGTAGAAGAAAAAACAAAAGTCAACGGGTTGCAACCGAGTTTTTAACCGAGTCAACCGGATCATCGGATCATACTTGGTTTTTTTTTCTTTTATTTTTTTTAACCCGATCAGATTTCAACCCCGGATCAGCTAAATTTCAAGTCAACCTGTAAAACTGGATCAGATTTCAAAACTATAATTTTTAGTGGTCTTATAAAAGGATACAATTGAATCGAAGTAGAAGTCAACATTGCATCTTGGGAAGGAAAAAACAATCAAAGCACCATAAAATTCTCCCCAAACAGTCCCCCAGCTTGGATCGCCGAGTAATTTACACAGAGAGGCACACGGTCCAATAATAGTCTACGAAGATTTTCCACTTTTAGCTGCTTTTTTCTTGGACAGTGGTGGGCCGGATTTTTGCAAACCTTTATCTTAGACTCCTTCACATTGTAAAAAGCTGATATTAATTTAATAACTTCAATTATTAAATAAAATTTTAAAATATAGTTTATATTATTTTTTAACGCATTTCTTTAAATAAAAGTTTTTTAAACTTAAAATTTGCATAAACTCATACTATTTTATGTTTAATTTTTATCAAATAAATAAGGATGATGAAATTCAAACTCGTGATTGTTTGATTATCAAGACTTTGATATCATGTCAAAGAACCAATTTATCCCAAAAACTTAAACTTTTTTATGAGGTCTTAGGATATGATTTATATTATTCTCTAACAATTTGAATAGTATTTAATTTCAAATTAAGACATCATTTTTCTTTAAATGCTAACATAAATACCAATACAGAATATAGGTCTACTTACTGACATGATCACAAGATTGATGTCTTATTCCAAGTGCAGGAGTGTCGAAGTAATAAATAACCTGGCAAGATCGGGATCATTCCACAGGGAGGTCAACTATATAAATCATAAATAAAAGAAAAGATTTGAAAAGAGCTTTGAAATGTGATAATGATATAAGGATTTAAACAAAGATAAAATAATTGTCAAGGGTAGAGGATCCACTAATAGTATTTCAAATAAGTATAATATAAACTCCTTTTGTTTCTCAACTGGAAACCACACACAAAGGAGGTTCCAATCGGATTATAAATTATTAACATGATTATATTAATTATCTTATTTGAGTAATGCCAATACTTGTAAATGTTGTCAGGTATTTATGATGATAACTTATGTTAACAACAAATCAAGTTCCTTTCATAGTACAGATGTCGATTATACCATACAGTTATGATACGGTTCAGCCTTGTGATGTGACCCAAGTAAGGTCAGATTCGGATTTTGGAGTAAAAAGCGCAACAGTCCAGGTTTACGGCAATAGTCATAATTCTCAATCCAACCGTTGGATCGGGCTAATGTTTTATGTGGACTCTCCAGGCATGTTGTCCTATTATGGGTTACAATTTCAGGTCAATCAGAGTTCGGGAAGGTACCACAATACTGGTCAACATAGGCTGTATGAATTTTGTTATTTACTTCCATTTGACTTGTGGACTTCCTATTTGGTTAGGATTCTTTTCCTACAAGGATGTGGCAGCTGGTTTTGGGAATTTCACAGTTCCACAAGGATCTTTAATAAGGTGCAATATAATCTCCAAGTGTGGCAAGGATTCATTAATGTTTCAGAATCCTTTTCTTATAAGGATTTCTTATTCATCCTAGCTACACAAGGAAAGAAGAGCTAGTGGTATTTAATGACACATTAGTTATTTTTTTTATTTTCTTTCATGTTTGGGCTTAATTAAAACTTTATTTTGAGCTAGGATTTGAGGCTTGTTTGGATCAGGTTATGGGCTTTTCAGTTTAGGGTTTTTAGGTTAGTTTTGTATGGGGTCAGTTCAGCCCACAAGAGTAGATCCATTAGGGTTAATTTTTCAAGAACTATTTAAACTCATGTAAGCCAAAATTTCAGCAGCTTTGATGATTATTACTTCTGAATTTTTCAGTTTTAACGTGTGAGAGTGATTCTTGCATTCTCAGTTCTTGAACGAACTGAATCTGACTTATCGAAGATTAACTGGCTTCGTGGCGTCGTTCTACTTAATCCAATAGTGTTGGTGCCTTGGGGCAGGTTTCCATTGTGTCACACTCCTATCAGACCTATTTTGACTTTCCGGTATCAGATCTCAATCTTGATTGTAGGTTGCGTGACCACGTGATCACGAGGTTCGCATCAAATTGGCTATGAAAGGATCAAGTATTTGTTGTACCAAGGGTTGTTCAACACAAATCTAGATCAACCATCTCACAAGCAAGGTATTATGAGTGAGTAAGATAACAAATACAAGGTTCGAGTCCTATGGTTGCTAATATGATCGCCACTGGAGGCTTGCATAGTCGTTAACTTTAGGGCCCGTGGGATTAGTCGTGGTGCGCGTAAGCTAGATCGGACACCCACGTTAATAAAAAAAAGAAAAAAAAAGATAACAAATACAAAGCATGTTAGTATCAAACATTAAAGACCATGTTGAGTTTATACTATACTTATCCTTACACCATTAGTGTAACCTTTTCACCTTGATATAATAAACTTAGCTAAACATTATGAATAAGAGAAACATAATAGACTAGATAAGAACATAGTTATGATGAAAAATATAAACAAGAAATTAATGAAAACAGAACTTGAACATTACAAAATTACAAAGAAAGAGAACAAGAGCAAGATCTTGATCTAAAAACCAAGATATCTAAATGTATGGAAAATGCCTTCTTTTACAGGCTAAAATTCAAAACTATTGATTTGATGACTAATTATTGAGTGGATGGCCACCTCTTGACTTGGTGACAACCATTATCTTCTTATCTAAACAAAACGTCATTGCTAACGTCAGAATTTGAACAGATAGTCTTCATGAAAGTTCTGGAAATTTGTCTCGACTTTCCAAAAAAACAAGAATGAGCTCATTTGAAATTTTAGAACTCGAGATATGGGCTGAATACTGAACAGTTTCTGAGCTGCAGGATAGATTCCGACTTCTTTTTTGTTGCTACAATTTGAACTTGAAAATTACCGTTTTGAATCTTAGACTCTTCATGAAAGTTTTAGGTCTATATTTTAGCTTTCCATCCATATAAATCAGACCTAAAACCAAGTGCTACAACTTCAATTATGATCCAATAACCGAATGATGTTCCAATTTAAATTTAACCGTCATATCCTCTTTAAGCTTAGTCCTCTCTTTGTCTTTTCACTTTCAATAGTTAAACACATCAATCAATCTTTTAAATTGTGAGATATGCTTGCATTCAAAATGAGCTTTACTATAAATTAAAGATATCTTATGTTATCAGACTTGTTATTATAAAACATGCTTAAGTTATATAATTTAATGATACTTTAAATGTAATATAATAATATAAAACCTTGATAAAAATATATTTTTAAGTACTAATCACTTACTATCCAAATATTCCCTTTAAAAATGAAGATTTCCCTTTGTATTTACATTATAGTTTTTTTTTCATGAATTGGTTGCATTATTTACATACATTTCTTAAAAAAAGAAAAAGAATGGCAAGCATGTTTTACTTTGGCATTGAACACTTGCTGACAACAAAAGCCGCCCGCCTATCAATAATAAATCCACGCGGACTAGACTAGCCATAGAAGTTGATGGGGTTTTTTTTTTAATAATTTAAAGGGTTGATGCCAAAGTTATACTTATTTCTTTGATTTTTAAAATTTAAATAGTAAGACTAGTATTTAGAAATATTTATTATATTTTTTTTTTATATCATGTGGATGTAAATGTTGTGTTCTTAAAATCGGGCAGAGAGAATTTAAATTTGAGCAATGTATAGAAATATTTTTATTATTAAATTAAAAAAAAAAACCATGACATTTCCTTCTTTCTCCTCCTAATTGGTACTACTCGAAAAACGGAGAGATTCTCTAGTAAATTGTATGCTATGAAAATTTGGTAGTCGCCACCGGCACGGTACCGTTCTTAAAATCTATTTTTATTTAATTTTATAAATATTAAAATAACTACTTTAAATAAATTGAGTAATTGAAATTATAGAGTAAAAATTGTATTTATTCTATTAAAACTCTGTGTTCTTATTATAGACAAAACTCTCTTTTCCTTGTTCATTCATTTTTTATTTTGGTGAGCAAAGGTTTTTATTTTTCAGGAAATTAGTTCTCCCTAACAAAACTTATCATAATTCATAAAGTAATTTTCAATCGAGAAATAATTAATAATATTTCAACTATTCTTATGCAACTACATGATAAAAATAAATTTAAAAAAATTCAAGTGTTCATAGGCCTACAAGAACATGCATACTAATTTGATTAAGTATTTTTTAAAATAAAATAAGAAATGACACATTTTTTAGATTATTTTTTCAGTTATTTTTACAGAAAAAATATTTAACCTCTAAAATCTAATTTTGAATTTGTTTTTACTCCTTCTAGGAATCATCGAGAAGTTATTCAATTTTTGGTTCATATACGTGGATTTGTCTATAAATTTCCTGTTTGTTTTTGTGTTTTAAAATTATTTTTTAAAAAATTTAAAAAATTTTATTTTTACTTTAAATTAATATTATTTTTAGTGTTTTTAAATTATTTTGATGTGCTGATATCAAAAATAATTTAAAAAAAAATATAAAAAAAATATTTTTTTAATATATTTTTAAATAAAAAATACTTTAAAAAATAATTATAACCGCAGTCTACTAATCTACAAAAGAGAGGCATGAAAGCTATGTGAATTGATGCTTTAATAATTTGATGCTTCGACTTTCTGGTAACCAATACGAGAAACAGGTTCCTGGTCCTGGGGAGCTAATTAGTCAACACTTCAATTGCTATAGCTCAAAGCTATGAAATGATGGATGTTTCATCGGTCATCTTCACCCTCTGTGGGCAAAACATATATCGCTTTCTCATGGTAACTACCACACTAAACCAAGCAATCCTCTTGATGGAATATTAGGGTTTTGTAAATTATTGGCTGATTAATATATACCAAGGTGGCCCACGAATTATATGTGCCTTTACAAATAATATTATGTCAAGATCTTGAGTATAAGACAAGACAAGACGCTTTTTCTAAAATAGCGGGAGAGTAATTTGTTTTTGAATTCTTAAGATTTTCATGCAACGATCGAAACTCCTTCTAAAATTGATGTTAATTAGGGTTTATTGGAGTAAGGAAATACATGTAATGAAGAAAAATGACTGAAATATTTGTGTATCATGAAATATGCATAGGAAAAGAATATTAATGATACATGGAATTGTTTGAGCTCAAGAATAAAAGAATATTAATGGAATTACCTCAAACCCCATAGTTCTAATTAGTTTTGGTAATGTTTGAGAATACAGTTCAACTGTTATTTGATAAAAAATTATTTTTTTTATATTTTTAAATTGTTTTGATGTGCTAATAAAAAAAATAAAAAAATATTATTTTAATATATTTTCAAATAAAAAACATCTTAAAAAATAATTGTTAACACACTTTCAAATAATACCTTAAAAGATTGACAACTTCGTTAGTCAACACAAATGCATGCACAAAATAAATTACAAATTATAATTGTGAGCTTATGTATTTCCACGCAGCTACATGATTTTCCACGCAGCTAAATGAACGGTTTATGGTGCTAGATTTTAGGGCATGAAGACTAATTTGATCACTCTTTTAAACTTGAGGGACCATAATTAATGCATCAATTTAAAACATAAATGCTCTAAAATTAAAAAAAAAAAACAAAAAGAGATAGTGATCTATTGCAGAACCAAAACACAAAACATTGTGAATTAAAATAATATGATTATGTTTTTGCTCTTCTTAAAAAATCTAACAAAGCTTACTTCAGGGGTAATAATATTTTTTTCCAAAGGATTCATCGGACATTACAAAATTGATTGGAGGCAAATTAGTTTGCACATATTTTTTTAGCATGGTGAGATGAAATTTTTTATCCTTACAAGTAATGTGTGTGTGTGTGTGTAAAACTTTCATAAAGGGGTTCTTTTGTCTTTTTATTTTTTTATAAATTGTAAATTGATGAAATTACCCTCAAAAGCAAAAAACATAAATTGTCATGCAGGGGCATTTTTGTATTTTTTATTATGGCTTTTTAGTTACAATCGATTTGGCAAATGGAAAAATAGGTCTTTTAATAAATACAAAAAAGTTATTTTAATAAAAAAAAAGGAGGCGTGTGGAAGATCCCATATTTTTTTATCAGCACATGCGGTGGCGTCAAAGACGGCGATGAAATTTTCTTAATAACCTCTCCATCCCTAACCAGCACGTGTGGTTTCATCACCTCTAGTTCAACATCAACAGTCATTTTTTTTTTCTTTTTTCTTTTTTCCTCTTCCTTGAAAATTGTGTTGACCCTCCAAATTCTAAAGCCAACCCTTTAATTAGTTTTTCCTCAAATTTGCTCCATATTCTTTTTATTAGTATTTGAAATAATTTATAAAATTAAATTTTTTTTTTACAATTTCATCCCCCTTCAATCCTTTTCCTATTAGATTTTATCTTCATTTTTTTTATTGTGATTTTTTTTTTACTTTGGTAGAGTTTTTAGATTGATATTTGTTTCTCGATATCATCTTTCAATATTTAATTTGTTGCGAATTGAGCTTCTTGGTTGGGTCTAGGTGTAGGATTTAATGAATTGCAAATTAGGAAGATTAACTTGAACCTAGGTTTCTTTGGTGTATCCTAATTTCCAAAACAATGTCAAATGATCAAATTACCTTTAAAAACAAAAAAATATTAAATAGCATCTAGGAGCTCTTTTGTTTCTTTATCATGGTTTTTTTTAATGGATCTGAAACCAAGGAGAAATATAGTATTTTAATAAATATAAAGTATTTTAAACATAAAAAATGATTGGCAACATGTTGTTTTAAACAAATAGTTAGTATCCTAGGTTTTTTTTTTATCCTTTGACTTTGTTCATTTTTAAAAATAGATTTCATAATTTTCTTTGATTTTATTTCAACTAAGTTATTTCAATCTTATGACCTTGATAATAAATTTGGCTAGTTAACCATGTTCTTTAGGGTTTTTTTAAATCTTTTTTTTGTTTTATTCTTTAAAATTGGGTTATTTTTTAGATTAAACTTTGTCATTTTTGCTAGTTTACCTTCTATTAGGTTATCTCATTAACATAATTTAGCTTGCGAGGTTTGGTAGCCTTACCCGGGTTTTCAATTGTTTCATTGTTTTGGGTTTCTTTTCGTTTGCTGATTTTATTTTTGATTTTAACCTTCTACTTTTTTAGGGGTGAGGTTTGACAATAAAGGTTACAAATATTGCATGCTAACTTGGGTTGATTTGAAAAGCTTTATTTTGCCATTTTTTAACATCGGGTTAATTATCTTGGAATTCCACTTTGTTGTTTTTTTCGACAAGCGTTCTTTTACTCATGGTCATTGTTATGACCTTTTCTTTTAATATTAGATCCATTTAATGTTGCTGCTATTTCTATCATCTAATCAATTTAAATCCAAGATAATTAACATCTAAGTATTGTTTTTTAGGTTACAAAAAATCATCATAGCCCGTGACAAAGCACGAACGATCTATCTAGTAATATTATACAATGCATGAAAAGAATAAGCAAAATTGATCAAATGGCTAAGCAACACAATTTTTTTTCGCTTATTGGCCAAATAACACAAGTAGAAAAAGTTGTGGCAAAATAACACAATTTGATACATGTCACAATTATTAGTAATGAATTTGTCAGATCTTTTCAATGGCACTGGTGTTGTTGTCATCGGAGTTTCGATGTGCCTTCAGAGTCTTTTCTTTCTTTCTCTCTCGTCTCTCCTCATTATAATTACTCAGTTGCCTTTAGATGGAGAGTGTGACCTACTTCGATAATCGTTGGTAACCCTTCTTAATGTTGTTAAATTCGTCTGTTCAAGATTTTTTTAATGGTATCGATAGTGTAGTAATTGGAACTTCAGTATGCCTCCAAGCTCTATTTTTTTCTCCTCTCTCCCCCTTGAAATTTATGCAATTTATTTTAACAATTTCTCTAGAAGTTATCATTCTCAATTATGACTTTTTATAAAGTCGCTATTCATAACCTCATATGTATCCAATTGTGTTACTTCACTAATTTTTTTTTAATATATTATTTCACTAATATTTTTTAAACAAATCTAATTTTAAAAAAAATAAAAATCAAGCAATAGTGAAGTCATTGAATTTTATTTAGGATCAACTCACAACATAAAACTCGAGAGCTTATACCATAAAAAAACATGTTTAAATGTCTCTCAAAATTTAATCTTTAAATTTAAATTTATTATTTAACACTATATTATAAACGGTGGACTTTTAAGAGTTTATTAAAAAGTATATCATAAAACTGTTCTTTAAATCTTACATAAACAATTTAAATCTTTGATTTTATATATATATATATATATATATATATATATATATATATATATATATATATATATATATATATGCGCTTAATGTTTTGTCTAGTGTATACTCGACTATTTTAATATAAAAAATTAAGTTTTCTTTCATTTCCATCCAACTTTTATAATATATCATGTAACTGAAAAGTTATTCCATTAGGGAAGGATTATTGTTTGTTGGTAGCCATTGGTGGAAATAAACATTTAAGACGCAATGTGAGGGGACGATAAAGCCAACATATATACAGTCACTTGATGGATTGGTTTTACTGAACAAAAGTAGAATGGATTAGTAGGATCCACATCAGCATCCAAAAAGCCATGGCTGCGAAGTGCCCTAAAATAATATACAAGAATAATTAAATATATAATGATGTAATCCAAAACATATTCTTTTTTTTTTTATCTTTTAAATAAGTTAAATTTGTTATGATTAAATTTTACACATTAGGTATTATATTGATTTGATCACTCTAATAGCTTTTTTATATATATATAGAGTGTGGTGTTAATTTATATGCCTCGTAACTAACCAGTTGATTACATATAACATTAACTTTGTTTATGTAATTATAAGATTTGTATTGCATCAATGCATTGTTCCTAAAATATCCATGGTTAATGCTCTATTATGACCGGATATTAATTAGAGTTATAATTTTGATTTAATTAAGTGTTAAAAAAACAATGGGTATCATGGAATTAATCTAAAATTTACAGAAAAATACATGTTTCTCTTTCAAGGAAATTTAGGCCAATGGTTGAATAAGAGGGATTAGGATTCTTTAGTCTAAATTGATATGGAAATTGTGATTGATTGTGTTATATGATATATTTAATATTGGGTATAAAGTTAATTGAATGAAAATTTGAAGAAAAACCTATGTTTCACTTTCTCTGAAGTTTCAACCTAGACGAATAAAATGAAAATAAACTTTTTTGATTTAATTTTTGTGATAATTGGATTGATTTGTGTTACGTAAAGTATAAAAATGAAAGGGTAATGTGAAATTAATATGAAATTTTGAAAGAAACTCATTCCTTATTTGAAGGGTATATTAAGCCAAAATAGGGGATGATGGAGAATTGCTTTGTGCTTTAAATTATTGAAATATTTATGTTTAATTGTGTTATTTAGTATGTTTAATGAATGTCTATGGATCTAATTTCATGAAAATTATGAAGGGAACTTATGTTTCTCTTGAAATAAGGTGTCTCATGTGGGTGAGAGGTGTCAGGAGGTTGTAGGAGTCACCATCTAATTATTTGTTTCAGGGTTGCTAAGAAACTCGGGTGTACTGGTTTTATCAGAAATTTAAAGGGTAAGAGTCTGGCTGCGGTTAGAAAAGGTATTAGCACCCTTATCTCACCCTACCTGCGGTAAGCTGCAATGTATGGTTTGAAGGTTTTGATGGGTTCCTAACCAGTGGTATGTTTATGACTTAAGATAAGAATTTATTCGCGTGAATAAACCAGGTGTTTAGAATTTTATTATGGGCTCGTGTATCCAAACAAATTCTTATGGAAGGGATCCATATAGGTGTCTTGATAGGGTTTATCTATCCTGGAAGGCAGATGAGTTTTCCACAACTCACGTGTTGTGGTGAAAAAATACTCCCAATTAAAATTGATGAATATTTAGAATAAATTTAAGATTTTTTTGGTCAACTCTTGATATTTAAATACTAGTATCACTTGGAGGTTTAACATTTATACCATAATATTAACCATTAATTTTCATGAATTAAAACTTTAGTGATTATTGGAATTTGGTCACAATCCGATGGATTGAATAAACTAGTTGTTAAATCCAAAATGTATACAAAAAATAAAATAAAACATACAATGTATTTTGTTTTTTTAAAAAAATATATAATTTTTTGTATTTTTGCGAGGCTTGGCCGTTTGTAACACGCAAAAAGACATTATATGTTGTAGACTTCTTGAAATAGAAACTACAAAAAAATCTAAAGGGATTTTGCCATACACATTCTTAAACAAAATATTCAATTAAAATCAATCCAAAAAAAAATTAAAGACTGATATGATTTTTTTTACCCGACCGGGTTCACCTAGAAATAGTTGACCTAATTAGGTTGACCTAACTGGGTTGACTCAGAAACAAACCAAAAAAGCAAAACCAAAACCAAAAGAAATCAAACTTCACAAAACATAAAAAACTTAAAAATATTTCAGTCAAAACGGATTAAACACATAAAAGACAAAAAGAAATGAAGAACATTCATCAGCACCTCTATAAACACAAGTCTCAATCCAGACCAGATCTCAAACAATGAGGGGCATGGTTTGTTCACAATCATGCATAGAGCAAGAATAAGGGATTTGTTTGCTTCAATTGTCATCAAATTAACATGATTTTACCAAAATAAGTTTCGATTTAAAACCAAAACTCTAAGATTAAAACCTACTAAAACATGTTATTGGTGCATAAAACTTCTAGATTATTTACTAACAATGACAGACGAACTTGCGTAAACTGAAATTTAATTAAAATGAGCTCTAAAACTAGTACCTAAGAAAAGATTCATCGGATGAATCTATAGAAACCAAAACCCAGTAAACCTCGAAAACCAAAACAAACCCAGAATGACCATTTTGAGTCTCTAAAGCATGCTTTCTTTATTCCCACAGACCACATTATCAATGATGTGGGACTAAAAAATAAACAAAACTAAAAAATTGCATTGATTTTCAATCCTAAAAACTGTCAACTCAAACAAAAGGCATGCTTGAACAATCTGAGCTTTAAAATTCATCTTCGTCATTCCAAAAGACTAAACCATGAATCCAAAACTTTGCATTGAACACGAGAAATCAATCTCGTATGCCTAATGGACTCCACTTTTAAGGTTTGAATGTATATACCTTCTAAGCTTAAAAATATTCAAATTTGAATCGACTTTTGATAATGCCTTCCTTTTCCTTTATCTTCAGACTTAACAAAACAAAGTTGAAGCTTCAAAGTTCTTTTAGATTGAATTTCTTGCACTTTCGCTAAAAATTCTTTTTTCTTCTCTATTTTGCTCACTTTTTATCGCTTCTTGTTTTGCCTCTCTACTCTTAGTTACCTTTTCTCTTATAGGTAGATTTAGAGCTTCTAAACAGGTGTGTTAGGGTTCTAATAAACTAAAACTAAGCTAGTTTTGCCATAGAATCAATGGTTTTGTGTTTAGGTGGTTTTGTAAGAAACTTAGAGGCCAATGTGAGGTGTTTTTTGCCTTTAGATCCAGAGAGAAGGGTTTTAAATCCTTGATAGGAACTCTTTGAGGGTTTTTTAAAATGGGAACACATGAAAAAGTTAGGTGGTTTTTTACAAATAGGAGTCTTAATCAAGGCTGACTAGGTTGGTAACTTTTGTAACTTCGCTGGAGCAACTCTAACGTCAACGTTGTCTGAGACCACTTGAACTTGGTTGAGGGGGTAAATACCTTTTGATCGAATCTATTCTTGTTTAATTTAGAGATCTGTAGTTCCACATTCAACCGTTTAAAAGTGGCAACTCAAACAACGTGACAACTGAAACTGTAGTGATAGCTAATTAGGGACAATAAGTTGTAGAGATCAATAGAGAATATAGGATATAAACATTTGATTTCAAATATATGGAGTTTTAGGGGATGTTTCTCAGTTTAATGGTGGTGGCTGCAGTTTCTGAAGTGATCGGAAACGCCACATTCATTCGCTTGAAAGTGCCCACTCGATCAACTGAAAACTAAAGAAAAGATATATAATATCTTGAACGATGAAGTTTTGGCTAAACCTTAAAGATTAGGGTTTTTTGATTTGGGATTTTACAATTTTCAATTTGATCTCTATTCTTTCAATTTTGTTTAATTTTACTCTTAATTTCTCTCTAAACTCCTAATTTCATGCAATTGCATCCTTGCCAAATTCAATTGCCAGCCTTAAATTTGAGCGTCTTTTACAAGTATGTCCTTCATCTTTGATTTTTTCAAGTGGACCCCTAGATGACCATCAAATTTTTAATTTTCTTCTATTTGATCCCTGATTTCACCAATTTCAGTCCCCGAAGTTGAGCCCCTTTTGCAAGTTGATTCTTGTTTTATAAATTGTTCAATTAAGTCCCTAATTTCTCACCAGACTTTTAATTTTATGCAATTAAGCATTTGATTTGACCAATTAAAATTTTGAAAATCCAATTTCAGTCCCCAAACTTCGATTTGTTTCAATTAACATCCAAATTGAATCTAAAATATGATTTTTCTTGTGATTAAGTCCTCAATAAATTTAATTAAACCTTTCAAAATTTCAATGAAGTCCTTAAACACTCAAATAAAGTATTTTTACTAATAGGCCTCTTTGTTAATCAAAATTTAGGTTGTTAATTTTGTCAAATCTCGAACATTGTGGTTTGTCAACTTTTACTTGGAATTTTGGTATTTCACCAGCAAACTTGGGCAGTCGTGTTTAGGATTTCTTCATATGTATTTAATTGTAGATATTTTTTATTTTTTTCTTTCTTTTTTTGGATTAAAAAAAAGGTAGAAACATAAGGTTTGGCCAAAATTAAGAATATACATTGTTATCTTGATTTGATATGATATTTTTTTTAAATAGGGAGATTCATATGTGTTTGCATGGTTAAATTATTAATACGCTTGAATGGAAACTTAAGGAAACCATTTTTGAAGTTTTGGTCACATTGGAAAGAAAATGGGTGGGTTTGTTGAATCATATTTTTTTAGTGTGAAAATATGTGTTGATATGTGTTTGGATGTAATTGAAATAACTTATCAAAATGGGAAACAAAAGACAATATATTGTTATCCAAAGAAGGACTTTTGGCTGAAATTCCCTCCATATATGGAAGAAGGATCTAATTTTTTTATTAAATCCTTTTGGAATTGTTGTTAATTGAGGATTTAAATATATGAACCTTTAATAATAAATATGTCCATAAAAGTATGAATGTATAGGAAAATTTATTATTTTCTTGTTAATGCCTTGAAATATGAATTTATTTGGAAAATTAAAATTAAGTATAAGATGGTTGACATGGTTATAATGATGGTATCCCTATTGGTACAGCGGTAAATGCTAGATCAAGACAGCATCAGGGAGCAACAATACAAGCACAAGCTCACAGTAGGTGCTTTGCACCTTCTCTGCTTTTAGGATATCTCAAGTACATATAAGTAAAAATCTTTAAATGCATTTAATTATATATTTATATTTCAAGAATGATTTAATAAACTAGCTATTTGAAAGTAGCTAGTGACTTCTGTTAAACTAATGATTGCGATATTTGATAACCTAGTTGTTTGGAAGGAGCTAGTGGCATTAGTAAGACTGATGACAAGGATATTTGATAGACTAGCTATCCGAATTGAGTTAATGGTGTTAGTGAGACTGATGACTAGGATAATTAGATTGACTAGTTTACCTGAGGGGAACAAGTAGTGTCAATGTGACTGACTGCCATGATGATTGATTGACTAAATGCTCTAAAAAGAGTTAATGGTGAGATTGACTTTCTTGGATTATAGTTTAACTAGTTGCTATAAATTGAGCTAGAAGTGCCATTGAATTGACTTGTCGATTTCTTTATGAAAAAGTTTAGATGATCAAAGTGTTAATTGATAAGGGAGGGGATATGTTTTCGAGATATCAAGAATTTTTACAAGATTGATTAGTTGCTTGTGAGTTTGTTGGTAGATGATACTAGTGTGATTGACATTAGAATTACAATATTGCTCATAAGAATAAAAGTTAAAGAATAGGTTGACGAGGGAAAACATGAAAAGAACTTGAATGTTTTAATAAAATACATATCTAGTTCTGAAAAAGGCCAAAAAAAGGAATTAGAGTTGTGTGAGAATGGAATATCAAGGGATTAGTAAAAAAAATAAATAGAGAAATCCAAAGGAAAAGGGTATCCAAAAGGAGTTGGATAGTAGAAACAGGGGCTAAATTAGTAAATATAGCCTTAAAGTACTAGAGATTAATTGAATAAAGGAATTGTAAATATGAGTGGCATGAGTTAAGAAGTGGGTTTGACAGCTCATTAGAGGTTAGACCAATGACAATTGATAATCTAATTGTATTAGAATATTGGTTGATTTAGCAACAGGGTTAAATGTGATTTAAGGTTATTCCTGCAGTATGTTTAAGTGTAAAAGAAATGTCATTTGATTAAGCATCAAATGAATTTCAAGATTATCTATGAGGCAGTATTGAGGCATGATTCAAAAGTTATTTCTACAGTGTAATGTATAAGGTTTAAAGCTGTCTTTGGAACTACGTTGAGGTTGTGTCTAAAGGGTTATTTGACTGCTCAGTGAAAGAAATGAGGATCATTTTAAGGGCTTTTGGGCAATAAAATTACATTAATTTAAGGAATTGTTGAGTTAGTTCTAGGGTACTGTTTTGACAAATGAGATATCTAACATTAAAAAAGGAATATAAATCATGTGATAGATATTTCATGGTTAGTGGGTATAGCCAGCTACTTGGGACTCTGATTAAAATTTCTAGTAACTATAAGATAACACACATGATGGCACTTATTCTTTAAGGAACTATATGATATATGTCTGAAGGAGAGACTTACTTCAATCTTAACATGATGATGGAAGATAATGTCATAAAAGAATAATATATGTAATGAACCTTTAAGAGGGGATCCAGAAAGTATGCCTTAAAATAACCATGAGTATGAGGCGTGATTTTAGAAATGAAGTTACACCTCTTAATTGTCTTGAATAAAAAAAAACATACAATATGCATGTTGAGTTGATATTTATGGACAATATCTTGATAATAATATTAAGATAAGGAAATAAAAGATCAGGTGTAGAACTTGTACTAAAGATAAAAGAAATAATGACTTGGTATAGACTACGGAGGAGGGGGTGTTTGCTAGTATATGGTTAAAGTAATTAAAGCAAGTCTATAAAGTATTGTTTCGTATCTTACATAACGTATGGTAAGGTAAATTACCCAATATTTCTTGTTAAGGGGTAATTAGAGTGTAACTTGATGTATGAAAAAATAATTATATAATTGTATATAAGTGTTGAACTTAGAATGATGAAGTAAATAAATATGTGTATTTGATATCAAGTGATTTATGACATTGCATACTTATTTCGTGTGTGTGTGTGTATTTGATTTCAGGTGCTTCTCAAATTTGAGCAGAGTAGTATATATCTTATTGGTCTTTTTAGATAAAAAAACGATAATGTAATTAGAGACCTATTAGATTTCTTTTGTTACATAACAAGATGTCGACCGTTTTATAATGCAAACAAAATAAGTATTAAAGTTGTAAGTGACTTAGTTCTTGCTTTTATTTATTATGTTGTAATTTAGCATTCAACTTATGTATATTAAATTAACTATGAATACAAATAAATTAAAATGGTTTTTATATATATAATTATTAATGTTGTTTATTGCAAAGTTAACGATGTGCATGATCTATGAATTATAATGGATAATTTGATGGAGTAGAGGATATATACTTTTGACTTGTGTGGAGAATGGAAAAACTCTGAGATGATTGGACAATATGAGTTTTTGATGTTGATATGTATATAGGTGTCGATAACTTGAGAATGTTCATATTTAGGGAAGACTCTGCCAAACTCTCGATAGAATCATTATTCATATATTAAGTATGAAAACTATGAAACTAGTAAGTTTGATGGATTATGAAACTAATATGGAATGTATATGCAAAAAAAGAAAATTACCTTGTTTTCCTAAGTTTAAGGCTCGAAGCCTTTTTTTTTTACATTATAATTTTTAGGTTGTTATAGAAATCCTCCTATCTTCCCAATTGATTAGGGCATCATAATGAGACAAAGTGAGAAACGTATATTTATCTACAAAGTTGTTACCCCGATCAATTATCTTTTCTTTTGAATCCAAATTTGGATAGAAGAAGGACTTGAACCAACCTTTATCTATTTTTGTATTTGCTCTCCAAGAATTTAAGAAATTTGTAAAATAAAATAAAAATTTCAAAGATTAATTATTATTGTTATTGTTATTGTTATTATTTTGAGAATGAAAATAAGTTTCCTTTTAAGTGAACTAGAGGAAATAAGTAAACCTTTGGAAATGTGTAGTTTACGTCTTTATCATAAATTTATGAAGGAGTGATACTTTCCAGATGCAAATATGTTGCCTCCAATAAAATCAATAGTCAACTAGAAAAATTAAACATTAAACTATTTTGTGCCTGTCCAAATTTAGAACAAGATAAAAAAAGACTTGAAATTGATTTTTGAACTTGAATATTATAGAATGTTATCCATGCATTTGCTACAATAAAAATAGTTTTGCCATCTCAAAGGGGTAAACTTTTATACAAAAATCTTAAATTCAACTTGGAGCAGTACTCTAAAATGGAAAAACAAAGCAAAAAAATAGATTTAAAAAGTCATCAATTGTTAGGGAAATTAATATTTGCAGGTGTATATATATATATTGGTATTATGGTTGAAATTTCTTGCATCCAAAATATGAATATGATAATCAAATAATTGAATATATATTATTGAATATCGCGTTGTGTTATGGGTCAGATCAATTTTTTTAACGTAGAACAAATATTCAAGCATTGTTAACATGTTTTCTAATAAAAAATAATCGAATCAAATCAGGTCAACCTGTCAAAACCATAACCTGAGTCATGAGATCGCGATGACCCCATATAAAGCAAATCAAAAGAAATCACAAAGCTCAATTAAAAATAAATCAATTAAAAAGGGACAAAAAATTAATAGAGTCAATATAGATGAACTTGCTAAATTCATGACCCTGGTTATAAGGTCGTGATAACTCCATAAAAAATAATTCAAAAAACAATTATGAAGCTTAATTTTCAACCAACCCAATGTTGAAGGTTTAAATTGGAAAAAACAATAAATTAGAAAAAAAAAGAAAAAAATGACTCGAGTGAAGTTGTTAAACCCGCGACCTGAGTCATGATATCGATGTAAATTCATAGAAAACAAATAAAAAAATACAAAGCCCAACTTCCAACAGATTTAATATTAAAGATTGAGATTGAGAAGAAAAAAAAACTAAATGTATTAGACTAGTATATAACCCAACATACAGAAAATTTAAAACATTATGAAGCAAAATTCATAAACATAACATAATATTAAAGGATAAAAAAAAAGGATTAGATTGTTGAAGAGAAAAATAGAAAAAAAAAACTATTCCAATAAATAATGTTTTGTGAGTACAACTTTAGTGATTATCCTTTAGTATTTTGTTAATGATCTCTTTAAAACTTGAGTAGTAAGTATATATCATTATTATCACATTTTAAGTTAGTGTTTAGCTATTAATTTAGAATAAAAAAAAGATAAAAATAGTTAAGATATATAAGAAACTAGATATGTTGCCCGCGCTTCACCATAGGTCGAGGAATTTTTTTTATGTGAAAAAAAATGTTAGGCTAAAAATATCAAAGTCCTCAGTCATTGGTTCAAGTTGTAATTTAAATAATGTGAAAAAAAAATAAAAAAAAACTAACCAAAAAATAACCAAAAAAAAGATTAAAAAAACCATACTTGAGACTATTCGGATTATTAAACAACTCAATGCTAACCTAATAGAAGAAAAACCTTAAAACAAAAAAAAAGAGAAAAACTTAAAACAAAAAAGGGAGAAAACATAAGCTTAAAAAAGAAGAAAAAAACCAAGAAAACCCAAGCGAATCTCCTAAACCTAATCTAATCTTAAAAATTTACAAGTCATGAAATCTTGGACTTGAGTTTAATTAAGAAGCTTACTTGTCAATCAATATAATTTTGAAGAATGAAATTGTTGAAACAATATTGATAAAAAAACTTACAAAATAAAAAAAAAACAATAAAAAGAATGAGAATACAATTTGAGACAAAAACACCTAAGGAGAATGAAATTTGAAAAACAAATCCCAAACAAAATAAATAGCAATTAAAAGAATAAGTATGAAATTTGAAACATTAAAAAATCATAAGGGATGAAATTGAAAAAAATTATGGATGGCTAATCTTAGGGGTGAGAAAAAAAACCAAAAAACCGATTAAACCGAGAAAACTAGAAAAAAATAACCTAAAAAACCGAATCGAAAAAAAACCGATTAAAATTTTGAAAAAAACCAGCCGGTTCGGTTCGGTTTCGGTTTTATAAGCAAAAAACTAAAAAAACCGAACCGAACTGAAACCGAAAAAATCAAGCCAAACTAGAAAAACCAAGCCAAACCGAAAAAATCGAGCTAAACCGAAAAAAACCGAGTCAAAACCAGAAAAAACCGAGCCAAAACCTAGAAAACCGAGCTAAAACCGAAAAATCGAGCCAAACCGGTTTGAATTGGTTTTTGCCCTAAAAAAACCGAACCGAATCGAAAATGAACACCTCTAGCTAATCTAACATAATCAAACAAAAAAAAAACAAAACCTAAAAAAATAGAAGATTAAAAATAAGCTCAAAAGGGAAAAAAAAACCAAGCAAACCCAAGTGAACCTTCTAAACCTGTTCTAATCTCCAAAACCCATAACTTGTGAAATCCTATACCTAAGTTTAATCAAGAAACTTAACTCTTAACAAATTTAATTTTAAATGATGAAATCATGAAAAAAATATTAATAAAAAAACTTTGCAAAAGGAAAAAACAACAACAAAAAGAACAGAGATAAAATTTGATAGGAAAAAACAAAAAGAAAAAGAAAAATTTGTAAAAAATTAAAAATGATTCCAAACAAAATAATAAGGATTAAATTTAAAAGATTAAAAAATCATAGGGGGCGAAATTAAAAACATTTATAATTTGATAGATTAAAAAAAATGATAAGGGGTGAAATAAAAAGAAATTGATGAGAGCCAACCCAATAGAATCAAACCATAAACTTAATAAAATAAAAAATAAAAAATAAAAAAGGAAACATCATTTTATAAAAAGGGGAAAAACCAAGTAAACCTGACAAATCTCTTAAACCTGATTTAATATCTAAAAGTCACAACCTGTGAAGTCTTTTACCTAGATTCAATCAAGAAATCTAATTCTCAACTAATTTAATCTTGAAGGATGAGACCGGTAAACAATATTTAGAAAAAACCTACAAAAGCAATAAAAATAATAAGGATAAAACTTGATAGAAAAAAACCAAAGAAGGATGCAATTTAAAAAAAATGATATGAAATAAAATAAAAAGAGGTCCAAATTTTAAAGATAACAAAATAAAAAAATTGATAGATTAAAAAAATCATAGGGGTGAAATTGAAAAATATGTAAAATTTAATAGACTATTTATATATTTTAAAATGTTAGGGGGGGTGAAATTAAAAAATATTTATGATTTTATAGATTATTTACAAATTATTTATAGATTAAAAAAATATTAGGTGGGTAAAATTGAAAAGCTTCTATAACTTTAAAGCTTATTCTAAAATAAAAAAAGTAATAAAAAATATAGGGACCAAATGTTAAGGGAGAAAAAAAATTGAAGGGAATGTTTAGAATTTTTGTATGGGCCGGTGCAAAACTCAAAGAGGAGAGAGAAAATAAAATAAAAAAATGATCGTCATGACAAATTGTTAGAAATCTTGGAAAATACGTTGTACCACCATGTAGAGGGCATCAATATCTTCCAATCGTCGCCTTCAAAGGTGGTGTTTGGACGACCCCTTATGCGCCAACAAATTGTTTTTAAAATTATATTTAATAAATTTAATTTATAGCAATGTCCTTAAGTATTCTTGAAAATCACAATAAAAATAATGTAAAATGATAAAAAAAATCCTTACGTGAGGGTTCAATTAGTTTTGCCTTTAAGAACATCAAAGTAATTACACTATTCTAAAAAACTAGAAATACAAAAATATCCTTGAGTAATATGCATTATACTATTTAATTACATGGTTAAATAAATTTTTTTATTGTATATTAAAAACAAAATTACTAAAATATAATTGGTAAAAACAATTATTTCATGGTAAAAAAATAACTCCTAGTTAAAAGTTTTAATGTTCAAGGAGTAATATAATAATTATATTATTACAATAAATAGTAATCTTTATTTTGGGCATAATAACTTTCCTTTGTTTATATTTTTTTATGTCTCTTTATCTTTATTTTTTATTTTATTTTTATTAAAAAAAACTTAAATTCACTCAAAACTATTTCATTAATATATTTATTTTTTTATTTTCATATTTATCTTTACAATCTTACCTATTTTTGTATTTTCAGTTTTAAAACATTAACAAATAAAAATCTAAAATAGCTTATGATTAATGAGTGCTTGAGAATATAATAATTTTTTAAAGACACATTTTAAAAATATGTTTTACTATAAAAAATATCAAATTAATTTTTTAATATATTTTAATAATTTTAATACAATGATTTTAAAAATAAAAAAATTTTAAATTTTTTTAATATATTTTAAAACAAAAAAGATTTTTTAAAAACACCTTTCTTTACCCCCCAATTCTTTACCACCAATTCGGTTTAAAAACAATTGTCCGAATTCCAAAAGGTAATGGAAAAGGATGCCTGTAGCACAAAACGACAAGTCAAACATTTGAAAAGAAAAAAAAAAGAAAAAAGGTTGAAGAAATAGTACCAGTTTCAATGTAAAATCTCTTCAACTTGCAAATTGAATATTATTCCATGCCTCACAAATTTCCAACTAATGCCCACCATAATACCCCTCCATAGGGAGGGAGGAGTTTGAGACTTCAATCCCATCTAGAGAGAGGGACCAGGAAAGAGACATCAGTTTTTGGACCTTCTGAAGAGAGAGAGACACAGCTAGGAGCAGTTTTTTTTTTAGAGAGAGAGAGAGAGAGAGAGAGAGAGAGCGAGCGAGTTGAGATTGTTTCTGTTTGCCACTAAATTAGTCTTTTTTATGGGACCTTGAAATCCTTGTGCCTCAAAAACTCCTAGTGGGTCATTCTTTCTTGTTTCTCGAGTCCTACTCTCCCACTTGTTGCTCTTTGGCTTTGCTGTCTCTCTGCTGCATCTATTACCTTTTCTTGTTTCCAAACTTAACCCTCCTTAAGACCCTTTCTTCTCTCGTTTCTATGTACCATCTTCCCTATATCCAAAGAAAGATCCATTCCATACCGTGTTGGTATTGGTTTATTCTTGTTGGAGGCTACAAAGATCAATTCTGTTTAGTGGGATAGTCTTTGTTTGTGTAATGCATGCAAGTAGGCAAGGGTGTTGCTGTTCCCTGGAAGGGAAGCTATTTTCATTCAATTGAAGCATCTGGGCATTCTTGATTTTTGAAAAGATGAACTGGGTATTGCTTGAAATGGTTATTCTGCTTATTGGATTGATGGGTTGATTTAGGGTCAGTTAATGTTACGGGCTTTGAGGCAATATCCGTGTTTTGGATTGGTTTGAACTTAATTTGTGTCTCTATTGGTTGTATTTTAGACTTTTTGTGATTGAGATTTCATGCTTGGTCCAAGACAATGGAGAGGTTTATGGCCAGATTTTTATTTGTTTTGCACTGAAAAAATTAGTCAAAGAATATGAAGAACTTTCTCAAGAAGCTTCATATCATGCCTAATCAATCAGAGGATGCAGAGGGGTCAAATTCATCAAGAGGCCATAAGTCCACTAATGGATCATCCCCTGATAATAAGTCTTTTCATTCTAGGTCCCAAGAGAATAAACCCTTTTCTGGCCTTTCAAATTGGTTAAGCTCAGTTGCTAATAGAAAAAGTCCTAGTCCACCATCATCTTCAAATGTGACTAGAGGAGAGAAGGTGGAGCAACCGGAGTCAATTAGTAGTAGTGGTTTTGATGTTGTTTCAGAAGCTGCAAGGCGTGATTCAGGGTCTACCACCTCCAGGGATCCTGATATTGAAGAGGAGTATCAGATACAGCTGGCTCTGGAGTTGAGTGCAAGTGAGGATCCCGAGGCAGTTCAGATTGAGGCTGTTAAGCAAATAAGCTTGGGCTCTTGTGCACCCGAGAATACTCCTGCTGAAGTCATTGCTTATCGATATTGGGTAAGTTTGTCTGTCTCTTCATTTGCCCTGTCTAATCTATTCAAAGTATCCTTTTTCATAGTCTAGATACAGTAGAAAGTTATGAGGAAATTTGTTTGCTTAACAGCTACTTGTTAAGTCAACTCCTCTATGATACAATACAATGGTTTGAGGAAAATGTATATGAATGGAACTTGTTCATTAGATTGTTCTCCTGACAATTTTTAGATTGCCAATAAATTTATAAAATTGCTTCCATGAATTAGATTGTCTCCGACATAATGATAATGGAACTGCGGAAAAAAGAGAAGGAGAGAAAAATGGCTGATGAGGGTGCCATTATTAGAAATCCTATGTCACTCGTCATCCTTTCTAGCACCTGTAAATAAAGAAATAACTGAAACTATCAATCTATAGTATCATTATGGCACCGTAAATAATATTGTTGAAGGTTCACAATGATGCTCCTCTGTATTATTAACTCTAACCAGTTGGAAATCAGAAATAGTGGACAAATCATGACCTTCACAATTTAGAAAATCTGAAAGATCATGTACATATGAAAGAAGAAAAGGAAAGGAGAAAATTAGTAGGGACCTTTTTACTTTCATCAAGTTAGTGGAGATTACAAAAATGCTGGCTGGAAGAGAAAAAGGGGAGGAAAGGGAAAGCTACATCGTTCTCAATTTTAGTATTATAAGTGAAGTTGTGGTAGTAAAGACAGGAGTGTTCTTGACAACTTTTTAGTTTCCTCTTTCCACATCTATGACTGGATGTTTATTAGTGTGTGAAATTGGTTCCTTCAACTCCTGTGTTTTAATGAGATCAATGACTTGAAATCATGCTTATTTGATCTTATTGGAATGCTCATTGTCAAGGAGATAGTTGATGGTTTTGTTCTAGAAATTAAAAAGCACAGTCTTGAATATTGTAGTGATGAGTGATGGAGGGAATATATATAAATGTATGAATTAATGCATGCTAATGGCCTATTGTCACCAGAAAATCAACCAGGAAGATGTCAGTGCTTTCCATTTGTTACTTTTTCTACATTTGGAAAACATAGCAGAGGTCAATGTTTCGCTTTTGATTATGACTTCTGTTATCTTCTTTTTAAACCTGGTCTGCAGTCTCTGGCTTTGGCTTTGGCTTATATCTCATTTTTCTATGCACTGAAGATATTTTTAGACTAATAGGAAGTTAATATGATATACATTAGATTTATTCCTTCAGTTGACTCTCTTTTCTCGAACTCAATTTATCACATGTATATTCCTTTCTAACCAATCTCATATCGTAGATTTATGCATGCTTCACAGAATTACAATGCTCTTAGCTATGATGACAAGGTCTTGGATGGTTTTTATGACCTGTATGGAATCATGACCGAGTCCACAACAGACAGAATGCCTCCTCTCGTTGATTTGCAAGGAACACCAGTCTCAGATGGTGTCACCTGGGAAGCAGTGCTGGTCAATAGGGCTGCTGATGCTAATTTGTTGAAACTTGAACAGAAGGCACTGGAGATGACTGTCAAGTCAAGGTCAGAATGTCAAATTTTCATTGGCAGTGCTTTGGTGGGAAGGCTTGCTGTTTTAGTTTCTGATTACATGGGTGGATCAGTTGGGGATCCCAGCAATTTGTCAAGAGCATGGCGCGGTCTTAGCTATAGTTTGAAAGCAACCCTTGGTAGCATGGTTTTGCCACTTGGTTCTCTTACAATCGGCTTGCCTCGTCATCGTGCATTAATGTTCAAGGTACTTCAGTTTTCATTTTTTTTTAATCTTAGTGCTTGATACACTTAGTCTAGGGTGCTACTACAACTTTTAGGTAAATGGTTTACTTCTGCTGACATATTTGAAAATTGTTTTGGACAATTTGACGAAGTTTATGCTTGCATGTTACCTGCTCACATTGAGCACACTTTCTTACTATGCAACATTCTTCAAGCATCCAACAATGGGTCTCTGCTGTGGGAGAAATTTTTTCAATAGTCATGATGGATTTGTTGAAATCAATCTTGAACATGCTTTATAGATCTATAGATAAGACAGGTTCAAAACCATCCTCCTCAAATGAACTGAACAGGTCCTTGATTTTTTGAACTCCAAATATCAGTAATGCTCCTCATTTACTCAGTTTGGCCTCTGCATATCCTGTCTATCCAATAATAAACTTTGATAAACAATCTCTATCAGGTTCTTTAGGAAGTGGCCTACCAAGCACCTTTATTTCTTAAACTTAGTCTCTAACCTCTTCAAAGACTGGTATTATTATTGGTGTATTTACTAACACATAAATATTCATGCTAAAAGGAAATGCTCACCCTGAGATAAGGTGGTTTCACCTTCTCTTAGAGCAGCTGATGACCACAGCTTCGGATTTGTGATCTCCAATGATTGTCCTTGGCACCAGTGAGCCATTCAATTATATTCTCATCTTTAATGAAGCAACAGAAATTCAAATTTGTTTATAGAAATCTTGGTTTGAACCTTCTGAAACTTAGCATATGGAAATTGGTGTCTTGCATTGCAGAAGCAAAGCTGTATCCTGTGAAAGGCATTGACACTACTGAAACCCTCTGAGGTTTTGTATGGTTTGTCTTGCTGAAGCTGTAATCACATCTTTTTCCTTAGGAAGCATATACAGGGTGTAACACAGCGGGTTCATATTCTATGCCAGAGAGCAGAGAAAATTTCTGCTGATCAAGATTCTTTTCCTTAGGAAGCATATATACAGAGTGTAATACAATGGTTCATATTCTATGCCAGAGCAGAGAAAATTTACATTGATCAAGATTCCCTTTCATGTTTTGTTTTATGCTGAAAAGCATGCTTATGAATACTTATTTCATATATCCTCCACATGTTAGTGTTTGAAAATTCATATACATATTACTGATATAGTCTTCTGACCAGTTGCTGTTCTTCATATTTATGAGCTTTAAGTTTGCCATATTTCATCAAAATTCTTTTTATGAGATTGATGGTACTGTTTGGGAAGTCTTGGTATCTTACTAATTGCCTCTCTTCTTTACCTTTTGGTTTCAATGATTATGTAGGTTTTGGCTGATAGTGTTGGCATACCATGCCGGTTGGTAAAAGGGCATCTGTACACTGGTTCTGATGATGTAGCTATGAACTTTGTAAAGCTCGATGATGGAAGGTAATTACAGTTACAGTAGTTTATTTATTCCTTCCAGTGGTGAAGTTTCTTAATGAAATTCTGCTGGATTGTTTAGTGTTTAGCTCACTCTTTTCTGTGCAGTAGAACAGAACATGATTTGGTATGCAAATGTGAGGTGCTATCTCTGATGCTTCTAGTCAATGGATTCTTAAATGCAGATGAAGCTTTTAGATTTTAGCTCTGCAAACTAGCTTATATGAGATTCTTGTAAAAGAAAACTTATGCTGGTGGCACACATGATTTTGCATTAGTTTTCTTATGAGTTTTTTGCATTTCTGTAGCTGTTACCATTGATTGTAAATTCTATGGATTGAAAAATGGTAAATTGCCTCTAAAATTTGTAATATTTCATTGGAAACGATTGAAATGCTTAATAAAAGTGTTTATTAAGGTGATAGATGTTGTGAATTTCAGGGAATACATTGTTGATCTAACAGCAGATCCTGGCACCCTTATTCCTTCTGATGCAGCTGGATCACATATAGAATACGATGAGACATTCTTTTCTTCCAGTCCTTTATCTAGAGACATTGACTCTTCTCATATAGCTTCTTCTAGTAGTGGACACACAAGTTCATTTGAAGAACATTCAGAACTTGGGACATTGGAAAAGCAATCCAGATTGAGAAATATTGCTGCTGTAGGGAACCAATCTGATGGGAGAAGTGAATCTCATGAGGGGGCAAGTTTAACTAGGCCGAGTAAATGTGGAGAAGAATCTACGATGTCTTCAGATGATTTTGGAAAAACTTCCAATGCTGAGAAGGTGCCAGTGCGGGAGCTTCCTGGCAGACCTATTTACCCTTATGCACATGCTCGCTCTCCTTCTTGGACTGAAGGTGTTAGTTCTCCTGCTGCCCGTAGAATGAAAGTAAAAGATGTTTCACAATATATGATTGATGCTGCAAAAGAGAATCCACAGTTAGCCCAAAAACTTCACGATGTGTTGCTTGAAAGTGGTGTTGTTGCCCCCCCCAACCTGTTTACTGAAATCTATGCTGAACAGTTGGATTTGTCTACTGCTGAGACCAAGTCCCCAACAGTAGATAAGGTTGATCACAAACAGAGGACTGAAATCCGAAGTGTGAAGGATCAAGATGATCTTGTTCCTGCTCGATTTTTGCCTCCTCTGCCTCCTCATAGGCTGCCATATAAAGCCAGTTCACCTGGTAATCCACCTGATCAATCTAAACCTGTGGAGGGTTCAGGGGTCAACCATCCTTTTGATACAAGGGAGATTACTGGACTACCCATACCATTGCAGTCTGAAGTTACTCCTGTGAAATATGTTAAAAAAGTTCCTGTAGCTGCTGCAGCTGCAGCCGCTGCAGCTGTTGTTGCATCTTCTATGGTTGTTGCTGCAGCAAAGTCAGGTACTGACTCAAACCTTGAACTTCCAGTTGCAGCTGCTGCCACTGCCACAGCTGCAGCAGTGGTGGCAACCACAGCAGCTGTCAACAAGCAATATGAGCAGGGTGCACGGAGTGATGGAGATGCAGATAGTGCTGGTTATGAGCCACGAGGTAGTGGGGACAAGGGTAGTGGAGGACGCAGCAGTGAAGGCCATGGCAGTGGTGGCCGAGAATGTGATGCTTTAGGTGCCAATTCAGAAGGTGAGAGAATATCTGACAGATCAGTTGGAAATGATAGCTCAAAGTCTGATGCTGCGATGGATGATGTTGCAGAGTGTGAGATTCCATGGGATGAAATTTCCTTGGGTGAACGTATTGGACTTGGTACTGCCACTTGCTCTTGCTGTTATTTTTATGACTTCATATCTACTGTCAATCTCGATAACTGTACTCCCAGTTAGGTTTCCTCTGATTGCTTTGGATGCTTTGTGTTGCAGGATCATATGGAGAGGTATATCGTGGAGACTGGCATGGAACAGTGAGTATTTTCCTGTTGACCCTAAAGCTAAGCCTGTTTGCTATCTCTATGTTGCATGCATGTGCCAGAAAGACAAAAGACAATAAATGGCTTCTTGTCACTGATTTTTTTTTGGAATGGTATACAAAATGAATAATGCCAGAATGAGTTAGTTGAATTTGAAGATTCTTACAAGATTCTGATCAATTTTGGGGAATGGAATCCAAGGAAGCAAGTTTTGCAAAAGGAAAAAGTTGCGGTGAAGTTTGACAGCTGGGATTTTGTGATTGTGCCTACTAAACAGAATATCTGCTGACAATAATAAATACTCTATCCCAATGCTTACTTATGAAAATATATTGACTTTGTTTTGACTCTTGTATTTCATAGGAAGTTGCTGTGAAGAGGTTCCTAGACCAAGATATTACGGGTGAATCTCTTGCAGAATTCAGAAGTGAGGTATAAGCCCATTCTATTCTTGCTGCTGTGTTAGTAATTCACTCATTTCATATCATTGAAAGCAAAGCATAGTTGAATATTTTTATAATGCTTGCAGTTGAAGATGTCTTAAACTTGTGGTAATTTTTATATTATTAGAAAATATCTAGGTGAGCACGCACATTAAGTCTCATTATTGCATGATATAATGCAGCATCCCAGGTATCTCATACTATATATGATTTAGGTCAGCAGTCCTTTCAATTGATCATATTGTTATTTTCATATTCTCTAGCTGATCTGAAGAAACAAAGACAGGCTGACAAAATAACTATGCTAGTATTGAGCACATCTTCCAGAAATTTAATGGTAATTGGGACACTTTGTGAAGTTGATGCTATAGGTATAAGCGCATATTCACAGAAAATTTGCACTTTATGGGATAATCTCCTAGATGCTGAATTGACTTTGCAAATCATGATATGTATATAGTACTCTCTTAAAATTTGAAGATTTTTCTTTTGGCTCTCCAATACTTGGCAACAAATGGTTTGTTCCAATTATTAACCTTCTAGTCTGAGATCTTTGGTACACCTTTACCTGCTTACAGCTAAACCCGTGAAAAATGTCAATGAAGGATTTCAGTGCTCTGTTTGGTGTGCTATCATATTCTGGAAACTGTAGTCATTGCATAAAATATATCTCGGTTTAAGTAGATGACATGATTACTGGGCATTGGTCTTTCATATATGTAAATTTGACGCTAATGTTGGCTGCTTCATATTTCATTTTTGCAATTATAAAAAAATGTCTTTGCAAATTAAGAACATGTTTGACATTTTAAATTTTAGGGTGAAATACTTTTGGTTTGCATGGTTCAAGTGTACCTTACTGCTTAGAATTCTCAGTGAACTGTTTTTAAATTTTAAGGTGTAGCTGTGTCATATTTTGCAAATGACCATTCTGTCTATACATGTTAGCAAAATCTTTTCTTATAGGATTTCCTTAAAACTTGCATTGCCAAAGTTGAATTTAGCAAATCTGTTTGTGGTTTGAATTGCTAGGTTCGAATCATGAAGAGAGTCAGGCATCCCAATGTGGTTCTCTTCATGGGAGCAGTAACTCGTGCCCCAAATCTTTCAATTGTTACAGAGTTTCTTCCTAGGTATGTTGGTGCTCTATAACTTCCATGTTCATAATTTTATCTCAAATAATATCATCTGCAAGTAAATATTTGAATATTTACTGAATGGACCATTACTTGGTCCAATGATCCAATGATAACATTCTTTGACTTGAAATCATAAGGTACGGGTTTGAGTATTGAGAGCAAACATTTTCATGCAAGCATGATAAATGTTAGGACTGTCCAAATTCTCCCACCCAAGAGCCCATGTATGCTGTATAAGCCTTTTGAAAAGACTGATATGATTTATTCAGGCGCTTGATGCAGGAAACAAATAGCACTTCTAAGGACTTCTTGACCTGTTCTGATAAGTTTGGGTTTAAAATGCAATTTGTATGATGCTCAAGTACTTGTGTGGTTCATTGTTCCTTGAGAAAACGTTCAAGTTCTGATGACAAATGAGATTGTAGCAAGTTGAAAACCAGATGCTTACACTGAATGCTTTTAAAACCACTGAAATGGCTTCATCAGAAGAATTTGTATAGGGTCGGATAGTTTAAAGCCCATATGTTGTATCTTGTCAGCAGGCTTGTTTATTTGTCACTGGAACATTCATGTTTCCAGTGTGTTTTTTCCTGGTCAAACTCACTGTAGTCTTTTTCCTGTAAGCTGTATTCTAGTTTATTGACAAGATTTCAACAAGAGCTGCAGTTTCCTTGCCTTTGAGTTGAGAGTTGTAGGTTTTCTATACCAAATATTCATGTTAGTTGGGGTGTATTGAAGCATGCTAATATTTTGCAGAGGTAGCTTGTATAGATTACTTCACCGGCCTAACAGTCAATTGGATGAGCGGAGGCGTTTGAGGATGGCCTTTGATGCTGTATGCTTTTTTTAATTTTGACTATATTCAAATATACTATTTATTGTGCTGAGTTCATTGGAGGTTCTCATAATTGAAAATTTTCAGGCTCGGGGAATGAATTATTTGCACAACTGCACCCCAATGATAGTACACCGAGATTTGAAGTCCCCCAATCTTCTGGTTGATAAAAATTGGGTAGTTAAGGTGTTATCTTTTCACCAACATCTTTGAAAAAACATTTGAAATATATTCCATGCATTTATTATTTCCCAAGTTTTACCGAGCATGACTTTGAAAGTCCTTTTCCTTTTCATTTACTTATTTAGGTATGTGATTTTGGATTATCGAGGATGAAGCACAGCACATTTCTCTCTTCAAGATCAACTGCAGGAACGGTAAGCTGTGCCTGATAAGCTGTACCTTTTTATGTTTTAGCTATGTATTATGTATTTATGTATGTGTATGTATATAAGCAAGTAATAGCATTTTGCCCATGCATCATATGGATTTATATTTTAAAAATAGCATTATAATGATTATATGAGATTGTTCACTATCAGTGATTTTTATTATATTGAAGGATTTGTACCAATATATTAAAATGTGTTAGGAATAATTATCTTCAAATCTAACAACCACTAATATTTTTTATTAGTTGAATAAGATCTGGACTAGTAGTTTTTTGGTTTGGTGCAATTTGAATGTGATGAAAGTGGAAGAGATGAATAAAGAGAAACAAATTCAAAGCATTGGTGAGAAAGGGACATCGAGAAGAACCTTCCGATAATTTGAGATTGAAATGGAGTTGGATACTCTTCATTAGCTATTCTGAGCTTAATTTATGAAAGAAAAACATATTAATAGACCAAATTCTGAAATAAGTTAGTGGAAAATTTTGTATGCAATGTGAAATTTATGAGTCATAATGATAGGCATATTCTAAATGAACCATGTAGCACTTGGTACCTTTGAGTAGAACATTGTGTGTTACATACTGACACCAAAAAGCGCTTCTGCTATGCCATTTACATGTATGAAATTTTTTTATTGCAATCTGTTTCCTCATTTCCTTAAATAATACCTGTTGGTTTTCTGCTATTAAAACTGTCACTCATAAAAATTTAATTTCTCTTACATGACTTTTCAGGCTGAGTGGATGGCCCCAGAAGTGCTAAGAAATGAACCTTCAGACGAAAAGTATGCAAATATTTCTAAAATTTGTTTTAATGTTTATGAACTTTTCATTATATGCTTATATTAAAGTAAGAATCAAAATGCAGGTGTGATGTTTATAGCTTCGGGGTTATATTGTGGGAGCTCTCTACATTGCAACAACCATGGGGTGGAATGAACCCAATGCAAGTTGTTGGTGCGGTTGGATTTCAACATCGCCGTCTTGACATTCCAAATGATATGGATCCTGCAATTGCAGATATTATTAGGAACTGCTGGAAGACGTGAGTATTTATTTTTTTGGTTTATCCTCACTGCTCTGCACACACCTGATTTCTTCTTTTTTCAGTTTGATACCACTGTCTGCAAACATGCTTTGGTTTATATTTTTGGTTGGGTTAAACTAGAGTATAAAGAGTTTCTACTTATGGAAGCCATACTTATGCCAATGAAAACTGGTAGTTCCACTAAACATACTGTAACGAACTTCAAGGCCCCTTTTCTCTCATTTTCATGTTTGAACATAAAACAACATCTTGAGAAAATATCAGGTATTGGGTCTGGATGCTTTTGTGTCAAAAGCAGCAGCTTCTGCTAAAGACATGGCATATAGTTTTACTTGGATATGTTCTTTATTTATTTATTTACTTAATCGATGTAAAATTGGCATTTCTTAAAACCGCAGAGATCCAAAATTAAGGCCAACATTTGCAGAAATCATGGCTGCGCTGAAGCCATTGCAGAAGCCTATAACTGGTCCACAAGTGCCCAGACCAAATGCATCATTGAGAAGTGGGCGTGAGAAGGTTCAGCTGTCGCAAGAAGCTGAAGACCAGGCAGGCTAGCAGAGCAAGTTAGAGACCAAACTGAACATTAACTCATTGGATTGCCAAAAATGGAGGCAAGTCGCGGACTTTGTGGGACAAGAGAGACTGGTCGAAGACCAGACATATACTTTGATTTGAGATGACTGATTCTTTTTCTTTGTTTTTACCTTTGTTGTTTATATTCTTGTTCAGCCATTCTCAAGGTTGTATATTTGTTTGTAAAAATTAATTTGAAAATTGTTGTAATCAATGTTTTGTTCTTCAATTGTTTCTTTTCATTTCCCAGCCGATACATTGCATCCCAGAAATTTCATGAACTGGAGAAGCAAGTCAGTAGTTGTAAACCATTTTTTTGGCCATGGAAGCCGAGGCAAGATAAAAAATGACGTGAACTTTGTGCCGCCATAAAGACAAGACAGCAAGCGCAATGATCCCAGGGGAAAAAAACTTGTCGCCAACATTTTGGAGTCAATCATCTAGGTGACTCGTCGGGCAACGTACAATTGTTCTGAGTAGCGTATTTTGGACCCTAAATCCCTTGCAGTGAGAAAGATCTTAGTGGCCAGCAATTCAACTTTCACAAGTCAATATTCCTCAGTAAGAAGTCTTGAACTTGTGTAAGAATGGCCATGTTTTGTTTGATGGAGATTAAACACATTAGGTCTAAGCTCTCAATGCTTATTTGGGACTAACTCGGCTTTTCCACAGGTCCAAAAAGGCAGATATTTGCGGAGGCAAAAGGATGCAAAGCTATTCTCTGATGCTGTGAAACAGGGACGAATGGGGGTGGCCTTGTCGCCTCCCCCAAGTTTACAAAAAAATTCAAAATTCCCCTTATTCTTTGAAACTTCTCAAATAAATCACATTTTGAAAATGTAATAGCCACCCCAACCAAATGAAAATGTTATATCTTGGCCCTCCCAAACACCTCATTCTGTATTGTCCCTGCTGCCAAAGCCACACCGTTCAAGTCCGTAGCTTCTGCTGCACCTATCTATCAAGCTTCCTGATGCATATTTTATGCAAGGAAGTAAGTAGTGACTGCAAAATTCTGGAGGTTTCCATAGTCAGAGGAGGCGTTGGAGAAATTGGCAGTCTCGTTGTGAAAAAAAAGATGGCGCATGGGATGGGTTTGGTCATGCTAGTGAAACAAGGATGGAGGTTTAGTCCACGCAAATTTCTTCACCTTAATCCATGGTAGTTCTGTGAATCTCCGAAACATTGTTCCTCTGATAATGGAGTTACACCCCCTCAAGTTATAGCCTCTCGAAATGAATCTGATGACGAGAAGAATGATTTAGTGTTCGAAGATAATGATGAGGAGAGCAAAGAAGGGGAAGATAGCAACTTAGCTATTTATTGTCTCAAGTTTGTGATTGTTTTCTTCCCTTCATCTGGGCAAAAGCATGGAGGAATAGAGTTCGGTTTTGCTCCCTGATGAATTAAGGGTCCTAAACAAGGAAAAGCAGATGGATTGTTCATTGTATCCAATCCACCACTTTGCACAATCCTTGATGATACTTTCATTTTGATTCCCATTTGTCCTTTTCTTTCGGCATTTTGGATGGATAACCCGCAATTGACTAATCATATACGACAAAATAAAAATAAAAATAAAAATGGAGTGATAAATTTTCCAGTGCAAATTTTTTTATTCAAAAGACGTGTGATTGGAGATCTAGAAGATATTACATATTTCACACGTAACATGTTGTGGATGAGATCAGATTTTTTTTAATAAAAAATAACATTTAGAAGTTGCAGAAAAGATTAAATCCGGTGGTTTATTTGATATAACTTGGTTGATTTTACAGGTTTAAAAGTAATTCATTTAATTTGTAAAAATATAGTTTGATTAAAAATAATTTCAAGATAATTTTTTTTTAATAATAAGATAACAACTTACTGTATTGACTTGGATAAATCCGGGTTAACATGTTAAATTTGCGACCTACATTATAAAACTATGATAATCTCATAAAAAACAAATCAAAATAAATTATGAAGTATAATTTCTAATCAACTTAATATTAAAGGATAAAATTGAAAATAAAATCAAGTAAGAAATGACCTAAAAAAGCGACATGAATTAATTTGTCAAACATAAGACTGAGATAACCCCATGAAAAATAAATTGAAATAAATTATGATTTTCAATCTCTAATTAGCTCAATATTAAAAAAATAAGATTAAAAATAAATCAATTAAAAAAAAAACATAAAGTCACTCCGCCAAATCCATGACCCGGGTCATCAGACATATAACTTCATAGAAAAAAATAAAAAAAATGATCTGATTTAACTCGAGTTAACCTGAAAAATTTGCGACTTTGATAATAAGATTGAGATAACCTTATAGAGAGCAAATAAAAAATATTATAAAACTTAATTTTCATTTAAAAAATAAGTTTGTATAAGTTTTAACTAAAAATATGAAATAAAAAATAAGTCAAGTCAACCCGGGTTAACCCGTTAAGTATTATTGTCAAGTTATGAGGTTGAGATAACCTAAAAAAGAGAACATGAACAAATCATGAAGTCTAATTGCCAATCAAACACAATATTAAATGATGAAATTGAAAAAAATCAATTAAAAAAAAAAAAAACTTAATCAATTAGGTTAACTTGCGAAACTCGTGACTTAGGTTATGAGACGATGACAATCCAATAAAAAACAAATCCAATGTTGAAGGACCAATGACTTGGGTTATGAAACCGAGATAAGCTCCTAGAAAAAAATAGTCCGATTTAACCAGGGTAAAAATACCAAAACTCATGATCTTGATTGTGAGGCCAAGATATCACTATAAAAAGCAAATCAAAATAGATTACGAAACTCAATTCTCAACCGATCCAATGTTAAATGATTAAATTAGAAAAAAAAATTAAAAATAACACAAAAAATAACATGAGTTAACTCGGGTTAACCTGTTAAATATTATTCTTAGGTCATGGGCTGGAATAGCATAATAGAAAGTAAACAAAATAAATTATGAAGTCTAATTCATAATCAACATAATATTAGAAAATAAAATTGAAAAAAAAGTTAATTAAAAAAATCCGAGAAAAAGTTAATTAAAAAAATCCGAGTTAATCAGGTTAACCCGTCAAATCCGCAATTCGTATCATGAAAATATAATAATTCAATAAAAAATCTAATATTAAAAAATAAAATTAAAAAAATATTGATGAAAAAGAAGAAGTAAAGCACAATCTAAATAAATAATGCTTTTGAGAAGAAATATAGTAAAATCCCCTTTTTTTTATTTTTAGTTTATAGTTAATAATTAATTTGAAAAATGAGAGGAGACATGCAAAAGTGAAGAAAAAACATTGGGATTACCTTTTAATTTTCATTAGTTATGGGCTTATCGCACGACGGGATATCATCATAACCTCTAGGAAACTCTTATGGATTATAGAAAATTTAAATCTTATCACGTAAATCTTAGAAACAATGATAAAACTTTTTGAAATTTTCTAAATATGCTATATTAACATGAAAGTTATGTCTTAAAATTACATCCCAAGAAACTTAATTTTGTTATAAAATAATATAAATTATATTTTGAAACCTTACCCAAGATCTTAAATTATTGAGTTGAGATGATTCTTTGACTTTGTATTATAATCTTGATGACCAACCGATCACGAGTTCGAATCTCACTATCCCTATTTATTTAATAAAATTTAAATATAAAATAATATAAATTTGTGCAAATTTCTTTCACTTGAAAAGATATGTTAGAGAATAATATAAATTATATTCTAGAATCTTAACTAACAACTTAAATTATTAAATTAAAATGATTTTTTAATAAATTTAAGTGAAGACGACTCAAGGATAATGTTATCATGGAATATATATATATATATAAAGAATAAAAGGGAATTAAAAAAAAAAAAAAAGTGGTTCGTTTGAATTGTTCCCATCGCTAAGGCCCAAAAAGAGGAAAAGGGAATGAATTGAAAACTTTGAATGCTAAAAATAAACAAAACAAAACGGTGTTCAAATCCCAACCCCATAATACCTCTCTCTTATCATCCACACATTTTTATGGCAAGAGAAAATAAAAGAAGAGACACCCCATAAGCATAAATGAAGCTGACAAATGAACACAACAAACTGAAAAAACCAGTCTTTCGATCGAACAAAACTATAGTGAAGTACAACGTAATCCCCTCAAAATGGGAACCGTTTTAGACTCCCATTTTCTAGCACTCACTGCCATCGTCACTGTAAGTTTCTCCCTCCCTCCCTCTCTATCTATCTATCTATCTATCTTCCATTCTTCAATGGCGGCCTTAATTTTTTTTGAACATTGCTGTTATTTTGTTTTATAGGTGGGATACCAACTGCTGTTTTTTGTTATCACTGCCCTTCTTAAGTTTGATAAAGTCACTGACTTTGCCGGTATTGTTACTTTTCTAGACTTCAATTTCCCAACTTTCCTTGAGAATTTGCTGGAAGGAATTGATGAATAAATTGATATAATCAACTTTGTTGATTTAATTTGTTGTTGGTAACTTTTGTAATATTTGTGGAAATTGATTCTGGTTCCTTATATCAGGAAGCACAAATTTTATTATATTAGCTGTGTTGACTCTGGTTTTGAAAGGGACATGGCATTTCAGACAGGTAAATGTCTCTCCTCCTGAGGTTATAATATTATTTTAACACTGTTGTATCACTCTTTGACGGATGAAATTGTTATTATGCCTTAAGACTCGGCTGGAGTCTTTGATAATCCTAGACTCAGTTGATGATGTGATTTAGCAAAGCATTATATAACCCTTTATCCACATCTTGTTCAATGGGATTTTATTGTTTATATCCTTCTTCCTTTCAACTTTACTAAAAATCCTGGTGTCCTTTGATTACACGCATGTACAGACATGTATGCTGAGAATTGCTTTAACAAGACTCCTAGTGATGCGAGTTTAGTAAGGTGTAACGAGTCACCTATTTTATTTAGCACATCTTGTATGACATAATACTGGAATTTGATAGGCTGATTGATTTGAAGTGATCAGCTACATGGATTCCACATTCCTGTTTGTAAACCTCTAGCTTTCTTTCCTTCTGTAATTTCATCTGGGCAAATATTGTTTGCATTACTACTGTAAATTCAATTGCTTGCTACTTAATATTTACTCTGATCCTGCCCTGTGTTTTTTAGCATGTAACCTTCCACATTTATGATTTTGCTGCTCTGTATTTCAGGTAGTCTTGAGTTTCCTTGTAGTAACTTGGGGTCTTCGCCTGGGACTGTTCCTGTTACTGAGGTACTAATGACATGATATTCTACGGAAGGGCTTTTAAATTCTATAAGCAATTCTACGACATACTATTATTTCAGTTCAGAAGTTTTGAGTTGCATGAGATGAGATGAAGTTTGCTTGATACTAAAATCCCTAATCAATTTGCCACTCAGACATTCCGTGGTTGCCTGTACTAGCTTCATGAGATACTGGATAATAGTATATTGAAATTGATTGACTGTATTTGTGTGCTGTTGTGAACAGGATTCTGCAGTGGGGGGAGGATAGACGTTTTGATGAAATGCGTAGTAACTTGGGGAAATTAGCTGTTTTCTGGATATTTCAGGTTTTTGAGGATTCTTCATCTTCTTTTTAAATTAATGATATTCATATCTCAATTCTTGTCGGGTATGGTTTGATGTTTGAGAGGTGAATTATTCGTTTTCATCCTCTTATTATTCACTGCAGGCTGTCTGGGTGTGGACTGTGAGTTTACCTGTAACAGTGGTTAATGGAATTGACAGGGATCCTTCCGTTCAGGCTGCAGACATAATTGGCTGGATTATGTGGTTTGTTGGTGTTTCAGTTGAAGCTACAGCTGATCAACAAAAACTGACATTCAAGAATGCTCCGGAAAACAGAGGGAAATGGTGCAATGTTGGATTATGGAATATATCTCGTCACCCAAACTATTTTGGCGAGGTTTGTCCTGCATTTTTCTCACCAATGTTGGGTAATTTAGAAAGCAGAGCAGCGTGATGCTTTTTTAATGCTGGTTGAAATCAAGCGGTGCTGCTCCTGTGACAACTTTAGAAAAATATGCTCTTTGTTCTAATGGTTACAGGTTGTAAGTGCAAACTTGACTGTTTCAGTGCATGCCCTTCATATTCAACTTCACTACCTTGGCAAGTACCTGAATGTGATTAAATATTGAACTTAAACCTCATAGGTTTCAGTCAATACCTCTATTGGCTTTATTAAATGTGCTGGATGTTTAATTTGGATAAACAAGAAACATATCACAAATACGAGCCTTCACTATTATTGTGCTCATGGCACGCAAAAATTTGTACCTCGTGAATTATTAACTTAGTAATTTTGTGAGAAGTAAGTAACCTGAAGTTGTTTCATCTGAGTTTTTCCTGGAACAGATGTCTCATAAGTTTCACATACTCCAAAGATTCACTTGATCTGCTTCAATCTTATTTCGTCATGACAAGCTAAACCTTATTGAATGTCATGCTCAGATTCTCCTTTGGTGGGGTATTTTTGTGGCTTCTGCACCTGTACTGGAAGGTGCTGAGTGGCTGGTGATCCTTGGGCCAATCTTTCTCACATTGTTGCTTCTTTTTGTCAGCGGCATACCATTGCTTGAGGTTTGCTCTTCCTGCCTCAAATGTTATTGCTGAAACTTCATTTTGACATCTCAAAATGCTTACCATCCACAACTATGTGAACAGCAATCTGCTGACAAGAAATTTGGCAACGTGGCTGCATACAGGGCGTATAAAAGGACAACCAGGTTAAGTTTGTTTTCTCTTAGTGCCAGTTTTTATTTTCAACTAATCTGGAGGATAAACTAGCTGACTGAACTCCTGTTTCAGCCCTCTAATTCCACTGCCCCAAGCAGTGTACAGGAGCTTACCTTCATGGTTCAAATCTGTTTTCCTCTTTGAATTTCCTCTCTACAGCCGTAATTTTCCAGAAGAGGGGTCAACATGGTGAGACACCAATAGAATTTTTCTTTTGTTTTTTTTTTATGTTCTGGCATGTAATCCACAAATCCACCTTTCTATTCATGGGGTGTCCATGAATTGTAATGTGCATTTTCCAAGAAGTAATTCCAACATGTTATGATAGGAATGCATGTAGAATTGAACGTGTGAAACTGCAGGGAGATAAAATTTGCTCCTTTGTACTTCCATTTCAACCATTGTCTCTGTTGCCTATTATTGTTGTCTTTGTCTGACTGCTACTTCAATTCATTCTGTTGGTTGGAGACTTGTCTTCCATTTTTCTTTTGCCTCCTTTCTTTTACTTACCTTGGAACCATTTCCGTTTCATGTTGATTTTTTTTAAGCAAATATAGTTGATGTTGAGAAGCAAATGAAGAACTGAACTAAGATTTCTGCATGTGGATTTGATCTGGTAAAACAATGACTAGACTTGCACTGCATATATATTGGAGATGGACTGGGAATATTTATTTTGTTGATCTGATTGTGATCTACCTCACTCCATCGTAAGAAATCCACTGCTTGCTATCAAAATAAGTTTATTCAACTCTTGTAAAATACTTGTGTTTTTGCCTGAAAGAGAAAAAATCTCGTTGTTGGATGTGTAGTGCTTGTTGAGTGAAAGTAGACATTGTTAGGTTGATAATATTTTGTTGATCTGATTGTGATCTACCTCACTCCATCGTAAGCTATATGCTTCTCTGCTTCTGCTTCAAAAATCCACTGCTTGCTATCAAAATAAGTTTATTCAACTCTTGTAAAATACTTGTGTTTTGCCTGAAAGAGAAAAAATCACGTTGTTAGATGTGTAGTGCTTGTTGAGTGAAAGTAGACATTGTTAGGTTGATAATATTGTGATGTTTCAAGTTTTTGATGCCATTGCACCTTAAAACTTATTTTGCAAGTAGACATTATTCCGTTCAAATTTGCAATGTTTCTAAAGCAATCTCTGTATGTGCAAGGAATAGAACAAGACAAGGTGGAGGCAGCGATGGATCGAAGATTGGCTAGAAGTTCAACAGGGAATTTGCCCTGTTTTGGTAACTTTTATGTACTAACTAGGAATAGTTATAGCTGTCAAGCTACATATACGCCATGCTATTTCTATTACTAGCTGTCGGTTGATTTTCTTTCTCCTGCCTGAAACATGTCTCCACCTCTACTGTTCTGTCCACTGAGTTTCCTTCCCACAATCAATGCTGATTTCTTATATTTAAGTTTGCTAATGCCCTCTTGATTTTGATCAGTGAATGTGTGGTAAATGTTGAGTTTTAAAGTATTTTTTATTTGAAAATATATATTAAAATAATATTTTTTTTATTTTTTAAAATTAAATTTTGATATTAATCCATTAAAATGATTTAAAACCATCAAAAATATTTAAAGAATTTTTTAAAAAAAATGATGAAATAGTCATTTAACTGCAATGCCAAACAGTTGTTTAATTGTTTAATTGAAATTATAAAAAAAAAAAAAAAAAGGGTTAAGAATCAGTGCGTGACAATTTTAGGTAGTGACCGAAGGATTTTTTTTTATAAAAGTATAGTTTTTAAATCCGGTTTGATTTAAGGTTCGGTTTTGAGTTTTGATTGGGATATCTAGGTTAATTTTTTTTAAAATTAAAACAATGTTATTTTAGTAAAAAATTAAAAATTAACGGATTGTAATTGAGTATTTGACCTGGTTAACCGGGTCACATCGAGTTTTTTTTTCTTTTATTTTTTCTTCAACCTGACTCGATTTCAGTCCTAAATAAACCGAGTCAAGTTTCAAAACTATGAATAAAAATGTCGCCCTTAAAGAGTTCTTTAAATTTCTCCCTTAAAGAGTTCTTTAAATTTCTCCTTGTTTTCGATGGAAGTCAATGCCCACAAGGATTCCATCAAATCATAGTATAAATATATAATTAGTATTATATTTCTTGGCACATCACGACCTATACAATAATTCATGTCTCGTTTTATTTTAAATTAGAAAACTATACATTGGCGTATACGTAGGGGAGCCCTTCCACAAACCGTTTCCGAAAGAACTATTAGTTCTTTACATCTCTTAGTTTTTAGCTGCAATGAGATTTCTTTTATTAGCATTTTCACTTGCTCCATGCAATCATGGACTCTGCAAATCAACCTTCTCAAGAGTTACTTCTGAGGATTTTCTACTACACTTACTATCCTTTTCAAGAGTAATTTGGAGGGTTTTCATGTTTCTTTCCTAGAGAGAGAGAGAGAGAGACAGATAAATAATTATATATAAAAAAGAAGGAATTTTGCGTTGATATATTTATTACTTTTCTTGTTTATACATGAATCATTACAACCCTAGCAATGTAGTGCTTTAACACTGGGTAATACAAGACCTCTCAAAAAAGCTGAGGAAAATATATAATATATATACACACACCACAAGCAATTACACACCTGCAGTATTGTTGAGATTTTCCAGCGAAAAAACAGCACCAGATCTGCCCTCATTTGATGATTGGGAGGGTGCCATAAGAATGTAAATGACCCAAACGTGAAGGCATAAAAGATAGACCAGACACCACAATTTTGCTGTTGGATTTCTCCTTAGAAACACTACACCTGCAAGGAAAATAGCGTCTAACTGCTGAACCAATGATCCCAAGTGTTTCCTTCCAGCACGGATTTTGTCCTCAAACATAGGCCTCAACTTTGAGTCAGAAATTGCCCATTTTCCTGATTCCAAATTACTTGAATTCACCACCGACTTATTTTCCTCTAGCAACCTTGAAACAGCCTGAAAGTGCATGGCAGCATAAATAGCGAATCACAAAAATCCATTAGATTTTTTTTTTCTGTTGCCCGTGGTACTGCCAATCATTCCAAGTTGTAAAAACATACCTCAATTCTGAAAGCTATGGTTGCCTTCTCCGAGGAGAGCGCTTCAACCTGGATGAAGAATCAATGTCAAAATTTTGTCTTCACGCAGAACTGAGAATACATAGTTGAAATTGACACTTGACAGCTCAAGGCTATCTTTCACTTGTTGACTCAAAACAACTCAATAGATCATGGCAGAGAGAAGTGAAGTTATTAACTCAAGACTTTTGAATAGAATTACCAATACATTGCTATAGGGTCAATGCTACTTGTGGAAGTTTCAACCAAGAATTTGTTGAAGATGAATGAATTGGCAACCAGTAGTCCTTTCAAACAGTACATCATTTACAAAACAAATCTGCCTAATCTATATAAACAACAGAATAGTTGTTCTATTTGTCAGAAGTCAGAACATGATGCCGCCATATACTTCCTAAAGTATTCCCACACAATCAACTCTTTTTTCTTGAATTCAACTCGTAGTTTCAAGAGAATGACTGTCTAATTAGATCATAAGATGAAATAAAAATGTCTGGAAGAGCTCTAGTCTTATTTTATTAGGCAGCTCACATTGATCTTATAGAAATTGACGAGTTCATGGCTAAGAAAGAATGCCCTGAATAACAAAACTCCCTTGGTTTTACATATGAAATTATAAAGCTTGGCAGCTCTATGAGAAAGAATCAAAGTCTAAAATTCTTATTTCAAAACATCAATATTAGAAATCCTTGGATAAAATGACTCAATTGGGAGACCTGGGAGACCTAAAGAAGAGAAAAACTGCACATCCCAGTTACTACAATTGACTAAAAAGGGCACATCCCAGTTACTACAATTGACTTGAAAGTAGTTTGAAAGACAAACCTGGGCTTGTTTCTGAATCAAATGGTCAGTTAACTGACCAAGCCTTCTCTTGAGCTCAATTTCTACTTCTGTCGGATCCTCCATCTCCTTTCTTGTCATCTCAATATCTGCTTCTAGTTTCTTTGCCTGAAATAGACACGTAAAACTTATGTAGGTAAGTAACCTGGCATGGGAATGTATCAGCTGGACATGCCAGCTTACCACAGAAAATCATCCAAAAAATTGCTTGAGATATAATATATCAAAAATGTCCACAGCCATGTAAGTAAATTGTGAACATCATTTCTGTAGCTTAGCTATTGGAAAGTCATTGTATGGATAAAGATCAAAATTGTCTTGCAGCATCGAAAAATGAGGTTAGGATACAAAATTGAGACCTTAATAATTAACAATGAGGTTTTACTGCTAAACATTTGTTACCAAATATCAAAGTGAATGCAAAAGCATCAAGTTCAGGATCTTCCATGTTTAATTAAGCTTTGCACTGATGCAAAAGGATAATCTCTAATAATTTTTTTATTTCTTAATTGCATGCACACAAGTTCTGGGCAAATTATTTTCAAACGAAATGCAAATCAGGAATACAGACTGAAAGTTAGCACTTAAATATGATAAGCTTCAGGAATTTAAAAAACATGCAGTATTTTTCAAAAAAAAAAAAACAAAAACAAAAGGACAACAAAAAGTTGATTAACTTATAGATGTCACAAATACAGAGCAAGGTGACAACTTGGAAATGTTACATTATGTTGAAACATGAAAGCTAACCTTGTCTTCCAATCTTTGAATTTTATCAATTAGGAACAAGTACTCTGTCTCAAGAATCTCTCGTTCAAATTGAACTCCTTTTGAAGCTGCAGCCTACAAAATTCCAAAATTAACACAATTGATTACAAACTGGATGGGTTGGTGAAAAGAGTTTAATAAGAACCAGATAAAGCATATAACTCTGTACAAGGACTGTAGGATCCTCCATAACCTTTATTTGTGCACCAATATGATCACAGGAAGAATGTGACTCACCTGGTTTAAATATGTTTCAGTCTGGTGAGTCTTGGAGATCCTCCTCCTGAGATCTACAAGAAGAAAAGGAGACTCAACAATTCATATGTGCATTAGAAAGTGATTTTATGCAAGATATACTTCATCTTAATGATAAAATTATCCTTGATATCTATGAAGATCACAAATTGGTTAAATGCAAATGATCAATTTATGGTATCATATTTGTGCTGGTTGAGATCAATTTGAAGTATAAAATACAGTGCCACTATCTCATCTACAACTGAAAAGCTCAAGCTTTTTAATGTTTTGTATTCTTGTTATCTAATTAACACATGATTTATGCCAAAGAAGCCAGAAGAAAAAGTTCTTAATAAGTTTCCATTTTGTGAATTGACAATTTGTTCACCAGAAATTTCTAAACTAGAGAAGTCAAAATATAAAGCTAAAGGGGCAACGGTTGAAAATTAAACAAAGAAAGAAAGAAAGAAAATTTGGAGCCTGTCAGAGTTCTGTGATAGTGGGGCGTTAACAGTTTAATAATAGGCATCACGTTACTATTGAGAGTGATGCTAACATTAATGAACAAGATTAAGAAGAGACAAAGTACTTTTCCCGGTCATTGATCACTCTTGCCTTCAAACTCAAACAAGAATACACAATGACCATTAGAGGGATTGAGGGAAAGGTTCATGAGCTAAATACATAATCTGTAGGAAACTATATTCTTAGGTTTCTCTCCAAAGAACGTAAGAAGACTCTGTTCTACAATTTGTTAATGTTTTAAATTTGACTTTCTCTGGCGCTCTTGTGCACGCTGCATCCTTTCTTTCATGTCTGTTACAATCAATTCATTATTTATCAGAACCAATAACAAACTTTAATCTAATTTCTGCAAGTCCTGTTACTGATTAACTTCAAACTTCAGAGTTAATACTATTTTGGTTGCACGTTCCTAACACCTCAAACCTAACATTCCATTCCTGTAAGAAGTTCAAGGAATTTATCACCCAAGTCCAGCAACTGACTTAACTTCCAACACTAACATGTGCCTAGCACATTTCCACTTCATAAACCTTCAGAATGTTGGTTTATTGAGATCTACATCCTGACAACAACATTTACAAATGTTTTTTTTTATTTCCTCCAATTATCCCATAATGAATTGACTGTAAAGACTGCTGATGCATGCTTTAACATTATCTCTATTTCAAATGCTTAACCCCACTTTTTTCAAGAACTGATTGAAACATAAAAGGACCATATACAAGATAAATAGCAGGTTCATTAAAATAATCAGATCATAATCCAAGCATGCACACCTTCAAGAGCCACTTCTTTTAATTCAAATTGTTGTCGGAGTTCTGCCACCTGATTAATCTAGTCACAAAAGTACAAATAAAAATAAATAGAATTATTATGTGCATGCATGTTGTACTATATACATCAAGAAAATTTCAAAATATAATCAGCCAAGGCTAGCATTGCACATGGTCCTTTAACAAAATAGCATACCAAACTAGAATAAAAGGCATGTATCAGAACACAAGAGGGAAAAAGGCTATAATTAAGCAAGGTAGAATTATAAAGCAAATTATCAAAAATAGAAGTTAATAAACTTTCTTCTAATGTTATTCCATTTGGAAAGAATGCAATTTATTCAAAACAGACAAAATATCTCAAACCAAATTCTGAATGAAAAGGAAGGTAGATCAATCATAACCCAATCACTTGATTTAGAAGCCCATCATACCTCTAGTTCAAGATTCTTCTGTGCAGTAGCAAGGGATCTTGCAAGATCAGCATTTGTGGTCTGCAATCACATTGCTCTTTAGAGACAACTAAAGTAACAAAAAATACTCATGCTTTCTATTAAAAAATTCAAAGGATATAGAAACAAATACCAGTCTAACTACATCTAAAGAGCATATGAAACAGGCTAATGTACCTCAAGTTTAGCCAATCGGGAAAGAACTTCCATTCTAGTATTATTATGTTTCTGCTTTTCTAAGTCAGCAGCCTCCATTGTTTCCATCGTAGTTGTCTGAAGCTCCGAAGCCTGTCAGAGAAAGAAGAAGTCATCACACAATTGCGGCTTGAAAGAAAGGATAAGTTGATAAAAATTTAAATTCTACAAATGTAAATATCACATGGTAAGAATCAAAAGCACTGACCACCAACATGGTTTGCATTGTCTTACTTGACCATGTCACTTATAGCAAATTCTTAGTTTACAGTTGTCTTAGAGACATTGGTATTTTGAAAGATAAGTGGGAAGCAAAATCTGACCCAGGGTTAAGCCAATGCAAGCAGAATCAAAAAGTTATCGGCACCCCTATAAGTGAAATTTCAGCTTGGTCTATGTTCTTGAAGCTTGAAATGAGGTTGGATAGATTCGCTTTCTCAACAGAATTATAAATAGAATGGATTCCAGTTGATTTGATCAGCTCAATCCATTGTCCTATTATTTTCATCGATGTTCAACAATAACATGTGTATAGCAAGTAGTACGTAGAAAATTGACTGTAATTTTTTTGTTTACTTTACTAAAATCAAGAAAATGTTACGTGTTTTTGGTCATGCATTAAATCCAAAACAAAGGATTCTTAAAGGCCCATTCTTTCAAATCAAATATATCATGATCTAAATTACACTAACAATAAAGAAAACAAATCAACTATAAGAGCAAAGTGAATGCCTAGTATTACCTCTTGTACTTGTTGTTTTGCTCGTTCTTCAAGTATTTTCTCCAAGCTCTGCTTCTCCCCTTCCAATCTGGCAACCATATTCTCCCGCTCTATGATGGCCTGCACAGCTTTGGCTGCTGCTCTTTCAGCCAAAATCTTCTTCCTTCTCTCCCTCTCCTGTTCACTCTCAGAATCAGATGATGAACCCGAATCACTATCTGAATCAGAGCTCTCATCGCTAGTCGAATCATTTTTCTTCAAATCATCCGAGACAGAGCTTCTAGATGCAGCCCGAGTTCCCTGCTTCCCTTTCACAGTACTTTTCAAGCGACCATAAACATCACCAACTCCCTTCTTCACATCAGATATCCCATCTATTTTCTCCGGTGCAGAAAGCAAAGCATGATTCTTATTTGCCACATGCAAGACCTCCCCTTCCACAGCATCCTTGTTTTCAACACGCCCGCCATTTTCTTCACTTCCCTCATCCTTCCTTTCTCCAACTACCTCACCACCCACATTCTTATATTGCTCCAGTCCTGTCCCATCCATAACCTTACCATCACTTGGCAACTCAACACTTGAAGACCTAGCTGATGAGCCAGACTCCTCTCCATCACTTGGTTTCCCATTCAACTTTAAATCCAACCTCTTCGATGTCACCCCACTGTTATTCTTATCACTATTACCCCTAACTTTCTGGTTCCTTTTCGCCTCGACCACCGAAGAATTCGAAACCAAACTCCCTTGCCTCCTACCCTCCTTTCTCAACCCACGAATGGCAGGTGCCCCATTACTCCGATTAGGCGAACTTGCATTCTGACTCGGAGGAGTACCAAGTAGCTCAGTCCAGTCACTATCAGTAAGCGTTGCCCTAGGTTTGGGAGAAATTTTCGGGACATTCAAAACCTCCTTATCATTGACACTACCAACAACATTGTTATTAACAACATTATTCTTATTCTTATTAATAGCAAAATCAGCATTCAATTTTCCGTTGTATTCATTGTTAAATTCAAGTGTTTTCTTCTTTAATTGATCCTTTAAAGACAGAGAACCCCCCGCTTTCGCTGGTAGATCAAATTTCTGATCATCGTCAGATCGTGGCTGTTCGTTCTTCTTCAAAGATTCTGCTGCTTGCTGATCGATCTGAACCGTTGATCACCAAAAAACAAAGCAGGGAAAAAAAACTAATTATCATCCAAAAAAATATAAAAATAAAAAACAAACTGTAATAACAGCAGCACAATGACATTGAAAATAAAACCTAAATAATAATGATGACGATGACGATGACGATGATCTGTTTGGCTAGTGAAAAAAGAAAAAAGAGAGGAGGAAAGAGGAATTTGGCTTGCCTGTTCGAAGAAGGTTTCGGCGACTTTGAGTTTTGAAGAGATCCAATTCGCCATTCTCTCTTTGTTGTTTGTTTGGAGTTCAAATTAGTGAGTGTGAGGTTGTGGTTTACGCACAAGACGCATTTTAGCAAAACGCATAAAATTTTGATTTGCAGAGAAGCGAAGAAAAATGGGGAGAAGGGATAGAGGTGTTGTTGAAGAGGTGAAGCTAATGTAACGGGTAGGTGAGATATGTGAGGGTGGTTTGTAGCGAAGCGTGACGATTAGTGGAGAGAAGGTGTGGTCTGTGAGGAATGGAAAGGAGACCGGGGTGTGATTGTTGTGGTTTTATGGAAGTGAGAGTAGAATGTAAATTGAGTTGGCACGTGTGGGGATTATGACACACTAACGTTTCAGACAAGAGAGAGAGAGAGAAACAGATGGATACTGGATACAAGAGAAGAGAGTCGAGGCCTCGAGGGGATTGCCTTTTCGATATTGCATTTTTAATCGTACTTATTTACGTTTAGGGTCGGTTTGTTCTCCAAATAGGTTAAACTAATTTTTAAATTTTTTTTATGTTTATTTATTATTAAAAATATTAATCATTAAAAAATATTTTTTGATTAAAAAAAATATTTTTCAGTAAAAAAAAATAGCTTGGTTTTTAGGAAAGTGTTTTCTTATTATTTTGGGTGGAAAACATTTTCCGGAAGTTATAAAAAATTTAGAAATGTCATATTATTTGCTGATTATATCAAATTTGGTCCTCAAACTTTTGATTGTTATATATATTTTGTTCTGAATATTTTTTTTAATTTCTTTTCTTAAAATTTAATTTTTATATTAACTTTGATCCTTATTTTTATTGTTATTTGCTTTTTCCTTATCATTTTTTAATTAAAATTTTTTATCTATCAAATTTGATCTTTATTCTTTTGATTGTTACTTATTTTATTTGAAATAATTTATGAAATGTTAATTATTATTATTTTAATTTCTTTATCTTTTAATTTTTTTATTTTTTAGATTTGATCTCTATTATTTTGATTATTATTTATTTTATTTGAGATAATTTATGAAATTATATTTTTTTTCAATTTCATTCTCATTCACCTTTTTAATTTGTAAGATTTATTCCTCATTATTTTACTAAACTTGAAAAAAATTAAAACATTAATAAGTTATTTTCCAACTCATTTTCCATAATATAACCAAACACTAGAAAGTATTTTCCAACTTATTTTTCATTACACTACCACACATCGAAAAATAATTCACTTTTCCGGAATTCACTTTCCAAAATGAAACTACTTTCCAACAAACAAACGAGGTCTTAAAAACATGTTTGTTTTAAAAATATTTTATTAATATTTTCAATATCAAATATGCTGATATTAAAAATTAAAAAAATATTTTGATATATTTTAAAGTAAAAATTACTTTTAAAAAGTAATTTATATCAAAATATCAAACACGCAATAAGAGAATTAAAATAGGTTTCACTTAAGTTTGTTAATTTCTTATGTGCTTTTTCTATTTCTTGTTCAATCCTAAGATTTATTTTATTATTTTTGATCCAAATCTTACTTGAAAAAGAATTTTAGTTATTGATCTAGATAGAATTTGTGCTATGCCATGGACCAACCCAAATTTTTCCAACATCAAAAAAATACTAACAAGATATAAGTGTTAATAAAATCTAAAAGCCAAAGATGATTCAAATGGATTTAATAAGTTTAATTAATTTAAATAATATAAATAAAAAGATGCAACGATAATATATAAACTAATAAGAATATGACAACATTAAAAGGTCAGGAAAACCAGGTCTTAGCCTATCCAAATTAGTATGTCAAATCTGCAACTTGGTCATGATATAAGAATAACCCTATAAAAAGCAAACTGAGTAAAACTATAAAGGTTGATTATCAAATAACCTGATGTTGAAGGGAAAAATTAAAAAAAAACATTAATTTTTCAATTTCATCTCTCAGCATTTGATTTTAAATTATTTTATATCAAATTCAGTCCCTATTCTTTTTATTGTTATTTCTTTTGTTTTGGTTCCTTTTTTGTTGTTTTTTTTTTCAATTTTATCTTTCAATATTTTATTGATATAGAATTTTACTTTGTTATTTTTTAGGGTTTACCTTAGGGGTGAGCAAAAAAACCAGAAAACCGATTTAACCGAAAAAACCAAACTAGTAAAAAAAACCGATTAAACTGGTTAAAATATTTAGGAAAATGTCTGGTTCGATTCGGTTTCCAGTTTTGGTATGTCTGAACCGGCCAACCCGAACCGAATCGAACCGGTTTGGTTTAGGAATGAAAAAAAAAACTAAACGGTCCAAGCCGCGGGCCGCCTCCTCCCATTACTTTCCCTTTCAACAACCCTAAAAGACCATTTATCTGCTTTCCCTTTCACACAGTCGGCCCTCCCCTCCAACCCTTTCAATTTTCATTCACACTTCACAGTAACACAACCGCCCCCTTCGATCACGCCGACTCCCATTAACAACCGCCCTCGCCCGTTCCCATTAACAGTCGCCTCCTCTTCACCAGTCAACGAGGTTAGGCTATTACGACCATTCATCACATCTCGAAAAGAATGGCAGACTTAAGCAAAACCCTAGAAGAAGGGGAGAGGATTGTGATTCCTAGCAGATGACCTGACGATACCCTTAGAAAATCCATTCGGATTCAGGCTGGTTATACCCCCCCAAGACGAAGTCGCCGTCTACCAATCGAAATGGGCCCTGGTATGCTCTTCTTTGATCTGGAGAATCATGAGTTTGGTTCCATTCTCTTAAATTTTCTGCTATGTGTGTATGTGGATGAAGAAAGATTGATATGGGTTGGTTTCTTTTATTATAATGTGTGACGCAGTGGAGAAAGGAAATGCAGACTCAGGAAGTTCCTCCGGGTTATGATCCTGTTGTTCCTACAAAGCCAAAAACTAAGTCTGTTAAAAGGAATGAAAGAAATAAGGAAAAGCGGCTTTAGAAAAATAACCATAGGTTTTTTCGATTTTGGACCTCAAAAACCGAACCCAAACCGAACCGAAACCAGTCAATTTGGACTGGTTTCGATTCGATTTGGGTCCCCTTTTTTTTCCTTCCGGTTTGGTTGTTTTTTAAAGGTAAAAACCAAACCGAATCGAACCGAAAATGATCACCCCTAGTTTACCTTATATGAGTTTAATCTTAGGCTCGTGATCGGGATCATAAGTTTCAAAAGTTAACATAGGTTGATTTTAGTTTTTTTTTAGGTCCTTTTTAAAAATTAATTTTTTTTTCAATTTCATCCTTCAACATTTGATTTATTTGAAATTGGTTGTCGTGTTTTAATTTTCTTTTTTTGGGGTTATTTTAATTTTATGTCCATGGTCATAGGGTTAATAGGTTAACCCGATTTAACTTAGATTTTTTTTCATTTCATTTTTTTCCTGTTTATTAAGATTTTGATGTTTCAGTCCCTCAAATTTGTAAGGAGAAAGAGTCATAAAAAATGGTGTAGAATAGAAAAAGTTGTCAATTGACCAAGTTTTAGGGACAAAAATAGTCAAATTCAATTTAAATGATTTCATCTTGATTAGAGGAGTGTCATTTAGGTATTTTTTTTTATTTCTCATGTCACCAAAAAACAATATACCAAGGTTAAGAAAGAAATTTTTAATTGGTTTAATTTTATGTTTTTTTGATCATTTTAGGGGTTTCGATGAGGCTATAAATTGATTTATTTGAATTTTTAAGGTGTAATGATGTATCATTATAGTTATATGAAAAATGATGGAAAAATATTATTTTAGTTCCAAAAAACTCTAGCTTAGCTTTTTGACTTGTTTTTTTAATGGCAGGAGTCTAGGCAATAGATGATGCGATGCTTATTTTTAAAAAAAAAAATTAAAAAAACAAATGATATATTATCTATTTAAAAAAAATAATAATAAAGAAGGCCACACATGCGGGTCTAATACTTTTTAACCTAGGTTATTGGTTTTTTTTTTCAATTATTTTTTAGGTTTTGATTGAAATGCAATATAAATTTGAATGAATTTATTCTTCTTCATTCTATTCACGTTTCTAGAGCACATTGCTCTAGACTTCTCATAGTTTACCTTAAGCCCAGATGCCCTACAAGAAACAGAGAGGATGCTTGAGATAAGTCTAATCTGGGAATTTATATGAGCCTTTGTGAGAAGCAATACATCATTACATTAGCCAAAAAAAAAAAAAAAGATTAGAGATTCCAGGACCCCTTGTAGATATGTGCACCGGTTGTCATACATTCTCAGACACTGTCGGTGATGATATTTGCACCGGTTGTCATACATTCTCAGACACTGTCGGTGATGAAGCAAGGCAACTTCTCCATACAAAGAATAAAAAGGTAAGGTGACATTGGATCCCCTTGTTTTAGTCCACGAGTAGAAGCAAAACAAGGGGATCCTATGTAATTTTTTTTTATTGAAAAATATATTTTAAAAATACTAAAACGTTTCTAAACATAAGATAAGTATTTTTTTTTTCACTTGAGGGGCAACCATGTAATTTTCTAGTGCATAAAGAATAAAAAGACATGTTTGCCCATGCATGATTTGAAAAAAACATTTATCACTCAATATCTAGTTCAAATATTTTGTTTGTATAAGAATACTTTCATAATTACACTATTATAAAAAATAATGTTCTAGTATAAATGAACAATAATTTTCTTTAAAAACATAATTTAATGTGATGAAATCACTAATTCTTGGTAAGACATGATTTTCAACTTTGTCGTAAATATTCTTTAGAGATGTTTGGTTTGGAGATGAAATGATTTTTTTTTTTGAAGATATAACCCTTTTAAAGCATAAACTATACCTCGTAAAAATAAAAATACATATTTTTTAAATGGATCCCACTAAAAAAAATCATTACATCTCCAAACCAAATACACAAAACCCTCTACGACGCCCAAAAGACGTCCAAATTTGGAAGATGGGCTCTCTACCAAACTTCATATCATATAAGTTATGTAGTTATTTAATGGAAGATTTTGATAAATTGGAGAGATTGTAAATAAAATAAGAATGTTTTGTTCATAATAAAATATTAGCATCATCCATCTGTTTTAATCAATCCAACATCATAGACTTGTGGCGGTATGATAGATTGTAGGAAATAAAAAAGAAGAAGAAGAAATATTAGCTTCTTTTTGGGTATATCATAATAATTTTTAAAAAATATTATGAAATTATATAATGGCTATTAAAGAGTTGGAATATTCACAAATATACAAAAATCATCATCATTATCATTATATCATCATCAACCAACGTTTTTTGCTTATCATTAATTGCCCCTTAATGACCGAATTAACTATCAAACAAATAAAAAAAGAAAAGAAAAGAAAATGTAAAAAAAATAATAATGAAACATAAAATGTAAAAAAAAACAACTTGAGAAGCATTTTCCAAAACTTTAATTTCTCTAGTTATCTATCCATAAATATTAATATGAACAGCAATAACTAGCTTGTTTAGTTGCAGATACCTCATCATCAATATTAATCACTTCTTTTCCCACCGGAAGAGCCTTTATGGTAGAAATTGTTGTTTCGTTCTTCTTAGCCTCCAAGCTTTTTTGGCTTGCGATTTCATGGATTCTGGTGATCATTTGCATGAAAGCTTCCTCCACGTTCAAATTCTCCAACGCTGATGTTTCCATGAAGTACAAAGCTTCGGTCTCTGCAAGGTTCTTACCATCATCTTCATCAACTTCTCTAAGATGACTAATATCAGATTTATTTCCGACAAGAACAACGACCATATCTGAGCTACCAAAGTCTCTTAGCTCATGCAACCATTTTTTCACATTGTCAAACGTTGCTCTCCTTGTAATGTCATAAACCAGCAACGCACCTAGAGCCCCACGGTAGTAAGAACTGGTAATAGCTCTAAACCTGCGCGCAGCAGGTGAAATTATTTCCATCTTAAATAATGAAAAAATAAAAACTTTGTAATTATTTGTTTTAAATAAGGTGATATTCTTGAATCAGTTTGTACCTAAACCTAAATAATGGATGGTTGGATCTTACTTACACCATTTAAGACAGACAGCCCAGATCATGTGCATCTTTAATCGTTAAAGTTCATGAATATTATTTATTTTTGTGTTTTAAAAATATTTTTGAAAAAATTTAAATTTTTTTTATTTGTTTTAAAATAATATTGTTTTGATGTTTTTAGATTATTTTGATGTATTAATATCAAAAATAAAATATTATCTTAATATATTTTTAAATAAAAATATTTGAAAAAATAATATTATATGTATTATTCGCCGCAAACAAGATTGAGTTGCAACAGAGAAGAAGATGATGAAAATGAAGAAAAATTAATGCTTGTAGTGACGTACAGGGTTAGGATGGAATAATTTTTTACACCTGTTTTATTGATAGCACCAAAGGAAGTTTCGTGGGGCAGATATCTGCACCGAATCATTACGGTTTGGATTTAGACATTGCGGTATAAGTTGTTTTATTGAATTATTTTTATTTAAATATATATATATTTTTTTAATTTATTTCTAATATTAGTACATCAAAATAATCTAGAAATATAAAAAATTAATTTAAAATAAAAAATAATTTTTTAAATATAATTGATGAATTTTAAATACAAATGCTCTCAAGAATTGCCATTGCCATGAATATTATAAGAAAATCAAATAAAAAGTGTATTTTTATGAAAGGAAATGTCATTTTCTTTCACCAATTAGTTGTATTGTGTTTAAAAAGTCCCTGTGAAAATGAAATCAATTTAAAATAAAATCTGATTGTGTTAACTTTCAAATCAATTTAAAATAAAATCTAATCTAAGTTAGATTTGAATAAATTTTAAATTAATAAATTATTGGATTGACTAATTAGACAAGATGAAGTTTAATATGGTATAAATGTTCGGTGATGAAGGATTAATCATATTAAAAAACAATTTATAAATTATACATCAGTTGTCATAGGATCCAAATCACATTAGTTTTACACCTCCTTGATTGTTGTTAATGAAATGACAACGGGACAGCACAAAGGGGACGAAAAAGAACTGGAAATTAATTACGAGGTAGAACTTTGTAGCAGCAAGTAATTCGATAGACGTTCTTTTCATGAATCTCTAGTGGATTTACTTTTGCGTTGCACTATTAATTATAAAAATCTAAGATGAACAGGATACATAGAACTCTAAGTCATTATGCGGGTCCCAAATAAGTAGAAATCATCTTCATCTTTGGTAGCATTTTAATGGAGATTAAAGCAGATCACATATGATGATCATAAACAGTGTTCAAATTCTGGTTGATTCATCTGGTTGGAAATTTAAAGGCAGGCTATATATCCTGCTGGATAATTAACTGCAAATTAATTCTGCTGGAATGAATCTCTTCATCAAGCATCAAAACTCAAAGGGTGAGGCTGGTGGGCTGGTTTCTAGATGAACATGTAATTTCACACAGACACGCAACCTTGGCAAATCTCAGATATGAAAACATCTATCCTAATCCGAAAAAATGATGATTCACCATGCCAAAAGAGTTCTGTCACCTGACAAAATCATGGAAAAAAGAGAAGAAGAAGAAGAAGAAGATAGGCATACCTTTCTTGGCCAGCGGTGTCCCATATTTGAGCCTTGATGAGCTTATCACCAACTCTTATATTCCGGTAAGCAAATTCAACCCCTATAGTTGGCTTAGAATCTAACCGGAATTCGTCTCTGGAAAACCTTGATAGAAGATTTGATTTCCCAACTGCAGAGTCTCCGATAAGAACTGCTTTAAAAAGATAATCGCACTCTTCATCATATGAATCAGCCATATATATCTATGATCAACTCCCTGGCTAGCCTGCAAGCTCTTCTTCAAAAAAGAATGAACAAGAAAACCTAAAGAATATATCAAAAGATGCAGAAGGTTGAGAGTTTTGATCAAGAAATAAGAAACAAGACTCTTGAGGCATGGTGGAAAGTCATGTAGAGAAGTATATCTATATATAACTCCAAAATCAAAAAAGTCATGTTCAGATTTATAATTGCAAACACAGTGACAGGTACATGTAGTAAATTAGTAATCTTCTCGGCATAGGTTTGGAGGGTATTGAGTGTTTACATGTGAGGACATGGATAGAGACATGATGGCTGTTTCTATAATGCTGTCAAGATAAAGAGGAATAATCAATAATCCATCCTTAATTCTTAATCCTTCCATTATTATTACAACTCCTGCAAAAAAGCGAACGAAGGACCACTAATGTTCTTCCACGTAGCTCTTCCAACGACTTTTCAAAATTCCTGTTGCCATCCAATGCTCAAGTGGCAATCGATAAACTGGGATGTCTTCACTGAGCGCTGACAGTGTTGTTACTCTATCAAGGATCCCTTGTTTGAATTCAAAGATTGTAATTAGTTGCTTGAAAATATTGGATTAAGCTATAATGGCTAATCATTCCAGTCTTTTATGTTAGGGTTTTTAAGCATTTGGATTTGACCAGAGGTTGGTGGTGAGTTTCATTTCTGCAACTAATAAATAACCAGATATGGAATGAAATAAATTATTTTTCTGTTTTCTTTTTCCTTACAGCAGGACTGAGTTAAGTAAAAGCTGTGTGAGGATGGGAACTTCTTGTGTAGCAAGCAAGAACAGGCAAGTTTATATGCAGTTTTGAGAATGACCCGTGAAATGAAGCTGGCAAACAAACAAAGCCACTATGATTCAATTTTTTGTTTATGCAACAATTAAAAATAAATTATAAAAAGAAAGGTAAAGGATCTTCGGAATAAGTCAAGAAACCTTTCGGCTTTCACGAGATTAATGAAAAGCCAGAGAAGACAAGCTAGCTGATGACTATAGCTTTTCGAGATCATGATAATTACACATCTTTTTTTTTTCTTTTATTGATAAAGGCTAACTAGACATCTTGATTACAAGATATCATGTAAGAAAAAAAAGCAGAATGACTATTAATCGAAAAGAAAGATGAGAAAATAAGGCCATGGATGTCTCTACTTATATTTTATCATATATTTTCTTCTACAAATCATTACAAGTTACAACCTATACGAGACGACATGCTCGCGTGCTAATACAAGTTTATAAAATACATATACTTGATAGTGTTATAATTATGAACCAGCGTTAGATAAGTAATAGAAACTAAAGATATGACGGATCTAATATTTCATGATAGAAAAAAAATTTGTGTTGGTAATAAAAAACGTAGAGACAAAACAATATGATTTGTAACAATTCACAGTGTTTTGTGAGGAAAGATACAGTGCTTTCACCATATGATTTAACTTAATTTTCTGTTAATAAAAAGCAAAACAAATTACAAATCTAAATTATCTACCAACTTAATATTAAAAAAAATCAACAAAGAAAATTTTTGAAAGAAAAAAATCCATGAGAAAAAACATTGTAGCAATTGACAATGTTTTATGAGGAAAACTACAATATTTTCCCCAATACAATCGACAAAGAAAATTTTAAAAGAATCATAAAAAAACTATTTAGAGAAATACTGTAGTAATCTACTGTGTTTTGTGAGGAAAACAACAACGCTTTCCCCATATAATTTAGTTTTATTGTAATTATAATTTTTAACTAACATCTCAATATAAAAAAAATCGACAAAGATAATTTTGAAAAAAAAACATAAAACAATTATGCAGGAAAATACTACAACAACTCACAGTGTTTTAAAGAAAAGAATTACAAAGCTAAATTCTCAACCAGCTCAATATTAAAAAAAATCGACAGAGACAATATTTGAAAAAATAAAATTAATAAAAACATACAAAACGCAGGGACGAAAGAACCATGTTGGAAAACATTATAGCAATTCATAGTATTTTGTGATGAAAGCTACATTGCTTCCTTACATAATTTAGCCTTATTTGTAGTGACTTATAATTGTAATTCTCAACTAGCTCAATATTAAAAAAATAAAATTGACAAAGAAAATTTTTTAAAAATCATAAGAAAAAAAACTATGTGAAGAGACACTGTAGCAATCCCACGATGTTTTGTGAGGAAAGTTATAGTGTTTTCCCCACATGATTAAGCATTATTACAAAGTTAAATTCTAACCAGCTCAATATTAAAAAAAAAATATCGACAAAGATAATTTTGAAAAAAAATATTACAAAAAAAAAACGCAAAATAAACTGGAAAAAAACCATGTGAGGAAAAACTGTATCAATCCAAAGTGTTTTGTGAGGAAAGTTATAGTGTTTTCCCTACATGATTTAGCTTTACTTGTATTTATTTGTAATTGTAATTCTTAACCAGCTTAATATTAAAAAAATAAAATTGACAAAGATAATTTTAGAAAAAAACATAAAAAAACAAAAACAAAAACTATATGGGAAAAAAACATTGTAGCAATCAACAGTAATTTACGAGGAAAGTTACAATGCTTCCTTCACATATTATAACTGTAATTCTTAACCAGCTCAATATTAAAAAATAAAATTGAAAAAGATAATTTTGGAGAAAATCATAAAAAAACAAAAACAAAAAAACTATGTGGAGGAACACTGTAGCAATCAACAATGTTTTAAAGAAAAAAATACAAAACTAAATTCTTAATCAGTTTAATATTAAAAAATAAAATCAACAAATATAATTTTAAAAAATAAAAAAATAAAATAGAAAAACTATGTGGAAAAACACCGTAGCAATTCACGGTATTTTAAAGGAAAAAAATTACAAAGCGAAATTTTTAATTAGCTCAATATTAAAAAAGTAAAATTGACAAAGATAATTTTGAAAAAAAAAAGAAAAAAAGGGGGAAAATGAAAAGTGCAAAAAAACTGAAAACAAAAACTAAAAACTAAAGAAAAAAAAAAAAGGAATGCACTGTGGATTACTGTTGTAATCCACAGTGCATTGGGTGTGGGTGAATAGTGAATTCCCAACACCCTTTAGCTTATTACTTAATTAGAAGTTCATTAGCCACGCGCACGCCAGATAAAATTTCTTCTGAAACAAAAAAAGAAAGATTTTATAAGTGTTTACAAAGCATATTTTTCACATAAAAAAATAAATTATAATCCCAAATAAAAATTTTATATATGCAATTAATTAAATAATCCGAGAATTCTCCGTTACAACTGCTAGACTATTAGGCCACGTTACACCTGGGTTAGATTAAAAACAATTGAATGCGAAAAACAATATTTAGGCATTGTTAATATGTTTTCAAAGAGCAAAAAAAAAAAATGTTATCATGAATTCAAAATCTGGGCCATATTGAATGGTATTTTATATATATAAAAGTATTGAGATGATAATATATCAGATAAACCTGGGTAAACCTGAGTTAATCATCTAAATTTATGATTCAAGTCCTGAAAATGTCATAACCCCATAAATAAAACAAACCAAAAAAAATTACAATGTTCAATTCTCAATCAAATCAATGTCGAATAATGAAATTAAAAATAAAAATATTGAATTAAAATAAGGACTAAAAAAAGACTCGAATTAACCCTCAACAAACCTGCTACATCCACAATCTAGATCATTCACCCCACTAGAATTAACAACCTTTTATTTTCAATTTTTTTTTTCATTATCTATACCCTAACCAAGTGGGTGAGTTTTTTTTCATACAAAACAAGAAAAACAAGGGTTGTTCATGGGACTAAAATAAAAACAAGCCTAACTTCTTTCAAAGCTTGATAAAAAGGCTTTTTTTTAAGTTAGATTTTAAAAAAAAGCATTGTAATACCAAATAAAGGATGACATAATATTTTTTGAAGTCTATGGGTTGAAAATACCATTGCTATAAAACTCTGGCTAATTCGCTACTTGGTTGACTCGGGGCCTATGTCATGTCGAGTTTGTTTAAAATATAGGGATGAAATAACCCGGTGTGACCTGCTCAAAACATATAAGAATAAAATGACTCGGTGTGATCCACTTAAAAAGTATGAGGATGAAATTGAAAAAAATAAAGATGAAATTAACAGAAGAAATACATTTTAACCCAACTTCTTGCTTATCCTGATTTTAAAATTAAACTATGTGGGAATTGTATCGACATGATTTAATTGACTTGGTAGGTTTAAAGGCAATATAAAAGACTGTAAAAAAAAAGATTTGAGTATTAAAATGAGGAAAAAAAATAATTAAATTGAAAAAAAAAGGGGAGAAATGAAGAAAAAAATAGTTGAACTAATAACAACATGGTTGGATCAAGGTCAATATTAATGGCAGCTCTCTTGGTAACCCAATTTGATCTAGTTGCGGAGACAACATGAAAAGTCTTGCTGATGCATTTATGGATTATATAGTTATGATAAAGTTTAAGAAAAAAATCTTGACATGTCAAATGACTAGTTTGGCGAAAAAAACCATAACTTTAGATCTAAATATTAGATTAAGCTCAACTCGGATAGAAGGTTCTACATACCTAGTTTTATAAAGAGTTAGTTGGTTACAATAACCTAGGTTGGAGAAACCCTTAAATAAGGTCTAGAAGATTTTTTTTTTGAAGTTTTGATTATTTTCCTAACTATTTTTAAATTTTAATTATTTTCTCAACTTAGTTTCAAATTGTTTTCTTTAGGTTGGTTTTTACCATTGTATAAATTGTTGATGTGTTATTTTTTCATTATAATCTTATAAATTATTAAGTTTTAAGAATATATTAAAAACCTTAGAACTTGAAAACCCTAATTCCAACTTTATGTTAGAAGATCTATTCAAATATCACTTAGGCAGTTAAGCTGCATTATTTATGTGTCTGATATAAACTAAGAAAATATTATGTTTTATAATCGTTGATTCATCTAGGGCTTAAGAAAAGTCTTTCTTAGTAATAAAATTCTTATCTTATTAGGTTAAAAACATAATTGTTCTAATGCCAACATAAAAAATAAAATAAATTATCTTTTTATTTAATATCAAGAATATATCTTATACATAACTTTAAAATCTCACATATTAAAAGATTTTTTTTGATATTTTTGAAATGTAGGCCAAAATCCTTTGAAATTTTACAAACTTATTGTAAAATCCATGCAATATTTTAAAAAAAACATGTCAAAGTATTTTAGATTTTTTCTTATAGAAAATATGCTTAAAAAAATTTAGAATTTTTAGACATATGCAAGAATAAAGAAAATGTTTTTTATTTTATTTTATTTTATTATTTCTAAGGTTTTGTTTAGCAAAAACTCATTTTTCTTTGTAATAAAATTATCAAAAATAGGCTTAAAAGGTGTTTGCCAAACACACCCTTAAACCCAAAAAATAGCAAACTAAACAAGGTGTTAAACCCTTTTAGTAGTCAATGGTATGTTCCATCTCAAATGTATTATGATCATCTATCATTGGTAGTGATTGAGATTGTCAAAAACTAGTACCGAAAGGACAAATGATGGCTTTTTTTATCAGGTTTCCACCGACAGTGCTAGTGATGATGTCCCAAAATATCCAAACAACTTAGGAGCAAGTTTCATATGTTAGATAATCGGTTAATTTCTTAATTTTAGCAATCTGATATATTCTTCTTGACTAAGATGACTGGTAGCCTATACCTGACGCTTGATGAGCCAAGGTGGCTAGTGATTTGTACCTATAAAATGTCCTTTTTAGTAGCTTTGGGATTCTCCAATGCTTAAGTATGTTTCTTTTTAGAGAGAACAAATGCAATGATATTTTAGAGAGAAAAACTCTAAAAATATGTATGCTAAAACATATTGAGAATGAAAAGATTATGGATCTAACGTCTAAAGGATTCACGAGATATTTATAACCCATGAATCTTATCCTTTAATGTATAGGAGGGGTTGAAGTGTCATTTTTTCCTGATAACATTTAATGAGTGATGGATATTCTTTACATGAATATTCTTTACATATCATTAATGAGGGATAAATATCTCTTACACATCATTAATGTTGATGGAAATATTGTAAGTCCTTAGAAGACTTTCATACACCTAGGGGTGTTAGAAGATGAGCATCTTTGAACTTAACATTTCATGTTAAGGATGATAAGAATAAATAAATGAAGTTTTATAACCCAATAAAGGGCTCAGAAAGATTGTCAATTCTATATCCATTTGGACTCAGTGCATAGCTGAGCCTGAGTATGTTGGGTCTGGCAACTCGTCAAATCTATATGTACTTAGACTTATAAGGATATTGGATTATCACCATGTCTTTGATTTCTTTTTAACCATTATATATATATAAACATTTTGTTCCATCACGATGATATCAGCTAAATGAGTGAAGTTGGATATTATGATTCATTGCTGATATATATAGGAACTGGCATATGACTTGTTTCCAAAAAAAGCATGTAATGGAATGATGGTTTGCTTTTTCTATGGACTGAACTTTGCTCTCTTGATATCTGGTCTCAGGTAATTTATCCACTTGAGTCTATAACTTTTACCGCATCTTTGAAATCCTAAATGAAGAAAACAAGGAAGAGATCATGAGAATGAAATTGATGTCTTGTGCACTACCACATTTAATAGTTTTATCAATGAAATTTTTTGTTGGTATTTACACTACCATTGCCTCAACAATAATTTTACTGACAAATTCACAAATGGAAACCATTTGTCGATAATTTCATTTCTGACAGTAAAAAAAAACACTAATGGTTTTATAGACGAAAAATACACGTAAAGTCTCATAAATCGATGCCCCAACATGCGCCTTGTTTTTTTTACCTTTTTTTAAGGTTAAACAAGTACATGTATGGAATAAAACGAATGTTTTCAATTGACAAAAAATAATGAAAATAATATCGAAGATTACATTGCATATGTAATCTCTAACTTCTCGAATGGATACTTCCATCTATACGAGATTGGGCCTTCAACTTTTGCCTCATACGGTAAATGGATGGGTAGATGCTTCATGAAGTCAAAAACTGATGGAAGAAATATCATTTCAAGTTTGCATATTGTCTCAACGATATTCGTTTCAAGCCTCTCAATGTGTTGTGTCTGCAACTTACTAGAGCATATATCTCTAAAGAAATGACTAATCTCCGTAAGTGCATCCCATATCCCATTTAGCAATAAATCATGATAAGTTAATAGAATTAGTGTTTGCATAAACACGCGGTAATCATGACTCTTCATTCCATACAATCTACAATCCTCCAAATTAACCAATCCTGATATGTTTGAGGCATGTTCATTGAGAAAATGCAGACTCTTCAGTCATTCATACACCAATAGTTGTGTATTCTTGTCTAAGACGAAACTTTCTTTGGGCTTTGCAACCAGTGACTCAGCATAAACTAAATTCATATTTTTACAGTGACAAAACAACATTATATTTATTCTAGTCTTGATGTTATCCTTTATCTTTCCCTTCATGACCATGATCATGTTGAAATGCAAAATCCACAATAAAATTGCTGTTGTGATTGGAAAAGTTGAAAATGGATGAGTTGTGTTGAGATAAAGGGTGCAGAGGGGAAGAAGGAGAAAGAAGGAAGGGGAGGGTCGATGACCAGATCATATATTAACTATTATCGATGAAATTACCGACGAAATTATTCCATCTATCAATCTATTAACAATTATATTGGTATAAGTGACAAGTCACTATACAATTTTCCTTGTTTTAATTCAATTGTAATTCCGTTGGTAAAATCATTTACAAAAAAAATTATACGTTATCGTACTTTTTAGTTTTTTTCAATTCATTTTATTTCAACTGTAATTTCCTTAATATTTATTCACATAAATATTTTGTCAGTAAATACCAATAAAGTTAGCAATGAAATATAATCAATCAGTAAATATCATCTCAAAATACTGACCGAAATTTTCATTGTGAGTGGTGTATCATCAAGGATTATGGAGCATGGCTGAGAGTATAAAAAGTTAATAGATCACCAGCTTTTGCCAGATTCCGTGGCCATGTTTTTCAACGTAAGCTAAAAGCTTCTTGTCTTCTTCATGAGTCCATGATCCTCTCTTCAAACCCTTATTCTCTCAAAACGAGGAGACTTTATCTTTTTTCTTTTTTCTTTTTCTTTTTTGTTTAAACAGACCAAATTACAGAATGATTAATGAAGTTTAGTTTGCTTCTTTGATACCAAAAAAAGCACGTTCGTGAAACAATAACAATATATATATATATATATATATATATATATATATATATATATATATATATATATCCGATTACATTTGTAAATCAGTTGTGATCTAGTAAATAGATTTATTTATTCTTTATTAATAATATTGATAATAAATAAAAGATATTTATTATTTACTAAATGTTATAAAGAAAAATAATATTTGAACTCTTCTTTATATCAAAGAATTTTATATCCAAGAATAAGATTTATGAGTAATGAATATTTAGTGAATTTTTTTTTTAAAATACTAGGTTCATAATTGTTTTCTTTTCTTTTTAATACATTTTAATTTGTAGCTTTTTTTCTCTAAAGTATTAGTTTTAGAGCAATTATATATAGACCGGAAAAAAAGTTGCTTAAAAGTATATGCTCGGTGGCTCCTTGAAATCTTGGGTGCATTGGAAAAATCCAAAGGCACCACTATTTTCATGTACCCGATGTCTTGTGTATGATCAAACCAAATTATGGCATAACTATATATAATTGTTTTTTTTTCACGATTAATATATATTTTTAAACTAGTTTATATGTTAATCAAGAATAAATCATTTTAAGAGTGTATTAGTCACATTAACCTAGTTTGATGTCAAAACTATTATATATATATATATATATATATATATATATATATATAAAGCTAACTTCATATTCCTTCCTTATTAAAAACTATCTAGGAATTTCTAAAGATTTTTATTGTTATTTATAATTATGTTCTTTCCTTATTTGCATCTTGCCCCCTATATTTACTTCTATTTTCACATTGACCCACTATTCCTTTTATTAATCCATTGACCCCCACTTTTTCTCTTTCTCTTTACTAACTCTTTAATCCTTTATTATTGTTTTCAATTTCACCACTCTCATTAAATAACTTCTCTTTTAATCCAATTAAATTAATTTGTGTAATATAATCATTTCTCCACATCCTTTGTATTTTATTTTATTTTACTAAAATCAAGATGAGATTATTATTTACGAGTGTTTACACAGTGCATGCGGTGCACCTGAGATGCCAAATTGTGACTTTTGTGATAGTGTTTGAATTAATTCAGCAACCCTTCCATTTCTAGGCGCCATGTATGGCCAACGGACTTCTGGTTTGGCGCTGACAGTCTTTTCCATTTCTAAGCGTCATGTATGACCAACAGACTTCTGGTTTGGCGCTGACGACCCTTTTTGTTTTCTCCTTTTTCCTCTCCTCCTTGATTTTCATGTTGATCCATTCAATTTTCAAAACAACCCTTGACTTTGTTTTTCTTTTATATTTGGTCCATATTCCTTTGATTACTATTTATTTAATTTATAATAATTTATTAAATTGAAATTATTTTTCAATGCCATCCTCCTTCAATCTTTTCAACTGTTAGTTTTAGTCCATATTTTTTTATTGCTATTTGTTTTATTTGAGATAAATTTTAAAATATAATGTGTTTTACAATTCCATTCTCCAATTTTTTTTCTTATTATATTTTATCCTCATTCTTTTGATTTTGATTTTTTTTGCTCTTACAATTTTTGAAATTGATTTTTTTAATTTCATCATTCAATATTAAATTGGTTGAGAATTGAACTTAGTCATTAAGTTTGGGTCTAGAATTTCATGGGTTGCGAGTTTAAGATATTAACCCATGTTTAGGAGATTTGTCCGGGTTTGCTTGGTTTTGTTTTTCACTTTTCAAGTTTTTTCTTTATTTTTTCATTCAGCACTTATTTAATTGGATATTGCGCTCCATTATTTTTTTTATTAGCATTCTATAGGATTTTTCACTGATTTTAAAAATGACCCGAGTTGTCTTGGGTCGTTTTATTTGTTCTTAGTTAATTTTATCTTTTTAAAAAGAATTTTTATTTTTGAATGAAATTAAATTAATTGATTAAATATAAAAATGAGATGTTCTCTTCATGATATTTTATTTGATTTATTTTCCAAATTGTTTCTCTAACAACCCTTACAGCGTCTTTCAATGTTGTCGTGAAGTCTTTCAATGTTGTCGTGAAGTCTTTCACAGTTGCATTGTAACCGTCTCGGTATGTCTTTTTTGGTGGTGGAGTGGTGTTTATGGCGGAGCGACTGTACGTCTTCAAAGAGCTTTTTTTTTTCTCTCTCTCTCCTAGATATGATATTGACATCTTATTTTTTATAGTTAATTATTGTCTAATTTTTATTATTTTCTTTATTTATCATCAATATTTTTTAATCATATTATTAAATTAACCGAGTTTATTAAACTTATTTAAATCAATAACACGGGTCTCAATTTTTTTTAACTTTTTAAAAGCACTAGTATTATCTGAACAATTTTTCGTTTTACATTATGAAAAATTTAACATGACCTCCTATCTAGTTTAACTCCTCTTCTTTTTTTTTTTTAATGATATCATCTCATGAGAGTCCACATGTCAAATCTCATTGATTGAAAACCAATGTTAGCTTTCTCTGTATCCCACAACAAGACTATGCCATTTTTTACATGAACTCCCTACCTTGTTTTTTTTTTTTAAGTTTTATACAATAAAATACAATTAATATATTTAATATCCATGTTATTTGTTTTTTTGAATGAACTACTTATATAAAAAATATTGATTGAATTTTAAGTTAAGTTGAGGGTAATAAACTGACACAAGACTTGCATTATTAGATAATGTTTAAAAATATAGTAGTAATTACTTTTTAGAATATTTTTCATTCAAAAATACATTAATAAATATTTTACGCCATCACAAGATCCTTGACATCCCTCCCTTTATTTTTTCTTGTTCATGTTCATTTCAGAAATCTTGGTACTCAATTGATTATATCGCTTGTTATGTTTCTTGGAATATATAAGGTCATATGTATAAAAAAAATGTTATTTAAATTAATGGGTATTTTGTTTCTTGGTCGTTTTTTAAATATTAAGATTAGTCTTGAGTTCATCAATTTATATGATGCTATTGAGAGAAAAATAATAAATAATAAATTATTATTATTATTAATGTATATTAAAATTATATCCATTCATTTTAAAATAGTTTATTGTTCGTCTTTATCACTTCTTGTAATTGTTTGCAAAAACTTGCACATAAATCAAGAATTCGAGGATAAAAAGAGAAAAAGGTATTTAGAAATAGTTTCTTTTAACAAATTAACACAATGAAACATAATAGAAATAAATATGAGACAACCTCAAGCTAAACAGAAGATACAAATTTCTCAAACATATGTGTGGAATCTCGATGGATGCTCAATGTTTGTGACTGTAGCCACCTTTCCCTTTTTTTTTTCTTTTTTTTTTAAACATGTTTCCATAGGCTAGGCCAAGCCCTAATCTGAATATATAGGTATGTTTGGTTCGTCCTATTTTTCTTTAAAAAATAATATTTTATTTGATTTTTAATTGTATGTTTGTCAAACACGTATTTACGGTATTTTTTAACTCTTATTTTAAGCTAAGTATATGTTTAGCAAACACGTCTAGCTAAACAAACCCTTAAAAAATAAAAACAAATCTGAAAAATTCAAGGACTATTTTGAAACTATTTGTGGGTTCCTCATGCTTTTTTTTTCCCAATATTTTGATCTAATATCGGACTATAGACTTACAATATAAAAAGATGTGAATACGATATTAAAAATACCTGATTTTTATCCTAAAATTTCAAAAAAAAATTTCAAAAACAATTTCCTTGTTTTAGAAAACACAAAAAACATGTTTTCTTTCAAGAATTTCATTTAATATTAGGTTGTAGAATATGGACCCGATATTAAAAATACTCGGTTTTCTTTGGAATTTCAAAAAACTCTAAAACTAATTCAAAAGAATTTCTCATTTCAAAAACACAAAAAATATGTTTTGTTTTCATGCATACGACTAAATTTTAAAGGTTTTCATGTATATTTTCATATTTTCTAAAAAACAAAATCGCATTTTATCATACAAAATGGACATCGTAACCAATTTATGATTATTCATTAGGATTTGACTAAAATACCAAAAATCCCACAACAATTATTTTGCTTAATTAATATTCAAAGTATTAGGATTTAGTTGTATATTTAAATATTTAGGGTATAAAATTACATTGTAAAATATACCCTCAAGTATTAAACATACAAAAATAGAAAGTAAATATAATACTAAAATTTAGGCCTTATAACGATTAGGATTTAACTGGATAAAATACATAATTTCTCATTAAGAGAGATTCGCCTTGAACCTTAGGCAAGACCAACGGATATATACATGACCTAGAAAAATAATCAATTAATAATGCAGCCTACCTTAGATATAATGCACTAGAGGTGATGCGTCTTTCTCCTTACACAACTAGTCATCTTGTTTAGGCTCTGCAGACCATAGGTTTTCTAGTAATCATATACTAGGTGGCGACTCCCTCAAATCATAACTTTATGATTAAACTCAATACCCTTTCTATTCTAAGAGACAACTCTGTCATTTGACGTCGTGTATGTCTTCACACCTAAAAATAAGAGACTTGTTGAAAAATAACATTGGTCCTTAAAAATATAAAGTTCATTTATTATTTTTCAAATGTTGTGTTAATTCCTAAAAAAGATATTTCATCAATTTTATAAAAAAATTTAACTTTGGTCCCTTTTAAAAAAGGATACTTGTAAAATTAAAAGGTAGATGGAAAAAATCATGATTAAATTTTAATTAACAAATGTAGATGGAAAAAACCATGATTAAAATTTTTAAAAGGTAATTAATAAAGAAAAAACTCTTAAATAAAAACTGATAAAACATTAAAATAAAATTAACCCAATAATATTTTCCATCATAAATTTGTTCTAACAAAACATGGTAATAGCATCACAAGTCAACATTTCAAAAATAGTCAGCATTTTATATGGCCTCCCATAGAATAGAAAACGCTATCGTATAAAGGAGGCATCGCCAATTGAAGGGGCTGCATAGTTAAAGGAACTTCTGCGTGTAATAGCAAAAATGACAGGGAGAAAGTTCATTTTTTTTAAAAAAAAAATACAAGGAAAACGGAATGGAAAACGCGATGGCGAATACTAATTAATGCTAAATAAAATGTTCAAAAATATTATTTTTATATATCCAGCAAAAATATCAAAACTTTATAAAATACTATTCTTCCTAATATTTTCTTTCACTAGTTTTTTTTTTAAATTTATATTTTTTTCAATTTGCTTTCTCTCAAAACTCATGATTTATGTCATGAGCAGAGTTTTTAAACCCCGCTCAAGGCCAAAATCATAGATTTTATCAAGGTTATTTGGTTTTGATCGGGTTATCGAGTCAATCCTAATCTTTTTTAAATTAAAATAATGTTGTTTTGGTTAAAAAAATAAATAGTTAACGGGTTAAATCCGGATTTTGCAAAGTCAATGAGTCAACTTGTCGGGTCACTCTAATTTTTTATTTTTTTAACTCAATCTGGTTTCAATTTCGGATCGACTCACAGGGCCAAGTTTTAAAATTATAATTATAAGTTTGATAAGTTTACATAGTTGACTTAGATTTTTTTAAAATTTTTTTTAATATTGAATCAATAAAATCTTCATTTTAGAGATTGAAGTTAATATTTTTCAAAATAATAGACAATTCTTCTTTTTTCAAAGGAACCGACGTATTTTTTTTTCCTAAAATCAACGAAATCTCGTTTTTAGAAATTAATGTCAATATTTTTCAAAATAATCGGCAAATATCAAATTTTTATCATGTTTGTTTATTAAATATATTAAAAACAGTTGACTTTTTACCTTTCGAACATAAAAGTCATTTATACTATTATTAATTTGACTGTCCTAAGCATCTTATTTCGTTGGATACTTTATTCCCAATTCGACTCTTTAAAGTATCTCTTCTCTTTCCATTAAGGTTTTTTTCTTTTTCTTTTTTTTTTTTTGTAATTCAGGATGTTCAGGCCAGTTTTCACGTACCACAATTAATCTCTGGATCCACTAAACACCCTGTAAACTTAGTAGACAGGTAAAATACCGTGAAGATGACAAACATGCACGCTAAGACTCAAACCCAAATAACAAAGACAAGGAAACCTTGCCTCTGCTACTGGGCTACAAGCCTTGATGCTTCCATTAAGGTTATTAATTTTATTTTAGTTGGTGCTTTATTTTTTAATTGAAATAAAATATTTTAATTTTAAAATATTTTAACATCTTGTTTTAAGGTTATATTCCTATATATTAACGAATATAATTCAAGTTTAAAATAAATTAATTATAAATTATATGATACACATATAATATTATAATTTTAAAATTTAAAATATTTTTAAATAATTAAAATTAAATAAAAATTTAACTTAAAATAATTCAACTTAAACAAAAAACTAATTTGATTTAATGGCATTTTAAACCCTAAACGAAATATAAGAAATAAAACTAGAATATTCCAATCAAAATTTAAATTGTTTTATTTTTTAAATTGATATAAAATATTTCAAATATTAGAATAAAACAAAACAAAATTAACAACTTGCTTTGGAGATGCTGTAACAACTACAGCATTCAACACTTGTTACTGATTTTGCCCCTGAAGAAGAAGAAGAAGCAGCAGCTTCAACTATGCCAAAAATTGAAATACATCCAAATCACTAAAACCCCATCATAACTGACAACTGCAATGCTGTTAATCCCATCATTAACGAGTTAACCATGAAAAGAACAATACCCATCAGCCTTTTATTTTTATTTGTAGCATAAATACAATGAAATCAGTTAAAAATATTAATTTAATATTTATTCTAAGTGAAAAAACAATTTAAAAAACAAGCACAATCAACGAATCAACTCACTCCCCAGTATATCCTTTTCATGAATTGTAATTCAATCAAATAATTAAGAAATTAAGGGAGGGGGGGGGGATAATCAATCCACAGAAAGCACAAAATGAATAATTGACATGAAACGGTCATTTCATTGATTTCATTCATCATTTTAGAAAGTACTAAAATTAAAAAGAAAAAGAAAAAAAAAATCACAATCACATTTTCATTTACCAGTTAGCAGCGCCATGACCCCAGATTTTTCACTAAACGAAACATTATCCATTGATCAAATCAATCGGCACCGTCCGAAATAGATCTAGGGAGCCACGACAGCGGAGCCATTATTGATGTTAGCAGCCATCATCTTCTGAAACTCTTCAAAGTTAACACACCCATCACCATCCGAATCGACATTCTTAATCATCTGAAAGCACTCGTCCACCTTACACTTCATCCCCAACCGGTTCAGCACCTGGTGGAGCTCCGCCGCCGAGATCATCCCGTCACCGTTCTGATCATACAGATCAAACGCATCCCTCAGCTCAGAGGCGGCGGCAGCGGCGGAGGAGGATCGACACAGCTTTGCAAACTCGGCCAAATCAATGTACCCGTCCTTGTCGGTGTCCACATCTTCCATCACGCGATGAAGCTCCTCCATGGTGTAGGTAGAGCCCATGGATTTCAGCACTTCTCCGAGCTCCGAAGCTGAGATCTTGCCGTCACCGTTCGTGTCGAATTGGTTGAATACCTTCCTGAGCTCCGCCGTATCGTCGAGGTTGATGGTAGTGGAAGATGCCGGCGCGGTGGTTTCGGGTCTAGGGTTCGAGATTGGGGCTGCCATTTTTTGGGATATATTTAAAGAGTGGGGAGGCAAGCAGTTTCCGTTGAGGCGAGAAAAGAGGAAAGCTGTGGGGGGGAGGAAGAAATTGGAAATTTATATTGGGAGAGAAGTGTAACGTGGGCCAGGGAACTAATTGCTGGCCCATGATTTATCGAATAGTGATAAAACCAAGTAAAAAGAGAAGAGTCGCGAAGGTCACGCGTGCTCTTTTTTCCTTTTCTTTTTTTTTTTTTTTTTTGCAAGAAAAAGGAAAAGCATGATCCGTACACGTCGACTAAAGAATGTAAAAGTAAACGAACACCTGTCTTGTCTTGTATTTTAAAATAATAAAGCACGTGATTAATAATAATAATTTTAAAAAAAAGTCTTGTTATTAAGCATCGACCAGCTTTCTTTTCCCTTTCTGCCCCACCACTGGACAGGAATTTATTTTCACTTTTTAACACTGTTGTTTTGTTTTTTTTTAAATGCCCAAAATAACACTTGTAGAAATTATTTTGCTCAAATGGCACAGTTTAATACATGTAGGACCGGAAACATAACTTTGTAAGAAGTACAGGGTAGAAATATCAAATTCTGAAAAATAATTATTAAAATAGTCCCGCACAAATCTCAAGAAATAATAGGACAAAGAAAAAAAAATCAAAAAATACAATGAAACTTTGATTATAATATTACTAGTTTCATTAGAAGATTTTGATAAAACAAATACAACAATACAAAAAAATCACTAATAATAGAAGCATGTTACACTCTCTTCCTGAAAAAAAGTGAGTTGTCCTTCGTGTGTGGTCCACTACAATTATTATTTGCAATTTTTTTAGTGTTGTTGGATTTATTTTATCATAATTTTTCAATAATCATGTGGTGTCTTAAATCAAAGTCTTAATATTTCTCTAAAGGTCTTTTTTTTTTATTTTTTTATTTGCTCTCTCATCATTATAATTGCTCATTTGCCTTTTAATAGAAAAATGTGACTCACTCCAATCACCATTAATAATATTTATTGGCGTTATTAGATTCATCTTGTCAAAATTTTCTTGTTGGTGCTTCAATGTGTCTCTATTGTATCTTTCATTCATTATTTCTTCTCTCTCTTTTTCTCTCTGTCATAACCCAATTTTTGACCATTTTATTTTATTATTATTTACCGAAAAGGATAAAAAAAATGAAAAAAACAAAATAATAATGATGAAAAAACAAGTAAAATGAAATAAATGAAGAATGAATTAAAATTTGGGTTAAGGGCAATATGATTGGAAGTTTTGGGGTTTAATTAAACTTTGGATTTAATTTAATTAATCCAATCAAGGGTTTAATTGGAGAATTGATTAAGTTTTGAGACTTAATTAAGCTTGGAATTAATTTAATTCATCCAATCAAGGGTTTAATTGGAGAATTGATAAGTTTTGAGACTTAATTAAGCTTGGATTTAATTTTATTAATCCAATCAGGGGTTTAATTAGAGAATTGATAAGTTTTAGACTTAATTGGACTTTGGATTTAATTAAATTAACTTATTCAGGGACTTAATTGAAGAAATATTAAAGTTTGGGGTCAAAATTGGAAAATTAGAATCCAAGGATTACATTGAAAATGTCGCGCAAATGCAAGGATCCAATTACATTTTAACCAGCAGCTTGATTGCAAAATTACAAAATTCCGAGGACCAAATTGAAAGCAGCCTTTGGAATTGTAAAAACGGAGTCGTTTTAGGAGGCGACTGTTCGCTCGTCTTCTTCCCCTGTAGCGGCTCCGCCATTAAACGCAGGGACGTTTCTCCATTGAATGGAACGCCCCACGCCATTACTGCCGGCTGTTACAGCGCCGATCGATCTCCCAGCCCTATAAAAACCCGGGTAAATGCAACCTCGCAGAGAGGGAGGAGGACAGAAAAAGACTGGGGGGGAAGGACGAACCAGAATAGAAACTGTTTTCCTTGTTTCTTCTCAGAGAACAGGGGCGAAGAAAAATAAACAGGGGAATAAATAGGGAGTAGATAGAGAGAGAGACCAGGAGAGGGACACACGAAAAGGACGGGGAAAGAAAAAACAGAACCAGGGCTTTGGCAAACACAACCAGCAACCCATCATGCCTTTATTGCCATCTTCTTCGTCCTGAGCAGGGGAAAACCGAGAGACACCAGGGTAGCAGACCATTGTTCCCCTGTTTCTTCTCAAAGAAACAGAGGCCGTCCTCTGGCTTTATAAAAGGGACGTAGAGAGGAGGACAGTGAAACAAGAAACCCACTGACCACCTCTTCTCCAACACCAGCTTCCAAAACCAGAGGAAAAGGCTAAAAAAGAGAGGAACGAGCAGTTGACAGAAGGGGAACGAACGAACGCAGGGATCTTGAGGCAAGGATAGATGACCAAGAAAGACTGAAAAATCCGGATCGCCACTTCCAGCACCAGGTAAGTTGCGCTTTCCCTTCTTCTGGCATTTTAATTACATGCTCTTATAGCGGGCGTGCGTGAATTGTTCACACACGCCTGCTGGTGAAAACAAAAAACAATGGCCAGCCGGGTCAAGCATGTGACCCGGCTAGGCCTGCTGGGTCCAGCCCAGCCCCATGGGCTGAGCTGGGCCCAGCCCCAAAAAAATATAGAAAAAAATAAAAAAACAGAAAAAATAAAAAAGGTAGAAAAAATAAAAAAATAAAAAATGTGTATGCATGAATAAAAATAATGTAAATTTACTGGTTTATTCACTGACGCCAGAGTCAGGAATAAGAAATACCGGTTTAAATTTATATTATTTTTTATTCGTTGTATTTTATTTTATTTAGCTAGAAAAATAAAAATATGTGCATTGCGTAAAAATAAATTTATTTTTATTTGTTTATTCACTAGACGTTAGAGTAAGGAATAGAAAATATTGATCTAATTAATTTTCGTAGCTACGAATTTTTACCAACGCCAGAGTTGGAATTATTCGAGCTCGAATATTCACTGGCGCCAGAGTCAGGAATATTATAAACAAATCATCATAGCATAAACTAATAAATATTTAGCAATTTAAGACAAAACCGACAATGCAGTCTGCCTTAGGCAGAACGTTTAAGGGGTGATAATATCTTCCCTTTTACGTAACCAATCCCGAGCCATAGAATCTCTGTTGACCAGTTAGGGTTCCTAGTGACCATAATACTAGGTGGCGACTCCTCAAACAAGACCTTTTTTTCCCTAAAAGAACAAGATGCCAGAAATCTGTTCTTTTTCCATAATAATTCTAGAATTATTTTTAGGGCCGCCGCGATGTCGGGTGCGACACTGTCTCTTCTCTTTTTCTTGATATTTGCGTGACTTGTTTTAACATTTTCTTTAGAAGTAAATATTCTCAACCTTGACTTCTTACAAAGTCGTTATTTATAACTGTGACAAGTATCAAATTGTGGTATTTCACAAAATATTTTTTAAATTGTGTTATTTTGTAAAAAAAAAAAATTAGAACTAGTGATTTTTTTAAAATCAAATAATTAACAAAAGCATAAGCCTCCTCATTAAATCATTGTACCTCTCCTCATATATTATTATTCATTGGAATAGTGTGAAGACAATTTTGACCTTGCAAGTTAAAACTTTTAAACTTAAGATTGAGGGCAAGACAATCTTTCCACTAAGATCAAATTATTATTATCAAGTTTACCAGGGCCATAGACACCTTTTTATATTTTTTTCATGGACAATAAAAAGACTTTAATGTATTTAAAAGTAAAATTAATTGAATTGTTATGGAAGGTTTTTTTTCTTTTACCTTTCTAATTTTTAAAAATAGTTAACTTCATATTTGCCCTTTGATTTTTAATTTTTAGAATTGTCGGTTAGGGTTGCTTTGGTTATGATTGTTTGGGTCTTTTTCTTAATAAAAAAATATTATTTCTAGAAAAATTGGTTAATGCATTGCCACACGCATCTGCACGTATAACTTTAATTAGTGATTAAACACTGCTTTAAATAGTGGTGTTAGAAGTGTCATAACATTATCTTTTTTTATGGTTAAGTGTGTTTTTACATTGGAGGAATGGTTTGACTCTGATAGACTTTTTTCCCCTCCTTTTTCTTTCTTTTCTCTTTGAAAAAGTTCAAGAGTGTTCTGTCATTTATTTTTTATATTCAATTTGGTCTTTATTTTTTTTATTCCTATTCGTTTTGTTGTTTTTCTCTCTTTTTTTTTCTCTTTAATTTCATCCTTCATCATTTGGTTTAATTTTATTTTTATATCTAATTGGTTCTTATTCTTTTGATTCCTATTTGTTTTGTTGTTTTTTCATTTAATTTTTTGTCTTCAATTTCATCCATCATCATTTGGTTTAATTTGATTTTTATATCCAATTTGATCATTATTTTTTTATTCCTATTTGGTTTGTTGTTTTTATTTATTTTTTATTTTTTTCTCTTCAATTTCATCCCTCATAATTTGGTTTAATTTGATTTTTATATCAAATTTGGTCCTCATTCTTTTTATTGTTGTTTATATTTTTTTCATTTTCATAATTGAATTTTATTTTCAATTTATCCTTAAGCATTTTGCTTTGTTTTGTAATGTCGAATTTTGTTCTCATTTTTTTTTCAATTTCATCTCTCAACATTTCATTGATTTATAATTTTGCTTTATTATTTTTTAGGGTTTGCATTTCATGGGTTCAGTCTAGGGTTTATGACTAAAGTCACCAATTTTGAAAGATAACACAAGTTCACTTTAATCCTTTTTTGTCCCTTTTAAAATTAATTACTTTTTATATTTTGGTCTTCGAGCTTTCCCCCCCTTTCTTTTCTATGAAATTATTATAATTTTATGTTTATGGTTGCGGGTTTAATAAGTTAGCTCGAGCTAAGTTGCTATTTGTTTATTGCTTTTTCAAAAATTATTTTTTTTTTGTTTTTGTTTTTGACCTTTGCGTTCTTTTATTGTTATTATTTTTTTCAATCCTTTTTTCATTTGATTTTTTTTTCAAATCATCCTTTTTCTTTGTTATTTTTCAATTTTGATCCTCAATTTTTTTTGGTTCTTTTGTTAATTGTATTTTAATTTCAATTTCACTCTTCCATAAAAAATCAAGATTATTTTTTATTTTCTTTTTTATCCTTATTATTTTCATTTCAATTTTTTTGTTTTGAATTTTTTTTTATAATTAAAATTCTTTTATTAATTTCATCCTTTAACATTTGATTAGTTGAGAATTGAGGTTTTTGGTTTTTCTTGTTGGGATGCTTTTGGTTTAATGATTTGGATCACAATTTTTTTTTTTGTGTTCTTACATATTTTGTTTCTAGCTTTCATCATTTGATAATGATTTTTTTTTTAAAAAAAATAGGCTTTGAGATTTTATTTGTTTTATTTTATATAGGGTTATCATGATCTTATAATTTAAACAACAAATTTAATGGGTTAACTTAGTTTGACTTTGCCTTTGTTACCCGAGTTATAAGTTTCTCATATTAATCCGGGTTAAATCTACTCAAGTTTTTTGTTCCTTTTTTAACCCTATTTGATCCTTTTTTATTTAATAGAAAGGAAATAAAGCTACATTGTTTTTCTTTTGTGAAGAGAAAATATTTTTTCAATATCACCATGATTACTCTTTTTTTTTTAAAAAAAAAATTAATCAATATGATATATCGTCTATTTTTTCTATCTAATTATAATTATAATAGAATCAATTTATTTGGTCCATCTGAGATTGAAAGCTTTATAAAGAACAGGGTGAATTGTAAAAAATACAACAGCAGAAATGACCACCGCCAGAGAGTTAATAGCCAGTTGGGGTGATTGACTGCAGCTTGAAAGCAACAAAAATCAATTCCAGCCACTGCAAATTGATTGTCTCTTTATTTCCTGAGAATGAAGATCACAAAAAATAAAAAACCAAAACCCCACCAGACTGCTGTATCATGCTGTTTCTCATTTATGTACAATTTCTCCCACAAATTGTATTATCATTTCTCCCGACAAAAAATTGAGAGTTTCTCCAGAATGCTCTTCTTTACAGACCAAAGCAGATCTCCACCAAGAATCACATCTTTTTACGGGGTCGTGAAGACCAATTTTGGGGCATTAGAGATTTCAGTTTGTGATTCCTTTACATGGGGCGAGAGAGAGCAGGAAATCCATTCTTTTTGGACACATAATCCTTAACGAGAACTTTTCTCATTCCTTCAGTATCTGCAGAATATGCTTCACATACACGGATGTTGAATCCACCCCTCACCTACAAGCCTTCTGCCCACTGACAAGTTGAATCGTATGTTAATAGTTAAATCAATTCTTCACTTGTCCATGTAACTTATCAAGAGTCCGCCACGTTACCGCATCAGGGGTCAACCCATTCTTTTGCATTTCTCCTGCAATTTGGTAAGCTTCTCTTTTCATACCTAAGCTGCAAGCTCTGTCAATCACAATGTTATAGCTTACAATATTAGGATTGACCCCAGAATCTACCAATTCATAAAGGAAATGTATGGCCTCATTCAAATGGCCTGAGCGGGAAAGTCCTTTGAGAATGGCTGCATAAACAAAATCATCATGGATTTTTGACGGCCAAATAACCTCATCCCAGAACTTCTTAGCCCCATCTATTTGGCCAGACTCGCATAATCCCTCGACTATTATACTGTAAGTTTGACTATTGGCAGCTACACCATCAGTTATCATTTCATCAAAAACCGCCACTGCCTCATTTGTTAACTGAAGTTTAAACAAACCACGAAGAATTGCATTGTATGTCACAACACCGGGAGTGATACCCTTTTCAAGCATTTGAAGCAATAAATTGCGAGCTTCTTGACTTCTTCCAACATTTAATAAACCACTTATGATGGAAGTGAAGGTCACAGCATCAGGGGCAGAAAATTTCCCCGTCATCATATCATTTAGCACCTTCAAAGCTTCTTCAACTCTTCCCATCTTGCAAAACCCATTAATAACTGTGTTGAGAGTGATCACATCAGGCTGACAATTAGTTTGTAGCATAGAAACAAGCACATTCAAAAGCTCAGTTGGATTATTCATGAGACAAAGAGCTCTTAAATATATATTGTAAATCCTAGTTCTATTCATCCCTTCCTTGTTCAACATAACTTTTAAAACTTCCCTTGCCTTGTCAAGATCCATTGCTTGACAAAGTGCTTCTACCAGAACCTTGTAAGTATACTCAGACAGCAAGTAACCAAATCCAACCCCTTCCTCTAACAACTGATAAGCTCTCATGCAACCCCCTTCCTTACAAAGCCCATGTATGATTGAATTATATGACACTATACTTGGTGTAAACCCTTTTTTCCTCATTATATAAACAACCCTGGAAGCACCATGGCTCCTCCCAACCTTACAAAGGGAATCAATCAAATGCCCATAAGCAAAGTCCACATTCACCCAATTTCCTTGTGGCATTTCCTCGGCAATCATAAAAACCTCATTAAAAAGCCCTTCTCTACACAAACAATCAACAAGATGAGCAAAAGCGGCACTATTCACTGACTGATCCTCTTCATATCTCATTCTCTGAAAGAGCACGTGCATCAATTCTCTTCCACGTTCAATGTCTCTCTTTCTTAAAACTCCACGAATCAACAAACTATAAGACAGCGCATTAGGCACGACACCCCATTCAGGCATTTCATCGAACAGCTTATAAGCATCAGAGATTTCACCAATCTTACAATACCCATTAACCAAGGTAGTATAACTTACAATACTTGGACAGTGCCCTCTGTTAATCATGTCGTACAACATCCTATGCGCTACATTCGGCAGCGAGACCGAGCAAAACTGATCTATCAAACGGTTATAATTAATCAACGAAGGCACAAACTCAGGCTTAAATTCAATCAAACGATGAATAACATTCAATGTCCTAAATGGGTCTTTAGAGTGAAGCAAGCGAGCAACGAGTACATTACAAGTACGCTCATCAGGGACACAAAGGGAGGTTAAAAAGATGATAAGGCGTTGGTGGGCTTCATTGAAGCGGTTGGCATCACAGAGGCCGTGAATTATGCTGCTGAGATTGAGGGAGTCAGGGAGGTATCCACGGAGGCGGAGATGGTCAAGAAGGCGGAGGGCTTCATCAACGTTGCGGTGTTTGGTGCAGAGGTCATGGATTTTTTTGGTCCAGTATGACCTGTTGGTTATGCAAATGCTTTGTTGTTGGTGGTTCAGTGCTTGTTCTTGGTGTTGTGGTTGGTTTTCTGGGTTTGTAGAGAGGAATGAGAGAGGTGAGAGTTTGGGTTTGAAAGGTATTGAGAGCTTCTTGAGTTTTGAGAGATCGGGGAGGAACATTGCTTTGGAGCATGCTTTTCTGAGAGTGACTAGGTTTTTAAGCGCCAACTGCTTGATTAGTCAAAAACGAGTGGTCATATTCCAAATATATTTTTATTTAATCTTGTTATAACTATTTATAATAATTTTAATGATTTATATCTTTTACGAGAGAGAGAGAGAGAGATTTAAGACAAGATATTGAAGGTCATATTAGTAAAAAAAGTTTTTTTGCTATTTTTAAGAATAATTTTTAAATATATACACCATTTATTACTTTATGTTTTCAAAATTTTAAATTAACAGTTAAAATATCAGAAATAATTTTATATTATTTTTTTAATAATATTTTGAAGTAAAGAAAATTGAAATCAACACTCAATATTTTACATGGAAACTCTTTTTTTTTTTATTAGTAACGTGGGTGCCTGGAATAGTTTATGTACATCTTAACTAATTTTACGAGTTCTAAAGTTAACAACCATGTAAATCTCCAATGACCTTCAAAAAACTCAAATTCATAACCATTAAAGAACAAATCCAAGACCTGATCAATTAAACTTCTTCTCAAGAATTACATGGAAACCTCTTAATAAGACAATGTCTAAAACTCTTCATGGTGTAAAAGTTACAATTACAATATTTTTTTTTCTATAGAACACAATAACATCATTTGATAAAAATAAAAAATATATATATTCAATTTAAATAATTGAGCAAATCTTCAATTAATTTTTACATATTTAATTATGCCAATTTAAGATGGTGTTTGTTTTTGCAATGACACTATATTTTAAAAAAAATATTTTTTTGCTTTAAATTGTTCTTATTTTTTAATTATTTTTGGATCATTTTGGTGTGATAATATTAAAAATAATTTTTTAAAAATAAAAAATATTATTTTTTATGTATTTTCAAGTGGAGAATATTTTAAAAAGTAAATGCTACCGTATTATCGAACACTATTTAAATTTTAAATAAAAATATAGCTTTCTATCAAAACGATAAAACTTTGGCATGATTATATATATAATTGAAGACTAAGGTAGTGTGCAATTCATTCGTCAAAGTCTGTAGTTTGAATGAAAGGATTAATTGAAAATAAAATATTTATTTAATATCTAGATAAATATAATTAAGAATTAATTAAAAACTCATCTCTTGAAGATGAATTAAATAAAAATGAAAACAAAGAAGGAAGTAATTGATTTGAGCTGCACATCTAGCTGTCCAAGCTTGCCTAACTGCATGCATTTGCATGAAATGTGTACGAAGATGGAAGAGAATGCAACGAGTTCGTGGGAGGGCTACTGCTTCATTTTGTAGCTGTTAACACAAACCTCTGAGTAAATTTGCCGTTCAAACATCTTCAACTGTGGGATTAATTAGCTCCTCCATGTTTAATTTGGTATGCAACAATGGAAATCAACAATTCCTGCAAGTTAAAGAGCAAAGAGGGAATTCTTGAAGAATCATTTGAAAAAATAATGAACGTCTCGTTCACTGATTTGATTCGATTTTGGCAGTGGAAACGTTTTGAAACCAAGCTCCTCTATCTCCTGCAAATTTAGAAATTCATTTAGCAGTAGAGGAATTTGTGAAAATATGCACAAGAAGCAGGATAGTTTAATTACCTCTCTCGGCTCTCGTCCCAGTACCTTCCTTTTCCATCCTCCCCATGATATCAGTCTTTTAGAAGACGGCATTGATCATCGATAGCGAGTTCCTCCAGTTGAGTAGCCTGTCGAGGCCATACGGTAGCCTTTCAAGCTTCCTACAACCACTGAGGTCTAAATTTCGCAGATATTAATGCTGTTTCCAAATTTCTTCAGGCAGCCTTTCAAGCTCCCAGCCACCACAGAGGTACGAAGTTAGCAGATTGTGCGCGCAACCTCTTAAACCTATCAAGTGGTGTACACCTTATTTTCAGAATTGTCTCTCCTCGTTTGTTTGGTTTTGGAATACCAGGCATTTCTTAGGATTCATTTATTTGCCGGAAAGAATTGTTTTTCGAAAGTGATTTTTTTGGAAAATAAATTTTTTGAAAGTAAATTATTTTTTAATATTTGATAGTATTATAGAAAATAATTTGAAAAACACTTTTCAGTGTTTGTTTTTGAAAAGTGATTTTTTTAGAAAATAAATTTCTTGAAAGTGAATTATTTTTCAATATTTGATAATATTATAGAAAATAATTTAAAAAATACTTTTCAGTGTTTGTTTTTGAAAAGTGATTTTTTAAAAAAATAAATTTCTTGAAAGTGAATTATTTTTTTGGCTAATGTAATGATGTATTGCTTCTCACAAAGGCTCATATAAATTCCCAGATTAGACTTATCTCAAGCATCCTCTCTGTTTCTTGTAGGGCATCTGGGCTTAAGGTAAGCTATGAGAAGTCTAGAGCAATGTGCTCTAGAAACGTGAATAGAATGAAGAGGAATAAATTCATTCAAATTTATATTGCATTTCAATCAAAACCTAAAAAATAATTGAAAAAAAAAACCAATAACCTGGGTTAAAAAGTATTAGACCTGCATTTGTGGCCTTCTTTATTATTATTTTTTTAAAATAGATAATATATCATTTGTTTTTAAATTTTTTTTTTTAAAAAATAAACATCGTATCATCTATTGCCTAGACTCCTGCCATTAAAAAAACAAGTCAAAAAGCTAAGCTAGAGTTTTTTGGAACTAAAATAATATTTTTCCATCTATTTTCATATAACTATAATGATACATCATTACACCTTAAAAATTCAAATAAATCAATTTATAGCCTCATCAAAACCCCTAAAATGATAAAAAAAAACATAAAATTAAACCAATTAAAAATTTCTTTCTTAACGTTGGTATATTGTTTTTTGGTGACATGAGAAATAAAAAAAAAATACCTAAATGACACTCCTCTAATCAAGATGAAATCATTTAAATTGAATTTGACTATTTTTGTCTCTAAAACTTGGTCGATCGACAACTTTTTCTATTCTACACCATTTTTTGATGACTCTTTCTCCTTACAAATTTGAGGGACTGAAACATCAAAATCTTAATAAATAGGAAAAAAATGAAATGAAAAAAAATCTAAGTTAAATCGGGTTAACCTATTAACCCTATGACCATGGACACAAAATTAAAATAACCCCAAAAAAAGAAAATTAAAACACGACAACCAATTTCAAATAAAAAAATAAATTGTTAATATTTCTTTTCAAGTTTATTAAAATAATAAGGAACAAATCTTACAAATTAAAAAGTTGAATGAGAATAAAATTGAAAAAAAAATCTAATTTCATCAATTATCTCAAATAAAATAAATAACAATCAAAATAATAGATATCAAATCTAACAGATAAAAAAGTTGAAAGATGATAAAATTAAAACAAATTAAAATTTCATAAATTATTTCGAATAAAATAAATAAAAATCAAAAGAATGAGGACCAAATCTGGATAAATAAAAAATTTCAATTAAAATAAAATAATAAGAGAAAAGCAAATAACAATCATAACAATGAGGACCAAAGTTGATCTAAAATCAAATTAAATCAAATAGGGATAAAATTTAAAAAAAAAGATTCAAAACAAAATATATAACAATTAAATATTTGAAGATCAAATTTGATATAATCAGCAAATAACATGACATTTCTAAATTTTTTACAATTTCTGGAAAGTGTTTTCCACCTAAAATAAAAGGAAAATATTTTTCTGGAAACCAAACTAATTTTTTCTTTGATTGGAAAGTGTTTTCCGTTGACCAACTTTTCTAATGACAAACAAACACAGGAAAGTTTAGAAAGTGATTTCCAGAAAACTATTTTCTGTGAAACAAACGGGGTCTTAAATGACAACAACAAGATAAAGAAGTCCTAAGGAGAGAAAGTGAAGAGCTAAAACTAGAAATCAGCAAAAAAAGTCAAGAGTGTGTTTGGTATTGCGGTAGCTGTTGTGGTTATGATTGAAAAAAGTTGTTTTATAAAAAGTAATTTTAATTGAGGTTGGTTTGGAAAAAATAAATGTTTGGTTAAAACTGCGGTTGAAATTGAGGTTGAACAAAAAGTAGTTTATTGTGTTTGGTTAAGAATGCTTTTGAAATTGAGGTTATAAAATAATTTAAAAAAAACATATTAATATTTATGGTTTTTAATTTAAATATTGTAGATTTAACTATTGCCATTGCATCATGAAATAAATCATACTTTATATAAAAAATTTTATTGTTCCATTAAATTATCTACAATTCCATTACATACAAAATTCATCCGACAAGAACTACAGTTTCCATGATTTTTTGAGCGTGCAATAAAATTAGGTAAAATATTATTAGGAATAAAATTGAGATTACAGTACGAATAAATTTAATTTATCTTAAACTAATTTTTTTAAAAAACAAAAAAAAAATTATTGTTCACGTTCACGTGAACAGTACGAGTAAAATCAATTAATTGCACTGGTTTTTCAAAAAAAAACTGTTCACTAAAATGAACAGTACGACAGTGGAGGCATGCTGCACTGTTCATTGAATAGTGCAGCATGGTGCAGCCGCAAGAAGCAGCTCCTACCTGCTTTCCTTTTCCATGCATTTCAAATGCTAAATTTGGTGGATCCATGAATAGTAACTGTGGTTTTTTTTGTAACCAAATGTTATTGCATCTGCGTTTAAAGAAAACACGGACGCAAACAAACACTGTCAAAGACTCCTTAAATGAATCTCAAATCTCTCAAACTCCATATCTGAATGCATATGTAAAGGTTACACCCTCCAATGCCATTCCTTGCTCCGCATCATACATTGTACTGTCGAGATCTGTGAGGTTATGAATTATACTATTCCAAGTGGTTTTCTAGTGCTTTTAAGTGTTTGAGCAATCGATCGCGATCTTTTAGTCTGGGAAGACCTATTATCATTCAAACCAAATGAAAAAATAACATTATTAATTTTTAAATACCATTGATGGAAAGTTTGTTTTAGTCCATATATAGATTTTTTAAGTCTACAAACCAAGCGATTGTTCCCCTCTAAAATGAAATCTTCTGATTGTTTCATGTAAACCTCTTCCTTCAAGTCTCAATTGAGAAATGTCATTTTCACATTCATTTGATGCAGCTTCATATCAAAATGAGCTACTAATGCCATAAATATTCAAAATCAATTCGTTCTTGAAACAGGAGATAAAGTATCATGATGATTAATTCTTTTTTGTTGAGTGAATTCTTTGGCTACAAGTCTAGCCTTATAGACATTTCAATATTGCCTAAAAAGTTTCTTTTGATTTTAAAAACCCATTTACAATGAATGAACTTTCTATTTTTAGAAATTTCAAAAAGATTTTAAACTTCGTTATTAGAAATTGAATCCTACTCATCCTTAATAGCAATATACCATAATGTGATTTATTTTCATTTATAGTATGGGAAAATATAATAGGGTCATCCTTAGCACTAATATCCATGTTAGATTCTTGTAGGTACATAATATAATTTGAAGAAATTATATATTTCCTAACTCTTAAAGATGTTCTCAATGTTGCATCAATATCTCTACCTTGAGAATGCATAGTAACTAGATCTATAGGAATATCCTCATGATGTTATGGCTCTTCAATGATTTGTTATTCTTGAGTTATCAAATTTCGGTAATTATCATGAAACATAACTAATTTATATGAACATGTAAGAGCATATTTAAAACTACTATCCTCTTACAAAACTAAGTTTCAAAGTTGGCTACTCCTACTAATCTCATCATTCTCAAGGAACCTTGCATTTATAGATTCCACAATTCTCGTCACACAAGATAGATAATAAAATTTTTCTTTAAACTTTTTTATATTACCAATTAAATATCCGTGAAATGTTCTCAAGTCAAATTTTATTTTTAATGGATTCTAGACTCTAACTTTAGTTAATCAACCTCATACATGTATATATGCCTTAAACTAAGATTCCAACCTTTCTAAATCTCAAATGTGTTTTGTGAACCATCTTGGTTAGAACCCTATTTAGTGCACATGTCATAATTTTTATAGCTTTACTTCACAAAGGTAATAGGAGATCAGAGTTACTAATCATACTCCTCACCATATCCATCAATGTTTGGTTTCTCCTTTTAGCTATACCATTTTGAGATGGTGAGTCTAACATTGTTTATTATGTCACAATACCTTGTTACTTAAAAAACCTTACAAATGAATCTAGCAATTATCTTATTTTAATGTACCTGTCATAATATTCACCACCTCTATCTAACCTTATAATTTTGATTTGATTGTCTAATTGTTTCTCTACTTCTTTTTTACGAACCTTAAAAGCATCTAATAATTCACTTTTATCTTAAGTAAATAGAGATACACATATCATGTATAGTAATTAATAAAGGTAATGAAATATTTTTTATCATTAAATCATCAATCATAAGAACTTGAAATATTAGTATGTATATTTAATACAAGATCAGAAGTCCTCGTGCACCTTTTTTGTACTTGTTAGTTTTCTTTACTTTAATGCAATCTACACAAGAACTAAAATCAGTAAAGTCAAAAGCCTCAATGACTCCATCATTTACCAATCTTTTAATTCTATCAATAAAGATATGACCGAATCTTTTATGCCATAACATGAAGGATCTCTCATTTATAACATCATGAATTTGAAATGATTCTTCCTCCATATACTAGGCATTTAAGATTCAACAGTTATTGTATTACTATTTTAAATTATTTGTTAATTTATTCTTTTGTTAAAAAAAGTAAGTAAAATATTTATGTAATTTAATAAAAAAAAAACATAAAGTTGACTGAAATAATGGTAAGCTAAAATCACAATGAAAAAATCATTAGGTGCTATGGCAATTGTTGTATCACTACCTAGTTAGGTAGCTTAACTTTGTCTTTGCTTGTAGTTAGTTTCTTTGTTATTTTGGGTTTAAATCTCTTTTTCTACCCTATGAACTTTTTCTTATAATGTTGTTCCATTTATCCAATGTACGCATAAAAAAAAATAACAAGTTTATATAAGCATTTACACTTTGAATTTAAATTCAAAAGAAATTTTATTATCATTAATTTTTTTTATGATAATCAAGATAACATGTAATAAGATGAAAGCTAGAGTTATTGCGACAATGACATAAAAAAAAGAGTTCAGTATAAATTAAATGAAAAAAAACAAATGTAAATATAATTTAATTGGACAACATTAGAATACCCTCTTAGCCTCTATACAAATTCATGCATGTATATTTGAAATTAAGATTGTTAATATTCGACCACAACACCAAGCGGTGTAGAACAAGTTAGAAATTAACTGACCAATTGAAAAATTTATCCTGAAATATAAGATTATTCCAGCACAACCAAATTCCCCAACAAATATCATAGGCAAGTATAAGGATTGCCTGATTTTAAGTCTCTCTTTGAACAAAAACTTCCACTGAAACAAAGCCCGATCAATGGTATATGGCATGCACAATTGAAAACCTAATAATTTTAAAATTTTACTCTAAAATTTCCAAGACTGAATATGTAAAAGAAGATGATTTGAAGTCTCCAAATGATCAGCATTGCAAAAAGAACGGGAAGCATTCCTATAAACAAGCTAGTTTCTACGAACTAACACATCTCTACTATAAATACTATCATATAGTAGAAGCCATATGAAGACTTCAATCTTTGGAGGAACAAGACCATCCCAACATAAAAAAGAGTAAGGAAACAGGCCTGAAAACATGACCCTGTTATGAATTAAACTTTCAGACCTAACCGTGTATGTTCTAGACTTGTCAGCCACTCAGTGTTGGACACATCAACATTAGGAGTCAAGATTATCCCCTCAAGATCAACCATGAGATGACCTAGGATGGGAAGCTTATAATCTCGCAGATTTCCAATCCAATTGAGATTTGCGGTACCATAGCATTACTAAGAACATCGACAATTATGATAGGTCCCTGTCAGATCACAATGAAAAACACATAATAACTTGACTTTCTTTGAGTGAAAGACAACCACAAGTTTGAATAAAATTCTACACGTCCCTTTGGTATTCCAAATGAACTCCTTAAATATAGTTTCTTTACATCAACTAAATAGCTAAACTGACTCCTAGACTTCAGCTAGTTAAAACCATGACTTAGCTATTATTCTGGAGGTGACTAACCACCTATGACCAAACAAACAAATTCAAAACAATAAATTAGAAAAGAACAATGCAATCTTAAGCTAAAAACTTGGGATTTTTTTTCAAGACCCTGGAGGATCTTCTCGGTATATCAATACTCCCTCCCACAAGTGAAACCTTGTCCTCAAGGTGCAATGCAGGAAATTGTTGTTTGAGCAGTTGTGTATCCTTCCAGGTAGCATCTTTTACAGGCAAACTCTTTCACTGCACCAAACTTTCCTTAATAAACTTGGTACCATGCTTTATCCATCTTGTATCGACCACCTGCTTAGGTTCAACTTGGATTTGTCCTTCGTTCAAAATTGGTGGTAGGTTAACAACCGCAGGCAGAGAAGTACCCACATATTTTTTTAGGAGAGAAATATGAAACACTAGGTGAATTTTAGCTTCAGGTGGTAAACTGAGACGATATGCTACCTTGCCCAATCTCTGCTAAACTGGAAATGGGCCGTAAAATTATTAGCAAGTTTTTGATGCGAACGTTTGAACACAGAATGTTAGCGGTAGAGGTGTAGTTTAAGTAGCACCAACTCTCCTACATGAAACTCCACTTCTCGTCACATTCAATCAGCCACATGTTTCATTCTAGTGGCGGCAAGCTCTAAATTCATTTTCAATTGCTGTAGTACTTCATCCCGATTAAGAAGACTTTAATCGACCTCATTAACACGAGACAACCCATCTGTATAATGAGGAATTGATGGAGGGAGGCGACCATATAAGGCTTGGAATGGTGTCATCCCAGTTACATACCAATACTTGACTCATGGCAGATAGCTATACCATTTACGAGGCCATTGATGGACGAAACATCACAAATATTGTTCTAGACAATGGTTCACCACCTCTATTTGTCCATCCGTCTGAGGATGATAAGCTGAACTTAGCTTCAACTTAGTTCCTGACATAGTAAAAAAATCCTGCCAAAATTTGCTTACAAAAATGGGGTCTCTATCACTGATGATGGATTTTGGCATTCCATGAAGTTTAATAACATTTTCCACAAACTTGGCAGCAATACTTTTCGCAGAGTAAGGATGAGATAAAGCAATGAAATGAGCGTACTTACTCAGTCGATCCACAACCACCATGATGTTATCCTTGCTATGTGAAGATGGCAATCCTTCGATAAAATCTAAAGAGATGTCATCCCAAACGAGACAAGGAATTGGGAGTGGTTGGAGCAATCCAGCTGGTGCCAGTGTCTCAGACTTGGTTTTTTGGCAGGTTATATAGTGTTGAATGTAATTTTGGACATGTTTGTGTATAAAAGGCTAATAAAATTGCTAAGCTTGTCTCTTGAAAGTTCACAAAACTCCAGAATGTCTCGTCACCTTACTGTCATGAAACTCGTGGAGAAGTTGATCCCGTAATGCAAGTGGAACCACCACCCTTTGCTTGTAAAAGCACAACCCATTCTTTACTACATAGTTGCTAGTTGGATCATTTGCTGCCCGCTGGAATATTGTTTACATGTACAAATCAATTTCTATTGCCTTGCGAATGTCATCCCATAAAGAAACTTGTGAAATAAATATGGAGTTGAGTAGAGGACTACTGGAAGGCGAGACAAGGCATCTGTTGCTGAATTTTTTTTCCCTGGTAGATATATGATCTCATATTCATATCCAAGAAGCTTAGCGACCCGTTTTTGTTGCTCAGACGTGGCTACTCTTTGCTCCAAAAAATATTTGAGACTACGATGGTTGTTTAGAATGAAAAACTTCCGACCCAAGATGTATGGCCTCCAAGTCCAAATGGCCTCCACAATTGCTAACATCTCTTTGGCATAGATGGACCAGGTGCATTTAGTAACCCCCAAAGCTCGACTCATGTATGCAATTGGTCTCCCTTGCTAAGTCAGAACAACTCCAATTCCATCTCCAGAGGCATCAGTCTCGATGGTGAATGGCTCATTGAAATTTGGCATTGCAAGAATTGGTGTGGTTGTCATAGTTTGTTTGAGCATGGTAAATGCAACAACAACATCTGTATCCCATTTTAAATTCCTATTTTTGAGCAAATTGGTAAGTGGACGAGCGAGTACTCCATAATTCCGGATAAATTTCCTGTAATATCCTGTCAAGCCTAAAAAGCCATGCAATTCAGTAATATTAGTGGGTTGTGGCCATGCTACCATAGCCTCAATCTTCTTGCCATCTGTCTTGACACCATGATTTGTCACAATATGGCCCAAATACTTCAATTCTAGCTTACCAAAGTCACATTTGGTTGCTTTGATGAAGAAGCTGTGCTTCTTTAAAATCTCTAATGTTTTCTTCACATGAGTCAAATGCAATTCCCATGTAGGACTATAGACTAATATATCATCAAAGAAAACTAATATGAATTTTCGGAGGTAGGGACGAAAAATAGAGTTCATTATAGCTTGGAAAGTAGATGGAGCGTTACATAAGCCGAAAGGCATAACAAGATACTCAAAGTGGCCATTATATGTCCGAAATGCAGTTTTCAGAATGTCGGGAGCATGAACTCGTAGCTGGTGATAACCAGCGCGAAGATCCAGCTTAGTAAAATAGGTAGCACCGTACAACTCATCCAACATGTCGTTCATTGTTAGAATAGAAAATCAATCTTCAATCATAGCTACGTTTAATGCTCTGTAATCTATACAAAACCTCCAAGTATCATCTTTCTTTTTCACCAAAAGGACAGGGGATGAAAAAGGACTGGTGCTTGGTCGGATGATTCCTACATCCAGCATTATCTTCACTTGTTTCTCAATTTCTTCCTTTTGAAAATATGCATACCGATATGGTCGAACATTGATGGGTTGGGTGCCTTCCTTGAGAGGTATATGATGGTCGATTTCTCGTAATAGAGGCAATTGAGTGGGTTCTTAAAATACATCCTCAAACTCACTTAAAATTTGCTGCATATCTGGTTGAGTGTCAACCCAAGGCAATTCTTTCAAAGTTTGAACATATATAGCGAAAACCATTTGACCCTGTCGGTGCTCCTTTGCAATGGTCTCAAGTGAAGTAGCTTGAATGGGCCTTTGTATCCCTTGTAGTCTTCGTGCTTGATTCTCCCAGTTGAATTCCAACATCTCCAACCATTGTATTCCCAGTACCATGTCTAGACCTGTTAATGGCAAGGAATAGAAAGTAAGAGAGAATGCAATGCCTTGTAAATCTATTGGTACCTTCTCAAATCTCCCTTGACACAAGAGTCGCTCTTCATTGGCAACATGAATTGTGAAAGACTTCGTAGGAACCACTGGAAGCCACAATGTTCTAGCCACTTTATCACTCAAAAAATTATGTGTAGATCCACTATCGATTAACACCATCATTGGTTGGGACTTGATGGTGGCAGCTACTCGTATTGTCTGTGGAGATGCCCATCCTGTCAATGCATGTAAAGAACTTCAAGTTCATCTTTTCTGCTACCTTTTATTTCTGCCTCTTCCTCTTCACCTTGCACATCATCGTGACCTTCAATTAGAAGTAGTCTAGGCCTTTGGCATTTATGGCCCGGTGTGAATTGTTCATTGCAGTTGAAACATAGCCCCTGAGCTCTTCGTTTTTGCATCTCTTCCCAGCCCAATCGTTTAGGAGCTATCATTGTTCTTTGGTTGATCAGAGTGACAGTTGCTGGAGGGTGATTTGGTTGGATTGAGCGAACAAACCTCCTTTGTCGTGTAAGTTATTCATCTCTGGTTTTAGCTAAACTGATGGTCTTCTTTAATGTTTTTGGCTTAAACGTTCGTATTCCATCGACAACCTTTGGTTTTAATCCGCCTATGAAAGTTCCAACGAGAGCCTTATGAGCCCACCCATGTACCCGATTGCCCAATTTCTTGAATTCTCTTTGATAATCTCGAAGAGAACCGCTTTGTTTTATATGTGAGAGAGCCTCGTCAAAGTCTTCTCCATCTGGTGGACCGAATCGTGCCCACAACTCGTCTACAAACATAGTCCAAGTCACGATTCGATTTTCTTCCTTGTATGTTCGATTCATCCATTGCCACCACTGGTTTGCTTCTCCTTCCATGTGGAAAGCTGCCAAGCACACCTTTTAATCTTCGGGAGTTCTTTGAAATTCAAAATACTGTGCTACTCTATTGAACCACTCCGTAGGATCATCCCCTGCAAATCGAGGAAACTCGTTTTTTGCTCGAAGAATAGGTATGTTCAGACAAGAACTTTCTATCTCATCAGGTTGATAGTGAGATATGTGTCGCTGTTTCACCGAGGTCGAGGAATGAATTGCCTTTGAGGAGAGAACAACATTATATAAAGCTTTTAAAGACTTCTCAAGCTGTTGTATACATTCATTCCAAGTCCAAGTCGCTGCACCTCATCTTGTAAACCTCCCACTCCCTGCTCTAATATTTCAATACACTTTTTGTTGGTTGTCATTAATACTCTGATACCAATGATAGGTCTCTGTCAGATCACAATGAAAAACACACAGTAACTTGACTTTTTTTGGGTGAAAGACAACCACAAGTTTGAATAAAATTCTGCACGTCCCTTTGGTATTCCAAATAAACTCCTTAAATAGAGTTTCTTTACATCAACTAAATAGCTAAACTGACTCATAAACTTCAGCTAGTCAAGACCATGACTTAGCTATTATTCTGGAGGTGACTAACCACCTATGACCAAGCAAATAAATTCAAAACAATAAATTAAAAAAGAACAATGCAATCTTAAGCTAAAAACTTGGGATTTTTTTTCAAGACCCTGGAGGATCTTCTCGGTGTATCATTATTGAGCCTTGATTAGCTAACAAATAATACATTGATGAAGCCATTGATCTGATCAAAAATGAATATTCCTCTCATTCCCAACTTTAAACTGAATAACACTCTTCATTGTAAGTTGAAATTCATTATTGCAATTTATAGTTGAGTAAATACCTTGCCATATATTTGATAAGGAAGAGGAAAAAAACCAGAAGACTATTCTCAAAACATGGATTGTATTTCTTGGTAACCATCTCCTGCCACCCATCTGAATTCTGATCCTAAAGCCTCCATAACGATTTAAACAAAAGCACCTTATTCTTGCCCTGTAAAGAGTCGAAGCCGAAACCACCCGAGCCTTTTCCTTCACTATTTGACTTCAAGAAACTTTGTTTATTTTTCTAGTATCAGAGGAACCACTCCATAGAAATGTTCTTTGAATGGAATTAATTAGTCTTATTACACCTTTTTGGCATGAGAAAGATGGACATAAAGTATATAGGCAAGGAAGACATAATGGTTTTTATCATACAGATTCTACCAGCCAAACCAAGCACTCTTTCTTTCCACAACCGTAGTCGTTTCTGAATATTTGAAATGATAGGTTTCCAAGTAGAGATACGTCTAGGATTTGCTCCAAGTGGTAAACTAAGATATATGAATGGTAAAAAGTCCCATCTACAAAATATTTCATTTCTCATGCCAACAATATAAGCACCATCCAAGTTTATCCCCACCAATGAACTCTCAGAAAAATCCACCTTCAAACCAGAGCACAAATCAAACCACTTTAGAATCCGCTTTACATGCAATAAAGAATGATAATAATTAGGAATGAAAATCAGAGTATCATCCATATACTGTAGATGACTGATATAGTCTCCATAACTATACTCAATGCCTCTATAATATGAAAAGGTCGAAGCTCTCTGATAGAAGACTGATAAATCTTTAACAACTAAGAAAGAGGATCACCTTGTTTCAGACCTCATTTGGTACTAATAACGGCTCAGGATTGCAAGTCAGGAATGAGATAAACATGCTTTGATCAATAACCTTTATTTGGACCCAAATCACATATAAATCATAACATCTTATAAATACTCCCAAGAAATAGAGTCAGATACCTTATGAAAATCAATTTTGAAGATATATCCATGTTTACCACTTCTATTCAGGTTGTGAATAACTTCATTGGCTATTACAAACTCATCAAGAATATGCCTACGTACCTAATATAAATTTTGTTTGGTTGAAGTTGATAACATCAGACTTAACTACCTTAAGCTTGGCTACTTTAGCAATAATTTTGTATAAGCCATTAATCAAGGTTAGAGGCCTGTAATCAGATAAACATGTTGGTTGTTTGCATTTATTAAATAAAGCCACATGTGCACTATTGATACCTTTAGGAAGTCTTTTAGTTTTGAAAAATCCATTCACTAACCTCGAAACATCAGATTCTATAAGTGTCCATGCCTTTTTTATAAAAAAACAAGAGTGAAACCATCCGATCCTAGAGCTTTCGAGCCATCACAGCTCCATATTGCTTGCTTGATCTCTTTTAAAGTCACATCCTGCTCCATCCATGCAAACAATTCAGGAGTAATTGATTTAAAGCCCGTGTTACCTATTACTGCCCGTGGAGATTTTTTGTCGTCAAAAAATCTTGGAAAAGAACATAACTGTTGACTCCTTTATTGCTTCTGGAGTTGTGTTCTCTTTGCCATTGTATCGGATAGTAGCAATTGAATTTCTAGATCTGTTGATTTTTGTTGCCAAGTGAAAGTATTTTGTATTCCTGTCACCCAGTTTACACCAAGTCTCCCTCGACTTATGCCTCCATATTGCTTCCATATTCTTACTGACCTCCCACTGTTCTGTAGTCAACTTATACAACTTTATACTTTTATTATCTGATAAGGCTTTATTCTCCTCTAAGGCCTCTAGATTCTGAATTTAACTTTGTGAATCCTTTAGTTTTTGTCCTTGATTACCATAAACATAATAATTCCAGCTTCTAATTTTTCTGGCCTTCATAATTTTCTGACAACTCTAAAATCACCTGGAAATTCTTTACAACAGTCATTCCATAATATTTTAAGGTCTGTCATAAAACTATGATTGTTAAGCCAGCAATTAAAAAACCAAAACGTTCTTCATCCCGAATTCCGAATAATCGACCCTAGTGTAAGCTGATAATGATCTAATAGACCTTTCGGGTACCTGGTTGGTGCCAAAGTTGGAAATTTCATATGACATGCTGCATTGGCAATTGCTATGTCTATATGACTCATGAAATTTCCACGAAACTAGGTAAAACGATGCTCATTCAGTGGGAATTCGATGAGGTTAGATTTCTGTTTAGGAAGCCATTTTTTTATCGCCTGAAGTTAAAGTTTCATTAAAACCAACTACAATAAACATCAGAACTGAAAAAGTAGCATGAAGTGTTTTCAACTCCAGCCACAAATATCTATGTGAGGCAATAGAATTAGCACCATAGACTCCGACAACAGCACATTTAAAACTGGTTTGAATATGCGAGCCAAATAAAGCTACCCACTGACCACCATACTCGATCGTCTTGGTCTTAAAATAAATATTATTCCACATTGCCAGAATCCCTCTTGACTTTCCTTCTGAATCTAAAGCATGCCAGGCAACATCATTAACATTCCATATGGAACTGACAAAACTATCTGAGCATATTTCCTTCTTAGTTTGAAGAAGAAAACAAACTTCAATATCATGCTGAGCAAACATCTTTTTAATGGACTCTCCTTTAATTTACCTAACATTCCTAATCCATAACAATTCCAAAAGAAAATCTTCATGTAAAGGAATAAAAAAACCTTACCAGAACATTGAAGCTACGTACCACCACTGTATTACTGAGTTGCTGCCCAATTTTCCTCCTCCCTGTCAACTGGTTCTCTAATCTCTGCTGCGAATATCTTCAAAGAGCCATTCAGTTTCCTCCTCTATCGTGTCACGAACCACAACAGGCTTATTATGTTCATCATTCGTAGCCACGATAGGACATAGATTGACACCCACAACGCATGTTTCTTTGTGTTTTGGTCCTGGACCTGCACCAATAATAACCGCAGTTTTATCTGGAACAGAAGAAGGCGTAGACCTCACCATTGCTGCATAGCTTCTAGAGTCTCTTTCTCTGATATTCACGTCGAAAACACTATGATTTTACCGTTGATTAATGGGTATTGCCCTCAACCTTGCAAGTTATGTTGATATCGTTCTACATGCTACGGTTTGATTCTCTTTACATGCCCTCGTGCATGCAAAGCGTTTGAGAAAATTCTTAAATTGAATTAATGATAAATTTCATGAAATAGAATTTAAGGTTATAATTATAACAAATTGAAAGAATAAAGTCCAAAATAAACAAAAGAGCGTTTTATATTTTTATGAGAAAAAATCATTTTGGTCCTTAAAGTTTAAATTTATATATTATTTAGTCCTTATTTTAGAATTTTATGTTTCATTCCATAACTTTATTTTTTCATTATTTTAGACCTTAAAAATTGAAAGATTAAGAGAAAAAATCACCAAAAAGAGAGAGAGAGAGAGAGAAAGTTCTCAGGTGACCAAATTTATTTTTCATTTAATTTAAATTTTTAGTTTGTAGGGATATTTCTTTCAATTGCTTCAAATAAACAGTTGACAATAAACAAATATCAACAAAAAAGGAATCACCTGAGCAGAGCAACCAGACTCGTCGGTTTTCAATGGTGCCAAAGCACCAGAAACATCATGGTCGGTACCAATAACCCAAATTTGTAGTCTCAGATTCATTAGGTAAAGGAAAAGGGAGAGAGTATTATCAGTTTTTTAAAGGAATAGGTGTCGGAGAGGTCTTAGAACAGGAAGAGGTTATATCAAAGAACAAGAACATGAATATTGTTGCTAATCACAGCCCAATTCCCCAGCCACCCACGCAAACAAGCAGAGAGCATCATTGAGTCAATTCTCTAAGAACATGACTAAGATTTGCAGGTTATTTCAAAAACCAATCTTCTGTGAAAAACCTCCTTTTTAGACCCACGCCACAAGGAAATTTCAGAAAATTTAACATGCAAAAGCCCTTCTATGCAGACATCCTACATTGAAAAGTGCTAGCTGGGCCTAATTTAATCCAGTACTGCTCATTTGAGATGAATCTCGTAAATATGTTCAAGAAAAGAAATAGTAAAGCTGATAAAGGCTGCATGATTCAATAAATGTTCATATCTTGTAGTTGTGATGGATTCTATTTCCAACTTGAAACCAATTACGATCTGCAACTGAAGATTCAAACTGCACCAATTGATGAACATCATCAAGACCAAAAAGAACCCTTCTAGAGCATAGCCTGTGACTTTATCTCGTCCATTCCTCCATGGAAACCCCTGTTTTTGTCTCTCCATTAATCTCTGTGAAAGAAGTTCACGTAGAAAAACCATAGCATGCTTTTCAGATGCTACACTCACATGTGTAATAAAGCTATAGCTAAAATGACAACCTATCTTTCCATAGACTGCTCTAGCTATCGCTGCCTTGCCACCAATCCCACGGTTCCCTAAAATTGAAAAAATCATTCATCTGCGGAAAAACAACCCCATTTCTTCCGTGTACACTGTTTTTTTGTAATTTTAACACAGTTAAATAAAAGTTTTGAAAAAACCGCGTCATTTTTTGAATTTTGTTTTACTTGAAATTATTGTTATTTAATGTTTTTAAATCTTTTGATATGTTAATATTAAAATTAATTTTTTAAAAATAAAAAAAATTATTTTAATGATTTAAAAAACACTAGTTTCCAGGTTCCCTTGCAATTGAAAAAATTATTCAAATGCTAAAAACAATCCCATTTCCTCCAGACATGAATTTTCACTTCCACCTAAATCCTTGGCTAGATTTAAGTCTGAAATTTCATTTTCACAATATGCTCAGTATCTCTTCACAATGCCTTGAATAAACGCAAATGACATTGATGCATATCTAATAATTGGTGATTTTCTGTGTAAAGATTATCAGGTTATTAGTGAAGATATCAAGACAAGCATTCAAGACCTTCAGAGAAAAAGCTCCAGTGAATTTGTATACCTCAAAAATTCATCTATACAACTCATCAAGGTCGACTCAAACTGCAAAACATCTTGGGAAACGCACTTGTATACTTATATCCATGGAAAACTTACCCAGATCTCCTTCCAGAAAATCTCATGGAAAACATAATGAAAATCTACAACGTTCTTAATCTTAGCTCACGCCTCATGGCCTCATTATGCAAGTTGTCAGTTTTTTATCTCTCCACATCACACTCTTCAGTTTTCCTTAATTTAATAGCAGGGGACTGAATGTTCACATGGGGTTCTCAAAAAAAAAAAAAAAATTATGTATCTAGCAAGAATCAACCCCTGTTTGTTTTTGCAATCTCTCATGTCTAACCAAGGACTGTGTATCCATTCTAATCAGTGGCAGGAATCGTACAACACAGGACTTATTTCTCTTATAATGTTTTAGTGTTTCAGCTTGTTGACATCATGGCCCAATGATGGGAAAGAATGCAGCCGAAGCAAATGCCTGCATGAACATTGCATGAAATAATTACCCAGATCTCCTTCTAGCAAATCTCATGGAAAACACATTGAAAAGATACAAAAGCAACGACCTTTTTAGCAGCTGCTCGACTTCTAGCAAATTTCTCCTTCTACTATTTATCTCCTTGGCAAACCAGTCGTGCAAGATTAGCAGCTGCAGATGCGTTCTGTGATTTGGGAGATTGTTGCAGATGCTTTCGGTGATTTGGGGGAGATGAGGGTATTTATGTCAAATGACTTAATGAGAAGCAAATTTCTCACCTAGGGGAAAAACTACAATTCGCTGCTTTTGAATCTAAGAAAATGGAAATAAAAAAGAGTTTTGAATTCAATTTTTATGATGGGGGTGATTGCCAAATATGATAAATTGGACAATTAGTATACAAAATTAAAAAAATTGATGAATTGATAAATGATAAATTTTTTTAATAAAATAGTATAATTTAATTATATCACTCTTCAGTCTTCATAAACACAACATTATTAAACTTGAATTGTGTTATTGTTTTTTTTATAGGTCAACTAATTTAAAAAATAATATGAAAATTTTAAAATTATCAAAATTAGAGATCCTCGGTAAATATTTTTTATATTTAAAGATTTGACAGTTCTTATAAAGACACAGTTATTATAATAAGAAAAACAAATTCTAAAAACTCATGTAAAAATTTAAGTGCAATTTAATGTATGGTCTTTTTAAACTGTTATTTTAGTATGACATAACCAAATCTCCTCTTGAATCTAAACCTATCTTAATGGTCTAATAATGCATCTACTAAATTATCCACATAATTTGTTTAAAGTAAATTTTTATTTAATTATAATATAAATTACATATTAATACATGAACAATAACTTTTTAAGATTTTAATCAAAATCTATTTTATAGTTTGCAAATTATCCAAAGATAAATATCTTGATTTATAAAATATATTTGAAAAAAAAAACTTTATATTATCATTTTCTTTTTTATTTTTATTTCATAACATTGAAGAATCAATTATGTATTTCATTCATATTGATAATGTTTTTCCAATGTCGGCAATCCAGAAAAATAAAAACAAAATGAAGCCAAAACATGCATAAGCTCAAAATAAATCATGTCTAACTCAAGGAAGATCATTACCGTATATTATTAATTATATAACATAATTAAGTATCTATTAGAATTTAGAAAGGTACTTCAATGGAACACCATGACCACGTAAACTTGTTTTTTAAAATATTTTTTATTTTAAAAAATATTAAATTAAATATTTTTCTTGTTTTTCAATAGTTTTATATATTAATGTTACAAATAAAAAAAAATATATGTAATTTTAATGAAAAAGTACTCTTTATAAAAATACATCAAACCGATTACACTCTGAATAAATACTAGCACTACATTATATAATAACCCGAAACAAACTCTCCTACTTGAATAGGATCAGCCACTGATACCTCACTCTCATCAGTGTTGATTAGGACAGAAAGTGACCAAATAATTTCCACGAGTGCAGGTTGCAATGCTAGTAGGGTCATCATAAGCATAAGAGTAGGCCTTCGGACAAGCTGCCTTGAAGATCCTCGAATAAGCAGTTGGCTTGCAAGCTTGTGGGGTTCCAAAGCTACCAGTACAGCAATACCTCGGGGAATTGAAAGCAGAGCAAGCACTCTTACAAGCCACGACCCTGTTGTTGTCTTTTGACCTGACTTGTAACCCCACAGGGCACATCATGTTCAAGTCACGAACACACCCTGCATAGCTGCACTTGCCTGAGCCTTTAAATGGAGTTATTGAGATTGCAAGATTGTAGCCATCAACAAGGCTAACATCATAGAAATCTTGTTCATTGCCTAGGGTGATTTCTGCTAGTGTGGCAGGTGGGGTGCCTCCAATGCCATTGCAAAAGAGGGAGCCTCCACAGTCTCCAGTAGCACAGTGGCCGCGCCCAGAGGCGTCAAAGGAGCAGCCATGGCGACCCCACAATCGGCCTGACCAGAGTGGTGGGAGGTTGAGGGTGTAGGCCTTGTTGGGTGGGAGCTTGAACCCTCCACGGGCTAACACGGGCCTTCCTGCACTTGGTTGGACGCCTGGCCACACTGGATGGGTGCACTTGTTGTGAAGTGTTATTGTTGTTGATGAGACCTCTGCATTATGTAGAAAAAAAATAATAACAATTAGAATGTTAATAATAATCAGCAATTAAGAAACTGATATATTATATATTTGCTCATAGGAAGCTGTGTTTAGAGGCAATGTGGTATGGTCTAGGCCAAACTAAACAACAGCACATGAAAATATAGGAAATTTTAAAAAAGACTAGATCTTTACCTCTGCCTAAGAAAACCTGCAAAAAAAGGACTCAAAAGCGAAGAGGGCACGAGTTAGTACCTGAAATGTGGGAGAATATAAGAGTGAAGAGAGTGAGAGTGAGCAGAGATCTCAGCATTGCTGCCATGGTGAGAAACTGAGAAGCTAGCGAACACCACACAATGGATTTGAGGTTGAGGATAGCTAAGCAGAAAGAATCCTCTCTCTCCTCTTTCCAAGAGCTTCCCGTTAGTAGGGTTTTTATAGGGAAAAAAAATGTGAGGGTACAGTAAAGAAGTGGAATAAAGTCAGTAGAGTTACTGCCGCTTGATTATTTTGAAAAGCCAATAAAGTTTGTTCCGACAGTTTTGAAAACTTTTGAAAATTTGATTCATTTAAAATTATTTTTTTATAATTTTAAATTGTTTTAATATATTAACATTAAAAATAAATTTTATAAAATAAAAAAAATATTATTTTAATATATTTTCAAATAAAAAATATTTTTTTAAACAATTTATATCATTATCTTAAATACTTTTAAAATAGAGATCAATCAAATTAATTTGATTGAGGTCAGACTTATATAAGTGAAAAACTTTAATTTTTAGATACATAAGTTTTAGATTTTTTTTTAAAATTAACATAATTTGATAAAATATGCTAACAAACTAGCATGTATTAAAAAAATATTTAAAAAATAACACAACGTAGTTATAGTTGTTATTTTTTACCGCTACTTTTCAATCCTAAACTAAACAAAAATAAACCCTAAATATTTGATTTTTAATATCATTTTAGATTTTAGAGTATAGGGATTAAAAGTTGATGATAGTTTAGATTTTCCCATTATTTTTATTTTTTAATAAAAAGAATAGGTAGAAGAAGGAAGGCAGAAATTTAACTTAGAGGGGAAATCAATATCTAGAACGTTAATTAATAGCAGTATAATAACTAGGAATATGAGCTAGCTTGATATTTGGATGCAAAAACAATACAGTTAGAGAATCTTGCTTGCAGAGGACAATGGTCCTAGTGGAAGAGAGATGACAGTAGAAGATCATAGTGAATCATGTGATGCAAATAAAATAATAGCAAACCCTAATCATACACTTAGGGTTTATGGGGTTGGGATAGTTTAAGATTTATTTAAAGTTAGTTTATAATTAGGGGTTAAAGTCATGGTTAAAAACGCCAACCATAACTTTAATGTTTGTTTTGGGTTGATGTTGAAACTGTTTGGAAACGCGGCGTAAATTATATTTTTAAAAAATTTATTTTTTTAAAAAAATTTAATATATTTTGTATATTTTGAATCGTTTTGATGTGTTAGATGTCAAAAATAATTTTTAAAAAAATAAAAAACATCATTAACATGCATTTCAACACGAAAAATTATTTAAAAAGCAACCGTAACCACACTGCCAAATATATTCTTACTTGTCATAAAAATATGTTTTTTTTAAATTAAAATTTTTAATATTTTTATACAGTTTTGAAATAATAATATTAAAAATAAATTTAAAAAATAAAAAATATATATTATTTAATGTTTTTCTCAACAAAAATAATTTAAAAAATAACCATTACCATTTTTTAAAACATATACTTAATAAAATTATATTAATTTTTAAATAATTATTTTAACATTTTGTTTTAGTTTGTAAAAACTTTTTGAAAAACTGTGTTAGATTGAAAAAAAAAACCCAGGTTTTAAGGGTTCATCTGGGAAAGTGCGGTGGACAAACTGCACAGCTTTCGAAGAGATGTCAGAGAGGCTGGTGGAGGAGATGTCTGCATCCCCAGAAAAAAGAAAACCTCCTCACATGCCTTCGTGGAACCCTCCAATACTAGCTTGCCAGACGGTGCCCTGTGACTATCCACTCCGCAGCTACATTTGCCATTTCTTTTTCTTCTTCCTCCTTTTCCAATCTAGCTCCCAAAAATGTAAACAGATTCTTTTTTCATGAAAAATCATAAATATTCAGTGATACCCACAATAGAAATCTCATGATAAGGCGAGATTCACCCTTTTTTAAAAAAAAAAAAAATAAATATTCAGATTAGTTTACGGGCTTCTTTCTCAAAACTCTAAAATTAATAATTATATAAACGTTGATTAATAGATTTATAACACTATAACCGATAAATTATAAAAATTAAATTTAAAATCTTAGTAGTTAAATTTAACCCTTTCACCCTCTTCAGTCCCTCCTCATCGAGCCTGCCAGCAGATACTTGTTCTGTAAACCCAGATAAATTCAAATCCTGGGGTCATTGTGACGTGATCAAAGATCTTGAAGATCAATGGCACAGATGGGTGGATGTGCACCTTCCATTCAATGCTGAACATGCACGTGAACAAGATCCTTTCACATATAATATTTTGTTGCTCCCATTCTGTGTCCCAAACAAAAATCTCATCGGTGAAAGAGATTCTGCAGGAATAGTTGTCGTGTAATGGAGCACAGGAGAGATCTAAGCCGTTGGAGTCTTGTTTTTGCATCCCTAAAATGTGGTGTCAGATTTACGGGGGTATTTGTAGCTGTAATAATAATGATTGTTTTTTAAATATTTTTTATTAAAAAATTATTTTTAATATCAACATATTCAAATGATATAAAAATACTAAAAAACTATTAATTTAAATTAAAAAAATTAATTTTTTTTAAAACTACTATAAAAAAACAAAAACAAAAACTCATTTAAATATGTGGTAACGGGCATGGGATAGCATAGGAAAAGGCAAAGCCGAGGCCATCAGCACTGCTACCCCACTGAAGAACTTTCGTTCTTTGTTTTTTAAAAAGTTTCTTAGGGTGTCGTACGAGGCTGCGACTTGTTTGAATGGGAAAATAATTCTGCGGGGGAATTACTTTAGTGAATTACTCTGGTGATGTGACAATGAAAAAAACAAAAAGAAGTTCAGAAGGCTTCATCCATCCCGCCTGTGACAGCCTGGGCACGTTCCTAGACCGCCTATGACACAAACCTGGATTTATTTTTTATTTTTTGTATTTTTATTTTTATTTTTATACATATTTTCTACTATTTGTTTTTTATTGAACAAATATTAATTATTAATCATTTATTATAATTTTTATTTTTAATGTCATTATCAATTATTACATATAGCTTCATTTCAAAGAATGGAGTACATAAAATTCTTTTAGATTGGATTAAGGAGCTTAGCCTTCCATTTTGAAATAAATTATCACTTGTGGAAACGTACATTTTCCTTTTTAAAATCTTTTTACCCCTATATTAATAAAAAATTTAGAAATTACAAGGACTTATTTAGAAATAAAGAGCAAGAACATTAATTTTATCCGAAATTAATGAATAATTACTCGATCTGACTTAATAGAATGAAAGAGTTTTTTTGAATTATTATATTGCTTGATGAATAATAGATAAGATATGAACTCATCTCAAATCTAACATGGAATATATAAATTTATATCATATAGATATAAATGCAGAACATTTATATTTTTTTTAACACAATATAATATATACAGATCTCAATATTAATACACATAATATTAAGTTGAAATACCCATACAGACACTTGAAATCCAATAATTATGGTGTGGATCACTGTTATTAAACCCGGCCCGGCCCGGCGGGTCGACCCGGTAGCTAGACCAATCCAGGTTTAGTAAAAGACCGGCTATGACAACGACTTATTTACTACCCTTCAACTTTTCATTATATAAATTATAAGAAAATCTTGTATTTTTCTTATGTGAGAAAAGGTTTTGGATTTCACATAAACATGTTAACTAACGGTTTTTTAAGATCAATTTCTCATACACCCATAATTTGTTTAATCATGTTAATATTCCATGTTGAATAACTTATATAAAATAATAAAATTTAACCTTAAAAATAAGTAGAACCCGCTTAAAACTTGACCTCAAATATACCAATTAATCATGATTTAAAACAAAATCTCAACATGTAGAACCCAATTTGAAGATGGTCATTGACGTCAGTAACAAATTGAGCATATATTTCTTTTTTTTCTTTTTTTTATTAGAAACACTACTAGAATATTGCATATCACTAAAAAAATATTTTGTCGGTGTTTAAACATTTATTCGGTTGGACATAACTTCACCGATGGAATCACGGATGAAAAAATGTCATTGAAAAATATATCGTATATGATTTATATTTTTTAGTTCAATCCATCAATAATATACCAATGAATTTATAAACGAAAACAACACACCAATAAAAAAAAATACCTACATTAATTTCAACGGTAAATCCATCGGTGATTATAGCATATAAACCGTTGGGTAAATCCATCAATGATCATATACATATTACCACCGAAATTAAACTATCGGATAATTACATCTAACAATGGTAAGTCCTGTAATTTTTTTTTCAACTCTCTAGAACTTTCAAGAGACGTAGTCTGTCAAGCATTCCATCAGTGATTCAAATTCCATTGGTAATTCTATTAGTATTGTATTTAATATTTTTTAAAAAAAAATATTAAAATAAACAATACAAAAAAAAATAAAAAGCAAATTCTTATTATTAATTTAAAGAATTTTATTGAATATAATTTATCTAATGGACAAAAGCTAGAGGAGGAGGCAGATCGTCACTGGAACCAGGAGAGCAACAAGGTAGACCACTTGAACCAGTGAGAGTTGACCTCAAATGATAAATGTATGATATATCTCTTTCAATAATATAAGTCTCACTTATCGAATCCTTAACATGCATCTTGTTTTTAACTTTTACTTACGATTGAACAAGTATCTGCATGGAATTAATTAAATGTTTTAAATTAAAAAATATAGACAATATTAATTTAATTAGGATGCATATGTAATCCCTAAACTCTTAAATGATTACATCCATCTATACTGGACAAGACCTAAATTTTTGCCTCAAACAATTAATGTATGATAGATGATCCATTAAGTTGAAGAAGAATGAAGAGAATATAATTTCAAGTTTGCGAATTGTCTAGATGATATTTATTTTAAGCTTCTCCATATTTTAGGTATACAACTTGTTAGAGAATATATGTATAAAAAAGTGATTAATCTCTGTAAATGCACTTTATATCCATTTTAAAAATAAATCTCGGTAAGTAAGTGGAATGAGTGTTTGTATAAATATATGACAGTCATGACTCTTTATTCCATATACTCTGCCATCCTTCAAATTCACCAATCTAGATATGTTTGAAGCATGTCCATTAGAAAAATATAGACTCTTAAACTATTAGTAGACAAGTAACTATGCATTCTTATTTAAGACAAGGTTAGCTTTGGGCTTTGTAACCCGTGGGCCATTATAACCAACTTTATAATCTCACGGTGTCAAAATAAAGATATATTTATTCTAGCCTTCATGTTGTTCTTTATCTTCCATTTAACGTCCATCACCTTTTCAAAAATATCTCCAAACATGTTTTTTTATTTGCATGACATTTAAATTATGGTGGAGAATATTAGTCTTTCAATAAAAAAGCTCTCGAAAAATACTTCGTTTTACCCAATAATGGGTTACATGTAAACCAAGAAACTTCTACTTACTGTATTGAAAACCAAAAACAATAACCTTTTACTATAAGACCACATCATACTTCACCCAATGTGATACAAACCAAGTCAGGTTATAAATGTGACTTTAAAATGTCTACTGATCAATTTTGCAAGATTAGACATATCTCTCAAACAGTACATCAGAACGAGCTGAAATTTTACAAAGACATACTAGATATATGCCACTATAGTTTGGTAAATGTTTAGGTCAAATGAATTTTAAGAATATATTATTTCTGAGAGTCAAAGTTACTAGAAAAATCTTGTCAAATTTGCCATTGTATATTGTTATGGACATATTTTGAGCTACAAGTGGAATTTTGTTACGATTCAAGTTGGGATGGAAACTAAACATATCAAGCTTGATGTTTTCAATCATATATGGTAGACCAAGTAATTAATCTAGATGAGAGAGAACAATATGTTTGAAGTCGGGATTGAAAATCTACCGAGAATATGTGAAAATTGAAGATTTTGGTTATATGGAGGAATTTTGGCATGAAGAGTTTGTTTTCCTTATCCTATTTTTATTTATTTATTTAATGTTGAATAATTATTTTTAATTTAAGCTTGTTCTATCCCATTAGATATTGTTTAGGGGTTTATTTCATTATTAGACTTATATTAGTTGATTATTAGTTTAGGCCCATTAACTTTCAAACCAAAAAGGGTCTTTTAAAGTTAGTTAGATGAGACTATATTATGTTTTTTTAGCCGTAAATTGCAGCAGGAAGTTGGAGAATAAACATGGGTTTTTTTTTTGTGGCAAAACAACCTTTCTTTACATAATAAAGATTGTGCATTGACTTATAAAAAATTAACTAGTATCATTGTGTAATTCATATACTTAGGGCTCTTAGATATAAGGTTATCTCTGGGTCCAATACATTTGGTTTTTAGGCATAGGGTTACCTCTAGGTCAAGGTTCTATCAAACCTGATTCCTAACTTTCCAAGTTGTTATTTACTTCGTTGGGGGTTGCTTAACCATGTGATCAAGAGGTTCGTATTAGTTGGTATCAGAGTTAGGCTTTAAAATTAAATTCCACAAGAGTTGAATAAATGTGAGACGAGAGGAAAAAGATATAGCAAACATATTTGAGTAAAAAGCTTATATTTGAGTGGAACGCGAAAGGAGTGTAAACACGCGATGAAGTGGGTAAGGAATATATATTTTTTATCACTAACCAATTTTCAAATTCAAAGATATCGAAGGAAACCAACAACAAGGCACCACAGAAAGGATACAATGAAATCATAACTTAGTTATGCATTATGAATCAACGGATGGATTAGATAGCCAATGAATTTGGAGATAGGTTGCAGAAGCAATATATTAATAATCATAGTAGTGTTCAAATTAGATCTAGGATGGCTGTTAGGTGATTCAACACTAATATAGATGAATTTGTGATTGATAATGCGGACTTAAGTGATGTTGATTTTACAAATGTGTCTATGAAACATGAGGAATGTTTTAGATAAAACAAATTGTCAGTTTATAGGGGAAAGATATGGTGAAAATATTTTTATTTGGGGTAAAGAAATATAAATTTGAATGGTTAAAGATGCAATAAGAATTTTGAACGGCTTAATTGATTGCAAGGAAAATCAGTTTTTAGACTCAATTTGGGTGTTAATTGGAAGAAATTGAAGTTTGGGGATTGGAATTAAACTTTAGAAGGTTTAATTTGAAAAATAGATGGCTTAATACTAAAAAAAATTAAAGTTTTGTGGCCAATTAAGAATTTAATTAGAGATTCCTAAAACCAAGGACCAACTTGTAAGTGGCATGCAATTTTAGGGTTAGAAATTGGTCAAATCATGGGCCAAATTAAAAAAAATTGAAATTTGGTAGTCAATTAAAGATGAAATTGAAAAATTGACAACCAATGACTCATTTGTAAAAGGTGCTGAACTTTGGGGCTGATATTTGAATTTAACAGGGGTGTAATTGCATGCAATTAAAAGTTGGGAAATAGTTACAGGTGCAATTAAAAGGTATTGAAAGAGCAAGGACCAAATTGAAATTGACCAAATCCCAAATTAAAAAACCCTTATGTTCATCTCATTCATTGACAATTTTAGATGATCTAGTGAGCATGTTCAGATGAATGAATGTGTTGTCTCCTACCACATTAGGAGCTAGAAGCACCACCATTCAACTGAGAAACACCCCCTCTACAAACCCATGCCCATGAAATTGGATGTTTACACCCCAATTCTTTCCCAGAAGTCTCTAATATCTTGTCCTCGATCAGCTTTCCCTGTATTTTTAAATTTTTGGCTGATAGAGTTGACACCATTGAATGAATAAATGTGAAGCTACAAACCTTTAAATTGAGTAAGGTTGGATCCAAACGAAATGTGTGCACTTTACCAATTTCAGGTGGGTTTCGATGATGTTTACATCGTAGTTGCTCTGACGAAGTCTTGAAAGTGGTCAACCAAACCAGCCTTGACTATGATACCCATTTTTCAAAAACCACCAATTTGTTTTATGTGTTCACACTTGAAAGCCTTTCAGAAGGTTCTTATTGAGGGCTTTAAAACCTCATTCTCAAGATCAAAAAGCCAGAAATGGCTTATTACCCTTCTACTCTAGTAAAACAATCAAGGACCAAAACCCTTCATGATTGATTGCGATTAAATTCCTGCCTTCGATTGCTTGAAAAATTGTATGGATTGATATATATGTTATTGGGTTTAGTTTCAATATACATCGATGTTGTTAATCTTTTTCTAGGTTTTGATCTGTTTTGGTAAATAATTTTTGAGTTTTTGTTTTTTTAAGTGTAATTCATTTTGGTTTCTAGTTTAAGTTTTGGTTTTTTTTTTCGAGTCAAGCCAGTGGTCCTTGGTTCGGTTTATGGTCGAACAAAGGGTTTTAGGTCAAATCATGGTTTTCAGTTTGGTTCAAGTTTGAACCAGTGTTTTTGAATCAATCTAATTGGTTTTGTTTTTGGGTCAAGTACCCAGGTTTCGATTGGTTGGTTACTTTTTTGTTAAAGCATTTTTGGCCTGATGGGTTGTGTGGCAAACACACCATTAAATTTATTTTAACGGTTTTGTTATGAATAAAAATGATTTTTTGCCAAAGATACCCCTAATAAATTCCTAAAGATTCTAAAAAATTTCAAAGACCAATTTAAAATTATTTGTGGGTTCCTCGCATATTTTTCAGCAATTTTATTTTATATTAGGGTTGTAGACTTGATGCTGACCTAGTATTAAAATACCTGTTTTTTATCAAAATTTTAAAAATTTTAAAAATTTTTGAAATTTTTTTCTTATTTCAAAAATAGAAAAATGTAATTTATTTGGTGTTCATTTAGCCAAGTCTCTCAAAAGATAAAAATCATATTTTGTTTTAAACAATATATGTAAACGTACGGTATGATTTAACACTTTTTATATATATATATATATATATACATAAAAATTCAAAAAATATCTTTACATGCACTTTTGGATTTAATAACCAGTTTATTGAATCCATGAGAACTTGATCAATATTTAAATAACTCCTAAATATTTTAATTCATGAGAATTAATTGTCAACATTTTGGTATAAATGCTAAACCTACAAATAGGTTGGCATTTAAATACATGAAGTTAATTAGAAAATTCCAAGAATTATTTCAAGTATTCACCAATTTTAATCGGAAATATTTTTTACCATAATATACGAGTTGTGGAAAACATTTTCGTCTTCTATGATAGGTGAACCATGTCAAGACACTTACATGAATTCTTTTCACAAGAATTTATTTGGGTATACGAACTCATAATGAATTTGAAACGCCAGATTTATTCTTGAGAATAAATCTTTAATCAAAGCCAAAAATAAACCATAGGTTAGGAACTCATCAATACCTTTAAGCCATATCCAAATCACGTAATACAGCTTACCTCGGGTAAGGGCCGTTAGGGGTGCTAATGCCTTTCCTAGTTATGACAATATGATAAAAGAATTATGCAAGTGGAGTGACATATATGTATTCTTTTGAGATGAATGGAAGACCTATAATTCTTGTATCTTTGACACCTAAGAAAATATATCCGGAGAAACTGAAATTGAAGAAGGGGAAGATTATTAAAAATAAGAGCTTGTATATCAGGGGACCTTCTTTGCTAATAAGGTTCTTCTTGGTTTTAATGATGATACTATTCTTCGGCTTGATACTGATTTATTGACTTAAGAAGATGTTTTACATGATACAAATTCGAGGATGAATCTTTTTAAAGAAGAAGAGGATGGTATGAGCCAAATGAGGTCCGACTTTTGACCTTAAAATGTTTACTGATTAGTTTTACAAGATTAGACATATCTTTTAAACTGTATATCGGAACAACTTAATATTTTACAAAGAGATATTAGACATATGCAACTATAGTTTGGTAAATTTTCAAGTCAAATGGAGTTTAGAAATATATTATTTTCGAGGGTTAAAATTACCAAACAAATCTTGTCAAATCTGTCAGACTAGACCTTTATATATTATTTGGGACATGTCTTGAGCTACAAGTGGAATTTTGCTGCGATTCAAGTTGGGATAAAAACTAGACATATCAAGCTTGATGTTTTCAACCATGTATGGTAGACCCGGTAATTAATCCAAATGAAAGAGAACAACATGTTTTAAGTTAGTATTGGAAATCTGCTGAGAATGTGCGAAAATTGAATATTCGGGCTACATGGATGGATTTTGATGTGAAGACTTTGCTTTTCTTATCCTATTTTAGTTATTTTTAAATATTGAATAATTATGTTTAATTTGAGTTTGTTATAGCTCATTAGAAGACTTTGCTTTTCTTATCCTATTTTAGTTATTTTTAAATATTGAATAATTATGTTTAATTTGAGTTTGTTATAGCTCATTAGACATTGTTTGAGGGTTTATTTTATTGTTAGACTTATGGTAGTTGGTTACTAGTTTATGCCCATTAACTTGTAACCCAATCCTTTAAGGTTAGTTAGAGGAGATTGTATTATATTTTTTAGCCGAAACTTTCAGCAGGAAGTTTGAGAATAAATGTGAGTTTTTTTTTGTTTGTTTGTGGTAAAACAATTTTTTTTTTTTTGCAGGGGCAAAGATCATACACGGACTTATCAAAGATTAACTGACTTCATGACATCATTGACATACTAAGGGTTCTTAGATATAACGTTATATTCGGGTCCAAGTCATTTTCCAATACCTTTGGTTCTTAGATACAGGGTTACCTCTGGGTCAAGGTTCTGTCAAACCTGATTTTTAGCTTTCTAGGTTGTTATCTACTTCGTTAGGGGGTTGCTTGATCACATGATCAAGAAGCCTGCATCACGATGGTACCAACAATGCAACATCTCTTTCAACTTTACCTAAAAGAAAATCCTTTCTATTTGTGTGATTAGTTGGAAAAAACCTCTAGTAGCAATAAAAAAAAAGATGTTTTATCATTATTTGTTAAAGTCTTCGCCTTGTTATTTTTCATATAATATGGACATGCTGATTTTCCATATATGCTCAAACCAGAAATCATTTCATACACAGAAAATCATTAGTAGTCTAGATTAAAGCTGTCTTTATTTGAAAATTTTGTTTCCTTGAGACATCATTTGTTAAAATCTAGAATGACAACAACTTGTTTCAACTCATTAATAAACGGTTGAAGACAAACTTATATATTCCTACTCGAACTATTAGGATTGAGTATGACTGTAAATAAGAACATGAACTCCAACATCATACACATCCCCGATGATAAGTTATAAACTGTGAGTATCACTAGCCAACAAGAATATGGTGCAACAAATGAACCAAATAGATTGAATCCTACATAATCTAGAACGTACATTTTATGGTTCTATTGAAAACTGAGGATGCACCCTATTAAATTGCTTCTATGCTTTATCACCAGAAGGATGCACCATGACTCCATCCACCACATCATTTGAATAATATTATGTCATGTGCTCAACAATCTTTAGAGACATGAATAACCTTTGTAGTGTAGGAGTGATTGAGAAGTAATTTTCTATATGCGACAAGAGTCATTCCCTTATCAGTTTTAGGTTTATACTAAGAATGCCTATAGGTTCCACACTCAGTCAAATATGTATTTTCATGATAATACAACATGTAAAAGTTTGGACATATGTCAATTTTCTGGTATTTTAGGCCAAGAGGTTTTATCATGGATTTATAAGAATAAAAATTCTTTTTCAACCTATTCCTTTTAGATAAAATGTTTTTCTCTCATTTAACGATTTTGTCGTAACCGGCCTCACTTAACCCATGATCTGGCTTAATGATGAACACCTGTGTAATAACCAATAATTCATTGTGATTTATGCACTCATCCCATAATGGTTCGTCAAAATCTTCTAAAAGTTTTAAAAAATCAAACTGCATCTGCATTTGGTTCTTCATCTACAATTGAACATTCATCTATATAACTATGATTCATTCCTATTACATCCATAATCATACTCCTATAATGATTACTTTTATCATCTATAACTACATACACGTTGTTAAAACTAGAAACTGACCCAACCATCCTTTCTATCATGGTCTTGTAAGGAATATAGAGTATTCCATGTGCAAACCAACATAAGTATTTTTCCATGAATATTTTTTGTATAAGATGCATAGTAACAATATCTGGATCGAGAAACTTTTATTTTTACACCTTTTATATGGACATCTAATACCAGCTTCACTAATATTTTTCGAATTACATAATGCGTAATTAATAAATACTTAGCCCCATTACAATAATCCATCATGCGCAATCCTGTGAGTGAAACTCGATACATCCAAGAACGATCATCCATTACTTATATGGAACTTACATAGAATATTGAAGACAACATGTCTTAATTAATAACGAGAACAAAGTAAATTATCGGTACCTAGTTAATTAGCTATTATTGGTTTAATTCAAAATTATTCAATCTATTTCAATAGTATCCTTTAATGATTATCAATTTTCTCCAAAAAATTCAAATTCCTCTAAATTTACCTAAATTTTCAATTTAACAATAAATTTGATAAAATGTGAAATGTACCCATTAAATAACCCCTTATTTATTTTATTATAAAATATCTAAGTTACAAAATCAAACACAATGCCATCAAATGACAAACAAATATAATTTTTTAAAATCTCAAACAAACCCGTACAAATCATACTTTCATACAACAAATTTCTATTGGAAAAACTATAAAACAAGTAAACACACAAACAAACTACATATACTACATAAAAATGCAAAAAAAAAAAAAAATTAACATAAAAAATGGGTTAGGTTTGCTTACTTGATGTGGCAAACCTAAAAAAAAAAAATTTACAAGAACAAGAATATTGATAGACTAAGTGTTGGGGTGACTAGATTTATGATGACGAGAGCTTGATTTGTGACAAAATAAAGGAGGAAGGGTATTGTTTTCTGCAAAAAAAGAAGAAGAAGAAGACGAAGAAGAAATGTGGGAGGAAGAGAGGGGAGTTGTCTGACAGGTCATAACTTAAATATTACCGATGAGTTAATCATCAGATATTAACAACGATTAGTTTTTATTGGTAATTCTATATGTAATATTGATACATCATATTTTATGACAAAAATAACAAGAGAATACTTGCCCAAATTGTTTTTTATCCATTGATTTCCACCTATAATTCCCTCGGCATTCACCAATGGAAATATTTTTGTCGATGAATATCGATAGAAATAACGACATCATGTTTCATTAATAAACGTCACCATAATTTACTGACGAGATTTTTTCCATTGATATTTCCATTTATATTTGACAATTTTATGTAATGAAAGAGGGCTTCAAAGCCCAAAGAAAAATAAAAAATAGGTTATACAACACCCGTTCTCAAAAAAATAATCCCATATACATATCTGCTAAAACAATGGATAAACATCCCCAAATAATAGAAGGGAAATGGTGAATTCCCAAATGGCAGGAGAAAACATAGTTCGCGAGTCAGTCTGTCCATTTACCAGCCTCTCTATGTGCATGATGGACTTGAATTTGTCTTCATCTATATAATAAATCCAGCGAATAAGCCGAACAAGGTGATGATCATGGACAGTGTCATTGCAACTACTCTCTGCAGGAAGCTGGACCGCAATCTAGGAAGACGATGATTCAAGGACAATAACCCTTGTAAGCCTCATCCCTGGCAGGAGTTAACCCAACATATATAGCTAATTCAGCTCTTGTAGCAGAGCAAACACCAATACTATAAGCAAACCTATCAAGCCTAGCACCGACACTTCTCCAGATAAATTCACCTCCATCGGCTCTATTGACTCAAGGCCGTATGATCCCACTAGTATATTTATCTTTAGCCACTCAGAAAAAAGCTCTCTTGAACCATTATTTACAGTCATGATTTCCTCTCCAGCAACTCTTTTTCGTTACTTTTCTACTAATTAATTCTTCCTTTATCCATTTTCTCTACATTATAACTAGATTGTAGGCATGTCTCTTTATCCATCCTCTCTTAGAGCGAGGAGATAGAGTTTTGAGAATGTAGCATCAGCATAATACTTTTGTGCATGAAGCACGACAAAATAAAAGAAAATCTAATGTTTATAAGTAGCAAAAAAATAATTAAAATGAAATAGCATAACTATAAGGTTGCTGGAGTGAGGAGTAAGAATATCATATTGTTGCTTTTTCAATCTGCAATGGGGTGAAAAAAATATATTCATTTGCCATTAAGATGAGGTGGTATAGATGTCAATTGTTACGATGTTCGGTATTATGGTGTAAAATATTTTTAAAAAACTATTTTTTATTTGAATATATATTAAAATGTTTTTTTTTTTAATTTTGACATAAGTATATCAAAATCATCGAAAAACAATAAAGAAAAAAATCAATTTAATATTTTTTCAAAACAAAAGTATTTTTAAAAAAGTATCTAAAAGCATCACTTCTAAACAAGGACTAAGTTGCCATATCTAGTAATTTCCATTTTCGTCTTTCAACTTTCAATTTCAACAATTCAGACATCAAAATTCAATTGAATATTTCAGATGGCCTTTTCATAAATAACTCTAACCTGGATATTTGATAATTTTCCCAGCCCAGCCCATCCCAGACCAGCCCAGCCCATCCCAGCCCATAAATGATTAAAGGGTCTGTACTTAATAATTGTTCTGCCAAGCCTATAATTGCTCAGCTTGTCTAATCTAGCCCGTACCTTGTTATTTACGAGTTGACCAAAATAACTCTTATATTGATCCCGTGATTGAATGAATCACAATTTTTAATAAAATTTATTCTTGATAATCTCAGCATATTGTACATGCACACGTGTGTAATATAAAGATTATATTACATCAAGGGTTGGTGGCTCTGTAAACTGGATATTTTGTGATGAAATTTACACTGGAGGGCAACAAATATATAGAGATAAATACAAGTTTATCTTGAATTTGGTGCACCGAAGAGGACAAGGTAGATGGAGTTTATGCAAAAAAAAATCTTTTTGATTCTTAAAATTTCTCAACAATTTATTTTAGTCCATATATTTTAATTTTATGTCATTTTTTTCTTTATGTAAATAATCTTTGGTCCTTTAGTTTTTAATATATGTAACTTAGTCCCTTAATTAGCTACAATTAATCTCCTACATGTAAAAGCTTATTTTAGTAAAACATAGAAACACTTGGTCAAACTTTAGGCAACCAATTTTTTTTTTAAAGTGATGAATATACATTGGATTATATAGAAGATTGAGAAATAATGATTTTGTCCGATGCCCAAGTTTATGCCACTCCTATGGTGAAACAAGAATTTTTTCTTAGAGAGAACTTTGGACATGACAAGGATTTGTTCCAAACACTGTATAACTTATCATGCCTTGTTCAATGTGTGTATCAAATACTACATAACTTGTCATGTGTTGTCCAATATACCAAATGCATCCCGAAGCACCAATTTTTGTATTTCCCCCACCACCCTACCCTAATTCGGTAAATGAAAGTTCAATTTGCTCTTATATTATCGAGGTTGTTCCAGAGATATTTTGGCGAGCTGACTAAAATTAATAGCGGTAAAATTAAAAATAAAAGTTGCCACCTAATTTTATAGTAACGAGAAACCTTAATTAATCTTTTAGAGATTCTAGGTAAGATGTTGATTATGTAATAGAAAATATGACAATTTCCCTTCACATCCTATATAAGATAAGTTGTTTTGCAATTATTTTTGAGGATGAAAGTAATCTATTATACTCTTGATAAAAAGTTGTCTAAACTGATATATATTGGTTTGTAGTAAAGGACTACTAAAATCCAAGGCAATGATTTGGGATCTAGTCCTGTTAACAAGGTTTAATCCTTGATCACTTTATATGTCTTTTAAGTAGTGTTTGGTTATTATTCTGAAACAGAAAGAATAAAAATTATAAAGATAGAATTATGTTTGATTGAAGAGACAAAGACATAAGAATAAATTTGTCTCTAAGGTAATTTTAAAGTGAATTTGTGTACTTTCAACATAGAAGGTATATAAAAGACATGTCTTTATAGATAATATTTATTATTTTTTATTTCTAAAATATCCTTATAAAAAAATCTCAATTCCAAAACTATCCAAATAAGACATGTAAGGATAAAGATAATTATTATCATAGTTTTAAAATTCAATTCGAGGGTCGATCCATAGTAAAACCTAGAACACTAGTTAAATCTATAGTCACAGATCAGGAGGGTTAACCCATATTAACTTGGGTCAATATAAGGATAAAAACTGTTATTATTATAGTTTTCAAACTCAATCGGGGTTAACCAAGATAAGGATAATTTTTTTTATTATTATAGTTTTAAAACTCAATCGGGGATCAACTAGAACAATGATAAAAATTGTTATTATTATTATTTTATTTCAAGTTGAACTGAGTTTTTGATCAGACCAAGTCAAGTCAATTCTTTTTTTTTTTTTTCTATTTCTTCTTAAACTTAGACTAGTTCAAGTTCCGAGTTAATCTATCAAATTAATTTTTATTTTATAATTAAAATTATTATAATATTATTATCTTCAATACACAAGTAATATATATAGATAATGATGGTCATATTCATTTATGTGCGAATCTACATAAAATGATTGGGATAAGAACGAGCTCAGCTGCGAGTTGATTTCCTCTCCTTTCCTTTCGTTTTGTAAAGCAAGTCCCTTCCCTAGGGCAGGATTATATTATATTATATTATATTATAGCTTTCTTTCTTTGAGAGTTTGGATCAGGCCCCTCCCTACCCGTAGCAATGTCCTCAAAATTCCATGCGTCCAGTGAAGAGAGAAAGGGACAAGATTTAACTACATAAGATTATTCAAGTTTGGCGTTGGGCAGAAGAGGAATGAGACATGACATGATGAGCTCATGATAATCGAATAGGAGATCACATTCACATGATACAGAGCTCAAAAATACAAGGGAAGGGGGAGGACCGGAGGAGTTCACATGATGGCCTTAACTACACCAAGGATAACATCTCTGGTCCACCACCTCCCTGTCTCCATATGTCTCATAGTCTCAGGTCTTGTCAATTTCCATGGCAGACTGCAACCTTTAGGCCCTCTTGGCTCAGTCAATTCAGTCCCTGCCATTTCCACATTCTTCATTCCATTGTTTCCATACACAGCAACCCAATCACCTGTCTCATCCTCTGTCCAAGAAATTAAGAAGACAACAAAACAATTTTTTTGCTCTTTTCTGATTATTGTTATGTAATTTCCTGATTTCTTGCCTATTCTTTTACCCCCACTAGTTTGCTTCCTTCGTTTGAAATGTTTTTAGTTTCAAATATGATAGAGACTAGTCAATGAAAGATTGAACAAATAAAAAAACAGCCACATTAATTATGAAAATAATTGTCTATTTCTTATTTAGTTTAATTTAATCAAACACATTCCTGGGAAATTTCCCCCAAGAAAATGAACAGCAACTTGGGTTAAATTCATCATTCCCTTTTCTTTTCATATAATGGAATAATCTTGCAATAAAGATTGGGTACTTCTCCTCTTGTTGGGAGAGATCATTCGATCGAAACTAGAAGGGTAAAATTACAAAACCAAGCATATATAGTTATATCTTAATTATAGGCCTTCGATAATTTAAGAAAAGATTTTTTTTTTCTAGTCTAGCACAGTAGAAAAAATATATTTCCAAACTAGTATATATATGGGCAACTAGGTGTGTGTTGTGCATATATCATATGTGGAACAAACAAATTTCAATTTCTCCATTAATTTCTCAAATAATTCATCTATGCAAAAATCAACAAATATTGTTATAAAGATCCAATGGTACCAAAGAAACAAAAATGATCCAATGATTATATATATAAAAAATAACATGGCAAAAAATAAAACAAAAGTAGAAATACATGTTGGAGACACACCGGAGCTACGATTATAAAACTCCTAGTACTATTAGAAAGATATCGACAACGCAAATCTATAGGCACCATGAAAAGCCACCTTCTGAGCTGGTGATGAGATGCTAATAAGTGAACATGTCATTGCTTTTAGAATACACGTTTGTCTTATCAATAGCTTTGAAGTTGATTTTTTAATGGTGTTTATGAATTTATTTTGTCAATATTTTTCTAGTGGTACTGAAAGTTTTATTATCGAAGCTCCGAACACCTCTTTCTTTTTTTTTTTCCTTTTCTCTTTCCTTTTTTTTCTCTTTTCATGTCATTTTTTTTCCTAGCCATTAGATGTTTTTGTTTTTTCCATGTCATTGGATCTTTATAAAATGTATGTTGACTTTTCCATAAGTGAAATATTTGAGAAAGGAACGAAAGAATAGAGATTTGTGGTTGACCATGGGCTCCATGCGCAATGCACATATATTACCTGCACGTATTATTAGTTCGGGAAATATCTTTTCCTACTGCCTTGCTAGTCTAGGAAAAAACTCTCTAGGAAAACCAAACTGAGCCCAAATTTGCTTTAAAAAAATTGTCAAACCTAATATTGCTAGACACTGCTAGCTAGCTCTATGTTAAATTATAGCCTGAGTAATAGTACAACATGTGGCTGCCCATCTTGTACAGTTATTTAACAAGCAAGTGAATAGATTAAATGCATGGAGAGGTAAACTGCAGGTTGCAGAAACTCATGAGTGGACATTTCATGGCTCGGTTAATTAGGTAAATCGTTACTCCAAATGAATAGGAAATATGGCAAATTTGATTCTCAGCACATTAAGTTCATCATTGTTATTATTATTATTTAACCATGATGCGCAGGGCAACTTTTATATATATATTGATTAATTTTTTAAAATTTTAAAATTAATGGCTATATAAATATCCAATAATTTTATATAATTTTTAAAGTAATTTTTAAAAAACAAATTTAAGATCCGATCAATTAAAATATATTTATTAAAATATATTTATCAATTAAAATATATTCACGATAAGTTATTATTTATTAATGGACTTTTGACATACAAGCACGAATAAAATTGTCAAGGGCATGAAAATGGGGCAAACGGGAGTGGATGCAAGCTTGAAGACATGCATTAGGTTAAACCTTTTCCTCGTAATCAAGCTAGAGAACTGTTTGAAGAACCCTTCACATTTAAATTAGCAAATCTAAAAGAAAATTATTGTGATTTTCTTAGGGTTCAAGAATCCTAAATGATACTGTTTATTATATATATAAAATAATGTGGATCGCAATGTATCGTTTGAAAGGCAAAACGTAGAGTACTATAGATATATACTTTTGACTCAGTAATAGAATCTGTTACGCCTGCATTTGACTCTACTTTTGGTCTTGTTATTACAAGAGGGAGAAATGGTATCATCCCATCCCTAATTCCAAGGTATAAGGGAAAAGTAGCATGCATGAAAGAAAGAAGCTCCCCTTCTTTTTTCTATCTCTCTCTAGTTTGATTTCAAAGTCTTTGTCCCCTTTCGAAAACATATTGGTGATCAGGCTGCTGCCTCCTCCTGCTGCTGCTGCTGCTGCCGCTTCTGCACAGATAGAAACGAGAGAAATTAAGAGATCAGTACACTATGATTCAGTGGTTGTGAAGAAGTGGAAAAGGAAAGAAAGGAAAGGAAAAAGCAAGGAGAGGTGTGAAATGAGACAATGCGCTTTGCCGAGGAACCGACCGTGATGATCTTTCGAAAATAATTCTGGCTAGCTTGTCGTGTTAGCCATCTCTCAATGTTACTGCATTAATGGCTAGGACATCTCTCTCTCTCTCTCTCTCTCTCTCTCTCTCTCTCACACACACACACACACACTCACACACACTCACACATGCCATTTGTTCTTTTGACACAACAATTATTTTCCACCTCCAAATTTCAAAGACAATACTCTATGATCCATGCTTGGCTTAGACAACCATGCTACAGAAATGATATATGAAGCTTCCAATATCCCAAGTTTTTGTTTTTTTTTTAAGAATCACATATCTAAAGAATTGAATTCACCATTCTTTCTTTCTTCTAGAGCTGTAACTTAGTCGTTGACTAAAGTTTATTAATTCAAGGTCAAACCTCTCCATTATAAATAATAATTAAAAAAAAATCACCTGGTCGTTGACTAAAGCAATAAACTTTTATTGAGCCCGATGCAATATATATTTACTCTTAGTTCATTAATATTTAATACTCTTCTGAAACAAAAAGGGGCTTGCCCAAAGTTTGTTAATCCATCAACATGGAAGAACTATTCATTAAGCCCATATGATATTCTATTTCTCTTGCATAAAAAAGTAATACTCTATAAGTGCTAATGAATCATATTCTTTTATAACTCTTGAATTAAAAAGAATTATATAGAAATTCATTTATAAATTTACAAATCATGCCAATTATGATTGTGCATAAAGAATTATATTACAAATAAAACTAAAAGGTACTAGTGTTTTAATATAGATTGTGCACAATGCAATCCATAATGATTGATGTCTCCTTTAAAAAACCAAATAGTTGAACAAGCATTCATGGGTAATTTTATATTTTTATATCTTTATAACACAATGTAATTGTTAGAGAATAATTATAAATCATATATTGAGACTTTACCTAATAATTTAATCTTTTGAGTTGAATTAGTTCTTTGACATAGTATTAGAGTCTTGATAACTAAGCGGTCACGAGTTCAAATCTCATTATCCCTATTTATTTGATAAAATTAAATACAAGGTAGTGTGAGCATGTACAAGTTTCAAGCCTAAAGAGCTTTTACTTGAGGGGGTGTGTTAGAGAATGATATAAATCTTAGCTTTAGATCTCACCTAACAACAACTTAAGCTTTTAAGTTAAATTGGTTCTTTGACAGTAATTACTCCTATGTCCATGAAAAAGAAAAACATTGCTAATGTCTGAGGGGTTTATTCGAAATTTCATATTTTTTGTACAGTCTAATTACCCTGTAGCCCTTGGAGTTAGTTTTTTTTGCCTAAGGTAAAGGGGTATTTTTGGTTTTTTGACCTCAGTTTTGTTTTTTGCAATTATCTTGTAGAGTCAAGGATGTTATGGTTTTTTTATAAATAAAAAAGTGGTTGACGTGTGCAGCTCCTCCCGGTGGCCGTTGGTCGCTTTAAAGGATGACATTCAAAGCGGCGTGCCACTTTTTACAAGGTGGGCTACTGTGTGTCAGCTGTAAGGGCATGTTGGAGCTCCAATGATATTTTTTCTCCTCCCCTCTCCCCTCTCTCTTCTCCATCTCAAAATGTGTGTTGGTCTTGCAAAATTATAAAGTGATCCTCAATCTTTTAATTGTATTGAGTTTGATTTAGTTTTTTTTCAGTTTCATCCCTTAGCATTTGATTTCTTATGTTTATTTTTAGCAAATTTGATCCTAATTCTTTTGATTTCTATTTATTTTTCTTTTAATCTTTTTTTATGATCGGATTTTATTTTTCGATTTCATCCTTAATCATTTGATTTTAATTTTTTTTAGTTGAATTTCATCCTCATTTTTATGATTGCAATTCCTTTAATTTTGAGTTCTCTTCTTAATTGATTGTTTTTTGGCGAGTTCATTCCTTATTTTTTAATTTCATTGAATTTTCATATCATATTTGATATTTTTTTTATCATGCTTTTAAAACTTAATCAGTCTAGGAGTCGACTTCCGTCATTTTATTTTCAGTTACAGGGGTCAATAAAATTGTTTTTATTATGCATGAAATAAAAATGATATTATTTTGATAAAAAACATTAATGGTAAAAAAGTCAACGAGTGTTGACATGATTTTCTCCTAGCTAATCGCTTTATTTTTTATTAAGCTAAAAAGTAAAAAATGATATTATTTTGATAAAACAATAATGGTAAAAAAATCAACAAGTGTTGACATGGATTTCTCCTAGCTAATCACTTGATTTTTTATTCAGCTAAAAACTAAAAAAATGGTATTATTTTGATAGAAAAAATATTAGAGAAAAAAAATTCAATTATGATTTTCTTTCTTTTGATTGGTCTTTCTTTATTCGGATTCTTTTTAGATTATTTTTTTTTAATTTCATCCCTTTCCATTTGATTTTGTTTTGTTTATATATCAAATATGATACTCATTTTCATGATTGTTGTTTTTTTATCCTTTCCTTGGTTTGTTTTTTTTCTTTTCAATTTTGTCTCTCAATATTTTATCTTATTTTTTTTTAATTTTTCTTTTTTAATCCTTTTCTTAATTTATTTTTTTCTTTTAATTTTATCCCTTGGTGTTTTATTTCATTTGTTTTTTATCCAATCTTGGTTCTTATTCTTTTAATTGCTCTTTTTTTATCCTTTTTTATTAAATTTTATTTTTTGATCAAGTCCCTTATTATTTTCTTTCATTAGTTTTTATACCAGATTTGGTTCTCATTGTTTTGATTATTATTTATTTTCTTTTTAATTTTTTGATGGTTAAGAAATTTATTCAAGCATTTTCTTGGTATTTTGTATGGTTATCTCGGTCTCATGTTAGAGTTGTTGGTTTTGAAGATTAACAAGATTTAACTTCGGTTTTTTTTTCATCCTTTGACAACAGCCTATTTGGCCCTGAACTTTCTATTTTTTCCTCTAGGGTTATCCTAGATTGCTGGTTAGTCAAGTTAACTAGAATTTACTCAGGTTATAATTGTTTGAATATCGTGTTTATGTTAGAAAAATATTGACCTGCCCCATGGCGTAACACGGGAAAAAAATCTAGTATCTATTCAATCACCGATATATAATTATTTAATAAATATTTTGAATAAAGATAATGACACTTAACGCTATGGTTTTAAATTGATATACTATCTATAAGATTTACTCAAATATTATTCATTTTAAAAAAAATCATGCAATATTTCAAAATCTAAGGTGTAACACCCCACCTCACTGGCAAGATATTGTTTGCTTTAGGCCTCCCAGTCCACCCATGTCTAGGGCTTCCACCCAGGTCCCCCTCACGGGTTTGTTCTTGATAGCCACGCATGGCCTCAAAACGCGTCTTACTAGTCAAGGTCAACATGCACTTATAAGGCCCTGGCTCTGGACGCTCGCTTCCGATGTGGGATCTTACAATCCCCCTATCTTAAGACGAGTCGTCCTCGGCTTTAATACCAAATGTAACACCCCACCTCACTGGCAAGATATTGTTCGCTTTGGACCTCCCAGTCCACCCATGTCCAGGGCTTCCACTCAGGTCCCCCTCACGGGTTTGTTCTTGGTAGCCACGCATGGCCCCAAAACGCGTCTTACTAGTCAAGGTGAGCATTCACTTATAAGGCCCTGGCTCTGGACGCTCGCTTCCAATGTGGGATCTTATATAAGGCCTCGCTAAACATAGTTTCTTATAACATGCTTCCTTAAGAACATAAGTTTTTTCTTTTATTTATTTATTTATAATCACAAAGAATTTTTTTTGGTTTTGGAAGGAGGGGGAGGGGGAGGGGGTTAGTAACAACATGTCAAGGAATTAGTTTGCTAAAACATCTTAAATAGTATTTGGAGGTAGGAGATAGGCTTTATACATGACTAATGGAAATTTAGATGTATATTTTTTCTTTGATGAGAGTATTTTAATAATATAAATCATATCTTTCTTTAAAACACTATTTGAAAAAGATATTCCTATAATTAAAACAAGATCGACATACTTTCAAAACAACACCAAAAAATACCCATCAATATATAAATTTGGTCAAGATGCACAATATTTTTTAAGAATGAATAAGAAGATGATCTACTGATTCCTCTTACAACATACATATTAAACTAATAATAGCATCATCAGCATCAATATGTAATACCCCTTCTAACCAACATGCCTTTAATGTTAATTTTATTGGGTATAGCCATCTGACATAACATTTCAACTTTCAAACACACACATAAGTACCATCTAAATAAAAATTTAATTTATTTATACACACCAAGAAAGCACATTGCATTATAGTTTAGGCAGAGTCCTTCATTAATATATATAATTAGAAGTGAGTGAAAAAACTGAAAAACTAATTAAAAAAAAAAATAGTTAAAAAACTAAACCAAATAAAAAATCAATCGACCCGAGAACAATCACCCTATCTGCGTATGCTCATTTCTTTACCAACTTTCTTTAATAAGTTAAGCACAAATTAAATGGTAATAATCCAAAGTTTTGGATTAACCACTACTTATTGGTTTGTTTCTAGCTGTCTTTTTCATTTTTATTTTACGAGGCAAGCGAAGGTGCTGATCTTTCGTCATCCTCATTAATTGTTGGTTTCCCTCAAATCGCATTATTCATATATGCTACTTTAATTAATACGATATATCATGTTAGATTCTAATTATGTAACAAAAGAACAAAATACCTCTCTAAACTAAATTTCTAGTCATTTCAACATCAATGCTGGCTTTCCTGTCTAGCTCTCATTTTGGCTCATCTTCAGCATCAAAGTGTTTCATATTCAATTCCCATTTGAGATCCATCCCTAATCTCAACGTCAAACTTTCACATCCAATTCCATCTTTTGATCTCTTCATTGGATAACTCAAGTTTCTCTATCCTTTCCTTCTCCCAAACATCCCACATGCACATGATTTCAGTTACTCAAACAAGGCCTAGCTTGCTAGCTAGCTAGCTAGCTTTCCTGTCAACATTGACCAGCTCTCTGTAACTTTCTCTTAAATGATGTTTCTTCATGGATTCAACTAACATGGTCCAAATGCATTTTAAGGAAATCCCTCCCTTTTCATTCTCCATGGACCATTGCACTAATGCCATGAAATGTAACATCTTGATCTCAAAACAAGAAACGGTACTTCCCATTTTCCAACAAAATTACAATGTCCAAACCCCCAACACAACCCCATCATGGTACATACATGGCAAAGTACTCATAAAATGAAACAAAAGAAGGAAGAGTCTTGCTTTGGATGGTCATCATTAGTGCTTCAGTGGAAGGAACTCAAAGAACTGGCAAGGAGCGAAGTTATTAGCATTCAAAGCTTCAGCAGCAGAAACTGATACCTCACTCTCTCTCTCGTTAATGCTTTCGATATTATTGTTGCCGTCACCGCCACTACGAAGAGGAAACAGTTGAAGGGTTTGAGATTCCCCAGTACCACCTCTGGATTCATTCCCGTCATTGATGACACTGCTATTGAACTGGTTAATAAGGGTTCCATGATGCCCATTTTCTCTGTAAGGTGCTATAAAGACGTTGAGGTCATGAGCCTTAATGAGCTTCGCTGCTGCTGCTCCTTGTTTTGACATAGTTGTAGTGCTACTAGTACTAGAGATAGTGTTTCTTTGGTGGGTGGGAGATGGACAAGACAACTGCATCATCTCCCACGTGGCATTCCTTTCTATAAAGTTCCTTCTATGCTGTAATTCTCCTTCATCGAGTTGCATCCATCCATCTGGTCTACAGTACTCTGCCATTGCTCCTTTTGTTGCCCTTGATATTGAAACAGATTCCTGAAATTTAATGAAGACCATGCAAAACATGATTTTTCTTGCTATTGTCTTATTAAAAAAAGAAAAAGAAAAAAGAATTTGAGTAGTGCCAAAAAACTCTATGATCCTTGTGTTGTTTACATATGAATCTATACTACTATCTAACAGTATTCAAGTAATAATGGGGTCACGGTTTGTATACGAGTTATTTCTGAATAACAACAACAAAAATCAAAACTATTGAAGAGTGTAAGAAGCCAAATTGCTTCTACTGCTAGGGTTGGTATTTTGTCTTTTCATTATCAAGGTGCCCAGATATTCCATGGAATAAAAAAAGAAAAGAAAGGGTGCCCAAAGAACTGGCCTTCACAATGCCATGAATGCATAATAAGCACAAGACCCAAAAAAACCCAGCGAGTTTCATAACAGCAGCCCCGACAGAAAGGAAGGAATGCAGCTTTTAAACCCTTTTCATTTCCCAACAAACAAAGTTTTTGTTGTTTCTTCAATTCCATATCTCCCTACTACATAAGCTTCTTCTTTAAACTCTACAAACCTAAAACCAAAGGAAAATGCACTTCTAATCATAACAACATTATTAAAACTGCTTAATTAATGTTTGTGTTATGTTCCTTTTTAGGGATTAAAGTAAAGGTATTGTACTAAATTTTCTCTCTTTTTAAGAAAAAAAGGAGCCTTCCTTAATCCATTAAGGAAGACAAAGGAAGGTTATATAGTAAGTAAAAAGAATAGACCTCTGATAGTGTACTGCAGTTTGTAGAGGGAGCCCAGTTCTTGGTTTGTTCACCTTCATAACCTGTCCTACTTGCCTCTGTAGACAAAAAGAAAAACAAAAAGATTACGCAACTTTACACCTCTCTAAAACCAACAATTGCAATACTAAAAAGCAAGACATACATGCTATCAGGCTTCTCTAACTAACAACAAAATGGAATTCACAGAAAGCCGTACATATCAAACAATATTTCTATCTCTTTCAAGCCGAGGATTGGAAATAACTCTAAAAGGGCTTGTTGATACTCTAATATTGAAGGGTTTTTTTCTTTCTTTCTTTCTTACCTGATTCTTTCCTTTCAAAGATTTCAATACCATGTCCATTTTGCTGATGACCATCAAAAGAATCAGATTCCATTTGACGTCGACGCTTTTGCCTTTCTCTTGCCTTGTGGTTTTGAAACCAGTAAAACACATTCTTTCCTTCAATCCTTCCATATCTACGAAGCTGTGCGGTTATGTCTTGAATTTGGTCAGTTGAGGGTGTTCTAGTCCCTCTTCGATACAAATCTTCAAGGGTCCTTAACTGCTCCGGTGTTGGATTCCATCTTGAGCTCATTACAACTGGCTGTGTGTTGAATTCTCTTTTGTTTTCATCAGCCATACTTGCTACAAAAGCAAACATGAAGGACTATAATTTATTTACATTCAATTAGTAACTCACACCTGAATAGACAGACAGACAGAGGGAGCGAGAGAAAAGAAAAGAAAGATGCATACCCAGATGGTACTGATTGAGTGCAAAGAAATCGGTGTTATGAAGGCGACTGCCAAGGCAAGGAGGACTAGAGGCAGTTGGAGTGTTGTTTGTAGAGGGTATTGGCCTTGGAACTAGTGGCCTAAGCTTCCTGCCATTGAAAGAATCTGATATGTTGAATTCACCACCATCATTATAACCCATCATCCACATTTTCGTATAAACAAGCTTGAAGGACAAATAAGAGAAGGGTTAAAGAGAACAGAATGGAAAGTTTTAGCGACAGAACTGGATATATAGTGAAACCAGAAGAAGAGGAGTACTAAAGTAGATTCTTTTGTAGATCCCTCCCACTCCTTTTTTTTCCTCACAGGGAAATGTGTGTTGAAATAATTGGGCTGAAAAAAATGGTCATGGTTTAGCAGGAACAGGAAAGGAGCATGCAAGGGAATAGTATGGAGCTAGCTAGAAGGTGACTCAAAAAATGTTGCCCCTACCTTTACAACATAGGTAATAGATGTTATTCATTTATAGTAAAAGGTGTTGCCCTAGTTGAAAATGTTGGGGGTAAGCTGCTGAGCAAGAAATATAGAGAAGTAGTGATTAATTTTTATTATTTTAAAAAGGTTAAGATTGAAGCAGAATTTGAGTTTCCGGACTTTAAAGAGATGTGGATTGATCACTACAAATCTACATCTACAAAGAGATAGATAGGTAAAGAAATGGGTGTTATATGTGTTGGTTTATTATGGAACAAAAACAAAAGTGAGGGCAAGACATGAAGTTGACTAGGCTGTATCTCAGCTAGAGTGAGAAATAGAAAGACAAGTCTTGTGTTTTTTCAAGTGTGAGAAAGTAAGTATACTATATACTCTAGTAGTAGTAGTAATAGGAGAGGACAAAAGCAAAAAAAAAGTTGAGAGAGAGAGAAAGAAGATGAGTGAGGGAAGCGTGGAATTCTGGGAGGATTATCGGGAGTAGCAAATGAAAAACGACGTGACGATCATGAGGGTTATCATATGCCTCATCACCCTTCCTTTACCTCTCATTTATTGTTCTCCTTCTGTCTCGTGCCTTTCACACTTGCTCTAAATCCGAACTGCCCCTCTCCTCCTCCTGCCTCCCTCGACCTTTTCTTTGTCTACGTTTTCTCTCTTGACCTAACAACCCTTTATGATTTCTCTTCTTTTCTCTCCTTTTCTACATATATTAATTTATGCCTTTTGTACTATTTGACATAGGGACATTTATGTATAGATCGCGAATTGTCTCTTATTTAATTTGTACATTTTTGCTCTCCCCTCAAATGTTCACCACATTTCTTACATCCCCATCTATTTCTAGTCCTCCATCACATGTTTTTCATAGAGTTCAATACATATGTTTGTTCCCTTGTTTAATTATATGTTATAGTTGTCCTTCCTTCATGTTAACATATGAGTATTGGTTGTGGTATAGCTAGAATTAGATCGTTGTCCCACGATATGGCGTGGGTGGGATCGATTTTTTGTTATACATACAAAAAAAGCATCCTGGAATTGCAAACATTTTTCTAGTAATTTTTTTTAACGGTGTGGACGCTAACCCGATGTAACCTGATCGATTTAATAGGTTTAAAGAAAACTCAAACGACCGATGATAATATATTGAATCGATTCAGGCTAACTCAGGTTAATCTGTCAAATCCTCAACTTGGATCATGAGACCATGTTAACTTCATATAAAACAAATCAAAACAAATTATAAAACTCAATTTACAATCAACCCATTATTGAAGAATATAATTGAAAAAAATTAATTAAAAAGTAACAAAAAAATTGACATTGGTTAATATGTCAAGCTTGTGACTCGGGTTATGAGATCAAGATAATCTCATAGAAAAAACAAAAAAATAACCTGAGTCAAATTAGATTAACCTGCCAAACATGCGACCAAGGTCATGAGATTGTTATAACCTGATAAAAAACAAATCAAAACAAAGTATGAAGCTTAATTTTCAATAAATTCATTGTTAAACGTTGACTTTTTTTTTTAAAAAAAATCAATCCAGAAACAGGATACAATAAAACAACTTAAGTCTACCGATGTTAACTCACAAAACACGTAACCCGAGTCATAAGACCGGGATAACCTCATAAAAAAAATATATCATAAAACCTAATTCATAATCAACTCCTTGCTGGAAGATGAATTACAAAAAATACCATTTGAAAAAGATAAAAAAAAAACTTGAATCAATTGGGTTAACTCATGAAATCCGTCACTTGAGTTATGAGACTGAGATAATCTTATAAAAGTAAACTAAAATAAATAAAAAACTTAATTTTCAATCAATTCAATATTAAATGATGAAATAAAAAAAACAATGTCATTTAAGAAAATTTTAAATATACCGAATTAACCCGTTAAAACTATGATACAAGTCATGAGATCAAACTAATCATATATAAAGCAAATCATAATAAATTATAAAACTCAATTTTTAGTTGAAATATAAAATTAAAAAAATATAAATTTAGAAAAAAACTATTAAAATGAATAATTTATGATAAGGTGATACACAGTAAAATTACCAGATATTTTTTATTTATACTGTAATGCAATGAAGTTACACTTTTGCTAAGAGAGTTACTGTGCATCATTTTTGGAATTACCCCTCCTTCTTATCAAACCGATGTATCCTCTCTCTCTCTCTCTCTCTCTCTCTCTCTCTCTCTCTCTCTCTCTCTCTCTCTCTAATTATAAATTAAATTCATTTCTTGGGGTATTGTCAATATCTGTGTCAATGCACGGTCTGGGAGGCATGCAGCTAGCTGCCCCTCAGGCCCTCAGTTACCTTGAGGATATGATACAAATCCCTTGGTCATTATCATGATGGAATGATCGATTCAATTTAAGTGGATGGTTGGGTGCCCTTTTGTCCTCATTGAAATTGGATGTTATCATTATTGCTTAATTATTGCTACAACATTGTTCCTATAGAACAGTGAGTCAAAAGCCAATTTTTGTGCACCAAAGGCAAAGCCTGCCTAGCATTCATGTACGAAATAAATGAAAGCGAATTGAATTAATCAATTACTGAGGTGACAAATATATTATAGAATTAAATTATATGGTACTTATAATTTGATTTTTGGCCTAGCTAACTAGCTATAAAGAGGACTGACTCTATAGAGCCAATGTCCGGAACCCTAACCTACAATTCCTAGCTATTAGCTACTGTACGCAGACGAGTATATTCTATTAACTGTGAAAAACGGAGAGACGGGTATATTCTAAGCTAAGCTATAAGATGGTTTAAAATGATACCATTGACATTCTTCCATGGTTGCACGCAGGGATGAGGTTGACTTGGGAAATTTGATGTCAAACCTCCTTTTAAAGCTTCAGATACATAGAGAAGCTGGGAGTTTAAGTATTATACGAGGGACTTGAATTAATTAATCCTTTTTGATTATGGCTTCCTCTAGCTTCGACTCCCTTGCTGGTTGATTATGTGTTTAGAAATACGACGGGAATGGAGTGAGGTAATTCTTTTTTTCGTGGGATCCATATAAAAAAACATAAGGAAAAACATGTAAATATTGTTTTTTTTTATATATAATAGTCAAATCAATATTATTAATGAATGTAGAACTCTATTAAGTTGATGGAGTTCTATATGAAATGACATGGAAAAAAGTTATATAAGATATGAAAAAAAAAATAAACATTTTACCAAACAAAAAGAGTTATTCATGGCTACGAGAACGTCACTAGTTTGTCCACTTCAAAATCATTAGAGGTCGTCTAAAAAGATCATTTTCTGAGTATGTGAAGTTTGTACCAATGACTTTAACCAAAGTGTTAGTAAGTGAAGTGTAAAGTCAAACATTTTGTTTCAATTCATCACCTCATCCTAAAAAAATGAATTTGTTTCTGGCATTTTAGATACCCCACAAGACACTAACGTTAACAAAGTTAAGACTTTCCATTAAAATCTGCTTGTAGTCAGAGTACCTCACTAACAAAGAACTTGTTCAATTGTTTGAGGCATCCACCAACTAAATCCAAGCCAGTTTATGAAATGCTGCCAAAATTTCTGAGAACCATGACAATGTAAAAATAAATGCCGCACATGCTTGATTTCAAACATTACATATTGAACACGAAGCTTGGCCGAGATGGATTAAATTCCTTAGCATCAAGAAACTTCTTGAACATACTCTTTCTTGCAGAACCGACCATAACAATATCTCAATCTTAGAAGGTGCAAGACATTTCCATAATAGTGGAGTGAAAGTAAAAGTACCTGGGAATTCAATATTGTCAATGATATTGTTGCCAGATTTTGTTGTATAGCTTTCTTCACTACTATGGTCCTATCATTTTAAATCTTCCTTGTTGGTACTCAAACTAATCCCTATTATCAATGCAAGAAGTTGTTGATATTGGAGAAAATTCAATATTGTGCAATGATAATTTCCAATTAAATTTCCACTCTCAATACTCTAATTTATACTCCCCTATCTTAACATAGTACATGAAATGGTTTGATGAGATGGCATATAACAATGGAAAATAATATTTTAGAAGTCAACCTGGTAGCCATTTATCTTTCATAAATTTTATAGTCTCTCCATTTTCAACTTTGAATCCGCATCTATTTTTGAAGGCTAAAGAAACTTTTGAATCCGTGTTGATGATGAAATAAATTCCTCTTCATGTGTCTGATAGAGTTTGAGTGAAAATAGAAAGTCTGTTTACATAAATAAGCTAGTATGTAGTGTAAACGAAATCTTGACACCCTCCTAAATTATTTTTGCCTTGCAAAGACACCATACCCAAACCACCTTTGCCTTTTGCTCTGATAATAACACCACAATGTGTTCCATTTCCAGTCTTTTTTAGAATCAGGTTTGCATGTTGGAGATGGCCAAGAAATTTGTGATCTAAAATCAATGTCCTTAAAGTAGTTTGTAGTCGAAGCCCTTTAATTGATATGTCAAGAGCATTGGGAAGAGAGGATCACCTCGTGATAGACCATATTAAACTTTAAATTCTTGGCTTGGAGAGCCATTAATGAGAATTGCAAGTTGAGATCTTGAAATACATTTGTGAACTAAAGATAGCCATTTATTTCTAAACCCCGTGTACTACTTCTTTTAAGTACACCCAATTAACAAAATCAAAAGTCTTGTTGAAGTCTACTTTTAGTAAAAACCCATTTTGACCACTTTTCTTGATACTAGGAATCACTTCATTAGCTATCATGAAGCCATCCAAAATCACTTCATTACTGTTTCATCCCCTTCTGATATTTGCTATCAAATGGAAAAATTTTGTGTTTCCATCTCCCAATCTACACCAAGTATGTTTAGAGTTCTTCCTCTAAATGGCTTCAACATATTTACTTACTTTCTAGTGCTCAGAGCTTAGGCTATGCAATTTGATGATCTCTTGCTAAGCTAGATAATGATTCTCCACTTTCTTTTCCAATTTTTGAAGATGATTATGAATTTATAGCAACTTTTTATCTTGATTGCCAAATAACCAATCTTTTTTACCAATAAAAAACTGCCAGTGTGCTCTAAACATGTCTCAGCTTAGAACTTTTAGAGTTTCTCTAAAAATAATGGTTGTTCAATCCAATAGTTAAGAAACCTAAATGCTTTCCATCCCTAGTTTTATAACTTACATTCATAGCAACATTTGACAGTGGTTTGACAAGTCCTTAGGATAACATGTGAGTGTTAGGCCTAAAAATATTAGATGATAATTCGGGGTTGTAAAAGATCTATCAATACGGTTTATCGATTGTCCTTGAAATTGAGTGTATCAATGACCAATTAAATGATACTCTAGTAAGTTACAATTTGTAATGAAGTTGCAAAATTCCTTTGAGCCAATGAAATTCAGGTACTTACTACTTATATCAAAATGATGCAGTGTTTCATTGAAATCCTCAACTAAAAAAAAAGACTTATTTCACCATAAAACTAGGTGATAACTTTTTTTTCATATCCTTACTTTCCTCACACTTATTTCACCTTAATGTCCACATGCGATAGAGGGACGACTCCACTAGGGATCTTTAAAGGATAAGCTTTGTTTGTTTGTTTAGTGATGATAAGTTGTTTTTTCTATTATTATTTGTTTATCTTGTATTTCATGCATTTGTTTCTCTATTTGCTTTGATTGAATATGGAACTGAACTCATGCATATACAACACAACATTTATTTGTTGCACCTATATTGCTTTATATAAGTAGGGAAGTTGCGACACCCCGATGGTCTTTAACTTAGGTAACACATATAAAACCATCTAACTCTTATCTAATAGTTTACTTTGTAGTGATTAGTATGACGATCTGATATTACTCACGACCTTTATCTTTACACTCCTTATGAGTCTTATATAAACCTTTTTAAGGATGATCATTAAGCAACGAGAGACTTTTGAGACTAGGTAGTAACTTATCTCATGTGCATATAATGGGTTAGATCTTATTGAGTAAAATGAAATTTGTTAAGACAATAATAAATAACAAGTATGTATACAATTTTTCATGATGCATCCATTTGTATATTTCATTCATTTTGAAATTTGTTAATACAATAATAAATAACAAGTATATATACAATTTTTCATGATGCATCCATTTGTATATTTCATTCATTTTGTATGCACTCTAGTGAGTGAAGAAATTAATATGAGCCACACAACATCCAAATCCCTTTTAGATTCTACTCAAAAGGTTAAAAGCATAGACATCATGATGGAGGTGATATCCATGTTCACTGGTATGTTTGAACTAGCTTAAGAAGCCCTCTCTATAAATATGCTAGAAGATGACCCAAAACATTCAATAGTAAACCTTATTTTGTAGCTTGGGTCTCAAATATTGGCAATCCCATCATTATCTTCCTCTCAACACCAGAAGATATATAATGCCTTTTCAAAGCTCGTGTATGTTGAAAACCATGAAATAGTTGACGCAGATTTGAAGAACCAAATGTAAAAAAAAGGAAGATAAGTTTAGAGTTGGCCTTGGCAAAAGTAAGAAGTGAAAATGATGACTTACTAGGCCTTCTATGGAAACATCAATGTCTTCTTTAAAAATTACAAGGTAAACTAAAAGCTTTATCTGAGTTTAAGAAGGAATAGGATCACCTAATTATTGAAATGGCATAATGATAAGTCATGGAAAATGAACAACCAAATGATTCCCTTGAGCCAATAAGGGTGAGATGGTCGCGAACTCTTAAACAAGTGTAAGGTATCCTTGGCTACAAGTTTAGAAACAAAAAGTTGTTGGAACATGACTTTATGCATAACTCTTTCATTGATAAGGAGCCATCTTCTAGGTTTCTAGAGTATACATGGGATTCCATACTGAACTTCCTTATTGTAAAACAATAGCACTTCCAATACCCGTACTTGTTACCAGGTATTCTAACACAACTCAAGGATGTTTATAGGGGTACAAAAAGTTTGCCCGAATATCCCTTAAGCACAACTTACATAGTTATCTGCAATGTAAGAAACCTCTCTTAGAGGAACAAATTAAAAGATTCACAAAGGACATTTTAGATTATCCATTGTACTCCCGTTGGTTCATTAAGCATAAAAAACCCTGGCTCATATGGTAGAAACAGTTATGGGAGCAATATATGAAGACAATAAACAATCCTTTGACATTGTAAAGGAACATTTAAGGGTGTGAAAAAACCATTTATTTACTCATAAACATAGAGGAAGCATCTTGCAGCCAAACTATATGAAACATATAGGAAGAAAAGCCTCAAAATGAAATTTAAGGATTCTTGGGATGTAGGTTAGATTGTGACCATAAAAAGGAAACAACTCATAATAGGGTAGTTAAAAATGCACTGGAGAAACTGGAGAAGACCTGGGGAGGCAAAGAGCCTACATGACATGTGCATGCAATATCATACTTTGTTGAAAACTTGTTTCTGTAAATAGGTTTTTAAGTTTTGGGGATTGTATTGCACTTTCATTTTCAATATCTTTGTCTATATTATTATTGTTTTCAAATGAATAAATGTTATTAGGAACGTATCGTTTGACACTTTAATCTTCCTCTTTACTTGGATTAATATAATGATAATTTATCAAAATGGTTGAACTCTAAGATCCATCAAGATGCTAAAAAGCACCCCTACCCTAACAAAACATTGTGACCAAGTCGGTTTTATGAGAATATTTTATTAAAATAAATAAATAAATGTGCTTTTGATTTCAAAAATAATTTGATGTTTTCTCAAAATAGTATTTCAACATCTTGTTTATAGGTTGTCGAACAAGTAATTAAGCAATTCTCACTCTTAAATGACCAATAACTTGAATAAAAAAGAAGAAGAAAAAGGTTCCACAACCTAAACATCATGTTTTTAAAGCTTTAATTTTTTTTTGGGATCAAAATGTAAGAATATATTATAGATCAAAAGTAACAAAGATTGTAGACCAATGAGTCAATATTACAAACATGTATAACCTAATGGGAAGAGACACCTAAGTAAAGCAAAATAAAACAAACAAATACAAATTACAATCAAATGAAATTAAAGCTGCATTTTAGATGTATGCATAATGGTATGTAGTGGATTTGATAGTCATATACTCGTGAGACACGGTTCTTTGCAAATCCAAACAAACTATATTGGACGAGTTAAGATTTATCATCTCTAATTATTTACGCTAGAAATGAGAAAAAAACCATCTTTATTTTTCCTTTCACATTAAAAAATATTTAAATTTCATGCAGTCCTCTTTTTAGCTTGTGTGAGTTTTTCTTCATGAAAACCTAATAGTAAAAAATAAATCAATCAAAAAGAAAAGAAAACTATATCAATTAGGAAAAAAAATGAGATATTTTTTTAGTAAGTATAATGGAGTAGTGGAAAGGATGGGAACCAATTTAAGTTTTGGAAACCCCACCTCCAAGAAATTCAAAAATGAAAATAACAAAATAAATAAGTGGATAAATACAAGAATGAAAATGATAGTTGTGGAAAGTTAAAATAGAAAAGGAGAAGAGTTTTTGGTGACAATATAAAGAAGAGTGAGTGTGAACAGTGAGACAAGGGAAGAAATAAATAAATAAAAAACATAAGAAAATGGTGGAGTAAAAAATGCAACAAGAAAGAAAAAGAAGAAGAAGAAGAATCTGTGTCTCTCACTTAATTTTCTGATCTTTTTCAACCTCTCATCTATACACTAAAAAACCTAGCTAAAAAAAAATCTATATACTAGCCACTCTTTTTTCACATAAAGAAAACTTGATCCTCTTCATCTTTTCCAAACATCATTTTTTCATTTTTCACAACTCTCTCTTCCACACTCACAATCACTTTTCATTTGTTAAAAAAATGAAGAGAATGGAAATTCCCCTCCTTTCTATAGCTGATTGTTCTCTTCATGTCACCACTAATGACTTTTTATTTTTCTCAAACATTCCTCACCACTAGGTCACTCTCTATTATCAACCATAACAACTACTAATCAGTAGCTACATCATTGACCACGAACCTCTACTCTTATCACCAATTGACGCCCACTCATCCACTCACAGTGATGTCATTACAATAACTACTCATCAACGACCGTCAATCAAGCCTTCATACAACACCAACCAACCACGGTTGCCAACAACTTTAGCTCACAACTAACAAACCACCGAAAACAACAAGTAATATGGTGATTTCTTTTTCATATTCTTACCCATCTCACACTTATTTTGTTTCGATGTCCACATGCTACAAGGAATGGAAGGACCATGTTAGCGTGATGATCGTCCCTCACTAGCTTGTTGCTCTTCTTTAATTACAATTGCTGCAAATAATTTGAAATAATCGTTAGAGTCATCACCATGAGAAAAGGCATTTTTTGTAAGAAATTATTAGAAGCCATAAAGATGGAATGAAGGGAATTAAGGGAGGGGAGGATTGTCCGTTGTATTTATTCTGTGGACAAGTAAGGCTACTAGTCAATGTTTGTCATGTACAAGAGCGATGAAAACCGCTAATTAATCCAACTCTAAATGCTTAAAGCCAATCAAGTTATTGTGTGATATAGTTAATTAACTTAATTTCATCAACAGATGTTATAAGATAAAATTTTGAGACGTTGTTCATTTGCTCACATAAAAGTGTGATTTATAAATAATTTTAAGAAAGTGGATCTCTTTTATATAAGCTTATGAGCACTATACAAGTACCTAATATTTTTCTTAAAAAATGTTTTTGTTATTGATTTAAAATAAAACTAATAGGTGTTACTAGTGAGAAGGTAAAAATACTTTTAGAGAAAATTCTATAAACTTACCCTTAATTTCATCGCTGGTTTTATAAAAAGCAATAAAATATTTTTTTTATTTTTCTAAGTTTTAATTTTTAATCCTTACAGCGTAATTTTAAATTCTGTCACAATTAAATTAATTATTTTAATTTTTCCTTTCCTTCCTTTTTAATTCCAACATGTAATTCTATAAAAAAAACATTTTTTATATATATTTTCAAATTCATTTTTTTTTATTTCTCAACTTTATATATGGATTTGCTAGCCCAATATTTGTATAAAAAAAGTCATCAACTTTTTAGAAGAATGGAGTATAATTTTGAAAATTTGGGAAGGCAAAACTACCCACATTATTAACAAAAGTTAAACCCTTTCAAAAAACACTTGTTCACCCACATCCATTTGCACTGTTTACTGAAACAGTGTAATGATGATTTTATTGCTCCATTTAAAAAATTTAACATTAACTTTTAAGAGTATTAAAGTCATATTTTTACTTCTTATAATTACATTAATTTTTTATAACTAATTTTTTGTTGTCTTCATAGGTCAAATAAATAAAACGTATCATTTTTGTGGGAAAAAATCAAAGAATTTCATTATACTCCCTTTTGATCTTAGGTCTTCTTTTAACTTTATATTGAGAATAAATGATGAAAAATTTCAGAATGCACATGTCATCCGATAAAAAGGTAAAATAGCTAAAAAAAATACAATATAGATTATACTACATCACTTATTCTATTGGCTACTTGATTTTACAAAGCCTGCTTATGCAAACTAGATATTTAGCACTCGCTTTGAAAGTCAAAAGAAAGAACTCTTCTTACACAACTCTCAATCTTAGATATGATGCAAAATGAATATTGTTCTATCATTAATCAGAGATTTATTTATAAAAAATATGAATCTGAATCTGAAGAAAGAAAAGTAGAAAGAGTCCTCAACTAGTAAGAGATAAAGGAGGATTTATTCAATCACATAATTTAGGTCGTCTAGATAATAAGTTTCCTTGTTCACTAATAAATTGGCTAATTAAACTCATGTTTCTATAATTAATTCGATCTTCGATCCAATTAAGAAAAAAGGTTTTTTATGTTAGAAAGTCAAAAGAAAAAGAGGGTTAAAGGTCACAATTGGGCTATAAATAGAGGGAGTAGCCAAAAGATATCTAGATGCGACCTACTTTGACTAGCAAGGGCTCATTAGTTATTACCAAATTGATCGAGGATAAATAAATATTTTTCAATTTTAATTACACAAAGAAACGACTGAAATACTATTGGAAGCAAAAACAATCTAAAACTGACATCAATAGGCATTTTATGTATTTTCACAATGTTTTTTTTGCTAAGGAGCAATTTGGTATTTGACCAAAAATAAAAAAAAATTAAAATTAAAAAGCATAGTGAAAATATCAAAATACTCTTAAAAAGCAAAAAAAGTTAAAAATTAGTGTCAAATGGCTTTTTGTCTTTTCAAAATAGTTTTTTTTTTGTTATTATCAAGTCAACTTGAAGACAATTTGGTACTTGATCAAAAATAAAAAATAAAAAAGTTAGGGTACACGCAGTGCCTCTTGCATCCAAAAATATCCTCTTGTTGTATTGTTGGAACTGTCATTGCGTCCTCTTCTTGATGGAGTAGCTAATATTGGTAGTAGTGATCCGGTTTGTTGCCAGTGATTTTTTTTCTCTCTCACCTCCCTAAAACATTATAGTTTGACTCCATTTGTTGCTGGTATTTCAACTTTAATCCTTATTGTTTTGTTTTTTAATTTTTATTTTTAGCTCTTTTGTAGAAATTTATTTGTTTTCAATCTCATTCTTTCATCCCAATTTTCTATATATTATTTTTTTCAATTTAATCCTCATTCTTTTGATTTTTTGTTTTGGGCTTTTTGTTGAATTGATTTTTCTTTTCAATTTAACCCTTTAATCAAAAAAAATTTCAATTTTGATCAGTATTCTTTTGATTGTTTTTTGATCCTTTTATTCAATTAATTTTTCTTTTCAATTTCACCCTTCAATAAAAAATAAAATCTATTTTGTATTTCAATTTTAATCCTCATTATTTTAATTGTTATTTTTTATTTAGGATCCATTTATGTCATTGATATTTTTTTTCAAGCTAATCCTCCAATATTTAATTAATTCAGAATTGAGTTTTGTGGTTTTTCTAGATATGGTGTTTTTGGTCTAATACCTTGAATCATGAGTTTAAAAAGTTAATGTGGGTTTTTATATTATTATGTTTTTTCTTATTTTCTTTTTAGATTTATGATTTTTTTATATTTTCTTTTCTATCGGGTCATCTCAATTTCATGACTTAGGTCACGTGTTTAACAGGTTAACTTGGGTTGGTTTGCTTCTTGTTTACAAAAATATTTTTTTCAGTGGTTATGGTTATCATTTTTTTTTAATTTTATCTATTTTCTTTTATTATCTATTTTATTATTTTTTACTTAAAATAAAAACAACTTATTTGATACAATCCGGTTTTTAATCGGTGTCACAAATTTAATATATTTACGCTACAATAACATTATTTTTAATATATAAAAAATACCCCATGGCATATTACGGGTAGACAGCTAGTAGACTAAGGTTACCTATGATTCCCTTTTTCTCTTTCTTTTTTTATTTAAAAAAAAAACATAGAGATTAACGGCATGCATGTGCTAAAATACCCCCAAAAACCTTGTGTCATGTAAGTATGATTTAGGAAAACAAGTGGGATCAAGAAGAATACAGTCAACCAATAACATGCCTGATATACATCTAGCAAGTACAATGTGGATGACCTTCTCCTAGCTTTATGGATATAGATAGCTTCTGTGGTTCTAATGGCTGCTAATGTACAATCTTCGAATATATATATATATATATATATATATATATATATATATATATATATGGTAGTTCTTTGAGATGATCTACTATTAGTAAACTCGCATTTAACTCGTGGAAGCAAGCCTTTCTTAATTACATGTCTAGGTTTTATGCAGTAGACAGTGAAAAGCATGTATAGCTAGGCTTCTGCATAGCATGGCCCATTACAAAAGGTAGCATGAATGCCTGATGAGACAGTTTGTGTGAGCGTGGGGAGGTGCATTAAAGGTGCATAATTATCAAGCCACTTAATTTCCTCAAGCCTTTTAGATACTAGAATGGTGTGGTCCATTCATTATCTGGCCATGACATGATCTCTCCGTGGGCATGAGATCGAAGGAAGTTGGCTTTGACACAATGCCATCAACCCTAGCATATTGATGACATGATCTTGGAGATTGAAGAATGAAATGGGCTTGAATCTTTGTATTAATTTTATCAAACCTTTAATTAAGGGATAAAAAACTATATATATTCAAAAAAATACTTAAGAAAAAGAAATTATTAAAACCTAAAAATAAGGGTCCAAAATCGAGCACATTGTTTACTTCCTATTGAACAGCTCGCACCTTGGCATGCCTGCGACCAAATTTCGCAGAAACCTTCGGCAAATCTTTTCTATCCCATTACAGATACTCTTAAGAAGCATTGTGGACTGCACTGGATAAAGAGGAATGGTGAATAGAGCTGATTTGCAGAGTGTAATTAATACGTACGTCCTCCTAGTGAGAGGTTATTAGACTTCCATATCTAGCCAGCTTCTTCTGCATATTCTCAAGGAGGTATCCATGGATTTGCTTCGTGATACGCTGATATATGCAGTAGAGGAACTCCCAAGTACTTGCCTAAGTCCTTGGTTCTCCTAAAACCACAATCCCTGCTACTGCTTCTAGGTAGCGACACTGTTACATTTCTGGAGAAAAATAAATTAGTTTTGCTAACACTGAACTTCTGACCTGATGCAAACACATAATTCGTTCAAGCAAGACATGATTTTTCCCATTTGTTGAGTACTCGCTTCTGCAAATAACATCATATCGTCCGCAAAAAAACACGTGGGAGATCTTCGGACCTGTTGTGCATACTCGGAAATTAAGGTTTCGAAGCTCCAGCTGCAACCTCTACTCGGTAGAAATCGAGTAGACGGCCTTGATTTTTGCTCAGCCATTGTAGAAACTCTTATAAAAAGAAAAGAGTGCCTAAAACATAACTTTTGGGATTATTGTGCCACAAAATAGGCCCAAGTCATAGATTCTGAGGTAAGCATGGGCTACACAATCCAAAAGACATTGTTTTCCAACAAAGCAAACCCCCAACATCATTCTATATGTGATCTTTGTAAACGAAAAACTACTTGTCCATGAACCTTCATGGAGAAAATCCCACTACGAATTCAACAATGTCCATGTGCAGATTGTTCCATTGTTCTTCTTCTGTTTGGCATATTAATAGCCTATATATATATATATATTAAAAAAAAAACGTCCGCATAATGGCTAAGCAGTGGACTATAAAACTATGACGAAGACCTCAATTTCTTCTTATTTGATTATTCTGTGGGAACCCTTTGGGAAGTGGATGAAGCCATTACAAAATGCTTTAGCAATTTATAGTAAATTTACTATAAATGAATATATCAAATGTCATTTAATGGGCATTAATGTGTTTCTTGTTTTGCAGTAATGTATCTCCAAATTGAAATAAGTGACAGATTATTATTATTATTATTATTATTATTATGCAAGAAAACCTAAGAAAAAGAGAGAAAAATGTTGATAGATACTCAAGCATGCCTTCAATATTTAGTGGAATATTATAAAATGCGTGAAATGAAGATATTAGATAAACAACATAATATAAGTTAATTAGTATGCATTGTTTAAATTTTTATTATGTCTTTAAGTGTATTCATTTTCTATTTTTTTTTTATTTCAACTATAATAAAAGAATTAATTTTCAAAAATATCATTGAATAATTAGAAAATTCTTTAATATAATTTGAAAACAATCAACAACATGAAAGAACATATACTTGAATATTCATTTCATATATAATTTGAATAATAGTAAAATAATAAAATATTAATGACTCATTAGAGAACATGTATGTTATAGTTAAAATGGCTTGTTTAGCTGCTTTAGCTACAAAATAAGGATCTGGATATAGATACTCTAAATTAGGATTTTAAATTAATTTCAAAAATAAGATAAAACGACATCAAAATTATAGAAGTAATTTTCGTTATCAAGACATTTGTTAACCAAGAAATACTGAGATAATATCTATATTTTATATAACAAATTAAAAAATATATTGATTAATAACTTGAAAAAAATAGGAATGCTAATTAAAGATCCGAGTGAAAAGTTAATTTTTTCTATAAAAATAAAAGACAAATACAACTATAAATATTTTACCTTGAGTGTCCATTTTTATTTTACATATTTTCTTTTTTTTTTATCTTGAGTATTTACTACGGTTATGGTTATTAAGTATAAATATTTTTGTTCGTATACCTATACAATGCAAATACAATTTTATCTATCTTAAATTTAACTAAAAAACATAAAGATAAATTATAATAATCTCTTAAAGGTATTATAACATTATAGAAATTATTAAAAAGATTTATTACTATTTTAAAATAGTTAAATTAAACAATTTAAAAATAATAGAGATTATATTAAATAAAAATCTAATTAAAAAAATAAAACTAATCATAAATAAAGAGAAGGCCATGAGCTGTGGGGGCATAGAGGTCTGGGCTTGCATGCTTGGTTTAAGAAGTAAAAGTCCAAGCGTGCTTGGTCATGGAATTTTTATTTAACTTTCTAGAAATTAAAATAAATATCCACTAAAGTTGGCAACAGTTAAGTTTCGAACGAGAAAGTGTATTTTTTTAAATTGAAGTCCTCACTCTTTATTTATGTTTTTTTTTAACAACATTCATTACAAGATTTTACAGTTTTATCGATGAAAATATTCCATCAGTATGTGATTAAGATTTTTTTGATAATTTATTTACCGCCGTCTACATCGACAGACTATGTCCATCAGCTTTCCTTTCGTCAGTAATACCATATTCCATCGCTATATCAGTCAGTAAAAAAAAAAATTTGCTGATGGTTTTACAAACGGAAATTGCGCCAAAAAAAAAAAGTTTCCCGCTTGAAATATACTGACAGATTTATCCTGTCGGTGATTGTGTGACAAACCGACGGATTACAACCGTCGGTAAAATTGTCGATGAATGTTTGGAATACCGACCGAAGATATCCGTCTGTACATTTGTCATTCATTGTGCCAGGCACTGTAAAATACTGACGGATTAAGGCTGTCGGTAAAATGGTCGGTGAATCCATAATACCAATCGAATATATCTGTCTGTAAATTCATTGGTGACTGTGGCAGCTACTGTTAAATGCCAACGGATATATTCCGTCGGTAAAACCTTCTGTGATTATTTTTAAATATGTTTTTAAAAAATTATTTAGAATATATAATATAAAATTATATAAATTAATGGTAATAAAAACCAATTATGCAAATAAAAGTTTTATTAAACATCAAAAACAAAAGAAATAAAGTTAAATAATATTCATTACAAACTGAATGTATTTAAAAAAAATATTAAATTAACTATTAAAGTTAAATAATATTCATTATAAATTAACATAATGGCGTAGCTGGAGAAGGAAGAGGAGGCTGGTTGTTATATAGCCAAAAAGAAGAAGGCGTACATGTATCACCACTCTGTGATGCCATGTTCATGATAAATTCACGAAACTGATCATGGTCCGTTTTTTGTTGTGCATTCTCCGCTTTGAGTTGTGCATACGTCGCTGATAGGTGGTCGTATTTTTCGGTGAGCTGAGCCGTGTGTTGCTGCAAGGCCACGAACTCCTTAGATTGGGTGCTCAATACTGATTGGGAGCTTCCAACGGTTGAAACACTACAGGCCGCCCGCAAGTTCTCGGCTGTAGTGTTGGAGAGCCCGTAAACCTGATTTTTATTGGGTCCACTAGATGATCCAATCTCCATCCACAAATCCGGATCGAATTTCGGATGGGTCAAAGGATCGTCCCTATATCTCTCCCTCAACCGGCTATTATAGGTCTCCTGAAAATAAAAAAGGTAATCACCATATTCAATTCAATAAAAATAATAACATACAAAATAAAATGGTTGAACAAACATACCACGAAGTGTTAAGCATGGTTGTCAACGAACTGTTGCACCCTCTTTTGGCGGTCTTGACTCCACACGTGCGTCTCCACAAACAGCTCCATCGGGCTCGACTCACGTCCAAGAGACGTAGCCTATAATGAAAAAAATTTAATTAACAACAAATTAATTTAACGATATATTTCATTTAAATTAATCTTACCATCCGTTTCGCATGTGCAGCAAACGAAACGGAGTCGCCGGTATGCGTTGTCACCGAACCATGAATTGGCCGATTCCGAAGTTAGTTTTCTCTATAAAAAAATAGAAGATAAATACAAATATAAATATTTTATTTTTTATTGTCCTTTTTCATTTTACATATTTTCTTTTATTTATCTTGAGTATTTACTATGGTTGTTAAGTACAAATATTTTTGTTCATATACCTATACAATGCAAATACAACTTATCTATCTTAAATTTAGTTAAAAAACATAAAGATAAATTAATAATCTCTTAAAGGTATTATGACATTATAGAAATTATTAAAAAGATTTATTACTAGTTTAAAATAGTTAAATTAAACAATTTAAAAATAATAGAGATTATATTAAATAAAAATCTAATTAAAAAAACAAAACTAATCATAAATAAAGAGAAGGCCATGAGCTGTGGGGGCATAGAGGTCTAGGCTTGCATGCTTGGTTTAAGAAGTAAAAGTCCAAGCGTGCTTGGTCATGGAATTTTTATTTAATTTTCTAGAAATTAAAATAAATATCCACTAAAGTTGGCAACACTTAAGTTTTGAACGAGAAAGTGTATTTTTTAAATTGAAGTCCTCACTCTTTATTTATGCTTTTTTTTTGTTTTAACAAAAAAAAACTTTTTTTTAACAACATTGATTTTTTTAATAAAATCTCAAGACAATTGAAATAAATATTTACAAGAATTCTAATAATTTAAATTTAAGAAGGGAAAATTATTAGTTGAGGTAAATCTCTCATTTCGTTGTTTATTTATTTTTCTTTTATAAAAAATGTCTTCTTTATTAGTAACAAGTTATTTTAGCAATACTAACTCAGCAATGTAAAGACCAAATTCTCTCTGACTCTCTCTAAAGTCAGATATATATTTTTTCTTTATTTTAAACTGTCTATTTATATTTATAAAGCTTTTATTTAATTGCCTCAATACCCTTCACCTATTTACACTTAATTTTAAATCTCTAAGAGTATTGTTGCTTTTTCCTATTTATTCTCCCTTTATTTTTCGAAACATCACAGAAAGAGAACAATATATATATATATATATATATATATATATATATATATATATATATATATATATATATATATATGCATGCTAACTGTGAGCTCTGTATTGAAGGTATACGATTATATTGAATTTAGTTGCAAGTTTCACATTACAGTTTTTTTTTTTTTTTCACATTAATGGGTAATGCATCATTGCAGTCTCCATGGGTTCTAGCAAATCCTATAGAAAAAAACATAACTGTTGGAAGAAGTTGCTGCTCAGTCAGGAAAATTCTCAATGAATCTGACTGCTTTCGAAATGGATAATACACAGGAATACATCCTTCATGAACTCAGGGAAGATGGAATCCAATCCTATTGACCAAGTGACAAACGATGGGATCATTTATATTATTAAGACGCTAGAAAAAGCTAGCTTAGTTCACACATTAGCCATCGGCTGAAATCATACAATTACAAACGAAGACATCAACAACACTTATTCAAAATGATAGACGTAGAGGTTGTAAGAGAGCCAATAGTCATTTTTTCTTGGCGATGAACAGGCCCCATCGCTGCTCCCCAGATGAACTCCTGATCAGCTTTGCCTTCCATCCACCAACTATATCATTATAGTCCCCCTGGAATGGATAATGGCCAAGTGAGTTGCCTAAAATTAAAGAAAATCAGCATCTAAGAACTCGGGATTAAACGAATGAAGGTATACTCACTTCGGAAAAGTCGTGGATGAACTCATCCTTGTCCTTCTCTATAGCATTTAACTCCCTTTGCAGAACTTTGTTAAACTGAAGGCAGAAGTAACAAAATAATTCAGATTTCGAAGGCCGATTAAATACTAAATCAATGACGATACAAGGGAATGGTTGATCTGTGGCAAACCTGATCAGTTCGGTCCTCTGCAACGACCTCATCAAAACCAGCATCCCTAAGCATCTGCATATCATTCATAACATGACAGACATTTTAGGAATTGGGAACCAAAAACCACATGTCTGGCAACAACAAATAATTTCAGATGCAAATATACCTGGCCATATGCTTTTACATCATGAAGATCATATCCTCTCTGTTTAATGTACTCGGCGAATTCTGGTGATGGAGTTCCAGCACACTTGCAGTAATCACTGATAAGTACTTTACCTCCAGGCTTCAACCACTTGAAGAAAGATCTAAATAATGCAGGTTTGTCCTGAGACATGGTAGTTCATGAAGTAAAATTAATCAAGGATAGGAATAGAGGCAGACAGGCAGCTTCTAACAATACAGAAAATTAAGCACCATGCAAAAATTGTAATGACTTTCTTATATCACTCGTAGTCCCGAAACGTTCACATAAATCAGGTTTTATGCAGGTCAAGGAGCCTGTGTTTTTCAAGAACAAATATAACAGAGTGGAAAAATTCTATCCGAGGAACAGCACTGAAAGCAGTATCACAAATTGACCAGTAACTTCTAACAAAACAGAAAGAAAAACTGCGTGCTGCCAAAGAAAGCCAACTCTCCAATCTTCACAAATCAAAAGCTACTTTGCAGAAACATCTGAGAATTCTTACTTGAATGTGCAAAATGGTGTCACGGCTGTAGATAACATCAAATGCGTTGTCAGGATATGTCTTTGTAGTACAATCAGCAACTTCAAACTCCACAGAACATTTGAGCCCAATGGCACGTTCAAGGGCAAACGAAATCATATTTATGGAGAGGTCAATGCCTACAACCTCCACATCAAAGTTCTCAGCCATGTAAAAGTCACCTCCCCCAATCCCACAGCCAACATCTAGGACTTTCTGGCCAGGCTTAAGATCCAGTTTTCCCACAAATTCTTTAGTTGTTTCTGCACAGATACAAATATCCATTTAGAAACAGTAATGCAAGAATAAGAAGAAGAGATCAACGAACTAATCTGATAGATATTTTAATATTGAGAAAGAATTTTTGCATTGAACTCTTTGAAAAGAAATATATTCATATGGTTAGGCCATTAAGATAGTTCACAAAAATTTTCCCTTGGTATGCTCAACAAGGAAAGGGGTGAAGATAGAAGCACATTGTCTATGCAGGTGCTTGGCCTTCAGGTTGTAATTTCAAACTTAGTAGAAGAAGGCAACTTATAGCTTTTTCCCCCAACTGGGAAGGGGGAGAAAGAAAAGAATGGAACGGTAGCATACCAATTCCTCCTGTACTCACATAACCTTGTCCAAAGACACGCTCATAACGTAATATGCCATTGGATTTATACTGAACATTATCTAAGAATCGCTGGAACCCCTTATCCTCATATGAACTAACTTTCTGCCATATCCAACAAATCTGCACCAAGCAAGTATTGCATCATGTCAATTAACCCATCTAATTAAGCCTCAAAGGAACAAAATCAAATGATCCAGTTTCATTGCCTGATTCTGGTTCTTTTTGTTTTTCACATAAGCTGAGATGCATTTGCAGCCAACAAGAGAGAGTTCGAAAGAATTTCCAGACCCATCACGCGTATGGCATTCTTTAAACACCTGCAATGCAGTATATATAATGTTTACAAAACTTCATGAAGATCTTGTTAGTTATTGCTTACAACCTATAAGGTTAACTGAAAAAATGACCACAAATCACCTATATTGAGGGAACAATAGCCATTAGGAATCATCAATCTATATTCATTTTATCTCCTGAAACATAGAATCTTACTGGTTCAATAAACATTTGAACCTGAGTGGTGCTATCATACATAGTATAACAGATATAAACAATAATTTTTTAGCTCATCACACATGTTCAGTTAGCAAAACGTGGAGTCCTTTCGAAGAATATTTCAATAAGAATCAAACCTTCGTGTAGAATCTGGGTTCCCGGTAATGGGTTGGGTTGTATTTTCGCTTAGAATCTCCAGATTGATGAAAACAAGACTCTCTGAAGAAAATAAACCCATCAACCTTCACCCATTTGACCATCCTTTCTACCAGATTCTCCACCTGCAATCCATGTTAACAATACACAGGAGACAGAGTCGTTATCAGAGTTGTAGAGAAGGGTACTAGAGAAAACTAACTTGCAACCACAAAGACTACACCAGTTTCAAAGAACAAGAAGACGCCTGATGAACCATCACAAAGACTACAAAAGAAGGCATTGAGAAAATAACGAGCCAAGGAAAAAATTACACAATATTTATGTAGGATACTTCATATATAGACTGGTGCAACCTTAAGCTGAATTACTAGCAAATCCATAAGCATATTGTGAAATGAAATAACAAGTAGGAATAAGGATTAGGAACGTTCACCTCTTTGTCAGAGAGATACATGAGAAGCCAATTTGAGAATATCAAATCCACCGACCCCTCTGAAATATTCAGATCTGGGGATGTCACATCAGCGCACATAAACTTGACATTTTTATAGTGTCCGTTGATATTTTCATTCTGCAATTAGAAGATAGGGGAAAGAAAATACGATAAAACTCGAACAGAAATCTAGAAATAACAATACACATCCAGTTTAACAGGCATAAACAAAAGGCTCTTTCTGTATATAAATATGGAGGACCACAGTCACCTTTTTTATTGCACTCTCAATGAAGTCCAAAGCCACTACTTGGCCAGCCTTCTGTGCTAATTCCCCTGTGAAACGGCCAATACCAGCTCCGAGTTCCAAAACTGTTTTTCCTTCATAAGGTGGAAGCAGAGAAAGTATCTGTGCATACCACCAATTAGTTAAGTTTCAGAAAATTATATAAACCATAACAGCAATCAATGATCTAAAAGCATGAAGAATTCAAAATGAAGATGCATATTTATCAATGCACTAACAATATCATTGTAACGTATTTTGAAGAACAATATCTAAAGGAACAATTTTCTGTTAAAATTTACATTAAGTAAACAGGATTGGGATTTAAATCAAACAAAGAAGCAGTAAAGAACATCTGAAGCAGGGATCTTGAACGATCATTTTACAATTCATTACTCCACAATTAATGCTGCCAAATACCAATGTACTAAACATTAAGTAAACAGGATTGGGATTTAAATCAAACAAAAAAACAATTACACACACAACATTCCTATGTACATAATAAAACAAAAAGGAAAGGAGCCTTTTTTGAAGCAGTAAAGAGAAGTGTACGTACCTCAGGTCTTTCTTCCTTGTCAAGTTCAGATGCTTTCGAGTCAAGCATCATTGCATTCACACTCAAATCAGAAATGTTATCCATCCAATACTTCTTCTGAATATCGCGTTCTTCCACTGACAAACCCAGAAACAAAAACCAATGTAAGACTAATCTCGACGTAATGCACTCCATATATGTAATCTCCAAAACATTAAAAAAAAAAGTGACAATACATAAAATAGTAAAAAAAAAAAAAAGAGGGGAAAGCAAACAAAACCAAAAAGAAACGATTCTTCAAAAAAAAAAAAATGGGTATCGTACCATGAGTAGCCATTGTTGAAAGGAACTTTCTTTAACAAGAAGGAAAAGCAAAATGGGTTCTCTCTTTGAGTGTTTTGTTTAAAAAGAAAAGATTTTGAAAGGAGATGATGGTGATGAAAACGAAAACGAAAACTTAAGAACCCTCGACGGCAATGCAAGATTTTGAAAAGGTCCTGGATCTACGGTCATAAGCTCTGCATCACTTATTTGCTATCCTATAAAACTCTCCTGCGATGCTCAGCTTGGGTTTCTGATACCTGGTATGTGTGGGTTTTTTATATTGATAAACCAGGGTTTTTTTATGTACTGCCTAGTTTGGCTTATTGCATGCATGATGATGCCTCTTATTTACTTAATAATTAATAGCAATACTTTATTTTTGGGTTAAACAACTACGTTTGAAAAGGACATAATTATAATTATATAATCTTTTTAGGCAGTCTTGAAGTTAAAACTCTAATAATTATATTCAAAATTTAATTAAAAAAAAAAGAGCCATGTCAATTGGAATATAGAATATCTACATAAACAAACAAGAGTGGAAATATATATATATATAAGGTCTAGGATCTAGCAAAGTATAGTTTATGTTTTATTTTTTTAGTGTCATAAATAAATTAATAAGTGGAGCCAATAAAATTTGAATGATTGATATGGGACAGATTTAAAGAGTATTTGAGTGAGATAATAGTTGTTTTATAAATATTTTTTACTTGAAAATAAATCAAAATAATTTTTTTTATTTTTAAAAATTAGTTTTGATATCACTATATTAATCAAAAATATAAAAAAAATTAAAATTTTATCGAATTTAATTATATTTGAAACACAATAATAAACGTGGAATTAACCCTTCAGATCCCACAATGATTCGAGGGGCCACTTTAAGAATCTAGCAATATTGTTTTTTGTCCGAAAATAGGGGGAGAAAGTGAAGAAAACGAGTGCCTATTGGAGGTAGACTCGGTGAAGCTGCGAAGGGCCACAGAGTGAAGTGAATCTGAAAATGTATTTTGTTGATGGTATCACGTGAGCTTCTTATAGACACTTGCCACCTACCATCAACTATTACTTTCCTAATCTGTCGTTGCTATGTATCCACTTCCCCACTTTTTTTTAATGATTTTTTATTTAAAATGATAATAAATTAATTATTTTTTTATTTTTTATGTTTTTGATTTATTAACACCACAAATTAAAAAAAAAATATCATTTTAATATATTTTCAACTAAAAATTACTTTTATAAAAACATCGTACAAACACATACTTCATAAAATAACAGATTAATATGTTTCCTAATTCACAATTTGTGTACTCTTCCAAGAATCATCATCTTTTCATCAAATCAGCCACCATTGCTTTGAATATATAGATAAAAACATGATTTTTTTTCAATATTTTTCATAAATATGCTGTGATATGTGTGAGCATAAGTGTTTTGTTAGTACAGAATGAATAGATAAAATTGAAAATTCTTATATATATATATATATAGAGAGAGAGAGAGAGAGAGAGAGAGAGAGAGGGAAGTGAGATTTACAACATGAATGAGAATTCGCGTACGTATCAAACCAATAAATCATCTTGTGGGTTTAGTGATCATCAGATCATCCTCGTGTTATTTTGCTAATTTGTAAGCTCCCCATGTCATTATGATCGATTATTACTTGGGATTGTCGGTAATGGTGTGATTTACAGAAAGATGTGGTGTCTTAAGGATGAGCACAGTACATCAGTTCTTGGGGAGCTAGGGCCATCATAGCTGAAGCAAGGGAATGGTTAGGGCAAACTCTGCGGGGCAAATTCTTGCATAACGCAGCCATGGATGCTATATATTAATCCAGTAGCGAAAACATGAGGATAATGAGGTAAGACTACGCTAAGAAATCATCATATGTGTAATTTGTACGTAGTTTTTTAACAGCCAAAGACGATGGTGCACAGCACATATTGAAAGTGTTTCATCACTTAACCCGTGAACACAGAGAATTATTAAGGATAGAGAATGAGGAATCTCACCACGACTGGCCGGCGGTGGTGTTGAAAAGGGATCTTCAGTGGCGGAGTGGGTGGAGGACATGGAATCCTATGGATGAAAGAAGCAAGATTCTTCTTCTTCCTTTTGTGGAGAAAAAAATTAATAAAGAAATCAGCTGTGGTTGTGGCTTGGAAACGGGTTCATGAGGGGCCTCTTATAGAACTGATTGATGTCGTGCTCAGTGAGTCCGTTGCCCCTTTCCACGTGATCATGGACCTAGCCTCCAATAATTTGCGCTGCGTTTTTTTGTTGCCACACAGCATAAAGGTTACTAAAAGTGTTACTTTTTATTTTCAATTATTATTTTTATGATTTTATATCATTTTTAATATGTTTTTTTTTAACAATAAATTTTTATAAATAATAAAAAATTATTATTTTAATATATTTTCAAATAAAAAATATTCCAAAAACAACTATTATTATAATTTTTTTATACTTTTTATTGAGAAACAAAAACATATTTAAGAAAGGTGTGGTTGAGATGCACATCAATGATTCAGCTTTAAATATTGATATTTTAATGTTTGTGGTTTCTCCATTAAGGTTTGTTTTTTTCGACGGTCGACATTCACTGCATTACAAATCCTCCATCTTTTTTATATATATAAAAAATTAATTCCACTATCATGATCTAATTTTCTAATTATCATCAAATTCATGTTATTTTAGGAGCCACAAACTTGAATATACATTAATATAATTATATTATTATTGATCTCTAACTAGTTTGTGTCAAATAACCAATTCAATTCAAAAACTTAAATTGTTAGGTAAAAGGTTTCAAAATATGGTTTGTATTATTTTCTAATATATTCCCTCAAATGAAAGTTTTTTGGGTTTGAAACTTGCATATGCTCACATTACTTTGTGCAAGATTTAAACTCGTGACCGCTTAGTTATCAAGGCTTTGATATCATGTCAAAATAACAAATTCAACCTAAAAATCTAAGCTATTAGATGAGACCCCAAGATATGGTTTATATTATTTTTTTACAATATACACATTGATCAAAATTAATTTTTATCTTAAGATATTTTTAAGCCCATATCTCTATATCAGTTTAATATAATCAATTAAATTTAATAAATTCACCAAGTGTTGGTCTTAATATTAAGACCTAAAAAAATCAAAGAAATAAGTATATCTCCTTAATCAACACGTCAATCCTTTAAGATTACTAATGATAATTTTTCTTAGAAGATTGTACTATTGGGAAATATTCCTGCATAATTTCTTTTTAAAAATTAAATAATTTCTCAAAATTAATATGATTTTATTATAGAAAATAATGTACATTCAACCAAAACATATTGTTATTAATATTTTTTTTAGTTTAACGTGGGTGTCCGGATTAGTTTGCGCGTACCTCGACTAATCCCACATGTTCTGAAGTTAATGACCATGTAAGTTTCTAGTAGCCATCATATAAGTAACTACAGGACTCGAAGCTGAAACCATAAAAAAAGCAAATTTTTTTATCTTAAATTCTTAATACTAACCATCATCTAGATAGTTAAAAGAAAAAATAATAATATTTATATGTAGGGTTAATATTTTTATATGTAGGGTTACGTCCTTGAGTATTTAAAAGAAAAAAAAATCCGAAAGAAACAAATAGTATTTACTGTACCTCTTTGTCTTTTTTGCATAGACAGGTCTAGTTAATTTATTTTATTGTGCAACGAAACTGTGCCGACCACTGGTTGTGCAATGAAACTTTAGTACTTTTTGCTTAGACAGGATTAGTATTTTATTGTAGCGTAAATTATTATGAATTATAAGTGTTTTTACTGTAAATTGCATTATTTCATACTGTAGCAGAAATTGTTATAGATTTTGAGTAATTTTACTATGTATTATACTGTTTGGTGAGGCATGGTAAGGCAACAGATCTCAAATATCTGGTTGTGGATCTGGTTTTCTAGATTTGCAAACCCTGCATCAAAGAATATCAAATTTGTTTAATAGAGCATGGTAAGGTTGGAGACTCGAGACGGTGGCTGCAGACTCAGGCAAGCGGGTTTATAGACCTGTTCTTCTAGATCTCTTCTGACCTGCACCGGGTTCTACAGACCCCTCTAGGGTTGGAAATTATTCGGCTGGGTCTGCAGAAAAGAAAAATGAAATAGAAACTAATTAATCGGTAGGGACTTGGTGCTTGGTAGTGATCATCATAGCCAGGATTTTCCTAGCAAAGATTCTCGTTTGTTCAAATTTTTCTGGTGAAGGTACAACTATGGCCTGACAAATAAGGTTTATATATATATATATATATATATATAAACCTTAATAGAGGATTTGAAATAGGAAAATGTTATAAAAAAAGGTGTTTGATAAAATTATAAAAATGTTTTGAAAAACATTTGAAGCAAAAGGTCACAATTAACTTTTCAAGGGTTATTTGAAATTGTATTATACAGTGATTTTTAAAATATTTTTTTATTTAAAAATATATTAAAATAATTTTTTTTTACATTATCACATCAAAATCATCATAAAACCTTAAAAAATATTAATTTAATATTTTTTAAATAAAAAATACTTTTAAAAAACATATAAAAACGGAAATTATGACAAACATTCTTATAGCATAAAAGCAAAAATTATGACAAACATCTTTATAACATAAAAGCATTTTAATAACACATACTATTACCGAATTATTATTATTTTTAAAGCTATGGCCCCTAACTAACAATTACAACCACAACAAGAACAAGGGCTTATTTAGCACACACTAGCTTTTGTTTTTAGCTTTTGACACTGTTTTTTCAAAAGTCAATGAAGGATGTATTGTGAGTAAATTATAAATTAATTTCTTTAATTTTTCAAAATTAATTAAATAATGTTTTATAGTTTTGAAAATTAATTAATTAACCTCTATGTTTATAAATTTATTTGTAACTTAATCATTTTTTCATTTCATGTTTTTTTTCAAGGTGATAGAATTAAGAGGGTGATTATATCAAAATGGGAATTATGTCATTTCTATGTCCAAATCTAAAACTACTCTTTAATTTCAATTTAAAACATTAAGTTTAGACAATCTCCAAGCATAACAAACATTTTAAAACAAACAAAAATATTACTTACCTTAGATATGATGAATAAGGTGATTATATATTTCTTGTTATATATCAACCCTTTACTCAAAACATTTGAAAACAAGTTAGATTTTATAGTTACTATAAAACTAAATGACGAGTCCTTTTGTTTTTAATTTTACCCTAAATTTATCATGATGATCCTTGCAATAAAATAACAACTCAACTAGGGAATTACTTAGCAAGGGGCTCGACTTTGTTTATTTATATAAAAAAACAACATGTCTTGCTGTTATGTTTTGATTGTCTATTTTTCATAATTTTTATGATTTAATATTTGTCTATTTATGTGTTATTATTTCCTTGTATTTTATTTTATACATCATGTTTATCATGTATGTGTGGATTAAATATAAAGTTATGCATGTATGCCCACTATACATCATTTTCATTTGCATCGTTTTAAGGTAGCAATGAGGAATTAGTGATGCTCCAACCTTGACTCTCATTGAAAATCTACTTAGTTGTGATTTATAATTGATGTGGCATAGTCTTGGTATATACTTTTTATACGTTATAGGCATCAGGTTGACCTTTTGAGGTTTGTTCGAGTAGTGAGAGATTTATTTGAGATCATAGGTTAACCAATTTACCCATATTTAATGACTAGAAACTTTTCTTAAGATGTCTTCTTATAACATCACTAGACAAGCCTATTATGCATGAAACTTTACGAGAGAGGTGAAAATATACTTAACATCCTATTTCCAATTAATTTTATAAAGTCTTGGCAAAACCAAGCAAAAACAACATTACAAAAAGTCCAATCATTACAATTTTTGAAGATAAAATGTCATGATTATCCAATATTAAAAAGTTTTTGAGGCATGGCTTGCTAATGAATTATTTCTCCATTTTCAAATAAATCTAAATCTAAATCTTGAAGGTTTCTTCTAAAAATATATGGCTTAATGAGCTATCTCCATATTTTTGGATGAATGGAAGCTTGAAACTACCTTCCTATAATGTATTGATTATATGTTAAAATATTTTTCACATCTTAAATGAATGAAACTATAATTTTATTGTTAAATTAGATGGATTAATAGTTTAACGAAGTGATAGATCATAATGAACTATTTTATATTCCTCATTTTGAATAAGTAAAACTTATTGGATTCTCCTTCTAAAAATATATGGCTTAATGAGTTATATCTATTTTTTTAAATGAAGAGAAGTTTCAAACTACCTTTCCACAATGTATAAACTATATGCTAAAATATTTTCCATATTTTAAATGAATGAAATTGTCACATTTTATTCTTAAATTGGATGGTTTAATAGTTCAGTGATGGATAATATTATGATATATCATGGTGTCATTGTGTGGGTTGAACTAATATTGGTAAATCAAAATACATTAGAAAAACTTTCCTTGAACTCTAAAATTAGGTTATAATAAAATAAGATGAAATCCTTCTCTTTAAGAAATATGAAAGGGTGACCCGATCCTTCAAGGATTAATTTTGCTATGGCACTAAAGTGATTGTATAACTCTGTCACAGTGTTAGAAGATTCAACAACTCTTGTCACCTGTCATAAAGAGCTACTCTATATCCAACCAATCCTTTTGTTATTTCTTTTTATGAATATCCATCTATTTTTATGTTGTTGCTGTTGTGGCATGTCACAACGTCAAATGAGGAATTTGCTTCTTAGATCGAAGGAGGTTTTGGATATGGTGGGATAAATCATGAAATTATGATTTGAAAGGTTAAGAAGTTGTCATTCAGTGTTATGGTCACTTGAAAACGTAATAGTTTACAAGAGTCTGGGTAAGGGAACTGATTGTGTATGGAGAAGACACATCATCCCTAGTACAACTTGCCTATGATAAACTGTTTTGATTGATTGTTTTTTTGTAGGTTCGGTTTTTATTCATTAATCCATCTAAAACCTAACCATTCTAAAGTCCAAATCTTAATGGTGCATTTATTTCTATTTTATATCTTTAATACTTGAGGATATATTTTATAGTGTAATTTTATATCCTCAAATATTAAAGTCTACAATTAATCCTAACATTTTATTTTTGTCAATTAATTTAATTTAATATTGAAAATATGTATTACGTTGTAAAATTCATACCCCATATATTAATTAAATAAATTATTTTTTGTAATGTGTTTGGAATTTTGGTCAAATCGTAATGGATAAACATAAAATGGTTATGATATCTATTGAATTGTTTTTTTTTCAAGGTATGATAAAAATGCAATTTTTTTCTAATTTTGTTTTTATAAAATATGCATGAAAGTTTTTAGAGTTTAGCCATATACACGCAAATTAAAGCATATTTTTGTATATTTTAGATATGTAATTTTTTAATTTTTTTGTATTTTTCTAAAATTTTAAAGAAAATCAAGTATATTTACTACCAGGTAAGTATCTTATATTGTAAATTTACAACTTAAATATTAAATGAAAAGGTTAGAAAAAACACGTGGGAATCATAAAGCTCTTTAGAATTTTGAGAAATAATTTGAAGTATGTTTGGAAAAAATTTAAAAAAAGAGAAAATAAATATTGCTAGAAAATTAGTAGGGTGTGTTTACCAAACACACCCTTAACTAAAAATCAAAGACTTGAAAAATGCTTTAAGACCATGTTTGCCAAACAAGCCTTAAGAACAAAATATTGTGTTTTTTTCTTTGATAAAAATTAAACAAACCAAACATGGTGTTAAATTAATGGACTCAGCCCAACCACATGGGCTGAGCTTCCTGATCCAAAGCCCAAACCTAAAAACACAAGCTAGAAACAATATCAAAAAATTGAAAATCAAACAAAGTTTTTTTTTTTTTTTTTTGCATGAATCTCATCAAAAACTGTGAAGAACATTTGAAAAGCAATTTAAAAGACAAAATAAAGGGAAGGGGATGTTTTTATTGAGCTTCACCCTCTCATCAAAGTTGGAAACATACCTTGTCCATCAATGATGCCTCTTAACTAGGGATTTCTAAACCAACTTTGGACTTGTAATGGTGGCTTACTATAGGTTTTTTCTTGTTTTTCTTGGTTGCTTAATGGTTTAGCTAAGGATTTTCGGGTTTAGTAGTGTAAGGGTATGTGTTTTCTAGGCTTATCCTCTTTTACATGGTCATTAACATGGGTTTTTAAAGGGCAATGAAGATCATCTAGAGACAATGAGCTGGATAATTCTCCCCCTATGATGTTGAAGAATGAATCCCAGCCATTTATTGAGGCTAAGGATTAGCCTTTGCAGCGTTTGAGAGCTAAAAAAAGGAGTACAATAACTGGTTTTTGTTATTTCTTGGTAGACATGTTTGGTTGAGATGCAAGTTTTGTCTTTTTGTTACAGCACCTTCAGGATTGCAAAGGAGCCTTTATTTTGTTTGAGTAGGAGTACATAAGGTATGGTGTGATGGGATATGCTTATTGTCTTGTTTAAGGAAGCGATGAGGGAGAAATGAGCACTACAAGGTGGCAGCAGAAACTAGGCTTTTTTATGACTTTTTAGGGAAGAAGATCAATAGTGGTCAAACAACAAGTCTTCTAGCCTTTTTTTGTCGAGGATTAAACAAAACAACATCGTTTTGAACCAAAATAAACTGTTTTGGTCAAAATACAATGTTTCTTTAAAAAAAACAATGTTGTTTTGATAAACCAAGGTTAATTAGGGTTTTAATTTTCCTTTTTAATTTCATCTTTCAATCTTTTGAATTTATTCAATTAAATCCTTAATAGATCCTGATTTTAGGAATCAATTCAATTTTACCATTGTGAAGTTTAAAAAAAAAGCCCTTTGACTTTAGCATGTTTTTCAATGTGATCCCTCATCTTGGATATTTTCAATGTCATCCTTAATTAGCTCTTAAGACTCTTAGTTCTTTCAATTTGGCCTTGTTTTATTCAATTGTATTCTCTATATTTCTACACCTTTTATATTTTGATCTTGTGTTTTGAATTTTTTTCAATTTGTCCGTTAAGTGACCCTCAAACTTTGACTTTCTTATAATTTCACCATTGATTTCATCCAATTGAGTTTGTAAAAATTAAATTTGATCCTCTATAATTCTAATCTTCTTAATTAAGTTCAAATTAGGCTTTCAAATTTAATTTTTCACCAATTAAGTCTTTAATAAAATTAATATGACTCATTAAAAGTCTAATTAAATCCTTGTACTTAATTGTTTCTTTTAATTTTAGACCAAATTAATTATTAAACTTAATTAAATCTTTAATTAGGCCCATAATTAAATCAAATCAACCTATTAATAGTCTAATAAAGTCCTCATACTTAATTTTTATGCAAATCTGTTTGACATTCACTTGAGTTAACCTTGAATCTGCATTGTCTTTCATGTTTGTGCAATTGAGCTTCCAATTTTTTCAAAGATCTATTTTGGTTCTTGTATTTTATTCAACCTATTTTTGTTAACCATGCCACTTCTCTTTCTTCTTCTTCTTTTGTTTTATTTTAGTTTAAAAAAAAAGATAATTTCATGGGAATCTAAAATTAGGTTATAATAATTGCTTCATTTTTACAATGCCTATAATAAAAAGTCTTGTAAGAGACTTTAGATAGTAAGCTTGTAAAGAAAAAAAGATAAAATGATATGGATATACCAAATCAAAAAGTGGTTAATCCTTCTCAAAGTGATAATACATTCAAAGATATCTCTAAGGATAGCATATCTAACACAAATGTAAGAAACAAAGGCTCAAAAGAGCACTTATAAAAAAAATAGTACCAAAAGCACTATTTAAAAGAGATAGGGCTAAACAACGCATTATTAGAGAGATAGGGGCTTAAAACTGCACTTAGAAGAAAATAGTGTGAAAAGCACTAGGTAAAAGAGATTGGGCTAAACAACACACTACTTGAAAGATGATGACTTAAAAGCGTATTAAGAAAAAAAAATAATGTCAAAATCATTATTTAAAAGAGATAGGGCTAAATATCACACTATCTAGAAGACAAAGACACAAAAACACACTCAAAAGAAAATAATGCCTAAAGCACTATCTAAAATAGATAGGGCTAAACAATGTATTATCTGGAGGTTGAGGGCTCAAAGGCACACTTAAAATAAAATAGTGCCAAGAGAACTATGTAAAAAAGAAAAGGCTAAACAACATCTTATCCGAATGGTTATGGCTCAAAGACGCACTCAAACATAATAATGCCAAAAGCGATATGTAAAAGAGATAGGGCTAAATAGTATACTATTTAAAAGGTGAAGGCTCAAAGACATTCTTGAAAGAAAATAATTTCAAAGATGTCATCAAAAAGTGAGTGGCTTTAAAAACATACTCGAAATGATATGCTTTAGAGTTACATACATATAACCTTTAAGGCATCTCATGATCATATCTTTAAAATTAGGCTTTCTTCGCCCTTGTATTACAAGAATTAAACCTCTAATAGACCACTTTTACTAGAAAAAAAATATTCACATTCGTCAAGGATTCTTTCCTTAGATTCCTTGCAAAGACCAAAATGTAATATTTTAGGGTTAATATGCATATATCTTTACCTGAGAAACATAACTCCCCCTCAACTATCAAATAATATAACCCATTGAAGGATCACATCATCCACGAGTTGATTTTTTTATGAAAGAGTAAAAACAAATTTTTTTAAAAAAATTATATAGAAATAACAAGGTCTCAACTTCTAGAGGACAAGACCCATTTCATGATTGTATGTCCGTTTTCTTCTATTTGGTCATCATTTGAGAAGTAGATTTTTCTTTCACACAATGTTATTCTAGTTGCTTAGCCATTGTTAAAAATAATGTTTTAGCAACTTAAAGTAAATGAATATATCAAATGTCATTTAATTTTAATGGGCATTAATATGTTTCTTATTTTGCAGTAATGTATCTCCAAATTGAATTAAATGCCTGATTATTATTATATAAGAAATACTTTTATTAAAACAATAATATATAAAACAAAGAAAAATATAGATGGATACTACAAGCTTGCTTTAATATTGGTTGAATTTTATAAAATTCATTAAATGGAGATATTAGCTAAATGACAAAATAATGGTTTTAATTAGTATGCATTGTTTAAATTTTCATTATTTATAAGATGTGTTAAATGGAGATATTAGCTAAACGATGTATAAATGGTTTTAATTAGTATGCATTGTTTAAATTTTCATTATTTCTTTAAGTGTTTGCATTTTCTATTTTCTATTTTTAATTTCTAGTATAATAAAAGAATAAACTTTCAAAAGTACCATTGATTAATTAGAAAATTCATTAACATAATTTGAAAACAATCAACAACATGAAATAACATATACTTGAATATTCAGCTCATATATAATTTGAATAATAAAAAAATAATAAAATATTCATGACTCTCCATTTTAGAGAACATGTATGTGATCAATTTTTTAAAAATGATAGTTAAAATGACTTTTTTTAGCTACTTTAGCTAAAATTTAACTATGAAGTAAGAAAAACAACATCAAAATTATAGAAGCAAGTTTCAATAACTTGAAAAAAAATAGGAATACTAATTAAAGATCAGAGTAGGAAGTTAATTTTGTTCATAAAAAATAAAATACAAATACAAATATTTTACCTTGATCATCCTTTTTCATTTTACATATTTTCTTTTATTTATCTTGAGGATTTACTATGGTTATTAAGTATACATATTTTTATTCGTATAAATACGTAATACAAATACAACTTATCTATCTTAAATTTAACTCAAAAAAATTAAAAAAAATTATAATAATCACTTAAAGATATTATGAAATTATAAAAAAGACTTATTACTATTTAAAAATATTTAAACTAAACAATTTGAAAATAAGAGAGTTGATATTAAATAAAAATCTAATTAAAAAAATGAAATCAATCATAAATAAAAAGAAGGCAAAGGGTTGGTGGGCTTAAAGACATGGTCCTGCATGCTTGGTTTAAAAAGTATAAGTCCAAGTTTGCTTGGTCTTGGAAAGTTAGTCCCATGTAAATGTTTTTATTTTATGTCCGGCCAATGCCATAATGAAACTTTCAAAGTTTTTTTTTTTTTTTAGTTTTTATTTATTCTTGTTAATCCGCTAAAGTTGGAAGCACTTAAATTTTGAAGGAGAAATTTTATTTTTTAAATTGAAGTCCTCACTCTTTATATGCATTTTGTTTTTGTTTTAGCAACTTTTTTTTTTTAATAAAACCTCCAGATAATTAAAATAAAATATTTACAAGAATTCTAATTATTTAAATTTAAGAAGGGGAAAATTATTGGTTAAGGTAAAACTATCATTTCCTTATTATTATTATGTTTAATAAAAAAATGTCTTCTTTATTAATAACAAGTTTTTTTAGCAATAAAAACTTATTATAATTTAAATAGCAAGTCTCCTAAAAAATAAAAATAAAATGAGTTCATGAAAACTATACAAAAAATAAAAAATAAATATTTTATTCTCATTGATTATTTATGTTTAATTTACTTTCTTGTTTTATATTTTTTTTTTTTGCAACTTTCAAGCTTTCAGAAGATATATCATATCTACTTGTTGCATATTAAGCTCCTATAAAATTATTAAAAAACATTATTGAAAATATAACCATTAAAACTTGTAATCTTATTCAAAAAAATATAACATACTAAAATGATTTTTTAAATAACTTTTTTATTTAATAATTTTAATAGATATTTATTTTAAATAAAAAAAAGCTTTCCCAGGCCGAAAGGCGTGGCCAACTTGTTCGGCCTTAAAAGAAGAAAGTCCAGGTGTGCTTGGGTTAGACCAATCCTCCACACCTAGCAGCTATTTCTAGTTGAGTTAGCATATGACGCATCAATGGGTGAAAAATTGATGCAAACATTGTATCATTTGTTATAATATTTTTTTTTAATAAACTTCAATGGGTAAAAAATTGAGTTTTTTACTTTTAGGACTCAATTTTTATTCCGTCTAAAAATCTTAATAAACTCATTCATAACCCAAAACACCTTCTAAATCACTCTAAAATAAAAAAAATCTATCAAATAAAAATAACCACATTCCAGGACCCTAATCTATTTTTGTCAAGAATATTTAAAAGGCAACACCACATCTATTGAACTCCTCTCTCTAAAATCAACTCATTGACATCAAGATTAACTTTTATTATGGCTAAATTAGGGCTGACTAAATGCTTTATATCTCCTCTCTTAACATCTAGGAATTAAAACGTGAAGAAAATGAAGTTTAGAGTCAAAATTTAAAAACCTAAAAAAAAGGATCAAATTTTAGTACACTAAAACTTCAAGAGTTAAACTAAAAGGGATTTTTTATATTTATTTTGGTGCTCATTGTTTTAATTTTTTAACTATAACATAAAATTCTATTTTGTAAAATCAAATTTTAATTAATTCCTAAAACATAAAACTTGCCAATATAACATTGGTGGATGTAATTAAAAAGAAATAAAGTTCAATAACCATGTATTATGTAATTTTTTCAATGACAAAAAACAATAAAAAAGAGTGCATAATGGATTCTATTCTGAATACCCAATTTCTTCACTTATAATATATAACATAATATAATGTTAGTCATTACTAGAAAAAAAAAAAACACGAATCACTCAAAATTTGAGATGATTTTATTTTTTTTAATGCAATTTGGTATAATCAATAGCGCATGTTCAACTTCTTTTACTTGCAATTAACAAATAAACTAAATCAGTGGGTATTTAATATTGATAACAAATAAGCTCTTTCACATTTCATTGTTTACATCATTTTTCATAACCAGTTTTTCATCATTGGTTCATGAAAAAAAATTTTCCTTGTAGTTTTGTTATAACATTTAGATTTTTTTCAACTACACCCTTCCAAGTTTTATTTCTATTATTTTAGGTTTTAATACCTATTTCTATTTACATTCCCTTGCATGTTTGGTATGCCTTAGAGTATTTTAACATTAAGTTAAAGATCTAGTTTACAAAATACAATGTAAATTTCATGTTAAAACAAATTTAAAAGAAAAAAAAGATTGAACTAAGATAAAGCTTCAATCTCATGAGAGGAAATTATGATTGCACTAGTAGCGAAAGAGATTTGCTTCGGTTGCAAACTTCATTTTTTTTAGGCGCATGTCTCACCAACACAAAACAAGGGTTTCACTTGTTATAGAACTTGACTAAACACCTCACGACATGAGCTGACAACATCCATGCATCACTTGTATGAAGTAAGTATCATCTTGTTAAAGGAAGAAGTGAGAAAGTTGCTGGAAAACAACGATAAGAGAGAAAGTGTTCTACCATCACTTTTTGTCCACTAAAATGGTCGAACTTGAAGTCAATTGGTTCGTCTTAGAGAGGACAATTTAATGGAGTTAGTTTCTCTCCTTAAACATGCCAATACAAGTGATCAAGACTTAATAATTATTTTTTATATGGCTTGATTTTGGATTTTTCTAAAGTAATTAAAGGGTCTTTTAGGCTTCAAAATCATTTTATTGAAGTTCTTATGATGTTTTTAGATAGAAACAACTTTGAAAATGAGCTTTAGGAGTCCTAATACTCGGACCTTAATTTTCTAGTTATTGAAGGTGATAAAAAAAATTATCAATACGGACAACACATCATTTACCATTCCAAACAACATTTTGTCTATTAAAAAACCATAATGCATCATCCACTATTAAACAAAAAATAGGCTAGACACCTAGTTTCAACCCATTCATGCCTGACTTTTTCCTTATAGGTCAGGAGTGAATAGGTATGGCATGCCTAGCTTAGAAGCGCCCAACCTCCTCTTTTTGTTCTGTTTTTTTTTTAAAATTTTTTTCTTTATTTAGATTTATTTTTTATTAGTATCCGCTCTTTTTTTTTAAAAAAAAATATCAGTTGATGTTTTTAATTGTTTCTATGATTTTATAATACTTCATATAGATTATTTTATTTAATCTTTAAAATTTTTTCATCTCAAATTTTAGATAGATAGGTTGTATTTTGATATTTCATTTATAAAAACAAAATTCATAAATACCTAGTGAGTAAGATTAACACTGAAGATAAATAAAAATAATAACCAAGATAAAAAATTTAAGATGCATCTATATTTTGCTTTTTATAGAGAAGATCAACTTCTTCTTTTTTAATTAGTGATAATTACTTTTATTTATCTTATCGATTCTTATATTTTTTTAATCCATATTAAAACGGACATTATCTTTAAGATTTTTAAATTAAAAGATTTTATAATACTACAAAAAAATTATAAGGCCATCCCCATTTTTTTTTTAATTAAAGGATGTACTAGCTACTATAAAATATAATATAACATAAGAAATTATTAGAAAAAAAACTTGCAAATCAATTATGTTAAAGATTCAAATTTTCAGATAATTTTACTTTTCTAATGCAATAAGAATTTTGGACTCTTGAGATTTGGAAGTTACTTATAAAATTGAATTGAATGTGGAAGCCTTTTAGATTATAAAAGTTTACAAGCACTGCCATGATTAGAAATATTTATTTTTAAAGGATTTAATTGTCGGAAGAAAGTTAATGATGGATACATAGTGCTTTTTTGCCTTATATAAAAAAATATCTAAATTCAGCTCATAAATTTACTATAAAATGCTTGGAGAATTTAAAAACTCAATCATGTCATATTAAGAAAATGGTTGAATGACAAACTTCTCAAGAAATTTTAAATAATTGATTGTCTATTAAAGCTTTTATAGATATTGTCTACTAGCTCACATTTCAAGCACGTTCTTTTAGAGGACTTGATAAATGACAAGAATAAAAAAAATCATGGTAATTTTCTTGAAATGATGAACTTTTAGCATCATATAATGAACAAGTAGGTGCTTTTGTTTTGGGTAATACCCTACCAAATGCTAAGTACACTTCACACCAAATTCAAAAATACATTTTGCATGTCTTTGCTAAAAATATCTAGTGTTTAATTCTTCGTGAGATTCGTGATGTAAAATTTTGTTTTATTACAGATGAAGTTAGAGATGAATTTAGAATAGAGCAAATGACCCTTGTTATTAGGTTTGTTGATAAATGTGGATTTATATGAGAATTTTTGATATAGTGCATGTTAAAGTTACAACTACTTTAGCTTTTATGGAAAAGATTTTATTTTTTTTAACTCTTAAGGAAGAGATATTAGAAATCAAGAGTATGATGGTGCCAGTAATATGTATGGAGAGCAGAATGATGTGCAATCTTTATTCATTAAAGATTACCCTTATGCATATTATGTATTGTTTCACCTATTAATTGCAACTAGCTTTTATTGTTGTAGCTACCATTGATCAGCAATTATAAGAGCTAAATGATAGATTAAGTGAGCAAGTGACCGAGCTTCTTATGTTGAGTGCAACTTTGGATCCTGAAAACACCTATAAGTATTGAAGATATATGCAAGCTTGTTGATAAGTTTTATCCTGAAGATTTTTCTAACTAAGAAAAAATTCAGTTGAGATTCTAGTTGCAACATTATGAGCTTGACGTGCCCAATCATCCAGAGTTTAAGAATTTATCATCGATTGTAAACTCAAGCCAAAGATTGGTAGAAACTGGAAAATCAACAATTTATCCACTAATTAACAGATCGATTCGGTTTATTTTGACTCTTTCAATTTCAACAACAATTATTGAACGAGTTTTTTCAGATGAAGACTGTTAAAATAAGACTTCGCAATCGGATGAAAAATAATTTTCTTGCAGATTATTTGGTTGTTTATATAGAAAAAGAGGTTGCTGAAAGATTTTTAATAGATATGATAATCAATGATTTCTATTACATGAAAGAACGACGAGTACAATTAAAATAAATATGTAAGAATCTTTCTTTAGTATTTTTATTGTTATTTTTTTAATTCAAAAAATTTACAAACATAAATAATGTTTCATTTTATCCAACGTTTCTTATAAACTTTGTATATTTATATTTAATAGATAGAAAGACCATTAAAATTAAAATGATGAATATATTATAAAGATTATTCATTTTATATTTACAGTAAGTTTTTACATTACTTATTATGTTTGTAATAAACTTTATATCGTTTTATATTTTTCTTTGCGCAAAACTAGATAATGCATTCTTTTTGTGCATGCAACTCATATATGATAAATTAAAAAAATTATTATATTAGTTTGGGCTCCCCTAGAAACAAAAATCCTAGCTCCACCCAATAGTACAATGGATATCCTCTTCACAAATATGGCAAATATCAACATCTTAGTCACGATTGATGAGATAAAAATCTCTTTAAAAATTAAAGAGGATTTTGGTCGATGACTCCTAGTGGGAATGACCAACATCTACAGATGAATCCATTTCTAACTCCATAAAATCTGAATCCCTGCTATCATGCCTAACGTAATCCCAACATAATATCCATTTCGAATATTTAACGGATGCATTTTAAATAGTCTTTTGTAAATTATAGAAAAAAGAAAAATATAGCCTTATCCAATATTTTGCTTTGAATTGTTCTTTTGGTATGTGATACGCCTTTTGAAAACTTTAGAGGTCAATTCACATTGTTAGTCAAGAATTAATTAAATTTAATGTATTTTAACACTTATGGATTAATTAGGCCATTATACATATAAATAGAATACAATAAATATTTGCATTTTATAGTGGTATTCATAGATATAGTTGGGTTGAGTTTAATCTTATAATTATAATTGTATATAACTCAACTTCTAATATTTTAAAAATTGTAAATCCAATCCATTTAATTTTTTTCCGAACATGAACATGCTAGATATACTAGGTTGAACTAATTTTTTTTATGGATACTATAAATATCCATGAATTGGATTTATATTGCTAATTTTCATGAAGTTATATTTAGAGGTGGACTTACCGTGTGTATTGTACATGATATCTTTGATGCTAGGTCTAATTTTCATATTGTGGTGCACTGCCATTAAATTCTAATTATCTCTCATTTCCCCTCCAGCTAAGAGGCAAATTCTTTTTTGTTACGTTAAATAAATCTAATAGAAAACTCACTAATAAAAACTTTGGAATCAAAGCATTTCTAAATAAAATAAAAATAAATCATCAATCCAAAACTATCAAATATAAAGACAAAATGAGTATGTGGTATACAGGTTGGTCAAATTAACAAGGTTTCAAAATTATCGACCTGCCACTCGACCGATGATATTCATTTCTTAGATTTTTTTACTCACTATCATCTATAATATCTATAATATCTAATTTTAACGGGTCATGTCAGATCATGTTAGGCATTGCATATGATTTTGTCTATATTTGTTTTTTGGCTAAGTCTATAAATATATTGTTATATACTTTGTTGACTTAATCTATAAACTCATAATGTAAAAAAAACCACTAAATTGATCTAATAATTTCACGAAGTCATGGGGATATTACTATCCTAGCTAGTAATGCTAAATTAGAAAGACAACGTAAAGAAGAATGGACAAGAGTTGGCCTACAAAGGCAAAACTCATCTTCTAAATTTGGCTGTCACTTTGTAATGAAGCACATTGTCACCTAAGCAATGAACCACAACATCAACTACTATGCTATCTTTATTTGCTACCAAAAGCGACAAACTGTAGGCCTCTTAAGCCGGCAATGCTGCAGCCTCCGCCACCAAATGGCAACTATGCACACAATAAATCCCCCCATTAACGGACAACACTCGAGCCATCTTTAGCCAGACGGACAATCTTCAACCATCCGATCACTCACCCAAATTCTAATCCTCACCCTTCATCTCAACATCACAAGCCAAGGACGTTCATGTAATTCTCACAAGAGGAAATAGAGGATCTTTCTGTTTTCTGTGTATAAATAACCCCACCGTGACTCCTCCATTTCAAGCCCCTTCAGGGAGAGTTCAGTTTTCTGTTATAATATCTCAACACTACTCCCATTTTGCCCTCGGGCTACGAGCTTCCTATTAGACCACCATGCGTGAGATTCTTCACATTCAAGGAGGGCAATGTGGGAACCAAATTGGATCAAAATTCTGGGAGGTGGTTTGTGATGAACATGGGATTGATCCTACCGGCCAGTACATCGGAAAGACGGACTTACAGCTAGAGAGAGTGAATGTGTATTACAATGAGGCTAGTAACGGCCGGTATGTGCCACGGGCTGTTCTTATGGACCTTGAGCCTGGCACTATGGACAGCGTCAGGACCGGTCCATATGGGCAGATTTTCCGGCCTGATAATTTCGTTTTCGGGCAATCGGGGGCAGGAAACAATTGGGCTAAAGGCCATTACACCGAGGGTGCTGAGCTTATTGACTCGGTCCTGGATGTTGTCAGGAAAGAGGCTGAGAATTGTGACTGCTTACAAGGTTGGTCGACATAAAATTCAGAAAGAAATTTGTTTTTTCATAATCCTGCATTGCTGTTTTTGTCGGATATAAGGATTGCTAAACTGCTCATGAGCTTGGTAGATTAGGCAACATTTTCCCTGAAAATTAATCTCAGTGGACTCAAAAATAAATGAACTGTTTTTCTGATCAATGTTGCAGGATTTCAAGTATGCCACTCCCTTGGTGGGGGAACTGGGTCTGGAATGGGAACTTTGCTGATTTCAAAAATCAGAGAAGAGTTCCCGGATAGAATGATGCTCACATTCTCTGTGTTCCCATCTCCCAAAGTGTCGGACACAGTCGTGGAGCCTTACAATGCTACCCTTTCTGTTCATCAACTTGTGGAGAATGCTGATGAATGTATGGTTCTTGATAATGAAGCACTATATGATATCTGCTTCAGGACTCTCAAACTCACTACCCCAAGCTGTAAGTAGATTGCAATATTACAAAACTTCGGTCACGAAGCATTAGAGTGGTTTTAGATTCAGCTTAGATTTTAAACCATGCAACCATATAAGATTTGTAATTTTGGTTTTGGTTTTGACCTTTCTAAACCGATTATTTCTCTCTGAAACTGCCTTTGATGAATAATTCTTTTCCTGCTCTTCCAGTTGGAGACTTGAATCATCTGATTTCAGGAACGATGAGCGGTGTTACTTGTTGCTTGCGCTTTCCGGGTCAGCTTAACTCAGACCTGAGAAAACTAGCTGTGAACTTAATCCCATTCCCAAGGCTTCACTTTTTCATGGTGGGGTTTGCTCCTCTGACATCTAGAGGATCACAGCAGTACCGCTCTCTCACTGTCCCTGAGCTCACCCAACAAATGTGGGATGCCAAGAACATGATGTGTGCAGCTGATCCTCGACACGGGCGTTACCTCACAGCATCAGCTATGTTTAGAGGCAAAATGAGTACAAAAGAAGTCGATGAGCAAATTATCAATGTGCAGAACAAAAACTCATCTTACTTTGTGGAATGGATACCGAACAATGTGAAGTCTAGTGTTTGCGATATCCCACCAAAAGGGCTTTCAATGGCTTCAACTTTCGTTGGCAATTCAACTTCCATACAGGAGATGTTTAGGAGAGTGAGTGAGCAGTTCACAGCAATGTTTAGGAGAAAGGCCTTCTTGCATTGGTACACAGGAGAAGGAATGGATGAAATGGAGTTCACTGAAGCTGAGAGCAACATGAATGATCTTGTTGCTGAGTATCAACAGTATCAAGATGCCACTACTGAAGAAGATATTGAGTATGAGGAGGAGGATGGAGTCGAAAACTGAAAGGTGTTCAGCTATTTTGCTGCTTCGTATGCTGCGTGCTGCAGTAAATCGATAGGATTTTGTTTTTATATTTCAAATGTTGTGAAGACAGTGATGAATGTTTGTGTGATTTGCATGCATTCCCTAAGAATGACTCTCAATAAGAGCAATGGTATTGTGGTAGTGCTGCTCTGCTTAAGCCACTCTAGTAACTTGCTTCAAGAGAACAAGGCATAAAACCTCGTGTCAGGCTGTCTTTGGCCTTTTAGTTTGACGAAAAAAATGTAGAACTAGGTGATGAGTTGCCTACATTCTTCAATTTAAGCATCTATATTGCAAAATACCTTCGTTTGCTTTTATCAATCAACTAGCCTCATCCTGCCCAAATTGAGAGCAGCAGTAGATTTGCAGCAGCCTATGTTGCTCGGATTCGGGATCCAATTGCATGTCTGAAATACACACACACACACACACACACACATAGACACCCAAGTACAACTCAGCTTCTTCCTTTTTTCAAATTCTTTCATTTTACTATGTTATAAACAATTTAACGAGTTCAACAGATCCAGAAACAACTTCTACCAAGATGCATGGCCTCGGACATGGAAGCCCAAACCCCACACACCCAACATTGTCCATTTCTACTTATTTTCCATGGTCCCAAAATTTCAACAAAAATTGCCTCCTTTTCCCTCTCTTTCTAACCATAATTCAACTGCTGAATCTACCATTAAACAACAAGAAACATAGAGCAATTCTAGCTACGTACTAAATTAAGTGTAGTTAATTTCTGCCACGGCTTGTTCTTCTTCCACACCAACAAGGAGGACAACCACCAGCACTTCTTCAGCAATTTGATTTGTGCATTAGCTTGGCTTGTTCATTGTAGAATTGGTTATTACTGATGCCATCAAGTTCTCATGCTTTCATGTGTATCTTCGTAAATAGACCAAGTTAGTGTGAGAATCCAAGGTTGAAGCAATCCCTAAAATCTTGGTTGGATTCACATTTCAGCAAGTAATATCCCAGTTGTTAAAGCAGTTGAAGAAATGATCGTCCCATTTTTGCCGCCAGTATTTCGCGCAAGAGAAGATGTTCAGATCCGTGATGCAGTGATACAGTTCGGATTGTGTATCAGTTTAGAATTAAAAAGTTGTCACAATAGCTAAAAATATATAAGAATTATTAGAAAATTAAAAAAAATATAGTTATTAAAAAAATTTTAAATAAAAATTTTGTTAGGATTTCAAAACTATTATAAAATTAATTTCAAGTGTTTAAAAAAATTATGGTTTCAATATAATAATCAAAAATAAATTATTACGGGAAATAAAAAGTTCAGAAAATATAACATTATTTCATGCACAAGACAATTAGAAGTTTTTCTTTTACTTGACTTAACCTTACACATGCGAGTTTAATATTCTTTACTTATTAGTTATTATCATATATAAAAAAGTTTATTATATAAACATTAAATAATTTTTTTAATGTGAAATAAAAATTTTTATATATACTATATATTTACAAGAAATAAATTATATTATTTTAACGTGAAATAAATATTTTTAAAATAATTTTTATTATTTACAACACTTTCTTCTCTCCTGCCAGATTTCTCTCTCTCAAATCAGATTTTTTTTTTACTTATCAAATTTTATTCAATTAACACAATACTTTTTATTTATTTATATCTATTTTAACTCCCCAACGCATTGTTGCCTTTTTCCTATTTATTTTTCTGAAACATCACATCAACTCCCTATAAGTCTTTGAAGACAACAGAAAGGTGACTGCTTTTGGACGAACAAGAACCACAGGGTAGTCTCTCAACTTCTCCGGTTGTTGTCAGATCTGGGAAGGACATCACTGACAAGTTCAAATGATCAACATAAATTTCCTTAAGCTCATAACATATGTTTGCTTTTACAGTTGCCTGATAAAAATTGTACATATGCCAATTGTAGCTAGTAGCAATGTATATGTTATCCTCGGTGTCGGATGAAAAGCGAGATCCACAAAAATCTGAAGGCATTTTGCTGCCTTATACTTGATTTTATACAGCATGTCATAAAACACTGTCCAACACTCCAGGAAAGAGAGCAATAACTCAAGTAACTTTCCTATGTTTGGCTTCCTACATACTTGCTGAAAGAATATATATATGTTTATGCTAACTGTGGGCTCTCTATTGAAGGTAAAATAGAAGGATTATCAGCTTGCTAATAAAATATGTATCAGCTTAGACATTATTACAAAAGAAGCGGTTCAGGCGGTGGCGGCGGCGGGGGACGCCAAACGTGCTAATAAAATAGAAGGATTATCAGCTTGATGAACTCTGGAACATCTTTTGTAACGTTAGCTTTTACACTTAATGATGTTGTAAACTTGTGTCTCATAAATTACTCCTTCCATAATTACTCACTAGCAAGTCGAGCAGGCATGCAAGGTCTTCTCTCTTGTAAGTGCCGTGGATCATTACCCACTCTAGGCATCTAAAGATTACATCGAATTTTTGCTACAGAGTGCCGTTGGATCTTGAAAGGGCTGCCCAAGCTTTTTGAAATCTAGAGATTTACTGCCAACAGAGAGAAAATAGCCCACTGATGAAAGAGTATTGTGGTAACTTTTAAATCTTTCATGCAACTGCACGGTTAAAAGGATTCATTTTCTACGAATCTGCATTTGATCTTCTCATCAGGAGAAGGATGGCTTGAAAAAAAAAAATATGACAATAATTAGCACCTGAAAGACACGTTATGAACAATAAATACTATTAGCAGAGGACTCTTGGAAAGAATCAGCGCTCAAATACTAAGCTGGGCATACCAGACACTGCGTTTCCCTCTGAGCGTGCTGGTGAAATTTATAATTTTTTTATAGTTTTATACTAAGCTGGTGAATTTTTTATATATAGTAATCACACCGGCGTTTCTTTGTTAAATATAGTTTTTTAAAAGAAATTTTAGTTTAAAATTAAATTAAATTAATAAATTTTATCTCCCGACATTTAATTTTTCACTTGTTGAGTTTCTTAATATAGTTTGAGTTGAGAATTTAATGAATTACAAGTTTAAAAATTTAATTTGAGTTTACAAGGTACACTCAACCTTATTTATTTTTTTTATTTTTAAACTTAGTCTTTTATAATTTCATCGTGTAATATTTTTTTTATTTGTTTTCAATGGAATTTATCTCTCTAAAATTTAGCTGTTTTCATTTCGATCCCTTGGGAATTAGTTGTTTTCTGATTGAAGTCATATAATGTATATAAATTGCTGCAAGAGAAATCTGAGCACCTCACTCAGACAACAATATTGTTAGTGGCTAATCTACCGACACATTTCGAAACCAAAAATTGCTATCGAACGAGTCTGTCTATATTTACTTTACTTCTGTTTTGGAACTCGTGATGATCTAGAGCACTGCTCCTCTTGAAATTCAACACGTGTCATTATGCCCCCACATCATTTAAAGTCTGGATTCGTTATGAGATGTCTCTACCATTCCAATTAAATTGTTTGGTGAAAGGAATGTTTTTTTATTAAAAATAAATTATTTTTATTTTTAATAAATTATTTTTTATATTAATACATTAAAATAATTTCAAAATATAAAAAGTTAATTTAAAATAAAAAAATCATTTTTTTAAATACTTTTAGATATAAAAACAATCATTTCATTTGTAAGTGTTCCTCTTCTTTTTTTTAGAAAAATTATTGTGGCCGAAACATGAAAAAAAGAGTTCTGTCCTTGATTCCCTTTTGAAAATTGTTATTAAATTATTGAAAACAAATGTTATTAAATTATTGATAAAAATAAAAAAACAATTTTTCTTTGGTACCAATAAAGTTTGATCCCTCAAGATTTCACGTTTGTTTTTAATCTGTATATTTAGAATTGTAATAGTATTAACAATTTAAAGTGTTTTTTATTTAGAAATATATTAAAATAAAATATTTTTATTTTTAAAAATTATTTTTGATATTAATACTTCAAAAAAATAAAAAAACATACAAAAAAATATTTTAAACAAAAACAAATAATCTTAAAATTTAAGAAAACGCGATGGTCTATCCTTTTGCTAGAACTTGGTAGTTACTTGATTATTATTTTCTTCTTGTTATCATGGCAATGGGCATTAGCAATGGTGAGTTGAGATGGAATTGGTGGCTGTAGTTGCAGAAGTAGGGGTGTTCGGCCCGTTACTGGGCATAATTGCATTTGGGCTGTTATTGAGAGTCCAAATTGCCATCTCTAGCATCAATATTTTATTTTTAGCCACAAATAGCAGTGGACCAACGTTATGTTTACCCTTCGAGTTTTTAATTCATTTGAATTAAATAAATTGGTTTTCTTTTAATCGGATAATAAAAAAACAAGTACTAACAATAAATAAATTGAATTTAAAAAAAGTGATAGCAATAACATGAAAAAAATATATTTTTGTAAAAGAAAACAAATGATGTAGTTTAATTCCCATTCTATTAAATACAAAAGGATAAATTAGGTTAAAAAACATGAAAAAAACTAGTTTGAGTCAATCCGAGTTAGCATGAAAAACTTATAACTCGGAGACTAAGAGGCGGGCCAACCTAGGTTAACTCGCAACTCAAGTTATGAGATTGAGATAACATAATAGAAAAAACATAAAAAATCAAAAAGCTAAAAAAAATAAGTAAAAAAAAACCGATATCAACCCATGTTAACTTTTCAAACTCATGACTCAAGGTATTAGACCGAAAGTACCTTATCTGGAAAAACCATAAAACTCAATTCTCAATCAATTAAATGTTGAAGGATTAATTTGAAAAAGAATATCAATTATATAAAAGAATAAAAAAAAAACAAATTACACTTAAAAAAATGGATCAAAATATAAAAATATAAAATAAATTTTATTTTTGATTGAAGGATAAATTTGAAAATAAAAAATTAATTAAACAAAATAACTAAAAAAATTAAAAGAATGAGGATCAAAATAAAAATAAAAAATAAAAACAAATTCTTGATTGAATGGTGAAATTGGAAAGAACAATCAATTCAGCAAAATAAAAAAAAATAAAGACCAAATTAGACAAAATGAGATCAAATGATGTAATTAAAAACAATTAAATTTTTTATACAAAACCAAGAAAAAAAACTAGTTATAAAAAAATAAGAACCGTAGTTAACATCCTGATAAATTAAAGGATAATTATGAAATTTTTCTTGGGCAGTGCACCTTTCAAGGCAAAGAGAGAGATAAGTACAAGTAAGAGAAAAAATTCACCAGTATCTCTCTAACAACCAAATACCACCACACGCTAGCCTAAAAGGAAGAGAGCAACATAGTTTTTTCAATGACACGATGATAGCTGATTTTTGGCTACTGAAAGACACCGCACGCACCTCTCAAAAGACATGGGTGCCTCCCACTTGCTTACGTGTGCATTGCACGTGTCAACCATCTTTTTAATATGCTTTATATTTATTCAAAGATTGAATTACCCCTTCTTAACCTAATAACTACAAAATAACCTGTATGAAAAGATGAAAGTATCCTTGTAATCCATCTCTAGAAATTTTGCTTTCAAGAGTATTTTAGTATTTTGTTTTTAAAATAAAAAAAAGATCAACTTACCTATCTAAAATGAATAATTTGATAATATCCAAATGAGCCTCGTGTAATAATTATCATACCTCCAATAGTCGGTTGAAGGTTTTTATGTGGGAATGACAAATCCATCACTACATTGTTCTGGTGAATATTTTTCCAAGGTATATTAGTTATTGTTAATGTTTTCCATTATCTTCCTAAAAATGACAATAAGATGTTTTGGGATTGCATGAAAATCATATTACAAATCATGCTAATAACAGTAACATAGTTATGATTTGATTTAATCTTAGAAATAATTATCATAATTTCTAATAATTATGTATAGTACTGTATAGAAGGCAAGGATATTAGAGATTTTTTTAAAAGAGGATATTGTTTTTCCTTGGCTCATTGCAAGAATCAACGGGCTTTAAGTTTTAGACTGAGGGATGACAGCCTTTTATGATTTCTTTTCCATCTCTGATAATGATAAAATTATAGGTGGCTCAATTATAAAAGTTTGGGATTAAGAGATTTTTTTTTTATGATCTCAGGTTCGAGTCTTGTGATTGCTAATATGATGGCCACTGTAAGCTTACATGTTCATTAATTTCAGAACGCGTAGGATTAGTCGAGGTATGCGCAAGCTGGCCTAGATTTTTTTATGGTCTCAGGTTCAAGTTTTGTGATTGCTAATATGATGGTCATTGGAGGCTTACATGTTCGTTAACTTCAAGGTCTGTGGGATTAGTCGAGGTACACGCAAACTGGTTTGGACACTCACGTTAATAATAATAATAATAATAAAATCAAATCCTATATTGCTTGCTATTCTTTCAGACAACTTCACAAGAAACAATTAAAAAAAGGAAGAAGCTAACTCGCACCAACGCTATGCCATCATCATGCAAAAATTAGGGTTTACAGTTTACAAAAATAAACAATAATTTGTATATTAAAAGCCCGATTGTTTTTTAAACTGTTTTTTATTTAAAAATATATCAAAATAATATATTTTTTAAATTTAATTTTTACACTAACACATTAAATAATATAAAATCATAAAAAAATAATTTAAAATAAAAAATTTAATTTTTTCAATAATATTTTTTAAATACAAACATAAATATGAAACATGTTGTAACTCTTTCTAAGGTCCCTTAAGTATTTTGGGTTTGGTTAAATTACGCCTTTGAGCTTTGAATTTGTGTTGGGTTTTTATGATGGTTTAGGGTATTAGCATTCGTCTTGAGTCTTGGGCTTTGATATCTTTGCTTTCTTTATTTAATCTTTCAACAGTAATTTCCTACTTAGAAATTCCTTCTACCCAGCAAAGAAAGTCTCTCAAGCTATAATATACAAGTGAAATTAATTATATTTTATACTATAACCACTAAAAATATTTAATTTTATAATATAATCTTTTATCTATATATATATATATATATTTTACTATAAATGAATGATTTGAATTTTAAATATATTAGTGAATAAATAAATATTTCAAGAGATTAGTGTGTGTTGGATATGAGAAATTTCTACTTTCTTGAACAGCAGAAAATTATTGTTATTATTATAATATATATACTACTACTTTTTATTATTCAATACAAAAATACCAAGAAGAGATGGATAAAATTACCTGTGGCTATTTTGCCTCATTGGTTTTAATTTGGAAAAAAAATCATTTTCATTTTACCTCTATTTTATTTTTAGAAATTATATTTTATATCTTATAGTTTATAAATTGTATACAATTGACACTAATACGTATTTAAAAAAAAGTCAACAAAATAGTTTGAAATATTTATAATATTTCAATTATATTTTAATTAACAATTAATAAACTCTTGTATTAAATATTATAATTTTCCAATTGAATTAAAAAAAGTCTAAACCATCAATTCTCTTCTCTGTAAATTTTTTAAAGTGAGAAAATAAAACATATAAGGAGTATATAACTGAATATAATAAAGAAAAAAAATCTAATAAAGAAAACACAAAGTTAAAATGTAATCGAGTAATAATACTGCAAATAAACATAGAAAATATGAGGTTTAAAGACAAAACCTAAAATGATAAAAAGGGCTCCATCCACTGCTCTTGTTATAAAAAGGTTTAAATTGAAATTTATTTTTTATTTATTTATTTTATCTAAATATAAAATTATTTTGAATCAGGGTATAAACTATAATTTCTAAAAAAACAAAGATAAAATTAAAAAAAAAACTATACAAAGTTGAAGATAATTTTTTCTTTTAATTTTTAATATTTGTTTACATCCAATATAAGAAGTTATACTAGCTCTATATCTTCTCTGTTTTTGTTCCAATTGAGCCTGCCGGCTTGTGGGCTTTGGTTTTAGTTTAGGAGTCTTAGAATTAGTTTGGGTTTGGACTTTGATATCTTAGGTCTTTTATTTTTTATTTCTTCTTATTTATTTGGAACACCATATTTTTCATAGAACAAGAAATTAAAGATTCAAAGTTGAAATCCTACCAAGTAAAGAAAATATTTAAGCAGAAGAAATTTAAACCATATTATTAGCAAATATATAAATATATATCCGTAAGAATGTAAATGTCCACATAATGAACTTTTCTAGCGTATGTTTTCTATTCAGCTATGCAATATGATTTATTTTGTAGAATATTTAACTAATTAAACAAAGAAGTATTAAGTGAAAAAAGTTATTTCTAATTTATTAATGTATAAATAAAAAATGTATATATATGTGAGTGGTCTAAGAGTATATCATTGGAACGAAAATAATTATTTTTGTGTAGATGAGTTTTACCGCTGAGGAATAAAGGCCTTCTGTTAGGGCTCTAGGCGCGGGGACGCGCCAACGAAGGCACACTGCCTAGAATTCGGCAGCGATGGACAGCGGCAGCCTTGCATAGGCAGAAATGAATTCGGCAAGCAGCGTGCAATGATCTATGCGAGTCTTTGAGCTACGACTTGGCATGGATGTGGGGGCTTAGATACTGGACCTTCTAAGTCAGCAGCTGACGCAGCAGAACAGGCAGTTGGGACTGCCAAGTAGACAGCCAGGAAATGGGGGAAGTGGCAGCTTCATGGGAGGCAAAACGTGGGAGCATAACTGGGGTGTTCTCCATGCCACTAAGTCCTGGAAACATGGGATCATGGGTAAGAGGTAGTGCTCCACTATGTCCTGAAAACATGGGATCATGGGATGGAGGAAGTGCTCCACTAGGTCCCGAAAATGGGGGATAATGGGGGGGAGCCTGCAGCTCATGTATGTCTATAAATAGGCTTGCCAAGCCTCTGTTGTGGTAGCATGCGATTTTGTGCATAGCACACACACTCTTGTTGTGTATTCCTTTGTTGATGAGATAAATAAAGGTTGAGAGGGATTCTTGTAATCTTGTTGTGCTTGCTTGTGTTGGTTTCCTTGTTTGCGACGAAGCTATTGTGAGAACCTCTTTGGGTGAGCGAAACACATAGTCGTAGGGAAACACGAGCGAAAAGAGTGAGGCAAGGCTGAGTCTAGTCGGGACTAGACTGCCGCATTGGGTTGAATTTCGTGGCGAAAAATTTAACCCCGTGACACCTTCCATACCACAAATGAGTGCTATGATCTGCTAGTGTTTTCAAACGGAGAACGTTCTTCATTCGGACGACGAAGTAACCCTTTAACACATTAGGCTTTCGTAATATTTTTTTTTTGGTTTTTATCTGGATTTCCTTGTATTATTTTAAAGAATAAGATTAGTCTCGTTTGAGAGGTTTGTAATTATCTCTTTGAATAAAAGTTTTTGTAATTTAAATGTTTAAACATTCATTCTGTGAAAATTAAACTCTGTAAATTTGAGAAGAACCTTTCCACAAGGAAAAAACGAGAAAGGAATAGTATTTGTGTAGTGATTTTAATTATCATTCATGCAGATAATTGAACGCAACATGCCTGCATCTGCATGCCATTTCTAATACGACAACCAAACGTGCTTTCCTGGGCTATTGCTTCCAAGAGGAAAATGGCTAAAATCTTGATGAATTTCAAGAAAATATAGATATTTATACATGTCTTGCATGTGCATCCGCGGTGCTTAGTTCTTGGGAGGTTGTTTACTTTATAAAAAACTTTATTTTTATTTATTTATTGGAAGCCCAGTGGGTGGTGGGTTACAAAAGTTGGCAAGTTCTTTGGAGATATGCCTCTGGAGAATATATCGTATTTTTTGTTGCCCTACATCCATTTTGTTGGCTAGCCAGAATGAGCTACATTAATTTTCAAGGCTGACTAGCTAGCATATTTGCAAGTAAGACTTAAACACGAAAAGCATATTTTTTTTAAGAAAATTGACTTCTTAATTCAAGGTGAATTTATTGAGATAGGAAAATGTTTCATATTTTGTATTTAGAATTCTTGTTTAAGTAGTTTATTAAATTTTTTTATTAATTATATATTATGATAGTTTGAGCTTGTAATTTTCTTATAAATAAAAGTATATATTTGCTCAAAAATAATTTGTTTATATATAAGTAGTGAATATTTCAACGTTTGAAAGTAGTGGTTCCACTTAAGTCACGCTATATATATAATTCTTGAATCGACAATGCCATCTTATTGTTCTTAAGAAAGAAAAACTTCAAGGCTTGTAGTGAAGCCAATTCACTTTTCACGTGCGTGTAGATATTCCTTGTTCTTGAACTTGAAAAGATAGCCAGAGGTTGGTGAGTTGGTGAATCAAATCTTCAGAAAACCAGGTCTTTATATATAATAAGAAAAAAAAGAAAAAAAAAAGAAAAAGTGAAGGTCACCTTTGATCGAGGTCTTAATTTTTATTCGATTAGATTTTGGATATTGCAGCTGGGATCGAGTCAAAACTAGGAATATAATATATATGTATATATATATATATATATATATATATATATATATATATATAAGGAGCAAGATAGAAATGAGAGAGGGGAGATCATGTAGAATTGTTAGGTTATAAATTAAATATGATCAATGAATTTATCAATAGAATTATTGTCGAGTATTCTGTCGATTATAAATATCACGTTACTATATAATTTGTCTTTTTAAATTTTACTGTAATACCATTTGTAATTCTATCGGTATATATCAAGAGATTATTTTTGTTGATAAAGTTGTTGGTAAAAGTTATGTCATTATATTTTTTTGACTTTTTATTTATTTTTTTTCCACTATAATTCCCTCAATATATATTAACGAAATGTTTCCATCAGTATTTACGTACCGAGAGATATAGCGATGGAGATGTTCATTGGTAAAATTCACCGCAATTTACCAACAAAAAAAATTCCATCGGTATTTCAATTTCTATTTGATAATTTTTTAGTAGTGTTAAATCTTCAAGAATAATTAGTAATTCTCTTTACATGAATGATGAATTGGCAAGGTTGAGATTTAAATTTGAGACTACCCCTTTAACTTCTATGTAAACATACACTACCAAAAAATTAATAAATACAAACGAAAATACTGAGGGAATTACAACGGGAAAAAATAATTAAAACAAAAAAAACGATGAAATATCATTTATACCAACGGAATAAATTCCGTTGGTAAAATCGTTGGTAAACTGTGAACACTGTTCATCATGTCAATTACAAAAGGAATTACCAACGGAAAATTCCGTCGATATTTTCCAGAGAGCTCTGGAACTGTTCACTTCCAAATTGCACTGTTAATTACTGTTCTTTACAGATAAAATCACTGAAGGATTAAAAAGTCATCAGTGTTATTTGGCGGTTCTTTGAAAAATTTTGATTAAATTAAAATTTTAAATTAAATATTACAGACAGAATCATCGACGGATTGAAAAGTTGTTGGTGATATTTGGCGGTTTCTGAAATTTTTTGATTCAATTGAAAATTTAAATTAAATATTATAGACGGGATGATTAAAAATATTAATATTTAAATATCCGTCTGTAAAACGCCCCAATAAAAAGTTTAGAATCCCTAATTTCACAATAGGCGGGGCTCCTTTGTTCTTTTTCTTCTTCTTTTCCATATGTAAAAAACATCAAAATCCATTTCTTTCTCTTCTCTTCTCTCCTCCATGTTCAGGTATGTATTCTTTTCATTTTTTCTTTTTTCTTCTTAATTTTTTTTAATTAATATACTTTACGAATATGTTTTTTTCCCCTCTTCTTAGCTTCACTTGCAACCATATTAAGGTGAGATTTTTATTTTCTCTTTTTTTTCATATTTTTTCACTATATTTGTTTTTTATTTTATTTTTAATTGTTTTTGTTCTCAATAATTGTATGAATATTGTTGTAAGATTTTTTTTTTCATATGAGATCAATTTTTAGCAATCGCAACTTCACCTTTTTCATATGAATTTTTTTAGTTGAATTTATTTTTTCATGTTATTTATTTGTTGTGAATTTATTTGAGTTGATTTTCTTCTTCTTTTTTCCAAGCGTTTTGAGTATTATAGAGTGTTGATTTATATTAATTTAATTATTTTGTAGTTTTGTAAAATAGATTTTTTAAAAATATTTTTAAATAATTACCGACGGAATTACATACGGTATGTTTCCGAGGGAAATACCGACGAAATGAAGCGGGTAATTACTTTTTTGCGTGTTTTTTCCGTCAGTAAATCCATCGGTAATAATATTTTTTTATTACTAATAAACTTACCGACGAATAAAAAATTACTGATGAAAGATTTACTTTCAGAGCATTTCTATCGATGATTTTGTTGGTAAATTAATTACCAACACAATAATAGTTCAAATAATAGTAAAAAATTCCATCCGTAAATATAAAGATTGTGGTTGTGATACCAATAGTAATATTTTTGTATTCCATTTCACTCCCTGGAATTGTTGTCAATTGATCTATATCCAATCCAATCTCATTCGATGGGAAATTGTATGCATGCATTTTGTTTTTATGCAAGTGGTTATCTCCATTAAGAATATAAATTTCAAGCTTAAGAAAATGAACCTTCACTTCCTAAAAGTTGTATTTTCTTTTTGGAATATAAAACTGAAAACGATTATAAAAATAGTAAAGTGTATTATTTATTATTATTACCTTTTGAAATAAAAAATGGGATGGGAAGCTTGATCGTTCTATGGTTAGCTAGAAGAAAATTGTTATTTTTAAGCCACAAGGTGAGCGTTAGCATTCGACATATGTTGTTGTTATATGTACAGTGGCACGTTCCTCCTCCTCCTCCTCCTCCTCCTCCTCCTCCTCTATTCTTTTTACCTTTTCCTTTGTAGGGTGAGAGCTTTGAAGTGATGGTAGCTTGATGAGGGGAGGGGGAGGGGGCAGGGTAAGCCTAATACGGACGTGACAAAGCCACAAAGTATTGTCTTGGAAACGGCCGACCCAACATGAGATAGTGGGAGACAGACATCAAAATGCTGACCCCTCAGGCTCTTAATTTGTTGATAATGAAGACAAAACTGACGTTGCTGGCCTTTTCTTTTGCAAAATTTAGTGCTTTGTTTTGCTTATTGTCTCTCCCCCTCTGTACGTTAATCTCTCACATACCCCACTAACTAAGCTAACTTCAATATAATTTTCTTCTCTCATACAATTAAGTGCGTGCATAGTTTATATATTCATATATATAGCCCTCGCTAGGCTCCCAATAATCTTTGAGAGTGGTGTTCAAAGTTTACATGTACACAATTCCTGGACCATCGATCGTGGCCTGATCTTGTTTATAGTTTTCGAAATGTTTTTATTTTTTTTTAATTCATTTGCCTATATGGAAACTATGTTTATCTTCTTCATTCTATTAAAAGTACATTAATATCTCACAAGTTATATTCAATTCTCGAATTTGGTGCTAATTAATGAACTATATCTTAACCTATATCTTAATTTGTTTCAATATTTCTTTCTATAAACCTCGAGTTCATTTATATATATATAAATAATGCGTGCGTGCATATAAGGGAAGTAATTAATTTTATGGCTCTTCCATTTTATCTCCTTGTGCTTCATAATCACATATTTCCTTGCACTCCTTGGTAAGTGGTTCGTATTGAAATACTCTATCATCATAGGATAAACGAATGTTTGAGTCTCCGATGTCAAAATCTTGACTTCAAAACAGAGGTCGAGGAGTAATATATATATATATATATATATATATATATATATATATATATATATATATATATATTAACAAATCACAAAATATTTTTTTCACAGCTTGTGTTTAATAGCCGGATATTGTTTTTCCAATGAGGCACATTTGTTTTTAATCATAAATTATCAGAAACATTGTATCCCCTACAACAGTGCGAAAAGACACAGCTACAGGCATAACTGGCAATGATTTTACATCATGACAATGATGTAAGAATCTTAATTAAGCATTCATTTTATATATTGTCGTGGATATTAATTAGGTATGCAACACTCTTTCTTGTGTTTCTTTTGATTTCATTGGTCTAAGTGCTTCCTGAATTCGGCAAAGAGTGCTACATGAACAGTGAATTCATAAGCACAAAACCTACCATCATTAAATTCTCTGCCTTGTAATTTCATGTTCTTCATGAAGATGTCTCCAGATGCTCATTTACACACTGCCCCCCCCCCCCCCCCCCTGTGGCTCAAGGAAGTGTGAATTAAAAGCTTTTCATACATACATACATATATATATATATATATATATATATGTATATATATATATATATGTATGTATGTATGTATAAACTCTTTTTTGGTAATAAAAATGGTAGTGAAGTGAGCTACTATGCCGCCGGGGAAGGAACAATTTGGGTATGGCGCCTCCCCCAACTTGAGTCACTGAAGATCCAGTGACATGATGTAAAGCCGACCTCTGGTCGCAAGTCCTTTCAATTTATGCCATGCTTGACGTGACCATAAATAAACCTAAGATTATAATTTAATCATATCCATATCGAGTCTGTTTACATTAATCTTGTCGCATTATACAACAGTTTTCTGATCTTTCAATTCACCATACTTTTCAGCTTCGGATCCTCTCAACTACACAGTATATAAAAATAAAAAATAAAAAAAAAGGAAAAAAGGCCAACATGTATACAGTTGCTTTCTTTTGTCACATCCGATTAATGTTTCATGTACCAATTCAGATATCATACATGCAAATAAAATTTTCAAAAGCCTCGCACACTACTGGTATAAGATTGTGAAATGCAATCAGAAATATTAGCGAAAAAATATTGATAATAAATTATGTTTATATTTTTAGATAAAAAAAATAATGTTGCTATTTTTATGGGTATTCATATATGGAACATTTTCATCGGTGAATATAGGGAGAATTGCAGTTGAAAATAAAAAAATAAAAAAATATAAATATAATGTGTCAGTATTACAGACGAAATTACTGATGAAATATAACTATCACTAAATCTCCGTTGTAATATTTAAGTTATAACTTGTCAGATCATCCTCCTCTCCTCCTTTCTCATTTCTATTTGTTTTTCTTCAGCAGAAAACAACACCCTTACCCCCTCACATGTTGTCAATAATCAAGCTATTATCATCACAAATCCGGCCATCCTAACATTTAGTTTGTCAGAACCCTATTCCAGTTCAATTTTTTTTGAAGATTCATCCCATGAAGTAAGCAAACCGATCTATTTTTTTTTTGTTGTAACTCATTTTTATGTTATTTTTTGGCATTTTTGTGTACTATATGTAGTTTTTTTTTTGTGTGTTTGCTTGTTTTATAGCTTTTTCCTATAGAAATTTGTTGTATGAATGTATGATTTGTACATGTTAAGGTTTGTTTGAGATTTTGAAAAATTATATTTGTTTGTCATTTGATGAAATTGAGTTTGATTTTGTAACTTAGATGTTTTATAATGAAATAAATAATAGGTTTTTTAATTGGTAAATTTCACATTTTGTCAATTTTATTGTGAAGTTGAAAATTTAGATATATTTGGAGGAATTTGAATTTTTTAAAGAGAATTGATAATCATTAAAGGGTACTATTAAAATAGATTGAATAATTTTTAATTCAACCAATAGCAACAAATTAACTGGGTACCGATAATTTGTTATGATGCATGTAAGAGGTGTAAGAATAAGAAGTTTCTCAATCTAGATGTTGTTATGATGCATCTTTCATAAAACAAAGTTCATGGAAAAATAGTTGTGTTGGTTTGCACACGAAGAACCCTATGTTCTTTAAAAGATCATGGTAGAAAGGATGATTAGGTCAACTTCTAGTTCTGACAACGTGCATGAAGTTGTAGATGATAATATTAATCGTTATTGGAGTATGGTTATGAATGCAATGAGAATGAATGAGGGTTATGTCGGTGAATGTTCAATTATAGATGAAGAACTAAATGTAGACGCAATTAGGTTTTTTGAACTCTTGAAAGATTCTGACAAACTATTATGGGATGGGTGTGCAAATCACAATAAATTATTGGTTGTTGCACATGTGTTCACCATCAAGTTAAACCATGAGCTGAGTGAGGTTGGTTACTACAAAATCATTGAATTAACGAGAAGCATTTTACCTAAAAGGAATAGGATGAAAGAGAACTTCTATACTTATAAACTCATGATGAAACCCCTTGGCTTAGGATACTAGAAAATCAACATGTGTCTAAACTTCTGTATGTTTTACTACCTTGAAAATACAGATTTGATCAAGTACAAAACCTGTGGGCATGCTTGGTATAAACCTAGAATTGGCAGGGGAAGGAATCTTGTTACACATAGAAAATTGAGATACTTTCTAATCACTTCGAGATTGTAATGGTTATTCATGTCTACAAATATTGTTGAGCACATGACATGGAATCATTCACATGATGCAGTGGATAGAGTTATGAAGTACCTTTTCGATGGTGAAACTTAGAAGCATTTTAATAAGGTATATCCTTGGTTTTTAAAAGAACCATAAAACATAAGTGTTAGGTTATGTACAAACATGTTTAATCCATTTAGGTCATTTACTGTACTATATTCTTGTTGACCGATGATATTCACAATTTAAAACTTTCCACCAAGGATGTGTATGAGGTTAGAGTTCATGTTCTTATCTATGGTCATACCTAGTCCTAATAGTCCATGTAGAAGTTTAGATGTTTGTTTTCAATTGTTAATTGATGAGTTCAATCAACTAAGGTCATTTGAGACTTTGGTGTAAGATGTCTCGAGAAAACAGAATCTTCAGATGAAGAAAGCTTTGATATAGACTATTAATAATTTTTCTACATATGAGATGGTTTTGGTTGGAACACGTAGGAAAATCAGCATATCTATACCGTATGAAAAAATAACAAGGTCTTCACTTTAACAAATTATAGTAAAACATCTTTTTTTATTGCCACTAGAGATTCTTGCAAACTAATTACAAGTACAAAAAGAACAAAAAAAATTTCTTTGGTGATAGAGTTGAAATAGATGTTGCACCACCAGTAATATTGTGTGAAGAATTGTATGATATGGTCTCACAGTACAACGACATTGTGTTTGGTTTTCAATTTGGTAAGAAGAAGTTTCTTGATTTTAGTGTGATCCATAATTGTGTCAAACAAAGTATTTTTTTGGAGCTTTATTGTTAGAGGACTAATCTCCTCCGCCATAATCTATATGTCATGCATAAAAAAAAAGTGTTTGAATTTTTTTTAACATGGTCATGGACATGAAAGGAAAGACAAAGAAAAACATAAGAGCTAGAATGAATATATTTGTTTTATCATCATAAAAATATTGAGTTAGTTTATGATGGGACACGGGTCGTAAAGCCCAAAGTAAGTTTCGCCTTAGACAATAATGCACAGTTACTTGTCTATCAATGGCTTAAGATTATGTGTTTTTCTTATGGATATATTTCAAACATATCTAGATTGGTGAATTAAGAGTCACAGTAAGAAGGACGACAAATTGTATGAAATAAAGAGTCATGACTGTCACATGTTTATGCAAACACTCATTCCACTTACTTACTAGGATTTATTGTTAAAAGGGATATGGGATGCACTAACGGATATTAGTTATTTTTTTAGACATATATGTTCAAGCAAGTTGCATACCTAATAAATGGAGAAACTTGAAACAAATATCATCCAAACAATTTGCAAACTTGAGATGATATTCCTTTCATCCTTCTTCGATTCAATAGAACATCTACCCACACATTTATCATATAAGACAAAAGTTAGAGGCCCTATCTAGCACATATGGATGTATCCATTTAACAGGTTTGGGATTACACATGCATCGTAATTAAATTTCTATTGTCTTTATTTTTTAATCTTAAGCATTCATTTAATTCCATATAAATATTTGTTTAACCTTAAGAAAAAAAGTTAAAAATAAGGCGCATATTTAGGTTTTGAGATACGAGACTTATATTATTGAAGAGATCTTAACATTTATCTCGTACTATTTTGAGCCTTACTTGAGAATAAAAATTAATCGCGTTCCAAAACCTAATGATGGTGGGGAAATGCCTTTAAGTGGGGATTAATCAATATTTTTCCATCTCGGACAACCTTTATCAAAAAATACAATAAAGGAAGATGAATGACATAAATCAAATTCAAACATACATATAATTATGTGATATTTAACTGCGATGAATTGAAGTCTTTTATTCAGAAAGCGCAATATTAACATGTTATTTTTAAACAATGTTTTTCTTTTATACTCTCATAAATTGATAGATTGAATAATTTCTCCTAGGAAACATTGCCAATTTTTATTATCTTAAAATTCACATATGACTGAATCTTATATTTTCCAATTATAAGATGAACAATATGCCACATGGTTCAAAACACATGTAAACAATACTTAATAATTCTTAACTCAGAGTAGATCCCCACCATGGTTTGGTTAAAATTAATACAAATACTAGATTTCACAACATCAACAATGTGTTTGTTTTTGCCAAGCAATTTCTACAAGTTTATTACACATACATTCATTCCTTTATAAAAGATCTTTCTAAGGTTGATTGATTATTTATAGTGAAAACCAAACCTAAGAATCATGTCCAATTTGTTCAAGATGATAACAATAAAGTAACTATAGGAGACATGTGTTTTAACTTGATGAGTTAGTTGATGCATATCGAGTTACTTCGTCTATTGACTCAAAAGAAAATTCATTTTTCATGTAGTTGAGAATATTATTGTTGATCTTGATGTTGATGAGTTAAATAATTTATTGAGAACCAATGGACATACATAATTTAATGAAATTGATGATATTGTCGAGCTTTAATTCAATAAAGAAGATTATGATGGACTAAGTTCCTTGAAAAGTTCAACAGAGTTGGAAAAACATTATAAGAATTTTTTCCTTTTTTTTTTGCAACTAAGCCTCCTCCTCCAACTTTGACCCACTAGATAAATTGTATTTAATAATATTTGTAAAATTAATAATAAAAATTTGATTTTTTAATTTTAATTTTATTCTTTTTTTAATTTTTTTGTTATTTTATTTTTTAAAAAATATTAAATACAATGCTAATAGAATTACTGATGGAATTTACATTACCGAAGGAATAACTGATGAAGTAAGTCCCTTAGAGAGTTCTAGTGAGTTGAAAAAAAATTACAGTATTGCCACCGATAACACTACTAGAAAATTGATAAATACAAATGGAAATACTGATGAAATATTTTTGTTAGTAAATTGCAGTTAATTTTACTAGCAGAAATATTCTCTTGGTATATAACGAGGGAATTACAGTGGAAAAAGAAGAAATTAAAACAAAGCCATAAAATACGATAACATGTCATTTATACCGATAAAATTACCATCGATATTAATACCCTTAGTAAAATCAATTTGTAAACTCGTTAGTAAACTATTCTCTTCTCACTGACATTGTTTACAATGTCAATTACAAAGGAAATCATCAATGGATTAATTTTGTAGGTATTTTCCAGAGAGTTTTGAAACTGTTCACTTCTTAATTGCATTGTTAATTATTGTTTTTTATAGACGAAATCACTGATGGATTGAAAATTCATCGGTCTTATTTGGTGGGTTTTTGAAAATTTTTGATTAAATTGAAAATTTTAATTAAATGTTACTGACAGAATTACAGAATGATTGAAAAGACGTCAGTGATATTTGACGATTTATGAAATTTTTTATTAAATTAAAATTTTAAATTAAATATTATAGATGGAATCACCACGAAATGATTAAAAATATTAATATTTAATTCTTTGTTAGTAAAATTCCCCAATAAAAAAACTAGAATCCCTCATTTTATAATAGACGTGCCTCTTATTCGTCTTCTTCTTCTTCTTTCTTCCCTTTATGTAAAAAAAATACCAACATCCCTTTCTTTCTTTCTCTTCTATTCTCTTCTCTTCTCTCCTCAACTCCTTCTATTCTCCTCCATGATCAAGTATGTCTTCTCCTCTTTTCTTATTTTCTCTTCTTAGTTTTTTTTAATTAACATACTTTGTGAATTTGTTTTTTCTTTTCTTTTCTTAGCTTCACTCACAACTACATTAAGTTAAGATTTTATCTTTTATCTTTTTTTTTTGTTTTTGCATTATATTTGTTTTTTTATTTTTAAATTTTTCTATTCTTAATAATTGTATGAATGTTGTTGTAGGGTCTTCTGAGGTATTTATTTTTTTATGTTATTTATTTGTTGCAAATTTATTAATTTGAGTTGATTTTTTTTTCAAGCAACTTAATTCCTGAGTATTGTGAAGTGTTGATTTATATTAATTTAATTATTTTCTAGTTTTGTTAAATAGATTGTTTTAAAAAATATTTTTAAATAATCACTGACGGAATTGCAGACGGTATTTCTGTCAATTATATGACAAGCTTCTTGAGAGAAATACTAACGGAATGAAGTGGATAATTTTTTTTGTGTGCTTTTCCTATCAATAAATCCATCTGTAATAATAGTTTTTTTTTATTTCTGACGGACTCACCGACATACCAAAAATTACCGATAAGAGTTTTACCAACAGAATGATAGTATAAATTGTAACGGAAAATTTTATTGATAAATATAAGAATCCAAGTAGTGCAATTACAAACAAAATTACTGATGAATTAAGTTCACCAGAAAGTTCTAGAGAGTTGGAAAAAAATTACAGGACTTGCCATTGTTAGATGTAAATATCCAATGCTTTAATTCCTTTGGTAATATGTATATGATCACCGATGGAAGTCCCAATTGTTTATTTTTCAGTAATATGCTATAATCACCGATCGATTTACTAATGTAACGGATGCCAATAAAGTTTTTAGTTTAGCGCACCTTTTTCATCTGTAAATCCATCAATAATTATATTACCGATAAAATTAGTGAACAACATATAAATCATCGAAGATATGTTTTCCAACAATATTGTTCTGTGTGATGCTTCGAATCATATTATGCACAAGTAATTTTGGCACAATAAGTTGTTGAAACATTAATCTATTATAAAGAGTATGAAAATATTGTTGAAACATTAATGTATTATAATAATATAACAACATTAATCATATTTAAATTAATTTTATATATTGAAGTAGCTAGATTTTACCAACAATATGAAAATACTGTACAGTTTGAAAAACAAACAATATATTTCTAGAGTAAATGCTAGTTTTAGAGTAAAAAAAAAAAATTATCTCTTTTAGATGAAAAGAAATATTTTGTTAAATAAGTTTGATAGATAAAATATAAAAGAAAGAACTCTTTTAGAAGAAAAGAAATATGTTGTTAAATAAGTTTGAGATATAAGATATAAAAGAAAATTGCATGCAAAATGGAGTATGTATACTGACTGCATGAGCATCCATACCTCTTCTGCTGTGTAGTATGATTTGTGCTCTGATGTTTAAATATCCAAATATGTTATATAAGTCCACTCTTTTCACGGTTAAGATATATTATCTATTAATATATGATTTAACTCTATATATTCATAAGAAAAACATTTAGAGAGAGTGTCCCACAAAACATTTATTTATCGTATGCTATGGTGAGACACCCTTTATAATTATGGGCATTTTTCTATTATTAATATTAATAAAATTTCTGGGCTTATTCACAAATAAAAAATAAAATAAAGATCAAGACTTCTCCAAACATTTACTATTTTGATTATAATCAAAACTTCTTCTTTTCGCTTATATCCATAAAAAAAGTTTGAACTATGTAAAACATTGTGTTTATGTATGATTTTTTATTAGGTTGTATGATCTTAACAGTAAAGCTCCATCTTTATTCTTTATGATTGATTTATACAAAATATCATGTCTTTAGATATGGTCAATGTTGGAAAATTAGTTAAAATATAGATAATGGATACATTTAAGGCCAATTCAAAATTGAGGTCCACTCACTTTTTGGGTTAAGAATTTTTTGGAATTTAATCACCAACATAACTTCTTTAACATGAAATCTTAACATGTTATAAATAAATTACGGGTGAATGAGAAATTGATCTCAAAAAATTCTTAGTTGATATGTTTTTAAATACAGTTAATGTTGGAAAATTAGTTAAAATATAGATAATGGATACATTTAAGGCCAATTCAAAAGTGAGGTCCACTCACTTTTTGGGTTAAGAACTTTTTGAAATTTAATCGCCAACATAATTTCTTTAACATGAAATATTAACATGATATAAATAAATTATGCGTGAATGAGAAATTGATCTTAAAAAATTCTTGGTTAATATGTTTTGGTAAAACCTAAAACCCACTAAAAGAACTATAATCTAAATAGAAAAGAAACAAAACTTTCTTAGCGTTTATAAAGTGGAAAGTTAAAAAGTTAAAATTGGACTCAAAGGACACTTGGGCTTTTAGAGGGGAGAAGTCCTGGGCAAAGCGGGATTTTAGTTTAAACCATACATGTGCTCAGGTCTGAGTTTGAGTTTAAGTTCATTGTAAAATACATTTTGAACCATAAAAAATTATTTTTTACCAACTTAAATTTGAACTTAGATTTGGTCCATGAAGAATTATTTCTTTCAGCTCAATCCACTGTTTTGTCCAACACATGAAAGAAATAATCTAACAAGTTTCTTTAGTATTTTCTTAACAAAACCTGAACAAGTTTTTTTAACTCGAAAGAAATTTGTTTTATGACCATAATATTTTATTATTATTATTATTATGTATTTATAGTGGTTAATCAAAAGTAGATAATGTGAAATTAATTATGGTTAATGCCATAATTAATTCTTCAACTTTTTTGCTTTCAGAATCATCCATAATGGGGGGTAGGGGGGAGTGTTCAAAAGAAATTTTTTTTCCCTAATTTTACTTACTATTCCTTACCTCATTTTATTTTTTTTCCTCATTTTAAACTTTTGTATTCCTCTCAAGTCTAGAGCTTGGGTTTATTTTGTCGAGAGATTATTGAGCCCATCAACTTTGTTCAAATACTTTGTTTAGAAGTGCATATAAACTAAGGTGGTATTATTGGAAGACTTATTGCAAATAACTTTTGCATCAAGAGAGGAATAATAAAGTCTTAAGGAAGAATAATTCATCCTTGACAACAACAAAAGTTTTATTGTTCAAAATGCTTTAACAAAGTACATTGTTTTATTTTAATTTAAATATAGATATATTATTTAATTAGTACGAATGTTGATAACATGTTTGCCATAATATATATATATATATATATATGTGTGTGTGTGTGTGTGTGTGTGTGTGTGTGTGTGTGTGTGTGTTTTCACACGTATAATTTTGTTATGATAAACTAAATAATCTAATCTATAATTATTTTTAGCTTACACTTAATATAAACAAATTTGATAGACTCAATAGTTTTAACTTATGAAATGTCAAGATGAGAGTGATTCTTTCCCAAAACGACTCAAAGAAAATTTTATAGTGTAAGGAAGAAAAACCAATAGCAATGAAAGATGAAAGATGAAAAATATATAAAAAGAGATGTTTGATGGTGATCTAACTTTATTTATTAGATTGAGTTTTATATGATGTAATGATTGAACTAGAGAAAGGTCTTTCCAAAAATAACTTTAAAATACCTTTAAAAAACTTCTAACCCTCAATAATATGTTATATGTGGCTGATATTAAAATGAACTTAATGTTTGGATTATTGTTGAGCAAAAGAAATATTTTTAAGTTGGTTTTTTTAGAGTGAAAAATTTATACTCTTTAAAAATAGAATGTTCATAAGAGAGGAGTATCTTAGTGATGACCTCTTCAAAATTAATATATTGACCATTGTAACAATGAATAAGAAGAAGAAAAATTATAATGCCTTTTCTTCTTACTTGCTTAAATCTTGTGATGTATGATATAATAGGTAAGATAATGTGAATTATAATTCTATATAAAGGTTAATAAATCTTAATTTATTAATAAGTATGATGTTTGAGAAAAATCAGAAGTGTAAGGTTTGTGTAGAATCAAAATTCACAAAAAGACTTCTTTTCATTCAATTAAAAGTAGTGAACCTCTAGGTTTAAATTCACTCGAATATAAGTGATTTAAGTTTGTACGAACCAGAGGTGAAAAAAATAAAACATTATTTTTATAAATGATTGTAAAAAATATTGTTATACTTATTTCCTTAAAACAAAGATAAAGCTCTTGTAATGTTGAAACATTACAAGAATAAAGTTGAGAATTAATTTGATAAGAAAATAAAGGTAATAAGAAGTGATAAATATGCAAAATATGAAGCATCATTTGGCAAATTCTGTTACCAAAATGATATTATCTACAAATCTACCGCTCCTTATTCATCATAATAAAATGGCATAGCGGAACATAAGTGATGAATGCCATGTTAATAAGTTTGGAAGTACATTAAAACTTGTGGGGAAAGGCAATTCTAATTGCCAATAATATACTTAACAAAGTATCCCTTAAAATGTTAGAAAAAGATACCATATGAATTATAAAAAGGTAAGAGATCTTTCTACAAACACCTCAAATTGTGGTAGTGTCTTACAAATATAGTTATACTTTATCCTAAAAATATCAAGATAAGACTAGAATTGTGGATTGTGTCTGCTTGCAATAATAATGGATATCGACTTCTTATACATAAGTCAAGTATTAAGAATCTTCATCCTAATACTAATGGAATCAAGGGATGTTATTTTATTTGAAAATGTGTTTCCATTTAAAGAAGCACAAAAAAATCATTCATTTAAAAGAATGATTGAGGGTAGGTTGAAAGATAATGAATTGAGTTTAGGAGTAAAAATAAAAAAAATTTCTAACATATTTGTTGAAAAATAAACCTCAAACCTACTCCAATGCAATGTCTTGTCCAAAAGCTTCTTATTAGAAGGAAGTAGTCAATTTATGAAATAAAATCCATTATTAATAATCATGCATAGGAACTATTACATCTTTTTCTTGCAAGTAAACCATCAGGTCATAAATGAATCTTCAAAAGGGAGATGAAACCTGATGATACTATTGATAAATACAAAGTTAGTCTAGTTGTTAAAGGATTTAGACAATATGAAAGTATAGATTATTTTGATACATATTCACTTATATCAAGAATAAATTCTATAAGAACATTAATAGTCATCATAACTATTAACAAGCCTGAAATACATTAAATAGATGTTAAAACAAGCTTCTTAAATGGCGACATTGATGAAAAGGTTTATATAGAACAACCCGATGGGTTTATTGTTAATGAACAAGAAAAAACATCTATAAACTTGTCAAATCACTATATGGTTTGAAACAAACACCTAAATAACGACATAAAAAAAATTCACAAGATTATGTTGTCAAATGAGTTCAAAATCAACAAAGTTGATATATGTATTTATGTAAAAAATATAGATAAAGGTTATGCCATTATATATCTTTATGTAGACGATATACTTGTTTTGGGTAATAATAACTACATGATCAAGTTTATTAATAAAATGTTAACTAATAAGTTTGACCTGAAAGACTTGGATGTTACTGATATCATACTAGGAATAAAAAATTTTCAGGACATTTGATGAATTGGTATTATTCCAATCTGACTATGTTGATAAATTTGCTATAGGAGATAATAATATTATGAAAACACCATTGGACATAGGTGTCTATCTATCCAAAAAAATACAACGGAATAAACCAATTGAAGTATTCTTGAATAATTGGAAGCCTAATAAATGTCATAAATTATACAAGGTCTGATAGCACTTACTTGGTTAGCAAATTGAGTAGATTTTTCAATAATCTAAGTATGAATAATTGGAAAGCAATAAAAGGTTACTTAACCTTGGACTATGTGCTATATTATACTGGTTACCCGATGGTACTTGAAAGGTATAGTAATGCTAATTGAATATTTGGCACTAAGGACTCAAAATCCATAAGTGGATAAATCTTCACACTTGGTGGATTAACTGTCATGGAAATCCTCTAAGTAAACATGTATTATAAGACCCGTGATGGAATTAGAGTTTATTGCTCTTAACAAAGTTAAAAAGGAAGCCAAATGGTTTTAGAAATTCTTAGAGGATATTCCATATTGGCCAAAACCAATGCCAACTGTTTGTGTCTATTGCGACTGTTAGTCAACAATTGAAAGGGCACAAAGTAATATGTATAATAATAAGTTTAGATATACAACATAGACATAATATCGTTAAATACTTGCTGTCAATTAAAATTATTTCCATTGACTATATCTGTTAGCCAAAGGTTTACCACGAGAGCTTGTGTATAATAACATCGATGAGAATGAGTTTAAAGCCTTTTAAAAAAAATGAAAAAGTATAATGATAGTAACCATAATTAGTTTATTGGAGATTCCAAGATCTAGGTTCAAATAAAAAACTAAGTCATATAATATACTCAGTAGCATTAAAAAATTATTATTTATTGCTTATTTCTATGTGAAATATGTGTTAGCTGCAACATGATAAAGGGTGAACATTGCTTTTAATGATTTTCATATCATTGTATACCAAATAGAATATAACATAATACTTTTAATAAAAAAAATCACCCATATGAGTGAGAAATGTGGCTGCTTTTTTAAGAATTTTGATAAATGCTAAATTATCATAAGTACTCATGAATTCAAGAATTGTTTAAGGTCAAAATGAACATAATAGTGAGAACGAAATGAAATCTTTAGGTAGAAAACTATGTGAATACTATTATCTTAATTTACAAAAAAAATAAATAGTTCAAGACATAACGTTCACTTTTCCTTCTTCCCATGAAATAATGAGTGAACAATCGATTATGGATTTGTTCATAGCTAATAAATCTGATAGTATTTTACCAAGAAAGGTTCAAAGTCAAAAGCTAGATAGACAATTTTTGAGTTATCCACCAAATCCATAATGATCCACCAAATCAATATCTCTTAGCAAATCTTCGAGTTATTTTCAAACTAGCTAGACAATTTTCATTCATGTGGGGGATTATTGAAAATTTATTAAAATTTGGTTAATTGGTACATTTGAGGCCAAATTAAAAGTGAAATCCACTAAATTTTTGGGTTAAACTTTTGTTGAAATTTAATTTCAAAAATAATTTATTTAATATGAAACATTAACATGTTATAAAAAATTATGGGTGAATGAGAAATTGATCTCAAAAAACCCTAGATTAGCATGTTTTGGTGAAACCAAAATCCCTATAAAATAATTGTATCTCATGTAGAAAAGAAACAAAAATTTCCTGCAATTTATAAAATAGAAACTTTAAAAGTTAATATTGAGCCTAAAAGGCTTCCAAGCTTTTAGAGGGAAGGGGTCCTAGGTAAAATAGGTTTTGGGCTAGAACCCACACATGGGTGTTCATTAGCTCAGCTCAGCTCATTCTCAAACTTCGAGCATAAGCCTGGGTTTTGGTCTAGGTTCATTGTAAAAAATATTTTAGATCACAAAATATTGTTTTTGGTCAATGTAAATTTAGGTTTGGATTTGGTCCATGGAAAATTATTTCTTCATACAAAAAACAAAACTTTCTTCTAATTCATAAAATGAAAACTTTAAAAGTTAATGTTGGGCCTAAAAGGCTTCCAAAGTTTTAGAGGGAAAAGGTTCTAGGTAAAATGAGCTTTGGGTTTAAACCCATACACGTGTGCGTGTCTGCTCGACTCGACTCATTCTCGAGCTTTGAGCTTGAGCTTGGGTTTTGGTTTGGGTTCATTGTAAAATAAGTTTTAGATTATAAAATATTATTTTTGGTCAACTTAAATTTAGGTTCATATTTGGTCCATGGAGAATTATATTTTCCTGCCTAACCCACTGTTTTATTTAACTTATGAAAGAAAGAATTTGATAAGTTTTTTTAGTATTTTTTTTCAATAGAACCTGAACAAGTTTTCTCAACTCAAAAGACATTTATTTTATGACTTTAATGTTCAGGTTTTATTATGGATTTATGATAGTTAATCAAAAGTTGATATATAAAAATTAATTCTAGTCAATACCATAATTAATTCTTTAACTTTTTCGCTTCCAAAATTAACTATAAGAAAGGGGATTTAAGGAAGAGTTCAACATAATTTTTTTTATCATAGTTTTATATACTTTTCCTTACCTCAAATTTTAATGTTTTTCTCCTTATTTTCAAGCTTCTATATTCCTCTCAAATCTAGAACTTAGGCTGAAATACCTCATTTAGGAGTGCGTATAAGCTAAGGTTGTGTTATTGGTATATTGAGATGCCTATTGCAAATAACCTTTGCACCAAGAGATGAGTAATAAAATCTTAAAAAAAAATAATTCATCATTGACAACAACAAAAACTTCACTATTCAAAATGTTTCAACAAGTAAATACATTTTTTATTTTAATTATGAATGCTAAGATTTTATTTTGATATCAATTACAAGTTGATTTATACTTATTATGCATGTGTGCATATATATATATATATATATATATATATATATATATATATATATATATATATATATATGGTTTCACACGTATTATTTTGTTATGATAAACTAAACAAAAATCTATAATTATATATTTTTGGCTTACACTTAATATAAAAAAATTTGATAGACTTAATATAATCAATAGTTTAGCTTATGAAATGTCAAGATGAGAGTGGTTCTTTCCCAAAAAGGGTCAAAGAAAATTTTATAGTGTAAGGAAATAAAACCAGTTGCAATTAGAGAATAATATAAATCATATCCTGAAACCTCATCAATTAGAAAAAATTTTAGCTGTTAGGTGAGGTTTTAGGATATGATTTATATTATTCTCTATCACATCCCCTCAAGTGAAAGCCCTTTGGGCTTAAAACTTGTACAGATCTACATTACATTGTGCTTAATTTTTATCAAATAAATAGGGATGGTGAGATTCGAACTCGAGACCACTTTGTCATCAAAGCTCTGATACCATATCAAAGAATCAATTCAATATAAAAGCTTAAGCTGTTAAGTAAGGTTCCAGGATATGATTTATATTATTTTCTAACATTTTATACGAAGTAATTATTAAACTAGAGAAAGTTGGAATTCTTGTACATGACCATGTCATTGATGATGAAACTTTACTTTAAACATTATTTGTACATCATGCATATGACTTAAGATATACCAATGAAACCATATCTTGATGAGCTTAGTTCAAATATTAAAAAATTATATCTACTAGTGTTGAGTTTTTCTTAAATTATGTGACAAAGTAAGAAAACTATATCTGTGCGCTTGTAAACTTATCTTATAACTAAAATAGCTTTTAAGAGAAGATAATAAACTTGATCATATAAAAGCATAAGATTGTAATATTTAAAGATAAAACTAATATGAAAACTTATACTATACATTTTGGTGGCTAGAAAGTTAATAAGTCTTTTCTTTTATACATGTGAGGTTTCTTTGTAAAGAGAATAGAATGGGATTTTCTTTGTTATTTCATATATCATGCTAGAAGCTACGTAGATTTTAGACTTTAGATGAGAAGAAAATTTAAATGACTCCTTACAATCTCCAGCTTCATATACTGTACTTCCATGATAGTATTCATTTCTGGATATAAGCCAAAGTTATCAAACCATGCAAAATCTTTTTGAGTTAGTGTGATTGTTGATGACATTATTTTTTTTCATATTTCTCTAGTAATTAATTGTTTTCTGCTTCAGTTTCATATATATATATATATATATATATATATATATATATATATATATATATATATATAATTTTGTTCATCTTTCTGTGTCACCAAAGATGTTGTTGCTATTGGAAAAAATATTATCACTAAAAAAATATTGTTAATAATAAAATATTCTATCAATAATTAATTTATGGATAAAATTTTAAATTACTCATCTATAATTGTTCACCAATGAAAATTTTAATCTCTAAATTATTGCTCACAAAATATTCTATCAGGAATTATTTTTCCTTTGAAATTAAAAAATAATAATTAAATTTCAATAATTAATGATATTAGTAAATAAGATAAATAAAATTAAATTCCATAAATATTCCATTGCTAATGAAAATTAAAAAATAAATTAATCAAATTAAAAATTACAATCCAAAAAATGTATTTTTCCATATTTTTATTGATGAAATTATAATATTTTGGCCATCGATTTTAAAACATTTAACAAACCCAACAAAAAAGATATTTTATCACAAATCTTTTTCATCATCACACATAATCTTACACATCCTAACAATAATAAAAAAAATTATAAAAAAATCAATAACAAAAACAAAATAATAATCTTCCAACACATGCACGCGCGCACACACACATCTTTTTAAAGTAATAATTAAAAATATAAAGAAATCAATAACAACAACAACATAATTATCACAATATCTAAGCAATATAATTAGTCACCATATACATCTACTCAAAATAATAATTAAAAAGCTATAAAGACAGAATAAAAGAATGAAAAAAATTATAAAAATAGAAAATTTGCAAGAATAGCAAAGAGAAAAATATTAAGTTGAGAAAGTAAGAAATAAGAGACATTAATAAAAAAAAATAAGAGAAAGAATAGAGAGAAAATAAGAGATAGGGTGTGAAAATTAAGAATGTAGTATGTTATAGAGGATAGTTTTGAGATTCTTAAACTTAATTGCATTACAACTTATAATACTATTGTAAGTCATTAAGGTATATTTTGGTATCATGATTTTTTTTCCTGTTATTTTTTCACTAGTAGAAAATTATCAAATACAAATAGAAATACCAACAGAAAAAATATTGTCGGTAAATTCCAGTGATATTTACCAATAGAACATAACGCCGCTGTTTCTATCGGTGAATATGGGGAGAATTATAGGTACAAATCGAGGAATGAAAAGGAAAATTGAACGGGTATTCTCTTATTATTTCCATAGAAAAATATAACGTGTCAATATTACAGATAAAATTACTGATGAAAACTAACCGCCGCTAATATTTGTCATTGAATTCGTCAAAAATATTTAAGTTATAACATGTCAGCCAATCCCCCCTCCCCCATTTCTTCTTCTTCTTCTTCTTAAACCTACCTATTTTTTGTTATAACCCCCTTTTTTTTGTTTCAAAGAATTCAAGTTAAGCATTTAAATTTAGTAAACTAATATATTTATACTGGTATTGTTGATGTATTAATTGTGATGATTAGGAAATAACTAATTCGTCGGGGAGAAAGTTTTGCTGGGTGGTGAACATTTAAGGTCATGTAAATGAATGTGTACCAGAATCTCCATAGAAGGATATAAAGAAAGCAGGAAATATCCAAAATGGTGAAGCAACAGTCACTTTCTGGGAGCCAGCCAAAGCAGAAAGAAAAAGTTGGTGAAAAACAGCAATGGAGAGGCATCTTGACCTCATCGAGTAGAATCTGCAAGTACATATTTCCATGCAGTCCATAGATGAGAGCTAGGAGTGTTTCAAGCCAACTGCTCAATAATTTACTGACAAATGCATGATGCAAATGGTGACATCTTGCTGTGGTGCCAATGTCTTTCTTTAAGCCGAACGCATACTTTTGGCAGCCATGCGAGCAAAATCCCATTGAAGTTTCCATCCATCTATCTTGTATTCAATCATACACTCAAAGCTAGCTAACTGATCCTCTAGCACCATCACACTATCCAAAATTTAAACCTAGGTCAGAGAGATCTTCAATAAAGGGTCTGTTTGGAAACGAATGATGATCATATTTAATTTCACTTTTACAAAAAGTTGAAAAAGATTCTTGCAAGACAGTCATGGATCTTGTAAGAACAGCTACAATGGCCATTTAAACCAAAACTACAGAGGAATAATGCTGCAGAGGTATTTTTCCGCAAGTGAGTTTTAGTCATTTACCCTATCTTTTTTGAACTTTATAAAATAAATTCTGAACTCCATATTGGTATGAATAAAATTGATGTTCACACCCACTTATGAAGTTGGTGGGAACACTACATTTGATTTTCACCATCCCACTTTAATGAAGAAATACATAGGTGGATTACAAATACCTAAATTTGAAGCATTTATCATATGAAATCTCGAGGGTCAACTGAGAAAATGAAAGCTTTAAGTGCAATCAAATCATTCCAAGAAAAAGAATAGTGATTTACCTTTATCCCTTTTCCTATTAATTAAAAAAATAAAAGTTTCGCTCGTGCAGGCACACAGTAAATGATTTCATTTTTCATCGAGTGAATGCTCACTCACTTTTCATTTTTTCTTTTTTTGTGCAAGTAAATTTAATGACAAGTTTTCCATGAGGCAACTTTGCCAACTAATCTATTTAAGTTTTTTATAATTATTAAGGTGTAGTTCAAGTGGTTATATTTTAAATTTGTTTTTTAGAGATTATCAGTTCGAGTCCTATAAACCTTAGAATCACTAGAGATTTACATAGTTGTTAACTTTAAGACCTGTGAAATTAGTTAAGGTATATACAAGCTAATCCGGATATCCATATTAATCTAAATAAAAATTTATTTATTTATTTGATTTCACAACCACCATCATGCATGACCACCCAAAAATATCAGTATACATTTCTTGAAGCAGATTAGCTTTACTTTTCGTAGTGGAGGAAAACTTGTCTCTAACGTGTTCTCTTTTTTAGGGGATTTCATTGATGCAATTTCTCTGCAGGGAGTTCTTGGGATTGGGCATTTCGTACTCGAGTAACTAGTTGTGAAGATTTGAAGGAAGATAACAAGGTAGCTTTGGAGTGAGTTCCTGTTGTAGCCTGTTGTTTTATTGTATTTTTAAACATAGAATGCTTATTCAAAATCATAGCACCATGGATGAAAGGGAAAGGTGTCAAGAAAAGGTGGTGAGTGTAACTAAACAATTAGGAGATAGAAGAAAAGGAGAGGAGAAACTTTGGATGTGACTTTTGTCTCCCAATATTCCAAAGAGGTCTGCATCAAATCAAAACCCCATCTTGTAATGGAGGGTCCCTAATTGCACTATCTTGTTCATCCATTCCAAAAGCATGGCTCTCAAAAGTATCTTCCCAGCAAGGATACCTCTGCAAAAGCATCATCTCAATTTTATGTCGAGCAAATCTCTCTATAATCCCTCTTCTTACAGCAATTACTCTTAACTACCTCCTTAATTATCTAGTAAACCATCAGTTTAATTGAACAGGAACTCGAGAGCAAATGGGGATGAACATTTCTTTTGCTTTTCACACTTGTAAATTACTGCAATTTAATGTTTTGTCCTTTTTTTGTTCTTGAAAAAGATGGCCACAAGTATGAAAGTAAGAAGAGGAAATGAAAATGTAAGGTAATATCAAAACAAACACTACCAATTCCCTTCTCTTCATCTGTAATTTGTTTTGCACTTTGTAGCATAAAACATCTGGTAATATAATTGAAAGGAAAGCTAGTTAACTAGGGAAACATTTTTTTTCCTTTGATAATTTGACTACAAACATCGATTTTACAACTTCGCTAGGCAAAAGAAGACATTTCACTAGAAAGATTCACCATGGCTGCTGCTTTTCTCTGTCCTTTTAAATTTTGATTTCCAACTTTTCCATGCGCTAGCTAGTAGCCTAATTAGGGTCTGCATGGATTCCAATATCATAGGTGTTTTTCTTTCCGCTTCATAGCCCCAACAAAATGTAGTACACAAGAGTTATGGGCAATGCAATCAGCATCCCAAATATGACACTGCAAATGGAAAATCAAAAGCAAGTGATGAGAATAAGAGAAAGGAACGCAAAAGGGGGAAAAAAAAAAGGCTGTGCAAGCTTATGATGCTTTTCTTGAAAATATACTCACCCTGTGCTGAGAATTTCAGGATGCACGTTGTACTCCTTGGCAAAGACAAAGGGGACTATTCCTTGTGGTAGAGCTGCCTGTGTTTTTTGTTTGGAAATCCAAGCACAATAAAGGCAAGAAGACATGTTAGCAATGTTGTACAGACGTTTGTTGTTCATCAATAACCCCAAACGAGTCCTTATTTTGATTAATTATTACGCTCACTGTCATTGCTTTTTCCTGATCAGTTTTAGCTACCACCAAAGTACTCAAGTCTTTTTCATCAACTACAATACGAGTACTGACTGACACCGTGTAAGCATAAATATAAATATATATTGGGTTTTGGAAATAAATAAAAAAAATCTGAAAAAATTATACTAATGTTCTTGTTTTATTCATTTGGCAATATGGCTCATTCCACATCCAGTTCTGCTACCCTTTCAAGGATTCAATGTTTTTTGCACTAAAGAGTCCAAGACCCATATGGGGGACACTTCAATCGGCATCATGTATAAAATAATTTCTTCTGAAAAAAACCATTAATAAAAAACCTTATCTGGAGATAACAACAATATTGTTTGAGGAAGGAGTACTTGAAATCTTTTGGAGCTTCTGTAGTTAAGTAGGATTGGTTGTGTCAGAAGGAGGCAAGAGAAAGAGCAAAAGGGGTGTTAAAGTGACCTGAACAATGGCGATGTGTAAGAGCGTGCCTCTAATACCAACAGCAATAGAAGCAGCTGCCATGATAGCTGGACCTGTAAGGAATCTCACAGCCATTGAAAAAGCTGCAATGGAATTTCCACATGCTATGATCCTTGGTTGCAAAGCCATGAACAGACCTGTCAAGACATCAAAAGGCAGCAACAGGCAATAAGAGCACGCTCACGCTCATCCACCAATTTTTTTTTTTTTACAGACCGACCTTTCATCATCACTACCATTACCACTCAATCCTCATCAACACAAATTAGCTAGCTAGGTAAAAAAGTGAAAGAAAAAAAAAAAGAAACAAAACCCCCAACAGCATTATCATCACTACACTGTTTGGCACACTTTACTTTGCTAGTTTGCTTGCTTTCTTGGAGCATTAATAATGAAAAAGCAGCAAGATGAGAATCAAAAGATCTTTTAGCTAACAAAATGGCAAAGAATGAATGGATCGTAAGTTTTAACGAAAGTAAAAGGAGAGACAACAGCAGTGTGATACTGACCAAGACTGAACATTGCCATGCCAAGCCCTGCATCTGACAGAATGGAAATGGACTTTGCTATAATGAGTGGCATCTTTACATTCCACCTGTAAAAACCAGAAACTCAAAAACAATCAATATCCCAGTAATCGAAAAACCAAAATACTCAAGATCATAATGGATTTAGTAGCACTGTACCTGAAAGAAACTAAAGACCAAATGAGACCAATTAAGCTGGAATAAGTGTTGGGGTTTCTGATAAGTTTTCTCCAGACCATGATTAGTATAAGCCTTGTCATGACACTTGTTGGAGGCATTGGTTTTGGTTTCCCATCAAAACCGACTTTCTCGCCTTCATGGCTATTCCTTTCTCTGTCCAACCCTCTATTTCCAAAGCTAAAATCATCTCTCTCCAAATTATAGTCCTCCTGGTTTTCTCTCTGTCCCTCTACTGAAACTCCAAAGCCGACAAGCAAAGCAATAAAAAACCACATAATAATAATAATAAATAAATAAAAACAGTTAAACAAAAGTACAACAAGAAGAAAACAATCTAAAATCTAGATTGATGATATTTACAAACTAAGAAATTAACTAAACTGAAAAAACTAAATACCTTTTCCAGGGGATACAGCAACTCTAACATCTTTCAGGTCATGGGCGCCATAATCATGACCACCAAAAACATCTGAAACAGGAGAAGCGCTTGAACTCCAAACAAACATATGAAGGTCCCTACCATCTTCAGCTTTCTGTTGGGCCTGGCCATTAGGCTTCTTTGCAGCAGCAGTAGCATTATTAGCATTGGCAGAAACACCTTTAGATGCAGCAGTTGTTGGAGAGAACATGCCAGGGTTTGGTGCTGGATAATGAGTTGCACCACCTGGCGCGTGGTAATGGTGGAACCTTGGTTTGTTACTTCCACCATGTTCTTCTTCAAAATTTGATGGCCGTGGTGTCGGTCCCCTCGACGCTGATAGTCCATAAACATCTGAAGCACCAAAATTTGAGTTTCTACCAGCAGCCATCATCGAGTAGAAATCTGTATGGTTGAAGCTAGACCCTCTTGGAGTGGGGTTTCTTGATGATTGTAAAGAGTAAATCTCTGCATTTGTGAGATTTGATGGCCTTGGTGTTGTTGATGACAGACCTTGAGACCTTCTTGAGAAGATATCTGATCTTGAAGCATTGGATTTCCTAACAGTGACATGTAGCTTTCCATCTTCTTTGATCGCTGCTTCGGTTTCTAGAGGCTGTCTACCATCAAGTGACATGATATCAGAATCAACATGGATTGACACAATGGAACCAGCAGTGTCTGGGAATTGCTCAGAGATGAGCAATTTAGCACCCCTATATTCGAACATAAACAGCATCAAAGTGTACCAAATGATACATTGAAGGACAACAACTTGCACCATTAAACTACCAGAATAATCACCATACATTCCTTTGAGCAAAGGAATGCCCATAACAAGAGTGTTCGGCAGGGTTGAAAGCGAGAACAATGTAATGGTCCATTCCAAGCAACCCCTTTTACTCAACTTAGTCCAAAGTGCTAATACTACCAAAACTATGATCTTTTGTAGAGAATCAGCAGTTATGAAACGAAGGTTCATATTATAAGGATCATTGGTAGATATGAAGTGGAAAGAGAGGAGAGGGACTGCAAAAAGAGCCACAAAACGGTTTATGCCTGAGCACTGATCAGGAGTGAAGATCTTCCACCATTTCACCGAGCCGTAGGCTAAGATCATGGCTACGTAAAGTGGCACCATTGCAGTCATTACATGGTAGAAATCTAGTAAAGAAATCATCTTTGGTTACTATTTGAATCACCCAAAACTACAGATCAAGTCTTTTGAATGTGCAGAAAAGACTGAAGTTGTCCAAACAGACCAAACAAAGTATGAGCTAACTAGAAGAGAAGAAGAAGAAGAAGAAGAAGATGGTTCTTGAACTGGTGGTGAGGGTGATTGTGATGATGAGAACGGCAAAGTACGTGGCTTTGGGGTTTTGAAGGAGGTGGTGGTAATAAACAGAATTGAGGAATTCTTTTTACTTTGCTTTGAGAGTTGCGAGACCAAGCTTGCGCTTGCAGTCCAGTCCCCAAAGCACAAGCACAGGTGTGCTTTTTTTTCTTTTTCTCTCTTTGTTTTTTCCCCCTTTTGTAATGAGTTTTGTTTGGATATGAGAATGAGAGAGATCATGGCCTGGGGTGTATTATAAATATAATAATTATTTGATGTAACTTGTTGAGTTGGTATCTGGCTCAATCTTCAATGGACCAAATGGACAGTCCAAAAGTGTACAGCTTATAGAAAAAAGAAAAAAGAAAAAAAAAAAAGGCATTTTACTCAGGAGATTGAAGACGGTATAGATTCGAATTTATTTGTATGAGTAATATATATATTACTAAGTCCAAATATATGTATATTATGTTAATATATTAAGATATAAATACTATTCAAGTAGGATATATTTTCATGAGTTTGGCTAGGATTCTCATTTTTTTTGTTTTGGAATTTTTTTAATTAATATGGGTATCTGAATTAATTTACGTATATCATAACCAATCCAACAAGTCAATCTTTTAATTTTAAATTTTTATCATTATATCATCTATTATAAATCCTATTTTAGTAGGATATATTTTCATGAGTTTGGCCACGATCCTCAACCCTTTTCATTTTTTCTTCTTGGATTCTCTTTTTGAAGCTCATGGTTGTAGCGACTGTGTTATGGCCATGAGTGTATGTTCTTATTCTTTTTATTTCATATCGTTCTTTCTCGTGTTTTTGTACAAAGATTTTGCTATGGAAATGAGGAACATAATATTCCTTCTCTTCCTAATTAGTGGTGAAATTAAAATCATTTCGGGGAGAAGTGAAATAACTCCACAAACTTGGATATGAAGCACTAAATAGAGTCGAGGAAAAGCATATGCAAATGCAAAGGGAGAAGATTGATACCCTTGTTTGTCCATTCTCTCATCAAATTTCATTAATACTCGGCTCTCGGCAGCTTCAGGAGAACAAATCCAATACGTTCAGAAAAAAAGGTAAGTTTCTTTAGGGTTTTAATCGATTGATGTTGACTAAATACCCAACTACCCAAATCACCTAACATCTCCTGATGTAATAGAGGAAATATTTTCATATTTTAGAGTATTATTACTCAAATCCGTCTGTGTTTGAACATTATTATTTTTATTTTTAATTAAAATTAATTAATAATACGAGATTTTTAGGGTGAATTTATACCAATTTTAAGTTTAAATTTTTTTTATTTGAGAATGTATATTAAAATATAATAGTTAAAAGATGATAAAATAAAATTGATAAAAAATAAAATTCATACTCCAATTTGGATAACAATTCAGTATATTATTCATGAAAGACATTTGTCAATTTTCTCTTATGCAACACTTAATTAGCAAATATGGAGCTAACATAACCTGAAATAGATCTAAGATCTCTACTCCATCGTCTTTTTAGCTTCAAACATTCAAATGGTTAATTAATTAGATTGAAGTTAAAAAAAAAAATGGGTTTTTGATGTGAATTGATATTTCTATTACAAAATTGAAGATCAATATTGGGTCTGTTAAAATATTACAATGTCGCGATCACATAAATTAATTATTCTAACTTAACAAAATAAGATAGTATAAAGCAAGTAAGAGGTTGATTCCACGAAAAAGATTTAATTCAGGTCTTTATGCTAAATGATTCAAAATTGAAGGGGTTTGAAATTATCTAAACTATGTTAGGATAAACAAAATAAAGTAATCAAATTAAATAAATCGAAACTTATTAAGAGAAAAATCCTGGTCTCAAGTAAACATTCACCGACAAAAATTAAAATGATCATTGAAACGATACGTCAATTTGTATTTTAAATATTTATTTTTTCTTAATATTAGTTAGTTAACCGATTCACAGTATAACTAACCCTAACCATTAAACAACTACAATGTCCACACTAGTAATTTAATTAATTCAATTGCAGCCTTAAGAACCAGATAGGTTGACAAATCTAAATAACATAATTGTTTGTAGTATATGTTCGATTTAATTGAATGTTTTCTCTAAAATTAATAATATTGATCCGTCATAATTATTAAATTTATTCGCTTCATAAGTTAAATATCACACTCTAGTTTTGATAGTAAAATTAGCAATAAATTGGTTAGAATAATAACTTAGAGTCCGCTCTAATAATCAAACTACACAATCATAAGAAATAAGTATAGGAAAACATTCATATTCATCATAAAAACTGAAAAGAAAAGATAAAATAGATCTCATAGTTTTTGAAATCTAAAGGCTTCTATATCCTTTCAACGAAGAAAAATAACGTAGTCTTACATGAATATCAAAAAACTAAGAAAGAGAAAAGATAAAAACATAATTTTGGATATAGGAAAAAATGTGGGAGTTTCTTTTTTTTTTCTGGCCCCCACCCTCTTTTCCTTTTCCTCTTTCCTTTTATCCGATAGAAAACCCTACTCCCCTCATTCCTACTAATTCGTTTATATCCTCAAAAAAATATAAGTGTCGTTTTCAAAGTAGACAATCTATATTTAAGTAGTAAATAGTAAAATAACTTTTTTCCTATAAAGAAGGAAAAATAATCTTGCATAAAATCTTCAAGTTTTGACTTTGAACTTAATGAAGTTAATTTTTCCAAATAAAGATCTTTTCTATATGAAGAAATAATTTTCATATCGGTTTGGATGTTTGGGAAGTAAATTGAACTTGTTTCTTCACAAAACCTGTTTGCTGACAGAATTTATAGGTTGCCTAAAAAAACTCTTATCTCTCTCATCTGAGCTCCTTTTCTTCTGAAATTTGGTAAATTGATAGTTCTTTGAGTAAGGAATCCAAAAAAATTAAGTTTGTATCAAATGAACTTCTCTAACTTAATATATTTAAGTTGGAATAGCCAAAGGTTAAAACTGACAGAATACGAGACTTGTCTTTGAAGGTTGTGATTTTCATGATTTTTCTTTTATTTTTCTTGCCACAAAGGTATAGAAAGACATGAATGTTATCTTTCTAATGCCACTAAAATTACTTCATTTTAACATTTACAGGTCAAGTTTTACATAAAATATCGATCGAAGGTCAAATATGTCAATATTGACATGAGTTGGCACATGATATGAATTTTATCTTGAAATTACTCTTTTTTGAATCTTACATCCATAAGTACCTTCAAAACATAAAATAAAGAATATTAATATATTTTATATATAAAACATGGGCAAAATACTAGCTAAATATAGGTAAAACTATCAAATAATATGATTGGATCATGTAAGGTAAATTGACTTGGATTACATAAATAATTTGTTATTTAATTGTCAATAATAATTTGATATCAATTTTTTTTTAAATCTGGACATTAAAGTTAGTTTTTAAAAAATATATTTAAAAAGAAACTCGTTCCTTAATATGTAGTAGAAAAATACCTGATTTCACTTAACATATAGACTAATCTAAATTAAATATCTTTAACATTATTTTTATTTGATAATAATTAAAATACATCAATAACTACATCAAATAAATAAAATAATAAATCACTTAATAATAATAATTATAATACATCAATTATAATATCGATTAATTAATTATATACTATTGATAATACTAATTAGCTTTATGTTATCATTTTTAATTTAAAATTGCAATATTTAACATTTGAAAGAATATAAAGCTATTATAGTGACTAATCATGTTGGTTCATTGCAATTACAATTAAAGAGAAACCTTAAAAAACTCGTTGTCCTTTGACTATAAATTATAAATTATGGTAACTCTTCTTACTATTCATTTTGGATTAGATTAATTGTTTTTAGTTTGGACATCAAATTTTTTTATTAGAATATACAATTCTCAATTAATTTTATTAAATATATGTATTAATTTTTTATTTTAAAATTAATTTTTTTTTCCTATGTTGAGATGAAAATCTTTCTTAATTAGGACTGTAATAGATTGCGAGCTAAAATACTAGTACAAAACTCTAAATATTGTGGCTAAATCATTGTGCACACAAAACATTATTCATGCTCTCACATTTCATTGTAAACTTGCTGTTCAGAATTTTGTTTTTAATATTTTGGTCCTCAAACTGTTTCTTATGTGATTGCATTATATTTTGGCTAAGTTAAAGGATATTTGAATCAAATTTTTTTTACTGAGGATAAAATTGAAATATGAAGGACCAAAGTAGAAAAGATGCCATAAATAGATGATGGTTTCAAAGTTTTTACAAAAAATTTACTTTAGTTCTCAAACTTTACAAATTATACCTGTTTGATCCCCAATTTTTTTGTGATTCAATTTTGGCATAAAATTTCAGTTTTTTTTTTATTTGTAGTTCCTGGTTTGAAAAGAAAAAGAGAATGATCATTGAGTTTTGATATTAGAGAGAGAAAATCTATTTTCACACAATTTTGACCACTAAAATGATCGATAATGAAGTCAACGGGTTCTATTTGGTGCGAGGAGTTGCCATTAGATGTTTTTTCACCTTGAGATCATCTAAAACACTAGATCTAAGCTCAAAAATATTTTTGATTTCAAGTTGATTTTGGTTATTTTGTTTTTTTTTAAGGTTATTTATAGGTTTGTCAACATGTATAGGCTTTTTGTTTTGGGTCAAAATAGATTTTTGAATCCAAAAAATATAAACTCTATTTTTTTGTCATCACAATGATTGGAATATAGGGAAACAAGATGACACATCACTTGAATTTTTTTTTCAAAAAATATTAGGGTGGACAACATGTCGCCCCTTCCCGATTGCATTTTTTTAAAAATTATGCCCATATGCTAGCCTTTTCTAAATAGGTTAGGCGTTGGGCTAGGTTGCTATGCTCAGCGATGCCAGACTTTTTTTTTGTAATTTTTTTTAAAAAAATCATGATTTTTTTATGTTTTTGTAAATATTTTTTAATATATATTGAAATTAATATTGGTATTTAGTCTTTTATATATATATATAAATTATTTTTCAAGTATTTGATTTTTAAATAGATTATTCTAATTCTTCTATAATCTTTTAATTGAAATTTATTTTTTAAAATAAAACTATTTATTTTTGGATAATATTCCTAATAAATGCAACTTTATAAGATATTATTTTTTTCCTTTGATTTTATCCATATTTATTTCTACTATCATTTGATTAAATAAAAAATTGATTTTAATAAACACAATTATTGAATACAGTCGGGTAAATAACTCGTATTGCGAGATCAAATATGTAGATCTATATATGTCTCTCAACTTTTCCAGATATGTATTTAGTTATTATTAATAACTTTTTATTTATTGATTGATATAAATAGTTATCAATTTATTTAATTAGATGTGTATATAAACTTTTTTATTTATACTTAATATTTTTTATGTAAAAAAACTACAAGTTTAATTTTTTATTAGAAAAAAAATCAAAAAATCTTGGACTAAAGAACAATAGGCAACAGTCGTACTCTTCCAAGAAATATTTTGCTTTCCATTCCAATGAGACTTACACACGTTTATCCTTTTAATTTTACGATTCCCATTTTACTGGATGCCTCTAAAGAGACAACTCAGATTATTTATCAATAATTTGTTAAATGGATTCGAGACCAAGGAAAACGAGAAACTAGAGACTAGAGAGGATTTTATTTTATTTTATTTTATTTTATTTTTCGGATTCGGTAAATCTTCGTATTGACCCAACGTCCTCGAATATATTCTAGTAACAATCAAATTCACCTTCACATTATTTATTAAACAATTTTTTAAGGAAGCCAAATTGGCTTAAAATAAAGATTCCCTCAAATTAGCACCCACCTCGTGTATTAAACAATATTTAAATTAGCCCCTAAAGAAACAATTATCTCGATCAGAACACTGAGGATTTACAAAATCTTAAATCAAGTCCTTACATCTGACATCTCTTTATAACAATTTACAAAACCCTCCGAACACTTACTTGTTATGCCCGGGAAGATGTGTCCCAGATCAATCCTAGGGTAAATCTCGATTATCCATGGCTAAAAGAGAAATTTCTCCATCGTTTGCAGTTTTAACAATTTCTAATGACTTGTTCTTTTAACAGAGTTGATGAAGGGGCTTCGTCGAGGAATTTGTGAACCTTTTGGATGCCCAAGAACTGCTGGGAGATCATTGATGGTGTTAAAGGGGATTATGCTCTTTATTGTTGGGGGGTGTTCTTGCTTCGTCAAACATGCATGCTTTTTCTTGTGATTTTTCACTTTAAGAAAATTTTAGTACAATTATTCCCATAGAAAATAATTATAAACCCAAATGAAGTGCAAGTATTCTCATGCCTATTTTCTTGCCTATGTTATGCTATATTCCTTAAAGAAACTAAAGTTATTTATGTATACTCAATGATACATATGGAGTGAAGCTCGATGTTTTATTATTCATTGAGGAAGTAAAAAGGTGTAAATTATTGTTGTATAGGGAAAACAACTTCGGAAAAAACTTTCATTTGATGAGAGATTTGTTGGAGACTTTAAAGAGTTGGAGTGTCTACAGTAGAAAATTCAGTTACTCTTCTTAGATTGAATTTGTGAATTTCCATTGTTGATTCTAGAATGAGGTGTATGGGATTTGCTATTTTGCACTCTGCTGTAAAAATAAGTCTTCTATTATGACAGAAAACCTCTGATATTTAAGTTAGTAAATTATAAAAAAAAAGAATATATAAAACGAGAACAATAATACAGAAGAGTGTATGTTGTGATGGTTGTGTGTGTTGTGTTATTTTATGGTTTTGTGTGTTGTTACACGGTAATTTGAGATATGTATACATATTGATCATATAAAATCATCTCGTGAGACTCGAAGTTATAGATATATCAAATAGGTATAATCATGAAAAATAATTATCTTTTAACACATCATACTTACATAGCTATCGGTGAGAAAGCTACTAGTGCCAATAGCCTATTAACAAACATGGAGGTTTCATTTTAATTTTTTTATCTAACTTTGATAATTTAATTGAGAAAATAAAATTGTTAACAATTAAATTGAGAATCATTCTATAGATAGGATGATGATTTGAGGTTTCCTAAAATGTAAAATGCAAGAATTCTCCATGTTAGATTAAAAGCAGTTGTGTTTTAAAAAAAAATAAAGAGAAAGAGAGAGGTTGTTGTTGTTTTTTCTTTAATTAATATTCTCTAAGGAGTTGTTTCTCCGGTTGGGAAAGGGAATTATAATGTATTTGCAATCATTCTAATAACATAAAATCAGGTTTTATTTGTTTTTCATAATATAGCTTGTGTTTGAAAAGTATTTTGCATATTTTCTATGGAAAATAAATTGATTTTCTATTTTTCTTCTATGATAATGAAAATTATATTAAAATATTTTCTCCTAACAAGTGAAGAAACAAATATTGAAAAAAATAAGACAAAGGTTAGTGATGGAACCCAGCTGGTTTTCATGACAAGAACGGATTTCTAAAATATTTTTCCAAGTTGGAAAGGGTAAAAAACAATTAAGGAAATTATTTTCATGAGATTTTTTTCTCCTAACAAGTGCATGAAACATATAGGCATGTTATTCAAGGAAGTTATACCAATTTGGAGTTTTTTTTTTTATATATGAATGTTTGAGAGTGTGTTTCTGACTGATTTTCAAAGTATTTTTAATGTAAAACATATTAAAATGATATTTTTTAAAAAAATATTTTTAAAATCAACGTATTAAAACGATTCAAAACATATAAAAAAAATTAAATTTTTTAAAAATATTAGCAAGCATTTTCAAACACTCTCTAAACCTCCTCCTACAAAACCTACAAAACAAACAAGGAAGTTTCTATTTATGGAGCTTGATATTTACTGTTGAAAATCTGTAGACCAGCAAAATTGTAAAAGAGAAAGGGGAAAGAAGGAAGAAATCATGAGTAATTTGCATGAGTGGGAAAACCCTCTCGGCAGACCACATTTGAAAGCTTTTCTACAACATAGTGGGCCTTTTTTATCAAATCCTAATGAGTATATTGTACGAGCCAGCCATGACTCTGTTCATTGACTTGCTCCACACTTGTAAAAAGTAAAATATAGCGACAGTGAAAGGAAGAAAATGAAAGGTTTTTTCGCCGAAGCTTTGATGGATTGGGTCCATGTTGAATAGTGCTGACCATTTTTCAAACCTGTCTTCGACAGCTGCTCCTAAATTCGTCAATCTTTTCGACTACTTGGGAGGGATCTCTGAAAGCTGCTTTTTTTTTTCTTGGAGGGGAGGGTCCACCATTTTTATTTGGACATGCATGAATTCAAATTAGTCTGAAAGTTTCTCATGCTCTATAAAAAGAACTTTTCGGTCGAAAATGTTTTTTTATCTCGAATTTAGTATTACATATAATTACTAGGATCGAACAACAAATCATTGGGAGATTTGAATGCATCCATCGTACGTGTAGAATTTATAAATTTTTCGCTTTTTTCTTCCTATGAATTGTTTTCACGACCAAATATATATATATATTAAACCATGAAAGTAGTTCTTGAGAGAGAGGGGAATGAAAAGAGAAGTGTACAAGAAAGATGCTACATTCTTTGGCAAGTAATTAGACAGACAAAGAGGCAAAAGCACAATAGAGCGGAGTAAATAAAACATGCTAAATTCATATTTATTATTAATAAAAAATTAATTTATTTTTAATATTTATATAATATTAGATTAATTTAATTTATGAATTTAAAGTAAAAATAAAATCTATAAGATAAAAATATTTTACAAAGAAAATTATAAAGTTAATATAATTATGAGATTTCTTTTGTATCAAATCATTGTTTCTAAAATATTCATGGTCGATGCTTTCTTAAGTATTGAATACTAAATGTGGTTTTCACATTTATAATTGCATGCAGGGACTAAAAAAAATTAGAAAATTAGTTGAAGATAAAGCGGATCTATGACTCAGTAATGAAGCAAGGATTACTATAATAGTTGTAAGAACTAATTATGCATTAGCTATAGAAACTAGTTTTTTTTTTTTTCTAATTGGCCAATACTAGAACTTTATAATTGTTATTTTGTTCAAGTATTTTAATACATTGTTTTCATTTTAATTTGGTATTAAATGGATTTAAATTTTTTATTGAGGACAAATATTGTTCTTTTATAATAATGATATTTTTATGAATATGATAATTATATAAATGGTTTGTATATACCTAAATTTAAAATACCTAAGTTCAATATAAACTGCAGTAAAATTAAAATACAAATTGGAATAAGTATTTAAAAAACTTTGTTTGGGTTGAGGTGGGTAATATTTGACCAAATATCTCAAGGATTATCTAAAAGAGAATGAGATTCTTTACACCTCTTAGGACACTACATCCAAATGAAATATATTCTCAAGTTTATATAGTAAGACATGTCATGCATCAATAAGATAAAGACCTCTCATGAAAGCTGTAAATGACATGTTGCTTATAATTGATGAGCCTACCACTTACTTGGAAGTAATATATGATATTTATTTCAAGAAATGACTTAAAGCTATGGACTTCATGTACTAACAAAGTTTGGAACTTGGTTGATCTAACTGAAGGGATAAAACTCAATGGATCTAAATGGGTCTTTAAGAGAAAAACTAACATGAAAGGTAATGTACAATGCAAGCTTTAATGAGTAGGAATATCCGATTTTGATGGTATAATCAACATATTTGATTTCATAAAAAATATAGATAAATCATGTGTTTAAAAAAAGTTAGTGAGAGTTGTGTTGTTTTCCTAATATTTTATGTAGATGACTTACGATTGTTAACAAACAATATATCTTTACTTTAATCAATAAAGTTGTGGCTATCTGAAAATTTATCCATAAAAAAATCAAGAGAAGCAACCTATATATTAGATTTAAAGCTCTATAGAAATAGAAATAGAAGGTTGCTTAAATTGTCACAATCCATGCATATAGACTAAATGTTAAAATAGCTTAACAAGGAAAAATCTAAGATTAGATTCTTATCTTTTTTGCATGGAACACCTCCCTCCAAAGACATGTATTCTAAGACATATATTGAGAGATATATGATGGAAATGGTATCCTATACTTGGTTATAGGATTCATCAATGGAGAAGATAAACTAAAAGTTTAAAATTGTTTGAATTAGGATTTTTTCAATGAAATGTTGGAAAAATAGTGAATACCATTCAATATATATTTTATTTTAAATGGTAGTGCTCTGAGTTAGAAGAGTTTCAAATAAGAGAGCACAACTGATTTTACAATTGAATAAGAGTACACTTCCACGTTTGAAGAAACAAAAAGGTTGTTTGGATCAAGAAGTTCATTAATGAACTAAGTTTGTTCCTAACATTGTTGATCCAATTGCCTTGTACTGTAATAATAATGGATCCATTGCATAAGCAAAGGAACCAAGGTATCATCGATGATCTAAATAAGTACTTAAAAAATTCTATTTGATTTGATAAATCAATGAAATGAAATATGTAAAGATAGAGTGAGTACTCACCAAAAAGAATCTAGAAGATCCTTTTACTAAGTCATTATTCATGTAGAAGCATTAATGGTACATGGAGAAATATGGTATTAGATACATGAGCGATTGATTTTAGTGTAAGTGAGAGATTGTTAGTTTAATATGTCATGCAACCAATCGATTGGTTACACATGTTATTATTATATTCGTATAAATTCATATTTATTATGAATAAAGACTTAATTTATTTTTAATACTCATATAATATTAGATTAATAAATCTAATATTTAACTTATGAATCTAGAGTAAAGATAAAGTTTATGAGATAAAAATATTTTGCAAATAAAATTCTAAAGTTGTTATAATTATGAGATTTCTATTGCATTAAAACATTATTCCTAAAATGTTCATGATCGATGCTTTTTTAAATACAGGACATTTATTAAAGTTGTAAAAATCGATACATATTATGTTCTTTTCTTTATGAAAGGAAACAGTTGTTCCCATAAGTTGAGGTATAAGAGAAACTTAAAACTAATATTTAGATGCTTGTCATAAAACATGTACATTGTATTGACCCGTATGAGAATTCAATATAAAGAGATCACCTATATCTATGGAAAAGCTCACGTGACGGTTGTGTAAGTAATTCTTAGACTTGAGATCACTAAATTATCTTATATAGAGAATGTTATGCTTTGATCGAGGTGATCAATGGCAAACATTAGGTATATCATGAACTATATGAAGTTACTTGAGTGATCAAGAGAAGATTCATCACCCTAGATGAAATAGAAAAAAATGTTTCATCTATTCTCAAATAATATTGACTAAGAAATCCTTGGTTAAGGTGGAATAAAAAAGAGTTCCAAATCTTATTTAAATAATCAATGACTATTATATAGAGAACAAATATGATTTAATATGAAAAATATACTTCATGCTTTAGTATTAAATCAGAACATTATTGATGAAATGATATTAATTACACTAAGAAACTAGTCACTAAAATGTTAAGTCAAACCACTAATTACTTTTTTAATATTTGAAGGATCATGACACGTTACTAGACGATGCACCTGATATTCAAATATAAATTATTCAATTGTTGAATTGATAATAAATTAAATTATTTAATTTATTTAGTTCTATTTTATTATAATTATAATTTATATTTGGGTCAAAATATTATGAACTTAATGGGTCACACACATTAAGAACTATTAGTAAAAAATTAAACTGGGATAATTAATAAATTGTGACTTGATTGAAAATAATTTTAGAAATTAAGCACTAGAATATATTTAATTCAGGAATTATAATTTTAGCCCTAAAATAATTAAGTAGAGACTTGATTGATTAAATTTTTAAAATTATCCTTAAAAGATTTTTCATTAGTAGTTCGTGTGGATTATCATTGGAGGCCGGATAATTAGACAGTTTGTGACAACCTAACCTTTAAAGAATTATTCAAAACTGAAAAAGATCAGATCTTCAAATAATATATTTTTAAATAACTCTAGATTTCTCTATCAAGAAGTTAGAAATTCCTAAGTAATTTTATAGTATTATTTTCATTTGGTGTATAATATTTGAAAACCGAACACTCCTCCGTGTACATAATACAAACCTTGTTTTTTTCTCGGAACAAAAAGCAACTTCAGATATAAAGTTGCAAACATATACGTAAAGCTCCTTTAATGTAAGCAAAGGGTGTCCAGATGTTGGCATTGGTATCGTTATCTTATCGATAGCCGGCAAAGCTAGCAAGTTGCTTTGTTGGAGAATGGGACTTTTCTTTTTTCTGCGAGGATTCGCATAGAATTTCAAAAACATACACTCAATAATATTGACTTTTGCTTGGGAATTAGGAGGAGATGGCATTGAGTGAAGGATAAATTAATTAAACTAAATTATCTAGTGGGTTTAAATATAATATTTAAGCTTACACGGGAGTGGTTAAATTATCTATGGATGTTTCCTTTAAGTTTATATGTTGCAGGAATGTAGGATGATTGCTTGAATTTTTTTTATTTAATTCTCGAATTAAAGCAGTGAGAAGTGAGAGCATGACTCGAAAACTTCTTATATTACATAGGTTTTCGAAAAAGTAACATAAAAAAATTCACTGATTTAAGCATATATAATTTATTTGAAATTCAACTATAAAGTAATTTAATCTTAAAATATAAAGATTTATTCAAGGAAAACAAACAAAAAACAAAGAGAGCAAGCTCGATTTCGAGACCTATAAATAACCAATAGTTCAAGGTGATATTGGCACTCCCCGATAAGCTTAACCACACTCTTTCCTTTTTATTATTTTCTAAACTGGCCAGCATGTCCCTAAGATTTATGTAGCGAGGTGGTCTTTTCTGTTGGGAAATCTAATTGTTTTATAATACGTAAAATCTAGTTAGGCTAAACATTTAGTGATCATTGATTGGAATTTTTGGAATCTTTTTATTATTTATTCTTTTCGACAAGGATATTTTTTTAACAATCAATTGAAGTCATATATAGATTATTCTCGACCTAATATCACCATAGCTTTTTTTTATGTGAACGTAAAAAAAATGTTGAGAAAAGCTTTTTAATTGAGTAATGTGAACTCTAATTCAAAAATAACTTAGATTATTAATAAAAGTATAGTTTGATTAAGAAAAAAATCAATATAATATTTTTAAAAAAAGTAATTAAAACACTAATATATTATATCAAGCTGAGTTAGTTTGTATTAACATATTAAATTCACAACTCAGGTTATAAAATCATGATAATTTTATGAAAAAGAAAACATAACAAATTATAAAATCTAATTTCTAATTAACCCAACATTAAAAGATAAAAATAAAAAATTAATTAAGAAAACTAAATAGATAAAAAAACTCAAGTCAACCAAGGGTAGCTTGCTAATATTAGAAAAAAAGTATTATAATCTTATTAAAAAAAGTAAGTAAAAATTGAATGATATTTTATATAAAAATCACAATGTATTTATAATTAATTTCTTTTAATTAATTAAAATTAAAGTTAAAATTGAATACCCGTCGAGTTGGACATCTCGCACATATCTTTAATTAATCTATTTTAATTTAATTTAATTTAATTAAAAGAAAATTTCAAAGAAAAGGCCATGCATGTGAGCCTATAAGGTTAGGCCTATGCTCTTGGCATTTTTCTTCTTTCATTTACCTGAAAATGACTCCCTCTTCTTTAACAGTTTCTGACTATTGAAGAGATGGTTGAAAAATTAGGCTAGAGTTGAAAAATCAATCCCAAAAATTTAATTTTCAACATTTCTCAACTTATAAACACCAAATAACATCCTTATGACCTTAAAAAAAATCAATTTCTCAACTTAAAACACCCAGAAACTAGTAAAACAAATATACTAAATCAAGTTAGGATACAAATCTTTGTTAACCCTAATCTTTTTGTTTTTGCAAGATAAATAGTACAAAAAACTTAAATGAAATTCCTCATCAAATAGAATCTAATGGCACCAAGATCGACTTGTTTCGTCTCCAAAATTTAGCAAATCATCAACTTTCTCTCTCCTTTATTATTTTTCAACGAGATTATCTTTCATTTCTCAAATCCAAAGATTGAGAAATTAAAAAAAAAATTGGGCTAAAACAAAAAAAAATGTTAAACTAAAAGGACCAAAAACCCAAAAAAGTGTCAAACAAAAGGACCAAAAAGGGATTTTGCAAAACTTTTGATGCAAAAATTTTAAAAATATAAAAAAACCTTTTTGTTGCCTCAATCACAATTTTGGTCCTCGAATAAAATCAAAATTTGATTTCGTAAAATTGAGCATCAAGTCAATGTTGGGGTTTTTTTTTACACTGAGAAAATAAGATAAAATGTAAATTAAAACAAATCACAAAGCCTAATTTCAAGTCAATGCAATATGAAAGCATGAAAATAATAAAAAATAATAATCAATGATTGAAAGAATAAAAATTAAAGGACCAAAAACAGAACATTGTCATATTCTGCAATGTTTCCATCACATGCTAAATCACCACACCATTTATGTTTTTTTTAATTATTGTAATATAATTATAATTATAATTATCTCAATATCATGATCTAAGTCCTATATTTGATAGGTTAACTTAAGTTGACCCGAGTCAATTCAATATGATTCTGTCTTAATATTTTTTTTTAAAAAAAATATTGTCTTGAAATTTGTTTTATCAAACTATATTTTTATTGGTTGTCTAGGTGACTTTGGGTCCGTCAAGTTGATCGGGTCATATCAAGTCAACTTTCATATTGTTTAAATATTTTTTTACTAGTAAATACGTTAACAACACCTCGATATTTCTTAAGGTTAAAAATATTGATTTGACTTGCAATGTAGCGCAAGTTAATGATCTAGCTAAAAACACACTAAAAGAGAAAGAGAAGATATTGTAAACAAAGAGACATCTCACCATTCGTTAGAATAGTGAAAAGACAAAATTATTTTTATTGGTTGTCTAGGTGACTTTGGGCCCGTCAAGTTGATCGGGTCATATCAAGTCAACTTTCATATTGTTTAAATATTTTCTTACTAGAAAATAAGTTAACAACACTTAGATATTTCTTAAGGTTAAAAATATTGATTTGACTTGCAATGCAGCGCAAGTTAATGATCTAGCTAAAAACACACTAAAAGAGAAAGAGAAGATATTGTAAACAAAGAGACATTTCACCATTAGTTAGAATAGTGAAAAGACAAAATTACACCTCTTTTAAGAAAATCTTTAAACCATGCATTGGGGGTAAGATTATCTTTTTACCATGACACAATTATCTTTTCCAAATTATAATGCTTATTACCAATGCCTTAAAAATTTTCAAAAAACAAAATTTGATTTATCCATATATCAGTCTTTTGTTTTTGTCGGTTCTATGTTTTGAGTTATGTTTTTTTATATAAAAAAACACTTGCGTCATAAAATTAAATATAATTTTTAATTTCACCCCTTTCCTTTTTTTAATTTTTCAAATTCGGTCCTCATTCTTTTTAATGCTATTTGTTCCATTTAAGATAATATTTTAGATTGTTTTTAACAAATCCATCCTCCATGAGTTTTTTTTTCTATTAAATTTGATCCTCATTCTTTTTATCATTATATTTGTCGTTTTTGCAAGTTTTTTTAAAACATATTTTCATGATTTCATCCTTCAAAATTAAATTAGTTAGGAATGAAGTTTCTTGATTCAATCCGGGTTTAGAATTTCATAGATTACATGTTTTAGATATTCAACCAAGTTTTAAGAGGTTTGCTCGGATTTGTTTGGTTTTATTCATTTTTTTAAGCTTATGTTTTTTTTTACCCATTTTTGTTTTTGTTTTGCTTTGTTATTTTTTATGTTTTGTTTTCTATGGAGTTAGTTCTAAACCTATAACCATAGTCATTGATTGCAAAGGTTAACATAGGTTGACTTTTTTTTTATCATTTTTAAAATTCAGTTGTTTCAACTTCATCTTTCAATATTTGATATATTAAAAATTGGTTTTTGGCTTCTTTTTTTCCCTTTCCTTTTAAATAGTTCCTTTTTCCCTTCTTTTCTTTTAATGAAGTTATCTCAATCTTATGTTCATGGTTATCGAGTTTGTGAGTTAACCTGATTAACAAGTTTTTTTTCTTTGTTTTTAGTTTTTCTTCAGTTTCATCCTTCAAAATTAGGTTTTTATATTCTAGATAGACTCATATCGGGTTCTTTTTATTTGTTTTTTTATCACATTTATTGTTGTTGCATTCTTTTTATTCATATTATTTAAATTACTAATTGATCTGATGACTCGGATCTTTTTTGTTTCTTAGCATTTTTTTTACATCAAAAATAGACTTAACCATTGGAGTGAGTTTCAATGTTTTGAGACGAAAATCGAGAGGGAAGCTCTCCTTTTCGTTTAGAGCGGAGAGGGAGTTCTAGTTGGTTTCACATACAACCTTACTAGTACTTTCTTAATGAGATTGTCTTTATATTTTATTTACAGAAGTTTATGCATTTAATTGCCTATAAGGAAAGAGTATGGAGAGCTAAATAACACCTACACTTCCAATTAAGTCCAACATAAGGACTTTTAATTGATGATGTCTTCCATCATCAATAAGTAATGGCCAATGATGGCTCTTTTCCCAAAATATATTGGGAAAATAATTACATCCCAAGTCTGCATGAACTCTCATATGAGCAAAGGATGGACAAAATAATAATGTAGCAATCCCTTTTATAATTTCAAGACGTCGGCAATCAATCGATGAACTCAAATAAGAAGAAAAAAGCATTTCCAGCCCACAATGAAGCATAAGCCATGAACCTAATTAACAGAAACAAAGCCTTGTGGCATTTTCATTGTAGTTGAAATCATTGTGCACTATCTCACAAATCATTGTGGATTGGAAAAATGATTTTTTTTCTAAATTTTCAATTTGATTTTTGAACTTTCTCTTTACACAAATAAGCACTTTTGAGCATAAATTAACACCCAATTGCATGTTTTTCTTGTTAAAGAAAGGATTTGATTGAAAGATAGAGGACCAAAGTGAAAGAGGTGGGCAAAATAGGTGACGGCTTTGAATTATATAAAGAAAGTTTATTTCAGTCCCTTGTATTTTTTTGGTTTACAGGTAATCGATCCCTTTAGTTTTTAGAAATTCAATTTTGATACTAAAATTCATTTTTCTTATTTTCCAGTCATTTGTTTGTAAGATGAGAGAGAGAAGACCCTCGGATTCTAGTGAAAATAGAAAAAGTGTTGACGATGATTTTGGCCACCAAAATAATTGAAATTGGTGTTAATGGGTTTTATTTTATGAAGGATGTTTTTCTAGGTGTTTTTCTTCCTTCTTACCCGAGGAGGCATATCTAATCATGGGAATGTTTTTGTATTCGAGTTGATTTTGGATTTTTAAGCTGTTTTTTGGGTTTTTTTTAATGTTGTGGATAGGTTTATCAAGGTGTTTAAGATATTTTTTAGGTGTTTTTGGTAAAAAAAAAATAAATTAAAAATGTGTTTGTAAACTAAAAAAAACTGACACCATGTTTTTCTAGCAACTTTTGGTTGCTAGATTCTACACAAAACAAACAACGCATCATCTATTGTCTTGTTTAAAAATAAACCGATAAGAAATTAAAAATAAATAAAGCTAAGCCCAAGAGCACAGGTTGGGTTTTTTTTTTTTCACTCAATGTGTCTAAGCTCCTTTTCTTCTTCTTCTTTTTTCTTCTTTTTAAGGTTTTGCTATTTTATAATTGGGTTAAAAAAATGATAAAACAACTCATTGAACCTAATAGAGTCATGAATCAGATCGTAGGTTTAACGAGTTCATCTATAGGATTTGAGCTAATTGTTTCTTTTTTCTTGTTTAATACCTTTTTTGTCCCTCAATTTAATATATATATATATATATATATATATATATATATATATATATATATATATAATTTCACCTTTTGTTATCAATGATCTATGTTTTCTAACTCGAAACTAAAGAAATAGAATTTAATCTTTTGTTATCAATGACATACTTTTGCTATCTCAGCTACACGCATCTAACATGATTTTTTTTCCTTAAAAAAATGTTTCATACAAAACAACTCTTATACGCTTTATCATCACATAATTAAATGAAAAATAATCTCTGGTCTAAATTTTTTATTGAATCTAATGACGTGCATGAGTTTGCTTGGTTAACTAGAGTTCACTTAGGTTATTTTTTAATGAAGTGCTGTTTTTTTTTTAATCACTTTGATCCTTTAATATTGAATTAATTGGGGATTGAACTTTCCACTTTGTTTTTTTCAAGATTATATCTCCAACTCTTGCATTCCAGCCTAAGTTTACCATATGTGTTTCCATCTTAATATTAAATAAAAATATCATTCAATACATGGTTAAAATATGTTTTTTTAAGAGACACGTTATCGATGCCTAGATATTTTTTTTAATTACATTTAAAATAGTCAATGGACTAGTTAAGAACTATACTTAATGGTATTTTCGTCAGTTCAAGCAAAACTAGGTGAGTGGAAATGTTGTTAACCTTTTGAGGAGTGTAAAGACCACCACCTTTGAGTGTTTTTTTTAAGATCATCCATCGATTGGGCCAATGAAAAAACAACCTAATTAGTTAAGAAGACTCAAATTGATATATGATGTAGGGTTGATAGAGGCAATCAAAAACTTAACTTGGCTTTGCTTTTAAAACCTAATTACAAAACAGCTTCACCTAAATGACAACATATAATCTTGCATAATAAAGAGCATCTATATAATGACCCCAACTTTTACAATTGTCTTGTATAATGTAGCATTAATTTTAGTGCAACTTGTTTTTTGGATTCCTTCCACCATCATTTTATTTCATTTAGTCAATTACTTTCATTTCTTTTATCATAAGATATTCCTTCCAATATTAGTAAAATTTCAGCTACATTTCCCTATAATTTCTTGTTTTCTCATTCTTCCATATACTTTTGTATAGTATAACTATCTATGAATATGTCTCATTGATATTTCACATCATAATTTTTATAGTGTCATGACTATAACTTAATGGTCAATTTATTGTCCACATCACAAGGTGTAACAATCCATTTTAAAGTATCAAAATCTAAAACATGCACACATCATATTTATATATACATGAATATATACAAAAATATCCACCTAAAATTATATGCCTAATTTGAGATATAAGGTGAGACGTTTATACATCTTCGACAAAGTTTTTAAGGTATTTATAACTATTTGAAATATAGCTTTATACAGCATAATTACACCAAATAAGATAGGCAAATTCAGGGACGATTGGTTATACAACTAGGACCTGCAATAATTGATAATTAAATAAGATACATTCATTATACTAATTAATCACATAGTTTAGCAAGGATCATCACTAAATGAATTTAAAAATTAACATGTTCGTATTGTTATTTAATATCATAAATTCAACAATTATTACATTTCTTAAGAATTCATAGTCAACTATATTATTTTATTTCCCCTCGAGTTAGGAGACTTTGGTCTCTGATACCAGCCTGGGACAGCTGTAAAAGGACAAGCTCTAGCAGACTTTATTACTTAGTGTTCCTTTAAGAAGTCAATACTTTATGAATCCAAATCTCCATTGAGTTCCAAAACACCACTCACTAGGTCAATTACTTCTTTGGAACCTGCCCTATCAACCCTCATATGGCAGTTATATGTTGATAGGTTTTCTAATACAGAGGTTAGTAGGGAGGGGATAGTTCTTACGAGTCCAAAGGGATAGGATTATACATATGGGGTTCATTTTGAATTCTCAATTACTAATAATATAGTAGAGTATGAAGTTCTTCTAGTAGGATTGATGCTTTTGAAGGCCTTAAATGTTTATCACTTCCACATTCATAGCAACTCATAGCTAGTTATTGACTAATGTCACGGATTATAAGAGGTCAGGGAGTCCATCATGCAAAAATATCTTCAAAGAGTTTAAAATTATCTCTTCAAAAGAGGTAAAGGTAAAGAGATCACAATCATCCACGTACTTAGAGAAGTCAACCACCGAGCAGACTTTTTATCCAAACTTGTATACTCTAACTCAGTAGAGCTCCCTCTGAACATATGGATTTAAACTTTAGAGAAGCTAAATATAGGTGAAGAAGGACTATTGACCGCCTTAATCGCCCTCAATGAGGATTTTAGAACCCTTATCAAACGTTACTTGCCCACTAAGAAAATACCTTCTAACAAAATCAATGATGTCCTATACTGAAGATCCACCTCAACCTCCTTTCTAAAATGATAGTCAATTTAATGAAAGCACATATGTTTTGAAAGAACTTCATGAAGGGATATGTGGTCTCTATATAGGTTTTAAAGCTCTTGCTAACCAAGCTACTCGAGCAGGTTTCTATTGGCTAACCATACTCTATGATGCCACTAATTTGGCTAGAAGATGCGGTAGATGCCAAAGATATGTTTTAATCTCCTGCTAGCCCTCTATATGATGATTGTTATAACCTTCTCATGACTTTTCTTCTAGTGAGTGATGGATATCTTGGGTTTTTTTCCCAATGCCACTAGTAATAGATAATTCGTCCTGATAGCGGTTAACTATTTGACAAAATAGATGGAGGTTAAGGCCTTAGAAGATATAACTACCAACAAAGTAATATTTTTCATTTGGAAGAACATTATATGTTATTTTAGACTTTCTAAATTCTTGATAACCGATAATAGAACATAATTTGACAACTATAAAATGAGAAAACAATGTTAGAGACTCCATGTAGACCATCAGTTTTCTTCAATAACACATCCCTGAACTAATGGTCAAGTTGAGATTACCAATAGAGACCTAATCAATGGGTTTAAAAAGAAGATAAATGAAACAAGTCAAAATAGGACCAAAATTTATAGGCCTATCGAACAATCTAAAAAACATCAACCTGGAAAACTCTTTTCCTTCTCATATGGTATTGAAGTCATGATACTTGCAAAAATTAGGTTTCCAAGTCTTAGGGTAACCCATTACTCTCTAGAAAATAATAAGCAAGGATTTAGAGCCAATCTAGATCTCCATAAAGAATATTGGTTCACAATGGCAGTAAGAAACGAAGCTTATCACCATCAAATTACTCAGTATCATAATACCAAAGTAAAAAACATGAGTTTTAAATTTAGATACCTAGTACTCTGAAAAATAAAAGCAATCGGTAATAAGGACACCAGGGGCAAACTAGCACCAAAATAAGATGGTCTTTTTTTAGTGATTAGTGTAGTCAAAGTTAACACTTACCACCTTCAAGATATGGAAGGCGACAATCTCCCTCGTACTTGGCACTCAGATTATCTCAAAATATATTGTAGATAGGAATGCCATTTTTTTAGAAATATATGTTATATTTCTATTTTATATTCATTCTCACTCTTCAGTAAAGCCTAGGACTAGCACAATACTCTAGTGGGACTTTCAAGCCTCATATTATCGCCAGGGATGGCCTCAGGCCTCCTATTCTTCAACGCAGTCTCGAACTGGCACGACACTCCAGTAGAGCTTTTGAGCCTCATGTTATCACCAGGGATGGCTTCAAGCCTCCCACTATTTAGTTTAGTCTCTAACTAGCATGACACTCTAGTGAGGTTTTCGAGCCTTATTCTATTACAGGACAGCATCGGGCCTCCCACTTTTCAGTGCAATTTTAAACTAACACAACACTTTAATGGGGCTTTTGAGCCTCATGTTATTACCAATGATGTCCTCAGGTCTCTTATTCTCCAATACAGCCTTGAACTGACATAACTTTTCAATGAGGGGCTTTCAGACTTCATGCAATAACCAAGAAAGCCATAAGCCTCTGACTCTGGTAAGACTACTCTCAAGTAGGGTGCTCCCACATCCTATGACAATACTAAGAAGGCCATAAGCCTCCCACTCTATAATGTAATTACTTTCTAGTTGGGAGAATTCCAAGCCCTTCGCTAGTCAGGAACTGTAACCAAGAATTTCCTCATCAATGCTGATAGTATAATAACAAAGATTAATTCATCCCAAAGAAATTTATAATTTCTTAAAACAAAATTAAAGAATAGCTTGACACATCTTGGGCTAAGACTATACATGGATATATTGAACCTCTATATAAAAACTCATTATCCGAAGCACAATTTCTACTAAGGATTGATAGTAGGGATTAGATCCCTCACCTGGAAAGATATAAGAACTTGGTTATACTTAGGGCTTTGGGCCCTTATAACTCTAAAGCATAACAAACATGGAAAAGTTTTAAACATGATAAAGAATCATAAAATATATTAATACATTCAATATATTTAAATACAACCATAGAAACTCCATAGGTTCAATAATAATAACTCCTAGAAACTATTGCCCTTGACTGAGAGACTCTCATCAGTTGCCAGGCTCCTCAGCCAAGTACTCGCTATGGGTTGTAGCAGCCATCCAAGTTGGATATATATTAGTAAAATTAGGAAAAGGGTTGGGGTTGAATGCTACTGAGAAGTCCACTATTATCCCATTTGACAAATCATATATATATATATATATATATATATATATATATATATATATATATATATATATGGCTCGAGATCCCCTAAAACATTGTCAAAAACTCATTAGATGAGTCCCTTAATGCATTTAGGTGAGCACACTCCATCTAAAGGTCTTCGCCTCAGCCTTGGTCATAGCCAGATCATCTTTTAAAGCTACCACCTGATATTTTAAAGCCTTATAGGACTACATTAGAGATGATGATACCTCATTGGCCAAAAACATTCTTTTCAGAACAACGCTCAACTTAGAAGCCTGGTGATCTTTATCCTTTGTCAACTTCCTATAGATTTCTTGGGAATTATGGACATGGATGCCATATACCTCCTCAATCTCCCTTAACTGTGTTTTTGGTTGTATCTTTTACCTTATGAAGGCATCATACCTTTTATTTTTTTTTCTCTTATTGGTTTAGCCAGGTTCGTTTTTATTTGAGCCTTTTCGACAATCCAAGGTCTTTGAGAAGGCATTCAGTAGGAAACTTTAAATACAACAATGATATTAATTAATAAACAAAATCTAAGTATATAAAACAAGGTATGCTAAATAAGATGCTCACATGGAGTAGAAGTTGCCAGTAAGAGCAAGGTGGTGAGCAGGAATCCAATCAGATAGTTGATCAACATCCAAAAGGAGATCCAGTAACCTCTTTATTATATTGACCATTGCCAGACGATTAAATCATAAGACAATTTCATTTTCCCTTGTGAAGTGTTGTAAGATGTTCCTCTTCTCTTTAGACAAAGATGGTGGAGAAGGAACTATAAAGCCAATCAGTGATCCAACATAAGAAGAACTTACTAATCTGGGGTGTTAAATCGATGTGGTCGAGCCTGTGATAACAGTTTATTCCTAGCCATCAGGTGTGAATCTGTCACAACTAAATGAGGATCTTTCCCAGAAAGATTACGTGGATGGCCTAGCAGATATATTTATGTACTAGTGGGACAGGTTAAAGTCCAAGAGGAGATCTGGTCATGCCAAACTAAAACAACAGCTCAAAAGAGTAAACTTTTTATCCAACCGTTGGATTGTGCTTAAATATTTACACGAGTTTCTAGAGGCTATTTTCCCAAAGTAGCCACAACATCACTACACGGACTGTCAGATCTTTAGATATCAAAAATCTAGCTAAGGCCCCTTGGTTGTGGTAGTTTTTGTGTTTTTCCTTTTGATTTTTGGATTTCTTACTTATTTAAGATTTTATGCTTCTTTCCTTTTGTAATTTTATGTTTTTGTTTTTGTTTTCTAGTTGAGATAGGGTTTCTAGCCTATTTAAGGCTTTGTAAATCTTTTAGTGAGGTAGACTTCATTATCATTATTTTTAGAGAGAATAAACTTGTTAGTTTGGGTCTCACACTTGCAGCTCTTTTCACCGATTTAAAATATTTTATGTTCTTTGTTTAATTATTGTCTTTAATTTCTGTCTGCATTAAAAACCCTCAGCAATAACCTGGGGTGTAGGAACCTAAGTAAAAGCCTTGGCATCTCTGGCCACTAAAGAAGGCGTTGGAGATGAGGACATGGGTCATGGGCGTAGGTGTTACTTCCCCACTAGCAGCATAAGACCCTTGTGAAGCTAACACTTTTCTTTTTATCACTTTAGCCCTCTTAGCTAAGAAAGGATACCAGGGGAAATAGATTCCTTTCTTCCCCTAAAGATAGGTGATTTACTTCTCCTAATGAGGGTAGACTTAGATAGTGGCTCAGTATTATGAGTGATTTCCATCTCATGATAACTCTTTTCCATCTCTGCAACCCAAGAGCTAGATATCCATTTAACCTCTACACTTATTCACTAGTATCTTCCTACGATTTCTCTTTTAAAAATGGATCTGTAATAAGAAAAAATTAAAATATGATAAATACATCGAATTATACAAGGTATAAATTCTTGTGTACCTCACATTTCCACTCATTATTGTCCCTTAGCCAACCAATTAATGTTGTAGTGAAGGGAAGACCTCACCATGTTCAAAAACACATCTCGATCAAAGTTACCAAGACTTGGTTTTTCATTGGCATCAAGCGAAGGAGTTCGCTAAGAATAGGGGCAACCTTATTGATCTTTCACTTGGCATAGGATATACTGTTTTTCACTTCTTATAATTAACCACTTCTCATACCAATCCTTCATATGAGAGGTCTTACCCTCTAACATGTTCTTTATAGGATTTTTAGGGTGACCAACGAAAGTGAAGAACCAATGAACATCATGGCCATCATGAGGACAGTCATTTAATGTATAACAATATCTAAATATATCTAGGTCCAACTTTACCCCTATTATTGCAAAACACTCCTTAAAAGACCTGACTAAAACCTATATATTGGTTAGCTCATATATTGTAGTGGAAAAACATGTCACTTACAACCCCCTTTAGGAGAAAGGTATACCTTAACTCAAATATAATATAGGAGGTTGTTATTTCATATAGACCATTAGAAACACCTATAATTGTTTATTAATCCTTTCTGACCTACTAGATATTAAAGCCAAATAATCCCTTCCCTATAGGTGATTGACCTTAACTATATATTTAGTAGTTAGGGTACTCTTCCTAGTCTTTGGCCCAATCCTTATCGATCCCGGTCCCTCATTAAAACCCCTAGTTTCTGGTTGTCTTAGCCTAAATGTAAAGTCACTACTAGAAGCTACCTATTTCTCTCTTCTAATGGCCATTTTAAAAGCAAAAATATTGAGGAAAAGTAGGTTACCTTAAGATGATTTCTTCTAATCTATTCCAATGCAAAGTTACCACATCTCACACAAAGACTAAATGTTCCTTACAATTACTCCTCTTCACATAATGGTTTGAAGAGAAGTTTTAAATAGAAACTTCAAATGAATTAAAGAGAGTCTTTATATAAAAGAAGATCTCCCTCATCCTCCACTGGATTGGTGACATATTTCAACACCCTTATAAACCCCAAGAAGGCAATTAATATTATCATAAAGTGTCCTCCAGGTATTTATCCAACCAAGATGAGAACTCTTCCATCTATAAATGACCTTTCATATGTAAATACTCTGGTGAAGTATCTCAAGAATCCCTCACTTTTCTTCCATGAAGAAATGTTAAAAACCCTAATAAAGAAAATGGATATATTTTTCAAGTCTCTTTAGTAAAAAGTACCGCACAGACTTGGAGGGTCATCGATGGACCAAGATTTATCGATATTTTTTTTAATATTTGATAGAAAGATGTTCACTTATGGCATAAACTTATAATGGGTTTCAATAATAGTCATAGGCCTAATTAATGGGCCTATATCGAGCACTTTTAGGCTCGAAATGCATTCAAGACTAATTGTTAGGCATATGCTCAATACCTCGTGGGCTCGGGCATTGCGCCCAAGCCCAAGTGCTGGGTGAGTACCCAACTCCATGTGTGCTCGGGCAATGCGCCTGAGCCTAGTATCTAGGCATGTGCCCGATCCCCGTGGGCCCTACCTTTAATTATGAGCCAGATAACATGGTTGAATGCTCATAGGCCCAACGAGTGCCTTAAGCCCAATCACTTATTCCCTCATTAGCATATGTAAGGGATATCTTCCCTCATTAATATATTCCCTCATTAATTCATGTGTAAGGGATTTTTATCCTTTATTGATGCTATTAGAGTAAAATGACTTTTATCTCCTCTACTTAAGGGGGAAAAAAAAAAGTTTCATAGGCTATAAATACCTATTGAACTACTCATGTAAGAGGTTTAAGATTTTACATTCAAAAACACATATATGTCCAGCACAAGAACAATCTGGTTCTTAAAATTTAATGATCTCTAGCATTTATTACTTTTTTTCTCTATAAAATTACTAATTTTACCATCTAATAGTCCTCAAATCCCCTAATAAAGGACTTTTTAAAGGTATCCAAATGCATTCATCAAAAAATAGTTTCCATTAGTTTGGAGAATAGAGTTATTTAAATGAGTATTTGATTAACCTATAATCCAATCACATGATTTTAGAACATCATCAATTAATCATCATGCTTTTAACATGTAAACTCGCAAGTTTAGAAATTTCTAGCACACAATGAAAGAAAATCTATAACTTTAGTATACATATCAACTATCAAGAATAAGGACCTTAAATTGTTTGATCCTATAGATGAATTAGAAAGCAGATCTAAATACAAGTAATTAAAGTACATACTACTAGGTTAGTTTGTAATGTAAATGTGTGGATATATCATCATGAAATTCACATGGTAGAAACTTCAAAATTGACTGTTTATATCATGTGACACTAAGCAAATAAAGGAACAGTCACGTTTTATAAACCCTCGATACAAGAAGGTCAATCCATCGAAGTAGGATTTTCAATTCACAACATTCCATATTTTTTTGAAGTGTTATAACTTATGTTTTTTTAGTGTGTTTTAAAATTACGTTTTGTTTGAAAAAAATATTAAATTAATTATTATTTTTTGTATTTTTTGTTTTGATATATTAATATTAAAAATAAAAAAATTATTTTAATAAATTTTAGATAAAAATTATTATTCACGGCAGTAACAAAATATGAGGGAGAGAACTTTAACAACTTTGCATTCACCGTAAAAAGTAGTTATCTTCATATGAACAATTTTGCTTGCTCGGTTTTAGTCTTGTGATGAGGGCGCCACTTGGCAGCCCTACCAAGTCCATCTTCAAGTCTCTATGGAGGGTTTAATGTCAAACTCTGCCTCTCCCATTTTATCGTCCTTGCTAATTAAGCCATGGTAAAAGACAATATGAAATCACAAAGAAACCTTACCATGAATATGCAAATATTAGGAAAGTATGAACTTGTAAAAGCCAAAACAGTCACTTGATCCAACCACAAGAGCCTGCAAATGCATTACCGAACACACATCAGTTACCACTGGTCAGGCTCTGAGTTTACTCTGTAGATATCACCAGTTCGAGTTCCATAAATCTCAGGGTTTTTAAAGACTTACATGGTTATTAACTTCAGGACCTATAAAATTAATCAAATACACACAAACTAACTCATACATCTATGTTAATCTGAAAAAAACCAACAAAACAATGTAACATGATAATGACAACCATGACAAAGTGGCATGGTCTTCTAACAATATGGAGATGCACATGGGGATACGCAACAACAATGAAATAGATGGTTGGTTCTGATGTTAAATCGAAGAATCTAGACTAGAAGTTACAAGCAGTGGCGAGGACCGTGCACTCTCTGCAAGGCCATTCCGAATACTGTACAACACCAATATGGGGTTACACAACAAACTGAAGACTTTTTTTTCACAAGAGACATAAAGGGCAAAATCCACTTTTGACATATTGAAGCATTACTAGCCAGTTTTGGATATCGGAGAATATAGAGGTTCTGTTGCAATCTGGAAGGATAGCTGATTTTACAGTTGGAGTTGCATCTTTGAAGAAAGTGGCAGCAAAAGATTTGAAGGATTTGCCTCAAGTGATCCTACTTTTAAAATGAAAGAAAAACCATAATAAAGATGGAATCAAATATTTATTGGCCCATTGAAAATGAAACCCATTTGAGATGTATTTTATGATAAAGTTTCACTCGTCTCCCTTCTTCTCCCTTTTCCATGAGGGTCCTCAGAAGGGAGATATGGGTAAAGCCACATCTGTGTATGTCAACTAAAAGTTTTCAACATAACTTCAATGCGTTTTCAATCAGTTAGACCTTCTGAATTAAGAAAAATTGTTATAATTCTCATCTTTTGAAATAGATTTGCAGTTGGAACAGGAACATTGAAGAGACGAGAATCAATCATAAAGTAGTTCTTTTCTGCACAATAAACAGGCTTATGCATGCCCCTTGTTGAAATGGATCTTATGTCCTGATGTGACAGAACATAAAACTTACCAGCTTGACGGGAAGTAACAGAGAGTTCCGGTGTGGATTAACATCGTTCTTGATCACACGAGTACTTTTCAATCTTCGCGTCGAAATGCTGACAGTCAGAAAATTATATGACATAATCTTCTCTTTAAACAAAACTAGAGGAGATAGCTGGAGCTAGTACCATCCAAAGAGAGCAAAACTTATTAGCATAGCATGCTCAACTGTCAACATTTAATTTGGACTAGGATCACAGAAGAAACGGAGAGATTAATTTCCACCAGAACAACGAAGCAGCAGCCGACTAGCATTTTACTCTCTCTTTTATTTCCACATTTATGACATAGTTTCATGTTACATAGTTTTCTTTTCCCCGTTTATGACATAGTTAAAGAACTGATGATCATGCTCAGCAAGCCAATAATCAAGATTCAAGAATACATCCCAAGTTTCTACCAGAAGCAAAATACAATAAAATGGGCATCCACGCGTGCCCGATGACAGCATAAGGATCACTGCTACCATCATCGCGAACAGCAAGATTAATACCACGTTTGACACGAATCCTGAGCAAATATTCCAATGGATATTTCTTGCTGTAAAGTCTAATGGAGGCAGAGAAGTTATCTAGACTTACTTCCCTAAAAAAAAGGTTTGACATACTAGGAAAGAAAGCAGCATCTAAGACCGGCCTAACTTTTTCCTGTCTTGCGAATCTGTGATTTCTGAAATGTAAGAAAATTACGAGCACATGGTACTTAGAGTAGACTTATTTTCCTGTTAATTGTGTTTGAATACTTATTAAAAATTGCAAAATCAGGATATTGATATTGAAAGTTTTATACTTTGAATATTTTTTTTAACTAAAATTTGGTTTTATCATATTAATTTTTTGCAATAAATTAATATAAATATTTTTGGAAATAAAATTTAATTGTTAAAATTGAAAATTTAGGGACCAATATTGATTGGAATTTATCAAATAAAATAATAAAATCAAAGTTTGATGTCCAATTTAAAGCAATTTCAGATTTTAGAGACTAAAGTGGAAATCCTAAAATTTTCTTTTGAGTATAAATAATAACCAGGGCCTATATATAGAACTCTTCCGTTCATAATTCCGAATAGCATGAGTGATGGCAAATGAAAGATATTGATTCTTTTTCTCTCTTTTGTCTTGATTTCCGTGTACTCAGTTTGGTGTGATTTCCTCCCTATACGATTGCCTTGCCAGCCGAGAGCCAGAGGGTAGGAAATAAGTGCAGAACCAACTTTGTTTAATTGAAACAAGAATATCAGGCAAGAATCCTTGGGCATTAGGGTAAAAGTGGTGGCTATAAAAGCCATGCTACCCCTTCTTTTTATGTTTTACTAGCAGCGTAGCCTCCGCCAGCACCACCTTCGTCATTCGCTAGCATCTTCATATACAGTCCTAGCAGGTACCAAACTTCTTATTTAACTTGTGCGTGATTTTTTATTATTATTATTCAAAGTTCTGGAGGTGTTGCTGCTTAAATACCAATTTTCAAACCTGTATTACAGTTCTGGGGGCTTTCTTTGATGTCACGCTAAGCATTGCACCCTTTTTTTTTCATGGAAACATATAGGTTTTTCATCCTTAGAGTGAATAGCATAACATTATCGCAGCAGTCTGTGAAGAGAAAACTAAATGTTTTGCCATATCGCCATCATCAGGTCAATGCATCAGAGTGTAGAAATGGAGCTTTGGTGAAACAAAGATATGGAGAGGCATTAGAGTCGCATTCCCTTCATTGGTTTGTCAATATTTTGCAGCAGTGCAGAGTCTCTTTTCCAGTGATAAGTAACAGCTAAAGCTCTAGCCAACCATCGGGAATATAATCCTCTTTTCCACAACATAGTGTATGACTTCCAGGTCAGAAAGCTCGTGTGGAACCACAGAGAAATAACATTACAATATTTCCCTCAGCCCTTCCTGACGGTAAATTGGTGTGTTCCCACAATGTTAAACTATTACCAGCTGCCATACAACACAGACGAACACAGCATATTGCAAGAAATTTGAGAGGAAGGTGTGTTTTATTAAGTGTTTTTCTCGTTCTTTCTTCTATTTTTATGTTTATACTTTTGGTCATACGTCTATTTATAGGTCTAAAGTTTTAAAAAAATAATTAAGGAATTAAAGTAAACAAAGAAAAACCTGATCTGATCAGAAAAAGTAATTTTATTGACTTAACCGATCGACTGGTTCTCAATCGGTAGACCAATTTCTTTGTTTTTTAGAAAAATAAAAAATCTAGTTTATTTTCAACATCTCTCCTAAAACTTGATTTCTGATAACTCATAGTATATCTTTCAAGCTGGCAAAAACATCATATTTGAGTGGCTTTGTGAAATATATATGACTTGGTCTTGGATCTTTACATCATTGACTTCTACTTCTTCGTTTGTAATGTAATCTCGTAGGTAATGAAATTGTATATCAATGTGCTTACTTCTGTCATAAAATACAGGATTCTTTACTAAGGCAATGACTAATGACTTGTCCATCTAAATTTCTATAGGCTTTATTTGTAGCATTTGCAACTCTTCAATAATCTTCTTAGCCATATGGAATGACAAACACATGTTGTAACAGCTACATATTTAGCTTTACAAGTTGATAATGTGATTATAGATTATTACTTCGAACTCCATGTAAATGTTGTGTTTCCTGTATAAAAGACAAAAGTTATAGTGCTTTTTCTATTATCCATATTTCCAGCCCATTCATTTTCAATATAACCCACAAGATTAAAGGTGTTAGAGTAATCATAGAATAAGCCAAAGTCAATGGTACCTTTGATATATCAAAGAATTTGCTTTAAAACTTTGAGATATGTCATAGTTGGTGTCTCCATAAACCTGCTCACAAGCCCTACTCCAAAGAGAATATCTAGACGAGTGCATGTCAAATATCTCAAACTTCTAAATAGGCTTTTCAATGTTATAGAATTTATCTTCTATCTTTCGTCATTATTTGACAACTTTACTCCACACTCAACTGGAGTATTCACTTTTACATAATCTTACATTTTAAACTTCTTGAGAATCTCTTTTACAAACTTCTCTTAATTCACAAAGATTTCACCTTCTCCTTGTTTGATCTTAATCCCTAGATAGTAAGTCATAAAACCAATATTTGTCATCTCTCCTTGATCATTACTTGCTTATAGTCTCCAAATATCTTTTAGATATTGCCTATAAAGATCATGTTATCCACATATAAGTATACAGTAAGAGTATCATCACTCTCTTTTATCTTTACATAAATAACATATTCATGGAGACATTTCACAAATACATTCTTTAAGAAATAACTATCAATGCAACTATACCAAGCTTTTAGGGATTGCTTCAATCCATACAAGGCTTTGTTCAACTTTAATACATTACTTTCATATCCTTTCATTTAATAACCTATAGGTTGCTCAATGTAGACCTCTTTTTCAAGAAAACCATTTAGAAAGGTTGACTTGACATCTATTTGATAGATTTCCCATCTATGTTGGACATTTATGGCAATTATCAATCATATGATCTTCAATCTAGCAACTAGAGCAAAAACTTCATTATAGTCAATACCTAGTTTTTTACTATAGCCTTTTGCCACTAATCTTGGCTCATACCTTTCCACTTTCCCTTTGGCATTCTTCTTTTCTTTGTAGATCCACTTAACATTTATTAGCTTTTTTCCCTATGGTATAGGAACCAATTCTCATGTGTCATTCTTTTTAATTGATGCAATATCCTCATCCAAAGCAATTCTCTATGTTTCATACTTTATTGCTTCTTCAAATACTATAGGTTCATATGTGACAAGATGACAGTATAGTGTTAGATCATCATCAATTGGATTAGTTATCTCATACAAGTCATCAACACTCCTCATCTTTCTTGGTGGACTTGGTGGGCTGTCATTACTTGAACTTCTACTGGAAGAAGATGATAAAGGTGAAGTTTAGTTCAGTAGTAATTGTGGAGGTGTAAATAGTTATTAATGATCTTCATATCTCTCCTCCTCTTCATCAAGAACTGGTAGAAAGTCATATTTCTCACCACATCTACCTTCCAATCTTATTCTTCTATTTCATCATATTTAGCATCCCTACTAATCACCATATTTTCTTTATTAAGGTTGTAAAGCTTATATCCTTTAGATTTTTTTATTATAGCCCATAAAGATTATATTTTTGCTCTTGTTATATAGCTTGGTTTTTACTTGATCATGTACATACACATAACCAGTGCTTCCAAACACCTTCAAGTAACTATCATTTGACTTTCTTTCATTTCATGTCTCTTCAAGCCTTTTAGAGGACACCTATTTGACAAGTAAACCATACAATCTACAACTTCAGCCTAAAACTCCTTGGGCATCTTTTTTATTTTGAGTATGTTTCTCGTCATGTTAATGATGCTTCTATTCTTTCTCTCCACCACTTTATTTTTATTTATTTTTTTATGGGGATATAGATACTATTAAGAGTTTTTTTATACCTTGATTTTCATAAAATTCATTAAACTTATTAGAACAAAATTCACTACCCCTATTTATCTTAAGTGATTTTATAATATAATCACTTTTTTTTAACTAATACTTTAAACTTCTTAGATTTTTTTAAAAAAAAGAAGAAGAAGAAGAAGAAGTATACTCTTTTTTTTTTTACTATAATCATCAATAAAAAGTAGAAAATAAAATTTTTTACCAAACGAGCAATGGTTGAATATGACCACATATATCTGCGTATATCTCTTATAAGGGTTGACTTACTATAGATGCAGACTTTTTTGGAACGCTCTTGTGGAATTGTTTGCCAACTATGTATCCTTCACACAACTGATTTGGATGTTTAATGGATGGTAAAACCTTCAACATCTCATTTTGCATCATCATCTTCAAATTATCAAAGTTACATGCTCAAGTCTTATTTATCACATCCGATTATCATCTTTCACACATGTATTTAGGCATTTAAGCACATCTATCTCTATGTTTAGCAAAAACACCTTGTTCTTTGTCATGGTTACCTTTGCAATCATAGTTTCATAGTATCAAGTAATGTCAATGAATGATCTTTCATTTTAATTTCATAACCCTTCTCCAATAATTAACCCAAACTCAATATATTGCTTTTTACAGTTGAGATATAATAAACATCACTAATAAATTGATGACTATCATCTTTCATTTGAATCAGAATTGTATCTTTTCTCTTTTATAGAAATCTTTGAATGATCTATAAAAGTGAAATTACCTTGTCTTTGTCTATACACATGTGATTGTTGGCTCCATTGTCAAGACACCATATTTTTCTTTGGTTTTCATTTTTTTTCATCATGGACTAGTAAAAGAGTGGCTTTTTGCTCCTCTTATACTATCAGATTGACATTCTTTTTAACCCTTTTGGTTGAAATCTAGCAATCCCTAACATAATGACTTATTCTTTGACAATTAGAACACTTAATTTTATTTTATTTTTTATCAAACTTAGATCTTTGATTGCTATTGTTTAAGGATATGGTCGACCGGTTAGCTTCAATCAATCGACTAGTTGATCTATCTACCTCAGCCTTCTCTTTCTAATATGTCTCTTCCTCTACCTTGTCCACGACCTCTACCTCCTTGGTTATATTTAGATTCATCTTGCTTGTCTTTTATGGAGAGTTTTGATAAAAGTGCTCGTGTGCCCATGTCTTCTTAAACTTTGTTGATTTTTTCTTCATGGGCTTGTAGTTTTCCTATAAGACCTTGAATTGTTAAAAAAAATCCATTTTTTGGAAATTCCTTTATTATGACCAGCACATAATGGGATTTCTTTAATAACGAGCGCAGGATCTTTTCTACCACTCGTTTCTTCTATCTTCTCCCCATATCTTTTAATCTAATTGTATATAGTTAATTCTCTAGCAAAGTAATCTGAAATACTCTCTGATACCTCATAACTTTTGTAAGTGTATCTTTTTTACATTATCAACTTCTTGGTTTGACTATTGTAAAACTTTTCATGCTTGCTTGGCAGTGGTTGTGTTAGCCACTAACTCAAAAATGATATCATCCAGACATTGGTGGATGATTGTGAATGCTTGTTGATCCTTCCTTTCGTGTCTTTGACACAGCCTCCATTTGGACTAAAATCAACATCACTCCTTCTACAAGCTCTTCAAAGATTTTTTTCAACCGTTTCCCACACATCTTGAAAACTTAGCCAAGCTTTCACACGAATACATCAAATAATGCTAAATCACAAAGCTAAAGAATAAAAAGAAATTTGATGGGAACATACATTGTATTAAGTGTTTTTTTTCTTATATTCACCTTTTTCTCTCTACTATTATATTTATACTTCTAATTACAAGCTTATTTATAGGTTTAAAGTCTTAGATAAATAAAAAAATTAAACTAAACATAGAAAAACCTAATATGATCAGGAAAAGTAATTATACCAACTTAACTAGTTCTCAACTGATAGACTGATTTCCTTGTTTTAACCGGTCGACCGATTCCTCTACTCTTTAGAAAAACTAGAAATCTAGTTCTAGTTTATTGTACCGAAGTCATTATACACCTATTCTTTAGAAAAACTAGAAATCTAGTTTATTGTACCGAAGTCATGATACGACGAGTAATTCAATGGATTAGCAAGTATCAACCCCATACCACTAGCTTGAAGAACCACCGAACCCTTTTCTTCATCATGGTGTTCATTGCGAGTACAATTTTTTCTCGCTTTCATTGCATCAAGAGATCCAACAAGGCAAAATCTTGCCTGGTCACTGTAGACATTGGCAGCTTTAACATCCATTGAATTGATCAAGGGGTAAAACTTCCCAGCAGGTTGAGTATTAGCATTGAAACTCAGGCCCTTGTATTGTTTGTTACTTCCCACGAAGACATTAGATGGAAAATCCCTGCTGATGGCGCTAGCAGCAACCGTGAGAATCCATAGGGTTGTATTTCCAACTACACCAGGAGTAGGTCCATCATTTCCTGCTGAGGAAACTAAAAGGTCCCATTCTCTCATGCACAGAGCTCGTTTCTATCATATAGAAGTGGAATCTATTAATGGTTCTCTCCTTTTATGTGAGTGATGGAATAATGCACTAGGAGAATAATAGTTGGGGAAGATCTAGATCCAAATTTCAAGCAAAAAATCTCCCCTCAAAACGAGAATTGCATGCCTGTTGTAGAATATTTAAACAAACAAAATTGGACTATAATTACAGGTTTTGGCAACAATTTCTTCAGAGCTCCTAAGGTGTTCTACCACAAATTCTACAAGCAAAAAAGGCCCCATGGAAAAATCAGGCATAAATTGGCATCTATCAAGTATCAGCTACTTAACTGGGGGTCATTGGCATAGAGCCACCAACCGAAGCTTTGATGTATGAGACTGCTAAATTTTAAACTTCTCCCCTCCCGGAAACTATTGGTTTTACTTCAATAACCTGCTGCAAAAACTTTCTGCAATCTTTCAGCAGAAAGGGATGCTCTTTTATTAGTTGGCTCAAGCACCAGGGCATATTTGAAATCTGCAAGAATAAAAGGTTTCATTAATCCAGTGGGGTCACGCGGTAAGATTATAAATAACTGGAAGATATGGATCAGACAAATTCCAAAGACAAATATATATTTGGCATATCACCCCTTCAAAAATAAAAACTGTCCTCTTTTTAATTGAAACCAACAATGTTTAATTTGGGCCCATTTAAATTATCCTCTTCTCTGTTGACATGGCACCTGGATTTGACCAAAGCCAGGGAGCAAGCAGCTAACATATTACAGATGAAAAGATGAAACAAAGAATAAATCTACTCGAAGAAACTTGTAATGTGATGGATTGACTCACCTTCAATTGCATCCTTATAGTAACCAAGCATCTCTCTTGCTGTCCCTCTTCGTAAATAAGCCTTAACATTCTGGAAACAAAATGGAAAACAGGAACCAATGTTAAAGTAGTCTGAATAAACTAAAGCACAGTGCACTAAATCTCCAGGAATAACCGTTGCTTCAGATGTATAAAGCAAACCTTAACAAATTAGCAAGTTTCAAAGAGAAATTCATTGTAGTTAATGAAAAATAGTGATAACAAGCAATCCATGACAAAACTAACAAAAAATAGCAAGAAATCACCTTTTTATCAAGGTTGATAGCATTGGAACAATCTGCTTCAGCATGTTGGAAACTGAAAGTAAAATAAAATATGTCAAGCAAGTAAAATAAGATACCTATACAACAATGTTCAAGAATAAAAAAATACCTTCCCAGTTCAAGATATGCTGCAGCTCTGTTACTGTAATATGTTGCATTTTTGTCATTAAGTTTGATAGCTTCGTTATAATAGCTAATAGCCTTCTGCCACTGCTGCTCCTTAAATGCTTGATTGCCCTTGATCATAGAATTAGGTGGCAAGCAAAGAAGTTCAGGCTCAATAAAGACCCATTAACTAATATAGCACTGAACATTTGTAAAGTATATATAGGGTAGTAAAACAATATGAAACTAATTAATCTTTTGCATGAAACCAGACACTGAATAAAGTCATAAAGATGACTACTAACATATTTTCCAAACTATGAGAATCACAAGTCTTCCCTCTCATGTAGTCCAAGATAAGTTCTAATGAAAATGCACATTTATAGAAGGTGATCAAATTTAAAAAATTAAAAAAAATTTTAAAAAAAAAAACATCCATTAATCATTGGCAGCATCACCAAGCTTCTGTTCAGGTGTTGCTGGTCTGTGTCTGTGATCTTCTCTTCTGCATCTTCCTTGAAATATTTTTTCATTTACTTATTTAATTTTTTACACACTAATTGAAAAAGGGTGCAAAGAGCTACAAACAAGAAGCCAATTTTCTCAGAAAGATATAAACAGTTTAATGATTACAAAAAATTGTAGTAGAGTGCACATCCAACTGGCTGAGATATCTAAAAAGAAAAGAACATAAACTTTTCAAATTCATCATGTAAACCATTGAATAAGCAGTATCATCAACAACATGAAATAGAATTAGCAAATAAATTCAGAAAAATTCAGTGGACTTCCTTTTTCTCTTTTGAAGAGAGGGAGAGAACCACAAGCTGAACATGAAAAAAAGTTAAATTCACTATATATATATATACACACACTCTTAATATTGAAACAAGATGGGCGCTGGATCCAAGATTAAATTCCATTTGATTATCTAGAACAATTCATCGTGCAAAGGTGCCCTGTGAACAACATTTTAATTACAACAGTGAATCTATCAGTACAGATAAATCCAAGGCTCAGTTCTAACTTTTGACCCAGTCAACTTCTGAGGTGCATATGGAAATCGATTTAAAGCAAGCATTAAAGTCAACAAATAAAAGATCAAGATCAACATGCCAAGTGCAATCAAATTCAATCCAAAATCTGTCACTGGACATGTTACAGTTTTGACAGGTAAGACACATTAAGAATGCATAATCTACCTTTTCTTTAGCCATCTCAGCAGAATTTTCCCGGCTGTCTTTGTTACTCGATTTGGAATTCACATATGTCTCAGCTTGTTCTTGTAAAGTTTTATACATGGTGTGCACTGTATCTAGTAAAAAGCGATCACTGCCATGTCTGGCTATCAAGGACACTGAGACAGGACACTTGTTATAATATCCTAATGGTACAGTGACCTGAAACATATAAAAAAACAAATAAATAAAGTTAAATAACAAAACTTTGCTGTTACAAGAGGAAACAGGAATTCAGTGCCGCTTCTTATTGCCATTTGCACATGCATGTCTGTGTGTGTGTGTGTGTGTGACAGAGAGAGAGAGAGAGAGAGAGAGAGAGAGAGAGAGAGATTCACCTGACAGCAACCTGATAGGCTAGCAATACTCAAAAGACCAAATGAAGAGCTCTGATATTCTTCTGATAAAATCTCCTTCCCACCAAGTTTTGGAGGAAGATAAGCAGTTGTAGGGACCACCAGAATCCCATCATCCTGGAAAGCCACAGAAACCAAAAGAACAAAAAATAAAGGTGTTTAAGAGGCATAATCAATATAACCATTATGAATAAACAAATCAAAATTAGATAATCAAGAAGGTTGCACTATTTGGAAAAACAAACAGAAATGTTAATTCAAGCTCCAAGACCCTAACTCAAACCAATTACACAAATTAAAATGGACGTGCAATGTGTTTTCTTTTCCAAGTGCTCCTACATATTCATAAAATGAAAAAAAGTTAATGAAGTTCTAGAAGAAGAAACCCACTGAAAGACGGAAGGTTATATAGTTAAAAAATAAAAATAAAAATAAAAAATAAAACGGGACAAGGATATAATGACTCCAGCAACTAACTAAAATGGGCATAACCATATACACCTAAAGCCCAGTCATAGAATTGAAGGATACAAGATCCTTGCATTTCAGAACTAACATTGATGTGTAATGAGAAAAAAATAAACGCCAAAGTTAGATATAAGGGACTGTATGCAGTGTAACAATCCTATCGTCAACCTAGTATATAAAAACAGAGTAAAGGAGAGCATTAAAGGATGATGAATTGCAATAAAAACAATGATTTCATACATGCTGTTCAACCAATTATTATTGTTTTTTTAATTGTTTCAACTCTGTTCTTTTTTCCCAAGACTCATTTTTCTTTATTTGGGCCGATAACATAAGACAAAAGCTGGGCATTGTATTAAAAATCTAAACAACCACTCTTTTCTTTTAGCTGTATTCATTAATGCATCCATTAGGAGTTGATCGAAGCTTAAGCGAAGAAAAATCAATTCCAGTATAAGATAGACTTTAAGCCAATGTCAGCTTTTAATTAACAAAGCATCTCTTTTAGTTTTCAACAAATGATATTTTTGTTTATATAAACTATTGATGACTTGTGATATTCAAATTCAAAGGTCTTCATTTAAGAAAAAAAAATACCTTCAATAAAGAGTTGATAGCCGAACGCATTTCTTCTCTAATAGACTTGCAGAGTTCAAGCTCTGCATCTGACAGCTCCATTATTTCATTCATCTGAGCTGAGAAATTGGGTTCAAGAATTGGCTTTACTGTGTTAATCCATTCCTCGTGATTGCTTCTGAACTCATATCTATTACAAGATATAGACAAGATTCATATTGTCCAGAGAATATCAAAATAAAAGGTACAATAAAGTGAAGAAGCATCAGACTTTCATGCCATACATCATACTCAAATGCTCATCAAGAAAGTGAACATCACAGAATTCTATCCTCCTCCACAAGTTAAATAACACATATAATTAAGTCAAAGAGCACCCAGGTCTAGTCCAAAATGCAAAGGAAATAATTATTTGGTTTGTCCGTTGTAACTTTAACAGATCATGAGACTTCTAATAACAGTATATTCAGTGTACTGATCATAATTTGAAGGTGAGAAACAGTTTCTAACTACCACACCTGATTAGAAACTATAAATAAATTTTATAAGCCATAAGCAACTGCTGGTTGAAATCCCATTTTTTTCCTACACAAGAAGTCAAGAGATCCAGCCCAATCATCTGATAATCTCTCTCTCAGATTTTCTTTTTTTTATTGACAAAATTTATCATTAACTACAAACCCCAATATAGACATTGATTTATGTCTTTGGAGATGACTGTCAGAAAAAGGTTAAAGTTTCAAAACTGATATTGATGTCTGAACACTATAAATTTCTTGCATGGACTGTACACATAAATGATCTATATCGAACCACCTCCATATGCCTAAATATGATCGATAATGATACCTCCATCCAAAGCGACCAAAAAAGCAGATGAAGAAAGCTAATCAAAAACTAATTTAGATATTGGTTTTCCAATCATATCACAGAAAGTGGAAAAACGAACATAGTTCTATGGTGGTACAATTACAAGCAGTGGATAAACTGTCATCGTGCCTTCAAAGGAAATTTTGACTACAACTGTACATCCCATTCTCAGCTTTTCCACAAAAAAATCAATCATATATTCATACTTGATTATCTGAAAGACTTACCTATGAAGAAGCTGCATGACATTCGCAAGCAATCTTATTGAAGAAGTTTTAACTTCACCATTTGTTTTTTTGTTGTGGAACACTTTCAGGCTTGGAACTTTAGAATTCAGATACACATCAAGAATTTCATGCTTCAATAATTGTCCTGGAGAAGTGTGTCGAGGTATAATTTAGAGACAAACTCCACTAGAGAAGAGCAAATATTTGTGAAATATAACAAAGGAAAAAATATACAACTCTAGTTCAGAAGATGATGACATACTTCCGAAATGCTTTTCAGTTGACTTAACCACCACCTGGGCAATTCTATCAACAGGAATCTTTAGTGATTGAAAACAATCATCTGCCATTATAATTTGCCTAGGACTACGTTGACCTCCAAAAGTAGATTGAAGAAGAACATGTCCAACACGTCGCAGAATATTAGGATCCTTAGCAAACCAACCTGCAGGAGTTGTTTCAGAAGTTGATCAAAATTTAGTATTGATGAGGCAACCAGAGAGCATCAAAAGGAATCTCATCAATACAAAGTAATAGTCAATCAATGGCTAGACAAGAGAATAAAATGACCTCTACTTCAAAGATGATGTTACACACATGCTCAAAGCAAAATAAATTACATATAAAGTGGTGTGAAAACTAAAGAAGCAAATTCAACTTCAGAGCAAGGTTTTGATAGATTTTTATTTTTATTTTGATCTAGTTCAAGGAGCTTATTAAGCCAACAAAACCAGCTCGTAGGACGTTCCAAAAGTGTGGATTAAGTTGAAGTTTGCTTGCCTCAAGCAACAAACAATGAAATGTCATAACTGGTCAGTAGTACCTGCACTACAAAGTTTAGAGCTTTAGCTCGTTAAATAAATGTGCAACGAAAAGACTAAACTTCAGAGTTCGCATTCAAGAGAGTTGATATCAGTCATCACCAAGTAAAATTACACAACAAGTAATTATATGATCAATCCTAGCTTAAACATTTGCATGATTAGTTCTTTTCTTGATATCTGTGCAAAATACAGCTATTAAATCATATCATGTTCCAACTATATTTTTTTAAGTTAAAAAACATATGGAGCAAGTTGAAACACACACACATCAATCATATTTCTACTTGAAAGTAACATGAGAGAAAAATGTTCAATCAGAAAAACCTATATCAATTTGAAATAGAGACCAACAATGGACATTCAACAATTGCAATACAGAAAAATGTAGGTCGTCAACAACATTATTTCCTTTACTTAACGTGGACCAAAATCAATAAGAGAATCATAAACAAGATAATTTCCAAAATGTGACCCTTACATACCAACAGTGTCAAGACTGGTTGAAACAGGTAAGACTCCTATCTTTGAAATAGCTCCATATGAGGGTCGAAATCCTATGATACCACAAAATCCAGCAGGTACTCTCACACCACCAACAGTATCAACACCTGCCATAAAAATATCTGTATCAAATGCACATTCCAAAATTTGCGTGTGTTTTATAGAGGTTAAATTAATGTCCAGAAAGCTAAAATTTTATTAAGGAGTGGTCTGGAAATGCCAAAAGTTCACAACAAGCTTGCATAATCTAAAGAAATTTAACAGCAGAATGACCTGAACAACAGTATCCTATATTACATGAATAAATACCGTCAAACAAAGTCGAAATTTTATGGTGCTCAGGAAGAAACTAGTGGCATCCTATTAGTTACTTCCTGGAGTCCATTTTCAAGAAATAGATAGATACAAGTAAGGAGAGAGAAATCCTAGGTAAAGATATTCTTATGACTTTTGGTGGGTAATGGATTTTTTCTCTTTCCTATTTGTGTTTGTCTCTTTCTAAAAAGTAGGCCCCGGATAGTAACTAATAGGATATCACTAGTAACTCTTTGTGCACTATAAAATTTTCCCAAAAAAGGTATCATGCAAATCATGCATTCCATTTATAGAATAGTTTAATATTATATTCCATTTCTATTTGAGGAACCATATAACTTGCGCTATATGTAAATCATCATCAATTAAATCACAGTAAAATATATTTGGTTTCTGTAAGAATTAAATTATAATCACTGCCAATTTAAAATGTACTTTATACAAGTATTTATAAAAAAAAATAACTCCGTTACGAAATATTCAATTAATAAGATTTGTCTCAGTGACTGATATAAGAAAGGTTTATGCCGCATATAGAAAAATAAAACTCTTATGGAAAGTTAAGAAAAGAAAAATAAAAAACAACAAAAGAACAAACCAATTTACAAACTGTTAAAATATGTTAGAGAGCTTCATGCTAACCAGTATTCATCAATGACCCAACTTAATCATAACAACAGCAGTGACCAAAATCAAATGAATGAAAACCAAGATTGTTTGATATGCAATTACGCAACCTGCTCATAAGACAATGTTTGGGATTTCAAATTTATGACAATTGTGATTGCCTTGCGGTCCAAAGGACATTCACACTAATGATAGTTTGGAAATAAAAGGAGAGCAACCCAAGCATATACAAAGGTTTCACATAAAACATTTGCATGAAAGCAATTCAAAAGTTTCTGAACTCAACCCCATGATCAACAAAGATTGCCTGGTCATCTAAACAGAAAAGAAGTCGCAGGAAAGATAATAAGAAGCTCACCCAAAGAGAAGTCAACCAGATTAGCAGCTACAGCCACAGCAGCGCCACTACTGGATCCACCTGGTACTCGTGCAGGCTCAACAGGATTGGTAGGTGTACCGTAATGCTTGTTTTCTCCAGTGATACTGAAAACAAACAGCACGCAAAGCAAACATCATCATCATCATCATCATACAAAAGAAAGCATAAACTCATAGTATGCCCTAAGTTTGCAATCTGTAGAAATTTGAAACGAACAATAACACACCTATAAGCAAGCTCATCAATTACAGTTTTACCGACACAAGTAGCACCTCCTTCAACAAGGGTCGAAACGACAACAGATGTTCGAGAAGCCGCCTCGTGTGTCTTTGCCCAGTCTGGATGACCAAATCCAGTCACATATCCTTCAATATCAAATCTGACAATCCCAATATATTAGCCATTCACCCAGAAAAAAAATGTAAATTGAAAAATTAAAAACCACAAAGTTAAAACCCTAAAAAGAATATTGAACTCAAGACTAATCGCCAAATAAAGTTTATTTCAGTTACTCTCCAATAACTGATTCAAACAAAAATAATTAATGAAAGGAAGTGAAGGGACATACAAGTCGGAGACGGCGAAGGTGAGGCCGGTGAGAGGATGAGGAGCTTTAGGAGGAGCAGGCTGCGGCGGAGGAAGCAACTGAAGCTTGTGGATAAAAGCGCCAAAATCTTCTCTGAGAACTTTCTTAAACTTTTTAGTGAATAAAAAAATACCAGCTAGTCCTAGTCCTAACAACACCCATAGATTTGCAGGATTCGACGCCATCTCACCCTCTCCCTCTCTTCTCTACCAGTACTAATCTTTACCTACCACTGCTTTGTTTATTAAAAAAAATAGAATGGATACATTAAAGGAAAAAGGAAAAACCCTAGCAGAGGAGCAAGCCAAAGTGGAGATAAGGGGGAGAGAGAGAGAGAGAGAGATTTGTATTTATGTGTAGTGTAGACGGAATTTTGGATTTTTCTTGGTGTTGATGTGCATTTCTTCCCTATCTTTTTCTTCACAAAAGCTGTGAAATGTGAACAGTTTTTCTATATAATACCGTAATGACTAATTTTTAGTTTTTCTGGTTTTTGGTCCATTCTTTTTACCTATTGTTGTATTTTCTTCCTTGTATTCACATATACAGCCAATGCCGTATAGTTTTACGGCGGAGCTGCTGTAAAGTATATTTTTATATTTTAAAAATATTTTTTAAATATTAAAAAAATTATTTTTTATTTTAAATTAATATTTTTAAATTATTTTAATATATTAATACTAAATTTTTGGCATAAAGGGAAAGAGAGAATATGATATTTGGACCAAAAAAATAAAATTAATAATATTATATTAGTTTATTGTCTATACCTCCTAATGTTCACCATCTCACAGTTAACTCTGAAATGTAATAGTGCTTTTTTAATACATTTTTATTTTGATTTATTTAAAAAATATATTTTAATCTGCTGCAAAAATACCAAATTAAATGGAGCCTCTATGTATCCCTACGAGCACAAAGCTAGCATAGATGGAATTCATGGATCCCTTTGTAGCAGCAATAAAATAATATAATCACACAAGAATTATGATTGTAATTATTTTTTAAAATTTTTTTTATATAAAAATATATTAAAATAATATTTTATTTTTAAAAATTATTTTTAATATTAGTACAATTTAAAAACATTAAAAAAATATTAATTTTAAAATAAACATAATAAAAAAAATTTAACCTTTTTAAAAAATCATGTCCTATAGTCATAAATCTCAAGCTCTGAGTTGCTTCTCCAATGATAAAATGAAGATTTTTACTTGAGACAACGTAAATATGGAGGTGTTATTCAGCACACATACCTGTTCAATTCACCATCCATAATCCAAGCCAAGCTACGAAAAGCTAAGATGATGATAAAAAAACAAAAAAAAGAGTTTTTGAAACATAAAAACAAGCACATCCAGTCATAAGTCCCAAGCTCTAAGTAGCTTCTCCGATGATAAAACGAAGACTTTTACTTGAGACAACGTAAATGTGGAGGTGTTATTCAGCACACATACCTGTTCAATTCACCATCCATAATCCAAGCACACATACGAGAAAAGATTCATCTTGGTTAATTCTTTCTTTACACTCTAAAGTGTAGCTATCAATGATGAGCAAAACTCTCTACAGCTTTGTTGCCAACAAACAGCACAATCAATGAGAGCATGAGGATGCTAAAATTGGGATCAAAATCTTGTATCCTCAATCCTCAACAGAGCAGGATAGAACTATTGGCTTGCTGAGCTCATCATGTTCTTTGAAGTTAAAAAGGCAGGAACAAATAGCAATTCTCAGACTAGGTGATCCAAGGAAAAACACAACAGTGAGATCACGTTTTTTATATTAACCGACGAATTCAACTGAGGTCAATGTTATTAGGTGCTTCCATTTCGTGGGGTTGAACTTATGTCTGCGCTATGCTAGTTTCAGACTTCTTGGTTCCAGCATAAGGTATACAATTCCAATCATGCAATGATTCATGCCTAGTTAATCAACTTTCAACATACATTGACTCTACCTTCCAAGTTCAAATATTGTAACATAACTTCAGCATTCTTAGTAGAAAAGGAAGCTGATATCATCATTAAACCTTCTCCGGAAAATACCAGAGTGGAAACCACTTCTTTTTGCGGTGGGGCAAACAAAATAAAACTTAAAACACAAACAAAATGAAACAAAGTAGTAGAGTTGAATACCAAACAAGCAAGCAAGCACAGCAGTATCGAGCTCAAGCTTCAATAGAGAAATGACGATGATAGAAGCCAAAAGGTGGCAGATAACGCAGAAATTTAGATTGATTTGCCCTTGGAGCTGCATTACAGAATCATGGTACGTTCTTGTATCCAACAAAATGGAGTAACACAACAAGAAGTTAAACTATCATGGAGTCATAAACTGAAAAGTTTTCAACTATTAGATTTCCATTTCATTTTGAAAGACCAATTTTTCTCTATATAGCTTGAATAGCTGACGAGCTTCATCAAAACAATTACAAACTTCTCAAGGAGCTTCTCAAAATATTTAAACAGAACAACCAATTTGGAAAGCTCGTCAATCAAACTATTTGATAACAGAAATGGTACTATTGAAGCCCTAGGTACAAGTCTCACCTCTTAGCTCAACAGCTATACCAATTAACAGAAATGGTACTATTGAAGCCCTAGGTACAAGTCTCACCTCTTAGCTCAACAGCTACACCAATTGAATTCACCATCAAAGCACACATGCTAGAAAATCTCGTCAAGTTAGATTTTCTTTTACTACGTTCCAACTTGAGGCATTGATGACGAAGAAACCTCAGCATGGATTACTGCAAGAATACAGTCAACGAGCACAAGAGGCATTAAAAATTAAGATTAAATTTCTATATGCTGCTCCTTCAAACAATATTCAACCAAACAAAAACATTCTTTGGAAAGAAAAAAAAAAGAGGAAAATTTCATTACAGCCATATCATAAATAAAACTATGACTAGCTGGTTGTAGCGGTGAAAACTCTCACCCTTTTCTTTCTTCACGAATTTGGAGAAAAGCTGAATATCTGATTCTCATTCCATCAAAAAGAAAAACAGAACAAATTCCAAGTATTTAAGTGGTAGAGACTGGTGCAAATTGATAGGATGGAAATACAAAAATGCGCATGTCCATCTGCCTGTGCACACAATAACAGCCAACGACAATTTATCTATACTTTAAACATCCAAAAGGAAGACGCAACAGGTACGTATTGAAATTGCTATATGCTTCTAGTGTGAAAATAGTTGCCAGGTCTCATTTTTCAAACATGTTAAATTCAGTAACAACCAGTTAAAATTTTCAAACTAGGTGATATATTTAAAAAGAAAGAAATAAAAACAGTGAGGTTGAGTTTTAGATATGGAACAATGAATTCCACCACCGACTGACATGTTGTAAGGCGTTTCCATATCATAATATTTAACAAACCTGCACTATTCTTGATTCAGAAGCCTAGGTCTATCTCTAGCATGTGGAATTTCTATCATACATACAACCACTCATGCCTATTAAATAAAACTTCATGTAAAGTGATTCGGTTGTCCCTTCCAACCATCAAATTTCGCTGTTCCAACATAACTTCAGCATTCTAAGTGGAAGAGGAAGATGACCTCATCATTATATGGACCCATATGCCGGCTTAAGAAAACACCAGATAATAGAAATAGCTGCCTTTTGCTTTGTGGCAGGCAAACAGAAATCACATGTGCAAACTATGTGAAACAAAGTAGTAGATTGCATACAAGACAACAAAGCATTGTTTGACCTCCGATCAAGAAAATAAAGAAGAGAGGAGCCAAAATTGCAGATAACAAAGAAATTTAAATTGCATTCCATGCATCAGAGTACAGCTTGGAAGAAAGCATCCAACAAAATCAAGTACAACAACAGGAAGGAAAACCAAAATGGACCAATGATCTTAACAATTTTCAACTATTACGTTACCTCTCATTTTTGAAAGATTTGATTTCTTTTGTTATACAGCTTCAATAGCTGTGGGGCTTCATCAAAACAATTCACGAACTTCTCAAGGAACAACTTCTCAGAACACAAAAACAGAGTAACCAAGTTAGGCTTCCTTTTAATCAACTGTTTCGATAACAAAAACTGAGCAACTGAAGCTCTTGGTATAAATGTTGTCTTCAAGCCTGGCTTCAAAAGATAGGGGTTTTTCACAATAAATGAAGGCTCACAATCCATGTTATTAACCAAAAAATCCATCACTGCCATAATCTTATCATCTGATGTCATCATGCACCAAGGTTCCTTTATGAAAGCAGCAAGAACGTCTTCCTCGGACCAACCCCAACTCTTATAAACACCCAGCCTCCTTTCCCACCCAGATTTGCTCAATAGACCCATCACCATCACTGCCGTAGCAAAATGCGGCTTAAGAGGATCACATCCCATTTCTCTCACCGTCTCAGCGATGCTTCTCAAATGATTCGGAGACATCATGGCAGACCTAGGAGAACGGTGAACCAATGTAGCAATATGCCTTTTGGGGACTCCATACTCTTCCAAAATGTCGATACAAGGTTTCAAATATGTATCGATTTTATGATAGAGAATAGGCGAGTATCTTTTAACAGCAGCAATTGTCTTTTCATTAGATTGAAGCAAATTGCCAAGGAAGTTGAAATTAAGAATTATTTGGTTTTCCAAGCTTCTATTCAAAATACAAGGATGTGCACATAAAATGTGGGCAATGTCATTGCCTGACATGCCTTTAGAGTGAAAAAACTTGAGTTTCGGCAAAAGGGTTTTCTCAGGTTTGCACGAAAGCACTCGTGGGTATTTTTTAACGAGTTTAAAGATTTGGTCTTGAGAGAGACCATAGTGCTGGAACATGCGAATCACTGAGTCAGGGTTATCTGGGGTTTTAAAACTGAGATGTTTAGAAGCTGAAAGAGCAGATTCAGGAGAGAACCCAAATTTGTTTATGAGATAAGAGGCTGCAAATGACTGTTTATTTGGGTTTTCGAGGGTTGAGATGAAGAATCTAAAAGTAATAATCGAAGGTGAGTGTTGAAATGAAAAGAGCTTGTGGGTCGGTGAAAGTGTGGCGGCGTGACTCCCATGTTGGAGAAGGGATTTGTAGAGGAAATAAAACATGGGAATTGAGGGATGCAAGAAAGTTTAACTCTTTCTCGTCGTCAAGAGAATCCACAATGAGGTTGATTCGCAGAGCGAATCTTGAACTTGCACCGAAGAAACCCTAATGTTTTAATTGTCCGTCAAATCACTGCTTCAGAAAGAGCTGGCCCGTTTAGTTGTTGTTTGTTGTTATGTTTCCAAAGTATTTAAAAAAAAGTTAAAATTTTTATTTTAAATTAATATTATTTTATATTTTTAGAATGTTTTAATGAGTTGGTGTTAAAATTAATTTTTTTAAATAAAAATATATTTTTTATATTTATTTTAATAAAAAAATATTTTAAAAAACAATCTTAATTATCCTTTCAAATATTTTCTTAAAAATAATATAAAAAACTAATAAAATATTATTTTAATATATTTTAAATTAAAAATACTTTTAATTCTCGTAATTTTTAACTTTTAATTCTTGTAATTTTTTATTTTCATTCTTACTATTTATTTTCAATTAATTATTATTATTATTACTATTATTATTATATATTTGAAGTTGTGAAAATTTCAGATGAACTTTGGCTTTTTAATGCTATTTAATAAGCTGAAATATCTAGTTTGAATTTTTCTTTTAGAATCTTCTACATGAATAGGAGATTCTTCGATATTTAATTTAGTAAAATAAGAAAATATAGCAATGAATACTGGTGAATAGTGAAAAATATTGGAGGGTGATTTTGAAAAGTTATATATATATATATATATATATATATATATATATATATATATATATATATATATATATATATATATATATATGGATCTATTTCTTTATATCTCGTACTTGATAATCTTCAAGTATTTATACATGATTTTACCGGGCAACAAATAGGAGATAAGCTTGTTGTCTACTCTCGGAGGAATAATAAAAGACCTTTGTTTTATTATGGAGACTATGCACCTCATAAATAAAATGACTTGGTTACATGACCATATAAAAACTTTTGGTTTGCTAGCTGATCAAATATCAATTATATGCTATTTAATTTTAAGAGGTATAACTTAATTGATTAGGTTCTGAATTTATTCTATAAAAATTGTTAGTTTGAGCCTCATAAACCTTAGGATTACTAGCTGATCAAATATCAATTGTCAAGCTATTTAATCTTGAAAGATGTAACTCAATTGATCAGACCATGAGTTTGCTCTCTAGAAATTACCAGTTTAAATCCCACAAATCTCAGAACCACTAGAAACTTACATGGTCGTTAACTTCAGGATCCGTGAAATTAGTCAAAATGCACGCAAGCTGACTCGGACATCCACGTTAATAAAAAAAAATTGTCAAGCTATTCAGTTTTCTTTTCTCTCTCTTGCCCTCCCTATAGTCTTTGAAATTAAGTAAAATTTTAAAGACTCTTAAATGTTTTCTACCAAGTTGATTTTTCAGGTCAACAGTGATGCAAACCCTGTTGATATAAGATCTAAAAACTCACAAAGAAATTTGAACATAATGTTGGGAAACCAAAAATCAGATTTGAGTTAGAAAGCATGACACAACGATTATCTTGAATCGATGAACCAACACTATTAGAATTCAAATCCTTACCTAACGATTAGAAAATTGCAAATGAGACATACAAGGAAGACATCACTAAGCAATTGTTTATCGATAAGTCAATTTCAGTGCTTTTAAGAACTGAAAAGTATGAGTTTGCCTTAGATAAAAAAAAAAGGTCATAAATAATGCTAGAAAAATAATAATAAAATTCTAAATAAAATAGAAAACAAATCCTAAATCAAGTAGGAAACTAATATAAATCTTGCACATTAGCTTCCAAACCTTATAGCAAAGCTTTACTTGTAAGCCTCGAGAAATAATAACAATAACAATAATAATGGAAATGTTTCATGATGATAGATTATGAAAAAAAAAGTAAAGAATAGGAAGGTTAACTTTGTGAATTAATAGAAATTAAAATCAAAGTGAGGTTAAATTGTAATATTTAAATTTTTGAAAATTAATGAACTAACCAAAAGAGAAATGAGAGATTAGAGGGGGGGCATAAATATAAAAAGGTCAACCTCCACCTTTAACTGTAAGTGAGGCCAGCGACCAGCTAGTAGATAGAGGGAGGAGAAATTCTTCAAATCTTTTTGTTTTTCCTTTAAATTATGAGAAGATTTAAGGTTTAAGAGTAGTAAAGTTAGTTTATGAAAGAGAGAAACATCTAAGCTTCAAATTAAGAGAGATGGAAAAGAGGAAAAGAAGAAAAGTGGACTTAATGAGAGAAAACCAAGGAAGAAGAAATAAGAAAAGAAAAAATTTTGATTGGTTGCATTTCAAAGTTCAAATTATTGATTGCTAAGGTACTTGAAACTAAAATATACATGTTAGAGTAAAATTTAATTTATTTTAGAGCATGTTGGGGGAAATATGGATTAAGGTTTTTGGGGAAGAATTAAGAGAAATGCAATTATATGTGGAATTAACTTAATTAAGGTATTATGGGTAGTAATAGATGTTAAAATATAGAAAAACATTGAATAATTTATGGTGTTATGGATGGCAGGCCTAAAGTAATGATTGAAATTAATGATGAAAATTGCATATTGATAGAATCATGGTAATACAAGAAGTGATTTGATGTAGGTTTAATAATTTATTCCATAGAAGTATTAATTGAGACTTTAAGAGAAAATAACCCTAAAGAAGATTATAAAATTTTGATAGATCATTGATAAAATCTAGTATGAATATATATGTTATGTAATGGTAATAGATAGACATGTTCATGGTTCGGTTTGATTCGGTTTAAACCACAAAAAACATTTGAACTAAGTAACTCAAATTTTTAAAATTCAAACCGAACCAAACCGAATTTCCGTTCAAATCGAACCAATTTGGTTTGGTTAAATTTAATTTTTTTGCTTTAAAACCGGGAAACCTAATCATCAAATTAATAGCATTTTTTAAATTTTTTAGGCAAAGCATTGTTATCTTTAGCTGCGATGTCATCCTTTTAACTGGGATTTCCTTAGCATTTAGTGGCTTGGATTTGGTTTCCATGCTTGCCTCGCCCAAAAAGCTCTTCAAAGGAGTATGTTGTGAGCTCTTCAGAGAAAGGTGTTGTTCCCCGGTGCTTTAGTTTATGACCTTGACAATAATCTATTCGGTCTTCTTTCTCCCTTGTGACTGATTCAAAACATCAGTGATGGAAGGAAACCAACCAGCTTGTACAGAAGTAGCTTTTGGCTATTGTGGGTTCCATTTTGTCTGGATTTTTGTTCAAAAGTGAAGAAAGAAACCAAGGAGATGGAGATGTGGGTTTTTGTTCGACTAGAGAAGAGACAGATGTAGAGGGCAGAGTGGATGAAAATTAAAAGGGAAAGGAAGAAGGCGAAAAATAGTCTCTGGTCTAGGCGGCGGCTTTTCATGTTATGTTACTAGGGTTAGATTAACTGTAGATTGTAGTATTTATAGCACTTTTATTTTATGGTTGGTTCAGTTCGGTTCATCGGTTTCTGTTTTAAAATTGAAACCAAACCGAACCGGCAAGATTTTATGGTTTTAAAAATCGATTTTTCATTTCAGTTCGGTTTTTTCGGTTAATTTTTCATTGGTTTTTTTGGTTTTCTCGATTAATCGGTGTGTTTGAACACCCCTAGTAATAGTTGTGTGATTAAAATGATTAGAATGTTATTTTTAATTTAAAAAAGTGTTGTTGATTATGAATGACTAAAGCGTAATGTGAAATTAAAAGAAAATTTGAAAAGGGATCATGTTTCTTTTTCTATATGTTTTGGCCAACATTAGGGAAAAGAAAGATGAGTTTTGGTAATTTTAATGTTGTGGAAGTTTTGTTTAATTGTGTTGTTAAAGGATTTTAATGTATGGATAAGTGATGAAATTTGATAATAATTGAAGAAAAATCATGAATGTAATTAATAATAGGTTTGGCTTAATGGTTGAAATGTGTATATATTTGTGTTCGATCATGTTCTTGAACTTATACAAAGAAACAAAAAAAAAAGGGTTTAAGACAACGAAAAATAGAAAAAAAAATTTATACACATGCACACCTTGGATTACTATAAGGCTGTTTCAACTAAGAATGGAAATGATGAGAAAGAAAGTTTTCTTTCATATAGGAACCGAGAGGAGAAATGTTTAATTCATGACGTGAAATGTTTCATTAAGAAAATTATTATATAGAAAAAAATAATTGTAATAAGTTAATCCTGTATTTATAGAGGACACCTTGATTATTAGGTCTATCACTTGCAGTAGCCTCCAATTACATTTGAGATTGTGAAGAGGATGGGTTAAAGTATCCTTTTCAAATTCCTTATCCATGTTGGCATTACACCTCTCATATGAAAACAAAAAAAATCAAGTTTCAAAATTCATTTATATTTCATATTATTGATATGAATAAATAATTTTAATCCAATTATAACTATCAAAACCCTTACAATGAATATATCTACTCTTTTATTGATAATGTTTTCTCCATTTTCCCTATATCCCCCTTCTTGATATGATTTTTTCATATAATGGATTAGAGTTGGTTCTTGACCAAGCTTTTTTTCTTGCAAATTAAATTATTTGTTAAAACTCTCATCAATAAAAATGTAATTAAAACTTCAAGAAATAAAAAACAATATATATCATAATGAACTCTTACTATGTATTCTTCATTATGGATAAACATAACTGATTTTTCAGTATACTTGCTCATCAAACCATAAATCTTTTTATTTCAATTTTGTTTACTAGATCTTGAGCGCTTTGTAAAGATTTCCAATACCAAAAATTTAAGATGCATTGCCCAATCACTATATGCGACATACTTTGGTTTATACCTTTTCCATGTCTATATGCCATATGACCTAACCTTTTCATTGTCATTGCATGGATATCATATTAAAAATCATGCAACATGGTTTAACCAATAGTTAACTCATATAAGATTTAAATTTATTATATAGAAATAAAAAAAATACAAGTTTAGAATAATAAAACATTAGCATAATACCTATTTATCAAAATATATCAAATATTAATTCTTTAAATTTTTTTAGTTGCATTATGATTTTTTCATACTCTCCTCACAAGAACTTTATTGCTCGTATTACTAGTTGCATTATGATTTTTTCATACTCTCCTCACAAGAACTTTATTGCTCGTATTCTCCCAAAGTTTCTTTTTAATTGGTTTTATACATAAATTAGTTTTTATAATTTAAAAAACTAGTTACTTATATTTAAATTATTTATTTAAGCTTAAACTTTTCTCACCAAGCGTCTACCATGTACTTCAAAAATTGAGGAGCACTGAAAAAAATGCTAAGGGTAGACGGTTCCCATGAAAACAAGATTAGAATTATTCTAGTAAAGTGGGGACTGATTCAATAAGTTGAACATAATAATGCGGATACACAAAAATTGAGTTAGACCCTAGGCACATGCAGACAGCCAGGGTCCTAGTCTTTTGTACCTTTAACATCTAACATCCTGTAAACGTTACTGCAATGCATCATAGGCAGATGCAATTGCTAATGAATGCTGAGATTGAGTTTAGATGTGGAACATTGAATTCAAAATCCTTAATCTATCTGCATTCTAGCATATGGACTCTCAATTATTCCATGACTGCTCAAAATTCACCATACAGGTAGTGTTTTTCAACACCAATTCCACTACAGCATCACTTCGATATGCTTGAAATGGAAGAGGAAGATAGCTCCACCAATTAATGGATGCACATGTCTTCTCAGGAAGACACCAGAGAACAGAAGCCATCATCTTTTCCTTTGTGCTGGTAAACAAACTCACTTATAAAAGACACCAAAATAAATGTAGCAGTGGAGTTGCATAAGAGAGCGATGAAAAACCACATTACTCAAATCGAGCTTCAATTGAGAAATTGAAGAATAAGGAAGCCAAAAACTGAGGCCAACTCACCCTTGTAGTTGCATTACAGTATCCAACGAAATCTGGAGAGAGAAAAACGATTCACAAAATGGTTACATTTCCATGTCATTTTGAAAGATTTGATTGATCTCCATACAGCTTTAATAGCTGAGGGGCTTCTTCAAAACGATACACGAATTTCTCAAGGAACATCTTCTCAGAACACAAAAACAGAGTAACCAAGTTTGGCTTCGTTTCAATCAACTGTTTCGATAACAAAAAGTGAACAACTGAAGCTCTTGGTATAAATGTTGTCTTCAAGCCTGGCTTCAAAAGATAGGGGTTCTTCACAATAAATGAAGGCTCACAATCCATGTTGTTGACCAAAAAATCCATCACTGCCATAATCTTATCATCTGATGTCATCATGCACCAAGGCTCCTTGATGAAAGCAGCATGAACGTCTTCCTCAGACCAACCCCAACTCTTATAAACACCCAGCCTCCTTTCCCACCCAGATTCGCTCAATAGACTCATCACCATCACTGCCGTAGTAAACTGGGGCTTAAGAGGATCACATCCCATTTCTCTCACCTTCTCTACAATTCTTCTCAGATAATTCGGAGACATCATGACAGACCTAGGCCAACGGTGAACCAATGAAGCAATATGCTTTTTGGGGACTCCATACTCTTCCAAAATGTCGATACAAGGTTTCAAGAATCTATCGGGTTTATGATATAGAATAGGCGAGTATCTTTTAGCAGCAGCAATTGTCTTGTCATTAGATTGAAGCAAATTGCCAAGGAAGTTAAAATTAAGAGTTATACAGTTTTCCAAGCTTCTAACTAAAATATGAGGATATGTACATAAAATGCGTGCAATGTCATTGTTTGACATGCCTTTAGAGTGGAAAAACTCGAGTTTAGGCAAAAGGGTTTTCTCAGGGTTGCACGAAAGCACTCGTGGGTATTTTTTAACGAGTTTTAAGGTTTGAACCTGAGAGAAACCATAGTGCTTGAAAATGTGAATCACAGAGTCAGGTTTCTCTGTGGTTGTAAAATTGAGATGTTTAGAAGCTGAAAGAGCAGATTCAGGAGAGAACCCAAATTTGCTTATGAGATAAGAGGCTGCAAATGAGTGTTTATTTGGATTTTCAAGGGTTGAGATGAAGAATCTAAGAGTGATAATTGAAGGTGAGAGTTGAAATGAAAAGTGCTTGTAGGTGGGTGAAACTGCAGCAGTGTGTCTCCCATACTGGATAACGGATTTGCTGAGAAAATAAAACATGGGGATTGAATTGAATTTCACTTTAAGTGATGCAAGAAAGTTACCTCTTTCTTTCCGCCAAGATAATCTATAGGGAGTTTGATTCGCAGGTCGCCGAAGAAACCCTAATGTTTCATTTCCCCAACAAAACACCGAAACAGGAAGAGCAAGCCAGCCGTTTTTAGCTTTTAATTGTTTACTATTTTATTTTATTTTAAGAAATGGGGAAATATTGTTTCCAAAGCACTGTGGATTTGTCATTCCCTTTCAGTTTGCGGTATGCTTTTTCAATTCGAACGGATTTTGGGGTGTTGTGGCATGCAGTTTTTGACGTGCTGTTTTGGAGTTTTATGATCGGGTTATATTGATTTAAATTTTATTTTTTTATTTATATTTAAAATTTGAATTGTATAATTTTAAATTAATTTAAATTTAAATTATGTATGTTAAATATAAATAAAAAATAAAATTTAAATCAATTTAACCCGATCAATTCAATAAATTCAAAAACAACATAGATGATTGGTAAAAATATAATTTAACTAAAACAAATTCAAGATGTAATATTTTCTTTAAAAAAAGAGTTGAGACAACAATATATTGATAAACTCAGGTCAACCTTTTAAATTCATAATTCGAGTCATGAGACCACAATAATCCAAATAAAATAAATCAAAATAAATTATGAAACTTAATTCTCAATAAATTTGAATGATAAAATTAAAAAAATTCAATCTAAAAATAGGACAAAAAATGACCTTTTTGAAACAAAATTACAAATTTAAATGAAATTATAAAAATATTATTGATAGTTTCACAAGACCGTTCTAAACCCCAATTGTCCTAAAATTTTAACTTGAGATGCAATAATATATTAGGAGACTCTTCATAAAATTCTAACTTGATCAAAGGTTGGATTGAGAGATATGATTGATATCGTAAAACTAGATAATATGTTTTTTTTTAATCATTTGGCTAGAACGGAACATTCAGAACAAAACCAGAACGTTCCAACTGGAATTTGGTCAAAATTTATAGAACGAGTTGAGATTCTGAGCGAGATGAAATCTGTTCCGATTTGTTTAATTTTTTTTAAAACTAGAACGAGATATATCGAGTATTCCAAATAGAACGAAATGAAATTGATAACTCTGTTATAAACTGAGATTCATGGGCACAATGAATTTACCATGCCCATGAGTTCCCCTTTTTTTTTTCCTTTCTTTTATTTCTTTCTTTCTTTTAATCTTGCCTCGTTACCATGCCCATGAGTTCCCTTTTTTTTTCCTTTCTTTTATTTATTTCTTTCTTTTAATCTTGCCTCGTGAGGGTTTGATTGGAGGTTAATTTGGCTAAAATTGTTAACAAATAGAAAAATAAAAAGACAAAGGACTAAAATAAAACACTCGAGGGAGATGAGTTGTGTTTTAGAAACTTTTTTGCTAAATACTCACCTTAGTCCTCGTTATTTACTAATTATAAGAATTGGGTCCCTCAAATCTTTGAAGTTTCATAAAAATTAATTTTGATCCGAAACTTTATTTTTCTATTTTTAGTTCCTAGTTTAAGAGAAAATAGAGAAATTCATCGGATTTTGACACTAAAAAGAGAAAAATGATGTTGTTACCAATTCTGACTACCAAAACAGTTGATTTTTTATGTCAAATATTTCTATAAGATAAGTGAAGTTTCACTTAGGTATTGTTTTACATTGAAAGTGCTTAAAAAACAGATTTAAACTCGGGAAAATTTTTTATTTTCCAATTGATTTCGGGTTTAAGGGTGGTTTTTTGGGGGTTTTTGAGGTCTTATATTGGTTAACAAGGTTTTTATAGTGTTTTAGCTAAAAAATAGATTAAAAATAAGTTTTTGAGTGAAAAACAACTTCAACTTTGATTTTCTAATTATGGATGGAATCTAGGGATATTTAGACGTGCGTAGTCTAACCCTTTTTTTCTCTCAAAAAATTAAGGTGAACAATATATTGTCTGTCCAATTTCTCAACAAAAAAAATATATGGGCCCATATGCGCGAGCCAACCCTTGCAGGTGCTGACTTGACATTTTTCTCTTTATTTATGCCTTTTGTAAGTCTGTTTTCAAAATAAATTTTCAATTTAGATTTAAATTAACAACCCTTCTCTTTTTTATTTTTTTATTTAGACTTTTCTAAATAACGATTATTTTTTAATTATTTTGCATGTATTTAATTTTTTGAATAGATTATTCAAATTCATCTATAATTTTTTTTCTTTTTTATGTTTTATATGAACATAGTATTTATTTTTTTGATAACATTTCTAATATATGTAACCTTACATAATATTTTTTTTCCTTTTATTTTATTTAATTAATTTCATGTATGTCTATTTATATTATCATAGATTAATTAAAAATTCAATTTTGATAAACAAAGTCATTAAACATAGTCATGCCAAAAACTTGTGTTGCGAGGTTAAATATTTTTATCTATATATGTCTCTTGACTTTTCCATTTTCGTCTTCATTTATCGTTAATAATTGTTTTTTTCTCATTTAATAATACACGTTTTTAATTATTTATTTGATTATATGTATGTATAAGTTTTTTAATTTACACTTAATTTTTTTATGTATAGAATCATATTGGAAAAACCCATATATATAATGTTTTTTTATAAAAAACAAAATTTAACCCACATGGCACGAATTAAATAGCTTTTTATTAAGTAACACTCTAAAACATGTAGGAAAAGTACTGTAACTTTTTCCATATTGTTTTTCGTTTTGTTTTTATTTATTTTTCTTTTTGTGTTTTACATGTTTTTTTTTCCATATTTGTTTTTGCTTTTCCCTTTTTTTTGAGGTTTTACATGTTTTTTTCTCTGTTTTTTTTTTTTTGCAAGATTGTCTTCTTCTTTCTTTTTTCTTTTTATGTGTTTTTTAAATTATCTTTGTTGATTTTTTTTTAATATTGAACTGGTTGAGAATTTAGTTTTGTACTTTTTTTCTTTAAAACATTATGAATTGCTACAATGTTTCCCTACATGGTTTTTTTCTTTCTTTTTATGAATTTTTTTCTTCTTTTTTTTTTCAAAATGATCTTTGTCGATTTTTTTTCATATTAAGCTGGTTAAGAATTTTGCTTCGTAGTTTTTTTCTTTAAAATATTGTGGATTGCTATAATGTTTTTCCACATGGTTTTTATTTTGCTATAGTGTTTTCCCACATGTTTTTTTTTCAAAATTATCTTTGTCAAATTTATTTTTTAATATTGAGCTGGTTGAGAATTTAGTTTTAACTTTCCCCACATGTTTTTTTTCTCATTTTGTTTTTCCAAAATTGTCTTCATTTTTTCATTTTTTGCATTTTTTTTCAGAATTATTTTTGTCGATTTTATTTTTTTAATATTGAGCTGGTTGAGAATTTAGCTTTGTAGTGTTTTTCTTTAAAATACTGTGGATTACTACAGTGTTTCTCCACATGGTTTGCTTTTTTTTTTTTTATGATTTTTTTATTTTTTTCCAGAATTGTCTTTATCGATTTTATTTTTTTTCATATTGAGCTGGTTGAGAATTTAGCTTCGTAGTTTTTTTCTTTAAAACATTGTGGATTGCTACAGTGTTCCCCCACATAATTTTTTTGTTATGATTTTTTTCAAAATTATATTTATCGATTTTATTATTTTTAATTTTGAGCTTGTTGATAATTACAACTGTAGATTTTCTCATGAAATACTATAGATTGCTATAGTGTTTTCCTACATGGTTTTTTTTTCTTTTTGGTTTTTTGTTATGATTTTTTTCAAAATTATCTTTATCGATTTTATTTTTTAATATTAAGTTGGTTGAGAATTTAGTTTTATAATTTTTTCCTTGAAAACATTATGAATTACAATAATTTTTTTCTATATAAATTTTTTTTTCTACAAACCCGCAGCATCCCGCGCGTGCTGGCATATAGTAACAACTAAAACAGCAATACAAGTCTACAACTTTTATTACTGTACTAGTCACCTTGCTCGCGTGATGCCGCAGGCTGTCTCCATAATCGTGTATAACAGAGCGAGTTGAAAGACCATTGGAGAAAAGGAAAAAATGGATCCAAGGAATTGAGAAAACAAAGTCAGAAAGAGAGGAAGGCATTTTAGAAGACTCGTGGAAAACATGAATTTTAAGGTTAACAAAGCTGAATCCAAAATGGTTAACAAAACAACAAGAGTAACAGGAAAAAAAAACAGCAGTTAGTCAAAAGGTTTAGTAAAAAGAGAGACGGTAAACTAGGGTAGCTCAAATGATCAGGTTTTAAATTTGTTTTTTAATGGTTATGAATTCAAGTACTCTCAAGGCCACTAGAAGCTTTATATAATTATTAATTTCAGGATTCATATGATTAGTTAAGATACGCGTTAACTACCCGTATTAATTTTTTTTTTAAATAACAGAGACTACAACATAAAATTTGGATGTCAAGAGGGCTCGACAAACACATGTTAGAGCTGGTGCGACTGAAGGCAGCTATGGTCAGTGAGAGACGCAAAAGCAAGCTCCCAGTCAGCTACATGCCAAGCAAAAACAGGTGGCATGGAGTCGAAAGCTAGCTAGTCTGCACAAAACAAGCACTGAATGTAAATGCAAGCTGAACACTACAGTAGATTTCTCAAAGAAGCAATGAACAAAATAAGAGGAAAAAAAGAGAGGAGATTGCTGTCTTCCTTAAAAAAAGGTTGATTGAAACAAAAGGCAGAGTCATGGCTGTCCCAACAAAACCATATTCAAGTTGTGAAGAGCTAGCAATAATGGCACAATAACAACTCATCAAAGAGACCCCATTTTTCCATTCATCTTGAAGCTCCTATGCGTCACTGAAACCAAACCTACAACAGCCTTTTGATGACAAAAAAACATGCATAACATTACAGTAAAATGTGTAAAGTCAAAGGGAGAGCTTGGAAGGTGAAACATGAACTCGAAAAAAAAAAAGTTTCAATAAGCAATTTTCCTGCCAAATTTGATGAGAATTTTACTATACCAAGAGGGTAGCGACCATCAATTCTAAGATTTAAAGCCAAAAGAATCTCTATGAATTACTTCTCATTCACTGTTAATCTCCATTTCAGGAATGAAGAGGTTGCCAACAATAAGCAGAGTCCAACTTTTGAAATGCTGGAAGATTCACATGGATGTCTGCACGGGCTCTTGGTGTCATTAACTGCTTTGATATCAAGAGGTTAATTATATATCTCACCAAATAATACAAACCATAGTGTTTTATTCCTTCAGTTTCAACAAAAACAAAGAGAGCCTACGTAGATGTATATGGAAAGACTTCTGAATATGATCTTCAAAAGTTTATAAAAACAATCAAAACAGTACAAGTTTTAATCAAATCCATCTTTTATGGCGAATTAAGAAAATATGATAGGTACTGTACCATCAATTGTGAACATCAGGAAAAGAGGGGTCCTTACTCATCTAGCCAATAGAGAACCTCTCACGTAGCGATGGCTATACACCTCCATATCGAGGGTTCTTATAATCATGAAACGAGCTTCCCTCCAAGATCTTTCTCTGTACAAACTTTCAAAGAAAGTTCTTGATGAGAGGTGGTGATGACAACGACTTTATACTAAATGTTCCTTGGACTTGTTTTTGTTATGCTTGGAGTATATATCCGCTTGGATAACGCTTTTTATAATGGCGAGAGTGGCTTTTATATGGGATGTGAGGATGGTAACACTCCTTTTCTCTAGTGCACATTGTTTTGAATTGTTTCTTCTTTCAATTGGAGTTATATATGGGCAGTAGAGGTGCAGGTGGTGCAGCCAATGAGAGCCACTTGTGGAGGAAGAGGCAAGAACTTGAGTTACTCAGGTTGTTAATAAAGCTTTCATGAGTATCCTCACTTGTTGTGGTAGTTGTTGTCGGAGATACGAAGAAGTTGATGCACCTTTAATGTGGAATAGGGGTAATCATTTTTTGTTTGGTTTGATTTTTATTTATAAAAATAATTAAATTGAAATTTTGTAAAATGAAAAAAAAAACCAAAACCGGTTTAAACTGACCGGTTTTAATTCGGTTATTTTATATTAAAAACTAAAACCCAGCCAACTGGTTTTTGTTCTGTTCGGTTTGGTTTTGGTACGGTTTGGTTTGGTTTCGGTTATTTTATATTAAAAACCAAAAACTATATTATTTTTTGGGGGGTTTTTTGGATGTTTTTAATGGGTTTAGTTTCAGTTTGATTTGATTTTTTTATTTTTTCGATTTCAAGTTTATGAAACTGAATATTTTTTTAAAATATTTTAATTAGTTTAATCCGTTTTTTTATAGTTTAATTTTTTTAATTATTTTTTTTTCAATTTAATCAGTTTTTTGATGAAAGTGTCACCCTCTCCTATCTTGGAGTTTTGGAGCCTTTTTGTTTTTATTTCTTTGCCTTATTTTTTAAGCCATTTTTTCTTTGATTTTTAGAGCGCACATAACCAGCATTCTATGTGGATTGAATATTTCTTCTGAAATTTCTTACCAGGACAATACTGGTCATGGTTTTTAAGATCTGAATAATGAAAACAATCATCGACACCCATTGTTTAAAGGATCTAAAACCGTTCGTTACAGAATCTTGGTTTCTTTCTGTTAAGTTGTCCTATAGCATGGTGATACAGAAACTCCATAAGTACAGATCATGTTGTGAATTCAAAACCTTGAAAACTCCCTTACAGTATTCTCCATTATTATGTCCTCCCCCATTCAAGCGAGATCCGCCATATCTCCACCAAACATAAATGTGCTGATGAGTCTTATGACTCCAAGCACAGCAAGGTCCGGCAAATCTGAAGTCTTTGACCCCCCTTGTCCTAAAGACAATGAGATAACTCTATCCCGAAGACAGTTTTTTATGATTGTGCGAGGAAATCTCAAGTCCCAAGTCACCTGTCACTCCCATTGTCCCGGGTGAAGAAGCATTTGTGATCCATATGGCTGTTTGTAGTTCTGTAAAAAAACCGCTGATGGTGAAGACTTGAAATGCAAATGCTTCCTATCTGAAAGTGGTCAAACAAAAGCATTGTTGTGAGACCACAGAACAGTAACGTTTTCTTTTCTTTTGTTCTCAAGGATAGGAAATCAAAACCCTCCTCTCCTAGCTCAGGCTCAACAAAATATGCAGGAGTTTCAACAGCCAAATCAATTCGGTCCACTATCCAAGCACATATGCAAGAAAATCCAATTCCCTCGCTGGCTGCTTTGTAGGAAAAGCACACCAGACTGGGACACCCATCAAAAACTGGGAAGAGAATTGCATCATGGTGACAAGAAGATGTGCTCGAGCCTTCAAAACTTGAAGTGAAGTAGGATCTGTCCCGTAACTGCAGATATTAAGGTGATGTTGTGCCAAATGTAGTTCTTAAAACAGAAAACTAGTCTAACCAAATACGCAGGGTGTTATTCAAGAGGCAAACCAATTCTATTCATCATCCAAGGGCTCGAACAAGAATTTCACCTCATTAGTCTTTTTCCAACTTTCTAACACCCATGACAAACAAATCTGAAGTAGCTTTGCTGCCACCCATACTATCAATAACAGAAATTGAACAGCCAAGGCCCCGGTAAAATAACAGAAATTGAACAGCCATAGCTTATTCAACAAACAAAAGGACCAAAATAGCATAAAGAATGATAGCTGTGTAATGTACCAGTTAAGAATACGATGATCCATGGGTAGTTTTACAATCCACGTGTAAAATTTCTTTATTTTCCTATCTCTCTCCAATTATACGACAGTAATCACGTTTTTAAAAATGAGCTTCAGCTTCAAATTCTTCCATCACAAAATTGTTTAGCCATCAAAATCATTATCAAATCTTTTGGTTCGTGTTCATAATACCGTGGTTGTAGAAGCTGGAAGTTAAAATGAGCAGTGCATAATCTATGCCTTCATCCTTGAGGACTCCCCCACAGCATTCTCCATTCTTGTGTACCAATCCCCTATTCGAGTTTGCTCCACCATATCTCTACCAGACCTCAAATAGCGGATGGGTCTCAATACCCCAAAGACAGCAAGGTCAGCTAAGTTAGGCTTTGACCCCCCTGTGGCATATAAGAAAAAACATAAATATATCTGTCACATACAACTTTGAAAGGTTGTGCAAAGGTTAAAATCAGAATCTTAGCTTTAAACAGTTGTGAAAGTTATCTTAGCTTTCTATGAGATAAAGCAGATCAATTGCGCAGGATGGAGGCCTGGCCTTGGAAACCATCTGCTCTCCCATTACTTTTGGTTTGGTTTTTTTATTGGAGTTTACAATATAAAATGATATGGCAGCGTGCACATGTATATACATATAGTATGCAAGTCATGTGCATTAATATGATATTATGCCAGCTGCATACCAAGAAACTCTCGGCCATTTAGAGCATCCACCCACGTTTCCACAGCTTCATACAGGGCAGCACGTTCATCAGTAATGTTATATTTCTTCTTCAAATTCTTGGACACAAAATACATTGCAGCAGCTCCGGCATACTTGACCGTGATTCTTTCTGTAAAGCTAAAATTACCTGCATTTACAGGAGAAGTTTACAATGAAATCAAGATAAATGGACAAAATATATGCCATCTCACATATAATTTCGAACAGAATCAGAGTGAACCTTAAAAGCATAATTCTATGAACAACAATAACTTGAAATAAGTTACCTAGAACCTATATGAGGATGAGTGCAGGATGATGAAGTAATCATAAATGAAATGATAACTGTCACTTGCAATCAAATGAAAGGAATGACTAAAGGAAGTTATTGAGTAGTTGTGATCCCCGGATGAAACAATTCAATACAATTATTAATTTTCTGATCTTCAGAGGTTCCTCAAAATAACAAACTCACACATTTACATTAGACGAGAGATGGGATACAAAGCATTGAAAACAGAACAGCATGATTAAAGCTTGATGGAGCCATAGACCAGTTCTAGAATATTAAAGACAAGTTAATGGGATTAATTATCTGACAACCAAAAGTATAATAATGTAGAAATTCCCAATGAAACAGGGGTGTCAAGTCATTTTGTTTCTAATATCCTGACATAATGTTCTACACCAGCCACATCAATGTTGCCCTCAAAATGAGATTGCTCTCAAAGACAAAATATTCTCTCCCTTTGCTCTTACTGGGAAAATGTTCTTAGAGACAAGTTTGTAATTATCAGTGGTTCTAAGACACCAACTCTAACTTTCTAAAGAATAGACTATGAGGAGAAACTGCCCAGGAACTTGGTCATCTTATTGCTAAGTTTGATGAATGTCAACACATAAAAACTTGGCCACTATTAAACTAACTGAAAATCTTAAACAATGGTGCATTTAGTATATGCAGGTGACAATCTGTACTTTATTTCTTAACTATCAAACTTCGCACATCAATTCTTTATTTTTATTTTTTGGTGCAGATAACTTATATGATCATTGCTTGGCAATGTTTTATAGAAAAAAGATATTTAAATGGTCCGTTGATTTACAAAGTGTATGCATACTGTCAAGCATATCATGTTTTTCACCATAATCATCAATGCAACAAAATTAAGAGTAATCTAGGTAACTCATGTTCACGTTATCCAGCAGGGAATAAAATTGAGTGGAAAAGCCTTCCCGAGCAAATCAAATAAGGTGGCATATTATGTTTTTTGAACATAATCAATGAAGTTAAGAGTAATCTACAAATAAAAGCTTTGCAAATGAACATGAATAGAAATATGTACAAGAAAAGGGACTATGATAGGTAGTTAATTACAATGTTTCCCAAAAATATTATAATATTTTTTCAAAGGCATCATGAGCATATGGAGCAACTATTATAAGGAGAAACATACCAGACTTTCCTCGTTTAATAATTGAGAAAAAAATGGAACCATATACCAATAGGTAAATAATTATAAATCATGGCATAAAGTTATAAATGGAAAAAAGCATAAACTGAACCAAAGATATCTTTCCCACAAGAGTCAGCTGTAGGGAAACTACTGTTTCATTCAGGTATGCATATCCATGGATCATCTTACCATTGCTTGTGATATAGTCAAAGGATTCAAGAGCCTCAGAAGTATTTCGATATATGTTTGGAGACAAGACATGAACCAAGTGATTGTCAACCCACCTAAATAAGCAATAAATAATATGTCAAGATCTAGCATTGGCATGCCAGCAACAACTAAAATCTAACCAGTATTGTGCTTACAAAGAAAGAAAAGAAACAAAAACGTGACAAGTTGACAACTGTTTTACGAACATCAACCAAAAATGGCATAAACATGTTGACCAAATTATGTAAGCATGGCATGTGCAAGAGTATGAGAGCATTGATTTTCTTACAATAGAAAATTATGTATGCATCAGATCACAAGCATGCACGTCGCCAAAAACAATTCTACAAATGTTTCATAACTTCATCTATATGCATAAGCAAAATTATAGGTAATAACTGCAAAAATTAGTCAGCCAGCTTTTTGGGAATTTCTATTTGATTTTCCTCTTTTTTCTATTTTTTGTTTTTGTCGATCAACAAATTTATTTGTTGGTGGGACACCAGAGACATTGTTTATGCGCTCGTATAATCATAAATGATAGAGGATAACCCAAACCATTGAAAGATTGAGCTTTATTTAGGTTTAATTTATTTGAATTTTTAGTTGTGATTTCTTAATTAGGCTTTATTTATTGGTATTGATTTAACTATTGTTATGTATTATATTTATTAGGCTATGAACCAATTGTTTATTCTAGTTAGGATTTTAGTATTTATATCCTATTTTTCTAGATGTTAGACAATTTTGATGAATTGAATAAAAATTACAAAGTTACAGATTTTTTCAACCCTCATTTAGTTTATCTTTTATATTGATTTATTAAAAAAAAATCAAAAGTCAAAATAGAAGGAGAGAGAGAGAACCATGACAAAAAAAAGTGGTCAAGAGAAATAAAAAGTGAAAAGTGACCGGAAAAAAATAAATAAAACAGAGGAAAAAAAAAAAGGGGAAAGTGCAAACAACAAAAGGACATTATTCGGGACATTATGACATCAACAATTCAAAGTCATTCGTAATCAAATTTAATTATTTGAGTCTCGGTCAATGAATTACTCTACTTTCTGATTCCTTGAATTTAATTATTCTGCTTTTTACATTTGTTATTTAAAGTTGTTGTTAATATTACTTTTGCACCTAAAAAAAATTCTACCTTACATTTTTATCTTTTAATTTTTATTCATCAACCTCTTTCGTCATTGATATCTAGTATCCTGTCCCCTTTTATAATTGTAAGTTTGTGTCTCTGATATTGTGTTTGATTTTTTGTTCATACTTAGAATGTCTAGCATTGCATGCTTCTAATTTTCCCGATGTGCTCCATTTTTTATTGATCTCCACAATAAGAAAAAAAATGTTAATATCTTTATTTTTATATTATGATTCCGCTTGCAAGAACCATTTGTAATCTCAATTTCATCTCTATATTAGTATTACATGCATTTGTGTCATGGTCATCTAGTATCTAACTTTGAATCTACACTTATCATCGACCTGACCATTAGTGATACACTTATGGAATTACAGCTTATGCAAACTCAAGTGACCAACATGTTTAAAAGCATTGAACCCCAAGAGAGTTCTCAAATAAGGTACCCAAAGACCAATACATATCACAACAATAATCATTGTAGACAAGTTCACCTTGAGCACCACCAATATGACTATCATTTAGGTTACTTGAAATACAAATACCTTGATGAGCGAGTCATGAGTCCTAACAAAATGGAAGCCTCCACTTTTGAGGGTTGTCATGACCCTTTAATATTTGATATGTGAATTCATGACATGGATCAATTCTTTGAGTGGCACAACTTGTCTGATAATAAAAGAGTTAGATTTGCTATGATGATACTTATTAGTGAAGTCCAACTTTATTGGAGAGATGTTGATGATTTGTTTAGAGATAAAATGTAAACCTCTTATAACTTATTGGACCAAAATGAAACAAAAACTATAAGAGAAGTACATATTTCAGTCTTGTAGAAATAAACTCTAAGACCAATGGAACAATCTAAGACAAAAGAACAAGTCTATCAATGAGTATATAACATAGTTTAATGATTACATGATGAGATGTGCCATAAAAAAATGAAGTCATGACTTTGCGTAGATTTTGTAAAGGCTTGAATGATGATTTTAGAAAAGAGATCTAGCTCATAGGTGATTTCACTCTTGACCAAGCATATACCATAATACAAGATTATGAGTTGCTTATAATAAGTCAATTGATAAAATGTTAAGACCCTTATAGTATCCCTTTTAGATCTCAATTTAGAAATGATGGTTATTTGTTAGGCTACCCATCATATAGACATAATCGCAGTAGCGCTCAAATTTATAAAGAAAAGGAAAAAGAGTCGTTAATGAAATGTCTAGAATAAGTTCAGAGGTTCAGTGTGCTAACTGTCAAGTTTTCGGTCATATCTTCTTCAATTGCACCTTTAAACCCTAGTCATCCAAGAACATAAGGATATAGGTGAAAAGAAAAACTATTGTGTGCAAGTGTATGAATCTAATCTTGACAACTTTAGTGACCTAGATGAAGAAGATGTGCAAGATGAGGGACTTAACATTATATATCCAAATGAGTATTAAGATGAGGTTAATAAAGAATATAGTAATTCTATTTTAGTGGAGTCATAAGTTTTAGAAAAAAATTTAGTGAAATTGCTTTAAGAGTTAAATATAATCTTAAAAGAGTCTCATGATATTAGTCCTCTTAAACCACATGATTCCCCACTCACCATGCTTAACGTCCAGCATGTCAAAAGTTTAGATCCGCATGCTCCTCACCCCCCTCATACTTGACGTCCAGCACGTCATAAGTTTAGAGCAACATGTTGAGCTCTACAATCCCTTACCCCTGACACGTGATAAGGAGGATAAAGATAATCTTAATTTACCAATTTATGTTCAAGCTATATATACTAAAGTTTCAAATAATGTTTGTTTCACTCCACATTCTCAGTCATATAGTGTTCATAGTTACAAACCTAGCAAGCTTGTAGATCTTCTTTCGATGTCTCCTCACTCTAAAAGGTTTGATTCAACTAAGTGTTTTGCATATAGAGTTCATAATTTGCATGTTAAGATCGTAAAACATATTCAAGCAAGTAATCAACAATACAAATTTAGAGTTGATTTACACAAGTATCATGATTTACACAAGTATCTGTATTATGAAATATTATTTCATAATACAGATTAGACCTAAATAATGTCCTTTGAAAACTAGTCATAAATTTCAAGTGAGTAATGCTAGACTATTCAAAGTGTTGCAAATGATTGAATTAAATAATGATGTCATTAAATTGACACTAAACTTTGATATTAGCTCTACTTTTAACATGGAAGACTTCATTATATATAAAACACGATAGCGTATTCCCAATGCTCTTTTTAATATCACTACCCTTTTATCCTTATCGTTGGCACAAAAGGAACATATTAATGTTACTTTGAATACACAAGTTGTTTTTACCAAAGATTGTAAATTTCAGCGAATCACAGTTTATGAGCTAGAAAACCAGATTCAGACTATACCTAGATTATTAGAGAGACATTGCAACAACTTGATCATGATCTTTGAAAGTATTATTGGAGCCGTCTTGAACTAGACTTGACGGAATCGAGTTTCTCCAATCCCAAGATAGTTAGTGGAGACACCGGACCCAAGATATTGATTATGCACTTGTATGATCATAGATGATGGAGGGTAGCCCAAATCATTGAGAGATTGGACTTTAACTTATGTTTTTATAGTTTAAATTATTTGAATTTTTAGTTGAAGTTTCTTAATTAAGCTTTATTTTAGCTATTGTTAAGTATTTTATTTATTAGGCTATGAGCTTAATTGTTTATTCTAATTATGATTTTAGTATTTATATCTTATTTTTCTAAATGGTAGACAATTTTGATGAATTGGATAAAAATTATAAAGTTGCAAACTTTTCCAACCCTCATTCTTCTCTTCTTTGGCCTTTTCTTCTTTTTCTTTGCCTTTTTCTTCTTAGCTTATTGCTTCATCTTCAAATCTCTTTTATCCCGTATCATTTGCACATTTAAAATTTTCAATTCAAGTCCAAAATGAGATGTTAGTTAGGAAAAACCTAGTGTAGCTGGCAAATGCTGACATTCAAGGTGTACAGAGTTACAGCACGTGAGAAGCAGCAGTTATGTTGGACAACCATCAACATTGGGGAATAAAAAAAGAGTTGTTCTTCTATTTGAAAATATAAACTTTTAAAAACACATAAAATGACCGAAAATATTTTGAAAGAATAAAAAACCAAAAAGAAAGAAACAAAGTTAAACCTTTGATTCCAATGACAAAGATGCCATAATTATGAGAAAATCTCTCGCTAGTCTTAGAAATTTAATGCTTGCAATTGGATTATGGCCTACGTGTGGGATATGAATTTTTGAGCTCCACAATTTTCTATCACCTATTTTAAGATGTCACAACTTGAGAGAGGTTAAAGAACTCATGGTCAAGTGAGAGAATGTTGGTGGTTTAAACCAATCACAGATAGAATATGGCAAGCTAAACAACCTACCCAACAGCAATCAATCTGCTACAGGGCTAAGTTTTCATCCAGCAAGGCAGCCATAACTAATGCATCAAGATCGAACAGCTCTCATTCCGTATCTTCTGTATGATTAGATTTACAATTTGATACAAATAATGAAGAACCAGTGCTGAAACTGATATAGATTACCAATTCTGAGACTTTGCGAGGGAGACCTAAGGCTGAAATGTAAACGTGTAGGTTTTGACTGAAGGAGAGAGGAACTCATACCAGGGACCCATATAAATTGAAGAGATATCTTGGATTCAGATGGAAATTTGACAAAGATATATGGACCCAAAGCTGAGTTCATGAAAATCATGGAAAACTAATCTACATTACTTATATGCTTTTCCTAAAACACCAAATCCAAAACTTAAAGAAAAAGGTCTTTTTAACCAAAAGAAAAGAACAAGCTTACTAAGGTTAAGACATTGCCAACAAAATTAACTTGCCCTAAATTTAAACATTTCCATTTTATATGATAACAATAAATAATAAATTCCCTTTTTATGAAACCGGTAATGCATCTCTGTCTTCATTGAAACAAAAAAACCAAAATGACCGAAAAAGAAAACTAAGCTACAAAAGTGAGGCACCATACCTCCGCCACTTTTTCTCTTCATCGTCATCCTTGTCAGAAGCAGAATCTACAATTTCCTTACCATGGATCTTGTTTCCCAACTTATCAATTATAGCTGCTCACATTCAATTCAACATAATCAATAACCGAAATTTACACCACCAAAATAAAATCCATCAACACAATTCAAAATCCCTTTTTAAGAAAAATCACAATGAAAATAACCTGAAGAATCAACAAGCTGTTCGCCATCTACCAACAAAATAGGTACCTTCTTATAATCAGACCATTTGATCTCTTTCTTACTAATAGGGTTCACTTCCACCACTTTGTATGGTATATCATAGTAATCCAAATATGCTGAAAATTTTACCAAACAAAAAAAATCAACTATTTTAAGAACTGTAAAGCTAAAAAGCTCTATATTCATAAAATTATTTCTAACTTGCATATAAAAAGGAGACCTTTAACTTTATTGCAGAAAGGACAGGCCTCATACTGATAAAGAACAACTTCCTTGGGCACGAGCTCGGCCGGTGGTGGCTCCTTGGCGAGGACTTCTTGAGAGAGAGAAGCGGCGGCAGCGGCAGAGACCAAGGCTCCCGCGACAACGAGAGATGTGGAGAAAGGATTGAAGATCCGGCGAGTGTTGGAACTGCCAGTGCTGGTGGTGGTGCTAAAGAGTGCTGCATGGAGGAAGCGGTGGTTGATGGTAGCAGCTGAGGTGGTGAAGAGGCCACTGCAATCGTGGAGGGTGGAGGAGAGGGTCCGAGAGAGGACGGAAGACGCGAGAGTCGACGCTCTTTTCATGATTGTCAACAGAAAGAAGGAGAGATCTGCGAAGAAGAGAGGAGGTTTATGTGGGGTTTTTTATTTTTATTTTTATTTAAGAAAATGTGGGTTTTATGAGAGATGATCGATTTATTCATTTTATTAGATGTGAGAATTTAATTTTGACTTTATTATTATTATTATTACTTTATAATGTCAGAATATTATGTTATTGTTGGTTATTATGGTTTATAAAGTATTTTTTATTTAAAAATATATTAAAATAATATTTTTTAATTTTTTAAAATTTAATTTTAATATAAATATATCAAAAAAATCTAAAAATATTTAAAAAAATAATTTAAAATAAAAAATTTAAATAATTACAAATATTAAATAGACTCACTTAATCTACTATAATACATTATCTAATCTTTTAGTAATTTAATTAATTATTTCATAATTATGATAGTTATTAACAATTAAATATAACTTCAATAAAAAAAATTATATTAACTTAAAAAAGAAATAAATTAGTTTTTTAATTATAAAAAAATATTCTTAAGAGATTACGAACCAGTAAATATTCAATTATTGCATGTAAACCCAAAAAAAAACAAAATGAGAGATGACAATCAAAATCAATCCGAGCCGTGTGTGCCATAAGTCTCCAGTGCTTGCTTGCTGCCATTTGCCTAAAACCCTGCAAAACCCCCAACCTCCATCTTTCTACCTTCCACCAATGTCATCAGCGTCAAGATTCTTACTCTTTGGCACTTCGCTCTTTCCCCGTACAACTCGTTATAGCCATCCCCATAAAACTCTCTCCCCATTTTTCTCCTTTAAACCCCTCCCTTCCCTTCAATTCCACCTCTGCTGCTCTTCCTCCACTGCAGCCACCGTTGCTACAGCCACTACAGATAACACAGAAACCTTGAACTCCCTTCTACAAGAAAGGAAACAAAAACAACATCCGTGGCCTGAGTGGGTCATTTTTGTTGATAAATTGAAGGCCAGGGGTTACTTTATGCAAACTTCTACAAAAGAAGAGGATGAAGATACTACTAGTGAGATTGCTTACACTGACATGAATCAATTAAAGAATGCTTGCCTTAGCTTTGCTCGTGACAGATATGATATTTTCAAGTAAGCCACTTTTATTCCCCTTTCAGTTTGATTGAAATTTGATTAGTGGTTTAAAAATGAAGGGAAGATTAAAAGATTGAGAATTTGGATTTTCAGATATTTGAGAATTAAGAAATGTTTATTGGGTCTTGAATTTGTTTTGTTTTCACTTTTGCAGATCATTGTCTATACCTGATATTCAAACAGTTGTGGAGAGTGGATGTCCTAATCTGCTTCGAAAAGTTGTTAATTCAGCTAAAAGAATGAGAGCTTACGTGCAAAAGGATGAAGGGGATGTATGTTTCTTTACTTTCTTAATTTCGTTCATGATTTGTTAGTGATTAAAAAGATGCATTTCAATAGAAATTTTCAAGTGCCTTCTGGCATTGTGTTTTATGAACTGTTAAGACTCTTGCTTGCAGGCTTGTGGCACTTGTACTCATCGGGGTTTTTGTGATAGAGCGTATGTGACACTAAAAGGTAATGACGCAGAAGGTCGTACCGTGGACATAGTGCGGGTCTTAATGTTCCATGCACTAGATCCATTTGTTATTTCAGGAGGACAGAAATCTCCTGGTAGTGAGCTCATTGAAACGTCTGCAAGGAAGCTGCTTTCTGAGTTGATTGAATTAAGTGAGACACCCCAAGATCCAGCACTACCAAAGCATATTCCCAAAGCCTCCCATAAGAAGGAGCGAGATGTTGATTTCATGGATGGCCAACTGTGTGATAATGTCGAAATGAAGAAAGAAGATTGGATGTGTACCAAGTAAGTGACAATTAGAAAATAATTAAATATATCTCTACAATTCTTTCCTTTATAACTTGATAAACTCTGCATATTCTTGAATGATGTGATCAGAGGGGAACTTTTTCTTCATGCAAAAGGGATCAAAGTTCGGATCATTGGATAACCAATCCAACTTTACGATCCTTAATAGCTTAAGTAGATGCATGGCCTCATTGGGAATTGTTTTTGTTGGCGTGCATGTTAGAATTGTATTTCTTTATTTTAATGTTTGTGGGATTTTCATTAATACCACCAAAGATTTCAGGAGGACTTCTTTTTGGAATTTGGGAAAAGGCTCCTTTGTTCTCAGTTATTCCATGTAACCCCAACCCCGCCATGTTATTTTGGTTTATAACAATTCCTTGATAATATAATTATATTACATCCATTTTGGATTGCCCCACAGTTCAAACATTGCATCCTTGCTTGCAATACTAATTTATTGTAGATTATTGTGCGTCTTACAACTGCATCATGAAGGTATGTGCCCAAAGAGAAAATATGATGGAATCATTTCATTCTTCGAGGATATTGCTTAGGCTTAGACTTGAACTTTTTAGTTGTTGAGAGCTTGAGGTCGAAAGATCAAAAGGAGTTAGTTAAGGGGTATTGAGAAGGAACAAGATTCATCTCTTCTCTGCCATTCCCTTGCATCTATTGTGTCCTATGAGAGGCCAGTTCTTTTTCAGTGTTTTACCACTAATCACCCCAAGTCACTTACAATTAAATGATGTCCATGGCTTTGTCTCCAGTAACAATTCAGTCATCTAATAAGACTAAGCCTGAAACAGAAGGTCCATTGTCTCTAGTACCTTGATGATGTAGATTATAGGAATGTTACATTTGTGCTCAAATGCGTGCATGCTAGAGCTTTCTTCGTCTTTGCACAGGGGAATGCCCATGCATGTGGATGTTCAATATGAATCTGAAGCCAGAACTTATTATATAAGTGTCAAAATGAGATGAACATCACCAATGCTCCTATTCTTTTTTCTTTTTTTTTCTTTTCTTGGGAAGGTGGTCGCTGTTGGGAAAGTGCAGCTCTGTATTAATCTCACATTTTTCTCTTGCTTTTAATTGTGTGTTTATATGCTTGTGCAGACAACAGATACAGTGTGATACCCCGTTAGAAAAATTTGCATTTTGTTTATTGAAATCCTTGGTATGTTCTTGCAGATGCAACTTTATGAACTTCTCAAAAAATAAAAGATGTCAAAAATGTGGTGAACAAAGTGCGAAGAAGGATGGTGATAACAATATTGAAGCTAAGAAAGGAGATTGGATATGCTCTGAGTAAGCTCCCTATCATCTTATTTTCTTTACACTGTGATTGACCTTTTTAAGTTTTTTGCTCTATCGACAGTATTAGGGGAAAAGAACAAATGTTTGAACTTCGAACCATGATTGATTTTACAATTTTAGCTGTTATATTTGTGCTGTATTTTGTTGGTCCAGTTTCATTATGCCTTTGGAGTTCCTTTGCTAGATTCAGAAACCATTTATTTATCCAGTTTTTGCATGATTTTTGTCTCTATTAAAAGCCAGTTTTCACTAAATATTAGGGCAGAATGCAATTTGCTATTTTTTCAGGTAGAAAACTGTTCTCACACTTGTTGAAAGATTGGTCTAGAGCATTTAGTTCAAGGGGCATTTGATTTTCTTATAAATGTTCGTGTGACTTTTAGGATCTTTTGATGCATTTTCTGACTGTTCTTTTCTTTTTTATAGTTTCTAGTAAAAACTTTGATTTGTTAATTCTCAGGAACCTATAATGTTGTTCAATACAGACGAGGGTAAATCTCACAGTATTATGAGATCACAGGGCCCTCTTCTTTAAGTTCAACAACTGTAATGGTGATTCCATCTGTGAGTTGTAAAGACATAAGAGCCATCGTGTTAATCAAATGGAGTAATTTGTAAATCTACCGGTCTGATTCTAGAAACTAGAGGGAGTTCTTTGTAATTATATTATACTGCAGGGGTGGCCCATGGTAAACAATATTTGAGGAATAAATTCCTAGCCTTTCTATTTATATCTGTTCCAAAAACCCAAGGAAATCCTTTTGATGCTTTTTCTTTTTTGAATTGTAGAGCAATAACCTGCAAACTCCAGTTTCTGTAGTTGAGTCGATGTTATTATTTTCATATTGGTCTAACATAATCTTCTCTATGTTGTCATAAACCTGCTGCATCTCTTATTACATCCTTTGTCTCATTCAATCCATTAACTGGCACATTCCATTTCGGGTGCAGCTGTGAATTCGTGAATTTTTCTAGAAATATAAAATGCCTAAAGTGCAAAGCAGAGGGCCCAAAGAGGCCCGGTGTAGATGATGTGAAAATGAAGAAGGGAGATTGGAATTGCAACAGGTAAACCTTATTTTTTTGTCCTAGTAACAAGCGCAATGTAGATATATACAATTGACATTGTGGTGGGAGCGTTTGAGGAGAAAATAATGTGTTCTTCACCCTAATGAGATTTTTATTTGATTAAATTTTAAAAGCATGAAAGCTTGGTGCTTTTGAAGAGGGGGTTGTGGATGTTATGACAGAGCAGTTCTTTGTACCTTTTATGTTAAACACAAGATGCGTGTCTGCCTTTTTTATATTGGGGGCATATTGTTGCCCTAGTGAATCATTTTTGTTACCGTATTGTGAGGCTTCTTGCTTTATGACATCCAACATAATTTCATTGATAGTTCTTGTCATCAATAATTCTATCTAGGATTTTTTTGGGGCGATGGTTAAAGGAAATTTATCTTATGAAGAATGCACAAGTACATTAAAAAAATGTAATAAATGCTATTCTCCCTACGAACCACTACCATTAAATCCCTTGTTTAGTAAGTATTATGTCAGTAAAAAACACATGGAAATATAAAAGAAACAAAGAGGAAGCCTATGAAAGATGTGTTCCAGCTTTCATATCATCTTTATTTGCCTATCTTGAAAGCTATCAACTTCTTATGGAATTTTAATTCGATATTGTTTTTTTTTTTTTCATCTTATTGTCTGCTTTTGAAATTATTCTGTCCATATCACTTGGTTTCTGTTTGCAGCTGTGGGTTCATGAATTTTGCTAGCAATAAGACATGCTTACGTTGCCGAGATCCACGCCCTGAAAGAAAGACTGGAGAGTGGAACTGCCCATCGTGAGTCTCCCTCTCTCCTGATTGATTTGTCTTCAGGATAAAATCCATCTTACTCTTTGCTTTCTGTTTCTGCAGGTGTGACTTCCTGAATTTCAGTAAGAATAAAGTCTGCCTAAAGTGCAATTGTGTGCGCCCCAAAATAATGGCCGGAGAGTGGCACTGCCCATCGTGAGTCTTCCTCACTCTCATCATTGAGTGTCTTTTATGAAAAAAGATGTGTTTAACTCTTTTGCTTTCCGTTTATGTAGGTGTGACTTTTTGAATTTCAGTAGGAATAAAGACTGCATCAAGTGTAAATGTAAGGCGCCCCAAGGAAGCAACAACCGAATATGAAGAACAGATATGGAAAAGCCCTTGTTAAGTTATTAGTAGATAGAGGATGCATGATGCAGGAGGATCTGAATAGTAAAATATGGATATGTTGCATTCACATCACCTGGAAAGCCTGACTTGTATATTTATGGATAAGATGGACTTGTGCAGGCCCAAGAAAAGGTCTGATTGTGCCAAATGACCTGTTTAACGGAAACAAACATAACTTTTAATCTAACTATTGTATTGTGCTCAAAGTTTTTTAGAAGATTTTGCGAGCAAGTTTTTAATCAATTAGGTCAAGAAGGTTTTCAAATTAGATCAAAATTTTTTTTTTCTCAATTTTAGTTTTTTCTTTTTAATTTTAGATTTTCAGCTTTTATTTTTTCATGTTTGATTAGGATTATTTTTCCTTTTCAATTAAGGTCGGATATAGGTCTTTTTAAACTATTATAATTTTTTTTTTTTCAAGTCAAGGATTGACATGATAATTTTTAATTAAAATAAATAGTTGTTTTTATTGTTACATTGTTTGAATAGTCATAACTAGAAGAGGACACCGAGCATGATATAGTAGTGTGGAAGGGGAATGGTTTTTGATAAGATGATTGTTGATAACTTGAGATCTCTCGGTATAGGGAAAATTCTATTTGGTAAAAATTTCAGCAAATTCTAGATAAGTTCAGCAAAAAAAAAAACTCATTTTTTTAAGTTAAGGCTCAAAGTTCATTTACAAATGTATTAAATTACAGGGTGTTAGTAACATGGTGGATTTGTGTGTTGGTGACCCAAGTAGCAACGACAACTCCTCCCCGTGAATCTTTTTCCTTGAATCGGGCCTGTGACTTTTGAAAGTTAAATTCGTGCTAGATTATATGGATTTCTTAAGTTGATTTTTATGAAACCTACAAATCAAGCATTTCTTTAATCATTGTTAAATCTATGAAAACTCACCTCCCCTACATCTTCTCTCCTTTATTGATCTGGTTAATAAAAAGGAGATAGAATTGAAAAAACATAATCTTAGATGCAAAAAAGTTCAAAAAGAGAGAGGAGGAAGACATGTAGTTGAGGAAAGGACACGTAGAGAAATAAAAAAAAAAAAGAGTAAGATAAATTGTCTTCTCACAAAAAGAAAGATGAGAAATTAAACTTGAGTCACTGTGTGAATCCTTAATAAAAATAGATATAACTATCTCTTTTAGTTTTTTTAATGGAACTTTGACCCGTGGTGTCGGGTCAATTTAAAAAAAAATTAAAAAAATATTTAAATATCCCTAATATTTTTTTAATAAAAAAATTAAATTATATGAAGGTTGATTTGATGTGATCCGGTTGACTTTGCAGGTCTAAAAAACAACTTAAACGACCATAAAAATATAGTTTAACTCAAGATTTTTTTCAAAATGACATTTTGTTTTACATTAAGATAACAACATATCGGATTGACTTGGATCAACTCGGGTTAACATGTCAAATCCGTGACTTAGGTTATAAGACTATGATAACCTTATAAAAAACAAATCAAAACAAATTATAAAGCCTAATTTCCAATCAACTCAATGTTGAATGATGAAATTAAAAGGAAAAACAATTAAGGAAGGACAAAAACAAATGACCCGAGTTAACCTGTGGAACTCGCGATTCGAGTTATAAGATCGAGATAGCCTAATACAAAGAAAATCAAAACAAATTATAAAGTTCAATTCTCAATCTGTTCAATGTTGAAGGATAAGACTAAAAAAATATGTTAATTAAAAAAAAACATAAAAAATAACGGTGGTTGTCATAAGACCAAGTAACCTTATAGAAAAAACAAAAAAACTATTTGATTTAACCCGAATTAACTTGTCAAATTCATGATGTTGACCATGAGACTGAGATAACCCCATAAAGAGCAAATAAAAACAAATTATAAAACTTAATTATTTATCGATCATGTCAGTCCCAATGTTAAACAATGAAATTTGTAAAAAATTTAATTAAAACAATGACACAAAAAATGAGCAAAGTCAATATAGATTATAACCTGCTAAGCACTATTCTTAGGTCATAAGATTAAGATAACTTCATAAAAATTAAAATAAAATAATCATGAAGTCTAATTCTTAATCAAATACAATATTAAATAATGAAATTAGAGGGAAAAGTCAATTAAAAAAATCGACTCAACTGGATTAATCTGTCAAACCTGCAACTTGGATTATGAGACGAGGACAACCTAATAAAAAGCAAATCTAATGTTGAAGGATATAAGACTGAGATAACCTTTTTAAATGAGAAAAAAGAGAGAGACTCAATTAAACCAAAATACCAAAAACTTGTAACCCTGATCATGAGACCAATATATGCTTATAGAAAACAAATCAAAACAAATTATGAAGTTTAATCCCCAACCGATCCAACATTGAATGATAAAATTGGAGAAAATCTCAAATAAAAAAACACAAAAAACAACTTAAGTCAACTTGGATTAACTTGTTAAACAATATTCTCAAGTCATGAGACTGAATTAACCTAATATAAAGCAAATAAAACAAATCATGAAGTCTAATTCTCAATTAACCCAATATTAAAGGATGAAATTGAAGAAAACAATTAAGAAAAAAAGCTTTAATTAACCGAGTTAACTTGTTAAACTCATGATTCATATTATGAAAGTTAGATAGCATAATAAAAAATAAAATATAATATCAAAGGATAAAATTAAAAAAAATTAATTAAAAAATCATAAAAAAAGGTAAATATGTTTTTTAGAGCCCACCAAGGAAAATATTATTCATTACTACAATAATAATAATAATAATATGTTTTTTAGTGTATTACTTTTCCTTTTTATTGTATTGTTAATAATAATAACAAAAACAAATTAAATTTGTTCGTGGATTGCTATACATGCCTTTAGACATGTTCATAAAACTAGGAATAAAATAGATTATTGTATAACAACCTGCTTAAAATTGTAGTAATAATTGTGATTTAAAATATTTTTAACTTAAAAATATATTAAAATAATATATTTTTTATTTTTTAAAAATTATTTTTAGTATTAACACATTAAAACAATCTAAAAAAATATAAAAAATAACTTTTAATAAAAAAATCAAATTTTTAAAAACATAATTTGCACTGTAGACAAATTTGCACTGTAAACAAACTCTTAATATATTGTAATTTGAGTAATGCTTGCTAGAATGAGTGTTTCCAGTAAAATCATTCTTTTTTTCCGTAAAAAAAAAAAATAATTCTTAAAATATATAAGCAACAATATTTACAAACTTTATCCAAATGTTTTTTTTATAAAAAAAAAAGAGAGAAAAAAACTTTATTCGAAAATCTACCTTTTATTTTAGAACAAAGAAAGGGCAAAAAGGTAAGAACGTGCTTAAAATTAAAAAAAAAGAAAAAAGAAAAAAAAGTGCGCCTCCTTCCCTTCACAAAAACCCTAAATAAGTAGAGGGAGGACAAGATGATAGTCACAAGTGAGAGAGAGAGAGAGATGGAAGAGGGAGACGACTACAAGTTTCTGTAAATAAAGGAGGCCGTTTCTGCTATTAACTAGCAAAAGGCAATCTAATCGGCGTCGTTCTCGAGTTCGGGTACGGTATTTTTTTAAAAAAACTCCTGTTTCAGCTTTTATTTTTTATCGATTTAAAAAAATTCTGATTTTTGAGTGGCGATGATGATAAAAAAAGGCCGGACTTACGGCTGCTACCAGAAAACTAATTAATTTTTCGTGGTCGGTAGTAGATTGATGAACTTCTCTTATAAAGGTGTCTTTTCTGAGCCACTCTCTTATATATGCATATGCGTGTGTATTTAATTTTTACAAATTTTTATATTTTTAGGATTTGTTTGCATATTATTTTTGCACAGTGAAAATAGTTGATGAATCGTATCCGAAACCTGGAATTCGGCTGAATATTTTCTTGGAAAGTGTGGGAAATCTGCCTAGTGTTAGGTCACCTGGAGATATAATTAATCTTCCTCGTGCCGTGGTATACATATGACCTTATGTAGTATAATAATACTCCAACGTTGTTTTGTTCATCTGTATGAGAATTTCATATGGTATCTTTTATCGCAAGTGTTTTTCTTTCTCGAGAACATTTGATTAAATTGGCATGCGGATTTTGAAGGAGATGAGGATTTTGACTTGTTTCTTTTTAATTCTCTTGTTTCATGGTGATTTGTGATATTCTCAACCTTCAATGATTCAACAGCTGGCTTAAGATGCTTATCTATGACATTTGAGATGTGGGTTCTTTGTGATTTTGTTTCTTTCGAGGCTGACATTGTTGATTAAACCATCCTCTCTAATAGCTAAGTGAACCTGCAAAGATCTGACTTTGGGATTTCAAGTGCTGTGATATATTATATGTTTGGTCTGGTGAAGAATATTTACTGGAATTTGTTTCCAGGGAATTGAAACCGTGCTCCTTTTAGTTTTTGATAGATACCCCATGTTGGAGTAGAGCGAAGGCCTATCATTTGACTTCAGTTTAAATGAAAAACTTGTCTTTTTTTTTTTCTTTTGTTCTAGACATTGGTTGTCTTTAGGTTAAACATGGTGTTGTTCATGCTTGTAGCACCTCTAATGAACTTAATGATGTTTAACTTCAAGTATGCTGAAATCTAGGAAATTTTTTATGCAGATTAAAACTCACAATGATGGTGTCTATTCTCTTTTCAATAAAAAGTTCTCTTCCTTTCTTTATATGAAGGAAAAAATGGTGATGACTTCGTAACTTATCGATGTTCTTCAATATTTCGCCCAAGGAACCACAACTTGAAGTTTATAGCAGGCCTGAGAAAGTTTATACCAGGCTTCTAGATTAAGCAGTTCAACAGCTAAACAGCTACTGGTTTATGTGCTGGCATTGTTTAATGCATTGTGTATGTATTCTCATCAATGTAGATTAGGATTCCCAAATTTAGGATTCTAACACTGAACTGAGCTGTATGTATATGTAAATAGCTAGGTATGTTTACCATCATTACGTAACTTGACTAGGGTTTGTAATGCTGGGTGGAGCTACTCCGACTCTGAGCCAGTAAAGTGTTTTGTTCTTTGGCATAAACAACTCACCAAAAGTAGCACCTACCTTCATCCTCATGAAAATGTTGCATTTTTTATCACTTATTTTTCTTCTGCCTTCGATGTTTGATTGATGTGTGTTTATATTGCTCTCTGCTAACCGCTTCAATGACTTCGCTTGTGACAACTTAAAAGATTTCTGTTGAGATGCTTGTGAAAACTTTCACTGTTATAAATAAAGAAATGAAGTTTTTTTTAAAAAATAATAATGATTAGAATGGGTATAATTGATGAGTTGAAATTATGTTATAGTAACCATGTCAAAATTTATTTATTTTTTATTTAAAATTAATATTTTTAAATCGTTTGGACATGTTGATTTTAAGTCGTGATCATGGATGACAATAATGTAAAAATAGATTTATTTGATAAATATTTCTACTCAAAACTAAAACGAATTATAGATTATATTCTTATAAACATAAAGAAAGAAACAGTATCAAACAAAATAATATTAACATTGGGGAAGAATAAGATAGCTTCTTATCACATGTTATTGGAATTGGCAGATCTATAGTTTAATTACTTAAAAGATAGCTTATAGCTTTTAGATAATTATTGAGTTTCTATAAAGATCAAGTACCAAATGAACAAATGTTGGATTCTGAAACTTTGGGGTCATTTAATGACTAGCAACTAAAAAATCAAATGAATGGATGCATGTTTAATTTTGTGAAGGATCGGTTTTTCTTTATTTCACAAGTATTTAGTATGTTATTTATCTTTTAAATGTCATTTTTATTTGTCATGAGATCTTGATGGGCCGAAGCCCAAGTCCAAAGTTAAAAAAAGTAATAAATAAAAAGAAAAATAAAATTGAGTTAAAGACCGAACCAACAATAGTAGATTAGTGACCAAATCAAGGTATGAAAGAGAAAAAAATGGATAAAAAGAAAGAAGAAATATTAGGTCATTGAAGCATTGCAATAGCTTTTATAAGACCGCACATAATACAATATAAAAATCTTAATATAATATAAAAAATTTAACGAGATGAATTTAATAATGTCAAAAAAAATTATTATTAAAGTTAGAATAGTGTTATACACACTACTACAAGGTGATAGATTTTTTCCACATATTAACATGTGTAATGTATGCGTCAATTTTCTTTCCCTTTCTTCTCTATTGTAGTCCTTAATTCTTTAATAAATTTTCAATTTAGTCCTTAAATTTGCTTGACCAAATAACTTATAAGAGAGAAAGGAAAAGGAAAAAAATTATCATACACATTCTCGAACAACCCAAATATTTAGTACACATCTGCTTTGTTAAAGCAGCACCATGCAACCACTCATTAATATCACGCGACACATGCCTAATTCTTCATTACAAAAAATATGGAAGTTATGGGTGCTTGGCCTTGTTAGTACGACATTGTCATGCAACCATTTGGTGTTATGAGGTGCACTCGTAGTTCTACATTGCTTGAATTATTAATGAGAATGCCTACAAGTCTCACCAACAATGCAATAAGACACAACAACCAATGACTTTGTTTATAGGTTACCTAGACAGTAAGGGTAATTATTCTCCATGATTACTCCCAAGTGATATGCCTGCAACTTTACGCTCCACGAGATAATTCCATGTAACTGAGGTGTATAAATACCTTAGATCACCAAGTAATCATGGACAACTAAACACAAAAAATGATAATCACAACATCCATTCTTCTACGCAACTTGTTCTCATCTTATTTGTTGTACATTATTTTCCTCTTGTGAATTACTAATTTAAATATCGAAGAGTCCCTTATCTTAATATAAGACTTTTTGTGTAGGTATTCAGTGGCTAACCTAATTTAACTTAATATAAATTCTTACAAAACTCATTGCATTAGTTGTGGAAATGCTCAATTCAATTTGATTTTTATTTTATTTGATTAGTGGTGTCATTTATGAGAACTTAAACAAAAACTAGTTCATTCTTGTTTTACACATCAAAAGTTCTTTCCATGGATAAAAACTTAGAACACCAAGCCATGTGAGAGTAATTATAATCCCCACCATATGTACAACAACTCCTTCACGTCTCTAATAAATCTTCTTTCAAATGAGTTTGCTTACTAAAGCTGTTCTAGCTACTCAATAACAATTTTGAATGCTATCACTACCTCAATGGATAACACAACAACTAGCTCAACTACATTCACTATTAAATGCACATAAACAACTCTAATTTCTTAAAGAAACATGATAGAATAACATGATAGAATGACATGCAAGAAAGTAGGCATGAGAACACTAATACTCTAAACCTCTAAAAAAGCTACTCTCACCATGAAAAACGTTCTCAAACTGAATATTTTGAATCTCACTAACATAGACCTTATCAAAAAAGACCATGATGTTAGATAAGATCCATACTGAACAAGCTTCTAAGAATGAATATCACCACCACCAAGTAGAACACATATATAAAGAGAACATATATAAAATGTATGAATTATCTTGGAACTTGTAGAAAAAAACATTGATGATATAGGTAATCCTTTTGATAACACTTCCTAGATTTGCTCAGGTATGGTACCATAACATAGATCTTAGCTTTATCCTTGACTTGGGCAATCTCTACGCCAAACTCATCTATTGCTTCAACACAAGCATACTAACTAAAAAAATATAAATAATCTATTTGTCATAATACAATAAGAAGATGAGAGTATTAGAATATATCTTCAAATGTGGAATGAGAAAATGCTTAGTGTAAAAGGTCTACTCCAACCTATTACCACTAAAGTCTTGGTTAGTAAGGCCTACAACTATTTTATATGAAATGTGTATATTCTTTCTGACCAAACTCTTCTTAAAGTGAAATAGGTAATGAAAAACTATATTTAAGTGGAAAAGGAAAGTGTGACAAGACAAGGACATTCTCGGTTCTAGCAATAAACCTTTAAACTCCGTAAACCCTAAAATAAATTAAAAGATAAATAAATAATAACTCAACTAATTAAAACAAGACTAAAGTCGAATTTTATAATTTGCTGACAAAATCAAAGCTCAACTTCAAACAAATATCTCTCCCTCGTCTTGATGAATTATAAGGTCTACCATATATCATTAGAAATATATGGATGTCTACTTTCCAATACAACTAAAATCGCATCAAAATTTATTTTGTATCTCCATCTATGGCCAAAATAATAGCTAAATGTCAAAATTGATAGATTTGAATCTTCTTATTCCAATCTTTTTGTAATGTATGGAAGCTCCCATACAAGCCTTTCTTGGACATGAATCAAATTAATCAAGGCTTGTTTTTTATTATTTGATATCCTCTCAAAGTCCGCTCTAGCCCATGTATCTTAAAGAAATCCATTAATTGTCTCCTTGAATCTCTTTGCTCTAAATCTTATAACTGAACACAATGAAACCTCTAATGAGTCTCTTGGTGTTGAAGTTATGATCGCATCAACTCTCAACCAACTTTTCCTTTCTTTTTTCTACTTTAATCTATTATTCTTCAATAACTTTCCAATTTGATCCTAAATTTTATTGATTAAATAACATGTAAAAAGGGAGGGAAAATAGAGAAAAAATTAATGTTTTATAAGTGATCTAACTACACAAATACCTAGTACACACTCGCTTTATCAATATGACATCATACAACCACCCATTAGTGCTACACAAAACACACCTAATTCTCTTTTACAAAAGTTATGGAAAGTATAGGAGTACTACTTATCAATGCAGCACCACCACAAAACTCTTGATGTTACACAATGCACACCTAGTTCTTTATTACATGAATTATCAGTATATACGCCTACAAGTCTCATAGATTGCATAACAAGACACAACAACTAATAACTTATTTTACAAATTGCCTATGTGACAAATGTAATTATTTTATATGATTACTCTGACATGGTATGCTTGCAACTTCATACTTTACGAGGTAATTTTATATGATCAGTGTGTATTATGTCAGGTCACTACAAACAACTGAACACAACATATGACATTCATAATATTCACTCTCTTATACACCTCATTTTTGTTCTTGTCCTCTTTGTTGTACATAATTTTTTTTTTATAATTTGATAATTTAAATTAAATATCAGAAGGTCACCTATCTTAATATGAGACTTGTTTCGTTAGAGTTTGAAGATCACTCCAATCTAACTTAATGAAAACTTCTTCAAAACTGATCACATTGGTTATGGAAAGACCCAATTTAATTTGAGGTTTTTCCTTAACTACATCAAATCTCAAGGTTCACGATCTTTAAAATAGGTTTTCCAATTTGAAATTAGAATCTAGTTTTAACAACCATGATTAATTCAACTAGCAATAATGTCAAGCCATAAAAATCCAGATGTCCACTTATTTTCCTTCATCACAAGTAGGTAAGATACGTGACTCGTGTTACATCGTTGGTCGGGTCAAGATTTTTGTCATATAAAAAGGATGTGCATGCGTTGCTAGTGTGTTTGAAAAACAGTAAGAAAAATCACAACTCGAGTCATAAACCCGAATGGGTCAAATATGCTAGTTTCATTTAATTATATGATAAAAAAAATTACAAAACTCGATTCCTAGACAACCAAATGCTAAAGGACATAATTGAATTTTTAAAAAAAAGGACAAGAAAAAGTAAATAGGTCTTGACATGTGTCATGAGGCTAGGATAACTCCAAAAAATGAATAAAACAAATTACGATGTCCAATTCTCAAACCAACAAAATATCAAATGATGAAACAAAAAAATATTCAATCTTAAAAAAATGACTTAAAAAAAGACTCTGGTCAACCCGGGCTATTCTATCAAACATACAATCTAAGTCATAAGACTATGATAACCCTATTGAAAAGAAAGCAATGAAAATCATGAAGTCTAATTTTAAAGAAACTCAATGTTAAAGGATGAAATTGAAAAGGAACATAAGTATAAAAAAATCTAAAAAAAGAATGATGTCAACTCGAATTAATCTTTAAAACTCGTGATCCAGGTCATGAGATCATGATCATTTCATAAAAAAAATCATGAAACTCAATTTTTAACCAATCCAGTGATGAAGGATGAAATTAAAAAAACTTAATTTTAAAAAAGAACCCAATGCAAAAAATAAAAATCAAAAGAATGAGGACCAAATTTGAAATAAGAATATAATGACAGGACACCTCTCAATTTTAGCTAGATTAATGTGAATCCTAAGGAGAAGAGAGAGAAAAAAAGAAGGAGAATGAAAAGTGTCGCTAAAACATCATCACCGCTCCCCACCAACATGTGATGCCTTGCTTGGGATCCCTCGCCACGTCGTTCTTAACGCCACCAAGGAAGCCGGTGTTTGACCGCTGAAGAAAAATGCACGTGCCACTAGCACATGATGACTTCCTCCACATTGGAACTTGTGATGCAAGCGCTAGCCAAGATGGCTTGTTGACTTTATCCCACCGTATTCATTTTAGTTTTAATTTTGATCCTGTAAGGATTAATTAATTTATATCAACATAATTTTATTTTATTTTTCCAAATCAAGTACTAATCGAGCGCCCAAAGTTTATCTTGATATTGTGAAATCTTAATATCTAGGAAACCAAAACAAATTGCAAAGTCAAGTCTCAAATAAAAACAATGCAAAATGATCCAATTAATAAAAAAAATGGAGTAACCCAAAAAATAGACATGACCTCTTCCCTTTCTCATGCAAATTAATCCTTAATGCTAGCAAAAAAAAAAAAAAAGGGGGAATGAATATTTTTTAAGCTTCAATTTCAGTACTCAAAGCTCTAATTCTTTTAAATCAATAAAATTAAATTGTATTTTGTCAAACAAAACATTAACTTAGCAATGAAACATTTTCTCAATGTTGTGAGATCCTAATACAAAATACAAGGGCATAAAAAATAAATTATCAAGATCAATCCTAAATCAACACAATGTTAAATGACCAAATAAAAAAAATTAATGGACCAAAATTGAAAAAAAAAAACTAAGAGGCCAAAAAAAAAGCAACCATTATGCGATTCTAAAATGATTCATCCCAGAAGCTATAATGAATTATAGTATTTTTTTTCTTATAATGTGCACTCAAATTTTTTTTTGTGATATCCTAAAAATGAAAAGAAGAGGAAAACCATATTCTTTTTTTATATAAAAAATATCTCCATTTTTTTTTCTTTCTATTGAATCTTTTTTGTCTTTTTTTTAAATAGAACTTTTATCTTTTAATATTTCATTGGTTTTTATAATTTATTTTAATTAATTTTTTTATAAAATTATTATAATCTCAAACAAATAACTCAGTATTTGACCGACGCTCCATTTTGTCAGCGCTTATTTGTAGAATCATATTATTAAATAAAAAATAGTTAAAAAAAAATTATTAAATCTAATAGAGTCCATGATTTGGGTTATAAATTTAATGAGTTAAGTTGCAAAACTAAAATAAATCTAATATACAATTGTTTTAATATTAAAATAAAAAAATCATCTTGAAATTTTTAAAAAATCAAAACATATTTTTCACTAATTGCTCAGATTGCTTTTGAACCCTTCAAATTAACTAAATCACATTAAAACAATTTCCACATAGATTAATTTTAATTCACGACTAGAAAAAAAAAATTTAAAGTTTAACTCGCTTAGTATAGTAAAAAAATGAAACCTAATCCCATCCTAGACATTTCTTTTCACGTTCAAGAAATTTTTAATCCAACCCAGAGCGGGACGCAAGCACGTAAACTAGTATAGTACTAAAATGATACCTAATCTCATCATCTTGGTTTCAAAGAAAGATATAGCAGCAGCAGCAATTCTCTCTTTAATTTACCTGTTTTTGATTGATATCGGACAATCGGTCAAGAAGTGTCCACGAATAGATAAAACTGTCAGAGGTGCTTAAAGCCATGGAGACAAGCTGCTCAGCTCTTGGTGGATAAATTCGTTTGTATTATAACCTTAAGATGGTTCTATAAAACATCAAGACACGCAAACTGATAAAAAGGTTTTTGAGAGGATGCCAAAAAGTAAAGGAAATTTGTACGCACAGTCAGAGGAAGCTAACTGATGCAATAACAAAGGAAAATAATCACAACGCATCCAGAGATTGGTGAAAATAGTCAGGTAGATATTCATTTTGCAGTCAAGAGAGGAAGACACAGTGATCAACTTCGGCTATTCGTTGCACAAAATTACCCCTAAATCATTGCTCATCACAAGCAGAATTCTTGAATGAAAGAACGAACCTGCTGTATAAACGAAAGTGACAAGTAGCACAATATATCTGTCCGCCACCCTGAAACAGGCATCAGATGATCCTATGTTAAATACATGGTCTTTTCACATGGGAGACAAAAGCATGTCTTATGGCTGCCTTTTCATTCTCTGTAATGTACAATGTACCAGAAACAGTGCAGCTGTTTTGAAAGAGATCTAAACACCTGTACATGCCATTGCAATGTGACTTTTGTCTCTCCCAGATGACTGCACAATTGCAACATGAACTTTACCTTTCGACAGATGAGCACTAACGAAGCCTTGTGTTTTTGAAGATCATGGTGAGCAGCCAACTAATTGGGTGCAGGAGGAGCATGCTCAATAGGTTGGTCTGGTATGCCAACCTCACCAGCAGCAACACCAGCATTCCTGCGTTGCCTTTCACGAAAATAGAGAACCGTAAGAAGACAGACAAATAGAGTAAGTATTGTTGCATTCCCTTCTTCCAGGATAACTTTCTCCACCCATGCTTCGATTTTTGGATAGAATTCAGGCAACGAATCAATCACTTGTACCTAAAACAGAGACAAAGAACCACTGGATCTGTTAGTCGAAGTATTATAAAACAATTCTGAAACTCAACCCTAAATACCAAACTAATTATGTTTGACTACAGGTATCATCTTTTCCCCATGCCCTCCTACAGAAAGCATTATCTGCAAGTTTCACATTCATTGGATATGAGCTGTGAAACATTCAATGTCTTCCCTAAATTTTTTGCCTGATTTTCATATTAGCCCTCCAAAAATTATATTTTAGCTTTAAAATCCTCACGGTGACCTAACTCCCCCCTCCCCAACCACAGAGAGAGAGAGAGAGAGAGAACACAGAATAAACTGCACTATAAAGGAAGTCACATGAATGCCATTATACGTCAAAAGGAACTTGCACCCTATAACAGATTAAGAAATTGAGGGTCCAAAAAAGTTCCAATTTTAGCATATTTAAAAATTAAAGGTCCACAAAATTCCAATTGTAGCACATTTATTTGTGGAAAAACAAGGAGGAATAATATTTTATATCATTTCCTATACTACTTGCAAGAAAGAAACTAAACAAGAGAGAAACAACCTTGCACCAAAGTTTAGATAGAACGGAAATTAAAAGATTTCAGTTTCTTATTCTCCTCATTATATTTTTAAACTCACTAAAGATTTATTCTGTTGTCCAGGACACAATAAAAAAAAATTATTTTCTCCCTCGTCCAATTGCTCAGCAAACCAAAGAGCAAAATGTTTTCCCATTATAAACTGACTGCATTGGTGGGGTGAACTTTGCATGGGATAAAAGACAATTTCTAGCAAGAAGGATCGCCAACAGCAGGCAAAAGTTTTCACCAGATGTTGTAGGAATTTGAGAAACTAAGAGGAAGAAAACAAAAGAACATCTATTCTTGTGATAATATGATTATTACATCAGCATTCTAATTTTCTGCTACAGAAAACCCCCAGAGACCCAAGGGACGGTAAGCTTCTGATCAGCAAAAAAAAAAAAAACATGCTATTTGAAGCACTAAGCTACATGATTTGAATAATTGAAATAAAATGCATATCGAGTCCTAAATATTCATTCAACTTTTCCGAGAAGTTTTAGCAAGTTAGGACTGAGACTTTCCAGTAGTTATAAACTAGAAACATCAAAACAAGCACTGGGTGACACAATTAACAGGGAAATAGTGGAATATGACCGGCTCATGTATACAAAGGAATTCTGATCAGTTGATTTTTTAATCCAATTTATAGAGTTGAATTCTGATAAATTGATATAAGCTGATGTCTAACATGCACCATCATCTAATTTTCACATCTATGCTTATTGAAGACAGCATGAAAAGCAGATAAATAAACTGACCATGAAACTGTCTGCGTAGTTCTTTCTTATCCACAAGCTTGTGAGGGCCAGTGTGACAGGTAACTTTGCTGCAGAATCGATCTCTAGAGCTTGGTCATAGTATCGCTTGGCAAGATGAAGGTCAAATGGAAGTCCTTTACCATGCTCATGCATGTAACCAAGATTGAACATAGCTTGTGCATTAGATTGAGATTTGGCATGCATGTAAGCCTCTGCTGCTCGTTCATAATCCCTCACAGTGCCCTAAAAAAAAGAGAAAAGAGTTTGGGAAATTTATAGGATGAAAAAACAATTCAGAAACTGAACAAAAAAGCACCAAAAGGCATCAAAATTGTGAAAGACATCACATACCCGACCATAGTAATATGCATCACCAATCAGCAAAGCAGCATGTTCATTACCCTGCTCTGAAGCTTCCCACCACAAAGAATGAGCCCGCTGGTGTCTTTCTGAATCTGTACAAAATCCAGATTCTCCCACGCACATGCTATGCTCTGCATATTTGTCAAGAATCCATGCAGCATTACTTTGTGCAATCTCATAGCCCAGCTCAGCCATCCTTGAATACAACAAGGATGCTTTTCCTACATTGCCTTTTAGGTATGATTCCAATGCCCATCTGGACAAGGAGTTCCATGGGCCTCGTTCTGCTACTAGTTTGTATAATCCAGTAGCCTGAACAAAGTAAAGCTCTCTAGTAAACGAATGGGATACAGATGTTGATACATTTTAAAACTGTTTGCAAACATAAACCAATCACTAGAAGTGCAGGGTCAAAAGGCGTGCACGCGCATAAAAACACATATATGTTTCTCAAAGATCCAAAAATATCTAATCTCACTTTAATTGTAGGCATGATTGTAATTATTAGCCTCTAATTAAAAGAAGCAAGAAACATAAAATAATTTAAAGAACAGAAAACAATGAGCTACTGTTACAATTGTATTTGGGATCTTGCCAAGTTACATTAGTTAGAAGATTTAGAGTTCAAACCAAACTCATTCACTTGATAGAAATCCAAATTACTAGGTTCCCGTAGATCCCAAACAAAATACCTTGGCAATAGAGATTACACATTTGATTAAAACTTATTAGACAGTCAATATCTTCAGAACATGGGTCCGATACAGATTTATGGATCATCTCTCAGGAATCTAATCAATAACCTGATCTATTAACAAATTACCACCCGGGACTCTCAATAGCTTGGAAAAGAGATATTCTTTTGAATTTATTTAGTATTATGTCACTAGATTTCCCTCATATAAGCGCTCTGATGAACCTGGAAATTATCAACAAAGACAATGTCCAGGAGATGCAAGGATTCTGAAAGCAGTGAGAAAATAAGTGAACAACCACTAAGGCAATCTGATTGATCCTTCACTAATCTGACAAAAGCGGGAAATAACTGAATAATAAGATATGGAGTTATGGGAGCAAGAGGAAAAGGAGAAAGCGCATAAAAAGTATGAGATGCATATTGTCATAAAGAGCCTGGGTAAGAGCATTGAAAGGTAAAGAAACCAAATTTACCATAGGAAGATTCTTTTTAAGCCCCACGCCCTTATGAAACATCTTTGCCAGCTGGTAAAATGCCTTTGGTTGACCTGCATTAGCAGCTACTATAAAATATTGGCATGCTAGCTTTACATCTCTCTTTACCCCAATCCCTTTAAGATGTATTACTCCAAGGTTATAGTGCCCACCAGCATCTTCATTGTCAGCAGCCCTCTCAAAGTATTCTTTTGCCTGTAAGGAAAAAAAAGGATTAGCTTTGACGCATATTCTAAAACTACGCAATAAAAGAACATGACAACATGCAGGCAAATACAAAGAAGATAAATTTTGAGAGATTTGAGATGTGCATACATTGCATTGATACAGAATGTTCAAAGGCCATCACTTAATCATGGTCAGATCCTGTATTTTTTCCTAAAGTCATGACTCCCAAAACTCAAACTTGCACCCTTGTGGTTGCAAAGTTGAGACTTTTACTATTGCATGTAACAATAGACATTATAGGTACAAAAGTTCTCATGTATGAAACAGCTAAAACCACAACAGGAACCTAACCTGAAACTCTTGATGTAATTGGATAACCAGTACAGAGCATCCAATCAACTAAATCTTAACACTAGTATTTAGATAGCAAAGGAAGCCAAGCTACACAAATAACACACTGAGGATTTAAAACAAATTTATGCAATATAATCAGGGATAAATTCACAGCTTGATTAGAAACTACAAACCAGGCCTCCCTAGCAATCTCAATCTGATGAGGCAATGATCATATCGAAACAAATTTATGCACTATAATCAGGGATAAATTCACAGCTTGATTAGAAACTACAAACTAGGCCTACCTAGCAATCTCAATCTGATGAGGCAATTATCATATCAAAGAGAAAACAGCACATGCCACGTAAGCAGACCAAAACAGGTAAGCAAGCAATCCAGTCTTTAATTCACAAAACAATAACAAGAAACGCCAAATTCAGCCAATATGATGACAAAGAAGACAAAATTAACTTACTTTAGTGTAGTTCTTCTTTTCCACTCCATAGCCCTTGACATACAAATACCCCATGCCATTATAAGCCGAATAAAGCTGCTGTTTTGCTGCAAGTGTAAGCCATTCAAGCGCTTTAGTATAATTCCTCTCAACTCCAGCTCCCCGCGCATATATTTCACCAAGAAGTTCCATTGATCTAGGTTCCCCTTTCTCCACAGCCTTTGAAAACCATGCCAATGCTTTAGCATGATCACGTCTCAATCCTCTTAATCCAAAGTAGTAAAAATACCCAATTTTATACATAGCACCTGCATTCCCTTTTTGAGCTTGATATTCCAAAATCTGGAACACGTCATCATCCTCCCCTCGTGATTTCCTCAAGGCCTCCTTATTCTCCTCAGCCCCATTATGTATCCTAACTGGTTCAATCACGGGAGAATACTTTGAAATCAAAAAACTATTTACTGCTACTTCTGCTAATTCCGCATATAATTTAACTGCCTTTTCATACGTCTGAAAACCAAAAAATAACATGAAAACATTATCAAAACAACAATTAAACAGTACATCAAATAAAAAAATATTAAAACAACTCACGTGCTGCCGGTAATAAGTGTAGGCAATAGCCAGTTTAGACTGCAAATTGCCTCCCTTGGCCGCGAAATTATGATACAAAAAAGCCTTAGCTTTATTCCTCTCTTTAATTTGCCCTAACCCATACAAAAACCCTAAAACCGATTGGGCATGCGAATTCCTCTTCACACTCGCCAATTCCTCAATTTCAGCCACTGATTCCTCCATAACTCCAACCTCGCCGTCACTCACCGCCGACAACATCTTCTCCACGGCGGAGTAATACTGCTCCATCTCCGTATCGAGTTTCGATTCGGAGGTGGAGGAATTGACGGCGTCGGGTTCAAAGATCGGGCGCCAGGAGCCAGGTTCGAGTTCGTGTTCGGGTTTGGAGTCGGAGTCGCCGAACTCGTCCCACTCAGGCAGTGACTCAGCGGGGTCCGCATCGGTGGTGGTGGCGGAGGAAGGGATGTCTTTAAGGTCGTCTTGTGAGAGGATGAGAACGAATGGGCCGGCGAGGAGAGATGGGAGGAGGAGAGAGAAAATTAGGAGAGAGAGAGTGAGATTGTATTTCTGCATTTCGATTTGGATGCCGAGAGAAACGAAGGGGTGTTTTTTTCTTTCAAGTTGAAGTATGTATAGGTTTCCTTGGCAGTTGCCACGTCATCTGGTGTTGAATAGCCAACGATTTCGTGCCATGTTAGCATTTCCTCCAAAGGGAAACAGAGTTTTTTTTATCTATTGAAATTTAACTTGATTTCTGAAGATATTATTTTTATTATTGTAATTATCATAATCATGGAGTATTTGATTGAGTTATGAAAAGATAAAACAAATTTTGTATCCACATAATTAACTAATTTACCTAATATTTTTTAATCATTTACTAATTTACATAATAAATAATATTTTATTATATCTATTTTATTTTTTTAAGATAATTACATTACATAGAAAATAAAATAAATAAAAAGGGAAATCAATGTCTCTTTTATTGGTGCTTGAAAATTTGTTCGGTGCTAAATATTTTTTTTAAAAAAACTATTCTCTTTTATGTTGAAATAGTTTTTAAGCCTCTTGGGGGAAAAATTGAAGTTGAAATGGTGTTTTCAAGTTAAAAAAAAAGTTGAAAATCATATTTTTAGGGTTTCAAAAATTAATGACACAAATGAAAGTAGTATAGAAAAAATAACAACGACAATAACACATAATACATAATTATACCAAATAAAAACTTCATGAAAAACTTAATTAAAAATTTTATTACTAATTTTTTTTTCCAAGGAATCTGCTTATCTAAGAAAAGGTTATAGCCCCTAAATAAACTTAAAAACTTATATAACTAATAAATAACCTAAAAATATAAGAAATGTATTAAATTTTTAAACAAACTAGGAAAAAAAAGTCCTATATAAATTTGAAAAAATAATAAAATAATTTAAACTAAATAGAAAAAATAATTTTAGGTCAACTAGGAAAATATTGCAAATTTCGAATAGTAACTTCTGAGAATTATCAAAAAACCTTTATAATATCTAATTGCTATGAAATTTTAACTTTGTATGAAACAAGTCCTCTAAAATCTCCTTTAAAATTTATAGTCCAATCCAATGATTGGATCAAAATTTATGCTCAATAACATAAAATTACACATTAAAAAAAATCTTATGCATCAATCTCTTCAGATTGGAAAGAACTCTTCCTCAAGTTCAAGTTGTTTTTATTTTGATCTTGTGGATATCTAAGTCAAAACTCTTCGATCTTTTTTTTTTCTCTTTAAGTAGATAATAATTTTAGACATCAACTCTAGTCCATTTATCTTAACATTTATACAAGAAATAACAATCAAAAAATTATTTCTCTTTCAATGACTTTTAGAGCAAATTGCAAATCTCAAACCTACTTCATGAATATGTGTTATATTCATATAAACCTCGAATATATCTATTTTTGTGATAACATTAAACTTGTAATCAAAAGGATCAGCATGATTTAAATCAATAAAAAAAAATTATTGAGCATTTTCCATGTTTTTTTTTTGCACTCAACTTTTAACTCACCAACAAGAACACCATCAATAATATCATCACTATTATTATTATTGTAATTATTTTTATATAATCATCAATATTCTCTTCTTCATCTCTGCTAATCAACGGGATATTTCTTCTAATTGCCTCACATGTTTGTTATCTCTAGTTGACGAGTTAATTTTGTAATTTATCTTTGTATGTCTTCTATCACCAGCTCCTAAATATTTCTCTCCCGGGGGGGGGGGAATCTCTTCATCCTCTATAAACTAAACACTTTATGCCCTATGACTTATTCAAACCATGGTTATTTAATAGCACATAACAAACAAATATCTCACGATCCTCCAATATTCTCTTCTTCATCTCTACTAATTAATGAGATATTTCTTCTAATTGCTTCACATGTTTATTATCTCTAGTTGACGAGTTAATTTTGTAATTTATCTTTGCATGTCTTCTATCACCAGCTCCTGAATATTTATCTCCCGAGGGGGAATATCTTCATCCTCTATAAACTAAACATTTTATGCTCTATGACTTATTCAAACCATGGTTATTTAATAGCACACAACAAACAAAATAACCTGGAAATGCATCACGCAACAAGCAATAACTCGGGATCGTTTGGTTCTAATATCAATTAATACAAACGTAGGCAATAAAGGAAAGACATTAAGCATAAGAATATATAACTATGCTGAATAGGGATCACACAAAAACCCTAATTCGAAACTTTATTACTAGATATTTTCTCTTCAAGTAGTCTATCTTTCTAGAAAGTTAACAATCGTTTAAATAAACTTTAAAACTTACAAAAACCAAGAATGAAACCATAAATAAATAAAAAGTAATAAATTCTTAAAAAATCTAGGAAAAAAGTCCTAAATAAATTTGAGAAAATAATAAAAGAGTTTTAAATCAAATACAAAAAAGATTCTTAAAGTAACTAGGAAAATATAGCAAATATCCAATAATAACTTATGTGAATTATCAAATGACCTTTATAATATATGATTGCAATGGAATCTTAATCTTACATCAAACAAGGCCTTTAGAATTGCTTAGAAAAATTACAGTTTGATCCAATGATTGGATCGAATATTATGCTCAATGACATAAAATTGTGTATTAAAGAAAAATCTTTGGCATCAACTAGGTTTGACTTTCCAGCTATTGGAGTTGGTTTAAAAGTGAACTAGAAGACAATGTGTTGTCTTCATAGGCAGGCGATGCATCGTCTATGTCATAAAACAATTCTGGGTTATTCCTAAAAACTTACATTTTTCTTGAAAAATAAAAATCAAAAAATAAAATAAAGGTTGGCAACGTAGAGATAACAAGATGGGAAATCAAGCTGCAATTTAGAAAAAAAAATTGAGATCTAATTGTACCCCATTATGCCGAAAATAGAGAAACAATGCACATTCAATGTCAAATTAAATGATTATTGGATGGATTTGCATAAAAATTAAGTTAAAGGACATAATTAAATTTTTAATAGGTCAATTTGATTTAATCATGGGTCAAATTGAATTTTAATTATATTTAAGAATTAATTTTGATCCAATTGAAGGATTTAGTTAAGTGCAAGGACTTTATTATTCTTGAAATGGGTCAAATTAATTTTATTAGGGGCTTAATTGGTGAAAAATTAAGTTTGGGAGCCAAATTTGAGCTTAATTAAGAAGATTGGGAGTTTAAGAGATCAAATTTAATTTTTACCACGTTAATTGATTGAAATCATGAGTAAAATTGCTAGAAAATTAAAGTTTAGGGTCACTTAATGATCAAATTGAAGAAATTTGCAGCTAAGAACCATTTTGTAAGAGGTGTCAGACTATAGGGGCTTAATTGACAAAAACCAGAGGTGAAATTAAAGAAATCTAAGACCGAGAATCATATTGAAAAAGACGCGTCAATCTGGGATTCAAATTCAAGTTCTACAGGGGCTAAATTGCACTAAATTAAAAGTATAGGTTCAATTAAGGGTGAAATGAAATCAAATTTAAAGGGGGAGGACTGAATTGAATTTTAGCCAAAAACAGAACTTTGGTATTGTTCATTATCTTTTTCATTATTTTGCTGAAAAAGCTGTCTGGGTGGCTATTTTGTAGGTGCATTTAATACCTCATATGTCAACCAAAATTGACAACACATGAACCAAAATGGTCACTTGACATCTCTTTATCCCCGAGTATGGTTTGTTCAGGCATATTATCATGAAAACGACCCTGGCCCCGACCTAAAATAGATAACTTAGGCAGCCTTGAACTGTGAGATTTAACAGTTTATGATGCCTGCTTTAAACCAACGGTTGAGATCCTTACCAACCGAATCAAGGGCTGAAATTTTTTTCCTATGAAGAAAAGATTGCCCTCTTCCAACCCCTATAAATAGAGTTGGATTTCATGGCCTGAGTGAGAATGAAGAAAATCGAGTCCAAAATTGGTGAAAAACTAGCCTTCCGCACAAGTTTTTCTTCCCAGCCGACACCTCCTTCTATTTTTTTTCTCTCTCCGTCGTCCCAACCACCAACCGAAGCCACCACTAGCTTGTCTGCCACCAAGTCCACAACACGTCATCACTGCGAATGCCAGCAGGCCTCCACCATGCCTGGAACAGCCGCCGCTCCTCCCTCTCTTCACTTTTGCAAAATTATTCTTCTTCCTCCACCAACGACTAACATTGGCCACCATCTTTGCCACAACTTCAACCACCATCATCACGTCAGCCCCTCCCTGTCACGACCATCCAGACTTTCAATTTGGCACTCTGGCGTCAGTTAGCGCCGCCCCTCCATTGCTGCATACAGAAAGAGAATTCATTCTACTTGCAGCATAATTAATTAGCATGGTTCCTGGGTTGGGCCAGCAAGTGCATATAAGCTGAAGTGGTGGTGTTGGAATATCGAGAAGCATATTATAAACATTTTAATTGTACAAGTGAATAGTAATAAAGTATTAAAAATAAATGATTTATTGTTGACAACAATAACAACAACAAAACAAAAGTTTTTTTTCCTTTAAAGTATTTCAACAAATAAATACTTTTATTTATTTTTTATTTTAAACATTGTTATTTTTATTATTAGTATGCATGCTAATTACTTTGATCTTATATATTATAAATTTGAATATATGCTTAATATATATTCTAGTATTCTTTTTATTATATTTAAAATTGAAAGCATATTTATTTTGAATTTTAATTTACATATTTATAGATTTTAAATTATATGTAGTTTACGCTTACCTTGAATAGCCATTTAAGTTTTGTAAATTTATTTTAAATCATATTTATTTTAAATTTTATTGGTCAGGTCATATCTTGTGGCTGAATAAGACATGGTATTTTAATTTGAATGAATAAATAAAATGTGTTAATGTTATTTCAGCAAAATGTGTGTCGTCTGTAAGGGTATTGCCTATCAGCACGTAAAATGCATTTACATGCTCTTCTCTCAGGATTGAGGAAGCACAAAAACATACACAGACGGGATATGAGATACCAATACTACGTCATGTCAATTTGTTTTTAGAAATTAGGATCCCATACTTATGGATGAGCTATTAAAATATTGTTTTATTATTTTTTTAAAAAAATAGAAAAATAATAAAAGGGTACAATAAACCAATTTTAAGAAATAGAAAATCACTATTTAGTTGGAATAAGTCATTTTGATTTTCTCTAATAACATACATCGCCTATTAATTGAAATAATTTAAAAAAAAAAGACTTTTTGTATTGAATATGGTATTGTTTTGAGGTGTATTTTTTAGAAAATGAAAAATTAAAAATCGACATGCCAAAATTAGAATGATTAAAGTCCATATACTCTATTGGGATAAAATAAAAGTTGATGTATCAATAGAATACTTGATTGATATAAAAATATTGGTGTGCTTTAATGGAAAAAAAAAGTCTGTATACTCTATTGATAAAAGTTGTAAAGTTGGTATACTATTTGTCTAATTATTCTTTATTTATTAAATTAGGATATTTTTGAGAAATATCCAATGTACCATATCTAAAATTTGTATCATATACAAGCTTGAAATAGATACAAGATTTTGAAGTATTATAGCTAAATATAGTTATTAAACTTAGCTTGGGGTTAACTTGATCAAGAGATCAGATCCCAAGACACACAGATTAACCTAGAACAATTTAAAAAAAATTAAAAAAAAATATATTTAAAGTTTTAATATTCTACATAAATATATATATATATATATATATATATATATATATATATATATAAGCTATAGAAAACTATTGCATATAAAAAAGTTAAAGAAATATTTCATGTATATATAGTGTGTATATATAAGTATTTCATAAAAAATTAAAAAATAATCATTCTGAATAAAAGTTATATATAACTATTTATAACTATTTCTCATGAAAAAGTTAAAAATCTTTTTATATTAATGAAGACTACAAATAAAAAAACAACAATAAAAAATAAATATATTTTATTATTTTTACTTTTATATTTTATTTTCTTTACCACTAAAAATTAAAAAAAAACAACAATAAAAATAAAAATTTATTATTTTTTACTTTTATATTTTATTTTCTTTACTAGGAAGTAAATATAAAATGAAAACAAAAACAAACACATCTTAAATATCCGATGTTAAATGTTGACAACTCCTCACCTCATGAAGGTATATATATGTATTATACCTTTTCTACTTCCCCAACTTAACACCACATAACCCAAAAAAAAAAAAAAAAAAAAAGAGCAGCAAAGAAAACGCTACCACCCAAATGGCGGCAGCAGCATCTTCTCTGACAACACCAAAACTCACCTCCCCATCTCTCCAATCCCTCTACAGAAAACTCCCCCTTTCCTTCCCTCTCTCCCCCTCCTCTTCCTTCCTCCCTCTCCCCAAAACCCCAACCACCACCACCACTTTCCTCTCCTCCCGCCGCCCTCTCTCTCATCACCACCGCCGCCATCACACTACTCGTGCGGAAGCCGAAAACGGCGCTGAACCTTCCCGCCACTATGACTTCGACCTCTTCACTATCGGTGCTGGCAGTGGAGGCGTCCGCGCTTCTCGCTTCGCAGCCAATTTCGGCGCTTCTGTTGCCGTGTGTGAGCTTCCGTTCTCCACTATCTCTTCGGAGACAACCGGAGGCGTAGGCGGCACGTAAGTAGGGACACGTGGTTGAGAACTTGATTTGCCAGCTTTAATTGAACAGAAGAAAATAAGAATTCAGTCGAATTATGTTATATTTTTTAATTTTTAATATATTTAATGTAGGTGTGTGCTTCGTGGATGTGTACCGAAGAAACTGCTTGTTTATGCGTCGAAATATGCTCATGAATTTGATGAGAGTCGGGGTTTTGGATGGAAGTATGACAGCGAACCACTTCATGATTGGAATACTTTGATGGCTCACAAAAATGCCGAGTTGCAGCGCCTGACCGGTATTTATAAGCACATTCTCAATAACGCTGGTGTCACTTTAATTGAAGGCCGCGGGAAGGTAAATTAATGCTTTGAATCCGTACAAGTTTGTGTAGTTGTGCTTTACATGCTGTTTGGAAATAAGATTTGAGTAGAAATGAAATCATTTTGACACCATTTATCCAATTCTAGTGTTTGGAAAGCTTTAAGCAACATAAACGAACTCTACAACCAATTAAAATTACAGATTTTTGTGGATTTGCTTCATAATTGACCCACTTAAATTAATTCCACTAACACCCCCTTCACATATGCTTGAATAGGTTTTTTAGGGACGAGGGCAAGTTGGGTAAATGATGTATTTTCACTAATTCAAGTCCAATGAATTTCACAATTTTAAAACTTACTCCAAACCAAAGAATTCAATTAGCAAATCAAATAAATTCAATCTACTCAAATAGTTGAAATCAATTTTAGTGTAGAATTGGTTCCAAACAGGCTATTAATGTTTTTTCAATTGTTGAGTTAATGTTTGTAGATTGTTGACCCACACACAGTTGATGTTGATGGAAAGCTCTATTCTGCACGGCACATACTTATTTCTGTTGGAGGACGCCCGTTCATTCCTGACATTCCTGGGAGTGAATACGCGATTGATTCTGATGCTGCACTTGATTTGCCATCTAAGCCGGAGAAAATCGCCATAGTTGGTGGAGGGTATATTGCGTTAGAATTTGCTGGAATTTTCAATGGCTTGAAGAGCGATGTTCATGTATTTATAAGGCAGAAAAAAGTATTAAGGGGATTTGATGAAGAGGTGATGAATTGTTAGTAATTCTAGTTGCTTACTGGATACATGCTTGCATTTGCCTCACAATTAATCAGTCTTTGTATGTTCCTGTAGATCAGAGATTTTGTTGCAGAACAGATGTCTCTAAGAGGAATTGAGTTCCATACAGAGGAGTCACCTCAGGCTATTATTAAGTCAGCTGATGGTTCATTGTCACTGAAGACCAACAAAGGAACAGTTGAAGGCTTCTCACATGTCATGTTTGCCACTGGACGTTGGCCTAATACAAAGGTTTGAAATTTCATTTCTGTGTTTGCTTCCCTCTAGCCAATTTTAGTTGTCTCAAGGCTACTAGTTAAAACTTGGCATTGATGCGACTCCAACTATACATCCACTCTGACAAGAAAAATTCAAACCTCAAACTTCAAACCACTCCATCTGTGAAGAATTCTTAGGGTGTCTTTGATCGTGAAAAATATAACTCTCCTTTGAGTAAAGGCACTTAATGATTCATCCTCAAACAACCTTATTTCTGTGCTTGACATCAAAGGGATGGATAGATGTAATGCCCACTTGTTATGATTGCAGAACTTGGGACTGGAGAGTTTGGGGGTAAAAATGACCAACAATGGAGCAATAGAGGTAGTACACTGAATGTTTCAGACCTTTTTTTGCTCGATTTCATTTCATTTTTCCTTCAATAATTTCTCATTTTCTCCAGGTTGATGAATACTCGTGCACCTCAGTTCCTTCCATTTGGGCAGTGGGAGATGTTACAGATAGGATAAATTTGACTCCTGTTGCTTTGATGGAAGGTGGGGCATTGGCAAAAACTCTCTTTCAGAATGAGCCAACAAAACCTGATTATAGGTACCACCAGTAGTGCAATTGCTGGTTTTCTACTTCTGGGTACAATCTAATTTCATAAATGATCAGTTCTATAAGCTTATACTCACTGGTGCTTGTGATAAGTTTTTGGCTGGATTAAATGTTAAACTTCCAAGTTATTAACATGGAAACAATTGCTTATGCTTGAAAAATGTATGCATTCACCAATTGATGGTTTTGCAATTCTGAATACAATGTTATTTGAGAAATGATCATCTTTATAAGTTTATTTTCGCTGGTACTTGTGGTAACATTTTGAGTGGACTAAAAGTTAAACCTTCCAAGCTATTAACATGGCAACAATTGCATATCCTTGAGAAATCTATGCATGCACATTCTGTGTATGTCACAGGTGGAAAAATTTGGCTGACTTCCTCCTTGCCCAGGCAGGTTTAGGATATAGTGAATAAAGGGTTACTTAGATACTTTATAGCTTTGAGGACAAGCTCATGACTTTTTTTTTTTTTTGAAATAGAGCTGTTCCATCTGCTGTGTTTTCTCAGCCTCCAATTGGACAAGTTGGTCTTACGGAAGAACAGGTGATGGTTGTTTTATTGGGTAGAAGTGTAAAAAGGAGTCTTGTGGTTTCAGCTATTTGCACCTCAATGACAGGTGCTATGGTTTTTGCACTCAAGTTTCAAGTGGTTAGTTTGTTAGCATTTATCAAGAGCCTTTATTCCGTTAGTTTTGTATGGGTGGCACAAAGAGGTTCAACGAAACAAAGGTTTAGATATTTAACAGGCTTGCCATCTCTTCACCCAACTAATGATATTAAACCTCTTGCTGCTGCTAGTGGTATTTTTGTGATTGAGAGTCATCTTGAGTGCGAAACTGTGGACTTCTGTAATTGAAGTGCAAATGGCTGAAATACATGGTACTTCCTTTCTTAATAATTTTTCCTACTTTACTTGTAATAGCTAAGATTGATTTCTTGAAAGAATTATTGCAGGCTACAAAAGAGTACGGTGATATTGATGTCTTCACAGCAAATTTCAGGCCTTTGAAGGCTACTCTCTCAGGGCTTCCAGATCGGGTCTTCATGAAACTAATAGTCTGTGCTAAGACAAACAAAGTTCTTGGGTTGAACATGTGTGGAGAAGATTCACCTGAAATCGTGCAGGTGTTTTTCTTGGCTCTAACTAGTGGTTCTGTTTTTAGTGAAGTTGATTTACAAGTTCCATAACTCCTATGGTTCTCGAATCTTTAAACTTGCAGGGATTTGCAGTTGCAATCAAAGCTGGCTTGACCAAGGCAGACTTTGATTCCACAGTGGGTATTCACCCAACAGCAGCTGAGGAATTTGTTACATTGAGGACTCCTACTAGAAAGATTCGAGAGCGTCCTCCAGCTGAGGTTTGTTGAAAGCAAAGACCTTTTATATCAGTAATATGCTTTCAATCTTGGTAACAATTTTTGAAACAGCCTAATAAATTAACAATGCTGTGTCCAGAACACATTTTACAGTTCTTGGTCAAATTTTTGTAGCTGCACACTTTCTGTAAAACCAGTTTCGGTTTAAACTGGTATAAACCAGTTATGTTTGTAACATCTCTGGCATAAACCGGTAATTGAGTTCTTTCATGAAGAGCTGAGCCTATGTTCACTAGTATCTAATTATTTTATGCCTCTTATGATCTACTCTTCAGTTTAACTTTGATTTATGTGATTTTTAATATCTTGTTTTTGTATTTAATTGTTGTTAATTGGCCGTGTACACCATCAGGGGAAGGCAGATCACGATGTTAAAGCAGCAGCAGGGGTTTAGCGTGGGTTTACTTTGTCATGATAGCCCTTTCAAGGTTTGAATGCTTTCTCATGACTTCTGTAGACAAAGTATAGTTTGCGGTTATTTTACTTCTTGTTTTCTTCTTGAAGAAAATATAGAATGGAACTATTTCGTTGCATTCTACTCAGTCATGGAACTCTCATTTACTGCATTTGGTTGTTTCAACAAGGACCATATGTCACTTGGATTATTTTGTTAGCAGGCAATTTTTGGAGTGTAATGTAGGATTACTCGGTAGTTAGTAGATGCAAGTGAAGACGAGACTGGCTTGTGGTGGTTTGGGAGTCATCTCTTAAATCTGGTCTTTGGTAAAATTTTAATAAAAATTAATCAGTAGCCAGTAGGATATTCTAGTGTATCATCACAAGGTAAAAGTTCCTCAAGCTTTTCCCACAACAATAATTAACATATTATTCCCTTCAGCATTACTGAATATCTCAACCAACTGGGCAGGCAGTCACTCCGGAAAATAGCAGGCAAAATATCTGCTTGTAGAGTAGCCAAGGAATGTTCGGATGTTGATATCTGATTACAGACATCATTTGAAGCGTAAATGGTGGAAGTTCATGTTGGGGTCATTGGTGAACATAAGCAAACGATTAAAAAGCTTTCCAAAGGAATAATAATCATAAGGCAGTGTGTTTGCTCTTACAAATGTGGAAATGAGTGGGGAATTGCAATAATATACATGTTAGGAATATCTGTTTCCCTGTTTTATGTTTTTTTTCCCCTTTCGTTTTGTTTGTATACTGAAACAGTATTTGTTTATTTGAGATAATTTAAGGATGTATAATATCATCTCGCCGCCGTCTCTCTTCACTCTCGTACCTTGTGGGGGAAAAGAAAGTAGAAAGTACTAACATGGGAGCAGATCAATGGGATTGAAGCACAAAGCTGAACTTGCTAATCAATTACCAACAAAGGCAAAACAAGGAGGGATATCGAGTAAGCACAGTGATTAACCTAATAAATGCTTGGCTGATTCTTCAACCAAATTGTGGCCTCAAACTTGAAACATAAGTTGCATCTTACTGATTAATTGGATGGAAAAAGTTATCGAATTAATCTATGGGCTGTTATAACGATCTCGTTGGCATGGAGGAGCTAAGTAATTATCATCGGGACAATGTTTGCCAAAGATAACGCAAGCTGTTTAGGTAGCGTTTGGAGAAATGGAGATGATAAGTGAAAAAACAAACATGTTTGGATGAAGTAGAGAATTAGAGAAGTAAAAATAAATCTCTTCAGAGATATAAAAATAAATGTATTTATTATTTTTGGAGTAAATTTCTACTTCATATGTTTTTTTGATAATATTTATTGTTTTTTTATTCTTAAAATATCTTTTTAAAACAATCTAATTTCAAAATTGTTTAACTAAGATACATAAATTAAAATATAAATACAAAAATAATTATTATCATAGTAATAGTATTCCATATAGAGTCCATGTTAGAAGGATCAAAATGACATTGCATTGACCAAAAAGTTTTTTTTTTAAAAGTTTGATTTTTTACCCAGGTTATATCCTGGGTTGTGGGATTTTTGACTAGGTTTGGTTGAGTCAATCCTCTTTTATTTTTTAAACCTGGATCGACTCAGGCCGAGTCGATCTGCTAGATTAATCTAGGTTTTATAATTAGAGTTATTAGACTATTGTTAATTTCAATACTCAATACAAACTAAAGTAATTTTTTTAAAAAAACTATGTAAGTTTCACAGTAATATATAGGGGTGTTTAAAAAAATCAAAAAATTGATTAAATCGAGAAAACTAGAAAAAAAATAACCGAAAAAATCGAACCGTGAAAAAAAACCGATTAAACCGATTAAAATTTTAAAAAAACCGACTGGTTCGGTTTGATTTTGGTTTTTTAAGCCTGGAACCGAAAAAACCGAACTGAACTCAAACTGAAAAAACCCGGATAAAAAATCGAGCCAAACCGAAAAAACCGAGCCAAACCAAAAAAACCAAGCCAAATCGGTTTGAACCGGTTTTTGCTCTAAAAAACCGAACCAAAACTGGTCGGTTTGAACCGGTTTCGGTTCGGTTTGGTTTTTTTTTGTAAAATTTAGTTTGGTTATTTTTTTTGATAAAAACCGAACCGAAACGAAAATAAACACCCCTAGGAATATATATTAAAGGTAAAATAGATTTTTTAATATTTTATTCTGTCTTGTCAATAATTAACCAAACATGATACATATTTTACTTTAACTTGTACATCACTATTAAATATAATTTTGTTTTCGTTTCCTATTCAATAGTCTCCTTTGTCTTAAATGCGGTTGTCTATTCTATATCGGGACAGTAACCAAACGTTACCTTAAGATCCATATAACTTCTACAACATGGAGAACTAACTAGCCATTTTTTGTTGTTGATGATTTAAGAAATTCTATAATAAATTAAAGTAAAAAATAAAATTTAAAAATTAAAAATTTCTCCCTTCTGTTACATGGGGCATACATCTTTCTTAAAATAAATAAATAAAAAATCTCAGCTTTTTAAACTAGTCTTAAATGACTAGCATTTTGCTTAGACAATTAGGATTTTAAGCGTGACACCCAATACTAACTCGATTTGTTCAATTCTGACAAAACATATCTTTATATGCAATTTTTCTTGGGTTCCTAGAAACTGTGCACGCAAACTTTTTATGTGCACACAAGTCTTTCTATGTAGAGTAATCATTATTTTGTGTGCCAATGACACTGTGTATTAATAATATTTTTGCCAATAACAAACATGTCATAACAACCATGACATGATACAATAATCAATGATCACCATGACTAGCCAATGAGAACACATCAATTTCTCCATCAATGATACACTCCTCCTATTTATGAAAAAATTCTAAGACCTGGGTGTATAAATACACCCACTTATAGGGTAAAAATTAAGGCACAGACCATAAAATTAGTCATAAAAGTCAATCATGTCATTATAAGCTATAAAACTTTTCTCTTCGTGCATGCATTTCTTTTGCATTTTTTTCCATACATACTACACTTCTGTTATACTTGCTGTGTTAAATATTAAAGGGTATTTGTTCCAAAATGGGACTTGTTTTGTGGGAAAATTTGTGCTCTTGCAGTCAAGCTCATTCACACCAACTTAGGATATAACCATGAAAAATCCAATTATTGTATAAAGCTTTTTTATGATTTCACAAAGCTAGTTCATTCCTTTTCACCCTTAATCAAAAGTATTTTTCTTGGCTGATGAAGCTTCAGGACATGAGAAGTTAGCTCTCTAACAACTCTTATAACAAGTGCAAGTGCAAGTGCTCAACAATGTTATTCTAGTCATACTTATTCTAGTCATACAAGAACAACTCTGCACTATTCTATTCTATCAACAAAAAATTCAACATGCAACTCTATTACGTGCACTAGATGCATAAAGGAAACTTCAGTTTCACAAAGGAATATGATAAAATAACGTGCAAAGTATGCACAATACTCTTACTCTTCAAAGAAGCCGCTTTTACTATGAAGAGACCTCTCTACATATCCTAACTATAGGCGGGGTTATCTCATTCAATCCTCACTTGAATCTTATTTGTATACTTCCTGATTAAAAAGATCCAAACGCGAGACGAGATTAGAGACTGCATGACCTCCTAAGAATAAACACTATTCCTATTAGGTAAATACCATTTTGTCAAAAAGAATTACACACTCAACTCTTCAAGGATTGTGTCACCATGAATGCCAATTTGGATAACTACGATAACCTTACAAATCTTAGAAAGCACATGCAAAATGTCAGAAGCGTAATTGAGTTTATGACACAAAAGAGTGCTGCTATATGCAAAATTTTTCCTGTAACTTTTCGAGGATCTCATAAGGTGTGATATCACAGCCTTGAACTTGGTTCCATCCTTGGTCTTCACGATCTCTATATGAAGCTCATCTCTTATTTTAGCACTAACATTCTAATTAAAAAGAGTTTGACTAAGCTCTTTACCATTACCAAATAAGAAGATGAAATCATCAAAACATTACTATGAGGACTTAACGAGAAAACACTTAACATGGAGAATATACTCAAAACTATTGCCACTGAGACCTTGATTAATGGAGTATACAACTACTTTTTATGGAAACACCTATACACTCTTATTAACATAAAATGAGTAATGAAGAACCATATTCAAGCAGAGGAAGCCAATATGACTAAGTAGGGTTAACCTTTTTTTTAAGAGAACATAATCCCCACAATGCATCATTCTCCCACTAGAGCATCCAAAAGGAACATCAATGAGAACATTAACCACATAACATTCCTCAAGCTTAGGACCACACCTTTCATCACTGCACATACTGAAATTTTTAGCACCATCAAGGAAAAAAACTGTGCAATGCCCACTTCCTATGAAAAATGGTTCAAACATAAAGAACCTAATAAGTTTTGTCTATTTTACCATGTTGATATGACACTAAAAGATGCCACACCTTAAAAAATAATATAAAAAGATTGATTGCTAAAGTATATCTCTAATAATTTATCAAGAAAGAAAGACAACCAGAACAATAAGAGAAACAAATCTTCATATTCCATAATGATCTACTTGAGATCAGATAATCTTTAGACGATTTCTAGAATGGTATCTCCATCATTTGAATCTTTTAATAAAGTAATGTTTCTCCATGATAAAATATCTGTCTCTATTAAATTCTCTAGTTTCCCATGACCACTTAAAAAAAGATCAATTATCCTTCTCTAGATTTTCAGACCACTTATCTCGAAATGGATCAATGATCCATCTCTTGTCTTCATGACTACTCATAAATCCTTGAGTATATACACCCATTATTTTACATAATTTTTTATTTATTTTTCTTAAAACTATCTCTCTTGACAAGCAATAAAATTACACTGTTCTTTCTCTTTAAAAATCATTGACAAAAATTTACATGAAGAAATCTTATATATGAAAAAAATTAATAAAAGCCATATGCAGACAGAATCATGGTAACATCTCATACAAAATATAAAAGGTAATATTTATATAGTAAGTTATTTCTCCTTCACTTTTGCCAATCAAAATCTTCTAAACATGTTTTTTTTGTAAAAGACTTTGAGGGAAAATGATAGGGATTAGTTTTTCTAAAAAAATAATTTTCTAGCCATTTGGGCCAAGTTAAAATAATTAGAATTCTAGCCCAGACAACTGAAATCTTTAGCTTGACACTCGATACTGACTTTCTTTATCTAATTTTGTCTGATACACCCTTCTATGCATTTCTTTAGTTCCTATAAATCAAACATAGAAAATTTTAATGCACATAATCTTTTCTATGCAGAGTAGACAACATTTTCATCAATAACAACACTGTCCATCACCAACATTTTCATCAATAACACATATGACACAACAACCATGGCATGACACAATAACTAATGATCGTCATGGCTAGCCACTAGTAACATACCAATTTCTCCACTAATGATACATTCTCCTTCTCCATGAAGAAATTTCAAGACGTGGGTTTATAAACACTCCCATTCACAGGGCAAAAATAAGGATCTTAGGCTAGAGCTCCACATAACCATTGAAAAGTTAGACTTTGTAACATGCTCTCTTATTCTAGGTTATAAAAGCCACCAAGGCCAACCATGCCATTATAGGCCTAGATCATAAAAGCTAACCATAAAAGCTAGATAGAAAAGGTAGCCAAAGCCACCCATGTTATTCTAGGCATAGGCAATAAAAACCAGCCATGCCATTCGAGGTCATAAAAGCTAGCCAAAGCCAACCATGCTATAAGCTATATACTTTTTGTAACACCCCATCCCACTAGTAAGATATTGTCCGCTTTGGCCCACGAGCCTCACATATTTGTTTTTGACAGTTACGCATGACCCCAAAACGTGTCGTATTAGTCAAGGTGAGTATGCTCATATAAGGCCTTCCCCCAAGTCCTCACCCGCTGATGTGAGATATTATAATCCATCTCCTTTAAGGAGCCCGACGACCCTAGCGGCACCATCGGACAACCAGTGAGCCGGGCTCTGATACCAAATGTAACACCCCACCCTTGTAATATCTCATATCGGCGGGTGAGGACTTAAAGGAAGGCCTTATATGAGCATGCTCACCTTAACTAGTAAGACATGTTTTGGGGTCATACGTGGCTGCTAAGAACAAATCCGTGAAGCCCGTGGGCCAAAGCGGACAATATTTACTAGTGGGGTAATGTGTTACATTTGGTATCAGAGCTCGGCTCACTGGCTGTCCGATTATGCCGATGAGGTCGTTAGGCTCCTTAAGAGGGGTCGATTGTAATATCCCACATCGGCGGGTGAGGACTTGGGGGAAGGCCTTATATGAGCATGCTCATCTTGACTATTAAGACGCGTTTTGGGGCCATGCGTGGCTGCCAAGAACAAATCCGTGAGGCCTGTGGGTCTAAGCGGATAATATCCTACTAGTGGGGTGAGGTGTTACACTCTTTCTCTTCATACATATATCTCTCTTACATTTCTTTTCATACACACTACACTTTTCTTACACTTGTTGACTTAAACATTTAAGGGTCTTCTATTCCAACATGAAACTTATTTTGCAGAAAAGCTTATGGACTAATGGTAAGCCCAAACACACCAACAAAAAATCTAATTTATATCTAAATTTTTTTTATGACTTCATCACATACAATTATAATAATTATTAGTAAAAAAACTAAAATCATATTACCATTACTTATATTTTTCTACGTAGTATTATTTTTTCGGCCATAATGGGTACTTAATTTCCTATTAACAACTTATTATTAATAACAAACAATCTGTATATTTTTATAGAAATTGTTTAGTTTTTGGATTAACTCTAAATATAATCATCTCAGGGATGATGGAGAGAAAAGAACACCTTAATGGAACTCCTCTCATATAAAGGAACTTGTTGACACCATGATTGACATTTTTTATGGTTGGAATGAGGCAACTCTCTCTCTCTCTCTCTCTTTGCTCAAACTACATATTGAAAAATAAGAAAAAAAAATGAAGTTTTAGACTATAATTAAATATTCAAAAACTAAAGGGATTGAAAATGTAGAAATTGGAAAATTTGAGGACTAAAATAAACTTTGCAAGCAAACGTCGTTTCAACTTTGTTCCACTATCTTTCAATCTTGCCATTTCTTAACAAATCAGAAGTAATCTACCATCAATTTGGCCATAAAGAGATCCAATCGAGGTGAAAAAAAGTTTAATTATCAAAGCGAAAAATTTTTTACTGCAACAACTCATAGTTATGAGAAGGGTCACAATGCCACCTTATAAAATAATTTAGCAGCGCCTATTAGTATTTTTGATAACTATAATATTACATTGATTTGATTATATATTAGATAGATGGCTTGTGCATTGCCACATGCCGGGTCAATTTTTTCAAACTTTAAAAAATGATGTTCAAGTGTTGCTAGTGTGTTTTAAAGCAAAAAAAAATAAAAAAATCTTAGGACTCGAGTTATAAAGCATATTGGGTCCAATAAGATGGTTTAATGTAATTATATGATAATAAAAGCAACGACAACAAATGTACTGAATCTAAAGAGAAAATAAGTGATAACGATGATATGTAAAAAAATAATGCCTGCAAAAAAATTGAATTCCAACATAACCCAATGATAAAGGAGAGAATAAAAAAAAATTGAAAAATGAAAAAAAGATCCCTTAAACAATTATAGTTAGCATGACAAACTTGTTACCTAAGTTGTGAGGCCGACCCATCCTTATAAAAAGCAAATAAAAAAAATAAAGAAACTTAATCTTTAATAAAATTGATATTGAAGAATGAAATCGAAAAACAAAATTGATATTAAAAAAAGATAAAAAAAACTATGTCAACTCAGATTAATATTTCATATCTATGACCCGAGTCATGAGATTGGTATCACCGTATAAAAAAAATTACAAGCCTAATTCTTAACAATCGAATGTTAAAGGATGAAATTCAAAAAAGAAAATTTTAAAACATATAAAAAAGATTGATGTCAATCTGGGTTAACATCTTGGATCATGAGATCGGGATCACTACAAAAAAAAATCACGAAGCACAATCCTCGACTAATTTAATTTGAAGGAAGAAATTGAATTTTTTTTTAAAAAAGGAATCAAAGAAATGTTTTTAAAAAATAAGGACTAAATCTAACATAAAAATAAAATGAAATAAAATGATAAGGGATGAAATTGAAAAACGAATTTAATCAACAAAAGGATATACAAAAAAGAAAAACAATAAAATTTGAAATAAAAATCTAATAGAACCAATGATAAGGGATGAAATTGAAAGTAAATAAATAAATAAATAAAAAAGATTCAAAACAAATAAAGAGTAATAAAAATAATATGGATTACAAATAAAATAAAAATAAAATGGGAAGATAACTTTTAATTTTGGTTGGGCCAACGCGATTATCGAGGAGAGGAGAGAGAAACGATGGGGGAAAAATCTAACTATCTCTAAACCACTGTGAAACATCTCATACTCACTACCCTATTGGATGCACCGCCACTGGACGCGTCTAATGGCACGATGCTTTGCCATGTGAGGTTGTCATGAGTCGTCCACATGTCACCTTAAGATTGCAGATGACTCCCATAGGCTGGTGCATGCCACACATGAGCTAATAATTGTTTTTTTAATAATATTTAACATTGTTAAAAATACTGAATTACCCCTAAGTCTAGTTGTTAATAACAAAAAAACCATGATGAGATGATAAAAAAGCCCATAGACTTAAGCCTAAGAAAATTTTAGTTTAAGATAATTTAGTAATTTCAATTTTAAAATTAAAATGAAATTATGAAAAGCCCCTAATTGCAAGTGAAATGAATTTTTTTAAGGGTTATTCAATAATTTTACTGTGGAATAGAAATGTGAGATGATTGATATGCTCTTGATCAAATTGGTAATGACAAATGAATCTCATAGAAAAGATTGTATTACTTTCGAAGCCAAGTTCAGAATTTTTTTTAAGAAGGGAAAAATGATCATTTCACTATGCGAATCTATAATGAAATGTGAGTATTTGCATTGTGAATAACTGAGCTCTTTTAGCTTTTGTTTTAATATGTTTGTCTATTAACAATTGTGCCATTACTAGCTAGAATTGTAGAACTCCGATGCGTTTTTCATTTCTTTTTTCTATAATATGTGCGCATGTGCACACACACACATACGAGTACTATTGTCTATTAAATATATGCGATGAAAAGTTTCTAGGAAGCTTTTGGTTCTCACACACAATCAGCTAACTTTCATTAACTTGAATCCTATACATACATTAAAAAAAACTAAAAGGGCTCAATCTTTCACTATAAACCAGTATATAAATTATTGTGAATTAGGATCATGAAATGATCATTTTGCCATTCTCAAACAAAATAACAAACTTGTTTTTAGAGGTAATAAGACCTTTTTAACATGATTTATTGATCATTATCAGATTGATTGCAACAAATCACTATTTTCATATTTTTTCAACATAGTAAAATTACTTAGTCACATTTAAAAGCAAAAAATATTAAAATGATATCCAAGGGCTTTTTTGTCTTTTTCTTTTTTATACCATAATAAAATGACTATATTACTCTTAAAATAAAAAAAACTATTAGGCTGGTGTCCATGAGTTTTTTTGTATTTTCAACCTGGTTTTTGGTTATAATTGGTTTGATAGAGGAGTAATTTGGTATTTTAATAAATATAAAATATTATTTTAAAAAATTAGCTAGCGTGTGCAACACACTCCCCAACATGAGGGAGATGCTTGTGCCTTTTGGTTGACATAAAGCGTCTTCTAGCAGCTGAATAATGGCTTTCGATGTGGCGTTTGAACTTTTCGGCATAATTTCTATTCTTAGATGACGTGTGTGACCAACAGACCTTTAGTTTGACACCGAAGACCTTTTCATTTTTTACCTCTTCTTTTCTTTCTCCTCCTTGATTTCTAGGCCTAACTCTCCAAATTTTCAAAGTAACACACATTTCAATTTGTTTTTCCTTTAGTTTGGGTTTGTTTTGGCCCAAAATTAATGTTTTAAAATTGTTTTACAAAATCATTTTTTTACAAGGATTGCTCATTTATCCTAGCTACACAAGGTAATGAGGGCTGAAGTATTTAATGGCAAATTGCTTTTGGGTTGAATTATTTCTTTGTGTTAATCTAAATTATCTTACGATTTTATTTGTTGTTTTATTTTATTATTTGGATATTTACATTCAGTTTAGGACTTGTGATTTAGTTTGAGTTTTTTTTTCCTAATCAATGTTTTAGAACTGTTTTAAGCATTAACCTTGTGTTAGCTGATTATTAGCTTATCCCATTGATTTGCAACCCAATAAGGGTCCATTAAGATTATTTAAGAGGACTATATATAGTTTTTTAGTACAAAATTCAAGATCTATGATGTTTTGAATAAACTTGTGTTTTATGTGATGCAATACTTTTCTCTTTACCAGGACAAATAATAAATTTAACTTATTAAGACATAACTAACCTTATGACATCTTTCTTGTTCTTCTCATTTGTGGTTCACTAATCATTGGGTGAAGGTTTATTCTAATAATGTTGGTATCTTGATTCAGGTAATCATGATATTACACTCTTCTATCAAATTTGATTTTGGCTTTTTACGATTGTATCAATCTTGCTTATGAGTTTCTAGATCTTTATATTCAAAGAGTATGCATTAATTGGTATCAAAGCAAGGCTTCAAAAATCAAATTATACCTTTCTAATTTTTTTTTATTCCACGTATAAATTTTTCTTTGATTTTAATTTTTTTACTCCTTTTCTTGTGGCATCTGCTATTACAAAAAAAAGAAGGTGTTCTTGTTTTTTTTTTGTCCTTACATATTAGTAATACCAAATTTTAAAAATAAGAAGAAGAAAAATGTTAAAAAACTAAAAATAGAGTTCTATCGCAAAAACACTAATACGAAGAAGATTGAACAAAACCACATTAGAATCGCTTCAAAATTGATATCGTGGGGCTTTTGGGCACAATAACATAAAATATTAAATTTGGAGTCATTTGGACTTTCTTTGCTTTGCATTTCAAATTTGAATGATTGTGTAAATATGTTTGATCAATTGCATCAACTTATTAAACATGTTTTGTTGTAATTAAAATTGACCTAAATAGCATACTAAAATTATATTTAAGATATTTGGGTGTTAACAAAGTCATTTTCATTAATTTTTATTTGACTTATTTAGCATCTTAAAAAATATCTATATTTCATTCAAATTTATTTTTCACTCGCAAAATCAAAATCACTTTTGAAGCATGATTATGCAACCAAGATCCCACACGTTAATAATTTGTTCTCTATTATTCAAAAAATTTTTATAAAAAAAAACATAATTTCCAATGTCTATGGAACCATAAACTACTTAATATTGAAAGAAGTAAACGGATCAATAAGCAGCTCATATAGAGGCTCAAATTGCTAGCAGCCTTAGGTTACTTTTAATGTAAAAGAATCAAATTACCAAAATAATATAGACGTAATTATTGCAACGACAACAACCCACCTCCCAATTCAAAGCCCATCGAATATTGAAAGAGATGAAACATGCCAACGAAGAGAAATATGAATAAATACCGCAAAAATTAATAAAAATTCTCAAACATAAATATAAAATACATAATATAAAATCATAAAATAATTCACATAAATTATATATATATATATATATATATATATATATATATATATATAATGATGCTAATAAAATTTGATTTAATTTAGTAATTATATATACACTAATTAAATGCTATTTAGATATACCAAAAAAAAAAAAATAATAGTACATCTTTACTATGTTCATAAATTATAAGAACTATAAATCAACTTTTGAGTGATTCTAAAATATCTTAAAATAATGAACTTCATTTCATCTACAAATAAAAAATCATCATGATATTTATAAGCATAAAAATTCATTGATAATTGAAAAGAAAAACACCATATATACAATTCAGAACTTATTGTTTTGATGATTTGACTACTTTGTCAATTAGTAACCTTTCATAATATAAATTATAATTTTAAATATAATACTTAAATAAAGATATTCTAAACATGTAGTTATAATTTATCATATTCTTAATTTTATCATTATAATTATGCTTATGAACATACAAACAATCAAGAACATAGCATGGAAAAACTTTCATGTTTATCAAATAAATTGAACAACCCAATCATATATTCACATATATACAGATAATGATAAATATTTTGGAATTGCATGAATGTTATGCCATACTCATCATGAAGTTCTCCTCAGCCAATAATGTTTATGGTTATATAATTCTTAAAAGGTTCCTTTTAATAAATAGCACATATATATGCATATCTATATTTCAAAAACTCTTCCTTTCTAATTCTTTTCTTTTCATTTTATTTTATTATAATGGAAAGTGGAAGAATAAAATAAAATTCCTCAATTACAATTTAGGGTTCATAAAAAATTGAAAAAAAAACAATTCTTTAATTGTAAACACGCATTATGTTTATGTTTATGGTCCTAGAATTTTACATTCAAATAATTATTTAAAGAAAAAAAATACTTTAATCCATAATAAGTCTGTAGAGTTTGAAACTTGAATGTAATTTAATAAAGAAAATTATATTTCTCTTTAATTCTTGATTGTTTTATGTAAGTTTTTGATAAAATAAAATGTTAAGTTATAGGGTACGTAAAGCAATGACTAGTTTTTTTAATAGACTCTATGTAAATCACACATTTATTAAATAAAAAAACTACCTCTCATATTAATTAATCAATAAGATTTTAGCGTTAATATTTATTAAATCATCTAAGAACACGTTATTTCATTCATGTTGGCCACGTATGGAATGCTCCGAATGCCAACAAATATAGACTAGAATATTACATCAATTATATCTATACCTGTCAACCCATTCTATACTAGCTAGAATTGCAGAACTGATCCGATGCGTTTTCCATTTCTTTTTTATGAAGTATATATATATATATATATATCATACGAGCACTGTTCGTTGTCTGTCTCATGTATATATGTGAAACAGCTTCTTGATGAAAGGTTTCTTGGATTTTGGTTCTTACACAGGATAAGCTCACTTTCATTGACTTGAATCCTATACATGTATACTGTTTTGGGTCACCAAACTTCTGCCATATTTCTGGGAAAAAAAGGTTTTTTTTTTTTGGAAGATTTTGGAACGGCAAGTTCCTCCATTTATGAAAGCCCATATTCATGGTTAGTGCCATACTTCGGAAAGGATGGTCTCTTGACTCAAAATCTCTTTTTATACAAGCTGTAAAACTCTTCTGGAGCCTATAAATACTCCTGCATTAGTCACCAGTACTCTTCATTCCAAACATGGCTCTCCGACCAAGCACTAAAGCAGCTATGGCATCGATACTTTTGTCTTCTGTTTTCCTTCTATTGTTCTCTCTGAATCCTTCAGGCAAATCTTCTTGCCACCCACAGGCTTCGGCCCTGAATCCCTTGCCTTTGAATCTCCCGGCGGAGCCTTCTATACTGGTGATGACGGCCGTGTTCTTAGATACCAACCACCTACTGGCTGACATCTTTTGCCTTTACCTCACCAAACCGGTAAAGTCCCATGTCATAAACCAGAATTCTTCTCTCCTTTTTTTCTTTAGTATTATAGACACTAATCCTTTCCTTATATTATATAGTTTAAAAAATCTCGGAATAACTTGCTGATGATCAAATATATTGCTGCCTATTTTCTCAGGACGATAGCACTTTGCGATGGCACCACTGATCCCGATAGAGGACCTGTCTGCGGAAGGCCTTTGGGTTTGGCGTATAGTCCTTTCACAAAATTGCTCTACATAGCCGATGCATATTATGGACTCTTTGTTGCTGACTCAAATGGGAGACTTGCTAAACAAATTGCCACCAGTGCTGAAGGACAACGTTTTGTCGCTTGCAATGCTTTGGATATAGACCCTATCACAGGAAACATCTATTTTACAGATGCTAGTGCTGTCTATGATCTAAGGTCATCAGTTAATTTACACTAGTAGTGTCCATTTTCTTTTTGTTTGGAACGAAACGAGTTATAAGAGATCAAACATGCATTACATGAATTTTTGCGTCTCATTTCGCAGGAATTCCTCGAAAGCTCTTCTCGCCAATGACTCAACAGGAAGGTTAATGAAATATGACGTGAGGACAAATCAAGTCACCGTGTTATTGAGAAATCTTTCGGTGGCAGTGGGGGCTGCAGTCAGTAAAGACGGCGGGTTTGTCCTCGTCTCGGAGTTTGTTGGCAATAGGATTCGACGATATTGGCTCACAGGACGGAATGCCGGGACTTCAGATATATTCCTAAGCAACCTTAACATTGTGAGGCCAAACAACATCAAGAGAACTAGTTTGGGCGATTTTCTGATAGCAGCTGCAACTGCTAGACAAGATTCACAAACACTGGTGCCCATAAGAGTCAGGGTCGACGAGCATGGTAGAATCTCGGAGACTGTGTCTCTTGAGGCACAGTATGGAAGTACTCTCATCAGTGAAGTTCAGCAGTCTGGTCTCTCGTTATATGTTAGCTCAAGGGGTGTGAATTTCGTTGGTGTTTATACTCCTTAACAAGGTCCTCAAATAATACCAAGCATGCATACTAAGTGATGCATCTAAATAAAATATTTGACGTAAAAGTCTTTCTGTGTACTTTCTTTTGCAGTCATAATAAAAGGGAATCGATAAATTTATCGGAGCTGAATGTTGATGCCTTTTCCGGGCTTACTATCTGCTGCCTTTTGATGTGATCATGGATGTATTGCTGAACCAAATAAGAACTGCATCTCTGGCAATAATTTACTGAACCCAAAATCACAAGAATTGCAGACTATGGACAGAGAACAATCCAATGCCTCACAGTTTGGCATAATTTATGGACAAATGTCATTTCAAGTGCAAAAATTATTATCCTGTGAAAATTATCATAATAACCAAACCAGTTACACGAGATTTTGTGCTGAATATTATCCTGTGAAAATTATTATCAGAAGTTTCTAGCTCCTACGCCAAAAAGGAAAAGAAAAGATAAAATCATATTACAATTTTTCGATACACTCTTGCTGAATATAAACTTAAGTTATGTTGAAAGAAAATTAGTGAAGGAGTTTAACATGGATAGCAATGCTAAAGAACAAGAAGAAATTTGAGAAAGAGATATGCTTTATTAAGTGTTTTTCTTTTCTATACACTTACTTTCTATCTTCTAGACTTATGTTTATGCTTCTCAATACAAGTTTATTTATAGATGTAAAATATTAGGCAAACAAGGAATTAAAAAAAACAAAGAAAAATCTATTATGAATAGGAAAAATAATTACGCTGGCTTAACTGGTCGACTAGTTCCTTTGTTTTTAAGAAAAACCATAAATCTAGTTTATTTTCAACACCCCCTTTAAACTTGATTTCATATAACTCTCATCATATCTCTCATCTTGACAAAATATTATGTTGGAGTATCTTTAGAAAATATCTGCGACCTGATCTTGGATCTTCACATATTTGATTTCAACTTTTTTGTTTGTAATGCAATCTCACAGGTAATGGAATCTTGTGTTAATGAGCTTACTTTTGTCATGAAATACTTGATTCTTTGTTAATACAATGACTAATGAGTTGTTCATATAAATTTTTATAGGCTTGTGATATTTACAATTCTTTCAATAATCTTCTTAACCATTTAGAATGACAAACACATGTTGTAGCGGTTACTTACTCAGTTTCATAAGTTTATAATGTGTTTGATTTTCATTCATTCATCATGAACTAGTAATATGATGGCTTCTTACTCCTCTTCTACTACTAGATTGACATTCTTTTCAGTCTTTTTGGCTAGATTCCAACAATTCCTAGCATAATGACCTATTCTTTAACAATTATAACACTTAATTTTTGTTGTCAAACCTAGGTCTCAGATTGTTACTGTTTGTGGAATTGGTTAGTTTCAATCGATCGATCAATTGACCTGTTAGGGCTGCCTTCACCTCCTATGCCAAATCTACCTCTTCTTCCTTTTTCTTTGCCTTGTCCTAGTCCTCTATCTCATTAGGTATATCCAAAGCCATCTTACTTCTTTTTTCTAGAGAATTTTGAGAAGAGTGTTTGTGCACCTATGTCTTATTGAATTTTGTTAACTCTTTTTTTTATAGGTTTGTAGTTTTCCAATGAGACCTTGAATTGTCAAAAAATTCATATTTTGTGATTCCTTTATAGCGACCACTACATAATGGATTTTTTTTTTGCAGCGAGTGTATGATCTTTTATACCACATATGTTACTTCTATCTTCTCCCCATATCGTTTCATCTGATTGTATATGACCAACACTCTAGCGAAGTAATCTAAAATACTTTCTGATTCAAGCATATATAATTTTTAAAAGTTACCTCGTAACTTTTATAGGTGTATCTTTCTTACATTATCAGCTCATTGGTTTGATTGTTGCAAAACTTCATGTGTTTACTTGAAGGTAGTTGCGTTAACCGCTATCTCAAAAGTGGTATCATTAAGACATTAATGGATGATTGTGAGTGCTTGTTAACCTTTTCTTCATGTCTTTTGCAAGGCCTCCCTTTGGGTTGAAGTCAACATTACTTTTTCCACAGGCTCTTTAAAGCCTTTTCAATCGTTTCCCACGCATCTTAGGAATCTAGTCAAACTTTCACACGAATACACCAAATTAAAAAAAGAAGTCATCACAATAACTTGAAAAAAAAATATTTTTTCAAAAGAGAAAAAATGTTGTAGTTTAATTCTTAGTCAATTAAATATAAAATGATGAAATTGGGTAATAAAAGAGAGCAAAAAACTGGTTTGGGTCAACCCACTTAACATGACCAACCTATAACTTAGATAATAAGGGGCAAACTAATCTGAGTTAATCTGCAACCCAAGTCATGAGATTATGATAATCTGATAAAAAAGAAAACGCAGAAAACCACAAACTCATTAAAAAAAAACCAATATCGAATAATGAAATCATAAAAGAAAATAAGTAAATAATAATAATAATATCAACTCGTGTTAACTATTCAAACCTATGACCTTGGTCATTAGATTATAAGCATCATATTTGAAAAATCCACAAAACCCAATCCTTAACCAATTAAATGTTAAAGGATGGAATTAAGAAAATAAAAATCCAATTATACAAAAAGATTCAAAACCAAAAATAACAATTCAAAAAATAAAAGTCAAAATTGAAATAAAAAATAAATTAGATGACAATTATAAGTTTTTGACTCAATGGTGAATTTGAAAATAAAAATCAATTTAACAAAAAGATAAAAAAAATCAAAAGAATAAAAAATAAATTGAAAAAAAACATATTATAAATTAAGATTGAAGAATGAATTTGAAGATAAATAAAAAATTCATAGAAGAACAAAAAAAAATAAAAATAAAATATCAATAATTAAGAGAATAATTTGAAGTTTTGAATGATAACATTAATTTTAAAGGTAAAAAAAAAATAATGAAAAATTTTTTCTGATTGCAATAAATCGTCCTGTTATTACCACCATGCGATTCCCAAAAGGAAAAAAAAATTTCAATAACACGAAATTTTTTTTTTTAATTGGTAAAAGGAGCTGCTGCCAAAAAAAAATAAACACATGGGTGGAGAAATTTTACCATCAATTAATTTAATTATACCACCAACATCAAGGCAACTATTTATTAAAAAGAATAAAAAATAATTATACTCCCGATAATAAATAATAAAATATATCTATAGGCATAGTGTTTTTACCTTTTTGTTATTTTATTACCTGCAGTCATTTGTCAGCAGACCTCCTATATGAGCAACCTATATTATTTGCAGAAAACAGTTTAGTCTTTAGTTCCCAAACTCGAAAGCAGCTCGACTCAATCCAGTCTCCTACCCGTTACTCGGGAACTCAGTAACTCAGTCTCTCTTTGAGTTGGAGCTATGTCAACAAAAATAGCCCTTAAATTTTCTCGATCCAGCCGTATCTATCGCGCCTCTGTAAATCTCTCTCTCTCTCTCTCTCTCTCTCTCTATAAAACACAATTTTATTCAGTATAATTTAAATTTTATTTAGTGATTGATGGTTATCATTGCTTTAATCAATCAATTAATCAATCAATTTCAGGAACCTGTTGAAGGCAAAATCGTGATTAAATCTCCATCCTCAATTTCTCACTATGGAATTCGCCTCTCCGTCAACGGATCTGTTAACTTGCAGGTTCCAGTATAATTTCATCAATTTCTCTCTCTCCCTTTATCTATCTGTTTGATTTGCGAGAAAACTTTTATAAATCTGATTTGGTGTGGTGTTGTGTTTTGAAAGCAGGTTCGAGGAGGATCAGCTGGAGTTATTGAAACCTTTTATGGTGTTGTCAAGCCAATCACCATCGTGTATGTTACTAGTATTTTTGCTCTATCTTCTTTTAAATTACTGTATAAAGTGTGCTTAATGTTAAATAATAGTTGATGCATTAAAAAAGAGGGAGAAAAATGGCTGCATTTCTGTTTTTCTCACAAATATGTTTTGCTTTGTGTTAATGTTCGCTGAAATTGAACTCGGTATTGAACGATTGATCAAATCAGTGGACTTGGTGTGCGATTTTGCATGTATTGTATTTAAGCAATGGATTTTCAAGCAGAGTATTACCCTGATTGCTGCGAATGTTACTTAACATGGAAACAGGAATAAGAGCATTGAGGTTAAACCGCCGGGAAAGATTGGTTCAGGCACAACTGAGGTATTTATAACAAACAACTCGCTCAAATTTAGTTTGATTTTAGCTTTTTGATAGCTGATGAAATATTTAATAGAAGAAATTATAATGTGGGCTAGTCTTGTCCCTCGGAATTCGTTTTTTCATGAAATATCATCTCCTTTATGCTGGTGTTATCAATCATTTTATATACCCTTTTTCACCTGTGATAGTTTTTTTTTTATTATTATTATTCCGTTAATTTTAGTGTTTGCTTGGTCTGGCAGGTACCATTTACCATGGTTTTGAAACAAAATGGCGAAAAAAGTTTGGAAAGATTTTATGAGACCTTTCATGGAACGGATGTTAGCATTCAGGTGAATATATTTTTTGTCCTATAAAAGAAGAAATATGTAACTGAAATTATTCTTGTTATTTCTTTTTAATTTTGCATGGTTCTAAGGCTTTCCCATAATTACTTTCACACTTTTGTAAGACTTGATGATTGATGATTTCTGTGATAGTATTTGTTTACTGTAGATATAGCAAGAGGATACCTTTATAAATCACTATCTGCAACCATGGAAGTTATAGTTGAAAGTGATAAAGGTGTGGTGTGATTTTCTTATGATATATATATTATTGATAGGGAATTAAATAAGCCGCTGTCTTGCTGATGCTGTTGCATTTTCAGCTGATCTGCTTGAGCGACCAGTTTCTCCTGAAATGGCTATCTTTTACATTACTCAGGACACTCAGAGACATCCTTTACTTCCTGAAATAAAGTCAGGTGCGCTTCTTAGTCATCTTAGCTAAGACTCTTTCTCCAACCTTAATTTGAATTTTGGAGAAATAGTTTCCTCTTTTGGCATTTACATGCTTGTATTTGTGATGCAGGCACTTTAGTATCTTATTATGCAGCTTCTTATGTTCAAGTGAAACTCAACTGATTATAGATGTCATTCAATAGGTGGTTTTCGGGTGACAGGAAGAATGTCTACTCTGTGTTCTTTGTTGGATCCCATCAGTGGAGAGTTAACGGTTGAAACATCAGCAGTTCCCATTTCCTCCATTGACATACACTTGCTCCGTGTAGAGTCAATTCTAATGGGAGAGAAAATTGTGACTGAAACTTCTTTGATTCAGACTACACAGGCATGATATGTTCCCTATCTTGCCAAAGTACTTTGACTTTTACAATGTTTCAATCTTAAACTTCTGTTTTTTCTCTGGTGTTTGTTAGATAGCGGATGGAGATGTCTGTCGTAATCTGACTTTGCCTATCTATGTTATCCTTCCCCGCCTTTTGACTTGTCCAAGTGTCTTTGCTGGGTGAGTTGCAAACTTCTCCTGACTCTTGTTTTTATCTTGTATTTTTGGATCTGCATGAAGATGGAAGGCACTACTACTTATCTTTAAAAGGGGATTATAGTGATGTTAAAAAAAATTACATAATGGCTCCATGAGTTAGAGGCATAAGCACTTCATTGACATTTTCATTTACGAAAGGACATGAATTCCATCTTGGCTGGTAAAATCTGCCTATTGGTTCTGACTTCACGTGCTCTATTTGTAGTTTTAAATTTTCCCCAAGCATCCTCTTTCATTTTATTTTAAAGGGTTTCATTCTGCCAATGGAAAGGAAATTTTAGTAATTCATATAGGGGTAGAATTGTTTGATACAAGGTGGGAAAGCTATGCAAACCCACTGAGATTTTTTTTTTTTTTCAAATTGAAACAAAAAGTCTCTTTAAACTCGAATCCAGCGTCTGCTAAAAATATTACAATTGTATCTTTTTTTGCAAGCTATTCTTGTGAACTCGTTCCCCTCCCTAGCAGTATCACTGCTTTATGCTTAGGTTTGCTCACACATCTGATTGTTCTTAAATGCTAGCGTTTTATGCCTTGTGGTTATTTTCATTGTCTTTTTATTTTTTAATCCTCTTTGCAGTCCATTTTCAATTGAGTTCAAAGTGTCCATTGTCATCAGCTTTCAGTCAGAACTGTCCAAATTGCATAAAAAATCTGATCCAAGAACTCCAAGACTGTGGGTAAGCATTTCTCTGAATTTCATTGTAGAGGAAACCTATTTGTTTGCATCTAAACTATCTTTCAAATTTCAGCTGGCAATGGAAACTTTACCGCTTGAACTTGTTCGAACAAGATGAGGTGATCTGAAAGACAATATTTGAATAACTTAGTGTATAAAATGTCAGAATACAATAGTATTTTTTAGTATATATTTAATCTACTATCATAGCTGTTGCTTACCCGTATGTGATTGGTGCCCTCAACACAGGCATGCATGGGCCAAAGATCTGTAAGATATTATGATGCATTTTCAATCCTCCGAATTGAAATCGTCTTCATGTTAGCAGATTAATAATTTTAATGATCCAGAAGGTTTAACATGCCTATGTTAAACACTCTAAGTTGTTTTATACATCGGGAAAACGTGCAGCCATCCCACAATGAGGACTCTGTTTGGCATGGATTCCCTGAATATATATATCTGCATTTAAGTTAATTGGTTCAAATCGCTAAAGTCACAAGAAAATCAAAGTTTTAGAGTCAATTAGAGGTTAAATTAAAGAAATGGGTAGCCAAGAATTTTTTTGAAAGAGATGTCGAACTCTGGGGATGAATTTGATTAAAATCAAGGGTGAAATTGAAGAGATTTGAAAGTTTAATGGTTAATTAAGAGTCAGGTTGTATAAATCCAAAACCAAGACAAAAGGTGCTGAAATTTGAGGTTTATGTTGAAGTTTAGCAAAAGCAAAATTGCATGAAAGTAAAAGTTTCAAATTTGAGGTTTATGTTGAAGTTTAGCAAAAGCAAAATTGCATGAAAGTAAAAGTTCCAGGCCATTCAAGAGTGTAATTAAAAGAAATAAAAAGTTGAAGGATTAAATTAAACTTTGATCAAATTTCTAAATGAAAACTCTAAAGCAAAAAATGACGTCGTTTTGAAAACAATATAAAAAAATAGACCAGACGAGTAATGTTGTCGGTCTTGACAATGAATCTTGGTCCCAATATATATACTCTTTATATGCCAAGACAGTGTGCACTATTGTCATTTAGTTTCATTCAACTTTTGACTCTCAAAAGCAATCAGATGACCCTCTTGGATCAGCACTACCCTAATGGCCCTATCCGAAGCATCAATATGCATTTCAAATGGCTTCTTAAAAACTCTAGTAGCCCCAAGACTAGAGTTGATGCTACCACTATCTTTAGTTTTTCAAAGGCCTATTGTCAATCAACTCAACATTCCCATCTCTAATTCTTCTTTAGAAGATCTGAAAGATGAGTTGTTTTCTTACTATAACCCTCGATGAATCGTCAATAATAGTTTGCAAGCCCAAAAAAAGATCTCAATTCCATGACTATCTTCGGTGCTGACCATTCAATAATGGCTCGAATCTTTCGTAAATCCATCTTCACATGTCCCTTCCTAATTAAATAGCATACAAACATAATCTCAGCTTTTACAAACTCATATTTTCCCCTATTTACATACAATTTATATTCCCTCAATCTACTTAGAATTTTAGAAAGATGAATTATATGATCTTTAATTCCTCTACTATAGACTACAATGTCATCTAAGTAGACTACAACAAAGTTGTCCAAAAAATCATAGAAAACATCATTAATAAGATTACAAAATATTGCTGGAGCATTTGTTAAGCCGAATGACATAACTAAAAACTCATATGAGTCATACCTCATCACACAAGTAATCTTATGCTTGTCACTCTCAGCAATCCGCACTTGCCAATATCCCGATCGCAAGTCCAACTTTGTAAAAATAGAGGCTCTATATAATATGTCCATCAAATCCTGAATTAAAGGAACTGAATATTTATTTTTATGGTTATCATGTTAAGTACTCGGTAGTTCACACACATACGAAGGCTCCTATCTGCCTTCTTTTGAAAGAGGACTAGAGCACCATACGGAGCGTTGGAAGGACGACTAAACTCATCTCTCAGATAGTGTGCCTTCGAGCCCTATCTCTTACCCCTTTGAGCTCTCGTCTCCTAGATGGTACGCCTTTAAGCCCTATCCTGTCATCTTTCAAAACTTTTGTGACCAAAACATTTTGCCAGGTAAGTTGTATTTTTCACTTGGACAGGTCGCCTATTACAATGAGACCATTTTGAAAATTTTTTGTATTTTTCACTAGGGTAGGTTGCCCATTACAATAAGACCATTTGAAAAAACCTTCACATTTTTATCTAGGCAAGTTACCCATGAAAATTTGGTCATTTCAAAAACCTTTGAATTTTACCAACTGACAGGTTGCCTGGTACAACTATACCTTTTCAAAAAATCATAGTTTTCACAAAGATCATTTTTTTCTTTACAAATCTTATCTCTTTTCTTTCGAGTATGCTTTTCAACCCTTGTATTCCAGACAGTATGATTTTCAAACCTATCTCTTGTTTTCCGAGTGCGCTTTTTAGCCACGTCTCTTAGATAATGCATTTTTAACCCTATCTTTTTTTTGCACAAATTTCAAATAATAAATATTAATATGAATTAAATCTAGAGGTTCACTACTTCTTCCTATATAATAGATCGAAAAACTCAACTAAATAAACAAGGAAAAAAGCTTTAAAGATTTTTTTTTGGTACAATAGTCATAAGATTAAGCTTGACAGCCCATCACTTAAATATCTCTTATCCACAAATATCCCACTTCTAATTAGGATAAATTTACGAGGTTTAAAAACCATCATAAACTTGTTCTTTTCAATATTAGAAGTATAAACCACATTGTTTATAACCATCTCTTTCATAAAGTAATATAATAATCTTTAGCACCACCTTTACATGGCCGATAATTTTGCATAATGTTACCAACACTAATTTAAACCTTTTATTATCTCAATAACATGATAAACATTACAAATATATATTACATTAAAAAATAATATAATTAAATTAAATCACAAAATGCATCACATGTCAATGAAGAAGAATTTAATTTAATAAAGGTGTGTAATAATTAAATAAACATCCTGCCATCTCATTTTTTATATTTATATATTATTATAGTATAAAAGCTCCAGTTTTGGGTTTAGCAAGAACATTTTATCTTCCACTTTTGATCTATTTTTAAAATGCGTACAATAATGGCTAACTCCTAGAGATGCCTTTTCCTAATTTTGGCAAATAAATTAACAGCAAACAATTAATGCCACAAATCATGGAAATTAACGATAATTAAATAGTAAATCAATTTCTAGTAAACAAACAAATACATTTTAGTTTCTAAGCATTTGGTGTGTTGTTTCAAGGTTATATATATATATTAAGTCAACATACATAATTCCATTTCAACTAAAAAAATAAATTAACTTGAAATTATGCAATTCAAATTTTAAACATAATTTCAAAATTTATTATATTTAGTAATAACTAGATTGTTGGTCTGTGCTACACCGCGGGTCAGATCAATTTTTTTAACATAAAAAATAATCCAGGTATAGCTAACATTTTTCTAGTAGAAAAAAAATAAATTATATGAGAGTTGACCTGATGTGACCTGATTAACTTGATGAGTCTAAAGATAACCTAAACGATTAGTAAAAATATAGTTTGATTTAAAATAAATTCAAGATGATATCCTTTTATTAAATATTGAGATGATAATTTATTGGATCAACCAAGGTCAACCGGTTAACCTTCTAAATTCATGACCCGGGTCATGAGACCATGATAACCCTAAAATAAATAAATTAAAACAAATTATAGAGTTTAATTCCCAGTAAACCTATTGTTGAATGATAAAACTGAAAAACAAAATCAATCTAAAGGAATGACATAATAAAACGATATAAGTCTACTCAGGTTAACTTGTAAAACTAGTGATCCAAGTCATGAGACTAGGATAAATTCATAGAAAACAAAATGAAGTAAATGAAAAAGACTAATTCATAATTAACCAAATTTTGAAGATGTTGAATGATGAAACTGGAAAAACATATCAATTAAAAAAATAGATACAAAACCCAAGTCAACTAGATTAACCAACCAAACCCATAATATGGGTCATGAGACTGAGATAACCAAAATGGAAAAAAAACCATAATAAATTATGAAGTTCAATTTTTAATAAACCAAGTATTGAAAAATGAAATTAGAGCGAACACCTTAAATTTAAAAAGAAAAATAGTATTTCTGGAATAAATAAATGGAATGAAACTAAACATCACGTTTGAAATTTAGCCAAAAAATTCAGAATAGACCAATATTCAGATATAAATGAAATTTTTCCAGGTTGCTTTAATTTTCTTAGATTGCATGAGATATATTAGTTATTTCAGGTAGAACAAAACATAATTGACAACTTTGGCAAAAACTGATTCAGTTATGGTAGCAAATGTAACCCTTGTTAGACCAAAATCACTCATATGAATAAAATGGTCTTTATCAAGAAGGAAATTGCTTAGTTTTGTTATTCCTCTTTTAGTTATTTCAAATTGTTTAGTTCAATTAACAACATGAAAATGCTTCTTAACTAGAAAAATTAAAATATCTATGCAAAAATATACTAATTCTAATTAGATTTATCATGCATGTAAAAACATGATCAATCAATCATGCCTAACTTAATCAATCATGGTCAATCGATCATGGACAATCATTGTCATTCTTAATCAATTATAGTAAATCAATCATGATCAATTTGTCTTTTTTTTAAAAATATTATTAACATCTTCTATGTCAGATAAATACTAAATTAAACAAATAGAATAGATATATTTACTTGATGAAGAATTACATATGATTAAGGGAGTCGATTTATGTTGTTTTCAAGGAATCAAAAGGTTGCCTCCATTGCTTACACCTTCAAAATGGAATTTTAAAGCTAACCATGGGTCGATGATCACTCTTCTTATGATCTCACACGTTCTCTACCTCTGCTAACTGACATGTCAATTATGCAATCTATCTTTGTATGTCTTTTATCACTCGTTACTAAACATCTATTTCCCAAGAGGGAACATCTTTATCCTCTACTACATGAGCAACATGTTTTGCGTCCTTTTTAAGCCATGGTTAATCCAATGCATAAAATTAACCATTAGGTGTTATGGGGATATCTCGACGAGCTAATTAGGATTGGTAATGTAAGATAAGAAAAAATAGTTTTGGTAATTAAAAGTCTTAACTAGTCTTTAGTAGTTCTAGGTAAATGGATGTTTATGTTAAAAGAAAGATGAAAATCACCATAAAACATCTTACTTAAGGTAAGCTGCTTCATGTTTATTTTTTATGATAAAAAGGTAGCTATTGTGAATTTATGCTAAGAATTTGTCTAAATTGATATATGTGCTTTTGTTACTAAAAGAAAAGGACTACTAAGACTTAAGACAATGATTTGGGATCTCAATTTAACAAAAAGGCCTAATCCTTACTTTTAGAATACGAATATTAAACCAAATTTACAAGAAAGTGTTTATGTACTTTATTACAAAAATAACAAAGTTTCAACTTCACGAAAACAAAGACCTTTTATCAATTTTAACGATCAACAAACATCACACAAGGAAAAACAAAAACCTATATAGTTATACCATTTCATGAAATTTAAATAAATTTAAAGCACAAATCTTGTAATAAACAAACAAACACATGCACACATAGAAATCAACCATATATTACAAATTACTCGACAAAAGCAAATCAATGCTGGCGAACAACATCTACACAAAGAAAATCAACAACGGACAAGCAAATACATCCACACATACAAAATCAACAATATATTATAAATTATTCAAAACAAGTAAATCAACATGTTAGGAAAACATATGTCTGTATCATTTTCCTTTTATTGGATGGAAAATGAAGAGTTGCAACATGAGACGTTTGGTTGTTAAGGAGAGAAGGCTCATGTGTTAGATGGAATCTATGATGGTGTTAGTATTAATTGGGCAATGGTGTTATTGTTATTGGATAATTGGCCATGATTTTAGTAAGGAGGAGAAGAGGGTGAATGACATCACTGGTTGTGTGTTGTGGCTTGTTACTAGGCTATTAGTAGTGATGGGTAGCAATTTATGGATAAGACGGGTCACAATGCTGTTATAGTAAGAAAGAAAAAGGGGTTGATAATTAGTGACTTCCAATATGTTTTATACAAGCAAATTTCTTGGGCATGGAGAGGGAGGAAGATGAGATTAAGGTTTTTTTATTTTCTTTTTCTAGGTATGTTTTTAGGGTTAACTCATTTTGGCTAATGTTTGTCCTTTATTTTAGTATTGTTAGGCTTCCTATCATATCAAGAAAAATCAAACCATGAAGATTTTTACATTATTTTCTCCTTGGATAAGGATCAATCTCTATATTTTTTTTCCAATTTTGTTTCAATATCTATTTATTTTTCTTTTCCTTAATTGTATGATTTTCCATTATAATGTTTGATCCTCCATCATTTTAGCCCCTTTTCTTTCTTGTTCATTATTTCATACCTTAATCTTTTTTTCTATTTCTTCTTTGGTCTTTTTTTATTGTATAAATATTTATACAAAATATACATCGAAGTGCCAAAAATAATGAAATGACCATAAATTGATTAAATTACATAAAAGATACCTTTTTGAAAATTTTTATAATCTTGAAAATACATTGAAAAATAGAGTCAAAATGGGTTATGACACCAAGAATTGTTGAACTCTAATACCAAATGGCGTAGAAAAAAATAACATAAGAAAGACAATTAGTACAAAGAAAAGCAAAATTTTGTTAGAAAAAGGTCTCAACTACAAGAAACTTAATTTGAATTTTTGTTACTCAAATTTTTTTTTAATAAAAATTAAATATTAAAGCTCTTCTAGGTTGCTTATATGCTAATGAAAATATCCTGAATGAAGTTAGAAAAATAATAAATGATTCCTAAACTAAATAGGAAAAGAAATTCTAAATCAACTAGGAAAATATAGCAAATCCTAAACAATAAAATATAAGACTAATTTGAGAGTCTTAAAGACCTCGAATGGCTACAAAAACTAGATTATATAGGGGAAAGAGAATATCTTAATAAAATTTTAATTCGATTCAATAGTCAAATCAAAATTTGTATTTGTTACTATAAGGCTTGACCAAAATCCCCTATATTAATTTGACAATACACCTTAAAGCTAATGTAGTTAAACCACATCAAGTTTAGATTAGTACCATTAGTTAAGGAAGTGAGGAACGTTAAATCAGAAGTATTCTCATTCCCAAGAAGGTTACTGCCAAAATTTATTGCTTCTAGATTTTGGAAGTTTACCAAATTCTTTGTAGGCTATTTCAAAAGGTTAATTGTCATATCCCACATCGGCGGGTGAGGGATTGGTAGTTGGTCTTATTAAGAGTGTTGGTTGCTAACTTGTCATACGCGTTTGAAAACTGTGCAGGTCGGCAACCCTGGGATGGGAGGGACCCGAAGTGGACAATATATGACAGGTATGGGCCGCTGCGATACTATGCCATACGAGTTTTGGAGCGTCAGGCTTAGATGTGGGCTCGCGTCACCAGGAACAAAACCGTGAGGGCGGTAAGGCCCAAAGCGGACAATATATGGCAAGTTGGGCCGGGCTGTTACATTAATATCTAAATTAAGTTGTATGCAAGCCCTTTTCACTTATTTGGTTGTCTAGTATGAAAAAGAAATGTATTGAAGAGATATTGTAAATCTATTTAGGAACCATTCTATATAGGTTATTGAAGACATTTTATGGAGCTCGAATAAAATGCCTAGCTCTCTAAGAATTTCCCTTGAAATTATTTCAATATAGATTCAAGTCTCTCAGATTGAACAATGACTTAGGTTGCTATATCAAGAAATAGATTTTGTAGATGAAATTTTAGTATTCTCTTCAGTTTCTTCAATTTAGTATTTGCGTTCTGTTTCTGTAATTTTTGTTTGTTTTGGAGTAATCGTATAACTTTAAGAAGATATTTGTTCAATTTTTAGGATATCTATTCAGTTTCTGTAATTTAGTATTTTGTTTTTTGCTGCTTTTGCATTCTGGTTCTCTTTGATTGTTGATTATGGCTACTGAAAGAGATGATTCGTTTTAGTCTGTAAGTGTGAGGTTGGATGTGAAGAACTATTCATATTGAAGTTGTATAATGAAAAATTTCCTTAAGGGTAAAAAGATGTGGAAATATGTTAATGGAACTTATGTGATACCTAAGAATACTAAGGATGTGGATGCTTATTTGATAGATGCACGAGAAGCAAACAATGTAAAGATTGTTACTTGGATTAATAATTCAATTGAGCATTCCATAAGTACGCAGTTGGTGAAATATGAGACATCAAAGGAGGTTTGAGATCATCTGCAAAAGTTATTTACGCAATCAAATTTTGCAAAGCAATATCAATTATAGAATGACATACGAGCTCTTCACCAAAAGAATATGAATATTCAGAAGTTTTATTGTGCTATGATAGATTTTTGGGATCAATTGACTCTTATAGAATCGGCAGAATTAAAGGCATGTGGTGCCTATATTGATTGTAGAGAGTAGCAATGACTGATACAATTTTTAACAGCACTTCACAATGATTTTGAAAGACTTAGAGGTTCAATTCTACATCATTCCCCACTGTCTTTTGTTGACTCTATAGTCAGTGCATTATTGGCTGAAAAAAAATACTTCTTTAGTCTTATTCTGAAAAGGGTATTCTTTTTTCTCTGAACCTTTTTGTACCAACAATACCCTCTAAGTCATTCTTTAATTAGCAGAAGAAGCCTTACACAAAGGTTGCCTTCGACGAGTGCAATTTCTGTAAGTAAAAAGGTCATTGAAAGGCTTAGTGTCCCATGTTGAGACAGTAGAATCAAGTTTGGAAGCATAGCAGTTAGTCACAATCTAATGCTCATAGATCACCTCAGGGTTATAAACCACCACACCACAATAATGTAGCAGTACTTTCATAGGCTCTATCATCGATCCTAGTACTCTGACTAAGTAATTTTAGAAGTTTCTCTCTTTACATTCACAAGCATTGTTCGGTTTCTCTTCCAAATGTCAGTTGCCTTATAGTTCCTTAGGTATGTTACATTCTGAATGGGTCTTGAATTCTGGTGCTTCACATCATATGTCTCCAGATTCTTTATCTTTTACTTATGTGTCCCTTTTGCCCTCTATTCTTGTTATGACCACTGATGATATTTTCATGCCCTTAATAAGTGTTGGTTCTATTATCACACCTCACTTGTCTCTCCCTAATGTTTATCTTATTCTGAAACTCAGATTGAATCTTGTTTTTGCTGGCCAGTTATGTGATTTTAATGATTATTTAGTCATTTTACCCTCTTCTTTTTGTTGTATACAAGATCTGTAATCTCAAAAGCTGATTGAGATAAGCCGTAAGAAGAATGAACTATATATTTTGGATGAGTTAAAAGTGTTAGTTGTTGCTGCTACTACTATTAGTGTTAATTTGTCTCTTTTCATTTGAGTCCTTCCTCTTCTAGCTTTTATTTATGGCATTCTCGTCTAGGTCATGTTTCGTCTTCTCGTTTGAGATTTTTGGCATCCATAGGAGTTTTATGAAATTTGCAAACTTGTGATATTTCTTATTGTAGTGGATGTAAACTAGCGAAATTTTCAGTTTTTTCTTGTAATCGAAGTATTTTTATTTTTTTCTTCCCCATTTGACTTGATTTATTCTGATGTATGGGGACCTTTTCCTGTTTCCACAAAGGAAGGTCTTGATATTTTATTTCTTTTATTGATGATCATACTCGTTATTGTTGGGTTTATTTAATGAAACATCATTCTAAATTCTTTGAGATATATACAACCTTTCGAGCTCTTGTAAAAACTCAACATTCTGTTGTTATCAAATGTTTTAGGTGTGATTTTGGTTGGGGAATACACCTCTAATAAATTTTGTGAGTTATTTGCCTTAGATGGAACCATTCACCAAACTTCATGTACAAATACTCTTGAGCAAAATTATAACACCCCACCCCACTAGCAAGATATTGTTCGTTTTGGCCCATGGGCCTCACGGATTTATTCTTGGCAATCACGCATGGCCCCAAAATGCGTCTTTCAGAGTAGCGCAACACACTAACCTTGTCAGATACTATCCCCTTAGTGTTTTAAACATGTCTTACTAGTTAAGGTGAGCATGCTTATATAAGGCCCTCCCTCAAGTCCTCACCCGCCGATATGGGATATTACAATCCACCACCCTTAAGGAGCCCGTCGGCACCATCGGCCAGTCAGTGAGCCGGGCTTTAATACCAAATGTAACACACCACCCCACTAGCAAGATATTGTCTATTTTGGCCCACGGGCCTCATGGATTTGTTCTTGGCAACCACGCATGGCCCCAAAATGCATCTTTCAGAGTAGCATAGCACACTAACCCTGTCAGATACTGTCCCCTCTAAGCCTCTCAGTCCACCCATTCCCAAGGCTTCCACCCAGGTCCCCCTCAGGGTTTTAAATGCGTCTTACTAGTTAAGGTCAACATGCTCATATAAGGCCCTCCCCCAAGTCCTCACCCGCCGATTTGGGATATTACAAAAATAGAGTTGTTGAAAGAAAACATAGGCACATTGTCGAAACTGCTCGTTCTTATATTTCAGGCTTTTCTCATTTTGAAAAGTTGTATGGGTATGCCCCTAATTATTCCTCCTTTAAAGTTTTTGGTTGTACTTGTTTTGTTCTTCGTCCTCAAGTAGATTATAGTAAGTTGTCCTCTTGATCTGTTATTTGTGTCTTTCTTGGTTATGGTGAAGGTAAAAAGGGTATCGTTGTTTTTATCCAATAACTCAGAAACCTTATGTCTCATCATGTTGTCTTTCTTGAGCATATACCTTTTTTTTTTTATTCCATCCACTACTCATAGCTTGACTAGATATGATCTTATTCGTATAGATTTTTTTTCTGAGGATTCTGATAGTTTATCATCTCAAGTTCCTAGTACCTCAAATTCCTCTCCCTATGTTTGACCAATTTGTACTCATCATTCAGCAGGTACTGACACTTTACTCTCTAGCACACCTGAAGCTCCATTCTTATCTACAGTCCCTCAAACTTCGTCTGAGATTGTGGATCCACCTCTACATCAATCCATATGCATTCGTAAGTCCACAAAGCTACCAAATTTTGCTTATTCTGTTATTCTTCATCATTTACTTTTTTTTTAGCTCTTATTCATTGTCAATTTAAGTCCTCTTCCTATAAAGAGGCAATTATTGATCCTCTTTGGCAGCAAGCTATGGATGATGAACTTTTTGTTTTGCATAAGACAAATACTTGGGATTTGGTTCCTCAACCTCCTTGTAAAAGTGTTGTTAGTTGTCTTTAGGTGTATAAGATCAAGAGTAATTCTGATGGGTCTATTAAGCGGTACAAAGCTAGATTGGTTGTAAAAGGATACTCTCAATAGTTTGGTATGGATTATGAGGAGATATTTGCCCTTGTTGCAAAAATAACTATTATTCATACTCTTATTATTATAGCTTTGATTTGTTAGTGGCATATCTCTCAACTTGATGTTAAAAATATCTTTTTAAATAGAGATCTTTAAGAAGAAGTTTATATGATGCCTTCTCTTGATGTTTCACATGACTCTGAGTATGTTTGTAAGCTTAAGAAAATGTTATATGGACTCAAACAAGCACCTCATTCTTGGTTTGAGAAATTCTCTGTTGTAATCTCGTCTCTTAGATTTGTTTCTAGTAGCTATGATTCCACTCTTTTTATAAAGTGCACTAATGCAGATCGTATTATTTTGTCTTTATATGTTGATGACATAATTATTACTGGTGATGACATTAGTGGCATTTCAGTTTTAAAGACAGAGTTGACTAGATAGTTTGAAATGAAGGATTTAGATCATTTTTTATATTTCCTAGGTATTGAGGTAGCTCACTCACCCAGAGATTACCTACTTTCTTAGTCAAAATATATTGCAGATATTCTTGAGCGAGCTGGATTTACTGATAACAAGATTGTAGATACTCTCATTGAGGTTAACGCAAAAGATTCTTCTTCTGATGGTTTACTATACCGTACTATTATTGGAAGCTTGATATATCTTACTATTACTCGTCCAGATATTGCATATATTGTTCATGTTGTTAGTTAGTTTGTTGCTTCTCTTACTACCGTTCACTAGGTAGTTGTTCTTTGTATTTTGTAATATCTTCGGGGTACAGTCTTTCAGAGTCTTTTACTTTCATCCATCTTTTCCTTGGACTTGCATGCATACTCTGATGCAAATCATGGCAGTGATCCCACATATCACAAGTCTGTTACTGGTTTCTGTATCTTTTTAGGTGATTCTCTTATTTCTTAGAAGAGCAATAAGCAATTTATTGTTTCTCAATCTTCAACTGAAGCAGAATATCATGCTATGACATCAACTACTAAAGATATTGTTTGGTTACGTTGGTTACTTGCGGATATGAGAGTTTCACTTTCTCATCCTACTTCTATGTTTTGTGACAACCAGATTTCTATTCATATTGTTCACAACTTGATTTTTCATGAACGAATTAAGCACATTGAGATCGATTATCATCTTACTCGTCATCATCTCAAGTATGACACTATTACCTTACCTTTTATTTCTTCTTCTTTGTAGATTGTAGATTTCTTTACCAAGTCGCATTCCATTTCTCGTTTTTGTTTTCTTATTGGAAAACTCTCGATACTTGTAGCTGCTGCATCGTGAGTTTGAGGGGAGATATTAAGAAATAATATTATTTTGTTTTATTTATTATGGGTAAAATAATATTTTTAGTTTAGCCTATATATAATCTCTTTATATTTAGGTTAAAATAATTACTTCATAATAAAGTGATCAATGAAAACCTTAGCTTCCTTCTTTCTTATATTTGTAAATTTTTTTTTTGTGTTAATTTGGATTGCTTTAACAATAGAAACATATATTACTAGATAAAACACCAAGGAACAAAACAAATTAAAATTTCTCGAGTTAAGAAAGTGATTTGTTGAGCTGAGAAACTCAAAGTTCCTGTAACACTGTTGTGGGATTATGTGAGAGAAAAAACCTGAGAAAGTCGTGAAGGGTTAAAATGGTTCAGGCTTAGAGAGAGTGGAGAATAGGCTATTTGCAACTTGCAGATGGAATCATTTCTGTGGGATATTCTTGAGAAGAAGGTTTGATTTCTACTAATGAATCTTTATTATAATGTACTGGCAGGCTGGGTCCATAACCTTAAAAGAGTCTAGTACATTCATTTTGCTAGAAGAAAATGAGCTGCTGCATTCAACATTCAAGTATTCTGACCAAAAAAACAAAAACAAAGTATGCCACTTGTCATAAATTACAGCACTTGAGATCTCTCTAGCTGTTAGAGAGAATCTTGGTAATTTTATGCAGTTCCGAGGGAACATCTCCTATATCCATTCTTTCACTTGGCAAATCAGCAGAACATCGAAGTCCAACTTGCAGGATTGATGCCAAGCACTCCTTTACCTTTCCAATGTTGATGCTTCTGCTGCCTCTTGGACCATCTCTCCTTGTCTGAGCTTCCTCTTGGATATCATTTGAGAGTAGAGGATCAATAATCTCCATTACCTGATCAGGAAGGGCTGCTTTAACAAAACTATGCAAGTTAAATTCCCCTGTAAACATGCTGTCGATGGGCCTTTTTCCTGTGAACATCTCCAGTAAGAGAATTCCATAGCTATACACATCACCATGTGTTGAAGCCTCTCCTCCCATTCCGTATTCTGCAATTTAAGCAAAAACTAAGAAAGTATTTTACTAAGATTTCCTTGATAGCATAGACATCATGTTCGAAATGATGTTATATATCGTCTTCAAATTGGAATTATAAAGCAACACGTCACATGTATAGCAGAAAATACAAACATATTTATTGGATATGTAGCAAGTTGATTTCTAAATGAATACGAGGAAGAGTAATTGCTTAATATTTTACCTGGTGCTACATAACCAATGGTTCCTCGTATGCAAATTGAGCTGGACTCTGTAGAAAATGACTCCCCAAGAGCAGCTAAAAGAATCTTTGCCAGGCCAAAATCACCCACATGAGCAGTAAGGTCATTGTCAAGAAGGATGTTGCTCGGTTTTAGATCACAATGAACTACTGTTGTTTCACATTGGTTGTGAAGATAATCTAATGCTAGGGCCACATCAGTCGCTATGTTTATCCTTTGCAGCAGACTCAAATTTTTGAAATCTTCTGATTCCGTTGAACTTGCATGTAACCAGCTCTCCAAACTCCCATTTGACATAAACTCCATGATCAAAGCTTTGAAGTCATCGCCTTTGAAATCAATGGTTGAGCAAGAATTTACAATTCTAACAAGATTTCGGTGTCTGATATTCCTCAACGCGTTGATTTCAGCCATGAAAGTATTGTTGGCTCCTCTTTGTTGAAGCTTGAATACCTTTACAGCTACTTGATAATCAGATCCAAGTATACCTTTGTAGACGGTACCATATTTTCCGTCCCCAATTATGTTGGTCGAAGAGAACCCACCAGTAGCACGTGCAAGTTCCGAATAGGAAACTCTTTGGTATTTCTTCTCTAATGGTGAGACCAAAGAAGGTCCACTTTTGTTTGTTTTTTTGCTGTGTATAACAGCACAGACAGATGCCAACAACAGGAGAAGGAAAAGTGCAACACTACTTATAAGAATTACTACCCTCCGAGGAAAACTATTCTCTTGTCTCTGTTTTGGGCATTCATGCAATTGCAGTGCCTTGATTCCTCCACATAGCTTGTCATTTCCGGCAACTGAAAATGCACTAGCATTGTTGAAAACTCCTCCAGTTGGCACTTCACCATCAAAAATGTTAACGGAAAGGTTGAGATAACCAAGAAGAGGTAATTCACCAAGAAACTTGGGAATTTGCCCAGACAAATTGTTGCGGGCAAGGTTGAGGACTCGAATACTTCTTAGCTTCTTGAAAGAAGAAGGAATAGTTCCTTCAAAGAAGTTGCCCTCCATGTTGAGGTTTTCCAACATGACACAATTCTCGATAGAACGTGGAATTTCTCCAGATAATTTGTTTTCTGAAATATCCAATTCATTAAGATTTCTTGCAGTACCCAGTTGAGATGGTAATGGACCTGTTAAATTATTTAAAACTAAGAAGAGGCCAAATAGAGAATCAATACCAGCAAGTTTCTCAGGTATCACACCACTAAGATGATTGTATGAAAGGTCCAACACTTCTAGTTGACTGTAATTTGCCAGAGAAACCGGTATAGTTCCCTCAAGAAAATTGTCTGCTAGACTGAGACGAAGTATTCCAGAAAGGTTTCCGAAGGAGGATGGAATATTTCCTGAGATTTTGTTGGTGTAAATATGAAGCTCTTGCAACTTGGAAAGTTTTCCAATAGAATCAGGTAATCTTCCTGTAAGCATGTTTCCATCAAATCCAAGATACTCCAGGTTCTTAAGATTTTCAATCTCTACAGGAATGTCTCCAGTTATGTAGTTAGTCCCCAGTGTTAACCAATAGAGGTTGGTAGAGAGATTTGCAATAGAGATTGGCAATACGCCTCTAAGGTGATTTTCAAAAAACCTCACCTCTCTTAAATTGGTGCAATTGGTTAAGGAGGTAAGAAAGGTTAAATCACTCGTATTCTCATCCCCAAGCCGATTGCCGCCAAAGTTTATTGTTTCAAGATTTTGCAGGTTTCCCAAATTATTTGGAACAGGCCCCGTTAAGGAATTATATGCTAAATCAATATCTATGAGGCTTGAGAAATTGACTATAGATTTTGGAATATGACCAAAGAATTGGTTTGTTCCAAGATAAAGAGTTTGCATCTTGGGTAGGGTTAAGCCTATATCATGCGGGAGGCGACCTGTTAAATGGTTGTCCGCAACGGTAAGCAAATTGATGGATGAGATATTGTAAAGCTGTTCAGGAACCATACCAGACAATTTGTTGGAATACAAACTTAGCAAATCTAAGGCTGAGAGTCGTCCAAGTTCAGCAGGAATGATTCCTTCCAGATTGTTCAATTGTAGACTTGCACGCTGCATACTGGAGAGGTTCCCAAATGAAGGTGGGATTGCGCCTGTGAAATGATTGCTGGCGAGGCTCAACCTGCGGAGCCTAGACAAAGAGCCGAGTGCACTAGGAATTTTCCCTCTAAAATTGTTTCCATATAGATTCAGGAATATGAGGTTTGAACAAATACCCAAGGTGGAAGGAAGTTCACCTTGGAAGGAGTTATTTGCTAGAGAAAGATATCTCAATCGAAACAATTGACCAACTTCTGGTGGAAAAATATGATGGAATCTGTTTCTACTGAGATCAATCACCCTGAGGAATGTAAGATTCCCAATATGGGGAGATAGTGAACCTGCCAGTTCAAGTGAAGACAGATTCAGGGAAGTCACTCTTCGATGTCTGCGACCGCATGTAACTCCTTGCCAACTGCAGAACTGCAGTGAGTTGTTCCATGAGCTTAAACTATTGAAAGGATCCTCTGATATAAGATCCTTAAACGCAAGCAAAGCTTCCTGGTCTGTCTGATTTGTGAAGCCAAAAGTGGCAGTTACAGTGGTGGCTTCTATGTAGTTGATGAACAAAGGAATGCCCAAGAACCAAAGAAATGAGTTCAGTAGCCCTGAAAGCATTTTTCTTTTCTGATTTTTTTCGGTGTTTGTGCCTGATGAAGCCAGGATGAGCTTAAGCAAGTCAATAAGAAGCCAAGATCCTCCATTTTGTAGTTAGAGGATTGGAATCTAAGTGGAAACCAACACGAATCTACGAATGCATATAGGGGCCATCGACTTGACTCCGTGAAGATGCTTGTACTATTAACAGTCATCTTCAAAACGTAGAAAAAATGGAAAAACAAAAACAAAAGTAAGCAGTGTTGAAGGTACAGTTTCCACAGTATTGAAGAGAAGAATTTAGTCTTCACGCGCAAAAGCTAGCTTAGCGATAACATCTGCTTGGAAAAGAGAATAGACACTGGTGGTGTGAAATCAAAGTGGAAGCTAATACAATCTACGAATGCATGGGGCCATTGACTTGACTGTGCGAAGGTGCTTGTACTATTAATAGTCATCTTCATGTCTTTTTTCTTGCTGTAAAAAAAAAAAAAAAAAGAGTAAAATTGTACTTCGGCAAGACAAATCAAGGGGGTTTGCCATTGATTAACATGAATTTTCCTCTTTACTTATAAGTGTTCAAATCTCATAAGAATTAAAATGTTCATGCATTTCCTCTTTAAAGTTTCATGGACTCAATTATAAAATAAAATAAATTTATATATGAAAAGCTAAGTTCTCAAAATACAAGGTAATATAAATTTGTGCAGAAGAACAGAACCAGGAATTTTTCCTGCCCTGAGCTATTAAATAAATATATAAATTCTTTTTAAAATCAATTATTAACTTATGTACATGAATTTTTAAACTTAACAGTAAAGTTTTAGTTCAAACACACTACCTAAAATATTAAAAAATAAATTTGAAAGTATATAAAATTGAAGTGAAAGTAGAAATAAATTCACTATTAAAATTACATCCTTCGATATTTTGTGGAATATAATTCATTTATAATCGAATCTGAATCAATATTGCAACAACCCCTCAACCGAGATAAAATAACAATTTCATGTCAACTAGAAAATAAAGTAATTTAATTTTTTCCCTCTCTCAATTCCTCCTTCCTTCACTTGATTCTTCCTTAGATTAGTGTTTTATAAGTTAGACTTTGTAAATTTACAAGTTATTCTCTCACTTTTTTTTTCCTTTGATTTTTTTTATACTTTTCCCTTATTTTTCTCTCGCCTTTTCTTTTTTTTCTTTGCCTATTATGCTTATGCTCAATCAGCAACATATAAAAAGAAGGAAGAGCTGATTTATTTTATTTTTTAATGGCAAATAACTATTTTACTCTTCATAAGTCGTTTTGCTTTTATTTGACAGTCTATTTTTTTGTTAACACCACTAAACTCTGTTCATCCTAAAACTTTAACAAGATTTTATTCAATATATTTTAAGATTTCTCGTAAAATTTCAGCTCAATTTGATGGTCGGATTGAAAATTATACCAAATAACGTAAAACTAGTCAAATTATGTTTTTCATCAAATTTCTGAATTTCTCCAAAAATTCTGAAATTTTAACCCAAGCTAAAGGTATCATATTAGAAGGCTCCACGTAAATTTTTAAAAAATTTTAATAACTCAATCAAGAATTATAAATTTATTTTACATAAAACTAGAAAAAAAATATTGATAAAATCTTACCGTGTACTATAGCCCTTCCAAGCTTTTACCGTGCCTCTGCCCTTGCTTTTCCACACCTCATAAAAACAAAAAAGGTGATATTATTCTGTTTATTTATCATATATCAAATGAAAATCGGAAAGAATGGTGGTTAAATTGTCAAAGAAAAGAAGAATGAGGGGCTGAAATGAAAACAAATTAAAGAGAGTTAAAAAGGAAACACGAAGGGAAGAGAGAAAACGACTCAAACATCATAAGCCTATTTCCATCTCTCTTCACCCCTTTCAGAACCTGTTTTTCCATTCACATGGAAGTCATGCTTTCACGCTGATCAGACCCTCTAAGGAATGACAGCTCCAACACCAGCCCGAAATTTCATGATGGTGACCTACACGACTGTCATAGAAAGGGATAGGTGGAGCATTATTCCACGCGTAGATAGTTATGGCGGTGAGGGCGCCCTAACTGGTACAGGGTGTTTTTGATTCTCTTACCCTTTATGTTCTCTAGATGAAATGAATGACAACATGTGAAGAGAGATCAGAGATCTTTCAACTTCATATATTTTCTCTTGCACATAGAAGTTTATTTATAGTATTATTTTTTAAGGTATGCTACAAGTTTTTTTTATTATTATTAATATGGATGTCCGAGTCAGTTTACGTGTACCTCAATTAATTTTACGGGTCTTGAGGGGACTCGAACTCGTGATTATTGGAAATCAAATTTAAAACCCGACAAGTGGAGTTACTCTTTATGGTTTGCATGTTTTATACCATCAACTTGATTAAGAATTTCTTATTGTGAAAACTAAAATGTTGTTTTAAAAAAATTAATGATAGTTTACTTCAGCTATATCATACATTTTTTTATGCAAATTGAGGATATTCAAAAATGTTTAAAATCGCATAGGGAATATTTATTGATTTTTTTTTTCAAAAAGAAACTATCATAAATATCTTTCTAAACAAAAGGTTTTTATTTTTTTGGAAGTTACAATACAAAATCATGTTTCCCAAAACTAAGTTCATGCAAATACAATTGCAATAAAAAAAATTTCGGCTACTGCAAAATGAAAGATATAAAATTGTAACCATGTGTTCAAAATAAAAATAATTATATACAAAAAAGCAACAAAGCCTAAGGGATTTTATATACAAATATATAAAAATTGTAAAGTGGTCAAACATTATTTGATATACATATGTAATTACACCTTAACAATGAAAAACAAATCAATTAAGATTCTTTAGAGCTTTTAGAATCATAATATGGCTAGACTCGAATATTATATTTTTTGGATTTTTATATTTAACAATTTAATATATATTTAACTCAAATATTATAATAAGATTGTAGCTGCAATTGTGTTTGTGATTGTTGTCATACTTGAAACTAGAAAACAAGTGTATTTGATTAATGATGTGATTAGTGGATGTAGGTAGTGTTTGTTTAAGAAGTTGTGTTTGTGTTTTGCTTAAAACGCAGATGCAACAATATTACAATATTTGGTAATAAAAAAAACATAGGTTACTGTTCATGGGTCCCACTGAATTTTTCATTCGAAACGCATGGAAAAGGAAAGCAGGTAGGAGCTGCTTCTTGCGCGGATGATAACGCTGCACCATGCTACACTGTTTAGTGAACAGTGGATGCATGTTTCCCTGTTCTGGCCGAACCGGGTCCAGTCCAAAGCTCAAAATGCATTGAACCGGATCCGATCCAGTAAAATAAAATAAAAATATTTTTATTTTTTAATTGTGTTTTATTCGAAAAACTAGTGTTTAACATTATTCAATGACACTACATAAATTAGACGGAAAGCGCTTGAACAAGTAGCATTTGCAGAATTTGATCGCAATCCCAAATTGTAGATGGTTTAATGGAACAATAAAAAATATTTTATATAAAGTATTATTTATTTCATGATGTAATAGCAATAGTTAAATCTACAATATTTAAATTAAAAACCATTAATATATATATATATATATATATATATATATATATATATATTATTTTATAACTTCAATTTCAAAAGTATTCTTAACCAAATACATTAAACTATTTTTTATTCAATCTCAATTTCAACCACAATTTTAACCAAACATACATAAATACAAACTCAACCTCAACCAAAAGTACTTTTTATAAAACAACTTTTTTCAAACCACAGCCACAGAAACTACCACAATACCAAACAAGATAGTCATAGTACTATAAAAAGATATCACTTATTTTAAAAAAAAATTTAATTATGTTTTTTATGTAGAATGAAATATAATTAATAAAATAATTTATTAAGATATTGTCTTATTTAAGTGAATTTTAATGATAATTTAATATTATTGTTGTTATTACTACTACTAATCTCTTGTATTATTGTGGACATAATATTAATGCACTATTTAAAAACAGAATAATACTCTAATTTTTTTAAAAACTAGAGTCAAAACATGTAAAATTGGAACTTTATGTTGCAATGCAATATTTCTACACTTATAAAATTGAAAACCTAGTTTTAAAATTTTTCAAATTTGTTTTGAGTTTGAAAAACATATTTTAGAGGTTTTTCATAATTTTTATTTACATGATTCAAACTCTTTTTCAAATGAAAAATGACATCAATAATACAATTTTTTTATATATACAAACAATTTTTTATCAATTATAAAACATTAAAATTATTTTTTATATAAAATTTTCACATTTAGTTATTATCATAAATTTATTGTTTATTATAAATCTAATATAAAAGATTTTCTTGAGTTAAAAAGTATAACTTTTCATGATAATTTTTAATTTGAATAAAATAAAATTATTTTTTTTTGTAATTAGATTATACTAGATTCAAATTATTAAGATGATCATTATATAGGTGTAAACTTTACATTGTTTATGATGAATCAAGTTGGGGGGGGGGGGGGGTTGTATTGGAGAATGTTCTTGATAAGAATTACTTATATGAGTGTGAAAAGAGATCACTTCTATAAGAATCTAAAACGTTAAATTCTTTAAAGTATTATTTGAAACCATGATGTGTTTTGGACCAAAACAAATATAATCTTGAGAACCAAAATTTTTTAAAAAGAAACTATGTGATTTTTATTATTGAGGTTTGCATGAAAGGTTGAACAGTTCAAGATATGATGTTCACTAGTTAGCCGAGTGAATCTAATAGTTTTGTCATTGGAGAAAGCTCAAGACCAAAAACTACCTTACCCAATGTACAGACTTTCTATTGTTACACTATTTCATGTGTCTAGTTTATATTTTATTTTGGTGAAACAATTTTAATTTGCGTAGAAGATTGTTAGGATGAACGAAAAGTTATGTTTGATGAATGGAAAGTTGTGTTTATTAAAACTCTTCAATCAAGAGTTGTGTTTGTTAAAACTCTAGTTAAAATTGAGTTATGTCTTTTTAAATAGAGTTATGTTTTTTTAAAAGATGTGTTTGAGTGTTTTAGCTATCAAAATTGTGTATATATATATATAAAGACAATTATGAGAGAGAGAGAGAGAGAGATCAATAAAAAGTCTTTTATTTCTAAAACTTTTTACACAGAGGAACGCAAAGAATTTAGTTTGCTATTTATTCTCATTTGAGCTAATGAGAATAAGAAACTGAGTAAGCTAAACAAATAATATTATAATCGCACTGTTAGCACTAGAGAGCATGAAATAAATTTTTTTTAAGGCTAGATGATTGATATTTTTCTTAATCTATATGTTCAAGTCTATTTTTAGTAAACAAATAATACAAGTTTATTTTTCTTATAAATATTGATTTTTAGAAACCAGATCATCGGAGCAAAGTAACAACACATTATAATGTTACTCATTGGAATTTATTTTTATTTTTTTAGAGGTAGTGACGGTCTTAAAATCATCACATCAACACTTAAGGCAAATGAATTATATATATAACTTATAATTACAAAATTTAACAAAGAACACCTTGTAAGCAATGCGGAAACAATTGTATTTAGTACAGATTATTCCTTAAAAAAAACACAATGCTTGGAAGTTAATTGATGAAATAAGCCCTTGCTTCAGCCTCATTTTTACTACTAGCTCTTTGTTAAAGTTGTTGGGATCTCTTAGATTGATAAGGTTCAGGTTTCATTGTTTTTAGAATTTTAGTGGTTTAAAGTCACACATAAAAATCCCTAGTCTTAAAGGACAAGTAATTCTCTGTTTTGCAATTAGTTATACACCACGATTTTAGGACTGTAAAGTCGTGGGTTGTTATTTCCTTTTTTGTTTTGATGAAAGGCTATTTAATAACCAAGTTGTTTCTTTAACTAAAAAAGAGTTCTTCCAACATTTATGAGTTATAGTGCTTTTGTTTCTGTAAAGTTCTTTGTCAATTGTACTTGGTTCTAACATTTAGAGCACCATCACGAGGCCTGACCAACACCACAGACATCAAGCGTGAAAGACTAACATGATAAGTGAGAGCAACTTTGTGCAGCCTGTTATCCCATGGTTCGATGGACACTACAATCATTAAAGTATACTTATGGAGAACTTTTTACGTTCCAAAAAGTATTGGAGTTTGGTGGAAACTAGGATCTCTACAGCAGCGAAAGAGACAGATCTCACGAAGGGAGAGAAGAAGGTGATTAAGGATCAAAAGTTGAAGGACCTGAATGTTAAGAATTATTTGTTCCAAGCCATTGATCGATCTATTTTGGAGACAGTATTGAAAAAGGACACGGTAAAAGATATTTAGGACTCTTTAAAACAGAAGTACCAAGGAACAACATGAGTTAAACGTGCTTAACTCCAGGCTCTTTATAAGAAGTTTGAAGTGTTGCACATAAAAGCTGGGGAATTAGTAAATGACTACTTTGAAAGAATTCTTACCATAACCAATAAGATGAGAATTCATAGTGAAAGAATGGAGGATGTCGTAATCATCGAGAAAATCTTGAAATTCATGACTCCAAAGTACAACTATGTTGTATGCTTGATCAAGGAATCAATTGATTTGGATACTTTATCCATAGATGAGCTTCAAAGTAGTCTGCTAATGCATGAACAATGGATCAACCATCACATTGTGGATGAATAAGCCCTTCAAATCATTTACGAACCTCAACTGAGAGGAATAAGTGGTGATAGAGGTTCTTATCGAAGTAAAGGCAAATTTAGGTTTGATAAAACTACCCTAAAGTGTTATAACTTACATGAGTTGGGTCATTTTCAATGGGAATGTCCCAAAAAAGCAAGAGAAACAAGGGTCAACTTTGTTGAAACCAGTGAAGAGATGTTGTTAATAACGTATATGGATTGCAACGAGGCTGGAAGAGATCACTTGTTGTTTTTTTATTCTAGGTGTAATAATTATATGTATGGGAAAAGAGAGTTATTCTCACAATTTGATAATAATTTCAGAGAAAAATTGAAGCTGGGCAATAAAACAATATTTGAATAAAGATAAATGGGATCATATAGGTGATTGTTGATGTTTTCTTTATGCTAGAGTTGAAGAACAATTTACTAAGCATTGGTCAATTGCAAGAGAAAGGTCTTGCGGTGCTCATGTAACACATAAAGTGCAAAATTTATCATTCTGAAAAGGGCTTGATCATGGAAACTAAGATGGCATGTAACAAAATGTTCGTTGTGCTTGGTCGTTGTCCACTAAAAAAGGAAAGTTGTTTCTCCTTTATGACCACAAATCAAACTCGACTTTAGCATTGCCATTATGGTCATCTCAATTGGAATGGTCTCAAGGTGATCCAACAAAAGAATATAGTGGATGGATTGCCTTAATTAAAGGATCCTCTGAAGATTTGTGAAGACTGCTTGATAAGAAAACAAAATCGTGTTCCATTTCCAAAGAAAAGTACATGGAAGGCATCTAGAGTTTTTTAGCTAGTTCATGTAGACATATGTGGACCAATAAACCCAATCTAAAATAGCAAAAAAGGTATCTCATTACCTTTATTAATGACTATAGCAGAAAAACTTAGGATTAGTTCTTAGTTGAAAAATTAGAAGCAATTGTTGTCTTTAAATCCCATAAAACTAGAGTTGAGAAAGAAACTGGTGTATTCATAAAGAGTCTTCGAACTGATCGTAGGGGAGAATTTATATCACAAAATTTCACACACTTTTGTGATGAGAATGACATTCAAAGGCAATTAACAGCTGCATACACACCTCAACAGAACGAGGTTGCAGAGAGAAAAAATCACACTATCATGAATATGGTGCGCAACATGTTGTCAACGAAGCAAATCTCAAAAAAAATTTGGCCTGGAGTAGTAAATTAGATAGTGCACATCTTGAACAGAAGCCTAACACTTATCGGGAGAAGCAAGACATCAGAAAAGGCTTGAAGTGGATTCAAACCTTTAGTAAGTCACTTTAGGATTTTTGGATGCATTTCTCATGTTCATGTACCTAATAGCAAGAGAGTAAAGCTTGATGCCAAAAGTTTGAAATGCATATTATTTGGGGTAAGTGAAGAATCTAAAGCCTATAAATTATTTGATCCTATCTCTCAAAAAATAATTGTGAGTCAAGATGTGATTTTTTAGGAAGACCAAAGGTGAAACTAGGATGCTAATCATAAGGAAACTATCTTGGTTGATTTGGAATGGAAGGAAGATGAAGATGCAGGTACAAATAAAATCCTTTAGAAGGAAACTGAAGCAAACATCACCCTGCTGAAGCAAACATCACTCCTGTAAATGAACTTGAAAATATAGGGTCTATTCAAAGTGACTCACTCAAAAAGGGAGTCTTTAAATGATGGCAAAGGACAAGTTTCTTCAAGTGATGGCTGAGGATGATTTTGAAGACCAACAGGATATATGCAAGATTATGTAAGTGAACAAGGCCTCTCTGATAAAGAAAATGTTGATATGGCTCATCTAGCCTTATTCTCTGACTATGATCCTTTGGCATATGAGGATGCAGTGAATAGTAGCAAATAGAGACAAGTCATGGATGCTGAAATCAAAGCTATTATGAAGAATTATACATAGGAACTCACTAAATTGCCATCTGGAGTGAAGACAATTAGAGTAAAATGGGTTTTTAAAACGAAACTCAATGAATATGGGAAAATGGACAAATAAAAGGCTTGACTTGTTGCAAAAGGGTACAGTCAACAGTATAGAGTGGACTATGTCAAGGTGTTTGCACCAGGAGCTCGTTTGGATACCATTCACACAGTAATCTCATTTGCTACTTAGAAAAGCTAGATGATCTATCAACTAGACGTCAAATCTGTATTTCTACATGCTGAAAATAGGATGAGCTTATCAGAATGGAGGACCTGCTTCAAGACAATAAGACTATAAACCAACTCAATCACAATGCCTACACCTGGAGACGAGCAAAAAGGGTATAAATTCACAACAAAGATTAGTCAATTCTTTGAAGAGTTGAAAGTTCTATCAAAAACCAAAATTGACAACCAAAAGTCAGCAAAAATTAGAATATTATAAGAAAAAAAAAGTGTGCTAAAAATTATTCTCAATAGTATTTATACCACAAGCCAAAAACCTTAGTTTCTTTAATGGGTCACATATAAATCCAATTTAAATCATAATCAACCCAAGCTAAAACTAGCCCAAACTAATTAAAATAAATAAAATAAACAAGTCTAAAACTCAAACAAGTGTTTCCTCACAAAATAAAGAAAGTGTAATAGTCCAACTAATTTAATAAGACAAGTTCGGTTATTTCCGCATTTTGTTTGGCAGCAACAAATCTCAACTTCAAATGGGTGGTTCTCTCTCTCATCTTAAAGAATTAGAAGGCATGTCATATACCGTTAGAAAGGTATGGAAGTCTAGTTTCCAGCCCAACTTGAATCACCATAAAATTCGACCTATAGCTCCAGTTATGATAAAAAAAAAAAAAGTAGTTAAAGGTCAAACTGACCGAATCTAGTCTTCTTCTCTCGATCCTTGTGTAATGGTTTTGGTTCCACCAACAAGCTCCTTTTGAACATGAATAAGATTAATCACGGCTTGCTCATCGTTATTTAATATCCTTTTGAAGTCCACCTTAGCCCACGTATCTTGAAGAAGTCCATTAAAAGCCTCTTGGAACCTCTTAGCTCTAAGCCTTGTAACTGGACCAATCGAAACCTCCAATGGATCCTTTAGTGTGTAACTAGACCAACTGGAACCTCCAATGAATCCTTTGGTGCTTGGATTGCATCAAGTGCTTTTGTTTCTGTAAAGTTCCTTATCAATTGTACTTGGTTCTAACACTCTTATCATGAAGAACCCAATATATTAACATATCATGAGTGGCTCATATTATCAAAATCTTAAACTAATATAATTTTTTTTTATAGAAAATTGGTTTTTATAAAAAGTGAATCACTAGAAAGTAGATTATTTTTCAATATTTGACAGTATCAAAGAAAATGAGTTAGAAAATATTTTCCAGTGTTTTACTATATCATAGAAAATAAGTTGAAAAATAACTTTTTAATTTTTTAATTTTTTCAAGTTTATTAAAAGAATGAGGGACCAAAACTATCAGATAAAAAAGTTGAAGGAAGATGAGATTGAAAAAAAATATAATTTTATAAATTATTTTAAATAAGACAAATAAAAATAAAAATAAGAATCAAAGATAAAAAAAAAATCAATAAAAGAAAAGGATAAAAGAAAAATAAATAACAACTAAAAAAATAAAGATCCAAGTTGATATAAAAATTCAATTAAATCAAATTCAAGAGTATGAAATTGAAAAAAAAAAAACAGATTCAAAACAAAATATATAGCAATTAAAAGTTATATTAACTTTTCTTTTTCCAATAAAAAGTTTATTATTAGTAGTTATATTAATAATATAATTTTTAAGAAATAATTTAATCATGTTTTTCTATCTAAGTTTACCCTTGCAAAATATAAAATCTTAAATGATATAAAACAAATTTCTTAAATCACCCCTAACCTATTTAATTAGTAGCCTTAACCTATAATAACTACTAAAATTAAAAAAGACTTCGTCGTGCCTATATTTGTTTTATTACAATTCATACCAAGTATAATTAAAATCCACAAAACAAATAGATAATAATTCAGGAAACTATTAAATTGGAATTATTCAACAAGGAATCCTTAGTCATAGTCTTAAGTAATTGTTTACTTCTTTAGTTGAAAATATTTATATTTATATTTTTTTTAATTAAAACAATTCTTTACATGCTTGGAAAAAAAGAATAAAGTTTTGTTTCTCTTTGTTTTGAAAAAAAAAAGGGACATGGTATAAAAAATATAGTCTTAGTTTTTAAGCATGCTTATATGAGAATTTTTTGAAGATTTAAGGATTATTTCTTAAAATTTCTCATGATAGAATTTGTATTTCCTAGTTGTTAACTATTGAAACAATTCGTGATATATTAACAAAAATATTAAATACATAAGTGATTAATACACATACGAAACATGTGATAAGAAAATTAATAATAAAAACTATTTAAATAATTTATTTTTTAAAAATATCAAATATGAACTTATCAGTTTATAAAAAATATAATAAAACTTCATGGTTTTGTTATGAACTTGTTGATAATTTTTAATAATACAAATACAAGGTATATAACAATATGGTGAAGTTTTATTTTTTTAGAGTTTATTATCAGTAATTGTATTTAGTGTGTAATAGAATATAGGTGGTTTTCATCAAATTTAATATTCCTAAATTTCATTTGATCGGATTTAATCTCTTGAATGTTATTTTACTTAAAATTAGTTTTAATATTTTATATCATTATCATTTATAAATATACAGTGCAGTTATTTTTAATGTAATTATCAGAGACTCAGCTAAAAACTAACTTAAAAAATTATTATATCACTTGTCAATTTAGATTAATCATTTAAATTAAAATAATATTATTTTATTTTATTTATTTATTGTTTATCTAACCTAGTTTGGACCGGATTTAACTCGATCAATCAAGTTAAATCATTGTTACCAAACCAATATCTCATTTGGTTCAACGAAAGACTTGCCCAGGTCAAGCTCTCAATCTCAGTTTTTCAGGTCACCCCACCAGGTCAAACATCTTTTTAGCGTAAGACAAAATAAAACTTTCCATCTAAAAAAAGATTAGGATTTAAATGGCTAGCTCTTTTATAAAACTGGCATGTCCAAAATATCTGTACGGGAAAAAGAAGAAAACATATATATATATATATTGTCTTGTCATTGAATATATGTGCTAATTATTTTAAAACTTATGCACATTAGTTTCAGATATAATAGTAAAAAACAACGATGATATAGTAAACGAAAAAAAAATAAATAGACTTAAAGTATGTTTAACAATGTAATAACAGCTATTTTTTAAATAACTTTTCAAACCAAAATGCATGCAAATAATATTTTTTATTTTTTAAAAATCATTTTGGACATCAATACATCAAAATGATCCAAAATATATAAATTATATTAAATTTTAGCAAAAACAAATTGGATTTTTTAGGAACGTGGTTTGCACCGCGTTCCCAAACAGTTTCTTAATGCTCGCACTTCATCACGGGATCGAATTATTTTTATGCAAATAATAATAATCAATTACTGAAAAGGGGTAAAAAGAATATAAATAAATTGGTCATAACAAAAGTGTAATCACGCTAATTAGAGCTGAGTCAATCCATTATATCTCATCAAACTCACAGTCCAGATTATATGATTGGAATAACTTAATAAAAAAAACTCGAGATAAGGCTTTTTTTATAAAAACAAAAATAAAAAACTATTTTCAAACTCGTAACTTGAGTTATTAGACTCGAAACATCTAATCTGAAAAAATTATGAAATTCAATTCTTAATCAATCATTTACTGAAGCATGAAATTGAAAAAAACAATTAATTATATAAAAAAATAAAAATAAAAATAAAAAAAGAATGAGGACCAAAATTAAAATATAAAATAAATTTCATATTTAATTGAACGGTGAAATTGAAAAGAAATCAATTTAGTAAAGGTACAAAAAAATAAAATAATGAGGTTCAAAATTGACATAAAAATAAAAACTATATATTTTAATTAAATTGTGAAATTAAAAAGAATAATAAATTTTATAAAAAGGTAAAAAAATCAAAATCAAAACAACAAGAACCAAATTGAAAAACTTAAAACTATCAATTTGAATTAAAGGATTAAATTGAAAACCAATAAAACTTTTACAAAATGGCCAAAGAAAAAAATAGAAATCCAAAAAATAAGGATCAAATTGGAGAATACAATATTTGGTAAATTGAGATTCAATAATAAAATTAAACAAAACAAGAAAGTTCTATAAAATGGGTAAGACAAAAAAACAAGAAATTAAAAGAATAGAGATTGAAGTTGAAATACCACCAATCAAAATACTTAAGCCATAATTTTTAATGGAGGAGAGAGAGAAGAAGGGAGAAAAGAAAAATGTTCATTGACAACAAACCGAACCGTCATCAAAGACATGTAGAAGGGCGGTTTTAGATGCTAGGAGGTGCTACACGTGTTGCTCCAAGAGCACGAGGGCCTCCCCTGCATCCCTTGACGAGCCATTTTTTTTGTTTTTTTATTTAGCTAAATACAAAAGTGATCTTGAAATGACTTTCTAATTACAAAAAAAGCCATTGTGAAAACCAAAAATGCCCCATGATCTTAGGCTTAATTTTTTTTTTTAAAAGATATTCTCATCATTTTACTGTGCATTTAATTGTTTATTAGTTTTTATATTTGATCAAATATTAAATTGCTCCTCAACTTAAATTGTAATAATAAAAAAACTATTATAAAAATACAAAAATACTCATTGATCCCAAGTTTTAATTTTTTGCTTTCAAAGGTATTCTATTTGGTTCATTATGCAATCAAGATGAGAATATATTTATTTATCCTCAGTCAATTTGAAATTTGAAATGATACGCAGGCCATGTTAAAAAAATTTAATACTCTTATAAATCATTGCAAAGTTTTTTGGATGGAAAGATAAAATCATCATTATACTATTCTAGTAAAAATTACCAGTGGATCTAGAGTTATAGTAATTTTTCAAGGCTATTTAGATTTTGTTAGTATGAGAGAGAGAATAACTCAACTATGTTTTAAAAAAACACGAAATCCAGATCCAGAGCTAAAGGCTCTTATAGGCTTCTAAAACTTCATAGTCTCGATTTACTTTTTCCACTGTCATCGAAGTTTGAAACCATCTCTATTATGTTTTTCTTTGTCAACCTTTCAGGACTAAATCATGATAAAAATAAAGTTTAGCATCGAAACGCAATAAGCCAGAATAACAAGGATTGGTTATCAACAAAATCAAAATGTGAGGGACCAAATAGTAGTTTTGCAATTTCAGTCCTTTATGTCAATTTCAGTTCCACCTCTTTACTCCCTTCGTTTCTTCTGATACAGAAAAGTGGATTGGCAATAATCATCCAACTCAACATACTTGCTCCCCAAGTAACACCAGTAGAGCATGAGCAGACATGGTTCCAACACTTCCTCAAGATCTTCTTAGGACAAGTTAGGGAGATTTTAAGGATTGCATTTCAATCTTTTTCTCGTCGCAACCGAGGACAAAACATTAGAGAAAGTACAAAGAATCAGTATGGTGTCACTAAGGATACAGAAGAGGCTAGCTGCTAGTATTCTTAATTGTGCTAATGGAAAATTGTGGCTCGATCCCAACGAGACCATTGACAACTCTATGGTAACTCTAGTATGTCTTATATCCTACTATTACATCTCTTTCTCAATTTGCTAGCTCTCCCTTTTTGATGATTAACAAAATATTGACTGCATAAATAAATTTCATCATGCAAAAGATTTGATGTCCTATGAGACGATGACTAGTAATGGAAGACGAAATTTGCAGGGATGAACATAAGAAAGCTCATAGAGGATCGTTTTGTTATCAAAAAAATCAATCATAACCCATTCAAGATCAAGGACTAGGAAAGTGAAAGAAGCCAAGACCAAAGGGAGGCACTCAGGTTAAGAAAGGAAGGGAGAAGCCACTTTTGGATCAATTTAGGGCCGAGAAAGCTAAAAAAGCATCAACCTGGAGACGAAGACAATATTAAATAAGCGTGAAAATAAAGATTCTCACCAGGAAGAACATTTTAGTGCAAATTATGGGTATGTGTTCATATATTTTTGCATTTACTAGTGCCTGCTCTGCAAGATATCAATTTGTTCAGCTAGTGGCAGATTGGGCTTGTGTCGTAATGAAGTTAGCCGACCAGTAAAATTGGGTCATGCTTGTCTCCTAAATTAATTTCTTACCGCAAATTTTAAATTATTCTTCCACAAACAGAAAATCTAAAAATTGCCAAGAATCATTATGGATTTAGAACAGTAAAATTGCAGATGGTCGTTGCGTGCATCAATTGCTCTGATTAAACGTTCCTTGAATGAACTGTTAGGAAATTAAATTTCAACTATAGCTGGCATTATTAAAATTTAAAAATAGAAAAGAAAGGAAAATCAAACTTCCAACTGCTATGGAGACTGGTATTTCCTGTGCCCAAACAAACCAAACTCAACAATAAGAAAAAATCGAGGAGACAAACCACTCTGACATTCTGCCAAAATTAAGGATATAAAGAAAAGAACAAATGTGTAACAGAAGATACTGGCCTGAAGAGCATGACTGATCATAACATCAACTGCAGAAGAATGAGGTTCAAGTTGATGAACAGGAGAAGGCCGCAATAAATCTCCATCACCACCCGGGGCTGATTAATTAGATTCAGGAAAATATGAGGCGATGCTTTTATATTCATCTTCACTTCAAATTATAAACTTCATCATATCCTTAGCTCTTTTCACTTTTTTAATCACCTTACAAGCTTAAACATACCACAACATTCATATATAACCTATTCCCTTAGTTCTAAACAGTCAAATTTGCTACCATTTGTAATCCTTAATGATTTAGGTGCTGTAAAGTGAAGTGCATGAAAAGGGAAATGTTATTTGAGTAAGAAAAAATCCGCACATCTGAAATCAAGGTAATTTTACCAAAACTAAGCTGTTGATGAGCTAAATCCAAAAGTGGATGGGGAAATGCAAGTGATTTGGCTACATCCAAAACCATATCCTAAAATCTGAAAATTGAAGTATTGCAAATAGATGTGAACAAATGATTAATAACCCCTTAGATTAATTCAGATCACTTGAGCTTCAATACAAGCTTAATTAATGTGGCACATAACACAAAACTAGTGCAACAAACATAATTATATTTCCTATAAGAACGAACAGATCAGTTGAATGAAAGAACTACCAATTGCTAGAAAGAACATCATATCCAAACACTATAAAAGGATAACTAAAGGAACCAAATTCAATCAAGCATTAGATATGTATCATCTTAGTGTAACTTACCAGATTTTGGACCAAAGTACCATGTAAATGAGGTTTGGTATCACCTCTCAGAAACTGCATACGTAAGTCTCGAAGACCCTGCATCCAAGGAAAAATCACCCCAAACCACCACAGCCCACTAAAACAAATGCAAGATTAAGATGTAAATATATAAAGTAAGCACAGAATTTATAAAAGAGTAATAGGCCTGGCCAAATAGATGGGAAAACTAACAGATGACAAACTACTCTGAAGAAATCTTACAAAAGATTGAAAAATCTGGGGAGAACGAGGGAAGGGAAAGCCCTTTACTCTCCCCAGAACATTTGGAACTAAGACTCAGTAAAACATGCGTTTGCACTCGTATTCAGAGGCCCAGTCTCAACCAACACCTCCTTTTTTTGATAAAGGTAACCATAAGCTCCACTGATAGAATTTGAACTCGGAGTCACAAAAGCTTTACATATCAAGTTATAAATCTATTTCAACCCATTCTTTTGTTAATTTCAATTGATGAAAACAAATGCAAATCACAAAGAACTGCAGCTGCCAAAATTTGATGTAAGATGGGAAAAAAAAATACGTAGACAGAAAAAAGTTTGATATTTCAAGAACATCAAGTCAGGTACACCGTTATTCAGGAAGACAAAAAAAGAGAACAAATATGACATTCTCCACTAATATCAACATGAAATCTTCTATTACTGAATAATGGCTGAAACTCTGTCAAGAAAATATAAGCAGCAGGAGTTTCATGATTAAAATCTAGATTGTTGAATACCCGACAGTGGTAAACTCAGTCCCATTGGTGCAGCAGTAAGCAAAGAAGTTTCAAATACCACTACATTGCACATAGATCATGTTCCAGAGTCTTCTGAATATCCAAGTTTCTCAGTGAGCAAAAACAGTGTCATTTCGTCTAGGAGGTCTATCAGGAATTGTTCCTGGCTTGAATTTTGAAGCCTCGTGCCTAGCCAACTCAGGAGGCACAGAACTGTTACTCTGGATAAGCATTTGCTTGAGATCATAAAAAACATCTGTGTCCCCAAGAGTTAAGAATGTTGTAGCCACACCTGTCTTTCCAGCACGGCCTGTTCGTCCAATGCGGTGAGTATACATTTCAATATTTCCAGGCATATCATAATTAATGACATGGGCCACATCAGGTATATCAATACCTCGACCTGCAACATCTGTTGCCACAAGAACATTGTATCTTTTGGTCCTAAAACCTTCAAGGCTAATTTCCCTCTGCTCCTGGGACTTCCCACCATGCAAAGTCGTCACACGATAGCCATGCTTGTCCAAATTCTTGGCCACCATGTCTGCATTCTTTTTAGTGTTAACAAAAACAATTGCAGTCTTATCTCCAAGTTCATCAAGCAATCTATGCAACCTGCTGGACTTCTCCGATTCCTTCGTCATTATCACATGTTGAGATATCAAGTCAGTGGCCTTCCCAGCAGTGCCAATAGTGACCACAACAGGGTTTCTCAAGTACTTCCTTGCAAGCCGCTCCACTGCAGGTGGCATAGTAGCACTAAACATATAAGTGGTGCGATAAATCTTTTTCTCATCAAGCTCTTCATCTTCATTTTCTGGCTTCAAATTGCTCGATGGCATTGCATCCAACACTCCCATAACCTGGGGTTCAAAACCCATATCAATCATCCTATCAGCCTCATCAAGCACAACATAATTACACTGATTCAACACAGCATAACGCCTCTCCAAACAATCAAGCAAACGACCTGGAGTAGCAATAACCACCTCACAACCTTGCCTAATCCTAAACCCTTGCTCTTCAATAGACTGCCCACCGACAATAGAAACAACTTTAATACCCAAATAATGTGCAAACTTGACAGTTTCATCCTCAATTTGTTGCGCCAACTCACGAGTAGGAGCCATAACAACTGCATAAGGCCCTTCGGCCTCATTATCCTCACTCATTGGAGGCAACCTAGAAATATAAGTCAACATAGGCAAAACAAAAGCACAAGTCTTACCTGAACCAGTCTCAGCAATCCCGATAACATCCCGTTGTTGCAATCCCAGTGGAATCGCTGCCATTTGAATAGGTGACGGCTTCTTATACCCTACCCTCTCCACTGCCTTCAACAACTCGCTAGTCAACTTACTCTCTGCCCAACTCCTCATGGGCCGCGGAATCTTGGAACCCTTATAAGAAATATTAAAATCTTCCCTAAATATCCTCCAATCTCTCTCGGTCATTTCTTCAAGCTTCTTCTCGGACCAATGCCTATCAACACGCATATCAAAAGTATCATACCTATCAGCAGCTTCTTCCTTCAATTTTTGGGCAGCCGCCTCTTCTGGATTCTTCTCTACACCTTCTTTCTTTCGAAGTTCGTCTCTAAAATCCTTCTCATTCTTTGCAGCAAGTTTTTTCTGCTCTCTCCGGTCCATTCCAGCCCTAAACCCTCGACCGAACAAAAGTTGTGCCTCATGAGGGTTTTGATACAAAATATTCATGTCTCTAGAAGTGTCTTCCGTGTTTTCCCAATCAAAAGAGAAGCGAAACTTCTCACTAGGTTTTATTACTCTCTTCTTAGGCTTTTTCGACCCTAGATATTGCTCTTTAATCGCATCCAGCTCCTTCTCTCGCTCTCTCTCCGCTAATTTATCCAGCCTGGCTTGCTCACGCGCCTTTGCTTCCTCTTCACGTTCGCGTTCTCTGTTGCGCCGAGAGGAGCGTTCACGTTCCCGTTCCCGTTCCCGCTCCCGCTCCCTTTCCCTTTCCCTATCCCTATCCCTTTCTCTATCTCTATCTCTCTCCATCTCGCGCTCTCTGTCTCTGTCACGCTGGTCACGGCGGTCAGAATTGGATGGGGGTTTGTCGGACTCCGAGTTCGAAGGGTGGGTTTGGGAGAGGAGGAGTTGTTGGCGTTTCTTTTGTTGTTCGATTTCTTCTTGGCGGCGTTGAAGGGCTAATTGTTCGCGTTGAGCTTTGGTCAAGAAGACAGGTTTGCTTTGGGTTTTGGAGACGCCAATGTCGTCGAATGAGCGTTTCATGGTGGCGGTGGTGTGGTGGCGCTAGGGTTTAAGAGTGGATGGAGATCTCGAGGGTTTGATTAATCGGAAAGCAAACCGTATCTGATCGTTTCGATCAGATACGATCAGATAAAGGGCTATTTCTGCTTATTAGCAAGGTTTTTAAAAAAAAAAAATGGGCAAAATATGAAAAATAATTGGTGAAAAATACATACATACACATAAAACACTACATTCAAACTTGAGAGGGAAAAAAAATTCTGAAGGCACGCTCCACTTTTATCACGTCACCACCAGTATCGTGAAAAAACATCGAAAACGAATCCGAAGACACCAATGGAGTGAATCATACTTGCTGTCTGAAAACGATCACTATTGATGGTGTTTTTCTTTTTTCTTTTTTTTTAATGTGGTTGTATTTGTTTTGTCGATATATTTTAAATGATATTGATGATTTTTAATTAAAATTTTGGTGTGTTTTTAGTTTTATTTTTTTTTTATAAATTACAATGTCGAGAGAGAGAGAGAAATTAAATATATATCGAATTTTTTATTATAACACTATCATTATTATAAAATAAATATTTTTCATAAAATAAATTTAACAATACTAAAAAAAATTTATTAATTACCAAAAAAAAATAGTTGTGTCATTCGTTGTTTTTGACAAATAGCATAACACACACACACACACACACAGATATATATATATATATATATATATATATATATATATATATATAAAAAAAATTATTGCTGAAATGTTATATTTTTCTCAACAGCCACATGTTTGACTATCGTATTTTCCAATAAAAAATTGTACAAATTATGATATTTCAATAATTATTTAAAAAATTATGTTATTTTATCAATTTAAAAGAAAAACGTGCTGATTTTTTAACAAATTGGGCCTGGTCCAGGGCCTTGAGTAATTGGTCCAAATATGGTGGGGCTAAGACCTGGTGTCCCTAAAATTATTCTCAATTAAGAGCATTTTTATTTTTTACAGCGCAGCGTTTTGACATTGTCATGGACGATAGAAGCTATTGTTTTTATCGGTTGATATTACTAGGATTTTTTTATAATTTATAAGAAATTATTTATATATAAATGTTTTTAAATTAAAATGCATGGTTTTTAATTCTTGAATAATTCTATGTAAAGCTTGTTAATTTATAATTAAATCAATTTTTTAATTGTCAAAAACATATAAATAAGCTTAATTGATTGCATAGCGATAAAACTTATTGCCAAAGAATAGTTATTCGTCAGTATATATGTGTGTTTAATTAAAATTTCATAATTATAATTAATGATTTGAAACTCATTTCTTGTAATAAACGCTAAGCAAAACCTAGTAAGAAAAGGTTTAGTGCCCTAAAACCTTTTTTTTCTGCACAACAATTCTCTGTTCCTTAATTACTTTGTCCCCAAGAAAAAAAAACTTATAATTAATAAGCTAATAATAAATTCATTCAACTCAGCACATATACTTGCTCCCCAAGTAACGCGTGACAGATAGCCCCCACGTCTCCTCCCTCGTATATACATGAGAAACTGAACCATTGTCTCTTCATAGAAGAAGTTAAGATCAATTTCTGTTGTCAATTCATCCAATCTATAACAATGGTGTCACTGAGGCTGCAGAAGCGGCTAGCTGCTAGTTTACTCGATTGTGGGAAGGGAAAATTGTGGCTTGATCCTAATGAGACCACTGAAATCTCCATGGCCAATTCCAGTAAGTCTTGTATTCTATCACCTTCAATTTCTTTTGTTTTACTGTAGTAATGCTAATTCTATCAAAACGGTTTCATGGAACTTCTGGGATTTACTGGTAGGATGGATGAGCTCATTTAAAAAGTAATCTGGGAAAGAATCTTCGTAAAATTATTATAATTCTTTCTTGGAAACATGAGTAATTAACAAGAACATGGCCTGTTGCAGGGATGAACATAAGGAAGCTCATAAAGGATGGTTTTATCATCCGAAAACCAATGATAACCCACTCAAGATCAAGGATTAGGAAAGTGAAAGAAGCCAGGACAAAAGGGAGGTACTCGGGTTATGGAAAGAGGAAGGGAACGAGAGAAGCAAGGCTACCATCTAAGGTTCTGTGGATGAGGAGAATGAGAGTGTTGAGACGTTTGCTTCGAAAATATAGAGAATTTGAAAAAATTGATAAGCACATGTACAATGAGATGTACATGAAGGTGAAAGGAAATGTTTTCAAGAACAAACGTGTGCTCATGGAAAGGATTCACAAGTTGAAGTCTGAGAAAGGAAATGACAGGTCACTTTCCGATCAATTTAGGGCCAAAAATGCTCGAAAAAGAAGGTACCAGCAAGGAGAAGAAGATAAACCCAGCTCGCTAAATAAATCTCTCTCTGGGAGGAAATTCTCAGAGTAAATTATGTAACTCTGTTCATAAATTCTGCATTTATTTTTGTTTCTCTCTGTTTTACAAGATATCAATTTGTTTCTGCTTAGACAGATTGTGCTTTTATTGTAATATTATGTTGTCTGATCCTACATTAATTTCCTGCTTTAACTTTTAGATTTACTAGAACCATGCATAGAATTGAAAATGGTTGTCAAGAAAATCAATTGCTCTAACAATGGCAGGTATTTAGTTTCATTTCACCAACTCTAACAAGCATGAATATAAATCGCTGCAGAAAACCAAGAAAAAACCCTAGCTGCTAAGCAGACTGAATTTAAATCACTTATTATAGCTTTTCATATTGTACATTTCTTATGTAATTATAACTCTCTGAACCTTAACCACAGCTAGCAGCAGCAGAACCTGCTCATCAGTAGAATTGGATGTGTGGACATGCAAGCGAACTCAAAATACATATGAAGGAAATCACATACAGAAGAATTACCATGGAAAAGGGTTTCAGCACATAATCCAACCAATACTGTTATTTGCTAGTTTTCCATCATATACCTGGCAGTTTGATCTCCCTTTGCAATTGAAAAAAAACAAACAAACTTTCTGCTACATCTCGCAGGAATTCAATCTAGTTTCTATTATTTCATTATATTTGAAATTTGTATTTAAGGAAAGTATATAATCTTTTGTAATATTTTATTCCTTGTATAAATAATTCAGAACCGGTTTTATTCTTGAAAGAGATATATCTCAATTAAGAGCATAAAGCCCACAAACATTTAGCAACCCAGAATTGTTGACAAAACTGAAAGATCCCATCTTAAAAATCCATGAATTCCCTAGTTTCGAGACCAATTCATCTTGTTGATCATTAAATTGAAAATTATTTAAATAATAAAATTCAAATATGTCAGTTTTGACATTTAGCCACCTCGCTCCACCAATAATGTCATTATATATTCAAGCTTTTTTTTTCATATTGTCACCGTAGTGCTAAACCAGCTCTTAAAATATAATGTTTTACATATTTAGAGGTTTATTTTAGTTGGTAAGCGGGATTTGTTCTTATATTATCATTTATGATTTAAGTTCCAAAAGACATCTTAAAAAAGCATTTTCCTATAAATGACTTGTTTAAGACTACAATTAAAAATAAAAAATTAGACTTAATAAGTATAAAATGACCCAAAACCACCATTATTATCAAAACTGAAAGGAAAAACAATATAAGTCTTGCAAAGAGAATATATGTGGGGTAGATGGTGGCAATAGCTTGATGGCATTGAATAGCATGGTGGAGGTGAGGGATGGTGCTAGCAAGAGTTTCTGAATTTGTTTAGAAAGTCCAGAAGATTTTGCTGAAGGAGTAGGGCAAGTCAGGTTGTTTGTCATGGATTTCAAAGAGATAGGTTGACAAAGTGTATACAAACTTTGTCTTCATATTATACTAGGGATTTGAGTAAGGTCTTCTTAGGGCATTATTCTTGTAAATTGTTGATAAATTCACTTTTAAAAATAAATAAGATCACTTTTATATTTAATTATGATACCTATATTATTCTCCATGTATACTTAAAAAAAATATCATTTAAATGGTTTTTACTCTCTTTCATTTTTATTTTTTCTGCTTAAAACACTTTTTATAGCAATTTTTAAACAATTATTTTTTTCACTTGTAAATTATTTTGTTGTTGCAATCAAATTTTCTTATATTACCATAATTGTAAACTTTTAAAAAATACAAATTTAGTTATGAATATATAATTGAAAAAAAAGTATAATTCTAAATTTTTGTTCGTAAATATCAAATTTATACATATATTGTTTGGATATATATTATAGAGAGTGTACCAATAGAAAAGCATGTTGAAGAAATCACATATTTTATATCAATTCTCTAATGTGTAATTTCAATTTAATTGATAAGCAGATTTAATTTCTATTTTTAAAAGAGATAAAATTTATTTTATTTTATTTTATTTTTTATATTATCCTTATCATTCTCATTTTATTATTTCAAATGTTTCTAAATGGGTAGCTCAATATTTTAGATAGCTAATTTTAACATTAATTTCTTTTTTTTAATGTAATAAATTAGATAGGTTAGTCTCTAATTTATTTTTGTACCATTTCAAAATTTAATTTTTAACACTTGTAATAGTTGCAAACATAAAATTTTATTAAAATATTTTAATTAAATTTAATTCAAAGGATTTAGTTCTAACAAACAAGTTACTTCTACGTATCAAGAACTAAGCATTTTTAAAAAAAAAAAAAAAATTCTTGTTCGGAAAAATAGTTCTTTAAAATCTGAAATTGATTCTATCTTAAATTGATAAAGAAGAACTAATCTTAAGAGTTGATTTGGGAGTGTTTCTTGCTTAGAAACAGATTTTGAATTGCTTCAAAAGGACTAATTTGTAAGAGAGGCTCACAGATTCAAGGAAAAAATGAATTTGACGAGCTTCTTGGATCTCAAAAACAAAAGTCTTGACAAAGATGGTTCAAGTATGGATCTATACAAAGAGCCCAAGTTTTTTTCAAAAAAAAAAAACCTTAAACACCAGCTCACACAGTGACATGCTATCTATCACTACAATCAGCAGAGACACTACAGGTATAATTTGTTCATCAAGAGTTACACACTTCCTAGACCTATCAAAGCGATTTGGATTATGAAGGGAACTACACCATGTTTCTATTTTTATGCCAACATATTATTAAGAATAGCTATATGCCTTGATCTAGATCCCCTAAATACTTCACCTTGAGCTGAAGATCAGCCTTCTCTAAATCAACCAAGGTCTTATCAATCAAAGGCTCCTCACTGTCAATCCATAAATCAAATCAGTTCTGCAAGGACTCCAAAATGGAAGCAAAAACGATTAGTTACCATGGGAGCTTAACTTAGATAGGCATATAAAGCGTGCCAATAACATATAGAGAAGGACAACAAATTATTACAGCTTGAATATTTTAGATGGAACAATGAATGTGGGACTAGTCCTTATGTTTAGCTCATTACTTGCTTCTTCTTACAATGTTGCAAGCAAACAGGAAAAAAAAATTCATGCTTTTCCAGATGAACCAAACAAGCGCATCTTCTCTGCTACCACAGCTTTCATGGCTTCTTTTGCTGAAGCCATCACATGGACCAGATCTTTCTTGGGGTTGCTTAGTGAGTTCATGTAAGCGTTGCGCACCTCAGTGTTTACATTGAACTTCGTCACACCCCGCTGAATACTAGCCTGTTTGATGCAGTCAAGGAGGTTGATTATGTTAATCAGTGGCAGATTCATTATGCAATGTTGATTTAGGCTTTGTTGAATCTGATAAGTTTATATGCCCTTATAACAGATAGCTTCAACAAAACTAATGCCTATGCATCATATATATGTATCACAGTTTTACATGTGCGCGCACACCGGGAGGGAGGGAGGGAGGGAGGAGTACCTTGATAAGTTCCTCGGACAAGCCAGATGCTCCATGCAGCACCAGAAATACACCTTTCTTAGAACTCAAGGCATGCAAATCCTAAGGATGGAAGCGTTAAGAATAACTAAAGCGGAAATAGTTGAGTTTGCAAATTAGAAGTGGATGATCTTTACATCTTAAACCAAATTTTTCGAACAGCCTATTAGATTTACAGGAAAATGGTGATGCACTTGAAGGGGTTTATAGTTTCACTAAGATGTACAAGTTCAATAAGTTGATTTCTGCATTACATCAGGAATATGCTGCAGATGAACATTTACAAGGTTGCAATATACTTTTTTGCTTTTTGAGGGTCTAAAATCGCTTTTTAACCTCCATCTTAAAAACTTAGATGATGATGCCAAATCAAAGATCTAAGAAACTGACTGGCAGCTCAAGAATCCATGTAAAATAGTCTTTCTTCCTCATTTTCCCTCTGTGCAAACATCGTTCTCATACTTATAAAACATCAATCAGCAATATAGTATACATGAAAAGGTCAAACATAGACCGCATAAAACATATAATCAATAGAACTAAAGCATGACAGCACAGAATCATTGACCGTCTCACACTGAGAAGGTGAAATCTAATAGATAGATCTCAGTTCTCAATTTTAACATAATCAATGAAAATAGAAAAATAGCTAACATTTGATTGTTTATACTTCACCTTAAGCAAATCAAGTCTGAGATTTGGACCACTTGCAGGGTACTTTCCATGTACATTCCCAATACACACTGCCAAAGCATCTATACCAGTCTCATCAATGAACTGTTCAGCCTGAAATTTAAATGAAGACAATTGTGATTTTCGATGTATCAAAAATATGGGTATAGTTATTTTTTTTAATGAATTAAGAAGTCTACTGACCTGATTAACATCAGTCAGCCTTGCTTCGTAATCTTCAACAGTCAAATCATCCTCTGTCCCTGACAATCTCCCTAGTTCAGCCTCCACCAGCATGTTTTTGGAGTGGGCCAAAAGTGATATATACTTCGTGTATGCTATATTATCCTTGAGAGAAAGATGTGAACCGTCTACCATTAATGAATCAAATCCCTGGCATGATTTTGGATTCAAGAAAATGCAAATTAGAAAATGCAAATTCAGTAATAAATTATTCCTCGGTATAGATAAATGGAAGGAGTTGCCAATATTAAAAAATTACGTAGTTTGTTGAACCATGTATTTTTATTTTTATTTTCGTAGATAACAAGCAGCACTCACCAAATCAAGAGCTTCAACTAGCTCTTGCTTTGAAGTTCCATGATCAAAATGAACAGTGATTGGAACCTGCAAAACATGCATGTAGATTATAATTTATTATCCTGTCTAAAAAAGACCAAAAAAAGTATTTTTCATCTATTTGATGCATTTGTCTTCTTTATCTAGAGTACCCAATCATTTAAGTGATTTTGATCCTAGATGAAAAATAATGGCTCCGATGGGGATTAAATTTTTACTGATCTTCCAGGGAACTTTAACTTGCTTATTATAGTTTGAAAATTGGCACATATTTTGGTTCATCTGGAAAATTGTCAGAAAATAAAATAATGGTGCTAAAACCACAAAATCCACACCATAACGCTCGTCTTCCTCTCTTACCCTTTCAAATTCCCTAAAAATATATATTTTAAGATATGAAAAACAAACTTACATTGGCCTGTTCAGCAGCAGAGACACAACAAGCAACCAATGGAATTCCTCCTTGCTTCAGTGCACTAGGATGAATCTGTTGAAAGAACACAGCTTTTGGTTATTTATTAAGGAGCCATAATTGTGAAAAAGGCTGAAGCTCACATCCATGTCCCAAAAGACAAGCTTAATCCCATATCTTGTCTCCTAAATTACTCGTCTAACTTATAAAATGTCATTCTGACCTGTAGAATCGCAGGACTATTTTCTTCCTCTGCTGCAGCTACAACAGCCTCAGCCCCTTCCATATTATAGACATTAAATGCTCCAACAGCATATCCACCTCTCTCTGCGTTCTTTATAAGGATAATATCAATATCTACACATTTCAATATCCAAATAAAGCCAGAATTTAAACAATAAATTTGTAGTCCTTACAAGAAGAAGTTCTTTTGTTGATGAAAGTCGGGAAGGAAGCGCCCAAGATTTCACAACATCAGCTAGTGCTTTACTGTCACCAACATTACCTGCAAAAGAAAAAAAAAATAAAAGTTCAATTTTTATTTTATGGAAAGATACCAACTAAATAAAATTACAATTTTTTTTTACCTGGGAAAACAATGTATGGAACTCCTGGATGCCTACTTTCTGGACCAAGCTGCCACAATGGAATGCCAGCTAGGGCTTGTCCAACTACTTTGGCACATTTTGCTTCTAGAGCTTTTGTAGCTAGGTCGGATGATGTGATTCCACCCTAGAACAAGACATATTAGAATCATCTAAATTAGTGGGTAAGCTGGTACAAAGTCTCTTAGCATTGGAGCTGGGGCTTGGGGTCAAATCCCATTTGCATCCAGAATCATATCTCAGCTAAAGGAGAAGGTATATTGGCCAAGTGGAAATGTGCCTTTGAAGGTTAATTTACTTAAATGGTTACATTGTATTAGTTAAAAGTTCTGAGATCAGTCACTGTATGGATTATGAAAACAATGCTGAAGGGTAAGCAAGTGAAAAACAAAAGTGGACTTGCTTATTACCAAAATAAAGTGGACTTGCTATTATTATAATTTCATGGCTTTAGAGAAAATTTGGAGAGAAAGAGAGATATCACTTATTATTAGACAAAATAAACATGTCTATTGCAATTTCAAGTTAAATGACAGAGAGGTAATGCTGAAAATATCAGATATCTAAAATTAAATCTAATTACCAGCACTCTTAGTGCTACAAAGAAGGAAAGCAGAACTCAAGGAAGCTGAAAGGCAAAATCCACCTAGGTAGATAAAAGTAGTCTCAAGCAGAACTCTCCAATCAAAATTCAACTTTTGGAATGAAATATAAATAAGATTTCTGGTAAGATTCTGGGTTATACTTAATGATCCCAAATCGGTATGGTTAAAACTAGGGCAGGAAAGGCTTAGAACCTTTCAATTAAAAAGCCTATTAGCACAATAGAGAAGGAAAACTTGATGCTGCAAGAAATAGAACTTTTTTTGTTTATACAAATTGAAATACCTTTGCAAGAATGTATCGTGGTCTTGTTGATATCCGCCTCACAATTTCCACCAAAGCAGAGCTCACCTTAAAGTTGATTTCCAAGCTCTCAGAAGAAGCTGGCAATTTAAGAAAGTAGATAATAAGAAAAGGCCTTCTTAATTTGTATAGCAAGAATAACTGACAGAGTTGAAAATTTTTCTTTTCTTTCAAGAACATCTGTTACTATCTTTGCACCTATTTTCAATGGTGAAAACCCTTATCCAAAAATAAGGAAAAAAAAATGAAGACAATCAGCAGTTGATCTCATATTTACCACAAATAAGGAACGTTCAGGTTGTTGTACAAGATTCGGGATCAGGGTATGTAGGGGGGTAGGCTTAGTAGGCATGTTAATTCGGTTCATGGTACGTATAAGAACATCTATTTGGGTCATTGTTAAACATTGAATTGTATATTTTTATCTTTATCTTTAGAATATCAGATTCTTCAAAAAAAAAAAACAAAAACTGAGCTCTATTTGTATTGAGAATGTATGATCTTACTAGATTTTGCTTGTAAAAATTGCGTTGTTCAGGTGATACATTCCCAGCATGAAAAGGGTCTGGATTATTTACAGTTCTATGGACCACCATGAGACGTATATGCACAAACAACAAGAGAGAAAAGAAAAGATTACTGACTTTTTCCAGTAATGAGTTCTCGACTGGTCATGATTAAAGTGTCTTTACAAGCCCCAAGGAACAAATTTGCCATCTCAGCCACTCTATTGATTTCCTCCTCCCTCTCTTCTAATGACTTCATGGCAATTTTATCAACAGAAACCTATTCATAACAAAAGAAAAAATAATTGATAGTCCCTTGCATTGGCAGTTTTATTTGAGTGCATGTACATGAACAAATGACAACTTATGGATGTCCAGTTACTGATAGATAATATCTCATATTCCTTAAAGAAGAGAATCAAAACTAACACCATGATTGAGAAAATACAAAAACACATGCATCTGTATTACCTCTAGTTTCTTTAAAAACTGGCCACATTGTAATTTAAGTTCTTCAACCTGTGAGTTAATGAAAAACATGAATGTTAACATTGTAGAAAATCACAGCCCCGTGGGCATAAAATAAAAAGAAAACAAAAGTCCCCCATTTTTCAACCTGTTTTGTTGTTTTGGGAACATACGATCCCACAACTATAAGCCCGCCCTTTCTTTCTTTGTTTATTCCTAGATCCTTTGGCAGTATTGGAGCTTTTGGAATAATTCCAATTCGGGTAGAAACAAAACTAGCAGCAGTGCGGCATAAAAAGGATTTCCCCCTTAATTCTGCCTGCTCAATACGCAAAAGCATGTAAAAGCTTCATAAGTTTTTAGCTAGGCACAACAAAGAATATTTAAAACATATAATAGCAAGAAATTTGCCTGAATCATTCCAGCTGAAAATACAGCCATGTCTCGATCACTTGCTGCATTAACTATGCAAGTTGAACCCTATTTCATTTTATAAAAAGTAAACCATCAATAAACAATACTTCAATGGGAAGAGAGATGACTTGTTTCAATCACAAAGACATGGAAAAACTATTTCCCATCCAATTAATGCATGGATACATCACTCGGACATGCACCAAGTGCTGATTATCCATACCTTCTGCAAGTTGCAAAGAGTATCACAAACAGCATCTGGCCCACCTTTCCTCAAAAGATTGATAGATATAGATGAAACACTGCTAGCAGGAATACGGCCTCTAGTTTTCTCCTCAACCCACTGAAAATCCAGACAGTCACAAAGTCACTACCATATCTAACATCCTTTAAGCACAGGACAAGGATGAACAAGATAGACCTCACGGAGGTTTGAAGATTTGTAGCCAAAAGAAGCATCTCTGGCGAACTCTGTGTCCCCTGCAGGGACAAGCCTGCAAACAAAGGAGTTTTCTTATGCAAAATGCCAACGAAGAATCACTATGATCTAACAAGAGGAGCCCAGTACCAATCAGAATCTGCAACATAGTGTATATCTTTGATTGTATATCGGCCTCCTTGAAGAAAAAATGGGCAAATGATCCATGCGTCCATCTCACCAAGTAGTGAAACTGCTGCATCTGCTTCCTAAATAAATCAAGTACATCATAATGTGGTTTTATAAGGTAAGTTATGAAGGTGTTGACAATATGATAATATGACACTCAAGGGCCTTCATCCTTGCCTCTGGAAAATGACCACGTAGTGTTGAATCGCCTCTCAAAACTACTGTATAATCAATATTCTCAACTGACTTAGCGGCTATGCTTAGGTTTCCACAGATATCTTTAATCAGTGCACTCGCCTGTAAACAGTTAATTGGATAATCAGAAATACAAGTCTCAAACAAGTAAATTGTTTTCCTTTGAGTAGATATTGTAAGATGAATAAGTACTTGCTTTTCTTTTCTTTTTTAATAAGAAACATGCTTTATGAATAGAAATAACATCAGATGTGAAGAAAGTTGTTTACCTTTTCAGAACTCAATGACCTGGAGTTGGTCAAGATAAAAAAGCATTTAGGCTTTTTCCTAAATTGCTCAACTAGTGACTCAACACTCCTGCAAAGAGAGCAGGCACGGTTATTTAAAATTTGCAAAGGCACCTTCAAAAGGGCCTGTTTGTTTTACAGATATAGAGTATCAAGGCTTTCTATCTGCATAATGGAATTGACAGAAGAAAGAACTGAATTTAAGACAAAAGGATGAAACAACTAAACTTCAGAAAGAAATGAAAACATATATTCATATTGAAATTTTTTATATTTTAGTCTGATGGCCAGGTTTGCAAAACATTATACATTATAGAGGCAAGAGATCACCATTCTGTTAATACTTCAATATCATGAACAGTTTGAGTTCCAGTTGGATCATCATCTAGAACCACCAACGTTTTTGAATTGCTCTGGTTCAGTCTATGAATATCATCAATGGGGTCCACGGGCCACTCAGGTGGAAGAGACTGCAGGACAACTTCTTTCTTAAGTACAGGAAGTGTTCCTTCAACTTTAACACCTGTGAGGATCTCATAAACCTGATACAAGAAAAAATTGCAGTTAAACCTGTGACCATCTGACTTCATTCATATATAAGAACTTCCAAATGTTTTACATTTCAAAAGTAATCGCTATACCTTCACCACACCTGCATCATCTTGCCGACCCCAGCCAGCAGCAGAGCCTGCTCAATAATGAAATTCAACTAGTACGTATAAGCATAGGTAACTAAAGTGAGTGTAAAGGAGAATGTGTATATCATGGGAAACATTTTCAAAACATAGATTATTATTAAAGTTGAAATTCAACTAGTACACATATAGAGCCTGCTCATTCATGAAATTCAACTAGTATGTATAAGAAAAGGTAACTAAAGTAAGTGTAAAGGAGAATCCGTATATGCACTAGCATGAGAAACATTTTCAAAACATAGATGATTATTAAAGGCATATGTTGCCAGTTTTCCATCACATATCCTGCAGAAAAATTTTCGCTACAACCTGCATGTCCAAGGCATCCAGTTTAATTGTTTTCATTTCCTTATCTTTGGAATTTGACAGAAAAAAATAATTTGAAGTCTTTTGTCACCATTTTGTCTCTTTCAAAGTCTAAAGCTATCGAAAGTTCTACTTAATAAGCTAAATGTTGCTTGACTTTCAGCTCAGTTCCCACTTATATATAGGTTGAATCGGGGGCCATTATTCAAATGCTTCATTCTCCTTCTAGATTGTCCAGGTTTTCACAGCTTAGATAACCTTTCTCCAACAACATGAGGTCAGTGAAAAAAATCCCTTTGCTCCATTCTACACACTATAGAGCAATCAACAATAATGACAGGCCTCAATCTCCTGTCCTTCCTTTCGGACCTTCTGTGCAATTACCTCTTTTCTATGCCACAGAAGACACTACTACTGGTTATAATTCATACATTTTCTGTCCTGTTCTTGACTATCCAGTCAATCCCTACCCCTGTGGATGATTGATCCAAATAAGAAAAAGCAAAGCAGGTCCCAATTTTCCATCCTGCATTGTCATGTCTTGTGAAACGGAACAGAAAAAACTAAGAATTTCTTCTTAAATCCAACTTACCTTGAAACACATCGTTCTCACATATCTCATCATAAACATAAGATAAATCTTATCTTTAGCTAGCTAAAACTTTTTAAATTAAAAATTATTGTCTTATAGATCAAATATCAAAAGGACAAGGGAAAACATAACAACTGGAAATCAGAAGATCACAACACCTGCCAGGAATAGTTGGTGTGCAACAGTTGCAATATGAAGTGGAACTTTAAGGGATGACGATTCACGGCAAACAATTCCCTGCAGATGATTATAGAGCAGTTTTAAAAAACTATCAACCAGGAATCAAAATAATTGCTTAGTTCAAACATAATGCAGGATAAATGTCAGTCAGACCAGATCCTTCACAAAGATATCGAGTGCAGAATACGGTGTATAATCATTGTCCAACATGTGCGGAACACGATTCTCAAACATCCTGCAAATGGATACAATTTTTTTTCCCGGGATTAATCTATAAACTTAAGAATTGAAGTAGCTGAATCCTAATGAAAAGGGATGCAAGAATAAATAATCGCTTAAATGGGTAAAAATCACATGTTAATTTCAAATAAAATTAAGTATTAAAGGCTAAGACAATAACAAAAATTATCAAATTCAGCTCAGTAAAAGAAAAGAAACTAAAAGAGCAGTGCATTTTTCCATGAAACAAACCAGGATGTTCCTCCACTGTTCTTGACGAAATCAAACAGCATCCTTGTATTGAGACCTAATCGAGCTCCAAGTGCCATTGCCTCAGCCCCTGATGCTATATGAACTCCAGCGAGCAACTGATTAATCATCTTTACACCACTAAAGGCAATAATTGAAAAGAACAGAGAGTAATAATTCAGTTCCCTGGAAAATTCTATGACAGTGCATGATATGATTATCTAAGACAATTTTTGCATGTCTGTACACTAATGCATAATTCAATTGATCAATAAACCTACAAAATGATGATATAATGCATGGTGAGAGAAAAATTAATGCTGAAATACCTTCCAGCCCCACAACCTCCTCTAATCACATAAAGCTTCTCACTTAATGCTGCTCATAATTAACAACCATGGGTAAGTTGTAATCTAGATCTCAGAAACTCCTCCATTCAAAATTAAGAATATTTAATGAGATAATTACCTGAGAGAACTGAGCCGGTACATGTAAGAGCTTCATCAGTACCAGAAGCCATTATCTGACAGCAATATAAAATTACTTTGAGAAACAGTTATCAAAATATACATAGCTGCTTTCAAAATGAACCAATTTAGAATTTTTTGTTAGACCGTAAGTGTTCCTTCTGAGGCCCTCTTGACACCACCAGAAACAGGAGCATCCACCAATTTCAAGCCCTTGCCTTCACCTATGATATTTGCCTTTTTTGAGTAAGAAAATATTGGGAAAAATGAAGCATAGAAACATGGCATGATAGGGGTCATAATCACAAAAAACAAAATAGAGCATCCCAAACAGGCTTAAACCATAATTCAATTAGCAATGGCACTGCTATTTCATTGCATGCATTTAAAGAAATTACACACAATATTTAAACCAAAAATAACCACTGTCTTCTGTTGAGAATCAAGACAAGCAAACTCATTAAAAAACAGGGCCAAAAACTCTACACGTGACAAATACAAAGAGAGAAAAAAAGCCCCCTACAAACAAGAGAAGATGCAAAGAAAGTGAAACAGATTTAAAATAAAAAACAATAAGTAAAATCAAAAATGGTAAAAGTGAATGGACTTGTAATCTTCATCCATGTGTAAACTCAGCTAGCTCATTTTCTGTTACATTTTCTTATGCTTTTTTCCACACATCAATTCTCCATCATCATTCTAGCTTAATGCCATATTCAAGAAGTTTTAACTTTCCAAGAAGACAATATTGAACTGTCATGTCTTGCTTTTACATCATTAAAAAGAAATGGCATTATTCAACTCCAAGATCTTAGATGTGCAAGAATGAAAATTAAACTATGCATTTCCCTTTTATAATATCTATTTGCATTCCCAAGATCTATGAATATTAGTTTTCAATATCTTTAAGTCTTTCCTATGTATTTATAGTAACAGATTGGCTAACAAGACATTAGTTGAATGAACAGTTCTTTAGTTCACGCCATACCAGGAAAGGTCGAGCAAGTAAACAACCAGAATCCATTCATGATTCTAGTTGTTTGGGTCAGGCTCTCTGAAACCCATTATTTGGGCTAAAGAGAGGAAAGAATAATTTCTACAGGCTTTAATAGTGCTCTGGTATGGATTTGTAGTGCAGGAATGACTGATGTCAAGAAGAAAAGGGAAATGTTTTTTGATATATTCAGTGTAACTACTTCGTGAAAAAAATGTTGAAGGGTAGGGACTGCTTCCAAATTCCTCATCGCAATAACTGGTTAATGGATTTAATTGCCCACTGATACATAAACTTTTTATTGTCATTTTTAATCATTCTTGAATTATAGTAGAACAGATTTAATATCGGAGAATTGTCAATTTTACAAAACTCAAAATGATGCTAGAACCTACAGTTTTTGTAAGTTAAATATATGCACACACACACACAAACAACTATGTATTTGAATAAGAACACAACAGATCTTCACATTAGGAGTTTGCATAGCTGAAAGTATAGATGTTTATACTTTTATATAGGACATACCTTGTAAGCGTCGCTCCAGTTGGCTCACAAATGCAGGGGATACTGTAGAAGATAGGATGATAGATGCTCCTGATGGTAAGGCTATAAAAAAACAAAAATAAAGTCAGCATCTTCACCTTAATGTACACATTTTGCTTTAGAAAGGTACCTGCAACTGCTCCTAGATCTCCATACAAAACACTCTCCGCTTGAGTTTCGTTTGTGACCATAACTACTAGTACATCAACATCTGAACAAGAAATATTAAAGAAACCAATAATTTTAGCTCCATAAAAGGACTATAAATGTTGTATAGAATATTTGAAAAGGGAAATCAAACTTATACTTATGGCTCAAAATAACCTTTAGATGTTTCTGCTGGAGAGTTGCCAATCAAACCACCAGCATTTGCAAATCGAGTGAGAGTTGGTTTATACACCTGCCACCCAAGAAAAGATGCAACCATATAAATTTGCAATGGTAATTCAAACACATTAATATCAATCTACAAAATATGTATGAACTAGACAAGCCCCCAGAAAAAGTCTTATAGAAGCACCACAAGCAAAATATACATACATGCAAAGCATAAACAAATTCACAAGCAGGCAAGTACACAAAGAGAAGTTATATGCACACATTAAAAAATTCAATAACCGGGAGGTTTAAAAAAATTAATAATTCTACTTCCATTGACAATCAGCATAAACTATTAGACAGTAGACGATAAGATAAGAATTCCAGGGTCATTTCAATTCAATTTTCCAATTGTTAAACAAATTTCACCAGGATATGTGATGCATAGTTATCAAAGTTCCATTCTAATGTGTACTGCATGAAAGATAATCAGGCCAGAAATGGCAGCAATCAATCCTTATCCAGCTCCAAGCAGGAACTGACTCTTTCAATCAAAATATAATGGGAAAAAAAGGTAAGGATTTACATCATAACCAACAACACAGAAATTTGATTTCAACAGGTGAGTTGCCATGCCAAATCCCATTGCTCCAAGACCAATGAAACCAATTCTCTTTACGACAACAGATTTGGCAACAATTTGTCTTGCCAGTTGCTCAGGTTCGTAGAGTTCTGCACTGGCTGCATCTTGAATATTTGCTCCAAGCAACTTTCCCCAGACCTGGAAAAAGATTGCACAAGATAACAAGGCATCTGTCAAGCCATTTTTTTTCAATAATAATAGCCTAAAAGCAAGTCATAATGACCTGCAAATGAAATTTTATAACACAAGTACAGGGGAATAACCTTGACAAATGTGACATCACTATCATCACCCTGACCATATGAAGATCCTGATAGGAGGGAGATTTTTTAGAAGGAAACAAGTTGATTAGAGAAATTAAGCAATGAGTATATCAGATTGTGAGTTTACCAAGAATAAGTTGTTGATGAGCAACAGACAAAAGTGGAAGAGGAAATATAAGCGATTTGGCTGTATCCAAAACAATACCCTAAAATTTGAAAATTCCATCAGTCTCAAGTATCATCTGGTAAATGCGAATATAAGGTTAAGGTACTTATCAAAAACTTGAGTCATTTCGTTAAGAGGAGTGTTAAGTTTGCATTTTTACATGGTGCATCAGCATATGGAACTTACCTTCCATGTACTACACAATATGTTATCAAATATTTAAATATCTGGAACTTAAAGTTAGCTGAAAATAACTAGTTGAGTTGTTAGAATTACAACTTCCCCAGGATTCTCTAATCTATCCATACATGCTCAAACGGTTTTAGACAAGATCCAAAAATATCTGATGGTATATTTCAAAATTCACATGGAAAACTTTTACAGGTGCTAGTTTCAAATGCCCAGACCCCCACTATTATTCCACCAAAATTCAAGTTTCCTAGCAGTCCAAAAATAGTAGGAGCCTGTACCTCAACTACAACATCTTCATAAGCAATCACATCTCTCTGGCCCCAACTATAAACTCTAGGTCAGTGTGAATTTTATTTTCAACAAACAAATTCTTCATCATCTCTAACTCCATAGCAGCTTAATTTGTGAAAACAACTTTATTTACTATATCTTCTCCCATTATCACTACCAATCTGCTATACTGCTCAGCCAACAGGTGGTTCTCCTGTTTGTTTTTTTTTCCTGCCTTGACATGCTTTACATGATTGCATACAACAATAAACAGCTCCCTGTAGAAGACTTGTTAAATATAAGTTAAACACTATCTCATTTTATTTATGTTATTCTCATCCTGCCTCAGTTTGTTGTGTTAGATGGTTAGCATCTATAAACAGTTTTACAAAGAATTATATGAATAAATCAGGATGTATGAGTTAACTTGTCTAGCATGTGATCCATCAGCAAAGGAACCAAGTTTCAACCTTCGATTTAATAGAAATTCAGCATTCAAAAGTCAAAACTAACTAATTATACCTACTCAAGATGAACCCAATAAACTAAACAATTCAGCCCACAGCTGGAAGAAACACCCTTGTACACATTATTCCAAATGCAACCACACTTAAACATGTATAATAACAGCGTCCCTTACCAAATTTTGGACCACGGTCCTGTAGGAATGCACCTTGGTATCGCCTCTCAAAAACTGGGGAATATGATTTTTGAAAATCCTGCAGTGACAAAAGAATCACCCCATCGCCAACAAATAATGGAAAAAACAGAGTGGAAAGAGCAAAAAAAGACATCATTATAAAGGTAGCAAAGCACACAGCGCAAAATATCAAAGAGAGTGGTCTGAATATGAGCTGTGAAAAACCATGGAAAAGTGATGGGAGGCAAAACCAATACCACCACCTAATGGATTCTTAATCTTGGTAATTATCCCCTGACTTAGAAATGAGAGATTTACAATGTGATGTTTTGTGAATAACACAGTTGGCTACAAAGAGTGTCAAATCACTGTGACTCTGAGGAGACAGACAGCATGACTCAAAGCTGTTTATCAGATGAGATCTGCATTCGTGCCCCAAACATGTCACTTTGTCCTAGTCATGTTGTATACATGCAACTTTGTCCTAGTCATGTTGTATATGTTCCAGGAAATGCATAATTGCCACATCCATGCAAGTGTGTTTTACTGGTTAGGGAAATAAAAATAGACAATTGCTAGCCTGCATGTTAACTATATATCTCAAATATCAACAGGTACACTTATTTCTATCAATCACCGAATCACATAGAAATCCTTGTATGTTTATTTGCTCTTTTTTGTGTGCGAGCACGCTCGCATGGTGGAGCAGGCAGGTTGATTAACAGAGAAATTGATGGAGCTAGTTGACATTTTAATTTTTTATCTTTGTAAAACTAAGCTTTTCACTCTTTTCTATGCATGGTGGAAACTGGAATGGGGAAGGAATAGGATTGCAAAAACTTTTGAATCTTGTACTTGCTGCGATTTGGAGTATTTGGTTACAGCAGAATGCTAGAATCTTCAAACTGCTTCTTGAAGCAGTTTTATCCAATAAAACTTTCTTCTTTTATAAATAAAAAGAAAGGAAGTATTTAGTCACAAACACTCACCATGAGTTTCCAGCAGCATTGGAAATAATATCATAGACTATCCATGGATGAATTCCAGCTTGAGTGCAAAGAGAAATCGCCTCCAGTGCAGCAACAAGATGAATGCCCTCAAGCAGCTCATTCACCATTTTAATTTTACTGTGAAGCAAAGGAGAACAGAACTAAATATCAAATTCTAGAAAATCAAAAGACCATATCATTATTTGAGTAGTCCTATATTCTGAAATCAAATCCAAGAAGCGCTTTGTCACTTGTCTAAATTACCATGTCATTTTGCCTTTTTCTAATACTTGCATTATTTCTAGAATAATCAAGTTAAAACATGAAAGCAAGAATATACAATTACACAGTGTTTATAATACATTATGGGAAGTTAAACAAGACCAAGAAGAAATCACACCTTCCAGTGCCTACTTCACCTTCAAAGGTGAAAAGCTTTTCGGACATTGCTGTAAAAGATAATGATAACTTGTATAAGAGAATACATAGACAAATTGCCTCTCCAATTCTATTGCCTATATGCTCCAATAGAATGATCGTAGATTATAAAATGAATTTACCAGAAAGAATAGGCTGTGCCTTCGCATTAGCTTCAGACCTTCCCGAGGATGTAATCTAGATAAATCAAAGTAATCAGCATTCTCCATATTCAAATTATCTGATAACAATGTGGAAATGGACTGCTACAACAAATAATAAGCAGATAGAGAAGGCACAGCTGTTAGTGTAAAAAACAGTGTTACCATGGTTCTTCCCTTTAAGACTTCAGAAAATCCCCTGGAGACATATGCTTCTATTAGATGAGCCATTGAATCTTCATCTGTGAGATTAATAGAATAAACTGATTTCAGTACCAATGCATGAGGGTTGTTATTTCCTAAAGAGAGCAACTAACAGGATCATGAATGATTGCCAAAAAGAAAGAAGAATGCTCAATTGAAAATAGGTTTTCAGTAAAATTTCAAGTAGATGAGCCAATTGGTGATTGCGGCCATGTAGCTTTACAACAAAGGTTGGACGAGCAAAAGAACATGCACAAGTCCCATGTCCGTATTTTTTTTTTTTATGCATATGTTCCCTTTAAATATGAAAGCAAAATAACCTTGCACGCCATAACTTATCGAACCGACTTTGCCAAGTCCTAGCCACCAATCTTAATACTTATATCACTCATTTGAGTGCAATAACAGACAGAAAAAACGTTAATTAGCATTTGATGTTAATGGTTGGCTGTTTGAGATTTAACCAGTTGATTTACGAAAAATGATATTTTTACCTATTATGAATACCTTGTTCCCTTATACTTTGAAATACAAAGCGGGATAATATGTTTGTGATTATCAATGAGGTTTCCTAATGGCAGATCAAGTGTTATGCATGCATCACTAACAGAAAATGAAGAAGATAATCCTAAATTAAGTTACAAGTCACTAATAATGAGAAAACTTAGCCATGCACATAAATTCCACAGGCAAAAATAAAAAGGTGAGAAAAGAGGGAGGAGAAAAGAAAAAGGGCGGTAGTGTATCCTCCATTGCCTTGCCATGGAGAAGTAATCTAAGCAATGAAGTTAAGATTTACACCACATTACTAATAGAAATGCTTTCCAGAGAATATGCCACTAAATTGAAAGGACAACATTATAAATTCACAATACACATGACCTCTGAGACGTTTCTCTAGATTCTGGATGTATGATGGCAGAATGGTTGAACGTAGGATGATGAGTGCCCCTTTCTGCAATCCTGCATACCAATGAGTTAAGAATCCTGAATATCTACAAAGTAATGATAACTTTAGGCATAATTGATAAGTTCCATAAAGACCTTTCAAAACACCCTGTTGGCCAAAAAATACATCATTGATTTGATCCACGTGAGATATTAGAACAATCAAAGCTGCAACTTCTGTATGCCAAAAGCAAAAAAATACAAAAAACAAAAGACAGAGTTAAGGCACAATTTCACAGGACACGAGACATCAATAAGAATGAACCCCAACACCACATTAATCATCGCTTAGCTCAGGCTCCACTTTCGTGGATCTATAGTAGTAATGATGAAGATGTAGAAATTTGACTTAAACAGTGTTTTATACTTCCAGGCTCTTACGTTTAAAAATGAAAATAACATAAAGTTTCCATGCATCTATCAAAATCAGAATACTGCAGGACAATTTTTGGGAAAAGAAGGATGTATAAAACTACAAGACATCAAATTAAAACACAATCATGACACTTCAAAAGTGAAATTAAATGTGAAAGTTTTAAGTTCAGAGCATGAATTCAATAGGCAGTTGTTTATACTTCCAAGGATCCCCTCACACAAAAGTAAGAAGCGGGAAGAGAGTAGGTATGCATCAATCAGTTTCTATGATATCAGGATATACCAGGTATCCTTAGAGAGTTATCATATGCGTCATCCCATGGAGTACAAGTATAACCTAAGGAAAGCACATGCCATCATTGGTATCACGAAAACATCCGATCACAAAGAAGCAAAGTCTAAATGGCAGCTAAAGGGAAGCTAGGAATGGATTTCACTTTTGTGCTACAGGCGGCAGCAGAAGACATGCACTTGCTATTGTAAGACTTTGGTACGAGTTTATGCTTGAATGCCTGACAAACCTCATTCCAAAGATTTACTAATCAACACGCGTTTTTACATTTTCCATTTTTTTGCTAATCCTTCACAAGTAGGCACCACATTTCATCTATTATACCTGGAGAAAGGTCCCTTAAAGCCTATTTACTCCAGTCTATCAAGCCGTTTCTTCAGCTCTTTCTGTTGGACACCAAAGGCCTGCTCTATTTGATTGCATAGAGCACCAGGGTTAAAAATCAACACAACCACAGGAATATTTTGCTTCCCAGATAGTTGGATGCGAATTGAGTTACAAAAGGAGTAAAGGCAAGGGATTCTACCATCTGATGGTAAACCAACATGACATCTAAATCTTGGTTGCCTGATGACAGGAAATCAACTGTTCTGTCTATGGACAGGGTCCAATGGATCCCAATTCAAACACACATCCACTAGCGAAAACAACTGTTCTGTCTATGGACCAGGTTCAATGGGTCCCAATTCAAACACACATCCACTAGTGCCAAAAAACAGTTATGGTACTAGCCTTTTATTAATTATTTTGTAACCACGTTAAAAATAGAAATAGACAGAAGAAAGAGGAAATAAAATCTATGATCGTAATAAAAACATCTCTATCTAATTTTTTTATTTTTTTATATTTTAAAAAAAAAATAATCCAAAAATTAATTAATAAAAAATCACTAATTACTCACAAACTTCATAAAATTTCTCCGCTCATGCCCTACACCAATTCCACAGCTATTACTCCCAAAATTTCAAAACCCATGACTTTGAGTTCTACTGGCACATTTAAAAAGAAACGTTACATGGAATATAAACAACATGTTCTATACACATTCCTCTGAGTTCTGGAAACCCAATTAAAAATGAAATTTTGCGTGGAACATAAACATCATGTGTCACAGACATTCCCTGCATTATCATGCTATGCATTCCACCAACCAAACATGGCCATTTTTAGAAGTGGCACCCCACCCCAAATAGCTTAGCAATTGAAAATATTTCAGTAAAACGGAGACACATATCCGAGCATTGTTTACCTTTCCCAGCCTCGATAAGGCTGGCACTTCTCGTTCCCCCTAGATTCAAAAATTTATCAACCAAAGTTTCATCTATCTGCAGAACAAGAAAATTCCAATTAAGCAATAACTAATTTGCCAATCAAATAACCTATTAAAAATTAGTTAAATTTATACATTGAGTTGCAAAAATAACTGTAAGAGACAATAACACGATTGGCATAGTCAATACATGCGAAACAAAAAAAAAAACATGACTTTTAATTAGTGGATTGGACCTACTTTCCACTAATCTTAATGTCACCAACTTGCGATGGTGGTATGACCTAAGATAAGGCCAGAGTATGCCTGTGAGATTGATCGAAAGATTGAAATAAAAAGTATCCTTAGGATGAAACATATGCATTAGTCTTTATAGGTCTGCAAGGAATTCAACAAAGACACGTTCTCCTTTAGCATGGAAATTTGCCCGGCAGATACTTGAACAATTACATTAACCAAAATATACTTTTAACAAGCTTGAGCGCGCGAGGGTAAGCCCAGACGGTAGATGCGCCACCCCACCAGCCACGACAGACCCCAGATTGTAGGCCAGGGAGAGGGCGAAAAATTTTTTCTATGGGATACTAGAGAAGGTAAGGCTTAAATATACGCAGTATCTTTTAGAGACTAAAGTGAACAAGTTTTGTTCTTTCTAGGGATCAATTAAAAAAGTAAAGAAAAGAACAAAAAATGCAGCACATATTTTTGGGGAAAATGGAATTATAGGGACCCGAAAATCAACCAAGCTTTTTATTGAAACATTTAAAAATAGAAGGACCGAATTTACATCACTGGGGTGCGGGCAAGATTTGAATCCTTCGAAAGCTATGACCCTGCTGGCCTCCCCTGAAGCGGTTTGGCCACCTGAGTTCAAGGCTTCAAGCTCTTCCACTTCCTATGCCCCTCCCTCTCCCCATTAAAACCAGATTTTTCACTAAATATTTCTCAAGTAAATCAACGCAAAAAAAAATAGAAAAACTGAATTCTCCCTAAACTTTTGCGAGATTCCCACACGGCTCTCCAAGACGCATTTTCTCGATCATATCCCCTTTTTTCCCAGGAAACCCAAACGAAATGGAAATGTCCTTCCATGTTGTTCTCAGCAACCAAACAACTAAAATTCAAAAGCAAGGAAGAGAAAAGACTTTTCTAGTGATCACCTCGAAAGCTTGAACTTTGTAGCCAGCACGAAGAAGCGAAGCGGCCATGTCTAAGCTCAAATCATCCAATCCGACGAATCCAACAACCGCATCACCGTCAGCCGCCATTGCGCTTCGTCAGTATATTCTTCTCTCTTACACCGAATCCTCTTTCTTCAGATCAAAAAATTTGCATATGCCAGTAGAGAGAATAGGAGGAGAGGGAGAAAAACTAGTAAAATAAATATATCGCAATAAGCGTAGAGCATGAAATATAATAATAATTATTATTATTATTAAACGTCTTCTCTGTTACAGGAGAGTCGTGCTGCACTATCTAACAGCCACAGTGTCTAACTAACGGAAATTGTAATATAAGAAGAGATAAGACCTTGTCACAGCGGGCGTGGCAGTGACGAGGTAAATTAAAAACATGGAAATCTCCTGTACAAGTCATCATTGCCATAGGCTCGTTATTTTACACGTCATCACCATAGCTGTGTCAGCTTTTTTAATGTTCGGACCACTTGTTTTATACCTTCATTAATTTTACTAAATTTAAAATTAATACTATATAAACTCCAATATTTATCATATTAGCGATTATAGTAACGCTGTCAGCTTTGACGTCGAAACACCGTTTGAAATTGTGTTTGTAACTGTATTTTATTAAAATTTTAATTTTTTTTTTTTTAAAATTAAGTGCGGTTTGTATTTTTTGGATCGTTTTAATGTGCTGATGTCAAAAATAATTTTTAAAAAATAAAAAAACATCATTGGCATGTATTTTGGCATGAAAAGCTATTTAAAAAGCATTCGCAACCACAATATCAAACACACTAGAAGTCTCAACAAATCTAATAACTTGGATGCAACGGGATCCTTCCCATTTTAATACAATTAATTTAATGTAAAAAAATAAAATTTATTTTATTTTTTTCAAAAACAATTAAAATAATTATCACCACACATGAGAACAAGACAGGAAGCTTCTTGGCGATTGAAAAGATAACGATGCTGCAAATTTGAAGGCAGCAACCGCTAGAAAAAGGGAAAGATGTGAAACATGTTTTATTAATGGTTGGTTCAATAGGACAACTGAGGAAACTTCACAAAACCAAATACAAACAAACATACAGGAGTCTCAGGAAAAACACCAATAAGCATGCGTGAGAGAAGAACCGAAAAATCAATTAAATTAAAAAAATTAAAAATTAAAAAATCAAACTATAAAAAAAAAATCAATTAAACCAATTAGAATTTAAAAAAAATTAATCGGTTTGGTTTCGGTTTTATAAGCCTGAAACCAAAAAACCAAACCAAACCCAAACTAAAAAAACCAGAAAAAAATCGAGCCAAACCGGTTTGAACCGGTTCCAATTTGGTTTTGGTTTTTAAAAAAAACCGGTTTAGTTATTTTTTTATAAAAACCGAACCGAAAATGATCACTCCAGTAAGCATGGTGAATTATGGATAGAATTATATTTTGTTTTATTAATAATTTTAAGTTCATTAATTTATATTAAATTGAGAAAACTAAAAAAACCGAACCATGAAAAAAACCAATTAAACCGATTAGAATTTTTAAAAAACCGACCAGTTTGGTTTCAGTTTTATAAGCCTGAAACCGAAAAACAAAACCGAACCGAACCGAACCCAAACAAAAAAAACCGGAAAAAAAAACTTAACCAAACTGGAAAAACTGAGTCAAACCGGCTTGAACCAATTTCTGTTTGGTTTTGATTTTTTAAAATAAAAACCGGTTTGGTTGTTTTTTTTATAAAAATCGAACCAAACCAAAAATAATTACTCGTACATTTAAATATGGTGAATTATGGATAGAATTATGTTTTGTTTTATTAATAATTTTAAAATTGTTTGGTTCATTAATATATATTATAATTTTGTATGAATTCGGCTGAAGAATTTCTTTTGAAATCTTAGTTATAAAAAGGCTATAATTTATAGTTTTTTTATATAAAAAAAAATCGTAAACACAGAAACTAGTATAGTGCTAAAAACACACTAAGGTTCATCATTCCGAAGGGGACAGCGTGACTCACCATAGGGATCCCGTTTAAATTTCATTGTTTTTTCATCTCCATTTAAATACAAGGTTTCATAACTTTATTATTCACTTTCATTTTCAATCAGACCTGATTTTCAACCTTTTACTACGTTTTAAGTGGAGGTGGGCCCTCCAATAAAGTTGCTTGTAATTTTTTTCATGATTGATGTTTATTAAAGAAAATACATAAACAAATTAAAATAATTTAATATTAAAAAACATGCATTCGCAAATTATTTTAGAATAGTTTATTGTCTGCGCTGGCAACGGTAAGTATTAATTTTTTAAAATAAAAAATTAATATTACGAATATAAAAGATATTTTAATAATATTATTAAAACCTGCATTATTTTTTAAATCTTTATTTAATTCTTCACTTAGATTCACGTTACCTAATCTGCATTAATTTTTAAACTTTTATTTAATTCTTTGCTAGATCCACATTATTTGGATCTCATACCTAAGTAAATTAAATTTGCTAAACCCAAGTAAATGTTTTGAAGTTTAAAAATAATAAAATAATACTAAAATGTCCCCTGTTTATAGAAAATTACAAAAAAAAAAAAAAAACAACGGTGAATTATTCGTGAACGCTTGCTACAGTCACAGGGTAATTAAAATGCGAGGGGAGGGAAAACACAGCTTACCTGGTGCCGGAGTGCTTGGGGACGAAGACGATGGCGAAGGTGTAGTGGCTGGCCAAAGATACTTTCTTCCCCTCCGCTTATGTTTTTCGTGCGCTTCTCTTCTGGTCTTGCTTCTTTTCTTTTATTGATTTCTTTTCGCTTATCTTATTCTCTCTGTCTATGTCTGTCTCTATTTCCTTTGTTTTTGGTTGGTTCGGTGATCTGTTGTTTAGGGGACACCAAACATTCCTTTGCTGGAGTCCTGGAAGAAAGCCCAGAAATCTTTTTTTTTTCTCGTTTATTTTGTGCTCTCCTGGGTTCTCTCTATCTCGTCGTTCTTGTTCTTCCTCTCTGGTTTTTCCTCCTTCCAATCTCTTTGTTTTCGTTCGCCTTCTCTGTTTTTCTTTCTATCTTATTTCTTTGTTTGTTTCTGTCCTTTGTTTTTTTGTCTCTCGTTTTGTCTCTGTTCTCTCCGTATGTGGCCTTTCTCTGGCTTTTATAGAGCCAAAGAATGCCCTCTGTTCGTCCCTAGGATAATGAGGCACGTTCGTCCGTGCTTGAGGAAAAACTGGGGACTTGCAGGACTGTTGGTAATGCATCGTGTTGGCGAGGGATATTGGGTAGCTAGTAGAGACGTGACCCCCGATTTGGAACAGGTTTGGTGCATTTTCCTGCTTAATCAATCGGTCTTCCCCGGGATGAGGAAGAAGGTGATCAACAGTGGTTTTAGAAACGACGCCATTTTATACTCTGAAACGGTTATTTTCAATTTGCCCCCTTGAAGTTCTAACAATTAGCAATTGGGCCCTTATTCATCGAAATCTTTTTTTTTTAATTTTGCCCCTGGACCAATTGCAATTAGACTCCTGCATTTTAACGCCATTTACAAAACAGTCATTGGTTTCCGAATTAATCAATTCAGTCCTTAATCAACTCTTTAACTTTTAATTCTTTCAAAATTACCCCTGAAAAAATCATTTAAGCCCCTATAATATCACCGCCTATCCACTTGGGTCATTGGACTTTAGTTTCTTACAATTTTGACCCAAATTAACCTTGAACTTGATTTTTTTTTATTAAGTCTCTGATGTCATTAATTAAACTAATTCAAAATTTAATTAAGTTCCTAAACTTATGAATCCTTCCAATTTTTTATTAAATTGACTCTAAAAATTATAATTCCATCATTATTATTAGTCCTCAAACTTTCAATTTGTGTTTTCTTGATCCAATTCCCAAATTATTTTTCATTCATTTATTTTTTATTTTAAAAAAAAATCAAAAATTGGGTTATGACACCTATATTGTATGAAACCATATAAAGTTCTTTAAGCACATAATTAACATAATATATCATCATTATAGCTCCACATGTGGATATTGCTAATTTATGATAATCAAAATTTTGCTTCCAAAATGAATCAACATTCTCATCATCATTATTGTGGTTATCATTATAGTCATCATCATCATTTGTATCCCTATCATTACTAACATTATTATTACCACCATTACCATCATCACTATCATAATTAATATAATCAATTGCATAATTCATTACATTATCATAATCTTTCTAAAATATTTCTTTGAATAAAACATTAAATCATCCGACTTTCATATCTACAATCACAAATGAGAAAGTAAAGATAATTTTTTTGTTAGTTTGATTGAAAAATTAATATTATATGAACCAAAAACAAACTAAGGGATGTTAAGGAGAGAATAAGAAATTTTAATAGATGTAAAATTAAATAGGAAAATCTAAAAATTAATACATCATGTTCCTTAATAAACACGTCTATCATGATAAATTATAATATTTTCAGTGAATAAAATAACATGACAAAAACTAGTTCTTTAATGCATCTCAATTCATTAATTTTAATTATTTTCAATTAGTTATTTTAAAAAACATTTTTAATAAGTTGTTATATAAAAATATTAAAAGACAAATACTTTTAATAGAAATGAATAATAGCTTGTAATTTTCATTACTTTGAATTTAGTTTCCATGTAAGTCTATATATATATATATATATAAAGGAATAAAGACCAACCTATTATTCCAGCAATGTTTCTACTACAATGACTAACAATGCAAAGATTGCATCCTCACTTCCAATATTTAAAGAGGAATTGAATATTGCTTTTCATCTCTGAAATTTAACATTTAATGACCTTAAATTAACAACAACAAACTTTAGGCCTGAGAGTCTTCTTAGAAAAGGTGGGTTATGGTGTGTATTCAAAGGTTAGATCAGAAAGAATAGAACCGCTCCTATTAGACTTAACACTAGGCTAAGCTTTGTAGTATAAGATGTTTTAAAAAGGACACTAGTAATATTATTTAAGGTTATGACTTGAAAGTTAACTGTTGGTTACCAAAGCTAATTAGATATTGGTTGGAAGCTAAATGTTCTCTTCTTTGCATATTCAAGTAATTTTTAGACTTAAAAGTTGGTTGGAAATTTTTATTATTATTTCAAAATAAAAAAATGAATAGGATTGATATGATTTGTGGCTTGAAAGTTTGGTGGTTGCCGATAAAAAAAAAAGACAAAATTTCTCATTGTTCCATGTTTTACACTATCATTGAGGAAAATTAATTTGTCCAATGCAATGGTATAAATGTCCTCATGTATATATTCTCACAAAGTAACATTGTAGTGATTAGATGGTTTTGGCATGGCATTGTAGACCATAATATTGCAAGTATATACTTGTTTCTTTGATGTCACTCAATTAATAAGCTCTAGTTAGAGAGCAGATCAGGAATCTCTATGTATAAAAATGTTCTTGTTTGACAAGATAAAATATTGTTGAAGAGAAAATCCATTTGATAGATAAATCAAATGCTGAAACAAATAACTTGCATAACCCAATATCAATTGGCATTCTTGTTTCATTGTTTATGTATCTATACAAAAAGCATGCATTGAAGCTCTTAGTTGTTGGTTATCCAAGTTTGTTTTGCCAAAAGTTAAATTCTGCTACAGTGAAAACTATTTAGTCTTTCTTTATAGAATAAATATTAAATAGGCTACAATTGCTTGTAACCTTTCATGATTGGAATCACCAAAGAGAAATACAAAAACAAAAGAGGAAGGTTAATGGATTGGCCAAAGAACTTGATAAAAAGACTTTGACATTCTAGATATCAAAAAGAAAAGGACTGAAATTTTTAATGGAAATACACTACAACATTATTAGAATTCATTATAGTCTTGTTACAAATGTCAATCTAAGTAATTCAAATACCAAACATTACACAAATATTCTTAATAAAAAAAATTTAGTACATTACACATAGCCAAAGGACCTTCACATTACAACAACCTAAACACAACAATAATTTTGAATTCCATTATGGCACATATCAAATAAGAGAATGAAATCTGTAAGAGTGATGGAAGCATGCATAACTCTTATTATTAAGATCTTAAACTTCATTTATACATATTTTGTAGTTATTTAAGCTTGGGAATAAGGTCTCTTATTGTTGACCACATCTCTCTCTTACTTCTTGAAAGTAAGAAATTTGAAGCATATCAATGACAATAATCATCTTTGACAATTTCATCTATAAAATGAAGCTCAACCATCACCTCTGTAATTCTACATCCTTTCTTATCCTTACTGGTAGATTTACATTCACTCTTGGTAAAGATATTATCTAGTAGTTGATCAAAACGATCAACTAACTGAGCTTCGATTCTGGAACCACCCCTTTTGTTTTTTCTTTATCTTTCTTTATGAAATATGTTATTTTCTTTCTCTCCCTACTATTGTGGGTGCTACTGTTTGCCATATCCACACTGCTTACCATGTTTTTAACATCATCAACAAAATTAGTAGTGGTATCCTCCTTTGAATCACCATTTTCTTCCTCTAGATTCATTTCATCATCGTCGTTATCATTCTCTACATCATCATCTCCACTGTCATCATCAAATAAAACTCTTATACATAGAGTCCAAACAAATTTTCCAAAAGCCATAGTATTACTAAATATTTTGTCAATTTTGCTACAAAGGAATGGTTTAATACCGGCATGCCTAAATTTTTTAGCTTATCTAATTTTCTAAATAAAAGAAAATCAATATAATTAATAACACATAATAGATTTCTCAACTATTGATAGCAACAACTAAAAGTTAAGAACATAAAGTTTCTAAAACTAACTTGAGTTTTTAAGATCCCCTACTCATTGTTTGCATCAATAACTCCAATTTTATTCTTCAATCCAACATCGGTTTTAACAACTAATTTTGTTTAAACTCTCCAATTCTATTTTATACCATCCTATTTGTTCTTTAATTGTGATTTGGTGAAAGAAGGATCGATCATTTCTTTGAATATATTCATCATATATTTACATATATTTTTATCAAAGTATGTGTTTAGTGTCATACCATTATCAACTATTATGATACATATACATAGAAAGTATGCAACATTTCTTTTTATCCAATATGATTTATCTTGACTTTGATGACCTTTCATTACTTTGTTTGCCAACCTTGCTCAACATACACAAGCACAAACATTAGTATTATATTCAATTATGACATTTAAACAAAATTTGGCTCTCATTTAATCAAATCATCTTAGAAAATCCAATGATATCTCTTTTTTGTCCAAAACTGTAGATGCTAAGATTTAATGAAAACATACATAAATGTGCTAATGTTAATAATTGGAGTGTATGCCAAAAGTAGTATATATTGTAGGAATGACCAACTTAATGTACACCATGTCACAACATTTGTTCTTATTTATATAAATGTGTTAGAGTTAATAATTAGAGCTCAAGGACTGAATACTAGTTAGCTGGCTAGGAAAAAGAAAAAAGAAAACCAATTAAAATGGCTCAGAATATGGAAATAAAAGATAAAGCCTTCATTAATTATGCTTGCCTATAAAAAATTACATGCACTAAAAACAATTTGATATGCCAAGATATTTTAACTTAAGCTAAAGTTAAACTAATCAAAGCCCTAGACCCTAAATAATTGATGAGAACTAATATGAATTTAAAAAATTGATTTTCAAATACAAGTATCAATCAATAATCCATACAACCTAATTATATAACAATATTGTGTTAGACATCGACTTCGAGGCCACTCAAATCCAAAAACAATAATTCAACATTGATGCTTACTCATATCCAAAAAAATAATCTATAAATTCTTACTATGAGTTAAGGATTTTTTTTAATAAAATAACAGATTACCAATTATTCAACACCTTCTTCACTTTGGGAATGTAATTTTCAAGATGCTCTTCTTCTTCCTTTATCACAAAGAATGAAATAAAGTTGCTTTTGTTTGTACCAGAAACATACCCTGCAATTTCAAGATAAAAAACAAAACCTCATAAATGTAAATGTTAGAGAAACTAAAATATGTATTTGATCTTTGTATTTGAAAGGATAAGAGAAGAAAATAATGATTTCAAAGAGATAAGAGAAGAAGATGATGGTTTCAGTAATCAAAACAAGAAAAAAAACATCACAAATAATCGAAACTCAAGTGCCAAATAATTTGAACATCATAAATAATCAAAACTCAAATGCCAAATAATTTGATCTACTGAACTTGCCACGATTTGGAAATTAATTTCAGTTCTAAAGGATATGTTTGTTTTCAGAGTATCATTGAGGTTTTGAAGAAAAAGGCACAATTAGCTTTTAACAAAGTAAACAAATTTGAGAGGGAGAGGGTATTTAAGTATGATGATTTACAACAGTTTATACTCTTTATTTGTATTGGAAAAATGAAAAAGACAACTAAGATCAGATCTCAAAAAAAGTATTAGAAAGATGCTTCAACATAACTGAATTTAGATTTCGGTTATTGGTAGGGTTCACCTTTCTAAACACAGTTTTAATTATGTAATCGAATGATTTTATCTTGTGGTCCAGAAAAAACTCAATAGCTAGCATGCTCTCAAATATAAACTAAAACACTATTTGTTTGTGCGGGCCAGTTATGTTTTTTAATTTTTTTAAATTTTAAATTATATATTTTTATTTTTTTAGATATTTTAATGTATTGATATTAAAATTGAATTTTAAAAAATAAAAAATATTATTTTAAAATATTTTAAAATAAAAAATATTTTAAAAAACATTGAGAGTTATCCCTTTTATAATTCACGAGAGTGTATTGATTTTGTGTTCATCCAAAATTGGTAAGCATTTCAATCGAGACTGTGGACCCTCTTTTGAGTCACATTTCCCACACCCCACCAACACACACTGCCCAAAACTCTCTCTCGCAACCAGTAACAGCCGAAAACAAACCCTTCAAACCCTTCAAAAATCTCGCTCTCGCACTCAACTCTAGAGAAGAGAGGGCGTCACTAGTCATTTTCGAACCCCCTTTCAATCAGTCATAGATACTCTCCTCACCAATTCTCCAACGGAACGGCACGACTCGTCGTTTTAAGGCTTGAACTGTACGATTCCAGGTATGGTGTGTGCCATAGGTTTTATTGATGTTTGAAGAGTAAATAAACTGTTTCTGGGCCGCTTTAATCTCTGATCAAATGAAAAGATGCGAAATTGATTTTCAAATCTGGGTTCTTAATTTTATGTTGTTTGAATAAGAATTTGATGTGATTAACTGTATAATGCAGGCGATTAATTAGTGTTGATAGGGTCATTTTATTTTGTTTTGTTTGCTTCTTCTTTTTTCTTTTTTTCCTTAATGCTTTCACTAGGAAGCATTGTTAAAGTTTTCGAGGCTTTAATGGCAATGGGAAAAGTTGATTTAGAATCAACCGTAATGTTCTTACGAACAATGCGAATGAGCTGATGAAAGGGGCTGGTGAGCTAGATATTGATCTCATGAATAATGCTAGTTCTTCATTGATTTTATCGATATAATCGAGATATGCATTGCTTGTCGTTCCAGTCCATTTAATGGCAGATCTTATGCCAATTATTAATATATTTATATTTATTTTTTTTACTTTGTAGTAGTGAGTTGCATAGGAATGTGGCTTTGAGCTGCTGCAACAGCATATAACAATGCTGTATTTACATCTTGCTGTAAAATAGTTTATATTGGATACCATATCTAGGCTGGTATTTAGACCATGTGCTTCAGCATTGCATCTTCAAGGACATCTAAACTATTTCCAATGAACATAGCTATGAAGCATTTGTTTATTGTTTATAAAACTTGCGGATTCAATATTTTTGGCTTTCATACAAGGTTTTTGTTTCTCACTAAAAAGCTTCCATAACTCTTTAAAATTGTATATTCTTTTCTTCCACCAGTATATAATTTCTTTTCCCTTTTGCTTGGCATTAATCCACCTCATGTTTCGTGGTATGTCTCCTGATGTTCAATTGTACCTTTTGTTAATGCTTTTGCTTAACAACACATTTTTCTACTTCTCTAACACTGGGATTATTTCCTATTGTATTAGCTGCTAACAAATCTGAGGTGAGCACCATCTATGCCATTGAGAAGTTTTTACTTAATGTATAGTTACGGGAAGATGGGAGCTCTACCATTCTATGGTCCATGCATTCCTTCCCTCATGTCAAATGTATACATCATGATAAGTATAAAAAGTGTCAGCATTGCTTTCGGAGCCAACTACATTTGCTGAGAGTTGTAGTCCTTTAGAATCCTCTTGTTATTTGACTTTCTCAAATGAGATGTCAGAATACTTGATAGTAAAATATTGAGTTTTGTTGTAGTTGGTTATATTTGTCAGCAATGAAACAAAAACTGGGGAAAAATAAAGAACGCAGTATAGTGAGTAAACATGTGAACAACAATTCCTGTTTTAATAGTTTATTCGAAGTTAAGAAGAATTCTTTTGTTCTCCTTTCTAGCATTGTGAGAACTACATGGTCTGCTCCAGTCCTCTATTTGTCATCTCTGTATTGGCTGTTGTTGCTTCCATTTGATCCATGATGAGCTAAGGAATGAGAAGGTTACTGTAAGGTTACCTTTTGGATTTTGGAAAGACTAAACTTCCTCATTGTAATCACTTCTAGAAAAAGGAAAAATGAATTGATTGTAATGTGGAGACAAATAATTTTCTTTTCTTACAAATGGTTGCTTAGGATGCCTCTTGTTGCATAGGACAACCATGGTAAGATTACTTATTCAAATAACTGAGGAACTTCACAGTAGGATGTTTTACAAGCAAAATGCACTTGCATGGTACAATTCGAGCATGACATTTATGTATTCAGTTATAGATTTTTTTTTTATTTCATTCCTTTTAATTTCTGGTAAAACAGGCCTGTTGAATCTCTCCTCGACCATCTGGGTTAGCCAATTTTACTCATGGATAATTCAAGATGATTGCCTCACCTGCACCACGTTCTTTGTTATTTTATTATTATTTCTCAACCAAGTGTTCTCTATGTTAAACTGGGGTTTCACTGTTTCCTATTTCCACTATTGCTTTGTGTCAAACCTTGTTTTCACTATGTTTTGTCCTAATTTTTACAGTAATTAAGTGTGTGTTTTGTCCTTTTTTTTTGGTGAGTCTGACCAGCACATATTATTGAGTGCAGAGGTTGACTTTTCCATGGAGAACTCTGATGATGAAAAGGACGGAGTTTTTGGGAACTGTATGCCCAAAGAACTAAGTATAAGTTTAGCTAATGGTACCAAATTTGTAGATGAGGTACTAAGAGGTCCAAGTGACCGCTGTCTGGAAAATTTTCGTATGGATAAGCAGGCATTTTACAAGTTATGTGATATTTTGCAAGGCAAGGGCCTGCTACGCCATACGAACAGAATCAAGATCGAGGAGCAATTAGCCATATTCTTGTTCATTATTGGCCATAATCTACGCACTCGAGCTGTCCAAGAATTGTTCCGGTATTCAGGAGAGACCATAAGTCGCCATTTTAACAATGTTTTGAATGCTATTATGGCAATTTCATTAGATTTTTTCCAGCCTCCTGGATCTGATATTCCATCTGAAATCTTGGAAGATCCTCGATTTTATCCATATTTTAAGGTAATCCTAATGTAATTTGAGTTAATAAGTATCTTTCTTTTGTGTAACTTGCATCTAAATAAAAATTATTTACTTCTAGGATTGTGTTGGAGCAGTAGATAGGATGCACATTCCAGTGATGGTTGGTATAGATGAGCAAGGACCTTTCCGTAATAAAAATGGACAACTTTCACAAAATGTTCTGGTAGCATGCTCCTTTGATCTGAGGTTCCATTACGTTCTAGCTGGATGGGAAGGCTCAGCATCAGATTTGCGAGTTCTGAACTCAGCACTCACAAGGCGGAACAAGTTTCAGGTCCCTGAAGGTATTTTGCTTCTTTCACATCGTAGCTCACTATTTGTTTATTTGACCACCCTAGCGAAACGCCATAATTATGCAGCTTTTGAGGAATTGTTTTTTTCTTTCAACCTTTTACCTTCTTTATTTTACACTGCCTTTGAGGATTTCTGGTGCCAATTTATGTAATCAATCTTATTGCTTCAACTAATCTAGTTCTCTTTTGCTCCTGTTGCTGGTTGAAAATTTTGACGGTGTAGGCAAGTACTACCTTGTGGACAGCAAATATGCCAATATGCCAGGATTTATAGCTCCATACAACGGGGTTTTATGTCATTTAAATGAGTTTGTGGGTGGTTATCCTTCTCGAGATTCAAGAGAACTATTCAATCAAAGGCACTTGTTACTAAGAAACGTCACTGATCGTATTTTTGGGGCTTTAAAGGCACGTTTCCCTATACTGCTGTCCGCTCCTCCATACCCTTTACAAACACAGGTTAAGTTGGTTGTAGCAGCATGTGCGCTGCACAATTACATTCGTAGGGAAAAACCAGATGATTGGATTTTTAAAATGTATGAACATGATACTGTACTGCAAATGGAGGAGTCACTGCCCCCATTAGAGGTGGAACAGCCAATTATGCAAGTTGAGAACCCAGCTTTGGACATTGCTTTTGATACAGAACAGCTAGAATGTAGTTCTCAGTTGCGTGATTCAATTGCAGGTGATATGTGGGGTGACTCCATAAGTGATTTATCAACTATGTAGATGGATTTATTGTGATTTTTTAGTTTAAGGCTAGGGTTGGATTCTTTTCAAGATCACTGGCTTGTAAATTTTTAAAATTTGGTCTTGATCTTGATGCTGTACATTAGTGCTTTGTTTATAACAAAGAAATATATATATATATATATATATATATATATATATGTTGATCATAAATATTTCAAGTCCTTGTTGCATACAGTAGTTAATTGGAGTAACAATTATGGCAATGCATGGTTCTTCATGCCCCCTGCTGCGTTTGAACAGCTGATGCTCAGACGCTGTTCAGTTGGTTTTCTAGTCGATTGATTATAATCTTTACAAAGGTGCCAATAAAGAAGGGGTAAAATCAGTCTTACCTGAAAGCTTTCCAGGCTGGTTGCTTTTTAACGTTTTTTTGTTTTTTGGTTGTTGTGGGTGATGTATCTGTAACATTGGTTTTGTTATCTGGAAATGCCATTGTTAACTTCATCCCATTTGTCTTGTTGCATGACTGGGAGGCCCATGCAGAATTATTATTTTTTTGAAAAATACGAAAGTTTGCTTTCCAAGGAGGAGTGCACAACCCGGATCAAGTCCGCAATCCAATCAGCCTCCTATTCTTCTATGAATATTTTTTGAAAAATTACCCAGTTGGGTAAAAATTTTAAGAAAATGATATAGGTTAAAAACATATTTGAAAAATATTACAGTTTGATATAATTATGTTTTTGAATATCAGTTTTATACATGATTGTTATTCTCATTAACTTTTCAATAAGATTTAAAATTCAATGACAAAAAAAAAAGATAAGATAAGATGACGTGGCACGAGAAAAAATTGAGAAGAAAACTTAAAAAGAAAGAATAAATCACAGAAAACATATTGAAATTTTATTTTTAACACAGTTATAATCGTTGAAAAAATCTCGATGAGATGATTCTAACTATATTTTAAAAGACCACTAAATGAGATTGTAATTAACCTTAAATTAATACTAAACAAAATCTCTAACAAGATATAATCTTATTTGATGGTCTCTTAAGATGTGGTTAGAATTGTTTCGTCAGGATTTTTCTAACAGTATCGAATATATCAAAAATAAAGTTCTAGTGTGTCATGATGACCCATTCTTATTTTTTTTTCCTTTCCTTACCAATTTATCTCTTTTCTTTCTTGACCATTAAATTTTTATAAAAAATTAGTTTGAATGAGACATGAATTTTGAAATAAATGTTATTTTCAATAAGAGTTATGTACAACCGTTATTTACAAAAATTATTGTGTTAAAACCATGTTATTTTTGCAAACGTTTTCTAATTTATGCTTTTTTACCCAAAATTTTTATCAAATTATATTAAAATGATAAAATCCCCTGCTTTTATTTGAAGCTAATAGAGTGTTTTGTCGAATAGTGTATTTTGGTAATTAAATCCTCATCCCTTTCTCCTCCTGATACTCATTGATCTAGACTCTATAAATGTATCGCCGGCCGCCCTGAATTCTGACATCTACAGATTGAGTGTGCAGTGAAGATTGTAAAATACTCGCCATCAATCCGCCTAAAATTTGATAAAATCTGCCTGAGCTATACTTGTATATCGTGTAATCAATTATACAAAACTGGGTTTTTTTTAAGATGACATCACTGCTCATATAGATTGTGAAGTTGCTGCTTTTTTTTTTCTTTTGTTTTTATATATTACATCCTCACACTTTTCTTTCTAAATTTAATTCTTTTGTGACCTAATTAAATTAGAAGAATTTTTAAATTGTAGTAAAACTATAAATTAAAAGAAAGAGGACAACAATATAAAAGAAGAAAATACATGGCCATTTTCAAAGTTTTAAAATTTTTATTTTGATCTAAATTTTTATTTTGTTTATTTCTAGTTTGAATGAGGAAAAAGAAATTCATCGAAAAACAATGAAAGCGATAGTCTTGAAAAACATTTTATCCATCAAAAAGAAGGATCTATATGTCACTTAAGTTCCTCTCTCCGAGAGGAGTTCAATAAAAGCTATTTTTTCTTCTAAATATGGCAAGAAAAGTAGATTAGGTTTTGTTTAGTTTAATTTGATTTGAATTTTGTTTTTTGTGTTTTTGAGATTTTTTTTAGGTTTGATAAATAGTTTTTAAGGTTTATAATAGTATTTTAGAGGTGTTTTCACATAAAAACAAGTTGAAAATTGATTTTTCAGGATCCAAAGGCATGGACCCTGATTTTCCAATCACCGACAAGTAACTTGTCGCCCACCTTAAAAAAAAAAAATATATATATAGAAGCGGACAAGGAGGAGGAGAAAAAATTAAAAAGGAAAAATTTAAGGACGCTTGGGTTATTGATAAAGGTCATGCGTAAGAGTGAAGTCATTCAGCGTTTGACCTTTCTTTTTTATGTGTTTTTACTTTTTATTTTTTTTCATTAATTGTTTCTTTTAAAATATTGATGTATGTTCTCTTTCTTATTTCTTAAATAAATTGAATTATTTTTATTTTTTAAATAGTAATTGATCTTTTTATATTTTCTAGTTGCGTGATACTTTAAAGATATTAGTTTGATTTATATCAATTTTTTTCCTCTTATATTTTATATGAATTAGCTATATTGGTGTGGAGTTTTTATATATAAAAAAATCATTTGCAATATTAGCAACAACATTTAGCCACTGAGTGAAAATATTTAAAATAAAAAAGAATAATCAATTTAAGAAACTTATATATACATCTATTTTTTATTTATACCATGAGGATTAGATTCCAACTTCAACATTTAATTAACAATAACAAATCTTTTTTGATTTATCAATTCATATATCTCTTACTTTATTTTTATAAAAATATAAACAATATCTTTTTGTTTCTCAATTTAAAAATAATAATACACAAAAATATATACATAACATAATTATTTTTTAACATTAAAAACTAATTTAAAATCTTACATTTTACTTCCAGTTATTTTCCCCTTGGAGTGAGAACACATTTCCAAGTTCATAATATTAATCAGAATAGAATCCGAAAATATCTCCATTAAAAAAAATGGTGTCAGTGTCTTGAAAGGGCTAAATGTCAAGAACTCTAAGATCCTACATTACAGGTAGCTTTCCAAATTGGACAAATGTTGCCAAATAAGACACACAACCCCATAGACAAACTGAACATCATCCACTCATATTTAATGACAACTAATCAGTGTTTTAGATATTCGTTACTGTTTTGAATTGCATTCTAAACAGTATTTTTTTTTAAATTTTGAAATGTTTTCTTATTTAAAATTGATTTTTTATTTGTTTATTATTTTAATATGCTACTATTAAAAATAAAAAAATCATTATAATGTTATTGAAATAAAGAAGCAATAATAGTAGTTTTAATTGTAAAGGATGTTAAATTTATATTTTAAAGATTATAAATTCAAGCTAAAAACTTATATAATTATTAATTTTAAAATTTTAAAATACGTAAACTAAAATAGCAGGCTCTGATATTCCACATTAGACAGTAGTATTATATATAAAAAGTTGTGATCTCTCATTCATGGTGGCATACATTATCAGTCTCGCCTAAATGATTTCAAAATAACACAAACCTAAATCCCATCTATCAGTCTCCCCTGTCCTGCAGCAGTTAGTCTCTCCTCGGACGTCCCAAAAAAAATAAATTCAGAGAGAGGGTCGAGAAAGATGTTAGATCCAACAAGCGATATGCTTCCACCTCCATCTTCCCCTACCAACTCCTCCATCTCCTCCTCCGATCTTGACACTGAGGTAGGCACCCACTTTCTCTTGATATTCACTCAGTCTTCAAGGCTTGACCTTTCTTTAATTGTTACCGTTCTTGCTCTTGTTTTTCGTTTCTTCAATCGACCCATTTCTTGTTTTTTTCTTTAAATTTACTTGTTTCTTGAATTTCTTTAATTTACCATCTCTTGATTTTCTTTGCTTTTCTTGCTCTTGTTCAAGTGTTTCCATTGCTTGTTTTTGTTCTCGTTGTGCTGTTGTTATACAGTCTACAGGTTCTTTTTTCCACGATAGAAGCACAACATTAGGCACTCTAATGGGCGTCACGTTCCCTGCCATCACTTTCAGAGCACCATCCCAGCACCTCCACCCCGCCGCCGCGTCCTTCGCCACCGAAAACGTCGTGAACGGCGGAAGCCCCAGGAGGAACACCAAGAAGAGAAGGAACATGGCGGCTTCTGCGGTGGCGGAGCGGAGGAGACGGAGGTGGTGGAGCCTGTGCCGAGATGGAGGGGGGGCCAAGCCGGCATCTTTGAGGGAGTTTCTGGAGGTGGAAAGGAGGTTCGGGGATGCCGCGTTGGAACTTGAAGGCGTGATGGTGGCAGAGCACCCAAGGAACGGAGGAGTGAATGGACGGTTGTTGTTTGCTGATGGAAGGGTCTTGCCACCTGCTGATGTTGTCGATGATGGTAGTTCATCATCATCATCAACGGCCGGTGCTCATTGGCGGTTTCCGGTTTCACTAACTGGGATCTGCAGTGGCGGTGCTGGATAACACATTACTTCTAAAAAATTGTTTCTTGGTTTTCCCTTTTCTTTTCATCGATGCTATTTAGTTTTATTTTACTTACTTAACTCCTTGTCCAATTCGATTTCTGTACAGAAACAAAAACCATAGCTTTGGCCTTCTGGGGATTACATTTGTCTTATTTATTTGGAGAAAAATCCCAGTTTAATTTATTTTATTTAATTGAATAACTGTTCATTAAAATGGATGGTCTTGCCATCTGCATAGAAATCATAAGGTATAAATAATTATAAAAATCCTGAATTTCATTTTCTCTCTACGTGTTCATAACTTATATTTTTATTGTGTATTTTATATATTCAATAATAGTTTATTCCTCAGACAATCTCAACAATATATTTTGTTTAAAATCATAGAGAGAAAATAAAATTTAGATTAAATTATAGTTTCTATTCTTTATACGTCCTCAACAATATATTTCATCTGATCCAGGAAGTATAAAGAGAAAGTAAAATTTAGAGGAGGGTTTTTTAAATTATCATAGATCATAATTGGAATTACTTTCCCTGAAAAAAAACCTAGAGTTTGGTAAAAAGAAAGAAAAAAATAAACTTTATGATAAAAAAATAAAATAAAGTTTGACAGATTCTCACAGGAATCACATGGTTCGGAGCTGCTAATGGCATAATTCCCTCGACTGAGTAATGATGGCTCCGTGATATGTGAGGCAGCCAAGGTGCATGGATCATGTACAAGTTGCCTTTATTTAGCAATGGAACCAATAAAAAATCCCTTTGTTTTTATATTTTAAAAATATTTTTAAAAATTTAAAATATTTTTTATTTTAAATTAATTTTTTTTATATTTTTAGATCATTTTGATGTGCTATTGTCAAAAATAAATAAATAAAAATTATTTTGATATATTTTTAAATAAAAAATACTTTGAAAATTAACTGTTACCGTCATAGTTTTAAAACCTAGCCTGGTGGGTCGACCTGTGACCCGTCCGATCCAGGGCTGGAACTGGGCCGAGTTGAAGAAAAAACAAGGGAAGGAAAAACCCGATGTGACTCGACAGGTTGACCCAACGACCCGGCTGATCCGGCAAGACCCGATTAAAAACTCATTTGCAACCCGTTGACTTTTGTTTTTTTACTAAAACGACGTTGTTTTAATTTAAAAAAATAACCCGGGCCGGAACTCGGGTCAAAACCCGGTCAAAACCCGGAACTCGGGTCTTGGATCGGGCCGGGTCTAAAAATTATAGCTACTACACTTCTAAATATCCTCGAAATATGGTTTTCATGAACAAACAGTAAAAAATCAAAAACATTTCCTTTGATTGGTTTCAATGAGAACTACAATAAATTATCTTGAAACAACACACAGAACCAATCTTATTGACATTAGTGTATTCTAATGGATAACTTAACTGGTCAGCTTTTGATTTTGCTTTCTAATAGTTAAAAGTTCGAGTTCCCTTATGGTTACTAGAAATTTACATGATTATTAATTTCAAGGCTCGTAGGATTAGTTAAAGTATATATAAACTAACTCAGGCATACACATTAAAAAAAAAAAAAAACGAGTATGGCATTAGTGTTCTTCTTTCATTGTCCATAATATTATCATTAGCATGGGACCACATTCTATTAAAAGCTTTCAACGTTGTCTCCGACCGGAACGGGCAAAAAGAAGATTAACATTTACCACTAACTATTCATAAGCATTGCATCATTGCCTAATGAGACTCCTCGATCCTTCCAAGTCTTTTTTTTATTTTATCTTCAAGCTGGAGATTCTTTCAATTTAGTTTTTAAAAGTTCTTTTGTTTTTGTTCAAGATTTTATCCTTCTCTTTATATTTCGTTTCTGCGTGTGTCCAAGTTGTCCATAATTGTTTTAGAGATTTAATGACATGGTAATTTTGTATTAAAAAATTTAAATTTTTATGTAAAAATAAAACTCAAAAAATAAAAATTAAATTTGACATTAAATAATTGATAGTTTTTCCCCAAGTTGACTGTTCAAAAAAGGTGTGCAAAGCTACACCTTAAATCTTTTATTTTATTTTTTAAGAGTTTAGTTCCTTCTGAATTTGGATTTTTTTTTTCGATCTCAAACTTCATTTATTATTTGTTACGTGTTTCATTTCCTGGGTCATGAAAAAAAAGAAAAAGTTGTTGAGAGATTTTAAAAAGAGAAAAAACTTTTAACTGATGAGAATAATTTTGATTTTAATGTTTATAAATTCATTTTTAAGAAAAAAATTTAATGAAAGTAATTTTTATCTTCAACAATGTCAAAAAAATAGATTAAACTCGTGATTTTTTATTTGATTTAATTTTAAGTTTTTAAGTTCATTAAAATATGTTTCGTTGTTAAAAATGGAGTTATGGAGGTTTATCATTATGTTTTTTTTCTTCATGTTTTTAAGTAAAATAATTGTTAAAATCTAGGATTTGAGATTTAAAAACCTTTACCTTAATTTTCCAATCATAAAAAAAACTTTTAGTACTGAAAAAGATGACAATCACCCCCCAATTATTATTATTTTAAATAAAATAAATGACTTGTCATTTAATTTATTAAAAAAAAATTACATCAATTTATGTTTTTAAATTTAGAAGTGCCTGAGTTTCATGCGAAACTAAACACGCATATCTAGCTCATAAATAAATAAATTTATTTAAATGATATTTAAATAATTATTTATTTATGCCACTATTTTAAAATTATTTTAGCGCCTTTCATTGTTTTCCAAATAGTTTTATATGAACTTAAACTACATATTGTTTTAAATATAGATTAAATATCTATTTTTAAAAAGTATATTCATATTACCAACACATGCTTCTATTACAAAATAATTTAGAATTCCATCCGCAGCGTGGCATGGCTAATTGGCTAGCTGTCAATGTGGAAAGCACTTGCCTTTCTGAATGTGCCGTTAAGTATGACAAATGACCCACTAACATTGACAGTTCGTCAAACAATCATGACATGATTGTATTCTGATCCAGGCCCCAATGTATTCAACAACAATATACGGCTGACGGTTTCTGTCAATTCTACCCAGGCCCATTTTGCTGCATGCAATTTTGAGAGGATAAATTTGTCTATTAGCATCTAAAATATAATTAAATGTTAAAATAATATGTGATAAAAATGTTTTGGAGAAGTAATATATTTTGAAAATATTGGGATTTAAAATATTTTAATAATATTGTGTTTTAAACCATGATATCTCAAAATCTAAATATAATTTTTTCTGTATAGAAGTTATATCTAAAATTTTATTTTAATTAAAAGAATCTGTTAAAAATTACAATAACTGTAATTAATAAATTCTAATCAAACTCAATATATTCTCATATTCTATAATCATAAGTAGCCCCCAAGAATACAAAAAAGAAAATATATATACATACAAAATGAATATAAAATAATACAATAACACAATATTCAAGTAATTTCAAAATATACAAACAGAACTCATCTATCTATTTACGTCTACGTCGTTTTGTCTATTGGATGATTTGAGCTTATCAATAATACGACCGGATCCAGCTCCTGCTCGTATCTGAGTGATCTTATTCTCTGCCATGACACCATTAAGAGTTAACCTCTTTCCAAGGATTTCAAGTCCAGAGCAGCAAAAATTTAACCACTTGGATACTACAGTGTAAACTTTGCTTTCTTCATCAGTACTACAAAAATAAGATGCGGCCTTTCGATTGTCTCGTAACAAGAAGCAAACCTAATATTAATAAAACATTAATATTAAATTAAAAGATAAATACATAAAACTCAACGATTAACATACATTAATCTTAAACAGATTATATTACTTACATGATGTTGAATCCACTAAGCATGTTGCTCGCACTGCATATATCTAGATAGAGGAACCTGCTCGGGATCCGGAATAATGATTTGTTGTGTTATACTCATGTACCAAATCATATAATCATTGTTAGTAATTATAAGATGCATATATGTAAATATCTCATTCCTTCGTGCATCCCACTATGATACATAAGCATTATACCGACCTAACCACTCTCACTAGTTAATTATCAAAATGATATTAATTTAATTTAATTTATTTTCTATTTATATTTAATGGATTTTTTAAAAATATTTTTAAATTATTACTGATGAGGTTACTGAAGGATTCTGTTGATATATTCTAGAGAGTTGAAAAATAATTACTGCAAATATCATTGTCACTATTTACTTACTAATGAAATTACAGACGGTCTATTTGATGGTTATATGTCAAATTCACCGAGGAAAATATTGATGGACAAAAGAAATCTTCGATGGGCTGACATATGGTTTTTTTATCGGTGATATTTTATATTCATTTATGAAAAAAATGACAGAATGAAGTGGATAAATTTTTATTTTTTAGCATGTTTTGCCGTCAATAAACCCATCAATAAAATTATTACAGATGGATTCATCAACAGACCACAAATCATTGATGAGAGTTTTTCCAACGGATTATTGTTGTCCGTGAACCCGTTAGGAAAATTTGTGCTGACAGACTGCGAATATAAATACTGATAAAAAAATTTGTTGTTAAATCTAAAAATTCTGGTAGTGAAATACATGATATTTCTATTTATAATTGTTTCATATATAGTTCTAAATGGAATTTAGTTATATTCAGAAATTAAGTGATCATATCTTAAAAAGTATGTAGTTCAATTAATAAGGTTGAGGTATAGCAACAGTATCATTTAAATTTCATAGGAAATGTCGTAATTCTAATACAAACTTCTCTATTTTTGAATATAAATAGCTGGAGAACTTATACTATAATGAACTTGACAGGCGCATATTGCTAATAATCTACTCAAAATGTCAGCCTCCCCAAAAAAGAAAAAAAGAAAAAGAAAAAGAAAGAAAGAACAAAAGAAGGAAATTGAAAGAAAAAGAAAAACCATATATGCTGATCATCAAGGCCGCCTACAATTAGGAGTTTCAACAATGGTTTCCAAGGCGGGCTTCCATGATCTTTGCTTGGAATACCTCTCCATAGGCTGTGGTTCTGTGGCCATGCTGTCCATTGTTTTTCCTTCTGAAGGGAAAATGCAAAACTCACTAAGGACCGGAAAAATCTTGCCAAAATTGTTATACTTCAATGCTTTGGTAGCCTTGTAAGTGAGAGAGCTCATTTCCTCATGCGTTAGCACAGAGTAGAGAAGTTCCATGGGCAAAACAAAGTAGAATTGGCGCCTCTCTAGCTGATCATCAGCTGATAGACCATGAACACGATGACCAACTTTTAGGCTTGTAGAATCACAAACAAACTGTCCAGGGTTCTCTAGCATTAATTCTGCTGCTTTAACTGGCTTTGTGTAGATCTGCAAGTTGCCACCATTAAAGAACAAGACCTTCACTACCCCATTTGAGATGATTGACGGAGCACAAGATGTTGCATTCCCCATTAGACACAAACTAAGATAGAGGGAGAGAAAAAGAGATCAGATCAGTGGCTAGCTATTTCTTTAACACGAAGAGATCAAATTTGTAAAGGTTATATAAACAGATGGAAATAACTTGATTTGAGGTTGATGGGGTCGCTCAAAATGATCCAATTTATCATGCATAGTGGTGGTTGAAGAATAGAGGAAGGGTCCCTGTCCATTGTTGGTTAAGATGTCTCAATATTCAATTCAAGATCACACACTTCACTCATAGGGTAGGCAGGAAGGTGCATGGGTTATTTGTGCAGCAGAAGGAGTTAGGGCGTGAAGAGGAGACACGTTCCAGCTAGAAAATGGAAAAATATGAGTATGGACAAACCTGTAAAGCACAGAAAAGTCACAGTAATGGATTCCCTTTTCCATTTGTTTTTGTTAGGGTTTAAATAAACGTTTCCATTTTTTGTTTATGAAGGAGAGCACATGGCTAGGCATGGAGAAGGAGGTGGGACAAATGGAGCAGAGCTCACTTACGGACAGCACCAAACTAATGATTGGGCATGGTAAGAAGCTTAAAGTCTTTGTTACGATTCCATCCTACGGGCCACCTAACTCCTTAAATAAACATATAGATATATAAATACTTATTTATTTGTAGTTGTTCTAGCTTTTCATCCACCTACATGCATGGTTACAATTCTGCCTGGAAGAGAAGAAATCAAATTAATAAATACAAAACCTATGTATTATAAAGAGTATATACATGTATTTAATTACGTATACTGCAATATAAGGCAAGGTACGAAGGAATCATTACATATACAGGCAGATTTGAAAGAATATATGTACAGGAAATAATTCCAATCTCAGAAATCTTTGCACGATATTATATATATATATATATATATATATATATATATATATATATATATATATGGTCTCTATACGTTAGGTAGCAAAATATTCCATAATCTAACAATAATTAGTTGTTAGATTATGGAATATTTGTTCTAAATTAGCTGTCCAATGGGAGTGCATATTGGATGAGCATAATCATATCGAATTTGATTTTGTTTTTTAAAAGAAAAACTTGTTCCCATCTTTTCACATAATTAATTGGTGTGTCCAAATATACAAATTCATGCAAAAATATATTTGAATTATAATATTTGTTTACCTTTTTTACATAATGATCATGAAATTAATTAAAACGCGTTTAATTAATAAGAAACATAGAATAATTTAATTCCTAATTAGATCGATGAAATCTTAATTAGAACAACTAATGATAAAAAAGTTTGGTGAGTTTTGTAGAATTGAAACAACATTGAAGAAGAATTAAAGTTTGGTTGTTAGCTAGCTAGCTAGGGCGTCGGTACTTAGAATGATGCTTGACGGCAACAAATTAAGAGCTGGAGATGGTTCAATTTAATGATCATCGCCGTAGCTGGCAAGATTGGGACTCTTTGGGTACGTTTTCATTTTTTACGACCACTTCCTGGCCCGGCAACTCTTCAATTTCAACTCCAAAATCGAGCACGAAGTTGAGTTTTATGAGTGTGTTTTGATGCACTTATCAAACCTGGCTCGATTATATTAAAAGCTATGATTTAAAATGTAAATCAGGTCAGTTTTTAAGTTGAATTAGAAAAGCTATTTATATTAAATTCAAAATAGGTCAATTGAAAAGAAATTTTTTTTAAAGAAAATAAAATGATGTATTCCATACTAAAATGATTGAGTCAAGATGACTTGTTGATCCACGAGTTGACCTCATAACCTAATAACCTAAATTTGTTTATTAACTAGCAAATAATATGTTAACCCCAATGATGGTTGGTTCAAGTAATTCGGCATTTATTTTCTTAAATAAAATTTTAAATTCGAGTCTTGTGAACGAAGTATACTATAACTAGAAGAGTTTTATCTTTTAATGGGCCATTCTAGCTCAACCGGATTAGTTGGGGTCTAATGCACTTCTAGATATCAGGGTTTAGAAAAAAAAAATAAGTTTTTTTTTACATGAAACAACCGTTATTATACCTGTTCAAATCAGTGGTTAGTGAATTTAAATTACCACAACCGGTTGAGGCAGTGAATTAATAAGTTTTTTTTTTTATATTTCTCATTTTTGAGTTTCACTAAAAAGTAAAATAAGCCAAGGATAAGTTTCATTGATAGAAGAAGAGAAGCATCCATTTTGGGTACTAAATAATGCTAGCTGGGACATAAAGAAGGAGGGAATTAAAAGAGCAAATTAATGATCATCTCCTGTTTCAATATATTAATTAGTGATTTATTTGAACTACTTGTGGATCTTTCATCAAGTAAAAAACATTCAACGAGGAAGATGTAGATTATTATTATATACAACAAAGCATATATATATGCTTAGCTAGCAAACTATTTCTAGACGCTGCGGGACTGATATATATATATATATATATATGTGTGTGTATATATGTGTGTGTATATATATGTGTGTGTATATATATATATAACAAAGCATACATGTACCTTGGGCTTTCATTCCACCTTGTATTATTGCCATGCATTTGAGACACGGGCTTATGCTTTAGTCTCGATTTATTTTTATATTTTAAAAAAATTTTAAAAAATTTAAATTTAAATTTTATTTTATTTTTTATTTTAAATTAATATTTTTTTATATTTTCATATCATTTTAATGCGCTAATATAAAAAATAATTTTTTAAAAAATAAAAAATATTATTTTAATACATTTCTGAGTAAAAAACACTTTGAAAAAACAACCGTACCTACACTTCTAAACACATTCTTAGCCAATTAAGTGTTTATTTCCCCTTCCTTCCTCAATTAATGAGATAACTACTACTTTTTTTAATATATTTTTAAATAAAAAATATTTTAAAAATAACTACTACTTTACTCTTAAATATAAATTAAGAAAAATATTCCAATAGAATAAAGAAAAAGAAAGCACTTTAACTTTTCTCATAATATTTTTTTTTATTTGTTGTTATTTTTTTATGTTTTGTTTTTCTTTCTTTTTTTCCCTTTTTTTTTTTCCCCCATATTGTTTTCATTTTTTTTCCTTTTGTTTTTTGGATTTTGCATGTTTTTTTTTTCTTTTTATCCCAAGACGGTCTTTTCTTCTTTTTTCATTTTTTTATTCTTTTGTTTGGGTTTTTTTTCAAAATTATATTTATCGATTTTTTTAATATTAAAATGGTTGAGAATTTAGTTCTGTAGTTTTTTTCTTTAAAACATTATGGATTAGTACAATATTTCCCTACATGATTTTTTTTTCTGAATTTTTTTCTTCTTCCTTTTTTTTTTCCCAAAATGGTCTTTGTTGATTTTATTTTTTTCATATTGAGTTGATTGAGAATTTTGCTTCGTAGTTTTTTTTTTAAAAAAAACATTATAGATTGTTACAATGTTTCTTCATATGGTTTTTGTTTTTCTACAGTGTTTCTCCACATGTTTTTTTTTCAAAATTATCTTTGTCGAATTTCTTTTTAATATTGAGTTGGTTGAGAATTTAGCTTTAACTATCCCCACTTGTTTTTTTTCTATTTTTTTGCTCTTTTTTTTTCCAAAATTGTCTTTTTTTTCATTTTTTTATTTTTTTTCAGAATTGTTTTTGTTGATTTTATTTTTTTAATATGTAGTTGATTAAGAATTTAGCTTTATAGTTTTTTTTCTTTAAAATACCGTGGATTGCTACAGTGTTTCTCACATGGTTTTTTTTTTCTCTTTTTATGATTTTTTTTGTTTTTTTTCCAGAATTGTCTTTGTCAATTTTTTTTCATATTGAGCTAGTTGAAAATTTAGTTTCATAGTTTTTGTCTTTAAAACACTGTAGATTGCTACAGTGTTCCTACACATGATTTTTTTTATGATTTTTTTTCAAAATTATCTTTATTGATTTTATTATTTTTAATATTGAGCTAGTTGAGAATTACAACTATAGGTTTTCTCATGAAACACTATAGATTTCTACAGTCTTTTCTTGCATGGTTTTTTTCCTGTTGTTTTTTTTATGATTTTTTCTGAAATTTTATTTGTTGATTTTTTTTAATATTAAGTTTGTTAATAATTTAACTTTGTAGCTGTTTTCTTGAAAATATTATAAATTGGAATATTTTTTCTTTATATATATTTTTTATATTTTCTATAAATTCATAACAACGTATAAGTATGTTATAAGCCCACGACATCGTGTAGGCATTTTTGATATGTTATCTATCATGTGTTGTGAGATAAAATAATATTTAATAACTAGTATAAAACAAAAAACTGTAGAAACCGAATCCGAGTTAACTTTTCTCATACCCTCTTTCCTCAGCACCAGAGATCTCACACAGCAAGACGCGAAGCCAGGGTTTCAATTGGTGAGCCCTTCCTTTCTCTTTCATTTGCAATTACGAAATCCAGTTTCCTTTTCTTCTAACACTGATTTCTTTTTTAGAATTCACATAATGTTTTTATTTTTTAGCTGTCAATCATTGAAATTCCACCCCTTGTCAAGATATTTTTTTATTTTTTGTGTCAATTGTAGAATCTGAATGAAAATAATGAATCAGTTCCTTAACATTAGAAACCCCATTTCACAATTTTCATTAACTCCATGTTTAGTTTGTTGAAGTTTTGATTTTTAACTTCTGGGTATATAAAATCATTGCTTATTATTATTATTATTATTATTATTATTATTATTATTATTGAGATCAGCATTGCTACTTGCTTGAATTGTATGATTTATTTTTAAGGAGAGTGGGTTTTTTAGTAGGGAGAGATAGTTAATGATGGATGGAGGAATGCCAAATATAAAGAAATGGGTGGTCTTATATCCTGTTTACATTAACTCAAAGAAAACAATAGCTGAAGGAAGGCGGATTAGCGTGGAAAAGGCATGTGAGAATCCCACTTGTGTCGAGATAGGTGATTGTTGTAGCCATCTCAAACTTCCTTTTGCAATTGAGGTTTGTTTGAATCCACAATTTTGTTTTTTTTAGTTAGAGCTTGTGATTGCTGTTTTTTTATGTTTTATGATGATTTTTTGATATCATAGATTGATAAGGCATATCCTCGAGATTTCATGCAAGTAGGTAGAGTGAGGGTATTACTGAAAAGAGAAGATGGGAGTTTATCTAATCCTGCTATTCCTTCCAGTAAGCATCCTTTACCCTCTTTTCTGTCTATTGTATGATATGATCCTGCTTTTTTTTTTTTTATTTCCTTTTCATTAGTTACTTTTATCTTTTTATTCTTTCTTAAATATGCGTAAACTGATGGATATGTACACATATAGTTTTTTCTATGCTTAAATTTTAATTGTATTGGTATTGGTCCAACGTAATTGTTATGGAACTGAGCCATCACGGTTTTGTGTTTAGTTCCTATTGATTCACAAGCTAGGACCATTTCCATAGTTATGATTAAGTGAAGCAGCTGTTTGGTTGGATATTTTATCTTGTCGATAATTCCTTGTCATGCTGAACATTACATGATCCAACAACCTATTTCTTTTATCTCTTTGATTGGTATTGTGTTGACTCCTCTTAGGATAAGAGGTAGTTAGGTACTGTAACTAGTATTCCTGTAATCGGTTTAATATGTATTTTCTTTTATGGCTCCTATTCTAGTTTCATCTCCCAAGTTATTATTAAGTGAAGCAGCCTTCTGGTTGGATACTCTGACAAGGAATGTGTGAAATCTTCTATCAAGTTATCAAATGCTAAACTCCTGCAAAAATATATAGAAGAATCAGGCATCTTTGAAATGATAATATATATTTGAAAATCTTTTAGCTGATTTCCTCCTGTAAGTGAGATGAACTTGGAAATGTAACTGACTTCCTTTTTCCTTCAATCCCCTTCTTGTCTTCTCTCATTTTAACATCCAAAAGAACTCTAACTTGCTTCTTTTAAACTTTTAACTCTACTACTTTCCTTCCACTTCCTTCAACCCATACATACTGGTGAATTCCACAACACTTGTAAGAGGTTTTTTTTAAAAAAATTTTTTTCCCTGTATGACAGTTTATTTTTATACTTCCCACATGACATTGATTGGCCCCTCCACCTGCCCTGCAGACACATGTTTATTTTGTTCCCTGATAATCCTATTTGCATTTAATTCAATTGCGGATAACATATAGGTGACTTGGTGGTATCATTTCAGTGGCCCTAATTTCCAAGGGGTGGTAATCATTGACATGAGTGTTGGTTCCTGTTAGTCTGCATATAAACCTTTCAAGCAGGGATATTGACACACGAAAATAACCTGTTCGAAGCTAGTATGTTTAGTGTGTATGGTGTCATTAGCATTTAGTATTGCACCAGACTAGTTTCTACTAGGGATCCACTACTTTGTAAGCTGAACCAGCCTTTTCATATATGTTGTCTTAATTGATGATTTGGTGAATACCTTTTGCATGTTAACCAGTAGTTACCAGCATTTTCATGAAATACCAGCGGTTCACTTGGTGATCTGGATTGTTTGATAATTGTTGCCTTTTAGTTTAGTTGAGAAATTTGAGAGCTGTTTCTAATCACGCCTGATATGCCATGGCACTGTACTTCATTGACCTGGAGGAATGAAAGGGGAACATAGAAGAAAAATTAAAAAAAGGTGCTTTTTTGTTGCATCTATCATGAAAGTAAAGCATCAGGGGAAAGAACTAATAAAAATCAGCTCAAAGTTGGATGGGCTGATGTCACTTGTATACGAGTATCTGCCCAATTTTTCATATGTGATAAATTTGATATGTCACTTTATTGCAGGAAAACAGCTTATGCTCCATGTTGCAGAATTGGTACCTAGACATCCTGGGAGGACCAAGAAGCAGGAGCCAGCATCCACATCAAATGCTGCAACATCCAAGTCTGGGAAGGGTGGGAAGAAGAAAAGATAGTCTCTTCATGAGAGAGGATCAGGTTTGATTTGCAACTAGCTGGTCGAAACTTGACTTTTTCTTTTTTTATCATGAAAAGATTTGGATGAGAATCTTGCTTTATCAAAAATTTCTGTTCTTGTACACCATTTGTATTCAAGTCTTTCTACAAAGTGAATTTGTATGCATATCTTTTCACAAAGTGAAAAGTGAAACCTCAATTCAAGTAATATGGATATGCTATTATATGGCGTGCCTTTCTTTTGTTGTAGCATCTTTGCATCTGAACGTGCAACTTGGAGTTGCTGGTTTCATCATCTTGCTTAACATTAAGAAATATCATCTATTGTCCACGTAAAAAACAGTCATAGAATGGATTGCCAGCATTCTTGGTCCTCAACTCTCCTGCATTTCTTGATGAGAAAATGTATGATCAACTCGATGGGTTTAACCCGACTTGTATGATCGATTGTTTTGTTTTGGGTTTAACCTGACCATTTTAGCTTTTAATATGGTACACTGTAAATTTTTTTCTTTTTTTAGCTGAAGATGACCTGCTAATAACTAAAGGACTATGGATATCTTTTGTTGTAGCATCTTTGCATCAGTATGTGTATCTTGGAGTTGCTGGTTTCATCTTCTTGCTTAGCATTAAGAAATATCTAGTGTCCACGTAAAAAACTGTCATAGAACAGATTGCCAACATTCTTGGTCTTTAACTTTCCTGCAATTCTTGATGAGAAAATGTATGATCAACTCGATGGGTTCAACCTGACTTGTATGATCAATTGTTTTGTTTTGGGTTTAACCTGACTATTTTAGCTTTTAATATGGCACACTGTAAAATGTTTTCTTTTTTTAGCTGAAGTTGACCTGCTAATAACTAAAGGACTATGAATATCCCACGTTTAATTTGTTGCACATAGACATGAACTGCTTTGAGTTGTTAGTTTGGTGCCATGTTCTAGCTCTAGTTGTCTTATCATGCTGGGCCTATCATCTCCATTCCTTTGGAATTTGGAAATATGCATGACCGAGCTTGTTTATTGCAGGAAAATAGTTGCTTGTAATCGGTGAACCAGGAATACAGAGCATGTAACCTTCTCAAAACTCATGCTGATCTGTGAGTGTCCACATTCTTGAAAACCCCTTCCAACGATTGAAGATACTAATCTGGTGTGAGTGTCAGCTCTTTGATGCCGAGATACTCAGAATCACTGAAATGTCTAGGTACACACCACTTGGCTAATGAGGGTGCATGGAACATTGTTTTTTGGTTTCTTGCTCTTTTGTGCTTTTGGATTATATCAAAGTTGATACTAAAATTTAATGCAATCAGAGAGCAGCATGCATAAGAGACGATATTCCAACCGATTGATCTTATCAAGTAGTGCAAATTTAGTAGCAGCTGTCATCCTTCTCTTATTTTTCCTCTCTGCTGCTTGTCCAGTAATAAAAGAAGTCGAAATCAGGACAGAAATGGACCTCGTCTCTTATTGTAGTTTTATTGGTGCAGTAGAATGGGTTGTGGCTTATGATGCGTTCTGTCATGTGACCAAGATGGTTTGCTTCTTTGGCTAATCCTTTATAGAGTGGAGCTTGGGGTGAATGATCCCTTTGATAGGAGATGCTTCTGGTGTTGTTTTCTTGAGGGGTTAGGCCTCGTGCTTTATCCACTTTACCACAAGAAAAAAATAAATTGCATAGCTACCCTTTATTAGGGTCCTATACAAAATGCCAAAGATAGTGTTTAAAGAGCAAGAAAACTTTTGGACCGGACTATTGATTTAAATAGGTTTAATGAACTTAACTAATTTAATAATGTAATTATATATAAAAAAAAGCTGACGATAATTATAAAAATAACAATAATGAATTCAAAAAAAATAAATATTTACTAATATAATTTGTAACAGCCCAAATATCCGAGATAAAACACTTAAATTTTGGAATTATTAGGATTTTTTTTTATATAGTATGTTCTACCAAAATTTTAACTGAGTTTTTCTCTGTAAAATTGAATATCTCAAGTTATTGACTTATCAATTTTGCTTTTCAATTCAATCTAAACGAGACAGCATCACATGCAATATTTTATATGACACACTAATTATATATTTACAAGTTAAGCTAATATATTTTACATGCGTAAACGAGATTATAATACAAGTCAAAATGTCCGATAATATACCTTGCCTATGAGGTCAAAAGTGACAAGAAGGATTTACTCCTGACAAGTAAGTATGAGATGGTTATGAAAACAAAATTACCATAAACTAATATAAATAAATGACACTAATACTTTAGCTACAGAAAATTAGGTTATAAATAAATAAAATTTACTCATTCAAACTCTTAGTTTTGAATCCTGCCAAGCATTACTAGCGATTTCTTGAACTAATTTCTTTCGCTGAGATAATTTAAATTTTGGAACTTAAAACGAGTCTCCATGGTTTGAGCAGATGCATTGAGCTTAAAATCCCATGAATTCTGTTTGTGAACTGAGACAGTTTTATTCCCAGGAATTGGGACAATAAATTTACATATTAAACAGCAAAAAAGGTAGTTAATCACAAGCATTGCTAGCCTCCACGTCTGGATAAAAAAGGATGAATCATTTTGTTAGTGTCGGTGATGCATCGTCAGTAGAAGGAAATGCTATACACCAGCTTTCTCCGGTGTTTTGCCTCAAATGCAGTGATAATCTCATCAATGGAGTCCTCCCATGATTCAACTGCCTCAATCTATATAGAACAATCATCCATTCAAAATCTATTCACATAGAGAACTGAACAATAGATGGTATATTTAATGCAAAATAGGATTTCTACCTTTTGGCAGAGTTCCAAAGTGAGCTGACCTCCTACAGCTGCCTCCTCGTGATTATCTTTTACTTCTAAGTTAATCACCAGCACACTTTTCAAAAGAACATGATCACGGTTATGGAGATCTGCACATTTTCAAAGCAGTGATCAAATAATTGTATGAAGAGATTTTGATAAGGACAAACACTATCTATATACGCAGCATTACAAACCAAATGCATCTGCATACGTTGTGCATCAGGGAGATCTTCAAGGCGTCATGGTCATCAAACTTTTCATCACATGTTTAACTAAATGTTCAGACTTGAGAAGTGCAATGCACATGGTTTCTTACATCATTATTGGGTGGGGGTGCGGATATTAAACCAGATTATAATATAATTCAGCACTCCACAACTTATGTGAATGATTTTTATGCAAGCTTAACTCCATGAATAAACACACACTTCAAGTAAATTCAAATGTTGAACAAATCAAGTCAATAGAAAGTACTTGTAAGCACTTGACTATTCCACAAGGCAATCTAGGAGTTACTTGGAAACTTCATGGACTAAACTTTCCTTTTTCAGTTTCAGTTTCCTTAACATTTCTGATCAAGTGTTCTTGTATATTCAAGAGACTCTTCATTCCCTCACAAACTAGTCTATTGTATCTATTTGAGCATGTGTTAGATAGCTCGTCAATATATATATCCATCCAAACTCCATTGCACCAACTAATTCCTTTCTTTGTTTATTAGAAGACCCATTGGAGCTTGGGCTTTATAACAGGGGTAGGCCTTCCTTTTCCCTTAATCTCCCCATCTCAATTGTCAGCATGATTTGATCCCGGGTTATTTGTTATGACACCAAGAGACCCTTCTGCTAAGCTAGCTAGCACCCACCCAATTAGTTACTATATATTTTCTCTTTCCATACCATATGTAATAGATATCAACATACTTATTTAAATGGATACACTTTGAACTTATGATAAATGCATAGCATTCCAATTACCAAATCAGTTTACAACCAGGTGAACAAATGTAGATTCGGCTTTTTAAGTTGATTGCAGAGCTTCATAATTTTGTATTCAGACTCACACATCAAAGACATGGTTATGAGATGGATCAAATTAACACAAATGTTATCAAGACTTTGAAACAACGGGACTGGGACAACAATTGCAATAGTTCATAAATCTTATAGTACAAGAAAAAGGGAAAGCTGAACATTTGTGAGTGAGCTATAACACCCTGGACCTTCATTCAGGTATTTTTAACAGTATAAGCTATTTCTTAAAACTAGTTTGGTGAGCTTGCTTGACCTATTTCCTTTTTATTGTAGCTTCGGGAGTGATCATCATTCGTTCTTTATCCTTTAGCCTCGTATTGAGATTTCCATAAAACCCATAAACATAACATCCTTCTACAAAGTTCTATGAAATCTCAGCCATTCACTGTTGACATAGCTTAGAGACCATCCATGTAAAGAGATATTTTACATTATGGACCAAGGGGTGTGGGAAGACATGCCAAGAACAGCGAATGCCATCCTATTTCCATCGTTCTTCCCAAGTACCCACAGAAAAATCGAACATTACCTTTCAGCTAGCTCAAAACATACAGGCCAGTGCAAACAATAAGAAAGCCTGAAAGGTTCCCCATGGCATGACTTCTAGATAGAAAGTAAGAAATGACAGCTAAACAACATGAAAACGCTGGCTATATTCTATTTCTCCCTTGTGCTCTAAGTTTATAAAGGGAACAAAGGCACTAAAATATTAATCATGCAAAAACATGCAATCCTAAAAATTCTAAATGAAACTTAAAAGGGAAAAGGTTTTAATTAGCAAGAATCTGATATCTTAAATCCAAAAGGACAACTAGACCCCGAAAAACCTAATTGTAATCAGGCCGCAGATTGGTTTCATCTAATGTTAGCCATAAAGGTAATCTCAATTTAAATTAACAAAACAACCTAGATACCTTAAAACCCCCAAACTTAAGCAGTATTTGTTCCAACATCTCTACATAGATAGGAAGAACACCTTCAAGTTGATTAACTTGTCAATAGCAAACAGTTTTGTGCACCCATTCTTCCCATGTTCTTCTACATACAACACACAACGCATCACATATTAGATTCATTTAGTTATATTAAAATCTTTAGATCGAACTTCCACTAACGAGGAGCTTCTTAAACAAAGCAGCAAGGAGCAGTGCACCATAAAGAACAGGCTCAATCTCATCTTCACTGTTCTTGACTCCATTAAATAATTCCCTATAGACTTTCTATCAAGAGTTGTTGAGCATTATAAGTACCAAGACTGAGCTAAAAACCTCAAAGAGTATCACTTTTAGGATGCCAACCTTTTTGATTTAGCTAAAGAAGTTACCTCTACCATTCACCATCAAGATTAGTATTCAGACATTACTTTCTTTTCTTTTCGTGTTTTTTTGGGGGCAAAAAGATTCAGACATTAATTACTAAATAATGGAGAACCCCAGTCTAAAAGCTCTTTTCATCAATGGCTAAAAGTGAGTTTTTTATACAAGCATATGAACAGAGTAACTGCAAAACTCATTATTATCAAAATATCCAAAGGAACAAAAAATGCAAAACGAAAGATACATCTTTACCTTCAAGAACCATATCAAAGACCTTTTCTTCAAAAGTGAACACCACACTAAACGAACCATCGGCAGCATTGTCTTGCCAGCGTTGAGGTGCCAGTTTCACACCTGAATTTCTTTTAAGCATGGGCAATATCCCATTTCGCTTGTAACTGAAACTCTTGTCAAGGTTTCAACTTTTTTCTTTAAAATCACATACGTAGTTACCATAAGCTTTTCCTTTCACATTTAAGAAGCTAAATCAATAAAAAAAAAAAAAAAAGAGGAAGAAACCCCATGATCAAAATTCAAATTCCTTACAATTTTTCAGTAAAACACACGCCAGTTCCATCACAAATGCAACCATATCTAGCTATTTTCTTCAAACCCTTTTCTGGGTTTTGAAGTAATTCCTAAAATAACAAAAACCCAACTTCGCACCAATTAATACGATACCATAACCCCAATTAAATAATCCAAAACAAAAAAAAAAAGCAAAGGAAAGGAGATTCTCTCAGCAACCAAAGGTTATAGAAAAAGAAGAGTAGAGAGAGAGAGAGAGAGAGAGAGAGAGAGAGAGAGAGGAGGATACAGTTCAGGGTCTTTGCGCCTGAGATCATCGAACATTTGCTTATAAGGGGTGCCAAAGTCGTAAACGTTTGGTTCTCTGAGGGAAGGTCCAGGCAGCTTAACGTGAGCTCCAGTTCCATAAGAGGAGACATCAAATCCGTGCCTCTTAAGCAGAGAATGAGCCTCCATGCTTCTGTTCTGATTGGACGAACATACCATGGCGTACCGGAACTTCATGGTCTGCTAATTGGTGGCAGAGTGGTATATCTCCGGTGATAAACACTCGGTGGGTTTTTGAGGCCGTAGCAGATTATTAATCAGCGGCACCGTACAGACTCGGTCGCGGTTTTATTAATAAAAGAAAGTACTGATGTTTTATTTTGTTCTTAATTTAGTCCTTGATCAATGTACCTATTCTTAATCACATCCCAAACTTGTAAAGTTTTAAATTAGATCCCACGATTTCCCATATTTCTCAATTGGGTCATTTTGTAAATTTCTATTAATGTATTTCGTCCAATAATATTTTATGGTTTTGAAGACAATATGATGGAGAAGTTAATGAAAATTAATTAGAAGGACTTGATTGAGAATTGTTCATTGCTATTAATTTTTGAAAGCTAAATAGTATTAAGTTCCTTTGTTTTTATATTTTATAAGAGTTTTTTAAAATTTAAATTTATTTATTTATTTTTATATAAAATTAATTTATTTTAATGTTTTTAATTTGTTTTAATGGGTTATATTAAAATATTTTTTTTTAAAAAATGATTTAAATATATTTTCAAATGAAAAACTAGCATTATAAACCCTCTTGTCATCACGTGACCATTATCTTCTCCATTGTTTGGTAACGAGGGAGCAAACAGAGTCATTCTGGGTTTATTGTTAGCAGTAAGACTATCAGAAATGTAAATTTTACCATCCAGAACAACAACACAGAGACTTTCACTGTAAATCCGGCATCCTCAATGCCAATAATGTAGTGGTCAAGACGATCATGTAGTGGTTGCCATTAAAAAGCAAATTTAGATTGTTTTTCTTTTGAGAACTGCCTCGCATACTCAATCAATTACCATGGCATTACTCTCTTTCGAAGCTTGATGGTGATCGCCGGGAAGCTATGATTTTAAACTTAAAAGAAGCGTTAATCAACCCACGCGGCAGTTCTACCAAGAAAAATGAGTTTTTTGTGAATAATTATTTGCTCATGTGGTCTGCTGTCATCTTTTGTTATCCCCTTGCAATCTGATATTACCTTCAAACTGATGGGTTTCTATTTCCAAAGGTCAGCTTAATGATTGTAGAGGTGTTGATCCATGGAGACACGATTGGTGGTAAATAGTTATATGACTTTTGCGTGGTTAAAAGATTTTGATATTTCTGGAATGAGCAGTTGATGAGTAGAACAAAAGGAGTACTTTGACGGGGGATGGTTATTGCTCTGAAGCTTAAGCTCACAATGAACTTTCTGCTGCGATGGAAGATGGCAGAGGCAAAGAATGGAACTGGACACGTTCTACATGCAATTACTCCAAAAATGGGGGTGAGGATCTTGCGAAGAAAGGGCTCTCTCTCCAACATGTCTTTCATCAATAGGTAATGGCAAAGCTCAGCTAAGAAATTGTACTCGGCCTATGCCTCCGTTCTGCATTTTAGATTGCCCATGTTTTCTCCAGTATCAAGGGGAGCTGCGCAGCGGTTCAGAATTGGCTTGCTCGTCGTTCAATCATTATGCAATTTTATTTCTGGGAGTATTTGTGGACAGACTGAACAGATAAAACTTAGGACTTGTTTATTTTAAGGAATTTATTTTTTCGAAAACTATTTTCTTTATTTTTTTTTTAATGTTTGGTAAATATAAAGAAAGTTGGTCAAGGAAATTAAATTCCGGACAAAAAAACTAAAAAGTAATGCTTTCTAGCAGGAAAATGTTTTTCTTTTTTTATTTTAAGAAAAATACTTTCTTTGTTGACAAAAAAACATAAAGATTATGTTTAGAATATTAATTCCTAACTCTTTCTCTCAAATCTCTTGCAGAATAATTAAAGCATCTCTATCATTTCTTTTTCTAGATGACTTTTTTTTTCCTCAAATATTTTATTTATCTTATGCCTTGTTTGTTTTCAGAAATTTAGTTTTTTGAAAATCTTTTTCCTTATTTTTCTATGTTTGATAAACATAAGGAAAGTTGATCAAGAAAACTGAATTCCAATCAAAGAAAAAAGTAATTGATCAAGAAAACTGAATTTCAATAAAAGAAAAAAGTAATGCTTTATGGCAGGAAAGTGTTTTTTTTTTTATTTTAAGAAAAACACTTTCCTTTATTGATAAAAAATAATTGTATTTAGAATACAAATTTCAAACTCTCTCTCTCTTTCAAATCTCTTATAGAACAATTAAAGCATCTCAATCAGCTTTTTTTCCAGGTGATTTTTTTTACTCAAATGTCTTATTTATCTTTAGAAGAGCTCTAGAGATGGAATGGATAGTTTTGGATGGAAAAGAACGGTTTTCTGGAAGAGGAGAGAATTCTCTTAGAAAAGGAAAGAGGTAACATCTCAAGGATTTGTAAGATTTCCAAAAATATTCTTCCAATTTCTTTTGGCCAGTTTCTTCTTGCAACTCATCATTCATCTGCGCGCATCATACTCCGCGTTAATAGTTTCAGGAATACCCAGCAAGAATCATTCTGATCCTCTCTCTGTTCATCCGAAGAAAGGAAGGATCCCAAATGAGACAAATGCTACACATCTTATAAACTCTCATTTAGACCTGGGAAAGAACGGGCTAAGGATACCCGAAGAGTTTAAACTTCAAGTGTGGAGGCAGTTATGCTGAGGTTGTTATCGATCTTTTTCAACATGTTATATCAATGAAATGAAAGTTTTGCTCCAAGTTTTCTTCCTGTTTGTGAAAGGTGGTTTCCTGCAGGTATGATCTGTTGTTCCAAGGCAAATAATTTTCCTTGCCATTGACTGTTCCTTCTAAAGTTTCAGAAAAATAGATTCTGTCTTGTAATTTCAAGAAAGTTGTTGCATGTGCTCTTTCTCCAACCCTAGTGGAAGCTCATGAAACACTGCCATGTTACAAGAGATGACACAGAATGAAACACTGCCATGTTACAAGAGATGACACAGACGGCAACAAGTTTCAACGGGATGATGCTAGCAAACAGGCTGTTTATTTTTACATGCAGCAGAGCAGAACTGGTGCTTCATGCTACTAACATATCTATTAGGAGACCTGACAAACATATAGAAACAAAGGAGAAAGCAGCCATAACAGGCAGTTCCTGGTCAAGGTATGGATCATCCTCTGCATTTGTCAGCATCAATTCCTGCATCTGGGCCAGGGTCTTCTTCTACAGGTTCTTCCTTGGCGGGGTGTATGAATTCACAGCCTGCCTCCTCCTTGTTGTACCCTTCAGTTTCTAGCAAGTCCCTTGTAGACGGTCCTCCATGGCTCCTCTCTAGCCATAATGATCACGAACGTCAAGAATCATAATTAGTAGTATTAGTTTCCAAGTTGACAATGAAGAGGTGATTATTCACAAGCATGCAAATTTAAACCAGCAGAGATAAACGTAAAAGCTGGGTGGAGAAAGGGTTACGTTCAGCTAGGAATTCCTGAGCTTCAAGGCTCTCACCACCTCTCCTTCCTTTGCCTTGGCATCAAGTTCTGATCTTACCTGCTGTGTGGACTCCATTTCCCTCGAAAATATCTATCTTTATTAACCAGTAATACTAGAATAAAAGTGGTGTTCTGATACAACAATTTAAACCGTGACACGTGGGTTTGACCTATCAAACCCAACAATGTCTGGCTTCTATTTTTTTTTATTAAACTTTTTATTAAAATTTTAATTAATACTCCTTTATTTTTTATTTATTTTTTCACTTTTTATTTAAAATTTAATTAGTACCCTCTCTTATGTTTTTTTTAAATTGTTTAGTTCACCTTTTCAAAAATAGTAATTAATTTTTTAATTAATTTTTAATTTTATAACACCTCAAAGAAAGAGATTGTTGTATTTTGTCTTTAATTTTTTTTTCTTTTGATATTTCATATAAATAAATTTTATTGGTATAATGCTTTTATAAAATTAAAAATCTTTTATTCTTAACAACTAAAATGAACCATTAAAAAAATAAAACATATGAAATAAAAAGAATAATTATGTTAAAAATTTGCATGAGCATTTGTTTTTTACTTTCTAGTTTAATTTTGAAGTAGCGTTAAATGTTTTTTTGATTTATTGGCAAATATATTTTTAATTTATTTTATTAAATATAAATAATAATTTTTTATTTTTCTATTAAAAAAATTATAATACTTGAAAATACATTAATAATACCAGTATATTAAAAATTAACTTGAAAATCTAACCGTAGTGAAGTACGGCTACCAGCTTTGTATTAATTAATTAGTTTTACTAATCTACAGCTTCTAAGTTATTTGTAAGTCCCTGACATCCGTCATCTCAATTTTTCTTGAAAAAAGATATAGCCTTGAGTGGGCCATATTTATTTCCCTCATCAAGAGGCCTTACTGCAACGAGCAGCACTAGCCACCCAGTGCTTCCTCATCCTGGTACAGTACCGTATTTCTCTTCCTTTCTCTCTTCTGATTTTGCCTCTTTTATGGAACATATTGAGAGGAAAAGAGAGAACAAGTTTAAGGGACCTTTCTTGATCAATGAGTTAATCTAAAAGCAAGAAACGAAGTGGTGGATGAGTTTACTAAAGTTTTGTTGTGTTTGACTTCAGAGATGAGTACAGGGATGTCTTCTCTACTGCATGGAAACCCAAACTGCAGCATCTTACGAAATAATGGAGCTACCTCCTTTGTGGGGTTCTCAGCTCTTCCATTCATGCAATTGCGAGCTGGAGCTTTCATGAGAGGTGTGTTAGCAGGTTCTTTTTTTTCTTATTATTTTGAATTTTGTCTTGTTTCTGTGCTCCTCATATGTGATGAAAGCTATTTAGATGATATAATTCGTTTCAAAATTCTTTGAATCTAAAAGTTGTTGTTTTTGTTAGTCTTTTTTGGACTGATTTACTTTGAATTGCTTCAAATGTATTCTCAAGGAGTAACTGTAGTTGGGGTTTCCTTATCTGATGGAAGATTGATTGGTCTTAGTGAGATTAGCTCTAGAAGTTCTCTTTTGGGTATAAAAGTAGATAAAATCTAGGCATGTTTTTGCACTATTGAAGAATGCCCTGAGATTTGAGCCGATTTTTGAAACTCCAATTAATAATCTAAATTGTTCCCAATCTATGAGGGTAGCTATGAATACTTGTTGAGTATCTTTAGGTTGTTGATCCCTACGGAAATGCCCTTTTATCCCTTTCCTTTTGCAGCTGATTGGATACTATGATTGCCTCATTTCCTCCCAAGATTTTCTTTTGGTCCTTAATGAGGCATGTGATTCTTTATTATAATTTAGCAATTAAAATGTGTAGCCCAGCCAAGATGCACGGACATCAACTTCTGCTATGGATTCAGCATGTGTACACTGTTTCTTGATTTCATGTGTTTCATTCACAATGATGCTAGTTAACCTATAGTTCTAACTGCAAATTAATTACATGAAATTAGAATTTTTTGTCCCAATTTTAAATTCTGTCCTGAATTCAGCATGCACAAAATGTTTCTTGCTTCATGTGTTGTTTGTGTTGACACTGATATTAGTTTACCTTGAGCTTAAGTTCCAATAAATTATATGCAATTACCAATTACCAACGCAACTTCATGATTTGAGTATTAGTTATTCTTGGATCCCTGTTCTGACAATATTTATCAAGCAGACTTGATGAGTACTGTTGCAAGGACACTTCTTGTTTTCAAGGCCTGTAGTGTTACTCTTACATATGATATTATCAACTATTCAGGAAGATTAATTCCACAAAGCTTGTATAGAAAGGAAAAATTCTGTTTTCCAAGAAAAGGACTTGGCAGCATGATGTCAAAGAAAGTGACCTTTACTACCCGTAGTAGCAGTGAAGATGGTTCCTCCGATCAAGGCAAGGCATGTACGAGCAGCTACTCATGATGAATTTGAGTGTTATGATTATTCCTTTTTTCTTTAACTTAAAAAAATAAAGGATTTCCTTGTTTGTGTAAAAGTGGCTGGCTGCTAAATGTCAGTGCCTCTTAAATGAATGTCAGTCATTTTGTTGTTCTAATTTTGTTGACTTGGATGTTGTATTCATATCTTTCTTGTACTTGTTCCTAGAACAGACTCCTTTTGGGTACAACAGGAAGGATGTCTTGTTGATTGGACTTGGAGTCACAGTTCTCGGCATTGGCTTGGAAAGTGGATTGGAGGTATCGTGGCATTCTCATCCTTAAAATCATTCCAACCTTTTCCATTTCCATTCTTTTCTGTTTCCTCTTTACTTACACACCAATTTGCACTGCCTCACCGATCGATGGAGTAAACTGCTATGTAATGCATTAGCAGTTTTTATTGTGCTGCAATGTTTCGCTTGTTACATTAAGATGTTTTCTGGAATTTGTTTTTCTTAATCATGGATAGATATCATGCATTGAGATAGTTCGCTGTATACTTGCATTATCTGATGGTCCTTTTATGATGGATTCTGCAGTATGCTGGTGTTGATCCTTTACAAGCAGGGAATGTTGTTCAATTGGTATTAGTTTTGGGTCTAACAGTTGGATGGATTTCAACATACATCTTTAGGGTATCAAACAAGGAAATGACATATGCCCAACAACTTCGTGATTATGAAAACAAAGTCATGGAGGTATTGTTTTTTGTAGAGTTTTCTTCTCAAATCTGCAGAAGTAAAGTATTTATTTGCCAAAAGTCATGCATGATGCATATATGACATTCTTTTATTTACTGCGACAGTGATTCCTTTTTGATCGATTTTGTATGCTTGTTCTTAGATGCATATCTTGTAGTATCTCGTAAATGGTTGAAAAAACAAAATAAAACTACATATTTCTTTTCTTTCTTTCTTTTTTCTGAGTCCTGAATTGCTCTTATTAACAAATTAGTACTTAAATATTCCATACAATTCTCATATATTTTCATAAAGAATGTGAAGGGTAGCCATTCATTTCATTTAGTGGAAAAGGAGTTTTGGTAAAAGCTGACAATTTGATGTTTGATATGCTGCAAAAGTTTTCTTGCATCTACTCTTTTATTTGCATCTTCGTTTATCTGTCAACATGTATAGTCAGTCACTTCACACCTTTTTGTGTAGAACCGGACTCTAGATTCTTTTAGTATATGGAAAAAGTATGGGAAAATACCCAATAACCACTTTGAATTCCTCTTTTGTTTGCTCCTGACATGGAATCGGGCCTCAATCCGGTTTTGCAGAAGCGGTTAGAGGGCTTGTCAGAAGCAGAGTTAGAAGCGTTGCTTGAACAGGTTGAAGAAGAGAAGAGACGCCAAGCAAGTGGTGAGAAGATCAACTAAAGCTCCCTTACCCTCTACTAAACCCTTTGTCCACAAAGTTGCTGTAAAATAATCGAGTATGGTCTCTACATTCATAGGTTATATCCATTTTTAAAAGTCTGAGGTTTACCTCAGTTGTATCAACCGATATGTTACAATGTGATGTTCCAACTGCAAAATCTTACAGTGGTGATCTTCATTGTCCAAAGTTACTGTTGGGTCATTCCTTTTATATTCATAAAAAAATGTGGCATATTGAATCAAAACTAGCTAGTTGCAGTTCACCTCTTGCCTCCTCCAAGGGCTGAAATGTGTAAGGATCACAAAAGCTTGACAAGAGCTCTTAGTAAGTGGATTGAGATCCTGGTAAAAAAAATTTTCTTCTTATAACTGTCATTCCCTTTGAATGGAAAAACTTTAAAGTTTGAATGGATTCAGATTGAGCGATTCTCGGACAATCCCGATGCTAAGAATCCTTTTTAACATTAACATGGTGATATCTCTAAACGTCTTATGTTCTAGCCTGGACATTTGTTTCCAGCAACTGTTGCTAGTCCTGGACTTAAAAATGTTCAAAAATTATTGATGATAAAATGCGCCATGCCCTTTCCTTTCACATTTTCAAAACATTTCTTCATAAATTACTCTTTGATTTATTGCAAGGCCATTGGAAATGGACTAAGCAAGTTAATCCTCCAATGCTTCTTTGCCCTTCCATTCTTACAGTAAAAAATGTTTTTGAATCATTTGCTTCAATCACCAAAGTGACTTTGCCTGCAAACTAAATTTAGGACGATAATCTCAATGTGATTTGTATATATATTCTCATTATACAATTAATATATAATCTTGTCTTAATTACAATACATTGTATGTCCTAAAATATAAGACCATCATATATAGATAGCATGATATTAGGGATATCAAATCACTATTGTCTGTTACCCACCCTTCCCCAATTTGAGCTGGAGATGCGAGAAAGCTCAAATTGGCAAAGCAAATGGAGCAGAAGAGAGCCCTTTGGTGAAAATATTGGTGAGAATATCGGCCACATGATCTCTACTGGAAACAAACTTGACTTCGATATCTCTCGACGCAACTTGATCATGAACAAAATGCAAAGCAACCTTTAAATGCTTAGTCCTAGCATGATTAATAGGATTGACTACAAGATAGGTGGTGGAAATATTATCAGGGTAGACGAGGTGCAATAGATAAGTCACTACGCAAAGAATGAAACCAAGATGATTCGGCAACATCAGAGGCAAGGGGATGATACCCAGATTTTATACTACTTTATGAAACTTGGGATGACCACACAGCAAGTAAGATCAGAACTTGATGCCAAGGCAAAGGAAGGAGAGGTGGTAAGAGCCTTGAAGCTCAGGAATTCCTAGCTGAACGTAACCCTTTCTCCACCCAGCTTTTATGTTTATCTCTGCTGGTTTGCATGCTTGTGAATAATCACCTCTTCATTGTCAACTTGGAAACTAATACTCTACTATTATTCTTGACGTTCGTGATCGTTATGGCTAGAGAGGAACCATGGAGGGCGGTCTACAAGGGTACAACAAGGAGGAGGTAGGCCGTGAATTCATACACCCCTGCAGAAGAAGACCCTGGCCCAGATGTAGGAATTGATGCTGACGAATGCAGAGGATGATCCATACCTTGACCAGGAACTGCCTGTTATTGCTGCTTTCTCCTCTCTGCTCTCTGTCTCTATATGTTTGTTAGCTCTCCTAATAGATATGTTAGTAGCATGAAGCCCTAGTTCTGCTCTGCTGAAAGTAAAATTAAACAGCCTGTTTGCTAGCATCATCCCGTTAATAGCATCATCCTGTTTGTTGCTGTCTGTGTCATCTCTTGTAACATGGCAGTGTTTCTTGACCTTCCACTTGGGTTTGAGAAATAGCACATGCAACAACCTTCTTGAAATTACAAGACAGAATCTACTTTTCTGAAACTTAGAAGGAACAGTCAATGACAAGGAAAAATAGTTGCCTTGGAACAACAGATCATACCTGCAGGAAACACGTACCACCTTTCACAAACAGGAAGAAAACTTGGAGCAAAACTTTCATTTCATTGATATAACATGTTGAACATGTACAAGCAAGATCGATAACAACCTCAGCATAACTGCCTCCACACTTGAAGTTTAAACTCTTTGGGTATCCTTGGCCCTTTCTTCCCAGGTCTAAATGAGAGTTTATAAGATGTAATAGCATGTCACATTTGGGATCCTTCCTTTCTTCAGATGAACAGAGATAGGATCAGAATGATTCTTGCTGGGTATTCCTGAAACTATTAACGCGGAGTATGATGTAGATGTATGGTAAGTTGCCAGAAGAAATTGGAAGAATATTTATGGAATCTTACAAATGTTCTTGTTTCTTGCACAAAAAGGGTAAGAATTTAATCCGGGTCTTAATGAGTAACTTTGGCAGATGTTGACTTGTTACCCCTTTCCTTTTCTGACAGAATTCTCTCATCTTCCAGAGAAACGTTCTTTTTCATCCAAAACTATCCATTCCATCTCTAGAGCTCTTCCAAGTTTTATCTGTTCAGTCTGTCCACAAATACTCCCTGAAATAAAATTGCATTATGATTGAATGATAAGTAAGCCAATTCTGAACCGCTACGCAGCTTGCCTTGATACTGGAGAAAACACGGGCAATCTAAAATGCAGAACGTAGGCAAAGGCCCAGTACAATTTCTTAGCTGAGCTTTGTCATTACCTATTGATGAAAGACATGTTGGAGAGAGAGCCCTTTCTTTGCAAGATCCTCACCCCCATTTTTGGAGTAATTGCATGTCGAACGTGTCCAATTCCATTCTTTGCCTCTGCCATCTTCCATCACGGCAAAAAGTTCATTGTGAGCTTAAGCTTCAGAGCAATAACCATCCCCAGTCAAAGTACTTCTTTTATTCTACCCAACTGCTCATTCCAGAATATCAAAATCTTTTAACGACGCAAAAGTCATATAACTATTTACCACCAGCATGTTTACCTGTAGGAGTAGAAAGCAATCGTGTCTCCATGGATCAACACCCCTACAATCATTAAGCTGACCTTCGGAAATAGAAACCCATCAGTTTGAAGGTAATATCAGATTGCAAGGGGATAACAAAAGATGACAGCAAACCACATGAGCAAATAATTATTCACGAAAAACTCAATTTTCTTGGTAGAACTGCCGCATGGGTTGATTACGCTTTTTATAAGTTTTAACTCGTAGCTTTCTGAAGATCACCATCAGACCTCGAAAAAGAATAATGCCATAGTAATTGATTGCGTATGCAAGGCAGATCTCAAAAGAAAAACAAGAGAAAATAAACATGAGGCCATTTTACTTTTTCCCTAAGAAGAAACATCTGCTAACGTTCAAGACAGATTAAAAATTAGAAAAAAATATGTAAATTGTGATATTCTTTAAGGGTAAATTTTTTGGTCTGGTGTTCCAAGTGATAATACAATGGATCCAGACAAGAGTTCACGGCTATCTTCTTTACAGGGTAAGAACAGAGTTTTGTCTATACTTACAAGTGAACATGTATGATGAAATATAACACTAATATACATTATAATCAGTACTAGAAAGCAGCGGTAGTAATTTCATTCACCATGATGATGCCTAATTGCAGGATGATGATAGAAAGGTCTCCATGCATCCTCCTCAAGCACACACATGTTTTGCTCCAGCTTTTTTAAGTTGATACTCCTCAAGTGTTCTTTCCAGGAAGCGGTCTGGAGTGAGTCTATTCAACAACATATTGTCATACAACATCATGGCTTCAGTTAATCTCCCAACCTTGCAATATCCACGGATCAGAATCGTATAAGCTATCACATCAGGCAATAAATGTTTGTCTAGTGCACAACGAAAAGCACAAGACGCTTCCTTCATTAGACCTCTTTTACATAGACCATCAATGAGAATGCTGTAACTGACAATATTTGGAGCAATATTGTTTTCAAGCATCTCATTATACAGCTTTAAGCCACTTTCCATCATACTTTGAGATTTGAAATAACCATGAATCAAACAATTATATGTCACCAAATTGGGTTCGGGACCCTCTTCCAGCATTTTGGAAAACATCAACATGGCATCATCCATTCTACCTTCTCTACAAAATGCATCAATCAGTATGGTAAAAGTAATGGCATTGGGTCTGAGCTGTTCACTTGTCATCTTCGCAAAAAGCTGAACTGCATCATCTAACCTTTTGAAATTGCAGTAACAGCAAATCATTGTGTTGAAAGTAAAAACATCAGGTTTTGGCCCTCTCTCAACAACATGGACAAAGAGTCCAAGTGCAGCCTCCAAATGGCCTTCCCTAGAATGCATATTAATGAGAACATTATAAATTGCAATATCAGGGGCCACAGCATTCTTGCACATGAAATCAAAAATACATAATCCTGCAGATGATTTTTTCAGCTTACAAAGTCCATCAATCAGAGTGCAATATGTAATAACATCTGGTTTGAAATCCTTCTTGAGCATTTGGAAGAATAACATCAGTGCCTCATCAACTTTACCAAATTGAGCAGCGCCTTTAATAAGGATGGTGTAGGTCACTGTGTCTGCTTTTATATTTAACATTCCCATTAGATAGTACACCTTCATAGCACCAACTATGCATTTCAATCTACAGAAGCTGTCTAGCAAGGTGTTCAAAGTAAAAACATTGGGACTTAAACCCCTATTCACAGCTTGACAGAAGAATCTTAGTGCATCACCCAGCAACCCTTGTTTGCATAGACCATTTATCAGAACACTGTAAACAATGGTATCAGGTTCACACCTCTTCTTTATCATATCCTCATATAAGTAAAACCCATCCCTTAGATTTCCTGATTTGCAAAATCCAGCAATGAGAGCGCTGTAAGTTAAAATAGATGGCTCAAAACCAAGTTTCAGAATCTGAACAAACAGTCCACAAGCCTCTAAGATCCTACCATTCTGACAGAACCCCTTTATAAGAATGCTGCAGCTGACCACATTAGGTGAAATCCCTTCATTCAACATTCTCTTATATATCTGAATTACCCTCCCTAAATCCCCAATTTTCACATATGCATCCATGGCTGAGCTGAAACCAACAACATCAAACTTGATACCCTTATCTAATGCTACCAACAAGAGCCTTTGTCCATCTTCCAGCCTCCCTGCCTTAAACAGGCCATCAATAAGAATGCTGTAGACAATTAAGTCAGGTGCCACACCATTCCCTGCCATAACATCAAAAAGCACAAATGCTTTATCCAAATTTCCCTCTTTGCAATATGCATCAATCAATGTGCTAAATGTGACAACATTTGGTTTTGGGCCAATCCTCACTACCATATTAAAATAATCATCTGCAACTCCTATATCATTTTGCATCCAAATACCTTTTAAAATCTTATTGCAAGTAATGATATCCAGACCAAAACCTCCTTGAATCAAAGCTTTATGGAATCTCAAACCCATTTCAACCTCACCCTTGTTCATAAACCTATTCATTACAAATTCATAAACACTAAAAGGCTGTTCTCTCATAGCTGAACACAGCTCACCATACTTATCCACAATTACATCAACACAATGTGAATCAACCAAAGAACCCAACAACAAGTACACCACATTTGGTGAAACAAAAATACCCTTTACACAAACATGCATGAATATATCAACAGATTTATCAAACATCCCTTTTCGACAGTAACTCTCAATCAAAAACCCATAAACAACACTATGATTTGTCGAATCCAAATCACAAAAACCATCACGAAAGGCATCCAAAGTGTCATAATCATTTCCAAATTGCATGATAAACTTATCGAAAACACAAGCAGCACGACTAAATAATTGGTTTTGAAGCAAGACATGGAGGAGGGCACAGAATGATGGTGCAGAGAGTGGTGAAATGAAAAAGCTCTCAGCCCACTCAAAGAATCTAATAGCCGAAAAGGGCTTAGGCTGAAGGGATATAATAACGTCAGGTACATGGTAGAGTTGTAATTTAGAGAGAAGAATAGGGTTTAAGGGTTTAGGGTTTTGTTGGTTGTGAAAGGCTTTAACAATTTGGTGTATAAGGCTCCAGTTCTTGTTCTTAGAAGAAGAAGAGCTAGAGAAAAAGTAATAATAAGAGCAATGATTGTGACTTTTAGTAATAGACGAGAAAATAGCAGAAGGGCTTTTGATATTAACTAGCATCTTTGAGATTATTAAGGATGAATTACAAAGGAACATAGTTTTGAGTACCATTCAGTCTCCCTTTGCCAGCTGACATAACCCTAGTTTGGCCTGTGAAACAACTGAGGGGAGACCCTTATCTAGATTTCATAGTTTGGTCATCATGAAACCCATGAAGTCACAGATTTTTTTCTCTGCAAAAAACACAAACAAGGCAGTCATATATCCAGAAAGCAACCTAGAAACAACGAAGATTGGAATTTGAACACTGTCTCTTTGAAAGTTTACAACTTTGATACATTAGTGAAGCAATTACACACTAAAATGAACTGTAATCAGCTCAAATTTTACAATTTAGCAATCAAGAAAGTCCAATTAGCAGATAAAATAGAGCAAACACAAAAAGAAAGAAAGAAGCTTGTTTTCCATTACTTATTACCAAGTTAATAATGCTAGCCAAAAAAGGTGGAAAAAAACGAATTTCTCATTCAAAACAAAGAGCTCTCCAACATGATTAAATTTCACCTCTGAATTGTTGCGTATTTCCACCCTTGACTATAGTCTATATGAAGAAATTTTGTTCTCTGGTAATCTAGCACAACAATTTTTGGATGCCAAAAAGTTCATATCCAGCCTAAATACACTACTGAACTCCTGTTTTTCACTTGACTCGACTATACCAGTCCTATATAGAGAGACTAATTATGTAATCAAGTTGTATAAAGCATTACATGTAAACTATAAATACTAAAAAAGCTTATTGCAGATATGTAAAGTGTGAAAATGACTCGTCATAAATTTAAAATGAGAAAATCTAAGAATCAAAGGGGTACCTGCCTTAGACAAAGCAACATGCAGGCTGGCAGTTCAGTATTTGATATAGAGGCTGAACTAGGATTGTATAGAATTTGCACGTTCACAGTAGAAGGTTATTTAACTATAATAAGCATACCATTAATTAATGGACCCAACTCTTCCCCAAGTTTGAGCTTGGTCTAAATCACTGTCAAACTAATGCTATAGCCACTTCCAAGTTGCCACCTATATGGAGAGACTAATTATGTAATCAAAATCAATGTTCAATTACTCGTTCAATGCTGATATCTTATGTTCAAAATGATCATTTTCTATTATTTTTTATGTTGGTTGTATATAACACTCTACCCCTCATGAGGTAAACAATTGCTTTCATGAATTCCAGGTCAGATATTACCTGGGTCCTATGGTAGACAAACGTACTTTTTAGTCCCTCACGGCCCCTCCAACAAAATAAAGCACCCCTTATTGCAGCAATAAATGAAACACAAAAGCATTTGAGCAAAGCCCAGAACCAAGTGGACAAGTCGTCAAAGAGAACCCTTAAAAAATGAAAGAGAACCCACAGGACTTGAGAAAACAGGCAAACATAAAAGTGCAAAGGAAAGAATAAAAAAGAAAACTTTGATCATCGTACAAGATAAGGTAAGGATTAAGGAGATTGCTTACTTGGTTAGTAAAGACAGATAGAGAGAGACCAAACAACTGAGAGAAGATAAGGAGGTTTATAGCAATTTGTATAACAAGCATCAAGCAGCGATAAAATACAACTCGTATCTTATGTATAAGACCAAAGACTCCAGGTCCAGGGACTAGCAAACATCTTGTTAAACCCGACCATCTAATTAAAAGTGTAGAAATGGTTAGAATGGGAAAGGAAAGCAGCACCTGTTTTTAAATTGTTTGTTAAATGGGATTTGTGGTCATCAACTTTCACATAAACCAACAAAAATTTCAGTATTTCAAGCATTGTTAAAGGGCAAGGAAGGAACACAAGGACAGAGTTAAAGGGACAGGCCCTTTTGAAATTAAAAAAAAAAAAACCGATAATCCAAACCAGAGTGAATTGAGTAAAGCAAAGCAAAGCAAAAGCAACAGAGTGATTAAAAAGAATGAATGAGCAATAGAGGTTAGCAAGAGGGTGGGTGAGGCTGAATTACAGAAATGAGACAAGAAAATGGAGGCACTGTGTTGATTTATCGAACAAATTAGGAGTAGAGAAGAATAAAACATCCCTAAATCAAAAACCCTAGTTTCTAAATCAATGGAAGCCAGATTAGGGTTTTATTGAACAAATGAGGAGCAGAGAAGAAGAAAATATTCGTTGATTTACCTGTGGTGGATTCTGATTTGCTGCAGAGAAGAAGAAAACCCTAGCTTTTAGGTGTGGTGTTTTATACGATTTTCTCTCTTTTTTTTCCCGCGCAACAGAGAGGGAAATGAAGAAAAAATAACCCAGTGTTATAATTTATATGAAGGGCAGTATAGTCATTTAATAAATAATAAATCTTGTGCATTAAATTGTCCTGCCTGTTTGGTAATAGGTTTAAATTGATTTTCATACTTAAATATATTAAAATAATATATTTTTTATTTTTTAAAATTAACATTTCAAAACAATTCAAAATATATTAAAAATTAATTTTTAATAAATAAATTTTTAAAAGATATAATTTGTATTGTATTCTCAAATAATACCCACCAAACATAGCCCAAGAGGTGGACTAGAATAGAAATGATAGTATAGAGCTGTGGTTAATTATGCCTAGTGTTTTTTTTAATTAATATGAATTTTCAAGTTAGTTTATATTTATTTCAATTAATTATATAAATTTTAAAATTAATAATTATATAAATCTTTAATAATCCTAAAAAACTTAAACTCCTGAACATCAAAAAAGCAAATTCAAAATCTTAACACCTAAACTAATTAAATTAATATAAATTATAAGATACTTTTAGTGCATATTTTATTAAATTTTAAGTCCCTCCACCAAAAATAAGTTAATGACGTGTCATGTTGAAAGCATGACATATATCCAATACCGAGAATAATTATTTGGTATATCGAAACCTACATTTCTTAAATTTTTATAAAAGGAAAAAATACTAAAATAATTTTTTGTTGTTCTATTCTAGATTTTTTATAATTTTTTATAATTTAGCTAATTGTTTAGTTATTAACCACCAAAAAAAAAGTGCTTTCTTTATTGTCTTATAAATTATTTTATTTTATTTTGAAAAGTAAAATTTATCTTATACTTCATCAACGAAGAATAAGATTATTAATTACTGGTGACAAACACTTAATTCAATTTGCGTATATTTTCATGGAAAACTATTTTCTATGATTTTCCAATTTAAAAGTTTTAACTTTATGTGTTTAAGATCTTATAATTTTTACATATAATTTATTTTTTCCTTAACGTTTTTATTTATCTTTTCAAAATAAGATGTAAAAAATAAATAAAGAATAATTTAATAAAAATTAACAAGATATTTTAAATCTTTTCTTTCATTTTTTTGTATTTGTTAAAACAAATTAAAAAAAATTATAATGTAAATAAGAAAATAAAATTTATTTATAGCAATAAATAAATAAATAATTGGTAAAAATATTTAACTATTTTTTTTAATTTTCTAGTCAATTTTTATTTTTTAAATTTGTTTTTTAATATCATGTTGGGCTCTTAATTAGTCTCTCAATTTAAAAGACTATTTAAATCTTTTCTTTCAATTATTATATATTTTTAAAATAAATTAAAAATACAATGCGAATAAAAAAATTGAAATTTTTTTCTAGCAATAAAAAAATAATTGGTAAAAAAAAAGTTTTGCAATTTTCTAAATATTTTTTAAAAACATTTTTTAATTAATTTTTCTTTTATCTAATTTTTTTATAAAAAAAAACAGTATTGAGAGCTCTCAAATCTAAAACTAGAGTGAAAGGATGTCATACATAATTATTATTATTAAAAAGAAATATAAGGACTTAGTATTTACACAACTTAGTGTTTTACTGCTGAAACACAAGTAGATGTGGTTTGAAATATAAAAAAGTCATTTTCAAAATGGGTGAAGGTAAGAAGTTCTTTTCACATTTTTCAACACAATAAAATTACTTAATCATCTACATAATAAAATTACTTATTACCTTTAAAAGCAAAAAAAATATTAAACCTTGCTCTTGGAGCTTTGTCGTATTTTTTAAAACAATAAAATGACTTATTTGACTTTAAAAGTAAAATTTCTAGAACTTATGTTCAAGGGCCTTTGTGTCTTTTCATCATAATTTTTTTTTGTAATAATTAGGTTAGCTCTTAATTTAATTGAATTAATATATATATTATTAAAAAAAAATATACGGCTTGACGTGTGCATATATGAATTATCTTTACTCCTTTTCAGTAGCACGTAAGACGTCATATAGTGTCCAAACAGTAACTTCTAGGATGATGTCAAATCATATTGACATCCTCTCCATCTTTATGTGGCATGTTTGCCAAACAAGCCTCTAATTTGGTGCATACGATCTTCTTCTTCTTTTCCCTCTCTTTTCCTTAATCTCCATACTAAGCCTTTAAAATTTCAAAGTAGTCATTCAATTTGTTCTTCCTTTATATTTGATTTTTTTTTATTGCTATTTTTTTATTGAGATGATTTATGAAATTTGATTTCTTTTATTTCACCCCCTTTAATTTTTTTATCTTTCAGATTTGATCCTTATTTTTTTAATTGATATTTTTTTTTGTTTTGGAAGATTTTCAAAGGTTTTTTTTGTGATTTCATCCTTCTTAGGTTTTTTCTACCAATTCAATCTTCATTCTTTTAATTGTTATTTTTTTGCCTTGGAATTTTTTTAAATTGAGTTGTTTTTTCAATTTCATACTTCAACATTAAATTTGTTGAAAATCAATCTTCTTGATTGAGTCTGAGTTTAGGATTTTACAAGTTGTAAATTTGAAAAATTAACTCATATTTAGAAAATTCGCTTAGGTTTGCTTGTTTTTTCCTCATTTTCTTAAGCTCGTGTTTTTTTAGTTTCATCCCATGACATTTATTTAATTCGAGATTGGCTTCCATTATGTTTTTTTTTTATTTGCATTCTATAGGATTTTTCACTAATTTTGATAATGACTTGGGTTATCTCATATCTTTTTATTTGTTGTTCTCTGTTCAATTTAGTTTTTTTTATATAAGAATTTTGTTTTTAAATTAAATTAAGTTAATCGATTAAATACAGCCATACAAGCATGAGATGTTTGTCTCATGATATTTTGTTTGCTATGCTTTTTAGGTCATTGCTCTAACAACACGTACGAGCTCTTTTGGTGTTGTCATAAAACCTTTTGCAATGGCATTTTAATTGTCTCAATAAGCTTTTTATAGTGGTGGAGTTGTGTCCATGACAGAGCGAAGACTTATCTTTCAACAAGCTTTTCTTTCTTTTCTCTTGAGTATGATACTGATAACTTATTTTTTTATAGTTAATTATTGCTTCTTTTTTTTTGTTCTCATTATTTACAATGTTTTTTTAAAATTATATTATTTAACTAATCAAGTTTATTGAACATGGTTAAGTCAATCATCTGGATCTCATATTTCTCTTAATTCTTTAAAAGCACTAGCATTACCTTGATATTTTTTTTTATGTTAGGAAAAATTTAACCCAACTTGCAACATAGTACATGCTACCTCTCTAGTAAGTAAACTAGAAGAGACAGGGGTTTAACTACAACAATTTTTTTTTGTTATTATTATTATATAAATAAACAAAGCCATGTGGAAAAAATATTATGCATTTTTTTATTGTGCACTCTATCACAAATCATTGTGGATTGAAGCAATGATTCTTTTCTAAAATTTCTTTTGGTCCCAAAACATTTTTTTTCTCAATTGCACTCTTTTAAACTCAAATTAATACCTAATTGGTTTTTTTTCTTAAGAGAGGTTGGAATTGAAAAACAGAGGAACAAAGTGAAAAGACAAGAAAAATAGGTGCCAAATCTGAATTTCATGCAAAAAAATCATTTTGGTCCCATTTATTTTTTAAATAATAGTTAATTAGTCTCTTTAGTTTTTTAAGATTCAATTTTCATACAAAACTTTATTTTTTCTAGTTTTTCGGTCCCAATTTTATAAGAGGAGAGATAGAAGAGAGAGAGAGAGAGAGCCATCAAATTCTACCATAAAGTGAGAAAAGTCACTGTTAACATTGATTCCGACCATCAAAGTGGTTGAAATCGGTGGCAATAAGTTCCATTTAATGAGAGGAGTCTAATAATGGTTGTTTAGAACCTCAATATTGCCTTAAAAAACATATAAAGTTGAGGAAGAAAAACTTTACCAAAGTGGTTTGGATTGTTTTTTTTTTATTTAATAGGTTGGAAAATTAGTTTCTTGATGTTTTAATAGTATTGGTAAGGTGTTTTGGGTTAAAAAAATACTTTTTAGGGCAAAAAACACATCACCCTGATTTACAGTTACCTTTACAGTTGCTAAATTTTAGGTAGACAGATGACACGTTGTTTGGCTCAACAAAGGATATGTCATCTGATTTTTTTAGTAAAAACATGTATTAAATCGAGTTGAATCCATGTCCTATATCGTAAGTTTGACAAATTAAGTCATAACGTCATAGTGGAAACTATATTACATGTTTTGTTTTTGTTCAATGCATTTTTGGTCCCTTTATTAAAAAAAATGACAATTTCACCATTTTGTTATCAATGGTTTATTTTATTTAACTTTAAATTAAAAAAAGACCTTGTTTTTATTTAGCTTAAAAAATTAGGCTTGTTTTTCCTATCCTAGTCCCACGTGAATGTCCTAGTTATTTTTGTCATCCTTTGTTATCAATTATCTATTTAACTTAAAATAAAAAGACTTCTTTTTGTTATTTAGCTTAACAAAATTAGACTTGCTTTTATTATCTCAGTCCCACGAGCATGTCTTGGTTATTTTTTTCTTCTATAAAATTATTTCATACAAAAACAAATCTCATTCGTTTTATTATCGTATAATTAAATGAGAAATAACATATGGGATGAAAAACAATTATTGAATCTAGTGACATGGATAACCTGGGTTAAAAGTTTAGTTGGTTTACTCGAGTTCACTTAGATTTTTTTTTTAAAAAAAATTAAGTACTTTTTTTTAATAGATACATCACTCTATATTGAGTTATTTAAGAATTGATTTTTCTAATTTATTTTTCATAAGATTATTCATACAGGTTTTGCAGGTCAACCTGAGTTGACTCATATAAAAACAATATGTTGTTTTTTCAATATTAAATAAAAATATTATTTAGTTTGTCCTTGTCTCAATTTGTTTTTTAAAATATTGTTTATTATACATAAAATTTTGAATTTAAGGTTAATTATTTTTAAGAGATGCCTATTCGACTTGCGATGTAGAGACAACCAATGATCTAGTTAATGAACTAAAAGAGATATGGTTTTCATTATATCAAGTTTATTGTTCACAAAGCTACGTTGGATTGTACAATTCCCTAGCAAATGCAACTTTTAAAAGCTTAATTTGATCATTCAAGTTTTAAAGAAATTCAATTTGTTCTTTTATTTTTTTTTTAAGTTTACATTTTTTTATCCTTGTAGTTTTAAACATTTATGTTTTAGTCCTAAAACTTTAATTTTTTCATAATTCAATTTCAAAATATTAAGATAAAAAAGTTAAAGAGAAAAATGAAGATTTTGATTTATTATATTTCAACCACAGAAAGGTCGATTAATGTGTTCATTTTAGAGAAGAGTTTTCAATTAGAGAAGGTTTTCAATGAATATGGTTTTGCCCTTTAAGTATGTAAAAAAATAAAATAAATTAGAGTTCATAACTTTTTTATTTGGTTTTTTTAGACCGATTAAAAAGTGTTTTAAAATGAAAATAAATAATATAAGATTCCCAAACTTCAACCTTGATTTTCAATTCTAGCAGAAGACACATTGTTTGCTGAACTCATTCAATGTGGTGTCCTTTCCATTGAAAAAATATTGGCAAATGAGGAGTCCTTTACTTATTTTTTTTTAAATGCGTGGCAACGTTATCCATTCAAATCTAATAACACTTGCCCTACCCTTGCAAACCTAGGCGTGCCTAGGCTGTCTTTTCAAGCCTATGCACACATGAACTTCATTCACTTAACCCTTAGAGATGTTAATATTTTAAAATAAATTCCACTATAAATAAATAATTACAATGGTATTTAATAAATTATTTGATCATGCCTTTCTCTTTTTATGGTAATATTTATAATTACTTTATGAATAATTATATATTGAGTTTAACATACAAAGTTTTTTTTAAAAAATAATGCATATGGATATTCAATGAGAATAATATATATATATATATATATATATATATATATATATTATTGTGATTTTTATATAGTTTTCATGAATTTATTATTCTTTTATATTTTCATTCACTGCATAAAAATTATTATGATTTTTTTTTGTTTTTTTTTTTGTTGAAACTTTCTCTTTAAATCATGATAATATTTTATTTAAATAACATGCATATAACTAGTTAGTGATGTAGGAGGATTTTTAAGAAAAATATTTATTTTTTAGTTATTTTTATTTATTTTCTATATAGTTTAGAAAAGTAAATATATTTTTAGGACTTTTATTGTTTATTTATTTATTTTTAGATTGTTTATTTTCAGGTTTCTTAGTTTGTTTAGTTTTTTTTTTTTAACTTTCAAGTTTCTTAGTTTATTTAGGTTAATTTCTGAATTTATTTAAGGAATTATAAACATATAAGATTGCTTAAAAAATATTTAATAATAAAATTATAAAATTAAAGTTGTATATAACAATATTATTCAACTTCAATTATATTTTTTTAGCTTGATATCTTCTTAAATGTGTGTTTTTGTGTGTTAATTGTTATTATAGTCTAATAATCACATGTATTAGAGTTGAATTGATATTGAAAGAAAAGAATTTATTTGGTTTTACATGGAGGCTTAAACAACTCAAGGCTATTTGGAATTATATTTCAAATAGTATTTCATAAAAATTTAATTTTTTTATTTAAATTTAATATTTTATATTTTTAAATCGTTTTAATTTACTAATATAAAAATTAATTTTTAAAAATAAAAAAATATTATTTTAATATATTAAAAAAAAACTTTTAAAAATGACCACCGGTACCCTCATAAGCACCCTCGATCGACATACAATCGGTAACCAACAAATTAGAGTTCTCCGCTTCAAAGTCATGGGGGCTGAGATGCTTCCGCCGAAGCCGAAGTCAAACCTTTCCCCTCCATATCTATGTCTCCCACCCAAACAAACAAACAGACCCTCTCGCTCTCGCTCTCGCTCTCCCTCCCATTTCCTTCTTCTTCACACAAAAACCATGACACTCATCTCTCTCTTCTCTTTAACCTCCCCTAAACCTCCTTTCTCTCTCTAAATCCCTCAAGCCTCTCTCTCTCTCTCTCTCTATATATATATATATATATTCATAATGGCGATCGTAACAGGAGATCGTTATCTAGAAAAACTAGTCAAATTCGTTGAAGAACAAGCCGGTTCGTTAATTGACGGGACCCTTGTCTTAAAGCTTAACCCAGGCGGTCTCCGCTACGTCGATTCACGACTCGAATCACTACACGAGTTAGAGAATTTATTATCCGGAGCTCCAGTTGATTATCTTCGCGCTTACATTTCTGACCTCGGTGACCACCGTGCTCTCGAGCAGTTACGGCGGATTCTCCGTTTGTTGACGGAGTTAAAGGTTGTTTCGGTTTTGCCTCCGACGACGCGTGATCCGACGCCGGTTTGTTTGGTTCCGTTTGGGAGATTGAGGGTTTTGGAACTTAGAGGTTGTGATTTGTCTACGTCGGCTGCCAAAGGGTTGCTTGAATTGAGACATACTCTGGAGAAGATTGTTTGTCACAATTCTACTGTGAGTCTTTTTTTTTTTTAAAATTTTTGAATTGGTTTTTGTGATCTTTTTTGACGTATTCAATCTGTTTATTGTTAAAATTTAAGCTCTGAAAAACATAAAAAGGAACAAATTAATCACGATTTTCTATACTAATAATGGCATTGATTAAAGGAGATACTTGTTTAATTGAAGGATTGAATGAAGGGATTGGCATGGCAATTTTAGTTAGAGAAGTTATAGTATAATTAAGCAAAGAAACAACTTATTAATTTTCTTTATTTCTCTGTGCTGATTAATTTTAGTTAGTAATTAGGGTGTGGTTCTTTGTAGCTGCCTTCTGTTTTTGAAATGGATAATTGTTAGTGAATTATTTATTTTATTCTATTGTTTTTGTGTTATTAGGATGCATTACGGCATGTATTTGCTAGTAGGATTGTGGACATAAAGGACTCACCGCAATGGAATCGGTTGTCATTTGTATCGTGTGCGTGTAATCGACTGATTTTGATGGATGAGTCTTTGCAACTTCTTCCTGTTGTGGAAACTCTTGATTTGAGTCGAAATAAGTTTGCAAAGGTGGATAATTTGCGGAAGTGTACCAAATTGAAGCACTTGGATCTTGGGTTCAATCATCTGAGATCAATTGCACCCTTTTGTGAGGTAGGGAGCCAATATACTTTAAATACTATGCTTAGGATTTGGTTGCTTTGAAATTTCAAAATGCACTATATTTTCATTTCAAAGTACATTTCTAGTTTGTTGATTGGTGGATTTTTTTTATTCTAGTTGGAGTTGTATTCATTGTTTTTTTTTTAGTTGATACTGTTTTTCATGGCATGCATCATAATTGCTTTCTGAGAGTTTAACCAACACTTGAGTTATTAAAGATCACTGCTGCAACTTGCAAAGGAACGTATCTGCTGCAAATTTATTGACCTAAATTGACCGAGGTGCTCATTTGGTTTTTATTGGAAACTAAATAAGCCAAACTCAAATTTTGACTTGCTGCTCAAATCCATGGCTTGATTACACATTTACGCATGTAAATCTGTAATTATGCTTAAAATAATGTTATTGTATTTAGAGGTGGCTGAAGTTGAGATGCATGATATCAAGTACATTTATGAATCTAGAGTTTCATATCCTTAAAGCTACAAAGAATGGTATTAGAGCTTCAAGTAGCAGGCAGATAGATATTGGTTCTAGTGATTTGGCTAGACAAGAGGTGCAGTATGGAACATGATAATGTGGAAAGTGGTGAAAAAACAATCAAAGGACAGTGAGTGATGAGGGTTACAAAACTATTTGGTTTCTTGGAGGATGTCCTAGTTGTAGGAATTTGTTATGGATTTTATTGACAGAGGGTGTGGTTTTGTGGAAATGAGTGCACACGAGACGAACAACAGTAGAATGTGGCTTCAAGGTGGTTATGTGTGCATATTGATTCCCAAATTTCATATAAAAGAACTAAGATTAGGGTGTGTATTAATAAGGCAATGTAAATATGTAATTAATATTTGCAGATTTGATGTATGCGAAACTAATGCAATCTGACAATTATTTTGGGTAAGGGTGGTTCCAACAAATGTCAAATACATCAACTTCTTTCCAAGAATTCTCCAAGCTCCAAGATTTAAGGATCATTTTCAGAGTTTAAACACTTGGGGAGTTGTCTGCTTTTGAAAGATTTCTTCTTTATTTTAAACTTCAAGTAGTTCTCAACTTAGCTCTAATGGAAAGAAAATGCTATTCAATGATGTAAAATTACCAAGGAAGAAACAGTTTAAGAATCCCTGACAGAAATTTCTCTCATCTTTCCATCTTCTGGTAGATAAGGTGATATGCAAAATGTTCATAAGTGAAACTTGCTTTTGCTCAGATAGCTCTATTTAGTGCTGCAATGGGTATTTTCAAACTTCATTTGCCTGTTATTTTATAAGTGATTCCTTTATTAGAATTATATATGTCAAACCTGAATTTCTACTTTGCAGAATGATTCAATTAAAAATTTTTCTTAAAGATTTATTTTCTACACTGATTTTTTTTTTCTGTGCAGATCTCCTGTCACATTGTTAAACTTGTTTTGAGGAACAATGCCCTAACAACATTACATGGGCTTGAGAATTTGAAGTCACTTGAAGCCCTTGATGTGTCCTATAATATTATTTCCAATTTCTCAGAGCTGGAGTTCCTTACTGGCCTCCCATGTTTGCGAAACTTGTGGTTGGAAGGAAATCCTTTGTGCGGTGCTCGATGGTATCGGGCTCAAGTATTCAGCTATGTTGTTCATCCAGAAGCAGTAAGTGATGATCTGGCAGATCATAATACTTAATTCATGCTAATTCAAGGGCATAGAAGAGTTGTAACTTTTGGATGAGTAGAATATAAATTAATATTTTAAGGATGCTTCTCATAACTTCATTATGAATTTTGTAGTCCTAGTAAACTAACTACTTTTAACTGTTTCCTGATGCATGGTTGCTCAGGTGAAGTTAGACGACCAAGAAATCAGCGCAAGAGAGTTTTGGAAGAGGCAAATCATAATTGCCAGGAGGCAGAAACGACCTACCAGCTTTGGATTTTATTCTCCTGCTATAGGAGATGATGAAGGAGATGGAAATATCAACAGGAAAAGGGTATGTAATTTTAATGGTGTGTTGAGCAAGTCCACATATTAGTCAACAATTTATATATTGACAACATGAGATTTGTGGGATGATACATTTAGCTATGATCTTTTCATGTATTGCTTGACACTACAGCATATTGCTAAACTGAATTCCTCCCAGCATCAAGTGTGTAATATATGTTTTTTTTTAATAAAATTTCTGTAAATTTCTGCCTTTTTTTTTTGTAAATCTTTAAAATATAAAACTGTGTGTTCCTTTCTACTAGTCAACTTTTGTTTATTGACTTGGAGAGTAATGACATCTCCCAATATTATTTTTTCAGAGTAAAGTATCTCGTCTTGCTTCAATTTCAAATAAAGAAGAGACCATTTATTTTTCCTCTGACCAAGAGTCTCCATCTTTTGATAATGAGATTCAAAGCAAAGAGGAGAATGACATATCTGATGATGAAGCTGAAATAGTTGATCTGATTAACAGAGTTGAGCTCATGAAAAAGGAGCGTTCTACTCTTTGGTTGCGGGAATTTAAGGACTGGATGGATCATGAATCGGAGAATATTGCGGATTGCAGTACATATTGTGGGGTTACATTGCATCATGCAAAGGAAAATCATCCAACAAACAAGTCAACACAGAAGGACCATTGTGATAGTTCTAGAGATTCTATGGATGATCTTCAAGCTTCTGGAGATGAGACCAGTACAAATCTCCTTGAGTCTAATAGTTCATTTGTTGATACTGGTTCATATGGTGGGGTTGCTTTACCAGGGATGGGGAACATGAATCTAAGACAGAAGCATCAAAAGTCTTATTTACATGAAGGGTCTGGTAGTATGTCTATGCAAAGTAGAAGTTCCCACACAGGTAGCTCTACTGTCCAAGGAGTCCATACAATAGTTGGAAATGGAAGCATATCATTGTTGACCACTCATTCATCTCCTGCATATCCTAGGTCTCCTCCTCATTATGAGGAGGACATTTTGCAACGACGCAACAACTTAGTGGAAGAAATTTTGCAGCTATCTGCAGAATCCTATTCAGTGGCATCATCTAACAGTAATACTAGCTCTAGTGATGATGATTTATATGCATTTGGAGATTCATCATATGAAGCTGCTAAATCACAAAATGAAGAGTATTTGAATCCCAAGGCCGGAGGGAAATTATCTTCTAATCCTTTGAAGGATCAAGGACATGGAATCCATCATGTGATGGAAAACGACAGTTATCTAAATGATTCACAAACCTCAATTTCCACAAAATTTTTGAGTTCAAACTCCAATGATTTCTCTGCTGGCTCTCATGATGGTGAAAATGCTCATTTTGCCAACCAAGAGGCTGATTTGCTGGAGAAAGGAAAAAACAAAAGGAAACCAAGAAGAATAGTCATTTCTTTGCTAGAGAATATGGTTGGCAGGATAGGGAGACCAGAAAAATTAAATGGAAATGGGGATACTTGTGGAGCTGATTTGGTGGATGAGCAAGGGGAACAAATTGTTTGTGAGAGTGATTTTCATGTTACTGATAAGAAACAGCTGCACACAAATTCTTTTACAACCCTGGATGCTGTAAATGTCAATGGATTCTCTGATGATTTTATTGAGAATTATTTTAATGAGAAAGTAGCAGATTCCAGAATTAATGAAAGCTGTAGGAATTATATGCGATGCGATTGCATACTAGAGCCAGAATCCATGTACAGAGAAAGGTAAACATTTTGTAATCATTAGGAAATGTTGCCTACGAAAGACTTTCCCCTTTTCATTATTTATTTTCTTTCTTTTATAAGCATCATAACCCTTACTATTGAGTATTGGAATGTCCATAAATTTGGGTCAGCACATTGCTAATTGTCACTTTGCTTTTGCATTAGGTTTTCTTGCTAAAAATTGATTTTTGTTCATTATCTTCAGTTATGCAGCACTCATTGTCCATTGTTGAGCATTATTTAGCTTTTTCCATAAATTGTAGCTCATGTCTTCTAGAAGCTCTAGATTAATTAAGTTATCAGCGAGTTGTTTTCTTTTTCCTCTGCTCTTTGTTCCAAGAAGGTCTTTAATGCCTTCCTAACAGAATAAAAAAAAAAGATTTGTAATTAATTTGAAATAATAGCTCATGTTCTTTTATACTCGGTTGTGTATAGACAGAGAAGATGATTTTGCTCCAATAAAGCTTAGATTATTAGATTAGATATAAAGAATCGAAGTATATCAAATTTTTAGAATGTTTAGGGGCTTTTTTTGTGAACAACTTGTAAACACTGCTTTCAATGAAAATAACAGTAAAATATTAAATCTGCATGGAGCACCTACTCACTGCTAGACATTAAGTATATTGGTTTTATATAGCTTTGCATCTTCAAAGGCTGATACTTGATTCTAGATTTTCACTTTTTGCATGTTTAAGCACTCCCAATTTTCTGGATTTCAAATATGAGATGCAACCTCATGTTGAACTTTGCTTACTTGTCTTCCTTTTATGTCTAATCATGAATCTTTAAACATGTTATTGTGAAAATTCTAATTTTTTTTTCTTTTGTTTTGCATGCAGAGAAGTAGTTTTGTTGCTGAGCAGTGAAGACAAGCTGTATGTACTGCTCATTGATGTAGCATTTGATGGATCGGGTTAGTTATCAAGTATTTAGAAGAGACCTATTTTTCATTTGATGCTTCTGAATGCTGATTGCATGATCTTAGTTGCTGAACTTCAGAAGATCACTTTAATGGCATATTGCAGGAAGCATTTTAAGTTTGCTGGGTTGGCACAGAGTTGAAGATGTTAGAGAAGTTTTAGTTGGTATAGGACTTCAGGTCGTGAGGTTAGTGATTTATTTGATACTGTTAGTAATTAGAAGACTGGTGTTTTGTAAAACTTGAAAATTGTCGTTTGCTGTTATCTGTTAGGGTATACATTGAAAGGGGAGCAACCTACCTGTTTCTAACGCGGAGCATTGAGAAGTCAAGGCAGGTACTTGATATCTTGCAAGTCTCTGGACCATGCACAACAAATAATAAGTGTTTGCTGAAAAGGTAATCTAATCTTAACGCCCCATTCATACTTTAATGCCAGTTTTTTGCTTATGCACACTTCTAAAATGATTTTGTTTTTAAAATTTAATAATTGTTCTATATTTGCATGTGTTTATTTTCTTTGTTATAAGACTGGGTTGTGGGAATTTATATGACAGTTTGGAGCAGGTTCAGGCTGAGTTGTTTGGGCAGCAAATATGTCGAGGTTTGAAACTGAGCATATTCCAATATTCTATGGTGCTTTTTAGGCACAGGAAGAACGAAGGTATACATCTCACTGCTTTAGGGTGATGAAGTGTTATTGCATAAAATTGGTAAATGGTTGGTCCCTCAGATGTTGTGATGTAAAGTTGGATAAAATAAGGCATGATTCTTATACTATGACTTTTTGTCAGAAGCATGATTCATCAAGCCCACTGTTTTTATTGTGTTTTTTTCTTTCATGTGGAGCATGAAAGGTTATTAACAAACAAAGACCTCAGTTATACCTGTTTCATACAAAATATTCTTGATGACTTTTTGTGTAGTTTGTTAATAGAAGAATTGTTAGTATTGGTTTTATACGAAAGATTTATTAAATATATAGGATGGATCAGATTTGTTATAACCACTGAAAATCCAAAATATCTGAGTTGTAAATAGAAATGTTCTTAGATGCATAGTTGACCCGTGTATGATTAAATTTGTAAAGCATTTGATGAACATATACACCACACTAATTTGTTTAGAGCCTAATTTCTATCTTGTGAACTAATTTAATGACAATTATAGTTTTATCATTAAATTTATGCAACTAAAATGCTTTGGATATCTAATTTGATTGAAATAAAAATTTCCATCATAATAGTTTCATGATTTGATTCAATGATGTGACTTCCCACGGATATGCATCGGACTATTTCTAATTATTGTGGCATGCTTTCTAGCAGACACTCTATGATGTGAAAATAATTTTTGCATTTATTTTTTGAAGTTCTTTTTTTTTCCTTCTTTAGTTAACCCATCCATTGGCTATTTGTAATGACTGCCAAAAATTCTCTTATGGACAGAGGACTCGTGGCTTCCCAGATCACTGTTTGTAAGTGGGGGGCATGTGCTTTTGTGTGTTGAAGATCTTAAGCAGTTCAGGAGTTCCTCAGTGGATGCATCTTCGCCTCCATATTTCTTGCTTGATTCTTGTTGCTCCATTAGTGATGTGTCTGAGCTGGTATGTTTCAGATTGCTTGAGCCCAAGCTCTTTACTTCATAAAATTGCTTGCTTATAAACCACAATCACCTCAACTTGAATGCTGGTTTGACTGGCATATTAATTCTACATCCAAAGAGCTCTGAACTAAATTTGTCTCGTATAGTCCGGCTCTGTTTTCTATCGTCTTTTGCTTTATCTTAGCACGTCTAAGAAACTGCTTTTCTCAAAAGTAAAGGTTTTCTGGGAACGATATCCTGCTTCTATTGTTCTGTGCTGTACTTGTTCTATTGAAAGGGTGAAGGTTATATCCCATTAAGATCATAATTCTATTTTCAGGTTATTGAGGCCAGGGAGAGCTGGTTTATAACCTTAGCCCTTCAACATGCCCCAAAAAGCCTATCATCCAAATCTCAAAAGGATATCAAAACAAATGACAAGGATAACGAAGGTTCAGGTTCTCTGACATGGAAGCTTAAGTGGTTCTCAAAAGAGAACCTATTCAATTTTGTGGCTTTGTTAAGGGCAATTCATGCAGGGGTAGCCGCGCTACCTATGCTAGTAACATATACTCCGTGAGCCTTGCTTTCAAGTTTTTGTTTTTCATATTCATTTCATTCTTTTTGATTTAAGGTTTTCATTTTACTTCTCAATTATATTTATATATTTAGTTTCTGCTTGTATCCTGTGGGTGGTGAGTCAATAGCTTTCATATTCTTTCATTTGTATTCTTTATAGGTGATCCCTTTCTCCTGTACAAAGTGTAGAGTATAGAACAAAGTAACTTGTCATCAGCTCAGTTCTTGGTTGTCCATGGATTGCCTTCTTTATTTCTTTCATCCCAAGGAAACTGATTTATGTCTATTATGCCATTGGCAATGTGCAGCACTTAGATTTATATGTTATACACTCACTCGACTCTTATTATGTATATAATGAAGACCAATGTTTGTTTTCTCGTAAGATGATGCCAAAATTTATGAGGTTTCAGTTCAGCATGACGCATGAGAGGGAAATGATGTTAAGAAGGAAACAGACTGGTTCGATGTCTCTTATCTTTTCACCGCTATCGGACTTGGCATTTTCTCAGCAAATTCCCACTTCGGTGATGGGCTATCTCTGCCTCGGGCACTTGGATGGGTGTCTTTTTAGTTCTGCCACAAGCCAGCAGGTATTTTTGCTTATTAGCATACAAAACTTCATATTTTGGTAAAATAACATAGATGCAAAATGTATTGTTAAAGTAGCATAATTTGTATTTGTCGTGATTCTAAAATGTAATATGTAAATAAATCGTGATTGAAAACATGATATGATTGAAAACATGATATGATTTTAAAATGTGACGTAAAGAAAAAGTGATCGAAAAGCATGATATTTGAAAAATATTGTGCTTAAGAAACCGTGACATCTACCAAACCATATATTACTCTTAAATTTACCCCTTAAACCCTAAATAATACCTAAACTATTTATCAAGCCTTATCTAATTTCTAACCCTAACTAAGACCTAAACCCTACTATCTACTAACCTTAAAATGATAAAAAATAATCTAACTTGAGTTTGAACTCTAAATACTCATTAACTATAATCTAAACATCAAACCCTAACCCTAACATCATTCTGCAAGTTACTTAACCATTTAAAACAAACACTAAACCAAACCTTAAATCATAACTCTAATTTAAACACTAAACACTTATAATAACCCTAACCCTAAACCCTGTTTCTAATTTAAACACTAAACACTTACCATAACTCAAATTCAAAATCCCAAACTCTAACCTAACTAATCCCTAACACCATAGCTTTAACCACAAAAACTAATCCTAATTCTAATCCTAATCCAAATCTATAACCCCAAATCTTTAACCAAAAAATATAACTTTAACTAATCCTAACTCAATCCAAACATCAACCATCAACACACTAACCCCAAATGCTAAATATTAAATCTCTTGTTAATGTAAAATTAAATACTCCTAACACTATTTATATTAGGCTTCTTTTTTTATAGAATTAAACATTATATAAAAACTATATATTTTTTTTTGCAATGTTTCTTTTCTTTTAATTTCTGTGGTTTCAACGTGGCTTGTAATCAATTTTTTGGTTTTGTATTTTTAGTGAATTACATGATAACTACAATTTTTTATTCCATCTGTAATTAACTTTTTATCATATATTTTATAATCAAAATTTCATTTGAATTTAGGATGAATTGTATAATAATACTAACAAGACCACTGTTGTTCTTATATCCATCATGTTAGTGCAAATTGCAGTAGCAACTGTCGATTATAAGACTACAATAATACGTAAAAGTTTAGTTGAATTATGAAAAAAATTGTTCAACATGTATCTGGAAAAGTTATTGTCTCTCTAGCTTGCTCCGATAAAATGAGATTACCTTAATCTCATACTACCATGTGTGAGATCACTTTAATCCCATACTACCTAACATTACAAATCACAATCTTATTAATAAGATTTTTAGTCAACATTTAGACAATATAGCTGCATATAATTATTTTGAACATTGCATTACATGCATCCTGATGAATGTTAGAGTGTAAACCTTGTAGTCTGGGCAGTCATAATTGGCTTTCTTGGAAGCGGGGGACAATCTACATAAAGATGCTCTTATGAGCTACAACATATCATATTCAATAATTTAAAACATAAGTATATTAAAGTTAATGTAAAGTGAAATAGAGGAGCTTTCAATGGTTTTTTTAAGAGAGGGAGGGGGCTGGTTATCGGTTGTCGGGTTTTTTTAGAAATGGGGTGTAAGATTTGGGGGGGGGGGGGGATTCATGATTCAGAATCACAACATGATAAGTTTTTATGATTTTAAATCTCGTTATCCATGAAATGTTGCATTTATGAATCACAACAAGCTCTTTTATTTCACTGATTATTTATAAAATTATGTTATTTTGCTAATATTTTTAATTTATTATTCTAATTTAAAAAATCCTAGTGAGCAGCCAACTAAGTACCCTATTTTTTTAAAACAATACATATTTATAGTTTGTTTTATATTTTTCTCAACGTATGATTTTGTGGGGTTATATTGAAAATTTATTTTTATGTTAATTAAATTAAATATTTGTAGCAATTACAACGATTTATTTTATTGAATAAAAAATATATTTTTTAAGTCAGAATTTTCTTTTTTATTCATGTATTTCTTTTTTTGGAAATAAATATATCTTATTTTATCAGAAATAAGGTTTTTTTAAATAAAATCTTATCGTAGTTTGAATTAGAAAAAAATAAAAAGAATCATGTTTTGATATTCTTTACACAGCTATATGAAAAAAATAATAAAATAATATTAATTTTTTTTAAAATTATATAAGAAAAATGAATAACAAAATAATTATTTTATTCTCATTGAAATACAACAAAAACAGATAAACAAGAAAGAAAAATACAAAACAGAATCCATGATTCAAGCCTATATTCTGGACCCTCATGATTTGCAAGCTTTAATTGTTCTACTGTCTTGCTTTTGGAAACTCCAGATTTTCGGTTGCCTTGCTGGTTTGCCTCTTTTTTTTTTCGTTTAATTAACGTGAATATTTAAACTAATTTATGTATATTTCGATTAATTTCCTATGAACCACCATAAAAAAAAAGGGCCATTCCTGGACCTTAGGAGCTCGGTGTGCTAGAGACAATGGCTTAGAATCATGAGGTGGTCTGCCAAATGATCATTATGTGAACATGCCGAACAGTCAAAGCACCATTTTTCACCAAATCTCGGACAAAGGGAGTGTTCAATCTGAATGGACAGGATTCAAACTGAGATGTGTAGCACTGAGCTGGTTATCATACGTTAATGTGGGAGGCATGGGTAATGATGGATGCTCAAGTTTAGTCGTAAGGTGGGGGGAGCCAGATAGTTTCAAAAGCCATCACTGCTAATGGACTCTACTTTGCCTCAATCGATGGCTTGCTGTTTCTTGGAACACCAGGAGATCAGTTTGGAGCCTAAAAAATAATAATCATATAGACAAAGGTGGATGTTCGATCGTCTCAGCTGCCAGCCCAATCAGCATTTGAGAATGTCACGAGTAACATCCCCGAGTTTTTTCATTTAAAACAAAACATGTACATGAAAATTGGGGTATTTTATATATAAAAGACAAGGTCTCTTCTGTATAAAGGCTCACCCAATCAATACACCAGATACTAAATTTACTCTTTCCATACTCATTAAACATACGAAGAGTTTTCAATTTAAATTTAAAGGATTCATACAATTTTAATGAAATTTTAATAAAGTTTTTCCCGAATGAAAATCTATTTGAAATTTTATCTCACAATTAATATTTGCATAACACAATCCATACTACATTCGGTTTATACAACCATTGCTCATTTGCAGCCTGAGACAGGCATGCCACTCAACAAAAAAACCATGTTTGTTTTTACATTTCAAAAATATTTTTTAAAAAAATTAAAATTTTTTATTTTTTTTACTTTAAATTAATATTTTTTAGTATTTTTAAATTATTTTGATATATTAATATCAAAAATAATTTTTAAAAATAAAAAAATATTATTTTAATTTATTTTTGAGTAAAAAACACTTTGAAAAATAACCGCAATCACACTGCAAAACACACTTACATACTTATAATTTTAAAATATTAGACTTAAAATATACATTAATTTACTTAAAATATACATTAATTTAATAATACATTATACGATAAAAATTATAAAATTCTATCTAACAAAAAAAAAAAAAACGTAGTCCAATCACGAGATCATGATTGTGATGATCCATATACGATGAACATAAAATATATAACAATATAAACAATGAGTAAAAGCATGTGAATATACATTACAAACACGTACTATGTTATAACTTTGCACAACACAATTATAATGGTTCCACTTCACGAATTATTCTTTTTTAGCTTCCATCATTATGATTAGAAAAATTTCCCAGCACAATTTATTAAGGAAACTTGAAGTGAGGAACAGCTCTTTAGTAGCTTTAAAATGAAGGGATTTGCATCCCAACATTGATTCACTTCCTAATTGATCGAAGGAGAGAGATTCGAGATCCGAAACCATGTCGTTTTGAAGGAGAAGGAAGAGTTACTAGAAACAGACAATATTTAGCTAGCTGCTACCTCCATCGATGTAATCTATGAAACAAAAGAGGGTGACTTTCGTTTTTTATTTCGTTTTTCCTAGTGAGAGCCAGAGGAGAGGAGTACGTAAGTTGTAATTCTTATAAATTAAAATTGAAATGAAATAAAAATTTGGAGTGAATTTATTTAGATTTCTTTACGTGATGTCTGTTTTTTTAAATTAAAAAATATGTTAAAAATAGTATTTTTAATTTTTAATATAGAAATGTCAAAATCATAAAAAAAAAAACACATCAATTTAAAATTTTCAAAATAAAAAATAATTTTTAAAAAACACTATTAATAACAAAAACAAAGAGTCCATAAATGCTGGACTTGAAAGGAATGGAGTGACACCGAAATTCACTATAAATTATATTGAACTGCAACAAAAACCAACAAATGGTCTAGCCTACCATTTTCTGACACATCATTAATATATATGACAAAATTTAGTCATCGTTGGCGTGAGCTATACAAATCTACATACAACAGGAAACTATAGCTGTCATATTCTAGTATATCTTCTATTTATGTAAATCCCGATTGTTATGGGAAGGTAGTTGATTTCTTTCCAAAGACAACTAGTAAGACAGTAAACTGCTATGTATATATATATTCAGTCTTAGAAATAAAGAGTAAGAAAGAATTCTTACAGGAAATCTCTTTAGGTTTACATGGTATCGGAGCTGAAATCCTTTATCTGATCTTTGCTACAACAAAAGTTGCTACTACAATAGCAACATACAAAAATGGAGGCGACGACAACATCAATCGGTTTGGTTAAACCAGAGCAACCAAATACAGCTGCAAACTTTGAAGATCTTATGGCAAGAATGACTCAAGCCATAAACCAGAATCAAACTCAGACTCCAGCAGTAATGCAGGATATTACTACAACACAAATTGGTATCAAATTTGATGGTACCAATTATGCTTTATGGTCCCAAATTGCTGAGATGTTCATCTCAAGAAAAGACAAGCTGGGATATATAAATGGTGATCTTCCACAACCAGAATCGAATGATCCTTCATTTAGGAGATGGAGGACAGAGAACTCTGTTGTAAAGGGATGGTTAATTGGCTCAATGAATCCATCCTTGGTTAGCAACTTCATTTGATTTTCTACGGCTAAACAGGTATGAGATTCAATTGCCACAACCTATTTTAATGGGGCTGACACATCTCAGGTATATCATTTAAAGAGACGGGTAACTAGAATGAAACAATATGGAGAACCAATTGAGACATATTACAATTGTCTTCAAGGTTTATGGAGGGAGATTGATTTTCGCCGCCCAAACCCAATGGAATGTGTTTATGACATGCCGAAATATAATACTCTCTTGCAAGAGGATCGAATGTATACTTTCCTTGATGGATTAGATGACAGGCTTGACAAGATCAGAAGCGATGTTTTTCAACTAAAGCCATTTCCAACTGTGGAACAGGCGTATGCATATGTCCGAAGGGAAGATATCAGACAGACAGTCATGCTCTCAAATAATGGAACCATTCCATCAGCTGCTATGATCTCTAGAGGAGTGAGAACTAGTTCACAACATCAGTTTACACTTCAGGTGGCCAAACCAGGGACTTCCTCATCAAACAGAGGAAAACTGATTCCTTCAAAGGCTAAGGGATAAATGGAGGGAGGAAGTAATGGATGCTCTTGTTGTGGGGACATGAAACATACCCGTGAAACATGTTTTAAGCTGCATGGTTACCTAGAATGGTGGACTGAACTTAAGGTAAGAAAACACAGAGAATTTGCTGGTGGAATTGGAAGAACAGCCATGGTTAATGCAGAATCTGCTGGTGGAACTGGAAGAGCAGCTATGGTTAATGCAGAACCCGTGACTGGAGAACCCAAACTTTCACTTGCTCCACTTGTGAAGTCAAAGGAGCTCATGACTGCCCCTCTCAGTAATCAAGGTAACAATTGTTGTTGTGACAGCAGTGCCTTACTTGTGTCTAAGGAAGACACTAATAATAACTGGATAGTGGATTCAGGAGCCACTGATCATATGACATTTTATCCAGATGATCTTGTAGAAATTACAGAACCAAGACGGACTAGTATATTCAACGCCAATGGGGTTATGTATCCAGTTACAGGAGCTGAAACCGTAGATATATCATCGTCAATTTCATTGCCTAATACTTTATTAGTATCATCTCTTTTCAGTAAATTAATATCCGTGGGTCAAGCCATCGAAGTACTCAACTGTGTAGCGCTAATGTATCCAAAATTTTGTCTCTTTCAGGATATTCTCACGAAGGAGATCATTAGGCGTGGTACTAAGAGAGAGGGGTTATACTACATGGACGACTTCAGTTCGGGCAGGGACAATATTGTGAGTCGAATATTTAGTGCAAGTGAAGAACAGATTTGGCTATGGCATTATCGATTAGGACATCCTTCATTCAACTACATGAAGCATTTATTTCCGCAATTATTTTCAACTTTGAGATATTCAGATTTCAGATGTGAGACTCGTATTTTAGCCAAGAGTCATTGTGTACCTTTTCCAATTAGTCTTAATAAAAGTGATATTCCATTTATTCTGATCCATTTTGATGTTTGGGGACCTTCCCCTATTACAACTGTTTCGGGTATACAATGGTTTGTGACTTTTGTAGATGACTGTACGTGGATGACTTGGCTATACTTATTGAAACGCAAGGATGAACTATTCGGTGTATTTCAAGCATTTCATGCTATGATTCAAAACCAATTTTCAGCAAAATTCGTATTCTTCGATCTGACAATGAGGGAGAGTATATGAATCGAGATTTCTTAGAATACTTTCAAAGAAATGGTCTTCTCCATGAGTCTTCATGTAGTCAGACTCCGTAACAAAATGGAGTGGCCGAACGGCAAAATCGACATATTCTAGAAACTGCACGTGCACTATTGATTGGATCGAAACCACCTGGTCGCCATTGGGATGATGCTGTCGTTACTGCTGTTTATTTGATGAACCGAATGCCCTCTAAGGTTTTAGATTTCAAGACTCCATTACAGGTTCTGTCACAACATGTTACTCTACCATCTCTACTGCTTATTAAACCGCGTGTATTCGGTTATGTTGCATTCGTTCATCTGCATAAAAATCAGTGGACCAAACTTGAACCTTGCGCTGTTCGGTGTATTTTTTTGGGGTATGGTACCAACAAGAAGGGATATCATTGTTATGATCCAAATAAAAAACGGGTCTATGTAACAATGGATGTCACGTTTGTAGAGTCGGACAATTTTATTCATCACAAATATCAACTTCTCCTCTTTAGAGGGAGACTTGGGATGAAGAGCAGAAGTGGTGGGATGGTCCGACTGGAGAAGCTGGGGATGGTCCGACTAGAGAAGCTATGGTGACAATAACATCTCCTACAGAAGCTGCTGTTATACATGTTAAAGAAGCTGGTCCGACTAGAGAAGTTGTGGTGACAGTAGCATCTCCTACAGAAGCTGCTGTTATACATGTTGAAGAGGCTATTGTGGCTGAAGAAACTGTGGTGACAGTAACACCATCACTGGTTGCAGATATTGGCCTAAGTGAAGAAGTTGAAGCTGAACAAGAACAAGAGCTTGAATCTCTTGGTAGAAAAACCCCTCTTCTTGATGTACCCGACAGTGACAATCCTTCCCCTGAGAATATTCCTGAGGTAACATCTCCTTCATTATCTTCTGACAATATTTTCGATATTGCTACTGGTTATCACTTACCTTTCAGGCATAACCGAGGCAAAGCTCCAGCTCGTTACTCTCCAGGTGGTGAAGGAAAAAAAATCCAAGTACCTGATCTCTAATCATATGACGACAAGAGGATTGTCCGACCCTCTTATAGACTTTGCACACAGGCTGTCTTCTTATCACATCCCTTGCGGAGTCCATGAAGCTTTAGCAGATTAAAAAAGGTTGTTGTTATCTATTTTTGGGTTCCTAAAAAAATGAGAAAATACAATATATATATATATATATATATATATATATATATATATATATATACACACACACACAGAAGAAATTCAAAAAATAATAGGAGCGAGAAAAGGATGCTGGAATACCAAAAAAATGCCAAAATTGGTTGAGGAGATTCAAAAATATAAAAGGTTGAAATTTGACAGTGAGAGCCCTGTTGATAAGGAAAATTCAATTTGAGGAAGAGAAGTCCAAAATCAGATGTTTGTGGACTCAATTAGATTTTATCCAAAGTTTAAATGAATTTATGGAGGGTTTGATTGCAATAAAATTGATTTCTTAAGTCAATTTAGGCTTTTATTGGAAGAAATTAAAGTTCTGGGGTCCAATTATAATTTTGAAGAGTTGATTTGGTCAAATCAGGGGCTTAATTGCATAATTATTGAAGTTTGATGGCCAATTAGAGACTTAATTGAAACAATCCAAAACCAAGGACTAAATCAGAAAAGGCACTAAAATCAAGGGGTCTAATTACAATTTTTCCGGAGGGCTTGATTACAAAATTACATAAACATCCAAGGATCAAATCGGAAATATTATTTAAAATTGCAAAACGGCGCCGTTTCGCTCAACCTTGTTCACTGTCTTCTTCAGAAGACGTTACATTGCAGCTGGCAGAAACGGTTGCAAGGTGCAACAGCGAAGGCGGTGATCAAGGGGCCATGTCCACGGCTGATATCTCTCCGGAAGTTACTCCGTCCCTGCGAAGGAAAACGCTTGCATCCTCTGGCTATAAAAGCCAGAGGATGTACTGCACCAGGGGACAGAAAAAAAGAACCAGGGGGGGGAGAGGGGAGAGAGGAGAAGAAGAGAAAACAGGAGGAAAGAACGGGACAGAAAGGGAGAAAAGGAAGAGGGCAACGAGACAGAAAGAAAAAAAACAAACAGAGAGAAGAGAGTGTAAAAAAGAGAGAGGCAGAGGGAGAGGACGCGACAGAGAATAGAAAAAAAAAAACAGAGGGAGAGGGGAATGTAAGGAAGAGAGAAACAGAGGAAGGAAGATCATAAGAAAGTAAAAAAGGCAGCAAGAGAAGAGAGCAGAAGGAGGAGGATAGAGGAGAGCAGACGGGAAAGGAAAGAAAAAGGGCAAGAGAGAGAGATGTGAGTTGAACAAAAAACAGAGGAACGCATAGCAACCCGAAGCAGCGAACGCAGATAGCAGAAGAGATCAGAACCACCATCTTCTTCATCTCTCCAGCACCCGGTATGTTTTACTTCCTTCCAAAGTCTCTGTGATAAAAAGTGTTGCCTGCGTTTTGGGTTAATTGGCAAGAAGGAGATGAACAGTGCGAAGGTAATTTAATTACCTTCGCACTGTTCATGCACGCGTAAATTTTTACACGTGCATGGCATAATTGGGTCACTGGCTTCGTGCCAGTGACCAGGCTGGGCTGGCTGGGTCCAGCCCAGCCAGACAGGTGGGCTGGGCCCAGCCCAATCACATGGGCCGGGTTGGGTCCAGCCCGAAAAATAAAAAAATAAAAAAAAACTCTTTTAAAAAATCTGTGATTTTCCACAAATATTTTACTGCATTTTTATCAATATTAGTTTGTATTTTTATACTGTAAAGATACAAATCCGGTATTAAATACTTGGTTTTCATAAAAAAAAAAAAAATAAAATTAAAAATTAAAAAAATAAAATAAAATGTTTTGTTTTCATGCATACGACTAAGTCTCTCAAAAATAAAAAATCATATTGTATTTTCATACAACAAAGAAAATTTCAAAAAATATGTTAGCATGCATTTTGGCTTTAATAACCAGTTTATTAAAGTCACGAGAATTAGGTCAATATTTCAAAAATTCTAAAAAATTTATTTTGTTTTCTTTTAATATCTAGGGTTATGATCTTATACGTAAGACGTGTTTTGGATATTAAATTTTCTTTGGTTGGCATTAGACCGATTAGGTTTTACCTGATAAGATAATGATCTCTTTACCGAAGAGAACTTTTCTTAAACAATAGACGGACCAACAAATAGAAAGCACGACATGACCTTAGATTTTATCAGACAATAAAACAATGCAGCTTACCTTAGGTAGGACGTATTTGGGGTGCTAATATCTTCCCTTTACGCAACCAGTCCCCGTACCCCATCTCTGAAGACCAGTTAGGGTTCCTAGTGACCAAAATATTAGGTGTCGACTCCCATTCTATTTTTCCACTAATAAAAGACAAGAATTCCTTGTCTCCCCACATTTGCGACATTATATAAAAATTCGAGGGAGGATGTTTTCGCCGCGACGCCGCACACGTGCGACAAAGGTCATTAGCAATTCAAGAAGAAATGGAAGCCTTAAATCAGCACATAACCTGGAATCTTGTTCTACTGCCGAATAGGAAGAAAACTTTTGGATGTAAGTGGGTGTTCTCTATTAAACATAAAGCAGATGACTCCATTGAACGATACAAGGCAAGGTTAGTGGCCAAAGGATATACTCAAACATACGGAATAGACTATCAGGAGACGTTTTCCCTAGTAACAAAGCTAAACACTATTAGAGTGTTGTTATCCTTGGCTGTAAATCTAGATTGGCCTTTACATCAATTTGATGTGAAGAATGCCTTTCTTCATGGAGATCTTAAGGAGGAAGTATATATGGATATCCCACCGGGTTATATGTCATCGTCCCCTGGAATTGTCTGCAGGTTACAACGGGCTTTATATGGATTGAAACAGTCACCACGTGCATGGTTTGGTCGTTTTAGCATGGCTATGAGAAAGTATGGTTTTCAACAAAGCAATTCAGATCATACTCTCTTTCTCAAACGACGACAAGGTAAGATAACTGTCTTGATAATTTATGTAGATGACATGATAATTACAGGAGATGATACAGAAGAAATTTGCAAACTGCAGAAACAGTTGGCTATGGATTTTGAAATGAAAAACTTGGGTGACTTAAGTATTTCCTTGGAATCGAAGTGGCTAGATCAAGAGGAGGCATCTTTCTATCACAAAGAAAGTATGTACTTGATCTATTTACTGAAGTAGGAATGCTTGATTGCAAGCCAGCGGATTCTCCAATAGTTCAGAATCAGAAACTTGGGGAGTACCCTGATCAAGAACCAACCAATAAAGAGAGGTATCAACGATTGGTGGGTAAGCTAATTTATTTATCTCATACTCGTCCAGACATTTCTTATGCTATGAGCGTAGTCAGTCAATTTATGCATTGTCCTAGTAAAGACCATATGGATGCAGTTGTTCGAATTCTTCGGTACTTGAAATCAGCTACGGGGAAGGGGCTTATGTCAATTTATGTATTTTTATTTCGTTTTGCCTAGTGAGAGCCAGAGGAGAGGAGTACGTAAGTTGTAATTCTTATAAATTAAAATTAAAATTGAAATTGAAATGAAATAAAAATTTGGAGTGAATTTATTTAGATTTCTTTACGTGATGTCTATTTTTTTAAATTAAAAATATATTAAAATAATATTTTTAATTTTTAATATAGAAATGTCAAAATCATAAAAAAAACACATCAATTTATAATTTTTAAAATAAAAAATAATTTTTAAAAAACACTATCAATAACAAAAACAAAGAGTCCATAAGTGCCGGACTTTAAAGGAATGGAGTGACATCGAAATTCACTATAAATTATATTAAACTGCAACAAAAACCAACAAATGGTCTAGCCTACTATTTTCTAACACATCATTAATAAATGTGATAAAATTTGGTCGTTACTTGTTGACATGAGCTGTATAAATCTACACACAACAAGAAACTATAGCTGTCATATTCTAGTATATCTTCTATTTATATAAATCCTGATTGTTATGGGAAGGTAATTGATTTCTTTTCAAAAACAGCTAGTAAGGCAGTAAACTGTTATTCATATATATATATATTCAGTCTTAGAAATAAAGAGTAAGAAAGAATTCTTGCATAAAATCTCTTTAGGCTTACATTACTATCACACACTAAAAATTGAAGGAAAAAAAAGACTTTTGTATAAATTATTTTTTTATAATTTTTTTATTTTATTTTTTTATTCCATGCCCCCAAATGGTTTTGTGTTATGATAAAATTATAATATTCTCTTCTAACAAAATATTTATTCCAAGTTTCATTTGGTTAATTTGTTTTTAAATATCAAGTTAATTTAATTTAATTTCTAGTTTTTGGTTTAGAGTGAGTTTTATGTTTTTTTTTATAGTTTTTTTGATCTAGAATAATATATGAATAATAAACCAACAATTTAATGTGTGAATAAAATATTTGTAAGATTAAATTGTAATCTTTTCCAAATATTAATACAACAACTACTACAAAATTTGTAAAGTTACATTTGCATTATCGAGGGAGTACGATTTTTTGGCTAATATAATTTCTCTAATCAAAGTCTTATATTATAAAAAAGACATTAAAAAAATTGTGCTAATCATTTTTTTTTCATTCATTTCCTTCTATTTTTCTTATTGGATCATTTTACATTCCATTTAATAATTATAGTGTGTTTTTTTATAAAATCAACTCACGGTAAATCATGAAATGATATTAATAATCATAAACATGTGAAATATTACAAGATATAAAATATATTAAAAAACAATAAAAATTCAACATACGAGAGAAATACACTGTGTTATAAGAGTACTTATCTATAATGTTTTCTTTTCATTTAATTTTTTTATCACTAAATTTTTTTTCCAATTTAATCTATGAACAATGAGCTAACTCAACTCTTTTTTTTTCATTAGCATCGTTTATTTTATTTTATGGGTTTTTTTCTTCCCATTTGACAATTGTAGTGTGCTTTCACAAAATTAATGATTAGTAAACCATAAAATAATGTTTGGATTCATGAATATGCAAGGCATTGTAAGATGGAAGAAATATTAAAAAAATTATGGAAATATAAAATAGAAAAAAGAGAATTCACTATTTGTTACAATAATTACCCACAATATTTTTTTCTTCAATTTTTTTTGTCACTTAGATTTTTTATTTTCGATTTAATCTTTTAATATTAAGTTAAGTTTGGATTTAGTTTGATGTTTTATTTTGGTTGGATTTATATAGAGCTCTCGCAATATTACAAATAAATTTCAACATTAAGTTAATACTCTATTTGAAAAAATAAAATAAAATTTTATTGATTCAAACTAATTAAAATTTTATGAACCCAATTTCAAATTAAAAAAAATATCCAACTTTTTTTTTCCCATAAGAAATAACATTTTTATCTTATCTTCTGAGCTCCATAATCTTTGGTTATAATCAATAATTTTATCATTATTTATTGGTATATATAATTTTTAATTTATTTTATTAAACAAACATAAATTTTTTTATTTGCGATTTAATTTTTTATTTATAGTAAAAAAATATTAACAACACCTGTAATTTTTTTTGCATTGAAAAAAAAAAAGTTTCATCCCGCAGCATAACGTGAAAAATTAAACTAGTAGGAGTCTAATCCAATGTGAGTACGTCATGTTCTTACAACATTAGAACATGGAAAAAATCAAACCCAGAAAGATAGCAGCAACGAAACCAGATCCTCCGAAGTGAGTGATCTCATAATTTGCTGCACTTTTTGGAGTTGTGTTGGAACCTATACAAGAACAGATAACAAAAGTAAAGATTAGTTTCTTGGTCATAAAATATAAGTATAAAAAGATTTCAAATCTTTTAGCTGGTCGTCAAATTAAAATAAATACCACTGATCTTCTTTTTTCAATACAAAGTAGAATAGCAAAAAAAAAAGAAAAAAAAAGAAAAAAAGAGAGAGAATAAATTAATTTAGAGATCATCACAAGTATGAAGTTCAAGAGCTCACCACTTGGAGTTGTTGCATTGGTGGTAGGAGTTGATGGCTTTGCCGGAGAACCTGATGGAGATGTTGCTATATATATATATATAGAGTTAGATGGCTCATATATTCTTGCTCGCAATTACAAGATGACATAACATGCATCTAAGCTTGAGAACATTAATTATTTCATGCAATTGTCATTAATTTTCACAATTTAATTGCAACCCTAAAGAAAAAGTGTCAAGTTTGAGTGGTCAAATGGCTAATATAAAGATATAAACATTGCACATAAGAATTTGAATGGCGTTTTATAAGAAAATTTCGTTCAAAATAATCAAAGAAAAGAAAACCTCAGATATAAGCCTAAAACCAGCCATTGAACAGATCCATGCACACAATGATAACCAATTCTCCCATTCACATAAGAAATTGTTAGATAATTAATCCCAAAACAATTGATCAGATTTTGACGATAAAAAGGAGAAAAAAAGAAGGAAATTCGGATTAGTGATTACCATTTTTGCAAACAGACATGTCAACTGAGGCGCCACAAGTCTTGGCAAGCTTAAGGGCACCATCCATGGTGAAGTTGAAATCCTTCAGGAGATCTGGATTTGCTAAAGCACTGCAAAGACACTGAGCTTGATGTGCGACCATGTCCTTCAGTGGCAAGCAGCAAACAGGTGGCGGCGGCTCGGTTCCTGGTAAATAGGGTTTACATGGAAGCAGATTTTGTATACATGACATTTCTAGAGCCTCACCTCCTGAAAACCCTAGAAAGACACATGATGAGAAGATCAGAAAGAAACTCAACGTGGTCTTCGTATCCATGATTAATTCTTTGATGAAAAAATGAAAACAAAGTGAGATTTTTCTGAAGATAAAAAAAACCCTTTTCTTCTTTCTCTTTTAATATCTTTGTTGTTATGAAAGGGATTAATTTTGTACTATATTTATTAAAAGAGACGTTTTATTTATAGAAAAATTTTTGCTGTTTCCTCCTGCTATTTCTCTGAACATATCAACCGTTCTTTTCTTCTGGGACATCGTTAAATTCAATTATTTTATTTCATCAAAACCTCCAGTAGATAATTTGGGTCATTTTTTTTTGTCTTCGGACGTATAATGTAGGTATTAAAGTAACTAATTTGGGTCATTTTTTCTTATATTAACTAATAAAGTAATTGGGATTTAAGCCTGCTTTACTCAAAGATATTACCGAACATATGATTGCATGTTAATCAGAGGGCAATTAGTCATTTAATTAGCACTTTTTTTGGATTTATAATTAACAGTATTTGTTTATATATCTCTCACAAAAAGACTTGATGATTTCTAGGTATGAAAAAAGAGAGAAGACATGTCTATTTTCTATTTTGATATATATAAAAACTTATTATAAAATTAATTTAAAAATGTTTATATCTTTTCTATTATGAGATAACTAAATTCAAGTTAACGTGAAAACCAAGTTAGTTTATGGTGAAGAGGAGAGTTCTTGATAAGCAAAGTGGGGTTAACTACATATATACAATTAAGAAAAAGTCGTAGATGTAATACTCTACTATTTTTGCTATTATTCCTCTTAATTAATGCCCTTAAAAACTTAAATGTCAAAATTATAATAAATCTAGACAAAAAATAATTAACTAGAAAATCGGGAGATATGTGCATTTTAGAGAATCCCACGCATCTTTTATATGTAGAGAATATATAGCTCAAGAATTTGACCCAACTGTCTCACATAAATAGCATGAAAAAAATGTTTACCACGCTTTTATCTGTGACTTTCCCAAAGAATGGGAAAAATTGGTATCAGATTGGGAATTGGCACCATCAAGTAAATAAAATAGGAGCAGTCTTCCTATTGGACACATTGGTGAATGTTTTTTTTTGTTTTTAACGTATAATTATTATCCATCAGGACGAATAATTACTGATTGGGATTAAATTTTCCCTCGAGATCACATCTTCATCATAAGTGGCTGGATGCTACTGATTTCGAGTGTGAAATTTAGTAAAGATCGAAACCTTTCAAGTACTTACAATATTTCCCTGGTTTTTATCTTGTTTTTATCTTGTTTTTTTTTTTTTTTTTATCATATGGAAATATCTTCGAATTAGGTGTCGCACCCTCGCGGCAGAGCGCGGCGTCGCGGCGACTTTCAATTGAATTTCCGATTTTTTTTTTGTAAAGGAGTCGCCACCTAATATTTTGGTCACTAGGAACCCTAACTGGTCTTTCAGAGATTCTAAAGCAAGGGACTAGTTGCGTAAAGGGAAGGTATTAGCACCCCTAGTACGCCATACCTAAGGTAAGCTGCTTGGTGTTTGTTTTTTTTTTTTTTTTAATCTCATCAGTTTTCCTAGGTTTGATTCACATAAAATTTATTAGGATAGAAATCCAAGGAGATTACATGTGCTTTGAAAGCTCATTTTTCCCTTAGTATTTCAAGAGTTTGCGACCCGTAAATCGCAAGGAGGAGAGACAAAAAATTTAGAAATCTAGGGCGCAAAAAAAAAACAAAAAAAAACCTATTTTTAGTATTTTATGCTCTCACAGCTCGTAAATCGTAAAAAAAAAATTGAAATGTCCTCGATTATAATCAAGGCTTCTTTCAAGGATGTGTGCGGATTTATTACTCCTAATAATATTTTGGATATTCGTCCTTTAAGGATTTCTTTATCCAAACATTAGCGGTGAATAATAGATGAATTCCCCCCAAAATAGGATTTTTATATTTTTTTTGAAATATTGGCCAATACCCTTTGAAGTTTTACAAACATGTTGTAAAATCCAGAAATGCAAGAAAATAATTTTTTGTTGTGTTACGAAATCCATGCAAAAACATCTTTTTCGAAACTTCAAATATATATATAAAAGGAATTCAAAACATGTTAGGGTATTGACCATATGCAACACACAAGAAAACTTTTAAATTTTTTTTATCGAAACACATAGCATCACAATTAAACATAAACACCAAAATGAAAAGTAGCAAGCCATCATTCATATTACAAGAACTACAAGAAACTTGAAACAATTCGTAACAAAAATCATTCAAAGCCAAATCAACTTAAAATTCTGTACACTAGAAAGGACTAAGCACGTATGGATGAGGGAACTAAAGTTTTGAAACTGAAATTTTTAAATCAAAATCCTACTGCATATGACCATGACTCATGACCTATTTTCTTTTTTACAATCCAAGAGAAAAAAGTAACTGCCATGCTAGTTTCATACAAAAAAAAGAAAAGCTTGGGACGACATGCTTTTATAACACATATATATCATAGACTATGAAACCAAAGCAAGACCTGACCGGCTATTTCAATAAAATGGAAGGACACGAACAGAAGAGGGAGCTGCTGATGAAGAAAACAAAAGCTCCCTTCCCCGGTTCCTTAATTCTGTCAACAGCAAAAGACAGGAGATAAAAAAAAAAAACCAGAGGCTAGCCAAAGCTTAACATAGTCACCTATCCAAAACTCAAAACCACGGTAGGAACAACACAAAGCAAACGGGCATTGTACAGTCTAAAATTGAAAACGAATGTGCAAAACAAAAAAAGAACAAAACAGATACAAAAGATTTAAAGGCAGCAAAGGAGGAGAAAATTAAGACTTACCTGCAGGTCTCACTGTTTTCTTTTCTGCAGAGGATGAAATAAACCAAGCAAACGTTGCTGTCAAGGTTTAGCAACAAAGCTCCCTCTTCGTCTTGTTTTTTTTTCTTTTCTTCCCTCACGGTGACATTAGAATGCAAACAAGAAACTCCCTCTATTCTATGTTTTTTTTACTCTGCCTCTCTTGCGTTTTTCTTTTATTTTTCTGCTCTCTTTCTACTATTTTTCTGCTCTCTTTTTGCTATTTTTCTGCTATCTTTCTGCTACCCTTTGCTAGGTCATTAGAGGGGTTTATATATAGTCTAACATATCTTTATTTAGGAAAAATTCAATGCATTAATTCTAGGATGCAAATCCTTGCTGATGTGCAGTAAAAAAACGCAAGAAGGAAACTGAAATATTCTTATTCCTATTCTGATTTTCAGCACTTAATTTCCATTGATCAAAGGGTGGTACAGCTCCTTTCTTTCCTTCCATAGCTGGGACCATGAGGCACCAGCTGTTTCCTTTGAAATGAATCAATAAAAACGTGGTCTCAAGCTCTCCAATCAGCAAGACAAACATGGAAACCAGCAGGAAATTTGCAGAGGAAAAAAAGGAAAGAAATCAGATGGCTAAGGGTGCATGCAAGGTCTTATTTTTCTTATTCGGTGTTGTAAAAATCCTGTCATTTATGATGATCCAACCCCCCTTTCCAGCTTTCAATATCATTCTTCAATTAAATCCCTCATTTAACACTTTTCAATTCAGTCCTTGGTCCAAAAAAAATCCTTCGAATCAGTCCCGCGAACTTGGGCTATATCCTTCCCGCGGCAGAATTTTCTGCCCTCACGTTAGATATTCAAATGGGAATATCTTAAGCTTCTGATATCGAAATCAAGTGATTCAAAAGCCCAATTTCATCTACGCGTCTAGGACTAAAACTTTGATGAAGAAGTCGAAGTGAGATAAAATCTTTTTACAGAACAGAATCTAGCAGTAATTTGGTTGGTCGAAAGGGATCTCCAGGTCTAACTCAAAAACTGACGAATGCCGAGAGTCCTGATATGACTGAGAGTATGAACTAAGAACAAAAATCACAAAAACTAGACCAAAAATAGAGTTTTTTTTAGTGCAGACTTGGGTCAATATACTTCTCGCGGCAGAATTCTCTACCTTCACGTTAAATATTCAAACGGGAACATCTTAGGCCTCTGATATCGAAATCAAGTGATTCAAAAGCTCAAATTCATCTACGCATCTAGGACTACAACTTTGATGAAGGAGTCAAAGTGAGATAAAATCTTTTTACAAAACAGAAACTGGCAGTAATCTAGTTGGTCAAAAAGTTCTTGATCTGACAATACTGAGCATCCAAATCTTACTGAGAATCTACTCTAAGAAAAATGATCCCTAGGACCTAATAAAGGTGTACGTCAATTTTTCAACATGTAATGAGTGACAGGATATACCTAGGATGGTCAGATATCGTACGAAACTGAGTCAGAATCAGAGCCTAAGTTGGAACCAAAAAATTGTGACAGCAGCAGAACTATTTTTTTAGTGCAAATTCTGAGGGATTTATTTAACCTTAAAGACCAGATAAAAAAGAAAGAATTTAGCATTATGAAGACTCCTAATCAACCTAATAAAACCTGATGATTTTGGTAGTAAAGGGGAAGGATAAAAAGAGCAGAAAACAGCTCAAACAAGGTTTCAAAAAACAAAATATTTCTTTCTGTGCTTTTGTCAATCTTCTGGCGAATATGAGCTAAACTCCTACACTCTGTTCAAAAGAGGTATACACCGTCTCCAGCACATGGGGTCCAAAATTGAGTAACAACAGTTTCCCCCTCTTTACAATGCTTACGAAGCAAAACTTGTCAAGCGCTTCGCGTAGTAAGTGTTGTAAAGATAAACCGTCTGATCCTGCTAAATCTCACTGCTTTTCCTAAACAATGGTCTCCCTATCAGATGACCTGCCTATTTAAGATTTCTAGAAAAACTTAATTTTTTTTTTGAAATGGTCCGATTATCGGGTGACCTACTCATCCTAAAATTCTTGGAAAACTCCATGCTTTCCTATGAAATGGTCTCAATATTAGGTGATCGACACATCTTAAAATTCTTAGAAAACTCCACGCTTTTCTAAGAAACGGTTTCAATATCAAGTAACCGGCCCCTCTTAAAATTATTTAGAAAACTCCACGCTTTTCTAAGGAATGGTCTCAATATTGGGTGACCTGCCCATCTTAAGATTCTTAGAAAACTCCATGCTTTTCTAAGAAACGGTCTCAATATCAGGTGAACGGCCCATCTTAAAATTCTTAGAAAACTCCATGCTTTTTTAAGAAACGATTTCAATATCAGGTAACCGGCCCCTTATAAAATTCTTTAGAAAACTCCACGCTTTTCTAAGGAATGGTCTCAATATCGGGTGACCTGCCCATCTTAAGATTCTTAGAAAACTCCATGCTTTTCTAAGAAACGGTCTCAATATCAAGTGACCGGCCCATCTTAAAATTCTTAGAAAACTCCATGCTTTTCTAAGAAATAGTTTCAATATCAGGTAACCGGCCCCTTATAAAATTCTTTAGAAAAATCCACGCCTTTCTAAGGAATGGTCTCAATATCAGGTGACCTGCCCATCTTAAGATTCTTAGAAAACTCCACGCTTTTCTAAGAAACGGTCTCAATATCAGGTGACCGGCCCATTTTAAAATTCTTAGAAAACTCCACGCTTTTCTAAGAAACAGTTTCAATATCAGGTAACCAGCCCCTCTTAAAATTCTTTAGAAAACTCCATGCTTTTCTAAAGAATGGTCTCAATATCGGGTGACCTGCCCATCTTAAGATTCTTAGAAAACTCCACGCTTTTCTAAGAAACGGTCTCAATATCAGGTGACGGGTCCATCTTAAAATTCTTAGAAAACTCCACGCTTTTCTAAGAAACGGTTTCAATATCAGGTAACCAGCCCCTCTTAAAAATCTTTAGAAAACTCCACGCTTTTCTAAAGAATGGTCTCAATATCGGGTGACCTACCCATCTTAAGATTCTTAGAAAACTCCACGCTTTTCTAAGAAACGGTCTCAATATCAGGTGACCGACCCATCTTAAAATTCTTAGAAAACTCTACGCTTTTCTAAGAAACGGTTTCAATATCAGGTAACCGGCCCCTCTTAAAATTCTTTAGAAAACTCCACACTTTTATAAGGAATGGTCTCAATATCGGGTGACCTGCCCATCTAAAACTTCAAAAGAAAACATCTTACCTCGAGGAAATAAAGCAGTGCTGGTTCACAATTCCTATCCTTTTCTGTAGTTCCGTTGACCTGAGATTTTGGACCTCAGCGGTTTTTCCAAAAGCTTGGAACTATTTTGGCCTTCGTCACACCTTCTCCTGCCAGGTTAGTGTTATGACAATATAACATGCATGTTTTTTTGTTACCTATTTTGGAAACATAGGTCCCCCTTTCTGTTGTAGACTTATTGAGCTCTTGTTTCTATTTGTTTGTCCGACTTGTCCTCTTGAAACAGAATATGCTCCATGCGCTATACTTCCTATCCTCTTGGTGAAGAGATCTTTGGTTCCTTATGGGGCCCTTTCTTGCTCCATTGAGTATTGTCTTTTATTATTATTTTAAAAGGAAAACTCAAAAGATTTGGTTTTGTTCATGAAAACTGAAACTTTCAATGCAATTGGCAATTCTCATAAAAGATGCTTTTTTAGAAGTTTTTATGATGATACCCCTTTGGGCTTTGGTTCACTATAGACCCCTATGTGCACTTCGTACACTTCTTGCCCCCAGTGTGGTGTGCATAAATATGCCAAGTTTAGATTTGATTTGGTTCCCTCCAATTGATGGAGTCATTTCCTTAGTCATGTGTAAGAAAAGAGTTTGTTTAAGTAAAAGATTTCAAATGCTATGAGATCATGCTTTTTATGAAGAAAGGTTTTTTACAGAGAAAATTCATGGCCAAACTTTATTTTATTGTTTGGGAGATTACGGAATACATCAAGTGTAATATTTCCTTATAGAGTCAGAATTCACTGGCCTAACTAGATCTTCTCCATCCATTCTAGATAACAGCAAAGCTCCTCCCGAGAATGCTTTCTTCACCACGTAAGGGCCCTCATAGTTCGGCGCCCATTTACTCTGATCTTCTCCTGGTAAAGGCAATATTTTCTTCAGTACAAGATCTCCTTCGTGGAATCCTCGAGGTCGAACCTTTTTGTCGTATGATTTGGCCATCCTTCTTTGGTAAAGTTGATGATGACAGATTGTGGCTATCCTCTTTTCACTGATCAGATTCAGTTGTTCATATCTAACTTTTGCCCATTCTACCTCTTCCAGCTCAGAGTCTACCAGTACTCTCAATGAGGGGATTTCCACTTCTAAAGGCATAACTACCTTCATTCCATATACCAATGTGTACGGGGTGGCTCCTGTTGAGGTTCGGACTGTGGTGCGATATGCATGAAGGGCAAATGGCAACATCTCATGCCAATCCTTATAGGTGACTACCATCTTCTAAATAATCTTTTTGACATTCTTGTTTGCAGCTTCTACCGCACCATTCATCTTTGGTCTATACGGCGAAGAGTTGGAATACTTGATTTTCCATTTAGCGCAGAGTTCTATTATCATCTTGCCATTGAAATTCTGGGCATTATCAGTTATAATCTTTTCTGGTGGACCATATCGACAAATCAGATCTCTCTCAATAAATTTCTTCACTACTTTTTGCGTCACATGAGCAAATGACCCGGCTTCTACCCATTTTGTAAAGTAGTCGATAGCCACGAGAATAAACCTATGACCATTGTTGGCTTTTAGGTTTATAGGTCCAATCACATCAATTCCCCACATCGCGAAGGGCCATGGAGATGTCAAGTTAAATAGAGGAGCTGGAGGGGCGTTGATTTTGTCACTGTATACTTGGCACTTATGACATTTTCGGACATAGTCGATGCAATCCTTTTCTAATGTCATCCATAAGTAACCGACTCTTTGTATCTTCCTAGCCATCACGTGTCCATTAGCATGGGTTGAGCAAATCCCTTCATGGACTTCTCGTAACGTGCTTTTTGCCTCAAATTCATCTAAACATCTCAACAAAGTCTCGTCGGATGATTTCTTATACAAAATCTCCCCATCAAGATAAAAATCCATTGCCAACCTCCTCAAGGTCTTCTTGTCGATTTTGGATGCCCCCATGGGATATGCCTGGTTTTGGATGAAATTCTTGACATCATAGTACCAAGGGTTTCCATCCACTTCTCTTTCAACTGAGCAACAATGAGCTGGGTTATTTCTGATATTGATGTGTACTGGTTGTACCTTGTGCCCAAAGTCTATTTTGACCATAGATGCTAGTGTAGCCAAAGTATCTGCAAACTGGTTTCCTTCCCTTCCTAGATGGGTGAACTCTATTTCCTCAAATTCTCCAGCTAGTTTAGATAGGTATTCTTGGTAAGGCCTTAACTTCTCTTCCTTGGTTTGCCATTCTCCTTTTACTTGGCAAATGATCAGCATTGAGTCTCCATACACATCTATCTTTCTGATGTTTAGCTCCAATGCAGCCTCTAAACCAAGAATGCAAGCTTCATACTCAGCTGTGTTGTTGGTGCACCCGAACTGTAGCTTAACTGAAACCGGATACTGCTTCTTATCAGGAGAGATTATCACCGCACCCGCTCCATTACCACATACATTTACAGCACCATCAAAGTACATAATCCACCAATCTGATTTCTCTTCCTCGATTGCAAGCACATCTTCATCGGGAAATTCAAAGTCTAATGATTCATAATCTTCCATAGCATGGTCAGCCAGGTGATCGGCAATAATACTCCCTTTTACGGCTTTCCTTGTCATATATACTATGTCATACTCAGCCAATAGAACTTGCCATCTTGCAATTCAGCTCGATAAATAAGGCTTTTCATAAATGTACCTCAACGGGTCTAATTTGGAAATTAACCACGTAGTGTGATACAACATATACTGACGTAATCTCTTTGCAGCCCATGTCAGTGCGCAACACAGCTTCTCAATCACAGTATACCTAGACTCACATTCCGTGAACTTCTTGCTTAGGTAATAAATGGCCCTTTCCTTCCTTCCGGTTTCATCGTGTTGCCCAAGCACACATCCCATTGCTGTTTCTGTTACTGTTAGGTACAATATCAATGGCCTTTCTGGTACAGAAGGAACAAGCAGGGGTGGACTCAACAAGTACTGCTTGATTTTCTCAAAAGCCTCTTCGCACTCTTCATTCCAAATTCCAGGGTTCTTCTTCCTTAACAAACAAAAGATCGGGTCACAAGTCGTGGTTAATTGGGATATAAACCGAGCAATGTAATTCAACCTTCCTAAGAAACCTCTCACATCCTTCTCAGTCTTGGGAGGTGGCATAGATTGAATAGCCTTTACTTTGTCGGGATCCACTTCTATCCCTTTGTCACTCACCACAAATCCCAACAACTTCCCAGATTTCACCCTGAACGAACACTTCGCCGGGTTAAGTCTCAACTTATATTTCCTTAGTCTTTCAAACAATTTCTTCAATATTTAGACATGATTCTCTCCTTGTCTAGATTTAGCAATCATGTCATCCACGTATACTTTAATCTCTTTATGCATCATGTCATGAAACAAAGTCACCATAGCCCTTTGGTAGGTGGCCCCAGCATTCTTTAAACCAAATGGCATGACTTTGTAGCAAAATGTTCCCCATGGTGTTACAAAGGTTGTCTTCTCTTTATCCTCTTGCGCCATTTTTATCTGATTGTAGCCCGAAAATCCATCCATAAAGGAATATGTGGAGCTGCGTGCTGCATTATCAACTAACATATCTATGTGTGGTAGAGGGAAATTATCTTTAGGGCTAGCCCGGTTTAAGTCCCTAAAGTCCACACAAACTCTGATTTTACCTTCCTTTTTGGGTACCACCACTATGTTTGACACCCATTGTGGATACTTGACTACTTCCAAAAAACCAGCGTTCCATTGTTTTTCAATTTCTGCTTTTACTTTGATTAAGACCTCCGGATGAGTTCTCCTCAACTTCTGCTTAATCGATTTGCATCCTTCAACCAGTGGTATCCTGTGTACTACGATATCCGTATCCAAACCAGGCATATCCTCATTGGACCAAGCAAAGACATCTACGTAATCTCGGAGCAGTGCAATCAATTCTTCCTTCTCTTCAGGGGTGATCAAAGTCCCTATTTTCAACTCTCTCTTAATTTCTTCATTACCCACATTTATGGTTTCAAGTTCCTCTTTAGCGGGCCTCCAAGCCTGTTCATGCTGTTCTATTAATTTTGTGAATTCCCCTATGTTTTTCTCCTCCCATTCTTCATCTTCTACAGCTACTATGTATTCTTTAAAGTTTGGCCATTCATTCTCAATGTAAAGTGCAGATGTTGTTGTGGAGGATCCGCTTTCAGGGTTCCTGAAAGCGGGAAGTGTTGTGTAAGTGCATAGTAAGACATCAAGATGAATTTTAAAAATGCATGATCTCATTAAAAGGAAAAGATTGGCTTAAAAACAAAAATAAAATCCAATTGACATCTTGAGCTTCGATTGTCAATGAATAAAACAAATAGAAAAAGGCAAACAACATAGATAAAATTATAATCCAACAATCATTGTTGATTACATTTTGAGAACCAATGGAGCTTCTTGGGTCTCCCAATTCTGGAACTTCTCTCATTCGGCTAGCTTTCAAACGAAAGTCTTGGCTGTAAATTCTTCCAGAGTGTAGATGGTTAATTGCGGTAGCTCTTCATCCCTTCTTCCGGATTCAATCTTCTTAGCAATGTCCTCGACTTGATCTTCCTCCAAAGTGTTTATGTTCATTGAAAAAAGCTTATGAAGAAGGTTTCCATGTCCCTTATCAGGTTGCATCATATATGCGGCCTTTGGAAAAGAAATCCTGATTGGAGGGATGGCTAGGCTTTCTTCTTCAGGCTTCCTTCCTTCAATCCTAACAATTGTTTTCTCCCTTCTTGCACCAGCAGCTCGCTTGTAATCCTCTTTCTTGGGCTTATATCCAAGCCCAAACCTCTGTTCTGCAGCTTTCAGCTTGATTATATCAATCCATTCAAGTCTTCCTTTCTCGATGTCATTTGGGCAAAGAATCTTGTGCTTCAAAAAGCTTTTAGCGGCCATTTTGGTGGCCTCTGAGATTTCTGGTTTCCTCACCGCAGTGTTCTCGGGCACCCACTCGGTATTCACAACTTCAAATGCATGAAGGTTTCCATCCTTACAATCTTCGACTTCAATGAATGGAACCGCCACATTTCTTACCATTGATATAGTCTCCTCAGCCTTAACAGTAACCAGAACACCATTGGCAATGTACTTCAAACATTGATGCAACGAGGAGGTGACAGCTCCCGCAGAATGTATCCATGGCCTTCCTAACAACATACTATAGGAAGGGTGGATATCCATCACTTGAAGGGTTACTAGAAAGACTTGTGGACCCACAACTAGTTCGACCTCAATTGTCCCTATCACTTGACTTGGCGAGCCATCGTACGCTTTAGCTGTCATCACACTAGGTTGCATATGTGAGGGATCTACTGGCATTTCATCCAGAATATGCCTTGGTAACACATTAAGGGCTGAGCCGTTATCGATGAGAACTTTACCAATGAGACAATCTTTGCATCAGACCGTGACATATAAGGGCTTGTTATGTCCCGTTCCTTCAGCATCAAGTTCATCTTCCATGAAATATAAGTAATTGGCAGCATGGATCCTCCCTACTAGATGCTCCATAGTTTTTTGTTCAATATCTTGGGGTACGTAGGCCTCATTCAGTACTTTTTGCAAAGCATTACGATGCGGCTCGGAGCTAAGTATTAATGACATGATGGAGATCTTGGCAGGGGTCATCTTCAACTGATCCACTATACAATACTCACTATGCTTCATCAATTTCAGGAACTCATTTGTTTCTTCCTCAGTCACAGGTTTATTTACCTCAAGCTCTTTATCGAGGTCCAATACCTCCTTGCCTTTAGCCTTTCTTTGCTTCTCTAGTTTTTCAGGTGTGAAACAACGACCACTCCGAGTTAGCCCACTTATCTCATTTCGGAACAATGACAAAGGAGTTTCGATATTCGAGGTATAACCATAATCTCCGGGCATCGCTCTATAGTCTACTTTGTTTGCATATGAGGGCTTAGTTAATACCAATTTTGAGAGCCCATTAGCTGTTGATTGGACTCTACATTTCCCTCGATTCTCTATCATCTCTATCTCTTCATTATCTTTTACAGCCTCAATCCTTAACTCTCCTAAAGTCAGCATTCTCACAACCTTTTGATGAAATTCAATGCATTCATCAATGTGATGCCCTTTCTTTTTATGGAATGGGCAAAAATCATCTTCCCTTATGCAATGTTCAGATGGTTTCTCCAAATGTCCAGATTGTACCAACATTTCAAACAGCCTTGCCATGGTCACCCTTAGCACCTTCTATGTGCTACCGACCTCCATAGTATTCACTCCATTACCACCTACAACATGTTTGGGTAGAGGGTTCGAATTCACATTAGGCGAATCTTCAAAAGTGACCCATCCGATTTTGATCAGCTGCGATACCCTCTTCTTAAAAGCTACGCAGTTTTCGATGCTGTGACCCGTATTACCAGCATGGTATTCACAAGTCAACTCGGGGTTGTACCAGGTAGGGAAAGGCGGTTGCATAGGAGGTAATGGTAGGGGAGCTATCTACCCAATACTTAGCAACTTGGCATATAACTCCTTTAGGGTTATTGGCAAAGGTGGTAATTGTTCTTCTAGTTGTCGGTTGTCTCTCCTTTGGTAATTGTTTTGGTTATTGGTGGGGAATTTTGTTTGATGGGGTTGGTTTGGGACGAAGGGTTTGGAAAAGTTGATGCTAGTGATTTGGGAGGTAGGTGTTTGGTAGTTTTGGTAGTTTTTGCCTTTCCCTTTATAACTGTCTTCTAGGTCATTTACCTCAATTTCCTTCTTCTTCCCAACAAAACCCCTTTTCTCTATAGGTTCTGCAATTCTCCCACTTCGAATTCCTTGCTCAATCCTTTCAGCAATTCGCACAGCATCATAGAAATGCTGGGCTGAGCTACCTATAAGATGTTCATCGTATGAGGCCCTAAAAGTATTGGCAAACAGTGTTATCATCTCCGTCTCTATTAGTGGAGGTTGTACATTGATAGCTTGGTCTCGCCACCTTTGAGCATAAGCCCTTACGGACTCTTGAGTTCCTTTCTCCATGGTAATCAGACTGGTCCTATCAGGAGCAATCTCAAGATTGAACTTGTATTGTTTTAAGAAAGCATCTGCCAGATCTGTTCATTTCTTGATCCTAACGTTGTCTAACCTCATATACCAGCTGAGGGCCGATCCTGTCAAGCTATCTTGGAAGAAGTAAATTAGCAATTTATCATCGTGGATAACTTCTGCCATCTTGTTATAGTAGGAACAAAGATGGGTCTTTGGGCGTTCCATTCCGGTATACTTAACAAACTCCGGCACTCTGAACTTCTTTGGAATTACGATGTTAGGTACCAAACATACTTTAGCGGCCCTAATTGGGTCAAATAAATAATTTCCTTCAACTGCCCTTAGCCTCTCTTCTAGCGCAGTCCATTTATCATACGCAACATGATCAGAGAATCTGACGTCCTGTGGATCCTCGTTTGTTAAATCCATTGTAATAGGGATTTGGATGGGCCGAGTGGGATTAGGATGCTGCTTATGTGGTGTATTTGCCCCCATGTTTATAGGTGCGACAAGGATTTGAGCTGCTAGTGGTGCTTCATCAGGTTGAGTAGACGTTCCCTCTCCATCTTTGGCTCTCAACATTTGCTCAAGCAAACTGGTCAGGTGTGCCACATCATTCCGAACTCCTTCAAGCTCCCTTTGATACTGAGCTTCTGGTTGTGACCTTTCTTTGTTTTCCATCCTTTTTCTTTGTCGAGTGTTGTGGATTCTAGAATGGGGACCTATGTTTCTTAGTCTGCAGATGCGTGTGTAGATGTATGAGAAAATGCATGATTGAGAATGCTTTGTATATTGGGTATGGATGCAACCTTCTTGTGAACGAATAATAGCCACCACCTTATAAACATAGGTTCTCTTATCACATTGCTAGGAGTACTGCCTTTCAAGTCGTTTGCTTGAATCATATTCACCAAGAGACAGATTTTGCATAAGAAGATGGGTCAACGCCCTTTTCATTAATGCTTGATAAGTTGATTACATTTAAAAATAAAAAGGAAATATAACATATTAATCCCTTTCCTCCACAAACTCTCTAGCTAAAGGTAAGAAGGCAAAACCACGGTTCTCAATCTTCCCTAGAAAGGTATCGGTTTCAGCTAGGCTTCGGCGATAGCGAATGATGTCCCCTCCCACATTCCACGCATTAATTCTAATAATTCGAGCATGTGCAGCAGCTTCATCCATTTGCGCATCTGTCTTGGTCATCTTTTTTATGAGCAACATATTGGTTCTGTTCAAAGCAGTGTTGTTGGCCTCGATTTGATCCTTGTGTTTTTCCATTGCTGCTAGCTTCTCGTCCAAATACTTCACCTTTTCACGTTCCTTGTCAAGTTTTATCCTCATAACTTTTATCTCATTCTTCTTAATCGCTAATTCTGTTTCAACAACCTCAAAACCTTTCCTTTTATTTTCTTCTTTTGCAATCCCCATTAAACGGCTTTCCAACTCCATATATTTCTTATTCAAATCCTCATACTTCCCAATCCTATCCATCAATTCGAACTGGACTTGTGCAAATTTTTCTTGGAAATATTCTGCACTTCCTTGGCAATTGTTAAAGTCAATCTCCATTGCTTCAAGTTCAGAGCAACTTTGCATCCAATCCAAACTCATCCCTCTTAGCTCCTTCTCACTCCTTTCCCTAGCAATCTTCTCCTCACCCAGCATTAACTCAAGCTTTGTTATTCGTGCATCTCTAGATTGTATTTGCTCATCTAGAAATGCTCTCCTTTTATCTTCTTTTAGCATCATTTCTTCCAACATTGCCTTGTCTTTTCTGCTTTTGCTCAACTCTGTCCGAAGTTTTTCCACTTGTCTTCTCAACTCCTCTTCATTATTGACCCTTTTCCTCTTAACAAACTCTTCTATAGTTTGGGGAGATTTGGCCTCTATACAAGGCATGGCTAAAGTAGCTAAGTCTCTCCATCTTGCATATCCTTCGCTTGCACTTGGATCCTTTAAACCTTCTATCTCAACCAAAACCAGATGCTTCCAATCTTGTTTGATGATCTTTAAAACTTCTTGTGCAATGGGATCTTTGAACAAACCAAAGAATTGAGCGATTCCCATAGTCTTTGGAACAAACTGCATGCCCCCAAGTTGCCTTACCACCAGGGCAGGAGCATAACTCACATAACCTGTAATCCCTACCAATGGTACCCAACGTCTTTGTCCATAACTCATTAGGACTTTCACTATCGTTACCTGTTGTTACTCAATTTTGGACCCCACGTGCTGGAAACGGTGTATACCTCTTTTGAACAGAGTGTAGGAGTTTAGCTCATATTCGCCAGAAGATTGACAAAAGCACAGAAAGAAATATTTTGTTTTTTGAAACCTTGTTTGAGCTATTTTCTGCTCTTTTTATCCTTCCCCTTTACTACCAAAATCATCAGGTTTTATTAGGTTGATCAGAAGTCTTCATAATGCTAAATTCGTTCTTTTTTATCTGGTATTTAAGGTTGAATAAATCCCTCAGAATTTGCACTAAAAAAATAGTTCTACTGCTGTCGCATTTTTTGGGTTCCAACTTAGGCTCTAATTCTGACTCAGTTTCGTACGATATATGACCATCCTAGGTATATCCTATCACTCATTACATGTTGAAAAATTGACGTACACCTTTATTAGGTCCTAGGGATCATTTTTCTTAGAGCAGATTCTCAGTCAGAAGTCAGATTTGGATGCTCAGTATTGTCAGATCAAGAACCTTTTGACCAACTAGATTACTGTCAGTTTCTGTTTTGTAAAAAGATTTTATCTCACTTCGACTCCTTCATCAAAGTTGTAGTCCTAGACGCATAGATGAATTTGAGCTTTTGAATCACTTGATTTCGATATCAGAGGCCTAAGATGTTCCCGTTTGAATATTTAACGTGAAGGCAGAGAATTCTGCCGCGAGAAGGATAATGACCCGAGTCTGCACTAAAAAAACTCTATTTTTGATCTAGTTTTTGTGATTTTTGTTCTTAATTCATACTCTCAGCCATATTAGGACTCGGCATTCGTCAGTTTTTGAGTTAGACCTAGAGATCCCTTTCAACCAACCAAATTACTGCTAGATTCTGTTATGTAAAAAGATTTTATCTCACTTCGACTTTTTCATCAAAGATTTAGTCCTAAACGCGTAGATGAATTTAGGCTTTTGAATCACTTGATTTCGATATCAAAAGCTTAAGATATTCCCATTTGAATATCCAACGTGAGGGCAGAAAATTCTGTCGCGGGAAGGATATAGCCGAAGGATTTTTTTGGACCAAGGACTGAATCGAAAAGTGTTAAAATGAGGGATTTAATTGAAGAATGATATTGAAAGCTGGAAAGGGGGGTTGGATCATCATAAATGACAAGATTTTTACCACACCGATAAGGAAAATAAGACCTTGCATGCACCCTTACCCATCTGATTTCTTTCCTTTTTTTCCTCTGCAAATTTCCTGCTGGTTTCCATGTTTGTCTTGCTGATTGGAGAGCTTGAGACCACGTTTTTATTGATTCATTTCAAAGGAAACAACTGGTGCCTCATGGTCCCAGCTATGGAAGGAAAGAAAGGAGCTGTACCACCCTTTGATCAATGGAAATTAAGTGCTGAAAATCAGAATAGGAATAAGAATATTTCAGTTTCCTTCTTGCGTTTTTTTACTGCACATCAGCAGGGATTTGCATCCTAGAATTAATGCATTGAATTTTTCCTAAATAGAGATATGTTAGACTATATATAAACCCCTCTAATGACCTAGCAAAGGGTGGCAGAAAGAGAGCAGAAAAATAGCAAAAAGAGAGCAGAAAAATAGTACAAAGAGAGTAGAAAAATAAAAGAAAAACGCAAGAGAGGCAGAGTAAAAAAAAAACACAGAATAGAGGGAGTTTCTTGTTTACATTCTAGTGTCACCGTGAGGGAAGAAAAGAAAAAAAACAAGACGGAGAGGGAGCTTTGTTGCTAAACCTTGACAGCAACGTTTGCTTGGTTTTATTTCATCCTCTGCAGAAAAGAAAACAGTGAGACCTGCAAGTAAGTCTTAATTTTCTCCTCCTTTGCTGCCTTTAAATCTTTTGTATCTGTTTTATTTTTTTTTTGTTTTGCACATTCATTTTCAATTTTAGACTATACAATGCCCGTTTGCTTTGTGTTATTCCTGCCATGGTTTTGAGTTTTGGATAGGTGACTATGTTAAGCTTTGGCTAGCCTCTGGTTTTTTTTTTATCTCCTGTCTTTCGCTGTTGACAGAATTAAGGAACTAGGGAAGGGGGCTTTTGTTTTCTTCATCAACAACTCCCTTTTTTGTTCGTGTCTTTCCATTTTATTGAAATAGCTGGCCAGGTCTTGCTTTGGTTTCATAGTCTATGATATATATGTATTATAAAAGCATGCCATCCCAAGCTTTTCTTTTTTTTTTGTATGAAACTAGCATGGGAGTTACTTTTTTCTCTTGGATTGTTAAAAAGAAAATAGGTCATAAGTCATGGTCATATGCAGTAGGATTTTGATTTAAAAATTTCAGTTTCAAAACTTTGGCTCCCTCATCCATACGTGCTTAGTCCTTTGCAATGTATAAAATTTTAAGTTGATTTGGCTTTGAATGATTTTTGTTACGAATTGTTTCAAGTTTCTTGTAGTTCTTGTAATATGAATGATGGCTTGCTACTTTCCATTTTGGTGTTTACATTTAATTGTGATGCTATGTGTTTCGATAAAAAAATTTAAAAGTTTTCTTATGTGTTGCATACGGCCAATACCCTAACATGTTTTGATTCCTTTATATATATATATATATATATATATATATAGTTTCAAAAAAGGTGTTTTCGCATGGATTTCGTAAACACAACAAAAAATTATTTTCTTGTATTTCTGGATTTTACAACATGTTTGTAAAACTCCAAAGGGTATTGGCTAATATTTCAAAAAATATAAAAATCCTATTTTGGGGGGAATTCATCTATTATTCACCGCTAATGTTTGGATAAAGAAATCCTTAAAGGACGAATATCCAAAATATTATTGGGAGTAATAAATCTGCACACATCCTTGAAAGAAGCCTTGATTATAATCGAGAACATTTCAATTTTTTTTTTACGGTTTACGAGCTGTGAGAGCATAAAATACTAAAAATAGTTTTTTTTTGTTTTTTTTGCGCCCTAGATTTCTAAATTTTTTGTCCCTCCTCCTTGCGATTTACGAGTCGCAAACTCTTGAAATACTAAGGAAAAAATAAGCTTTCAAAGCACATGGAATCTCCTTAGATTTCTATCCTAATAAATTTTATATGAATCAAACCTAGGAAAACTGATGGGATTAGAAAAAAAAAAAACAAACACCAAGCAGCTTACCTTAGGTAGGGCGTATTAGGGGTGCTAATACCTTCCCTTTACGCAACCAGTCCCTTGCCTTAGAATCTCTGAAAGACCAGTTAGGGTTCCTAGTGACCAAAATACTAGGTGGCGACTCCTTTACAAAAAAAAAAACCGGAAATTCAATCGAAAGTCACCGCGACGCCGCGCTCCGCCGCGAGGGTGCGACATTACCCATGGGGCTCTCCACTTAAAATCACTATTAGGCAAACCTTCTAATTTGTCAACCCAACCTTGGTTGTCTAGATCTCCCCATTCTTCTTCTTCTACTAACTTCAGGGGTCTTTGGGTGAACCACTAAAAATTATTGAAGACAGGTTTTTTTTTTGTTTCGATATGGCTAACCATCCAGATATACAACAACTGTGTGCAACATCTCATTGCCCCTTTTCCGGTCCTCCTATAATGATTAAGAGTCAAGATGGTTTCAGCTAAAATAGCAGCAACTGGATTGATTTGTGTATTCTTATACTCTACATAAGCAGCAGCGGCCTCCAAACTCACTAAACCCATCTGACTTGGGAACAACACAAGGCCAAATATGCCCAAGGCAATCAATCTCTCTTTTTCTAATCCTGACTTCTTTTCCAGTTCGATTTCTAGCATCCTTCATTTCAGACCGGTAGCATTCTTTTCCAAAAACTTTTCCAAGTTGGAGATTTTGAGCAGTTTTGACAATTCGGGGATGATTTTGTCAGATCTCAAAGGCAAATAAATCCGATACAGATTGTTTGGAAACTCAGTCAACATCCCATATTCCTCCATAGTGGGACATAGGTCTATGCTTCCAAAAGAAAAACACCGGTAGTCTGGATCCCAAAAATGAACTATGGCTCGCACAGCTGGGCTTAAAACTTCTACCTTTGCAATTTCCATCAAACGTCCGTATTTATTAAAAAATGCATCCTTATCCACATTTTGAAAGTGAGTCGTTAACTTGTTCACCTTATTCATAATGCAATTCAGGTTCTTGATTGGTGACATTTTCTTAGCATCACTTCTAAGGCAGTCTTCTTCAGTCAATTGTGACAGTTCAAAAATTTTCCCATATTCTATGATGGAAAATTTAGCAATGGTGGCCATTTTGTTCACAAGTCCTGCAATTCAAAATGCCTTGGGGGTTAGACTTGTTTTGATGCAAAAGATATTATGGATCATAGACCCTAAGGATAGGTTCTAGTTCCTTTACGTGAGACATAGGGGAGGTTTACTACTTGGTCTCTAAAAAAGGGTCTCTTGCTGTCCTAGTGATCACCCTCGTAAAGGCAATATGGGGGTTCAACAGATAGTGGGATGGCACATGTACCAATCACTATCAGTCTAAACACTCAGCAAAGAGTTGAGGTTTACACAAACTTAAACCTTGACTCAAGTCATAAGGCAAGCTGCTAATTCCCCACTTAACTTAAAGTTTAATGTGTGTGCCCTCAAAAGATAATAATCATAAAGTGATGAATGATTATACCATGTATGACAAAATGTAAAGATGCATGCAAAAGCTTTTAAACAAAGTATCATTCATATAAGAAAACACATAACATAAACAAACAAATTACCAAGCCTAGTCCTAAGTCCCTAGTGGAGTCGCCATCCTGTCGCACCCTCACGGCGGAGCGTGGCGTCGCGACGACTTTCGATTGAATTTCCGGTTTTTTTTGTAAAGGAGTCGCCACCTAGTATTTTGGTCACTAGGAACCCTAATTGGTCTTTTAGAGATTCTAAGGCAAGGGACTGGTTGCGTAAAGGGAAGGTATTAGCACCCCTAATACGCCTTACCTAAGGTAAGCTGCTTGGTGTTTTTTTTCTTCTAATCCCATCAGTTTTTCTAGGTTTGATTCACATAAAATTTATTAGGATAGAAATCCAAGGAGATTCCATGTGCTTTGAAAGCTCATTTTTCCCTTAGTATTTTAAGAGTTTGCGACTCGTAAATCGCAAGGAGGAGGGACAAAAAATTTAGAAATCTAGGGCGCAAAAAATAATAATCTATTTTTAGTATTTTATGCTCTCACAGCTCGTAAACCGTAAAAAAAAATTGAAATGTCCTCGATTATAATCAAGGCTTCTTTCAAGGATGTGTGCGGATTTATTACTCCCAATAATATTTTCGATATTCGTCCTTTAAGGATTTCTTTATCCAAACATTAGCGGTGAATAATAGATGAATTCCCCCCAAAATAGGATTTTTATATTTTTTTTGAAATATTGGCCAATACCCTTTGGAGTTTTACAAACATGTTGTAAAATCCAGAAATGCAAGAAAATAATTTTTTGTTGTGTTTACGAAATCCATGCGAAAACACCTTTTTCAAAACTTCAAATATTATATATATATATATATATATATATATATATATATATATATATAAAAAGGAATTCAAAACATGTTAGGGTATTGGCCGTATGCAACACACAAGAAAACTTTTAAATTTTTTTTATCGAAACACATAGCATCACAATTAAACGTAAACACCAAAATGGAAAGTAGCAAGCCATCATTCATATTACAAGAACTACAAGAAACTTGAAACAATTCGTAACAAAAATCATTCAAAGCCAAATCAACTTAAAATTGTATACACTGGAAAGGACTAAGCACATATGGATGAGGAAGCCAAAGTTTTGAAACTGAAATTTTTAAATCAAAATCCTACTGCATATGACCATGACTCATGACCCATTTTCTTTTTAACAATCCAAGAGAAAAAAGTAACTGCCATGCTAGTTTCATACAAAAAAGAAAAGAAAAGATTGGGACGGCATGCTTTTATAACACATATTTATCATAGACTATGAAACCAAAGCAAGACCTGGCCGGCTATTTCAATAAAATGGAAGGACACGAACAGAAAAGGGAGCTGCTGATGAAGAAAACAAAAGCCCCCTTCCCCGGTTCCTTAATTCTGTCAACAGCGAAAGACAGGAGATAAAAAAAAAAAACCAGAGGCTAGCCAAAGCTTAACATAGTCACCTATCCAAAACTCAAAACCACGGCAGGAACAACACAAAGCAAACGGGCATTGTACAGTCTAAAATTGAAAACGAATGTGCAAAACAAAAAAAGAACAAAACAGATACAAAAGATTTAAAGGCAGCAAAGGAGGAGAAAATTAAGACTTACCTGCAGGTCTCACTGTTTTCTTTTCTGCAGAGAATGAAATAAAACCAAGCAAACGTTGCTGTCAAGGCTTAGCAACAAAGCTCCCTCTCCGTCTTGTTTTTTTTCTTTTCTTCCCTCACGGTGACACTAGAATGTAAACAAGAAACTCCCTCTATTCTGTGTTTTTTTATACTCTGCCTCTCTTGCGTTTTTCTTTTATTTTTCCGCTCTCTTTCTGCTATTTTTTTGCTCTCTTTTTGCTAATTTTCTGCTCTCTTTCTGCCGCCCTTTGCTAGGTCATTAGAGGGGTTTATATATAGTCTAACATATCTCTATTTAGGAAAAATTCAATGCATTAATTCTAGGATGCAAATCCCTGCTAATATGCAATAAAAAAACGCAAGAAGGAAACTGAAATATTCTTATTCCTATTCTGATTTTCAGCACTTAATTTCCATTTATCAAAGGGTGGTACAACTCCTTTCTTTCCTTCCATGGCTGGGACCATGAGGCACCAGCTATTTCCTTTGAAATGAATCAATAAAAACGTGGTCTCAAGCTCTCTAATCAGCAAGACAAACATGGAAACCAGCAGGAAATTTGCAGAGGAAAAAAAGGAAAGAAATCAGATGGGTAAGGGTGCATGCAAGGTCTTATTTTCCTTATTCGGTGTGGTAAAAATCCTGTCATTTATGATGATCCAACCCCCCTTTCCAGCTTTCAATATCATTCTTCAATTAAATCCCTCATTTTAACACTTTTCAATTCAGTCCTTGGTCCAAAAAAAATCCTTCGGCTATATCCTTCCCGCAACAGAATTTTCTGCCCTCACGTTAGATATTCAAATAGGAATATCTTAAGCTTCTGATATCAAAATCAAGTGATTCATAAGCCCAAATTCATCTTCGCGTCTAGGACTAAAACTTTGATGAAGAAGTCGAAGTGAGATAAAATCTTTTTACAGAACAGAATCTAGCAGTAATTTGGTTGGTCGAAAGGGATCTCCGGGTCTAACTCAAAAACTGAAGAATGTCGAGAGTCCTGATATGGCTGAGAGTATGAACTAAGAACAAAAATCACAAAAACTAGACCAAAAATAGAGTTCTTTTTAGTGCAGACTCGGGTCAATATCCTTCTCGCGGCAGAATTCTCTGCCTTCACGTTAAATATTCAAACGGGAACATCTTAGGCCTCTGATATCGAAATCAAGTGATTCAAAAGCTCAAATTCATCTACACGTCTAGGACTACAACTTTGATGAAGGAGTCGAAGTGAGATAAAATCTTTTTACGAAACAGAAACTGGCAGTAATCTAGTTGGTCAAAAGGTTCTTGATCTGACAATACTGAGCATCCAAATCTGACTGAAAATCTACTCTAAGAAAAATGATCCCTAGGACCTAATAAAGGTGTACGTTAATTTTTCAACATGTAATGAGTGACAGGATATACCTAGGATGGTCAGATATCGTACGAAACTGAGTTAGAATCAGAGCCTAAGTTGGAACCAAAAAATTGTGACAACAGCAGAACTATTTTTTTAGTGCAAATTCTGAGGGATTTATTCAACCTTAAATACCAGATAAAAAAGAACAAATTTAGCATTATGAAGACTCTTGATCAACCTAATAAAACCTGATGATTTTGGTAGTAAAGGGGAAGGATAAAAAGAGCAGAAAACAACTCAAACAAGGTTTCAAAAAACAAAATATTTCTTTCTATGCTTTTGTCAATCTTCTGGCGAATATGAGCTAAACTCCTACACTTTGTTCAAAAGAGGTATACACCGTCTCCAGCACGTGGGGTCCAAAATTGAGTAACAACATTAGGGATCATGTAGTTATTGATCACTATTAAAAAATTATCAAATACAAATAGAAATATTGAAAATCAAAATTTTATCAGTAAATTGTAATGGAATTTACTGATGAAAGATTTCCTTGCTATGTCCCTCGACATACGCTAACAGAAAATTTTTGTTGGTGTATACCAAGAGAATTTCAATAACAAAAGAAGAAGAAAAAATGACATGACATGTTTACAGAGGGTATTACCAATGAAATAAACTCGTTGGTAAAATTCACCCGTAAATTCGTTGGTAAAATAAACCTGTCGATAAAATTTGCTCATAAATTCTGAGAAACTAACCCTGATGGATTTGCTATTGTGGGCTGAATTGATCAACTTATAAAAACTGACCCAAAACCTTTATAAGTAAGTCCAAACCCTGATTCAAACAAACCCTAGATCCTAACTGAAAATAAAGTATTAATTATACCAAAACAAGCCTTGGGATATAGTTACTAAAAACAAAAATAAAGCTCATAAATCCTAAATCTTTATCTGCTCAATGATCCTAGAAACCAATATGTCATTAAATTCCACTAGCCCTTCTTTCCTTGTGTAGCTAGGATGATTGTAAGAAAATGATTTTGGAACATTAATGAATCCTTGCCACACTTGAAATTATATTGTAACCCATTAAAGATCCTTGTAGAAATAGGAAATTCCTATAATAAGCCACCACATCTTTGTAAGAAAAAGGTCCTTACTAAATAGGATGTCCACAAGTCAAAAGGAAAATAAATAACAAAATTTATACAACTTGTTCTGACCTATATCACAACTTCTTCCTGAACTCCGATTCACCTGAAAGTTTACTTCAACATAAACAAATACCTATGGAATCTTCTGGTAAAGTTTTAGCTCGATCCAACGGTTAGATTTGGAGTTATGTTCAATAGTATAAAACTAAATGACAGGAAATTTTACGGCACAATCCAAATTTAACCTTACTTAGATTATATCAAAATTACAATGGGATAATTTTTTTTTAACTAGGGTCTAAGGGCTTATTCATCTTTTCATTGTGGTCTTCTTACCATTATAAAGTCATGACAAAGACAATTTGGTATTTTAAAAAATAATATTTAAAGAAGGAAGTTTGTTGTCATGTTTTATGCATGCGCCAACATGTTAAGCCATTATGCATGCTTCAGGTGTCGCATACGAAGGAATTAGGTAGTGGAATTTCCCATCCATGCTAGTGTTAGAAAGATCACGATGTTCTCTTTCAAATGTGGTGGCACATTGGGCAATTTGGCTCCGACGACATTTTCTTCCTTTCTTATTTTTCTCTCTCTCTTTGCCTTGGAAAACATATTGTCCAATCAAAAACTCCATCTTATTCTTAATAGTTGGTTCAGTCCTCTTGTTTTTTTATTGTATAATTTTTGTCTTAATTTTTTTTTGTATTTTAAATTTGTTTTCAATTTAACACTTGATTGAAATATTATTTTTCTCTTATTTTGTCTTAGTTTTAGGTTTGATCCTCTTTCTTTTGATTTTGAGTTTTCTATTTGATTTTTTTTGTAAAATGTTTGAATTTTTTTAATTTCACCCTTGAATTAATGAATGTTATTTTTCCTCTTATTTTTTGTTTAACATTTGGTCCTCATGCTTTTATATTACTATTTTTTTTTAATATGGGGCATTTAATCAAATTAATTTTCTTTTTTAATTTTATCTTTTAAAAGTGAAATGATATTTTCCTCTTATTTTGTTTTGATGCCTTTCCATTTTATTTTGGGTTTTTGTTTTTAGTTCTTTTGTGAAATGTTTGATTTTTTTCAATTTCACCCTTGAATCAATTAATGTTATTAACCCCTTTAGTTTTTTTAGCATTTAGTCCTTATTCTTTTATATTACTATTTTGTTTTTGTTTTGGGGCCTTTTATCAAATTGAATATTTTTTTTTTCATTTTCTTCCTCTAACTTGAAATGTTATTTTTCCTTTTATTTTGTTTTGGTTTCAAATTTATTCCCTTTTCTTTTAATTTTAGATTTTTAACTTGATTTATTTTGCAAAATATTTGCTTTTTTCTCTTTTAATTTCACCCTTGGATCAATCAATGTTATTTTCACCTTGATTTTTTTGTTTAGCATCATTACTAGAATTTTGCATGTTACTGACATATTGTTTTGTTGCTATTTCACTAATTGTGTAGAGAAAACATTTACGAAGAGCATCACAAATGATTATTGTTCGTCATGGAACTTCTCATTAGTGATTTATACTATATTGATAAGTCCATCGACAATATAAACACCAATGAATTTATAGACGGAAAAAGCACGCCAAATAAAAAAAAATTATCAGTATCATTCCATCGGTGATTATGTCATACCACCGAGAGATAAAACTGTTTGTAATTCCATTAGTGATTTATTTTATATTATCGATGGACAAAATCCATCAGTGATTAACATATTGTTAGTGGCATTTCATGTAATATTTTTTTTCAATTCTTTGGAACTTTGTGACGGACTTAGTTCGTCGGTAATTCTGTCAGTAATGTGTTTAATATTTTTTTAAAAAAATATTTTAAAAAAACATACAAGAAATTTTTTTTTAAAGAAATAAAACTAAAATAAAAGGATTAAAAAAGATAATAACATTCCTATTTGAAAAACAAAACTCGGTAGCACCTCCCCTATACAATAGACTACCCAAAATTCATGTACCTACAAATATGCATCAATATATAAAGTCACAAACTAGTTGATTTTATTTATGACTAATATGTTTTTATAAATTGATTATTTTATAATATGAACATGGCAAATGAACAAGATAATGAATTGAACAAGGAAATATAACATTAAAAAATAATTATTTCCTAACACTAAAATTACCAACCAAACTTTAAATTGAGATTTAGTTTAACCCGACAAACACATTATTTAACACACCCTAGTCAATTTCCTCCAAATTAACCCCAAATCCTAAACTGCAAAATAATTATTTTCTAATAAGGTAATTCCCAGGTCAACTTTAAATTGAGCTGGATTCAACCATAAAAACAATTTATTTTATGAAAAATACATCCTGATAAATTATTTCAAAGTTAACATCAAACTCTAAATCACAATATTATTTCACCAATTAAACTTTAAATTGAGCCTCAATTCAACAAAAAAAAGTAATTATTTTATGAAAAATGCTTTCTAATCAATTTCTCCTGAATTTACACCAAATCCTAAATTGTAAATTAATTCATTCCCAACATGCTAAAATTTTAGACATAACTTTAAATTGAGATTCAATTCAACCCCAACAAATACACTATTTATGAAAAATATATTATAATTATTTTTTTAGAAATTAACCCTAAATTGCAAAATTTTAAGACAAGCATATCAAAATTACCAATAACAACAACAACAATAACAAAAACAAACATATAATGTAAAATAAATGCAAATTAAATGGATTTTTTTTGTTTCATATAATGTTTTTTTTAGACTAAAAAAATTAAACAAAATAGAGCCAAAGTTATAAAGAAACACATGCTCAAAACTCACAAACATAGCACATAAAACCAAAAAAAGAGAGAAGAAAATGAAAACCTTTACGTGTTAACCTAGCTCAATGAGGCTTGCACAATTACTTGCAATGATTAAAAGAAAACAAGCACAAGTTATGAGCATCATAAGGAAAAAAATTAAGCTTTGGAAACCCAAAAGTAACAGGATATTTACTTGACAAAGTTATAGATGTATGGTGGATGAAGGATGAAGAAGTTGAGAGAGAGAAGAGATCGATAGAGAAAGAAGTGATTTTTTGTCAAAGAGAGAAAAGAGAAAGATAGAAAGAAGTAAGAGGATATTTACTTTACATTTATTTCAGGACTCAAACATAGTAAATTCAAACTACTACTAGCATTCTTTCTCAATTGATAAAACTAGTACATGATTACAACCATTAATATTTAAAGAAAAAAATGTAATGAAATCAATTATTATGAGAGATAAGAATTATTAAGCAGTGTTTATATTTTTTTCTGAACCACGTGGCAAATTGTTTACCTTGTAATTGAAAAATTTAAGATTCAGTCAGCTGTGAATTTTAAGATAGTAAAAATTAACGATGTTGCCTTTTCAAATGTTGATAAATAAATAAAAATGAAATTACTCTAACCCCTATTAAACTAACCTTATGATAAATTGACACAACTATATAAAGTTATAAAACCTATTTTAGCTCATGATCCAGTCCAAAGCTTGAATTATAGGTTGATGGATCAACTCAGGTTGACCTGGATAAATTCAAAATGATGTAGTTTTAAATTTGTTTAAAAAGAAATAATATTGTTTATGGATGTTTTTAGGTGAATTGAGCATCACTTGGATTTTCACTAGCTTATAAATTAGCTGGATTAACTCTCAATCTATTTCGATATAAAACTTAGTTTAAGTCAGGTCCCAAATAGATAGGTCAACCACCCTTTTCAAATGTTGTCCTTGCCAACATATCATTTTGTTCATATGTATGGGTCCAATTGTTAAACAAAAGACACCTTTTGTTGTTAGCTTCCTCTTGCGGTGACCATGAGCCTTGAGGTGCCTTCCACAATCAAAACTATACACCTATTCTATTTAATTTCTATTCACGTGAAATAAATTTAGAAAGGATATTTTATATATAATTCAATACTTTTTTTCTTCTTCTGATTATAATGGATATTTGAGATTCAAAAAATAAAACTCTATTAAAAAAAGAATATTAAGAGTTATACTACTAAAAAAAGTCTTTTTTGGTTATTAGTTTTAAAGTTTAAATTAAAAGATTAAAAAATAGAATATATATATATTTTTCATTTCTTTTCTATGCTTGCTTCATCAAATTAGGCCAATCGATGCCACTATCCTACAAAACAAAGCAAACAAATTCCTAAGGTGGCTGTGTAATGCCCGAGTTTTGACTTGTTAAGGGACATTTCATTTGCTATGAGGCTGGTGCAGTTAGGACTTGGTTAACTGAAATGTATCATATAAGTTATAGATAACACAATAATCTTGTTTAGTTCTATGACTAGGCCATTGCTAGTGATCTTTTGTTGTTGTTTTTTTTTTTTTGCAAAAATAAATAGAAGAAGAAGAAGAAGAAATGATTGGTGGGGGGGGGTTGATTTCTAGGTAACTTAAAAACTATGGATGGATTCACTGATAGATAATAATGACGAGTTTATTTCATTGGTAATACTATTTATAATAATGACATGTCATATTTTTTTTCATTCCTTTATTTCCAATTGTAATTCCCTTGGTATGCACTGATAAAATTTTTCTATTGATATATACTGAGGGACATAGCGAAGAAATATTTTGTCGGTAAATGTCACTGTAATTTACTGATTGAAAACATTTTGTTGGTATTTGTGAGTTTTCTAGTACTGCATTTGATCCTAATTCTTTTATGTTAATAATTATTTTTGGGGGATTTTTGTTAATTTTTTTAATGTCATCCTTTGATATCAGGTTATTACGAATTTGGTTTTCGTGGTTATCACTGGCAGGGTTACATCGGGCTCATTACCAAGACGATGAATTTGAAAGGTTGACTTAGGTGATATTAATCTTTTTTATCCTTCAATACTTTGCATTTTTTTTTAGGTTTCTTTAAAAATTATCATGGCCTCAAGCATGAGTTACATGCCAACAAGCGTACTCAGGTTTGCTTGGGTCGTTTCTTTCCCTTTTATTTTTTTTCTTTGTGACTCCCTCGGTTATATTGAAATGTATTTTTGTTGTTTTTTTAATTAAAATTATTTTATCCATGATCACTCCCTTTTGTTTCTTTGTTTGATACATCTAATGTTGTAGGATAAGACAAGCTTATTCTACCCAACCGGATCTATGATATAAATCCAGATTTTTTCTTGCTTTTTTAAAATACACATAGATTTTTTTTCTTACATGGGTCACGGTAATAGTTAGGTCTAAACTTTCTAGTAGCACTTTTCAACTCTCCTAGAGTGAATAATTTTGGTCCCAATATTGCTATAATCTGTCCACATGGGGGAATCATAGCTGTTTCATCAATTGTCCATCTTTCCCATATCCAAACCAATCTACATATTTTCTTTTTCTTGTTATATCCATACCAATCTTGTTAAATATAAATGGAGATATTTAAATGGTTTTCTTGGGGTAAATAATTACACGGAGTAAAAGACTTTGTAGCCGTGTGGCTATTATGGTTAGTCACAGGAGTAGTTCCCCAACAATTTCCCATGTGGATAAAGATTTTCTTAAAATATTATTGTTTATTCAGTTAAAAAAAATTGATCCAAAATAACAAATTGCAATTCCTGAACTATCCAATACAATTTGTAAGTGTACATATAAAATATACAAATCGTTTTTATGATTAATGAAGATATCTTATCTATTAGAGAATAATATAAATCATATCTTAGAACATCATTTAATGTTTAAACTATTAGATTGAAATGGTTTTTTAACATGGTATCATATTCTTGATTATCAAGTGGTTATGAGTTTGAAACTTATCATTCTCATTTATTTAATAAAAATTAAACACAAGGTAATGTAAGCCTGTGTAAATTTCAAGCTCGAAAAGCTTTCATTTAAGAAAGTATATTAGAAAATAATATAAATTATATTTTAAAATTTTATCTAATAACTTAATCTATTAAATTAAGATATTCTTTGACATTAACCAGTTTGCATATACCTAACTAAACTTACTAGTTTTAAAGTTAAAAAATAAAAGTCAATTTTGTCGATATGACATCGTAGCTGCTGGCTGACCGGCCTTCGATATGAAATGATAAACTGATGACGGAGGTTCCTCGACAGGGAGAAGAAGGAGTCAAGAAATAACGGAGATAGAATAATATCTCAGTGATGGAGACTTTTTCGTTTTTCTTCATTTCTTGTTCCTTGTTTAGGTCGCTGCCCACATCTTTTTATATTTGCTTATATGTGATTAGTGCAATTAGTAAATTACGAGGTCTACGAGTCCACGCTCCACCGTAAGGCAAACCTAATTTTTTGTTTTAGGTTGAAAAATATATTTTAAAAAAAGTAAATAAAATTTCACGACATGAGTTAGATACTCAATTAAACCAAATAAATCATTATTATTTAATTACATAATAACAAAATAATCAATAACAATAAATGAAATAACACAAATTAAATAAAGCTTTCATGAGAGCTTTAGATTCAAGCCAAACCAATGCAAAAGAACAAAATTGAAAAAAACAAAAAAATACATAGTCAATTCAAGCAAACATACCAAATTTACCACAAGAGTTATGAGATTGAGATAAACCAATTAAAAAAAAAAAGAAATGTTAAAGCATAATTTCCAATGAATGAAATATAGAAGAATGAAATCGAAAAAAATCAATTAACAAATAAGTAAAAAAAAACACCAGCAAAACAGGCAGGTCCAGCAAACCACACGATTCGGATTATAGAATTAGATAACCCTATAGAAGGTAAATTAGAAAAAATTATGAAGCTGAATCCTGAAACAACTCAATGTTGAAGAACAAAACCCAAGAAAATTAAATTTTAAAAAGATGACCTAAAAAACTCGAGTCAATTCGGGTCTACCCGCCAAACTCGCAGTCCAAGTTATGCAATCAAGATAAACGAATAGAAAAGAAATAAAATAATATTACTAAACCAATTTTTTTTAAAAAAAAAAACCCAAAGTGGAAGAACAATTAGAGTAAAAAAACAAACCCTTAAAAAAAATTGACGTTAACTTGGAATAAGTTATCAAACCCATGACTCAAGTCATGAAGCCAAAACCACCCTATCGAGAAAAAACACAGAGCCAAATTTTCAACCAACCCCATGTCGAAGGGTGAAATAAAAAAAAATTAATTTTATATAAGGCTATAAAAAATAGCAATAAAAAAATGAGGACCAAAATTAAAATTAAAAAAAGAGAAACTTATTTTTTTGGATTAAAGAATAAAATTTTAAAAAATCAATTTTAAAAAAATTAAAAGAATAAGGATTGAATTTCAAAAATAAAATAAGTGAACAACTAATAATTTTTTGATTAAAAAATAAAATTGAAAAAAATTTAAAATTTTATAAAATAACCTAAAACAAACAATTAGCAATCAAAAGAGTGCGGATGAAATATGAAAATACAACAAATTGAGAAGATAATTTAGAAGTTTTGAAAGGGTAGTGCAAATTTAAAATAACCCAATTAAAACATGACATGTCAAATGAAAAAGGACAATGAGTCGTGTCACTAGCCACCACGGAAGGTCGAGTTTGTCAAAGTGTTGCGGCCTCCTTCCCTAGCTAACATGTCTATTGAACGCTCCAACCAAACTCACCTTGCCTACTATATTCAATCCATCACATTTGTTTTAGTATTAGATTTAATCCTTGAACCTCTTATTGTTTAAATTCAACACCATTTAAACATATTTTGACACAAACGAGCACTAGAATATTTTCTCCATATTGCAAGACCCCTATATCTAGGTAGCCAAATTAAACCCTTAAGTCAATTCTAAAGAAAAATACAAAGCTGGAATGATCAAATTAAAAAAAAAAAAATAGAACAACCAGAAAAAATAAAAGAAAATTTTTTACCCTAATGGTACAAAATTAAAGGGCCTCAATATTTGTCAAATTCTAAAATTCGATTATGAAAGCTTTAATGGCTCTAAACTAATAAAATTGATTTTGTTTTTTCTTTATAGAACTCAACATCAATGTATTAACTGAGTAATTAATGAAATATTTTTTTGATATCTCGATATCTTTATTTGTAGGAATTCAAAACAATATGCCAATCCCAATCTCAAATTATTTCAATGTATAAGGACCAAACTAAAACAAATTAATTGAGACCAGAGGACAAAAAAATGTACAATGATTTTCCCATAAGAAATCAATTTTTCCCCATTTGTCTTGATCCTGTTGTTAAGCTTCAGTAGAGAATCACTAGAAAAAAATAATAATAGATAAGTGCCCTAGGTGGTTGGATTGAAAATTAATTTTTAAAAACTTTCTAGGCATTGAAAATATATTTTTTAACATCATGAAAATTTTAATTAAGAATTAAATAATTGATGCGTGTTTAATAAAATAAATTAAACATTATGTGAACCAATAAATCATAAAAAATCTTTAACACTAACTAATGAGTAAAGTGAGAAGCTAAAAGATATATTTGATCTCATGAAATGTTTTTTGAATTTTTATTTTTATTTAAGTATATGATAATAAAAATAAATTTTTAAATAAAAGTAATAATTTGAATTATATATATAAAAATATAATTGTTAGTATATTTTTTTTTGTTATTAATGTATTTTTTTAATAAAAAATACTTTTCTTTGTTGATGTTGTTTATTTCTTAAAAACTAAAAACTGTAAGTATTAAAATCAATATCCAAAAAAAGTCAAACGATTTGAAATAAAGATACAATACGTATTTTTTTTTAATCAAAGCCTATTACCCTTATTAATACGTTCTTTTTTCTTATATTTTTTTTATTCAAAGTAATATTTTTAAAACTAAAACATATCATAATTTTAAAAGCAAACTTTTTAAAAAATAATGAATTTATAATTTTGATGAGAATGGATTGAAAAATATAATAATAAATTTAAGAAAATTATATATAAAATTCATAATAAAAAATAGATATTTTATTCGTATTAAGAAAATCTTGCATAAAAAATTATATATACACAAAAGAAGCTATCATTATTTGAAAATAATAGCATAATTGGATAATTACTTAACATCATTTAAATAAAGTTATTTAAAAAGAATATAATTATAAAACGCAGAAAATAAATAAATAAATAATGAGATAAAAAGTTAAGAGGGCAGGTACATATAGGCTCAAAGAATGGACTTTCATTCTTGACCCGCGTAAAAATCTAGGCATGCGCGCCTAGATTCTTTTGTTAAATTATGAACGACACCGTTGTTCGTCATAATGTTTTTAAATTAGGTGGACGACGCATCACCTAATTGTGTAGATGATGCAATGTTCATTTTCTTTCTTTTCCGATCATCGAGAATGGCTTCAATGGCCGGAAGTTCAGTGCTCAAGTTTTTGAATAAAAAATCTCATATTTTAATTATTTTTAACCTAGAAATATATAAAAAAATCTCATTAACTTTTATAAACCCATTTCTATAAACAAAATACCTTTTAATTATTCTAAAAATTCAAAATCAAATTTATTTAAAAAAAATTCAAACTCCTTTCTAGTTTTCTCAGTTAAAAATAGAAACTATCTCCATTAATTTACTCTCTCAAAATCAAATTTATAAATATTAAAATCAAAGTTATTGATGGCCACAATTCAGCCATCCAAGAGCTTTCTCTCTTCTTAATTTTTTTCAGCTACTTTTCCTCTCCTTCCTCCATATATAAGGACTGAACTGCAAAACATATATAAAGTTTGGGACCTAAAAATATTAAAGAAATAGAAGGGACCAAGTGTAAAGAAATTAAAAATCTAGGCACTAAAGTTTAGATAAGAAAACAAATATTGAAATGTGAACAGATTTGAGGGACATAAGAAAACAATTTGTAAAGTGAACAGATATATTATAAATAATGAAATGTTAGAAGATGAATGGTAATAACACAGTAAATCACCGTACTCTTGGCAAAATTTCATTAAACATGGGAAAGAATACTCTCATTTTACGGTGAGAAGTAGTAAATATTTCCTTGTCAATGATCAAAGTAATATTCGGGGTTACTTATTTTCAGGAAATTCCCATGGATTGTCTTAGCTTGATTTTGAACGGGGCATGCAGTTATCACTACAATGTGCTTACTGTAACTTCCAGGGCCTTGCCCTCCCTCTGATATAATAAAAAAAAAAAAATGAAGAAAGGAAGAAAGGAAGAGCTAATCGTTGAGGTCAAGCCCGTCTCTATTGTATTAATTTTCTGCTTGAAATTCTAGTGCAAACCATCCTCTCTGCATATAATGGTAATTTTATGGGATTGACTTGGTGATTAAGGATTTGCTTGAGTTGTGTGAAACTGATACATGTCTAGGGTTTGATTCCCAGCGCAAAACACATGCAAACGGGTTCATGTTAAGCATTAATATTCAAGGCTAGATCGATGAAATGGTTTCTCCATACGTATGGATAGTTTCTCCACATTTTAATGCATGTATCTGCCATCAATTGCATCAAAAACTCATAGCAAATATATATGATCCTGCAGGCAACCTTCCAAGTTATAAATATATTGAAACAAATTAATGATCTGTATTACCTTCATATCACAAGCTCATATGCTTCTTAATTTGCAGCAACAGAGCCCACCAGTTCATCCTCTGATCACCATTGACTATGATAACTGATAATTAACCACTCGATGCATGTATGCCTGCAAGAAAGAAAGGAGGGAAAAATGCAGTAGCATGCGATATTGGCGCGGCTCAATCCAACCATAGATTTGAATCATTCATCAAGACTACGATGAGGTTGAACCGAGCCAGTATCTCAAGTTAGTACGTAAAATGATGCTTAGTTGCTAAGCATCGTAGTCTATAAATGGTTCTGATCCAGAAATCCACCAATATTTAAAGGGATTTTGCATAGTAAATACGTAGTTTTTTGTTTTTTATATATTTGTTGCAAATCGTACAAAACAACAGAGAGATTGATCGATGGTTAATTTACGGGAAGTACATGGAGATTTTTCCAAGAGCATATATCGATTGTCTCGATACCTTTGGCTGCCGGCCACTTTTTTAGAAATTAGCCGGCTAGCTGCCCTAGAAAACAACCAGTTATAATATTGACATTTCTCAAGAGAAAAAAAAAAAAAAGCTTTCGGTGGTTGTGTTGTGTGGTGTGAGTCTATATATATATATATATATATATATATATATATATATATATATATATATATATATATATATATATATATATATGTGATTTCATCACTTACCCAACATCGAATTCTAGTTTTACAAGGGCAAACTACAATGGCTATATATCGAGGAAATGTGATATTATACATATAGACATCACTAGCATAGTATCTGCCGGCATGCAAGTCTATAAAATTTGTTTAATATTTTAATTAATTTTAAAATTTTAAGTTAATAACATTAAAATAAATCAATATTAATTGTGGAAATTGTTTTTATTGAATATATATATTATAGTATTTAATAACATATTTGTTTTCGTTTTTTTAGTTTAAATATATATCATGAATACATTTGATTTTGATAAATGAAAATAAGCATGGAAGTAAGAATAAAAAATAAAATGGCACTCCTGCAATCTGTATTGAAAGAGGGATTAATTATAATCAATAATTCATCATTATTGATTACAAAATCCCATTATTCTCAACTTGATAGATAATTTATTTTATTATTGTTATTTTGTTTCTTTGTAGTTCTGAACATCAAAAACATTTTAACACGTTTAGAAGAATCATGGTTTGAAGTGAGAGATAATTGGTGAAAAAATAATATAAACTAAAAGATGATAAATTATTAACTATCAAATCCTTTTTATTTATACTATTTCTTTTTCTATATGTTAATTCACAGTTAGTATGTTAATACTTTTTTAGATAAAAAAAAATCTATATCTTATTTAGTGCTATTTTCATTAAATATATAGTTTAAAACTATGTGCATCTTACATTCATCAATTATTCAAACAAAAAAACATTCAAAATCATAAAAATATTGATAATATTTTATGAGGTATAAAAATACAAACAAAATAACCATGAATTATTTGTGAAAAAAATATATGGAGAAAATTATAAATAATTAAAAAAACAAACAGTAAAATCCATGTTGTTTAGACCTTTCTTCTTGATATTGATTAAAAAAAAAAACTAATCTATGATATATCATCTTAAATTAATTAATTATCAATTATCAAACCTCTATTATTGTAAAAAAATTAATATAATTTAGAGATATTTATATTTAGTAAATAATAAATAAAAAAACTACACCAAATTATTTTTAAATGAAAATAAGATGATCTAGTGATCAAAGAGGCTCAAGGTCGGGTGCACACCAAGCTTGCATACATAGGCCTAGTGGCAACAAAACTCGTGGGCTTCGGTTCAACGCATTCGACCCAAGACTTTATTTTTTTCTCAAACAAAGTGGATGACAAATCATCCACAATGATTAATGCCTCATTTGCTAGGCCACCACCAACCATCGCCAGGAAACTAGAAAAAGTCGATGGAATATTTCATCAGTGTTTAGGAAAACTTCTATCGACAATTACTATAATAACAAAATAGATAATGGAAACATGCTGTCGACAAAATACTTGTCGGGAATTTGTATTTTTTCATCTATTCTATGGGTAACTTCTTTTTTTAATAGGATCGCTGACAAAATATTTGCATTATAAAATCAGATTTTGCTACCCATTTTCCATTAGTAACTCCATCGACAACCTTATTTGTTGATAGATTATTCTGTTACATATTGCGTAAAAAATACACCTTAATTGCCGATTGATTATTTTGTCACCAATTTCATCGAAAATATTTCATCACCTATTCTATTAAAATATGAGCGATCATTTATGATAGAATCACCGATGAAATATTCTGATAAAAGATTCAATGGTGTTTCCATCATAAATTAAAAGACCTTTTGTAACTTTTTAATGAAATGTGACATAACATTACTTTACAAAAACACAAACAAAATAGTCAACTTTGTAGAAATGTCACACTTTTTTTTTATGTTGTTTGGTTGCTATAATCCTAAAATACATTTAGGGTTATAATCCTAAAAACTCATAACAACAACAACAACAATGATGACAACAACAATAAAAATCTTGTTCTCCAATAATTATATTAAAATGAATTTCATACAAAAAAAATTTCAAACATATTAAAAATTCAAAAATGGTGGAGAGGGAAGGAAAGATCCTAAACTAGAAACGCCAGGAGGGGGAGTAAAATGTAGTGCCAAATATACATGTATTCCATCCCATTTTCTATTATTTTCTTGTTCAACTTCTGCTCTTAATTATTTGTTCTTGAACCCTATCTCGAACCATCTTATCAAATTTAGCTTAGGCCAAAAAGTTGTGTACCTACCGTTGAAATAATATGACCCGCTTTTATATCCTAGGTCAATGCCATAGACATACCATAAACCTGATTTTTATTGGGTTCATCAGTTGCTGCAGCCTCTAATCGTAATTAAGGATCGTAAAAAAGATGGATGGAAACGTCTTCTCCATATTTGGTAATCATACTAGCGTTATATATCTCCTACAACAAAACAAAACATTCAAGTTTAAAATTCATATTAATTATGGAAATAAGTATAAATTTTAATTAAAAACATTAAAAAAGAACTTACAATGAAGGCTTCCACTCTACTATCAATAAATCTTTTCACCTCTTTCCTTTATCTCCTTTCCTTATATGAGTTTCTCATAGAACTATATTGGAGTTGGTTCACACTCAAGTTACTTTTCATGCAAAATAAATGATTTGTAAAAGAAGTCTCATAAATAAAGACTAAATTAAAAATAAAAGAAAATTTATTAATATGCAACAACAAGCTCTTACCAAGCACCTTGCATGGTTCACAATAGAAAGCACTTCCCTAGTGTGATTGCTCACCAAACCATGAGTTTTTTTGTTTTTATTTTGAGACTCAAATTGTGAGTGCTATCTAAATCTATCTAATGTCATAAATTCTTGAAACTTATCCAAATTATCCCTTATAGTGTGCCTCGATCTATAATTTTCTGATAATGCTATGTTATCAAAGTTAGCTTTGTGCATTGCAATCATACCACAAATCACACAATCTAATACATAAATTTGTTAAAACAAATTATGTAAGGCAATAAAATATTACAAATTTAAAATAATATAACATTTTGTTACTTTATGCCTATCTAATTGCACTGTGATTTTCCCAAACTTTCCTAAACACCCCCTCGCTTTTCATGTCCGAGTAAATTTTTTTCTTAAAAGTCAATTCGTTCATTGATTAATTTTCATAATTATAGGAAAACTATATAAAAATAAGTATTTATTATTTATTTAACCTTAAAATTTTCCCACCAAACATCTACCATATTCATCCATTCAGGATGATCTTGTAGCTGATTTTATTGAAATAATGGTTCTTCGAACGATGATTTCATCGTACTTAATGTAATACTTAAAATCAATTCATGAAAGTCATTTTTACTTAATGTAATACATAAAATAAGCTAATACAAATAAATAACTTCATCAATGAGAAAAAAACATGACTTACATAGTGTGGTCGGCCTTCCCTTCTACAATAATTTTTCTTGTATAAAGGTTTTTTTTAGAAGGGATTCCAACTCTTATGTTCGTATTGGATAAGCATTGGTTGGTAACGTTTGTATCTGGTTCCTCTATAAGATTGACACTTAAATTAACAGCACGTTCACAGTCACTAACACTACCGCTTGATGAAACAAGAAACATTCTTAGTGGACTTGGAACTTTTTCTCCTTTGAAACATGGTATTTAAAAGAAAATAACAATTAACACAATTATATAACATGTAAAAGTTTGCAATAAGTTACACAAGTGATTTAATAAATTTTCAGCAAAGTTACCCCTGCACGGAGGCCTTACCCAAAATTTTATCTTGTATTAATATCTACAAACACAATAAAAACCCAAACCACATTTGACGCATGCAAAGTACTCATCTATTTTTTTTTTTTTTGTAGTATATGAAGCATAAATGAACTTAGCTATAGAGAAAGGTTCATTAGTCTCATTAAAGCCTTGACATCATTTACCAAATAGGTAGGTGTTTTATGTCTTAAAATTAGGACTATACCTTGAAACAACGCAACAATAAGTAATTTTTTTTTTAAGTTATATGATCTTATAACTTAAATATTTCTCTACTAAACTTATGCATCATTGTTGTATACCATTTAATCCTTTGACACAAATGTTTAGAATAATATTTTCCTCAAAGATTCTACCCACTATTGTCTCATAAGCAAAGAAAAACCCACACACCTAGTTAAAACACAAAAACTACTGACCACGAGCTTTTTACTAACATTTAAGCTCTTAAAGAAAAACCTAAAATTGACATAAGAAAAATAAGCTACCAACACTAATGTTTTTAAGCAAAGATATAAAAGTTATTTACATAAAAAAAAGAGCTTTAAAATAACATGTAATATATTAATTTAGCTCTAAATAACCTCATTAACACAATAATTTAACCAAACCCTAATTTCCATATTCAACTTGACAAAGCTATTAAAAGTTTGGAACACCACCACCCTCCCAATAAAAAAAAGTTAATTAATCATGTTTGGTTGCTACATAAATGCCATCAAAGTAGGGGAAAATCAACCTAACTGTCAAACCATGAGGCACCTATGTAAACCAAATTCTTCACTGAATCTGAAACCAAAATTTTTCATTCCTCTACAATTAAATACTATCACATTATCATGTTATGGACTTTGAAATTCAAAATCTAGCAATAATAGTTTATCATTCAAGCTAACTACTACTAGTTAGGTCACAATTCACTAAAATGGGGTATCATAATCAATTTGATTTTTAAAAAAATTGTTTGAAGGTTCTATTATTATAGTTCTACTATAACTTTCTAGTTCCTCAAACACCCATTTACTTCCCTTCTCTACTTAACCTAAATCCTTGCTATTGAACCATAAATTTCACATAAACTTGATCAACATAAGAACTTAATTGGCCAAGATAATAAGAAGCTTGCCTTAAACTAAGAAAAGAGATAAGAGAAGAGGAGGTTGGTTAGGCCTTGCTTTGAAAAAAGAGATAGATGACGAGAGAGAAAACGATGATATAGGGGAAAAAAGAAATAGGGATTTGGGTAATTAGGGATTTGAAATCTTGAAAAGAATAAGAATCGAGGGAAGAGAGCGGCTATTGGTTTTAATTGATTTTATCATCACTGATAGAATTTCTATCATTTGATTCTAAGAAATCAGTAAAGCGGGAAGCCCCTCGAGTCACCTCTCTATCTATAAAAACCTGTTGTTTGGCTAGGTTCTTGGGTTCGATTGAGCCTATTTGAAATTACTTCTCTGCCTCTCATCTAACTCGAGTTACTTTGCTTGGTAGTTAAAGTATCTCAAAAAAAGAAATCAGATCCCTTTTGGGGTTCTTTAGGAATCGATTCACTCTACGTAAATTGACTGAATGCAAAAATCCTTCCACTAGGTTCTATTAGTACATTTAACATGTCATTTATGTCAATGACATGTTAATTATAAATTTTTTATATTTTTTAATATTTTTTATTTCATTGCTGATTTTGTCAGAAATAAGAACCTTAATTGCCGATGGATTATTCTATCAAAAAATCATAAACTTTCTATAACTTTCTGACAAAAATTGGTAATCTATTGTTGATTTCATCATAAATAAGAAGCTTAATTTCTAGTGGACTTTTCCATAAAGAATTGTTATATCATTCGTGATTTCATTGGTGATTACCTTCACTATATTTTTATTAGTTATTACAATTCTCTTGCCAACCTAAACATACAACAACAACCAATTAAGTAGTTTGAGTCAAAGTTCAATTGGATCCAAGGAGAAGAAGTATTATATATGCATGAAAAGCTTAAAGTATATGGATGTTCAACATTGATTAAGCATTTTAATAGTGAAAATAGTGAGGTAAAAGTATTTCTTGCATTAAATAGGGCTTGTTTTAAAGGGATAAATCTTGTCTACACTCTAGGGATGCAAATATACAAGAAATATTGCAAGTAAAAAACTTAATTATACAAGAAAACTACGAATACTACAAAAACAAGTTCAAAAAATTAACCTAAAACATAAGTGGGTTAAAAAAAATAGGTTGATTTGCTTACTTGATATAGCAAAGCTGCACAATAAATTAAAACAAGAGAAATATGTTGACACTACTGATAGATTTAGGTTGACATCAGCGAGGTGGGTGGATTTGTGAGGATGGTGGCTGGATTTATTTAACTGATTTATTTATTTGTGAGGGTTATTGTTTCTTGGACAAGAAGAAGAAATAGAAAGTTGGTTGGGGGGATAGAATTGTCAGGTATTGATTTATTTAAATTTTTTGATGGAATGTTCACCAACAATTTTGTCATGAATTATATGTCAAAATTTTAATGGAATCGCCAATGAAATATTTATTAATTTTTTATTTTCTCTATTCCATTAGAAAGTTTATTGGTAATCACCAATGAAACATATTTCATCACTATTTATATCGACAATTACCAACAAACACATTTCATCACTATTTATATATGAAAGTACATATGGACTATTTATTGTTATAGCTTCTGTTGTTATTTGTCATCAATTTTTTGAAAGTAAATGACGATAAAGCAACTCTAGAGTCATTATCTATAACTTTCTAGGACCATCTCGTCATTGAAAAAAATGATGGCCATTGTTATTTATTCCCCACACCCATTTTCTATACTTCTTTTCACCTAAAAATACCCTAAAAACATCTTAAAGACAACAAAAACTCATTTTAAATCTCAAGCGATGTTCTAATGGATACTAGAAACTCAAAAAACCAAATCAATTGCTCTCTTCTGCCTTCTCTCCTCCTTCAACATTCAAGGACTTAATTGTAACATAAATAAAGTTTAAAGACTGTTTCGTAAAAACTTAGAACTCCAAGTGACACGACCAAAGAGTTAATATCTTCTTCCAAATGTAGGAGTGTCGAAGTAATAAATAACCCGGCAAGACCAGGGTCGAACCACAAGGAGGTTAACTGAATAAACTATAAATAAAGAAATAGATAATAATAGAAAAGGAGTTGAAGAGAGCTTTGAGATGTGATATTGATATAAGGATTAAAAAAAGATAAAATAATTGTCAAGGTTAGAAGATCCACTAATGGTATTTCAAACAAATATAGTATAAACTCTTTTTATTACTCAACTGGAAACCACATACAAAGGAGGTTCCAATCAAATTATAAATTGTTAACATGATTACATTAGTTATCTTATTCGAATAATGCTAATACTTATAAATGTTGTCAGATATTCATGATTATAACTTATGTTAACAACAAATCAAGTTCCTTTCATAGCACAGGTGTCGGTTATACCATATGGTTGGGCTATGAAAGTGTCAAGTATTTGTTATGACAAGTATTTGTTGTACAACATAAATCTAGATTAACCATTTAACAAGCAAAGAATTAAAAGTGAACGAGATAACAAATACAAAACATATTAATATCAAACATTAAAGTCCATGCTGAGTTTATACTATACTTATTCTTACACCATTAGTGTAACCTTTTCACCTTGACATAATAAACGTAGCTAAACATAATGAAAGAGAGAAACATAAATAAACAAGATAAGAACATAAATAAGATATAAGTTAACAAAGTAAAGGAAATGAAATGAAAAGCATAAACAAGAGATTAATATAAACAAAACTTAGCATTACAAAAATATAAAGAGAGAGAGAAAGAAGCAAGAACATGATCTTGATCTGAAAACCAAGATGCCTAGATGCATGACAAATGCCTCCTTTTATAGGCCAAAATTCAAAACTATTGATTTGATGACTAATTGTTGAGTGGGTGGCCACATCTTGACTTGGTGACAATCCTTATCTTATTGTCTGAACAAAACGACATTGCTAACATCATAATTTGAATAGATAGTCCACATGAAAGTTCTAGGAAATTGTCTCAGCTTTCCAACAAAATAAAAATCGGTGCATTTGGACTTCTAGAACTCGAGATATGGATTGAACATTGAATAATGTCTGGGCTGCAGGACATATTCTGACTTCTCCGTTGTTGTTACAATTTAAACTTGAATACGGTCCTTTTAAATCTTGGACTCTTCATGAAAGTTTTAGGCCCATGTCTTAGCTTTCTATACATATAAACTAGACCTAAATCCAAGTTCTACAGCTCCAGTTATGATTCAATAACCGAATGGTGTTCTAGTTTGGACTAACCGGCATTTGTTTTCTAAACTTAACCCTTTTTTTGTCTTCTCAATTTCAGTAGTTAAACTCATCAATCAATCCTTTAATTTATGTGATAGGCTTGCATTTAAAATGAACATTTACCATAAATTAAATGTATCTTATATTATTAGACATGTTATTATAAAACATGCTCTAGTTAAGGAGTTATTGATACTTTAAGTGCAAAATGATGATATAAAACCTTGATAAAAATGTACTTTTAAGTACTAATCACTAAGGACCAAAGCGTACAAAAAATATAAATTTCCCAAACAAATATAAATTGAAGATGCCTAAAATGATGTCTTTTCTTTTACTATAGCCACTACTAGAAAATTAGCAAATAGCAACGAAAACACCGACAAAAAATATTTTGTTAGTAATTTCCAACGCAAATAGAGACAAAATCTATAATTTCTTATTGAAATTATGAAGGAATAGGAAAAATGAATAAAAATCTTTTCATAAATTCCATTGGTAATTTGACAAGTTATTAATGCTGACAAAAGTTCCATTCAAAAAATTAAATGAATTAAAATCTGACAATTCAGCCCCCCTTTCTTCTTTTTTCTTCTCTTTCAAAACAACAACCATAACTTTCTCTCCTATTTAATTAGCAAATTTGGTCACCCCTTTCATAAATTTGGCCACCCAACCTATTAGCACTAACCCATATTTATCAGTAGTGTCAACTTCCCTCTCCTGGTTCTATTTACCGTGAACATTCCCTACACCAAATAAGCAAACCTTCTCATTTTTTTATAACTTATTTATATTTTAGGTTAATTTATTGAAATGTTTTTATAGTATTTATAATTGGCTAGTATATTTAAGTGTTTTACAACTTTTGTTTTAAAAATGATTCTATTGTATTAATGCATTATTTGTATGTTAGAGTTTGTTTAAGATTTGGAGGAAATTGATTTTATTTATTATTTGATGAAATTGAGATTGAGTTTGATTTTGTAATTTGGATATGTTAGAATTGAAGAAATGATGAGTAATTTTTATGAGGAAAATTTATTTTATTTGTTAGTTAATGAAATTGAGTTTGATTTTGCAGATGAGGTGTGTTATAATTAAATAAATGATAATACGTAATAACTCATCTTTCACTAATACTTAGCATATATACACATATAATAAATAAACAAAAACAAAATCAAAGAACCAACTGGCTTTCTCATTTTCATCTCCAAGAAGATGGTCGAGACTCTTCACCTTCATGTAAAACACCAAAACTGATCATTTGGTTTCATCCTACACCAGCTCAATGACTATCAAATTCCTAGACCACTACAATCAGCAGTGTTATAATTATTTGTTTTTATTTGCATGACTAAGTTTCTTAAAAGAAACAGAAACAAAAGTATATATTTGCATTTGTGCATATTTTCATCCCCTATTTTTTTTTAGCATTTCCATAAAGGAAAAGAAAGCAAAAAAATTAGCATGTTTAAGCATTTAAAAAAAAACAATTTAGCATTTTTTTTACACAAAAATATATACAAAAATATTTTGCACGCATATTTTTACTTTATAACAAGTTTATAAAGCTTATTCAAACTTGGTCAAAATTAAAAGGTCCATTGGGCGACATATCCAAATTTCCAAAATGATAAAAATCATTATCCTTGTTTCTAAATAAATAAATAAAATATTTGTTATTCATGTTTAGGGTAAATGGACTTATATTGAGCAATTGCCTTGAATATTAAAAAATAATAACACAATTTCTAAATTTCAAGAAAAAAGTAAAAATTCTCAATTCAAATAGATTTTTATTCATTGACATCAAAATCATGAATATCAACTTAGATTGATATCCACCACTATCAAAATTGGGAGTATCATCTACAATATTCACTGGTGGTAGAGTCAAGAATATTCGTATTCATCAATACCAGAATTGATAATACTTTTAATATTCACTAACGTTAGAGTTAAGAATATTAGCAATAAATTTATACATAATTTTTATCTCAATATTCACTAACGATAAAGTCATGAATATCAGATCTTTCCTTCATGTAATACTTACCAACATCAAAGTTGAAAGTGTTTTTTAGTTAAGTATACACTAATACCATAATCAAGAATATTATAGGTATATCATCGATAGACCTTATCTCAGGTAGGGTACTTTAGGGATGATAGTATCTTTACTTTAACGTAACTAGTCATGTACCATAAAACCTTTGTTGACTAGTTATGATTTCTAGTGATTATAATATTAAATGACGAATCTCCTTTCTATTTTACTAAGCTTTAATAATTTTTGTGCTGTTTCTTTTAAGCATTTTTCTTGTTGCTCTTTTTCTTTGCCTCGTTCATTTATATGGTTCTTGGGAATATGAAAAACAGATTTATTTAATAAAAGTTCCTAGTAAGTGTGCTAACTTTACTAGCATACTGCAGCTTTAGATAGTTATCATAATTTTCTTACATAAATGGAAAGTGCACCTTTTCTTAAGTCTTTCATTTTGTGTGTTTCTTACAACATAAAAATACATTGCAAATACTATTATGGTTGCAATGCAATATAAGAACCTTTGAGTATGCTTGTCTTGTGTAGAATGTATAAAACTACAACTATCGGAAGTATAATTGTTTATAAGTAAATAGAGAAATAAGAAAATGTGATTAAATGTATTTTCTTCTGACGGTATTATAATTGATAGCTCCTGCAGTAAATCTGTATTTCATGTGGTTAGAGTTGTGTTAACATGAAATCCCTAAACTGTAATCTTTTTCTGAGTAATTTTTATTGCACCATCTAAGGGATAATTGTTGGGTTTCTGAATGTTATACACGCAGCGAAAATAATAAAATAAAAAATTTATTCAAGAGTTCCTAGGATTATGATAGATAAATCTAAAGTTGTTTAATGATTTATTCCCTGAATATCTTATTTTCTTTGGTTTTTTATAATTCTTTAAAAGCTAGGTTGTCACAAACCACAAGTCGTCCAATTGGCCGACCTCCAACAGTAATCCAAATGAACCACCAATGAGAAAGTCCTAAATTCCTATTTAGGAGAGAGGGATTGATATGCCTAAAGTGATAGGTCTCTATTCTATGACTTACATAGTTTTTCTGTCTTACAGACAACGACTTAAAAATAAAAAGCATAGCTTACTATTTATAGAGAAATCTAAAAAACCATATCAATTAGAAAAATATCAATTTGACCCCTGAATAATATCCATGTATTAATTTAGAAATTTTTTAGAAATTAACTCAATTAAGTCCTTACTTGACTTTTCTTGGTCTAGAAATATAATCCATATATTAATTATATTTTAGTCCTTAATTTCTAAAATATATTTTAATCAAGTCATACTTAATGAAATCATCCCAGATTAATTTTTGACTAATGGTTATTAATGTGTGTGATCCATTAGGTTCTTAATATGTTGGTCCAAATATAAATTCTAATTCTAATTAAATAGAATTACATAAATTAAATAATTTAATTTATTATTAATTCAACAATTAATTAATTAATATTTGAAAATTAGGTGCATTGTTTTACAATGTGTCATGATCCCCTAAATATTAAAAAAGTCATTAGTGGTTTGACTTAACCTTTTAGTGATTGTTTTCTCGGTATAATTAATATTCTTTAATCAATAATGTTTTGATTTAATATTAAAGCATGGATTATGTCTATCATATTATATCATGTTTGTTCTCTATATAATAGTCATTGATCGTTTAAATAAGACTTGAAACTCTTTTTAAATCTCATTTCACATTGGCTAAGGATTTCACAATCAATACTATTTGAGAATAGATGAAATACTTTTTCTAATTCATCTAGGATAATGAATCATCTCTTGATCACTCAAGTACCTTTATATATTTCATGTTATACCCAATGTTTTCCACTTCATTACCTCAATTAAGATAACATGTAACAAGATCAAAGCATAAAATTCTCTATATAAGATAACTTTGTGATCTCAAGTCTAAGGATCACTTACACAACCATCGCGAGAGCCTTTCCATAGACATGAGTGATCTCTCCATATAGAATTCTCATGCAAGTAAGTTTAATGTACATGTCTTATACAAACATCTACATATTAGTTTTAAGTATCCCTTATAGCTCAGCTTATAAGAACAGTTACTTTCTTTCATAAATGAAAGAACATAATATATATCAGTCTTTACGACTTTAATAAATGTTAAGCATTTAAGAGAGCATTAACCAAAACATTTTAGGAACAATGTTTTGATGCAATAGAAATCTCATAATTATAACAACTTTATAATTTCTTTGCAAAGTATTTTTATCTCATGGATTTTATCTTTACTCTAGATTCATAAATCAAATATTAGATCATTGATCTAATATTATATGAATATTAAAGATAAATTAAGTCTTTATTAATAATAAATATGTAATTTACACAAATATAATAATGTCACGTGTAACCAGCCGATTGGCTACAGGGCATATTAAACTAACAATAACAACTAACAAAAAACAATTGTGAAAATGCCAATGGAATCGCCAACAAAAAGGTCCATTTCTTTGGCAATTTCATACTCATTTCATTTGAAAGAATTGGCATTTCAAATGAAATCGGCATCTGAAAATTCCATCAAAATTAATTTTTGACAGAATTGTCGACAAAAAATGGGCACTAAAATCTCTTTTTTTGTGCGAATAATTCATCGGCATTCCATTGAAAATTTCATTGGTATTTTAATTTTTGAAGGGAATGTCGATGGAATGACAATCCCAGATGAGAAACTTGTTGACAATAGGTTTCCATCGGAATTTCCATCAACAATTAAAATACAGATGGAATTTTATTCATAAATGTTGACAAAATATTTCATCAGTGTTGTCCAATTTTCTAGTAGTGAGCAGAGACTTAGTTGCAATGAAACTATATTTAATTTTAGCTTGTTTATAATATAGTTTAAATTCATCAAACTCAATTAATGTATATAAAAATATAATATAAATCCTCTTTCAAAAAACTACAAGAATTGAGAAAACATTTAAAATGAATATATTGTTCAATGAACAACAATGAGATAAAAGTAATTGATTTTTTTTTTTATCACGGGTAACCTATCAATGTAACATTTTATAATACATGTCTTCTCGATCATATTTTTGTGCAAAACTAGATAATCAATCATAGCTTTTATTTTATCCATATTTATTAATGTGTTCATCCCTCAACTTTTTTTTCAAAATTAATGAATACATGCATTACACATGATAGCTTAATTGTGAATTGACTTGAACACCTTTCCAAAATATGTAAAATGAAACAAATAAATGTTTTAAATAAGAAAATTTTAAAGAAAATAATTGATAAATAAACATGTTACAAAATATGGATGAACTAAAGATTACGATTGATGGTATTTTTATACAATGTAAGATTAAAAAACACGTGTAATATACAAGAATATATTACGATTGATGGTATTTTTATACAATGTAAGAACTAAAGTTTTCCTTTGATTTTTTTCTCATTAAAACTAAACTTATTAGTACATATTCCTTATAATTTGGGTAGTTTAGTTTCCATTTATCCTTTTTCTCACTAATCACATAGCTAATTGGATGGATTAATATTATTAAATTAATTCAGATTAACATAAATTAAAAACAAACATAAAAAAAAAAGAATAATAGAATTTTCATTGATCTGTTTATTTTAAAGGGCTTGTATTAATCTAAATACAAAAAGATTATATATAAATTAAAATAAAAATATTATTATACCTTTAATAAATAAAACAAAAATAAATATATTATCTAACAAATACATGTACTACCTCCCTCACTCATCCTTTTGTTTTATGATTTTTTTTTCCATCCTTCCGAACAAATAAAATATTGGGTAGTGATAGAAAAGACATAGTGAAGTCTAAGTATCATATTTGGTTAATGATTAATTCATTAATGTTTTTTTTTTTTAAACAAACTTTTGTTAAGTTTTTTTTTTAAATTAGGTTAAACCTGGATCATGTCTTGTATCGGGTTTTAAAACTATAATAATAACAATTATTTTTATCCTAATATGTTTTAATTGAACAATTTTAAAATTAAAATTTTTTTATATTGATATTTTAAAGATAAAAAATAATAAATATTATTCATGTAAACATGTCTCTTCTATACCTCTAGTTTTAAAAATATATAAATTTCCTTCAAAATTATATAGAAACAAATTCATTTTTATATCGTTGTCAACAGTGACCAGATTGTCCATTTATCCTCTTATTTGCTTTTACAGGCTCTTTCACCTGTGTTCCCCAGACCCTAATAGGCTCTCGCTACTTGCTAGTTCCATCCTGTGACTGGTTTGTATAATGCCTCTGCCCTTCGAAGAAGGTCCACTTGCATGTCTTTCTAGGTAAAAAAGAAGAGCAGAGAGAACTCCAACGTTAATCTCTGGAAAAAATGCTTCTCCTTGTTTCACTATCCAATCTACTCATCATTCCTGTGTCATTTTCGCAAGCTAACATGTCATGCAAAGACATAAAACTTATCCATCCTTTTAAACCTTAGCGAAGCACTGCCAACTGTTGCTTGGGAAGCATTAATTTGCCTTTGCCACGCATTATTAGAACAAAGTATATTTATTCTGTCTGAATCTTATTGGTCTGTCCATGGCCCCGCCCTCAGCCTGTTATGCCTCAATTTTGCTGGCTTAGGTTTTTATCCTTTAGCTTTGAAAGGCCAAAAGTGAAGAAGAAACATAAAGACAAGCACAGAATGAATGAAAGAAGAAAAAAAAAAAAAAGCTGTCTCTAGTGCTCAATGCAACAAAACAGAACAACTGCCGGTAACATCAAGGCAAATTAATGAGAAAAACAATGGGAGAGGAAAGCCAGAAAGAGAAAGCCTGTCTTGGTTTATCCTCTTTATTCTTTGAGTTTAACCATCACGTTTTTGTCTGCAATCCACATGGTACATTCCTCACCTTTTTATACCATACCAAAACTCTAACTTCAGTTCCAAAAAAATCTATAACCCATATTTGGCCAAGCCAAAAGGTGCTCACTCACTCGAAGATGGCAAGCCGAGGCAGGTCAGATACAAATAACAACCTTGAGACTCTCTTAGACTTGGGCAAGTTAGCTAACAGAAATGGAGTGGCACCAGAACCCCGGAAGATGATGCCAGGGAATGGCCTTGAGTTCAAGAACCTATCATATAGTGTCATGAAAAAGCAGAAGAAAGATGGGGTGTGGATCTCCAAAGAAGCGTATCTTCTGAATGATATCTCTGGACAGGCTATAAGAGGTGAAATCATGGCTATCATGGGGCCTAGTGGCGCTGGGAAATCCACATTTCTTGATGCCATTGCTGGTCGGATTGCAAAAGGGAGTCTTGAGGGATCAGTTCGGATAGATGGAAAGCCGGTTGGTGTTATCTTTTGAACCTCTTGTGCAGTCATAAGAACCTGATATAATTTAATATTATGCTTATGTAATAAGGTATGGCTGTGCAGATAAGTACAAGCCACATGAAGATGATCTCATCTTATGTGATGCAAGATGACCAGCTCTTCCCCGCGTTGACAGTTTTTGAGACCTTCATGTTCGCAGCTGAAGTTAGACTTCCCCCTTCAATTTCCAGGGCTGAGAAGAAGAAAAGAGTCTATGAGCTCCTTGACCAACTGGGTTTAACAGTATGATGTCCCCTTCCTGATCACACAAACACACAGACACATTTACTATATTGTGTGAACATAATAGCAAAATTAGTAACATGATTGATTCTGCAGAGTACAGCACATACGTATATTGGTGATGAGGGGCGGAGAGGAGTGTCAGGAGGGGAGCGGCGAAGAGTGTCTATAGGAATTGACATCATCCATAAGCCATCACTGCTGTTCCTCGATGAACCTACCTCGGGTCTTGATTCTACAAGTGCTTACAGTGTAGTTGAAAAGGTAAAGGACATAGCTCGGGGCGGTAGTATAGTCTTGATGACCATCCACCAGCCATCTTTTAGGATTCAAATGCTCTTGGACCGTATCACAGTTCTCGCAAGGTAAAATAACAAAAACTCAAGTCCCTGAAACCCTTAAAACTGTATCCATCAGGTTCTCTGCTAGTATCACATCTTGCTGATTAAGATATCAAATTATGCAAACAGGGGCAGACTGGTATATATGGGAAGCCCCGCTGCTCTTCCTAACCATCTCTCTGGATTTGGAAGGCCTGTTCCTGATGATGAAAACAGCATTGAGTATCTTCTGGATGTGATCAAAGAGTATGATGAATCAACTGTTGGACTTGATCCCCTTGTGTTGTACCAGCGCGATGGTATCCAACCAGATCAAGTGGCACAGACACCAATCCGCAGAATACCAAAAAACCTCAGGACCCTGCCCACTTCTTACATGAAAACTCCTCTATCAAAGTATGCCATCAGCCTCCGAAGCCAAGGATTGTCAGCTACAGGAACTATGACATCTCAAGCGGACTCTGGTCAATTTGATTACGATGATGATGATGAGGAGGAATTTGACAACTCCCTTGAACGCAAATCTACTCGCACACCGATGCAAAGTGGTGTGTTTAATCCTCGTTTGGCTTCTCAATTCTACAAAGATTTTCCAGTCTGGGTCTACCACGGTGTCAAAGGAACTCCTCGCCGAGCACCATCATGGACTCCTGCGAGAACTCCAGGAAGGACGCCCGGGAAAACACCAATGAATGCACCAAGAAGCCAACCTTCAAGCCGATACTCAACACCACAGCATGTTGTTCCTCGTCCAAAAACCCCAGTACTTTCCATCCCTTCGCTGGACCCATATTCTCCTTCTTATACAGAATCTAGTTGGGATGAAGAAGAGCCTGATGAGGCAGACCATGGTCCTAAATTTGCTAACCCATGGCTCCGGGAGGTAGCAGTTCTTTCATGGCGTACAGTACTTAATGTGGTTCGCACTCCTGAGCTTTTCCTCTCGAGAGAGATCGTATTAGCTGTCATGGCACTCATTCTGTCCTCGCTTTTCAAGAACCTGGGTCATCCATCTTTCCAAGACATTAACAGGCTTCTCAATTTCTATATCTTCGCAGTTTGTCTTGTTTTCTTTTCCTCCAATGATGCTGTCCCAACATTCATCCAAGAAAGGTTCATCTTCATCAGGGAAACTTCCCATAATTCATATCGTGCTTCCTCCTACGTCATCTCCTCACTCATAGTCTATCTCCCATTTTTCGCTATTCAAGGCTTTACATTTGCTGGCATCACCAGATTCTTGCTGCATCTCAAAAGCAATCTCTTCAACTTTTGGTTGATTCTTTATGCATCCCTCATAACTACTAATGCTTATGTGATGCTTGTGAGCGCGCTTGTTCCGAGTTACATCACAGGTTATGCCGTCGTGATTGCAACAACAGCTCTATTCTTCCTCACCTGTGGGTTCTTTCTGAAGCGATTGCAGATACCTATCTACTGGAGGTGGCTCCATTACTTATCTGCAATCAAATATCCATTTGAGGGGATGCTTTCAAATGAGTTCAAAGGCTTAAGATGCTATTCAGGGAAACCTTCAGAACTTTCACCAGGCCCTCTAGGAGAGATCAGATGGAGCCAACTGCATAATGAATCAATAGCAAAATTAGAGCCAAGCTGCATGTTGGTTGGGCAAGATGTTCTATTCTCCATGGATATTACGATGGATAATATTTGGTATGACATCGGTATCTTGTTAGCTTGGGGAGTTCTTTATCGGTTCTTCTTCTACCTGGTTCTTAGATTCTACTCCAACAACCAGAGGAAATGAAGTTTTTTATTATTATTATTACTATTATTGTTATATTTCTCTTCGCATTTTGTTTTTGCTTCAAATCAATGTTTGTCTTAAACTCTAGGTCATGACTAATACATAATTCATATACTATGACCAACATATGATTGATTGCTTAGGAATTTCCTGTTGCTTTATTAGAATACTGTTGGAAATAACGAAAGCTTGTAAAGTTTGGTGGGATTAACAAGGAAAATTCTGCTTGGAAAATGACAAACTAATTACTCTCTTACACGCACACACGCAGACAGAGATCATCTTCATCCTCGTATGATTTTCCTTTTTTTTCCCTGGGTGAAGGAACCGTATTGTAAATGAAAACCTTTTCGGCTCTACAGGAGCAGACATGAAATGAAAATGAAGAATTCAGGCAGAAGACTCAATTATGTTTTGTTGACATTATTACCGCAACTTAAATGATCAGGTCAACTTGATAAAAAAACATTGCAGCTCAGGACATTGAAATATTGCTTACCGGAGTGTGATTTTGCCTCTCCATCCGAGAAAAACTTAATATTTTTTTAAAGGTTTTAAATTTTTTTTCGTATAATTTATTTATTATTATCAAAATAACAGGAGATAAATAAATATTTTTTTTAATAACAAAAATACTTTTAGAAGTAAGAAATTTAAAGCTAGCATTATCACAATAATTTCTTTTATTATTATAATATCAGCTAAGGAATAATTATTTTGTATTTGACAAAATATAAAAAATAATAAACAATGAAATTAAACAATGAAGAGACAAAAATACCCTTAAATACTAGAATTTTAAACCTAGAGTAAAGGGATTTTTTGGACGATGCATGTTGATATTGGTGACCCAATTTGTTATCCATAGATCTTTTTTTTTCTTTTTTTTTTTTCTCTCATCTCTATTGAAAATTATAGTTTAGCCCTCTTTATTGTTGGTATTTCAACTTCAATTTTTATGTTTTTTTATTTTTAATTTTTTTCTTGGTCTTTTATATAAGTTTTATTTGTTTTCAATTTCATATTTCAATTCCAATTTATCAAATATTATATTTTTCAATTTGATCCTTAATCTTTTAATATCTAATTTTTTTCCCTTTAGATTTTTATAAGAGTTTTATTGATTTTCAATTTTACCCTTCAATCTAAATTGATGATATTATGTTTTTCAATTCGGTCCTCATTGTTTTGATTTCTAATTTTATTATTAGTCTTTTTATAAAAGTTATTATATATTCTTTTCAATTTCACCCTTCAATAAAAGATTTTTTTTATTTTTTATGTCAATTTCAATTTTTATTCTTTTTATTTATTTTATCCTTTTGCTAAATTGGTTTTTTTTTTTAATTTCACTCTTCAATCACATATAAATTTATTTTTTATTTTTATTTTTATTTTAATTTTAATCATCATTCTTTTAATTGCTATTTTTTAATCCTTTTGTATAAAGCAAATTTTTTTTTCAATTTCATCATTCAATATTTGATTGATTGAGAATTGAACTTCATGGTATTTCCAATATAATGCTTCAGGTCTAATGACTCGAGTTATGGGTTTAAAAAGTTAACTTGAGTTTTTTTAAAAGGTCTTTATAATTCTCTTTATTTTTTATGAGTTATTCCAATCTTATGATCTAAACTGTGAGTTTGGCGGGATATCCTAAGTTGGCTTAACTCTAATTACCGAGATTACGAATTTGTTATGCTAACTTGGGTCAATCAAGACTGGTTTTTTATTTTTATTTTTATCTCATTTTATTCTTCTATATTTAATAGGTTATGAATTAAGATACATCGTTAGTCTTTTAAAAAAAAAAATTATTTTTTTCTAAGGTTATTCTTACTTTTGTTTTTAAATTTGATCCATTTACTATCTTCTTTTTTTTATCTAATTAAAATAAACCTAGCTTATTCCATATAGTGGGGTCTATATCCCCGAGTTGCACATTTTGTTTTCTTTATTAACTAATCATTTCTTGCCCAAAATAATAATAATAATTCAATCACGTAACAAAGCGTGGGCACCAAGGCTAATAAAATAACTAGAATCCTTATGCTTGGTCTGCATAAATAAAAATTATAGAAAATACTAAAAAACATGGGCAAATCACTATAGTCCATGATATTGCTATTTTTCAAACATATAATTCATTATGGATTGGTCATTCAAGTATATTTTTCCTTGATTAAGTCTTTTTATGATCAAGTTGATGGTCAATTGGCTCTGATTTGTTAAACTATGGTAGGATTGAAAGCTGAATGATTAAATTAGAAAAGGTGAGGCAAACAGCTTTAAAGTTTACATGGAAAGTTTATTTTGGTCCCATACTTTCCAATATTTTTTTCGATCCTTTTGGTTTTTGAAATTTCTATTTGATATAGAACTTTATTTTTCTTACTTTTCGGTCTTTGGTTTGAGAGTATCGTTAGATTCTGGTGATAGAGTCTTGATTGACACAAATTTAGCCTATGAAATGGTCGATCTTGGTATTAATAGATTTCATTTTATTATAGAAGTCTCATATAGGTGTTCTTTGACATTTTCATTGCTTAAGAAGGTAGATCTAAGCTTTTAAAAAAATTATTTTGAGTTGTTTTTAAGTTTTTATACTAATTTTTAAGGTTATATATGAGTTCATCAAGACGTATATAGTATTTATATGTGTTTTTTAGTAAAAAAAAAAAAAAAGAGGGGTTGAAATGGATTTCTATGAAAAAACAAAAATCACCCCTGAAGAACACTATTATGGCTGGATTTTAGGGAGAATTAGATGACACATCGCAAGTTTTTTTCTTCAAAAAACATAAGGGGTGGATCATCTACTCCTTAAAAAAAAATGTCAACCAAACATGTGGGTCTGAGTTTTTTTTAAGTCCAACCACGTTGAGCCACCCATGACCAAGCCTACACACCTAGGCTTTTTTAAAAAAAAAAAAATTTATTGAGTTTTTTTAAAAAAATTTATCAATTTTTATAATTTTTTTAATAGAATATGATTTAATTTTTACTTAGTTGATAAATAAGATTTCAACATTTTGTTTTCTAATATTAGAAGGCATTCTTATGTGTAATCCTCCTTAACTTTTTTTTTAAAGTTTTTTTTTATTGTTTTCTTATTTATATCTTTTTTTATTATCATTTTATTAAATAAAACACTTATTATAATAAACAAAGTTATTATTAAATATTAGGTACATAATTTATGTTGCGATATCATATATGTGTGTATTTTGATTTTTTTTAGTTTAATCTTTAATTATTATTAACAACTTTTTTTATATATTGTTAGCACAAATAAATTTTGATTTATTTAATCAAATACAAAGAATTGAGATTTTTTTATGTCAAAACATGCATTGAAAAGACTTGCATATTCGCTTGCATTCTTGCATTGAAAAAACCTGCATATGTATTTTTTATTTTATTTTTGTGGTTGAAAAATATATATCTAGCTGATAATCACATGTTAGATAACTAGTATAAATCTCAAAAGGAACACAGCTTGAGCATGTCAGTCTTATTAGAAAATATGTAATAATCTCACACTGTTGAGTTAAGAAAGAAAACAGTCACAAGGACTATTACCAGAAGCAAGGTTCTTACAATAGATTAGCTTAGGACTAGCTAGCCAGAATGTTGTTTAACCTTCCTTTCCAATTCATTTTTATCAGCCCCCACAACCTTGTCAATCTCCTTGCCATTCTTTATAAAGTAGAAGGTAGGAACACTGCTGATGTTCCAGCGTGCAGCAACATCTCTTGCCTCGTCTATGTCAACTTTCAAGAAAACAACTTTCAGGTACTTCGCAGCTAAGCTTGTGAAAATGGGAGCAATCATTCGACATGGTCCGCACCACGATGCAGTGAAGTACAAGATTGCAAGGCGGGAAGTTTTTGATGCAGCATTCAGTTTGGGATCTAGTTCCTTGGCAGAATGAATGCCTATAACTTGTCCTGTTTATCAAAAAATAAAAAACAAAAATTGTAAAATGACCTATAGATGCCATTGTCCTGCAAACACCGTAGAACAATTCATCCTACTTCGCATATCACTGATGACAAAGTTTATCTCAACAATTCATCAGGTGATCTCAACTCAGAAGGTTAGGAACAAGAAATATCCTAGTCTATAATGGAGGAAAACATAACAATGGCAACCGCTTTTTCTAAATAAATATGCTTGAGCAAGCAACGGCTTTTCTATGTTAACGTATTCCATTGTTCCTAGTTCTGCCCTAACAACGTTACTATGATCATTCTCTTATCCTTCACTGTACTTGAAGAACCTAAACCTATGCGTGCCACATATACACAAGGAATGGATGCTGGACACCCCAAACTAATGAAAGACAGACGATTTACAACACTTTAAAACATACCCAAACCAAACACAAGAACAGAGTCAGAAATGACGTAAGAAGGCTCAAGAAATCTGGCAAGGAGCAAGTCAGTTTGTTGTTTCCATTCTTTTGTACAATTTAATCACTTACTTAAGAAACCCCTGATTATCCATGAATTTCTTCTTCCTGTTTACACCAATACAAACCAAACTCCTCCCCCGAAAAAATAAAAGAAAAAATAAAAAAGCCCATAACATGAGCAGGGACATGTAATGTTTTAAAAAAGTTAGGACCAACGTAGAAGTGCTAAATCCAAGTGTCGGCTAGATAAGCACCCAGTACTAAGAGAAATAATACCAACCTAGCATCAGCAGAGCAGTGATGAAGGGAAAGATTATATTCCAAGGCCTAAAAGTTGTGAAGCCCATACAGTGCAACTATGTTAAATTTAGTATCATGTCATCCAAAATGAAATTTTCTCTGCTGCACTGGTTTCCTGTGTGTGCGCACACAAGTGCTCATGGGCAGATGAGACAGAAAAGGAACAAAAACCCATACCTTCCTTCAGAGCAGATAAGGCTTCTCTTTCCTGCATTGAATCAAGAGTACTTCAGTATACAGCAATCAAATACAAACCATGATTTAGCAAACCATTAGAGTAAGAGAAAGCAGTGGTGGTTGTATAGCATTTCTTGCTATCATAATCACCAAACAAATTGTTTGAGCACTCATGAGTATGCATAGGATAAATCTAGAAATTTGAACTCGTGTTTCTATTCAAATGCCATATTGAACAACTTAAAATACACCGCTTGACTATCTTTTAAAACGAGAAGTTAAATCATCTGTCTATTAATCTTGACGTTCCTACCAGCATTAGATTATCCTAAAAATGAGTATCTAGAAATAATTTCATAAAAATTAAATAGAAAAACTTGAATAAAATATGCAACTCATATGAAGAGGGGATAGCCAGCCCTATTAAATGATTGGAGAACATTGTAGATCAATTTCAAGTTTTGCCTCCCCAGTATTTTTTTTTTTTTTTAAGAGTATTCTTTCATTTGTGACTTTTGATTGCCGATCCTCTGAACTAACATCCCAAAAGCATTTAACTGTAGCTGTGATCATTTCCACTAAGACTTTTGAACCATCATATATTGGAGCATCATGCATCATAAACAGAAACTTTTCAACAAGAGACAAGTATAGGTGAACCAAAAATACTAAATGTTTTTCCTCCCAATGAATAATAAAAAGAGCAATTATTAGTATACAAGAACAAAATAGAAACACTTACTTGGGCTTCAGCTTGTTGTTTTCTCTCATGTTCGGCTTTCTTTAGCTCCCTTTCTTTTCGGAGGCGTTCATATTTTCTACGATGCTCTTCAATTTTGTGGGCATTAGGTTCAACCTGTGGATTTAATTGTACTATCAGAAAACATTTACTGCACTTAATCATGATAAACAAAGGCAATTTACCTTTTTCAGCACCAAACCAATCTCATCATCATAGTCCAACTTTGACGCCTCATGCAGGTCAGTTGCTGCTTGTTCCCATTGGCCCAACATGGCTCTGGCCATACCTCGTACTTTATATCCTTTTGCAGAGTTTGGATTGATCTAAAGAATATAATTCACCTCTGTAAGTCATCATGTTTGTCCAGTGGGATAAATAATATCAGGCGTATGACAACTAATTAATCTAAAATTTTAAAACTTCTTCTGCTGCCTGAACAAAATCAGTTGTAGAAGGGACCCAGCCACAGACTTACTGCTAGAGCAGCATCAGCATCACGAATCGCAGCAAGAGGTTTCTTCAGTTTAACAAAAACACTACCTGAAGAAAAGTATCGTAGGAAACCAAGAGATTGATGAACATGGTAAGGACAGGCATTAAATGAAAATTGAAAGATAAATTTCAAATCAGATAACATAACCTTTTTTAAAAACAAAAAGCTACCTCGTGTGGCATATAATATAGCTGAAGTTGGATTCAACGTGATGGCTTCTGTTAAATGATCTATGGCTTCTTCCAGCTTACCTGGAAAACAGACAAACTTGGCAACAAACAATATGGGAAAGATCTCAATCAGAAAAGCTAATACAAAAGGCCAACGGAATACCTTCAGAGATTGCATCCATAGCTTTTGATTTTTCGGTTTGAGCAGCATCCCGCTTTTCTTCTGTAACTTCAACTGCAGGATCTCCCATCTGTAATCACAAAACATGTGTGCTTAGCCAATGTATAAAGCCTCTGTACCAACTAAATGGAAGTGGCTGAACTCAATGAACTCTTTCCATCACCTTTTGTGGAGGATGATTGTCAGGTTCCACAACATCAGTATTATCCAAGTCAATATCAGACTCAACAATTTCATCATCATCTTCAATTGGTCTTTTGGAATCAGAGTATTCCCCAGAGTCAGCCATGTCAGTATCACCTTTCTCCTGCATATGAGCACCCTGTCATCATCACATAACAATTGCCATAAAGCCAATTACCTCCCATGCTACAAACCATTTTATAATTTGTTTTTTTTTAAGAGAACCAGTTAGGCTCAATGGTCGTTATTGAATAGAATTCTTGACATGGAAAAATGAGGGACCCGATCTCTCTCTTGTTCCAAGCAAGTTATAACTTTATAATCCACTAGGTGAGAATCCAAAACTCGAGCAATATTTCTGCCAGTAAAATAAACAGTATAGAAAAAATTGCTAGAGAAGAAAACATTCTTTTTTGAAATGACAAACAGCGTGATATTTTAGAGTAAAAATCATAAGAACGAGATAAATCAAATGTTTCAATTACAAAATCCTTCATCTTTTCCTCTTTGAAGGATTTTAATGGAAAAAAATTTAATAACTCCATATATTATCAAATACAGCTCAAACTTTTATCAACAAAGAGAGTTTTATGTAATAACACTAATTAATTGTATATATTCGGTTCAAGGTTGAATCTTTTCTCTCTCTTTTTCCTCATTTGTTTCCATTTCAAGAAATGATCATAAGGAAATGTAAATTAGTATCGAAAACCATTCTTTAAAGTATTTCAGCAATAGACAACTGCAAGAAATGAAGTTATAGCTCATTTCCAGTGACAACAAGGTAAGTTCAAATCCAATGAGACAATCACTCGTACACAAATTTGTGCGTTCTTTACAAACCCAGAAGCAACAGCAGGCAAAAAAACAAAACTGCATAAATAAGAAGTGAAAAGTGTGATCAAGAAACCATGCCTCACCGATTTTGTCTCTGGAGGAAATCGAGCACCTAGGCTGCGAACCCCAAAAAAACAAAAACAAAACACTAAATCATTAAAACCAAACAAAACAAAAACAAGAAATATTAAGATATGTAGAGAGATCTTGGTTGGAAATTAATACCTTTGAAGATAAGTCTTGAAGAAAGCAAGAGATGGGGTGTGGATAATAGAAGGGTTAGTCTTACACTGATCAATAAAGTGTTTGAGCTCAGTTACTCTAGCAGCATCCATCTGGAACATGTGCCTCTCTTTCTTTGAAAACAAGCGATGCGCTTGGAACCTTGCACTAATTTTGTTCATATATATAAAAAGTAAATTCTATACATGCTGGATAAGCACGATATGTGTTTTGTGGGGTAAACAACATATTAATCCTCTAATTATTGTTTGCTTGTCGATTTAGTTCTCAATTCAAAACAAATGCATGAAAGATGTTGGGGTAAATTATAATATTTAAGGGTGATCATTTTCAGTTTGATTTGGTTTTTATCAAAAAAACTAACCAAATAAAAAAAATTAAAAAAAAAACTGAACCGAAACTGATTCAAACCGACTAGTTTTGGTTCGGTTTTTTAGAACAAAAACCTGTTTAAACAGGTTTGGCTCGTTTTTTAGTTTGGCTCGGTTTTTTTCCGGTTTAGGTTCGGTTTAATTTTTTTGGTTTAAAGCTTATAAAACCAAATTGGTTGGTTTTTTCAAAATTTGGAAGTGCTTAAGAGAATTTAAAAATAAATAAATAAAAAACTTTTTGGCACTGTTGTAGAAATAAAATAAAATTAATGTTTTCCCATAAGATTTTAAAAAATGTAAATAAATGAAATAATATAACAATATTGGGTCATTAAAAGTTTTACAATTGTTTGAAAGTTAAGAAAAATTTTGAAATGCATTTATAAAAAAATTCAAAAATCTTGGCCATGAATTTTTAAAAAAATGTTTAAGAAATAAAAAAATATATAGGAATACTATAATTTCTTAAGAACTTTGAAACTGATAAAAAATTAAAATCTAAGAAATACTTTTAAAAAAAATGTAAATTCTTAGCCATTAGTATTTAAAAAAAGAAAGAATTAAGAAATTAAAAAAATTATTAAGGATTTTGAAATTTTTTTATCTTAAATATTTTGAAATATTTTGATGGCTGAGTGTTTTCAAAATTTTAAGAAATTGGATTTTTTTTCTAAACATTTCAAGAGTTTATGTTTATTTAATTTAATTTTTTTCTAAAAAAGTTCTTAAAATATTAGAGATATAGTATTTCTAAATTAAAAAATATTAGCATTTCATTCCATAAATATTTCAAAAAGTTTTATTTTCTAGAAAAATGAATGCTTTTTGTTTCTTAAATATTTCTTAAAAAAACTAATTGATATTTATCATACAATTTAATTTAGTTGAAACGAATTAGGTTGAATTGACTAAACTTTATAAACATAGGGTAAATTTTGATCATACTTTTTTCAAATGGGCTAATTTGCCTAATTGATACAACCACAGAGGTGATTATAAGCATTTCTCAGAATATGTTCTTTGTCATTTTCTCATATTCAAAAGAAACATCTTCTATGTGATCATTTAAGAGGCCAACAATGGAATATTAACATTAACAAAACAACTAAAAGTCATAGGTTGGTTTTAATCTCCATATAAATAGTGAATCAAGTGATTTTCTTCTTCTTTTTTCATTTTCAATTTTTTTTTCAATCATACCCCTTTATTGTCTAATTTGAAGAAACTAGATTGATGTCTCAAACTACGCCACAAGCTGGCCAGATTTTTTTTTATGTAAGAAAAATATCGCTCAAGTTATGGTATGATTCTTAAAGAACTAAGAAAAATCTGAGATTCTGGTCATTGACTCGATTGTGTTTAATAAACTTAATTTATTTAATAATATAATTAAAAAAAATAATGATAGTAGATAAACCATAAAAAAAAATAGCAATGATTAGCTATAAAAAAATGAATATCTGTCAATATCATGGAAACATATCCTTTAAATATTGTTAAAAGATCTTCGTGATCCTATTTGATAACAAAGCAAAAATTAAATAAGAACAAGACAACCCCATTGAAAGCAAAATTAGAAAAAAAAAATGAACCTTAATTCTTAGCAAATCAAGTGTTGAAGGACCAAAATGAAAAAAAAATCTAAAAACATTTAAATTTTTTTAAAAAATAAACCTGAGTCGACCCGCATCAATATGTCAAATCACAACTTAGTCGTGAGAATAAGATAACCTCATAGAAATAAAATTGAATAAAATATAAAGCTCATCTCTCAAACCAATTCAATGTTAAAGAGTAAAATTAAAAAGAGATTTAATTTTAAAAAAATGCAATAAAAAAAATACTCAAATCAACATAAATTAACCTATCAAATTTATGATCTATGAAGTAAAATTGAGATAACTTTGTCGCACCCTCGCGAGCGGAGCGCGGCTTTGCGGCGATCCTCGATTGATTTTGGTTTTTTTGTTTTGATTTAAAGGAATCGCCACCTAGTATTTTGGTCACTAGGAACCCTAACTGGTCTTTCAGAGATTCTAAAGCAAGGGATTGATTGCGTAAAGGGAAGGTATTAGCACCCCTAGTACGCCTTACCTAAGATAAGTTGCTTGGTGTTTGGTTTGCTTTATAATTGCTATGGTGTTGGTGTTTTCTAATCCCATCAGTTTTCCTAGGTTTGATTCAAACTAAATTTATTAAGATAGAAATCCAAGGAGATTCCATGTGCTTCGAAAGCTTATTTTTCCCTTAGTATTTCAAGAGTTTGCGACTCGTAAATCGCAAGGAGGAGGGACAAAAATTTAGAAATCTAGAGTGCTTTAAAAAACCTATTTTTTTATCTTAGTGTTTTATACTCTCACAGCTCGTAAACTGTGGAGTAAAAAATTGAAATGTCCTCGATTATAATCAAGGCTTCTTTCAAGGATGTGTGTGAATTTATTATTCCTAGAAAATTATTTTGGATATTTACCACTCCGGGTTTCTTTATCCAAATATTAATAGTGAATAATAACAAATTATTCCCAATAATATTTTGGATATTCGTCCTTTAAGGATTTCTTTATCCAAATATTAGCGGTGAATAATAGATGAATTCCCCCCAAAATAAGATTTTTATATTTTTTGAAATATTGGCCAATACCCTTTGGATTTTTACAAACATGTTGTAAAATCCAGAAATGCAAGAAAATAATTTGTGTTTAAGAAATCCATACGAAAACACATTTTCAAAACTTCAAATATTTGTTTTTTTTAAGAGGAAATTCAAAAAGATGTTAGGGTATTGGCCATATGCAACACACACAAAAAACATTTTTTTTTACAACAAACACTTCAGTGCTTAAGCATAAATGATAAACCAGTGCACACTTTTTTATAACAAACAAACTCCACTGCTATAAATGATAAACCATGCTTGTACAGGGATAATGCACTCACACGCCAAGAGATTATTCAAGAGGGAAAAAAAACATTTAAAGAAGACCCGGCTACTGTTCAAGTGAATTATATTTCACTTGAACAGTACAAACACAAAGAAAATTGCATGCAAAAAGGTGAAGAGAACATACCTGGAGGCAGACAAAGGAGCTGCAACGCTGTTGAAGGCTGCTGGCGAGACTATCAGTGTTGTCGTCTGTTCCAGCTCTTTCTCCCCTATTCTCTGTTCGTCTCCTGAGTTTTAACTTCTGCAATCTTCGTCCCTCTCTCTCTACTGGATTATCTGCACTTTCTGGAGGCACACGAAGGAGTTGCAACGCTGTTGAAGGCAGGTGGCAAGACTATCAGTGTTGTCGTCTGTTCCAGCTCTTTCTCCCTTATTCTTTGTTCGTCTCCTGAGTTTTAACTTCTGCAATCTTCGTCCCTCTATCTCTACTGGTTATCTGCACTTTCTTCTCCCCTATTTTGCAAATTTTATTTTACAGAAAAGGGAGCAACCCGGAAAGCAGTCCCTGCTTCTTTTCTTGTTTTTCTTCTCCTTTTTTCGCCTTGGTTTTCTTTCTTTTTTATGCGCTTTTCTGGCTCTCCTTTTCAACTCCTTTTGCTGCCCCCGTTAGGTCATTAGAAGGGCTTATATATAGTCTAAATATGTCTCTATTTAGGAAGGATTCAATGCATTAATCCTAGGACACAAATCCCTACTGATTTGCAGTAAAAAAAACACAAAAAGGAAACTGCAATATTCTGATTTTGTGTTGGTGCTTTACGTCTGATTTCTTTCTAGTTTTAGAGGATGGTGTGGCTCTTTTCTTTCCTTCCATAGGGCCAGCTGCTCCCTTTGAAAAGAGGCAACAAAAACGTGGTCTTTGGCTAAAAAAATCAAGCGTGATGAGAAAGGAAAACAGCAGAGAAAAAAGGAAAGAAATCAGATGGAGAATGCAGTTGCAAAGTCTTATTTTCCTTATTCGGTGTGGTAAAAATCTTGTCATTTATGATGATCCAGCCCCCCTCTCCAGCTTTCAATATCCTTCTTTAATTCAATCCCTCATTTTAATACCTTTTGATTCAGTCCTTGGTCCAAAAAAAAATCCTTCGAATCAATCCTGCGAACTTGGGCTACATCCTTCCCGCGACAAAATTTTATGCCTTCATGTTAGATATTCAAATGGGAATATCTTGAGCTTCTGATATCTAAATCAAGTGATTCAAAAGCCCAAATTCATCTACGTGTCTAGGACTACAACTTTGATGAAGCAGTCGAAGTGATATAAAATCTTTTTACAGAACATAATCTAGCAGTAATTTGGTTGGTCAAAAGGGATCCCCAAGTCTAACTCAAAAACTAATGAATGTCGAGAATCATGATACGACTGAGAGTATGAACTAAGAACAAAAACCACAAAAACTAGGCCAAAAATAGAGTTTTTTTAGTGCAGACTCGGGTCAATATCCTTCTCGCGGCAGAATTCTCTACCTTCACGTTAGATATTCAAACGGGAACATCTTGAGCCTCTGATATCGAAATCAAGTTATTCAAAAGCTCAAATTCATCTACGCGTCTAGGACTACAACTTTGATGAAGGAGTTGAAGTGAGATAAAATCTTTTTACAGAACAGAAACTGGTAGTAATCTAGTTGGTCAAAAGGGATCTCCGGGTATAACTCAAAAACTGATGAATACCGAGAATCCTGATATGACTGAGAGTATGAACTAAGAACAAAAATCACAAAAACTAGGCCAAAAATAGAGTTTTTTTAGTGCAGACTCGGGTCAATATCCTTCTCGCGACAGAATTCTCTGCCTTTACGTTAGATATTCAAATAGGAATATCTTGAGCTTCTGATATCGAAATCAAGCGATTCAAAAGCCCAAAATCATCTACGCCTCTAGGACTACAACTTTGATGAGGAGTCGAAGTGAGATAAAATCGTTTTAAAGAACATAATCTGGCAGTATTGGTCAAAAAGGTTCTTCATCTGACAATGCTGAGCATCCAAAACTGACTGAGAATCTGCCCTAAGAACAATGATCCCTAGGACCTAATAAAGGTGTACATCAATTTTTCAACATGTCATGAGTGACAAAATATACCTAGGATGGTCAGATATCGTACGAAACCGAGTCAGAATCAGAGTCTAAGTTGGAACAAAAATTTACGACAGTAGCATAACCATTTTTTTAGTGCAAATTCTGAGGGATTTATTCAACCTTAAAGACCAGATAAAAAGAAACGAATTTAGCATTATAAAGACTCCTGATCAACCTAAGAAAACCTGGTGATTTTGGTAGCAAAGGGGAAGGATAAAAAAGAGCAGAAAACAGCTCAAATAGGGTTCAAAAAAATATATATTTCTTTCTCCTCCGCTTTTGTCAATCTTCTGGCGAACATGAGCTAAACTCCTACACTCCTGTTCAAAACGGGTATACACCATCTCCAGCACGTGGGGTCCAAAATTGAGTAACAACAGATGCCCTCTCTTTACAATGCTTACGAAGCAAAACTTGTCAAGTGCTTGGCGTAGTAAGTGTTGTAAAGATAAATTGTCTGGTCATGATAAAACTCAGTGCTTTTCCTAAACAATGGTTTCCCTATCAGGTGACCTGCCTATCTAGAAAAACTCCATGTTTTTTATTTTTAGAAATGGTCCAATTATCGGGGGACCTGCTCATCCTAAAATTCTTAGAAAACTCCACGCTTTACGAAGAAATGGTCTCAATATCGGGTGACTTGCCCACCTTAAAATTTTTAGAAAACTCCACGCTTTTCCAAGAAACGGTCTCAATACCGGGTGACTGGCCCCTCTTAATATTCTTAGAAAACTCCACGCTTTTCTAAGAAATGGTTTCAATATCAGGTGACCGGCCCCTTTTAAAATTCTTAGAAAACTCCACGTTTTTCTAAGAAAATGGTCTCAATATCGAGTGACTTGCCCATCTTAAAATTCTTAGAAAACTCCACGCTTTTTTAAGAAATGGTCTCAATATCGGGTGACCGGCCCATCTTAGAATTCTTAGAAAACTCCACGCTTTTCTAAGAAACGGTCTCAATATCAAGTGACCTTCCCATCTTAAGATTCTTAGAAAACTCCATGCTTTTCTAAGAAACGGTCTCAATATCAAGTGACCGGGCCATCTTAAAATTCTTAGAAAACTCCACGCTTTTCTAAGAAACGGTCTCAATATCATGTGACTGGCCCATCTTAAAATTCTTAGAAAACTTCATGCTTTTCTAAGAAACGGTTTCAATATCAGGTAACCGACCCCTTTTAAAATTCTTAGAAAACTCTACGCTTTTCTAAGGAATGGTCTCAATATCGGGTGACCTGCCCATCTTAAGATTCTTAGAAAACTTCATGCTTTTTCTAAGAAACGGTCTCAATATCAAGTGACCGGCCCATCTTAAAATTCTTAGAAAACTCCACGATTTTCTAAGAAACGGTTTCAATATCAGGTAACCGGTCCCTCTTAAAATTCTTAGAAAACTCCATGCTTTACTTAGGAATGGTCTCAATATCGGGTGACCTGCCCATCCTAAAATTCTTAGAAAACTCCACGATTTTCTAAGAAATGGTCTCAGTATCAGTTGACCTGCCCATCTCAAACTTCAAAAGAAAACATCTTACCTCGAGGAAATGAAGCAATGCTTGTTCACATTTCCTATCCTTTTCCGTAGTTCTGTTGACCTGAGATTTTGGACCTCAGCGGTTTTCCCAAAAACTTGGAACTATTTTGACTTTCATCACACCTTCTCCTGCCAGGTTAGTGTAATATAGCATACATGTTTTGTTGTTATCTATTTTGGAAACATAGGTCCCCCTTTCTGTTGTAGACTTATTGAGCTCATGTTTCCATTTGTTTGTCCGACTCGTCCTTTTAAAATAGAATATGCTCCACGCGCTATACTTCATATCCTCTTGGTGAAGAGATCTTTGGTTCCTTATGGGGCCCTTTCTTGCTTCATTGAGTATTGTCTTTTACTATTATTTTAAAAGGAAAACTCAAAAGATTTGGTTTTGTTCATGAAAAGTAAAACTTTCAATGCAATTAGCAATTCTCATAAAAAATGTTTTTTTAGAAGTTTTTATGATGATACCCCTTTGGGCTTTGGTTCACTATGGACCCCTATGTGCACTTCGTGCACTTCTTGCCCCCAGTGTAATGTGCAAAAATATGTCAAGTTTAGATTTGATTTCGTTCTCTCCAATTGATAGAGTCATCTCCTTAGTCATGCGTTAAAAAAAAACAGTTCTTTTAAGTAAAAGATTTCAAATGCTATGAGATCATACGTTTTATGAAAAAAGGTTCTTTACAAAGAGAATTCATGGCCGAACTTTATTTTATTGACTAGGAAGCATAGTATTTCTTTATAGAGTCAGCATTCACAAGTTTAACTAGATCTTCTCCATCCATTCTAGATAACAAATAAAGCTCCTCTCGAGAATGTTTTCTTTAACACGTAAGGGCCCTCATTGTTTGGTGCCCATTTACTTTGATCCTCTTCTAGTAAAGGCTATATTCAGTACAAAATCTCCTTCGTGGAATCCTCGAGGTCGAGCCTTCTTATCATATGATTTGGCCATCTTTGATGATGACAGATCGCAGCTATCCTCTTTTCACTGATCATATTCAACTATTCATATCTAACTTTTACTCATTCCACCTTTTCTAAACTTAGAGTCTACCAATACTCTTTTACTCATTCCTTCTTATCATATGCTTTTTTAGAAGTTTTTATGATGATACCCCTTTGGGCTTTGGTTCACTATGGACCCCTATGTGCACTTCGTGCACTTCTTGCCCCCAGTGTAATGTGCAAAAATATGTCAAGTTTAGATTTGATTTCGTTCTCTCCAATTGATAGAGTCATCTCCTTAGTCATGCGTTAAAAAAAAACAGTTCTTTTAAGTAAAAGATTTCAAATGCTATGAGATCATACGTTTTATGAAAAAAGGTTCTTTACAAAGAGAATTCATGGCCGAACTTTATTTTATTGACTAGGAAGCATAGTATTTCTTTATAGAGTCAGCATTCACAAGTTTAACTAGATCTTCTCCATCCATTCTAGATAACAAATAAAGCTCCTCTCGAGAATGTTTTCTTTAACACGTAAGGACCATCATTGTTTGGCGCCCATTTACTTTGATCCTCTTCTAGTAAAGGCTATATTCAGTACAAAATCTCCTTCGTGGAATCCTCGAGGTCGAGCCTTCTTATCATATGATTTGGCCATCTTTGATGATGACAGATCGCAGCTATCCTCTTTTCACTGATCATATTCAACTATTCATATCTAACTTTTACTCATTCCACCTTTTCTAAACTTAGAGTCTACCAATACTCTTAATGAGGGGTTTTCCACTTCTAAAGGCATCACCACCTCCATTCCATATACCAACATATACAGAGTGGCTCTTATTAAGGTTCAGACTGCAGTGCGGTACGCGTGAAGGGCTAATGGCAACATCTCATGCCAATACTTGTACGTGACTACGATCTTCTAAATAATCTTCTTGACATTTTTGTTAGTAGCTTCTACCGCACCATTCCTCTTTGGCCTATACATATCTATCTTTCTAATATTCGGCTCCAATGTCACCTCTAAAACGAGAATGCAAGCTATATACTCCTATGTAGTTATTGCACCCAAACTGCAACTTAACTAACCGAATACTACTTTTTATTAGGAGATATTATCGTTGCATCAGTTCTGTTACCACATACGTTTACAGTACCATCAAAGTACATAGTCCACCAATCTAATTTCCCTTTCTCAAACTGCAACTTAACTAACCGAATACTACTTTTTATTATGAGATATTATCATTGCATCAGCTTGTTACCACATACGTTTACAGTACCATCAAAGTACATAATCCACCAATCTAATTTCCCTTCCTCAACTGAAAACACATCTTCATCAGAAGGTACTGCTTGATTTTCTCGAAAGCTTCTTCACACTTTTATTCTAAATTCCGAGATTCTTCTTCCTTAATAATCAAAGATTGGGTCCAAGTCATGGTTAATTGGGATATAAACTGAGCAATGTAATTCAACCTTCCCAAGAACTTTCTTACATCCTTCTCAACCTTGGGAGTTGGCATAGATTGAATAGCCTTTACTTAACTGGGGTCCACTTCTATCCCTTTGTCACTCATCATAAATCCTAACAACTTTCTAGATTTCACCCCGAATGAACACCTTGCATGGTTAAGCCTCAACTTGTACTTCCTTACTCTTTCAAATAATTCCTTCAATATTTGGACATGATTCGTTCCCTCTCTAGATTTAGCAATCATGTCATCCACAAATACCTCAATCTCTTTATGCATCATGTCGTGAAATAGAGTTACCATGGCTCTTTGGTAGATGGCCCAGACATTCTTTAACCCAAATAGCATAACCTTGTAACAAGGTTCCCCATGATGTTACCAATGTTGTCTTTTCCATATCTTCTTGTCATTTTTATCAGGTTCTAGCCTGAAAATCCATCCATAAAGGAATATGTGGAGCTACGTGCTGCATTGTCAAACAACATATCTAGGTGTGGTAGAGAAAAATTGTCTTTAGGGCTAATCCGGTGCAAACTCTGATTTTATCTTCCTTTTTAGGTATACCACTATGTTGGACACCCATCGTGGATACTTGACTACTTCTAGAAAATCAGCGTTCCACTGCTTTTCAACTTTTACTTTGATTAAGACATTCGGATTGGTCATTCTCAACCTTTGCTTAACTGAATTGCACCCTTCTACTAGTGGTACCCTATGCAAACCAAACATATCCTTGTAAGGCCAGGCAAAAACATCTACATAATCTCGGAGTAGTGCAATCAACTCTTCTTTTTCTTTAGGGGTGATCACAATCCTTATCTTCAGTTTATCTCTTAATTTCTTCATTACCCACATTTATGGTTTCAAATTCCTCTTTAACGGGTTTCCAAGCTTGTTCATGTTGTCCTATTTTCATCCCATTCTTCCTCTTCTACAGCTACTATGTATTCTTTAAAGTTTGGCCATTCATTCTTAGTGTAAAGTGCAGGTGTTTGTTTTGGAAGATCCACTTTGAAAACAGAAAGTGATGTGTAAAAACACCAAGATGAACTTTTGAAAATGCGTGATCTCATTAAAGGGAAAAGGTTGTCTCAAAACATTTGCTCGAGCAAACCAATTAGGTGCGCAACATCATTCCAAACTTCTTCAAGTTCTTTTTGTTATTGAGCTTATGGTTGTGACCTTTCTTCGTTTTTCATCATTTTCCTTAGTCAAGTGTTGTGGATTCTACAAGGGGGACTTATGTTTCTTAGTCTGCAGATTCGTGTATAGATGTATGAGAAAATGCATGATTGTGATGAGAATGTTTTGTATATTGGGTATGGATGCAACCTTCTTGTGAACGAATAATAGCCACCACCTTATAAACATAGGTTCTCCTGTCACATTACTAGGAGTACTGCCTTTCAAGTCGCTTGCTTGAATCATATTCACCAAGAGACAGATTTTGCATAAGAAGATGGGTCAACGCCCATTTTCATTAATGCTTGATAAGTTTATTATATTAAAAAGAAAATACAAAATATATTAATCCCTTTCCTCCACAAAATCTCTAGCCATAGGTAAAAAAGGCAAAGCCGCAGTTCTCAATCTTCCCTAGAAAGGCATCGGTTTTAGCTAGGCTTCAGTGATAGCAATTGATGTCCCCTTCCACTTTTCACGCATTGATTCTAATAATCCTAGCATGTGCAGCAGCTTCATCCATTTGCTCACCTCTCTTGGTCATCTTTTCTAATAGCAACATATTAGTTCTGTTTAAAGCAGCGTTGTTGGCATCGATTTGATCTTTGTGTTTTTCCATTGTTGCTAGCTTCTCGTCCAAATACTTTACTTTTTCACGTTCTTTGTCACGTTTTATCCTTATAACTTTTATCTCATTCTTCTTAATCGCTAATTCTGTTTCAACAGCCTCAAAGCCTTTCCTTTTACTTTCTTCTTTTGCTATCCCCATCGAACGGCTTTCCAACTCCATATATTTCTTGTTCAAATCCTCATACTTCCCAATCCTATCCATCTGTTTGAACTGGACTTGTGTAAATTTTTCTTGGTAATATTCTGCATTTCCTTGATAATCGTTAAAGTCAATCTCCACTGCTTCAAGTTCAGAGCAACTTTGCATCCAATCCAATCTCATCCCTCTTAGCTCCTTCTCACTCTTTCCCTAGCAATCTTCTCCTCACCTAGCTTTAACTCAAGCTTTGTTATTCTCGCATCTCTAGATTATATTTGCTCATTTAGAAATGCTCCCTTTTATCCCCTTCCAGCATCATTTTTTCCAACATTGTCTTGTCTTTTCTACTTTTGCTCAACTCTATCCGAAGTTTTTCCACTTGTCTTCTTAACTCCTCTTTATTATTGACCCTTTTTCCTCTTAATAGGCTCTTCTAGAGTTTGGGGAGATTTGACTCCTACTGAAGCTACTAAGTCTCTCCATCTTGCATATCCTTCACTTTCACTTGGATCCTTTAAACCTTCTATCTCAACCAAAACCAGATACTTCTAATCTTGTTTGGTGATCCCAGAACTTCTTGTGCAATGGGATCTTTGAAAAAACCAAAGAATTGAGCAATTCCCAAAGTCCTTGGAACAAACTACATGCCCCTAAGTTGCCTTACCACAAGGGCAGGAGCATAACTCACATAACCTGTAATCCCTACTAATGGCACCCAACGTCTTTGTCCACAACTCATCAAGACTTTCATTGTTGTTACCCATGGGGCTCTCCACTTGAAATCACTATTAGGCAAACCTTTTAATTTGTCAACCCAATCTTGGTTGTCTAGATCTCCCTATTCTTCTTTTTCTACTAACTTCAGGGGTCTTTGGGTGAACCATAAAAAATTATTGAAAACAGGCTTTTGTTTCGATATGGCTAACCATCCAGATATACAATAATTTCGTGCAGCATCTCATTGCTCCTTTTCCAGTCCTCTCTACAATGATTAAGCATCAAGATGGTTTCAGCTAAAATAGCAACCACTGGATTGATTTGTGTATTCTCATACTCTACATAAGCAGCAGCGGCCTCCAAACTCACTACACCTGTCTGACTTGGGAACAACACAAGGCCAAATATGCCCAAGACAATCAATCTCTCTTTTTCTAATCCTGACTTCTTTTCTAGTTCAATTTCTAGCATTCTCCATTTCAGACCGGTAGCATTCTTTTCCAAAAACTTTTCCAAGTTGGAGATTCTAAATAGTTTTGACAGTTCGGGGATGATCTTGTCATATCTCAAAGGCAAATAAATCCGATACAGATTGTTTGGAAACTCAGTCAACATCCCATATTCCTCCATAGTGGGACATAGGTCTATGCTTCCAAAAGAAAAACACCAGTAATCTGGATCCCAAAAATGAACTAAAGCTCGCACAGCTGGGCTTAAAACTTCTACCCTTGCAATTTCCACCAAACGTCCGTATTTCCTAAAAAATGCATCCTTATCCACATTCTGAAAGTGAGTTGTTAACTTTTTCACCTCATTTATAATGCAATTCAGGTTCTTGATTGGTGATAGTTTCTTAGCATCGCTTCTAAGGCAGTCTCCTTCAGTCAATTGTGACAGTTCAGAACTTTTTCCATATTCTATGATGGAAAATTTTAGCAATGGTGGCCATTTCGTTCACAAGTTCTAGAATTCAAAATGCCTTGGGGTTAGACTTGTTTTGATGCAAAAGATATTATGGAGCATACAAACTAAAGATAGGTTCTAGTTCCTTTACGTGAGAGATAGGGCAGGTTTACTACTTGGTCTCTAAAAAAGGGTCTCTTGTTGTCCCAGTGATCGCCCTCGTAAAGGCAATATGGGGGTTCAGCAGATAGTGGGATGGCACATGTACCAATCACTATCAGTCTAAACACTCAACAAAGAGTTAGGGTTTACACAAACTTAAACCTTGACTCAAGTCATAAGGCAAGCTGTTAGTCCCACACTTAACTTAAAGTTTAATGTGTGTGCCCTCAAAAAGAATAATAATAAAGTGACGCATGACCATACCATGTATGACAAAATGTAAAGATACATGCTAAAACTTTTAAACAAAGTATCATTCATAATAAAAAAAACAACAACACATAGCATAATAAAAAAAAACAATTACCAAGCTTAGTCCAAGGGTCCCCAGTGGAGTCGCCATCCTGTCGCACCCTCGCGAGCGGAGCGCGGCGTCGCGGCGATCCTCGATTGATTTTGGTTTTTTTTATTTAAAGGAGTCGCCACCTAGTATTTTGGTCACTAGAAACCCTAACTGGTCTTTCAGAGATTCTAAGGCAAGGGACTTGTTGCGTAAATGGAAGGTATTAGCACCCCTAGTACGCCCTACCTAAGGTAAGCTGCTTGGTGTTTGGTTTGCTTTATAATTGCTATAGTGTTGGTGTTTTCTAATCCCATCAGTTTTTCTAGGTTTGATTCAAACTAAATTTATTAAGATAGAAATCCAAGGAGATTCCATGTGCTTCGAAAGCTCATTTTTCCCTTAGTATTTCAAGAGTTTGCGACTCGTAAATCGCAAGGAGGAGGGACAAAAATTTAGAAATCTAGGGTGCTTTAAAAAACCTATATTTTTGTCTTAGTGTTTTATACTCTCACGGCTCATAAACTGTGAAGTAAAAAATTGAAACGTCCTCGATTATAATCAAGGCTTCGTTCAAGGATGTGTGCGGATTTATTATTCCTAGAAAATTATTTTTGATATTTACCACTACAGGTTTCTTTATCCAAATATTAATAGTGAATAATAACAAATTATTCCCAATAATATTTTGGATATTCGTCCTTTAAGGATTTCTTTATCCATATATTAGCGGTGAATAATAGATGAATTTCCCCCAAAATAAGATTTTCATATTTTTTGAAATATTAGCTAATACCCTTTGGAGTTTTACAAACATGTTGTAAAATCCAGAAATGCAAGAAAATAATTTTTGTGTTTAAGAAATCCATACGAAAACACATTTTCAAAACTTCAAATATTTCTTTTTTTTTAGAGGAAATTCAAAAAGATGTTAGGGTATTGGCCATATGCAACACACAAAAAAAACATTTTTTTTACAACAAACACTTCAGTACTTAAGCATAAATGATAAACCAGTGCACACTTTTTTATAACAAACAAACTCCACTGCTATAAATGATAAACCATGCTTGTACAGGGATGATGCACTCACACGCCAAGACATTATTCAAGAGGGAAAAAAACATTTAAAAAAGACCCGACTATTGTTCAAGTGAATTATATTTCACTTGAACAGTACAAACACAAAGGAAAATGCATGCAAAAAGGTGAAGAGAACATACCTGGAGGCAGACGAAGGAGCTGCAACGCTGTTGAAGGCTGCTGGCGAGACTATCAGTGAAGAGAACATACTTGGTTTTCTTTCTTTTTTATGCTCTTTTCTGGCTCTCTTTTTCTGCTCCTTTTGCTGCCCCTGTTAGGTCATTAGAAGGGCTTATATATAGTCTAAATATGTCTCTATTTAGGAAGGATTCAATGCATTAATCCTAGGACGCAAATCCCTACTCATTTGCAGTAAAAAAATGCAAAAGAAAATTGCAATATTCTGATTTTGTGTTGGTGTTTTACGTTTGATTTCTTTCCAGTTTTAGAGGATGGTATGGCTCTTTTCTTTCCTTCCATAGGGCCAGCTGCTCCCTTTGAAATGAGGCAAAAAAAAATGTGGTCTTCGGCTCCAAAAATCAGGCGTGATGAGAAAGGAAAATAGCAGAGAAAAAAGGAAAGAAATCAGATGGAGAGTGCAGCTGCAAAGTCTTATTTTCCTTATTCGGTGTGGTAAAAATCTTGTCATTTATGATGATTCAGCCCTCCTCTCCAGCTTTCAGTATCTTTCTTCAATTCAATCCCTCATTTTAACACCTTTTGATTCAGTCCTTGGTCCAAAAAAAAAATCCTTCGAATCAATCCTGCGAACTTGGGCTACATCCTTCCCGCGACAAAATTTTATGCCTTCATGTTAGATATTCAAATGGGAATATCTTGAGCTTCTGATATCTAAATCAAGTGATTCAAAAGCCCAAATTCATCTACGTGTCTAGGACTACAACTTTGATGAAGGAGTCGAAGTGAGATAAAATCTTTTTACAGAACATAATCTAGCAGTAATTTGGTTGGTCAAAAGGGATCTCCAAGTCTAACTCAAAAACTAATGAATGTCGAGAATCCTGATATGACTGAGAGTATGAACTAAGAACAAAAACCACAAAAACTAGGCCAAAAATAGAGTTTTTTTAGTGCAGACTCGGGTCAATATCCTTCTCGCGGCAGAATTCTCTACTTTCACGTTAGATATTCAAACGAGAACATCTTGAGCCTCTGATATCGAAATCAAGTGATTCAAAAGCTCAAATTCATCGAAGCGTCTAGGACTACAACTTTGATGAAGGAGTCGAAGTGAGATAAAATCTTTTTACAGAACAGAAACTGGTAGTAATTTAGTTGGTCAAAAGGGATCTCCAGGTCTAACTCAAAAACTGATGAATATCGAGAATCATGATATGACTGAGAGTATGAACTAAAAACAAAAATCACTAAAACTAGGCCAACAATAGAGTTTTTTTAGTGCAAACTCGGGTCAATATCCTTCTCGCGGCAGAATTCTCTGCCTTTACGTTAGATATTCAAATAGGAATATCTTGAGCTTCTGATATCGAAATCAAGCGATTCAAAAGCCCAAAATCATCTATGCGTCTAGGACTACAACTTTGATGAGGAGTCGAAGTGAGATAAAATCGTTTTAGAGAACATAATCTGGCAGTAATCTAGTTGGTCATAAAGGTTCTTCATCTGACAATGCTGAGCATCCAAAACTGACTAAGAATCTGCCCTAAGAACAATGATCCCTAGGACCTAATAAAGGTGTACGTCAATTTTTCAACATGTCATGAGTGACAAAATATACCTAGGATGGTCAGATATCGTACGAAACCGAGTCAGAATCAGAGCCTAAGTTGGAACAAAAAATTGCGACAGTAGCAGAACCATTTTTTTTAGTGCAAATTCTGAGGGATTTATTCAACCTTTAAAACCAGATAAAAAAGAACGAATTTAGCATTATAAAGACTCCTGATCAACCTAAGAAAACCTAATGATTTTGGTAGCAAAAGGGAAGGATAAAAAAGAGCATAAAACAGCTCAAACATGGTTCAAAAAAATATATATATTTCTTTCTCCTCCGCTTTTGTCAATCTTCTAGCGAACATGAGCTAAACTCCTACACTCCTTTTCAAAACGGGTATACACCATCTCCAGCACGTGAGGTCCAAAATTGAGTAACAACAAACCTTGTAAAAATAAAAATAAAAGTTATCATGAATCACAATCTCTAATAAATAATACTAAAAATTAAAATTAGAAAAATAACTTAAAACATCAAAATTAGTTCACCAGAACATTTTATGCCATTTTCACCAATCAATTAATTTTTTTTTCATGAAAAGTGTGAAACTTTTATATACATCACAATCCACGGAGGGTTTTGTACTTGTTCACTTATACTAACATTATTTAAACATCATTCTTTTACTTATACAAAAATCTATCTAATGCAAAATTAAATAAACTTAAGGACTAATATCATAAATGAGATGTCAATTAAATATACATGTAAAAATTAACAAATAACATACACGATAAACATATCTCTCTCTCTCTCTCTCTCTCTCTCTCTCTCTCTCTCTCTCTCTCTCTCTATATATATATATATATATATATATATATATATATATATATATATATATATAATTGTTACCGCAATATATTTAACAAGCAAAAGGTAAATCTGATCCCTTTTGAAGATGTTTTCATTGTACAATATTTATAATGATTTTTCTTCTTTTATTTTAATGTTACTCCTCCTTCCTTCCCACATATATGATATACCTCAAAGTCTTCATCTTTTTCACCAAAGTATCATGTGGCAAAGCCTTCAAAATGTTATATCATTGCATAGGTTTTACTAATACATGTATCAACAATAGTTTCATCAGTTTACATTTATACAATATGCTTATAACATTTGTCACACTCAAATATCGCGGTGAATTTTAAAAATTTCATGAAAAAGGAAAAAAAAAAGATATGTAGTATTTTGTTCATAAAGAGAAAATATCTAGGTTAAGGAGTCATCACTTAGTCAACAGAAATTCTATAGTACAAAACTGGTTACATAAGAGGGAAGATATTATCACCCCTTAAATGTCCTACCTATGACAGACTGCATTGCTGATTTTGTCTTGAATTACTAAGGATTTGTTGCGTCATGCCTTTGAAGGTTTGCCTATAATATTCCTGACTCTAGTATCGGTGAAGGTTTTGTCTTGAATTACTAAGGATTTGTTGCGTCATACCTTTGAAGGTCTGCCTATAATATTCCTGACTCTAGTATCGGTGAATATTCAACTACAAAAATTTTCAACTTTAACGTTGATAAATATTATGTAAAAAAAATATGGTATTGCTGATTTTAGCATCAATGAATATTGAGAATCAAAATAATTTCCTAATTCTAGTGTTTATATTCCTTACTCTAATGTTAGTAAATACCAAAAGTATTTCTAATTTAGGCATTGGTTGGTACGAATATTTATAACTCTAACGCTAGTGAATAAACTAGTCAAATTTAAGTTAAAAGCAAAACATATTTTTTTTTTTTTTGCAATGAGTATCGATGCAAACTCAAAAACATAAAACTCCATCATTCACCAAATATATTCAGATCATTTCAAAATCTGTAGCACACCAAACCAAATTAACAATCCAAGTTTATACCAAATTATAAGCACATTTGTCCCAAATTCACAATTTATAATCAATTTTTCAGGTCATGAATTGACCTTTCAAAGTATTTGAAGTATTCTATAACTAAAGGAATCGGGTCTAGAGTCTTTCAGAGGTATAGGAATAGTATTGGGAAGCTCTTGAAAGTGGTGGAATAGTGGTGGTATGTGCAGCCACGTCCCACCTTAATTGTCAGTGCATGAATTCACGCACCGCCACAAGTAAAACCTAGAAATGAGTGGATTCAAAAATATTTCTTCTTCTATTTCTTCCTACTCTAGCGGTGGCTCAACCTGCAAAAGACAAGAATTTTGTATAAATAGTTGTTTTTAAATTTTTATTTTTTTAAATCCGCTTTTGTTTCTTCCTTTTGATTTGTTGGTTATTGTTCAATATAGTGGCTAGATTATAAGGGTCAATGTGGCTTTGTAATTTTAGTTGGGTCTCGATCAAGATCTGCCACTATGGGGTCAAATCAGGGTTATGGAGAGGCTGGTATTAATAGGTTTCAATCTTATAGCTTTAGGTTTAGGTGACTGTTGTTGTGTCTACGATGATAGCGGGTTGATGGTTGGTTATTGTGGGAGGCGTTGGGAGGTGTTGGGAGGCTACGATGGAGACCAAAGGACTAACTGCTGCTTCTGGATGAGAGGACGGCTTAGTGGCTTAACCGAAGGCCATCGATGGTCACTGTGAATGAAAGAGGAAGTGGCTTAACTAGAATTGTTGAGTTCTAAGCACAAAAAAGAATCAACATGAGAGGAAATTGGGAAATCAGAGAAAGCAAATGATTTTTTTTATTTTGACTTCAGTTCTTCATTTTAGTTAGAGAAAGTAGAAATATAGAAAAGAGTGTTCTGGTTTCATTTTCTGAAGATGATAAGGGATATGGTGCAATTTACACTATTATGCTAAGGGGTTGCTGGAATAGTGTAAAAAAATGGCATGCTTTGTATGGTGTAGGGTAAGTCTGGTAAGGGAAAAAGAAATAGAGGTGAGCTTTGCTTTGGGGGAGGGGGCTATTGTTCTAGCAATAGATTTAGGTTTTTCCTTTTTCCCACCTAGGTTCTCTTGTAAATACTCTTGGGGTTGCATGCACTGGGATTTGTATTTATAATACAGGAGTCTCATAGCATATGGAAAACAAAGTTTTAAACAAATTCATTCTTTTTATTCAAAAAAATAGTTTAAATTTGATTAAAAATTAAATTTGAAAATGGATAACTATCATTATCCTGAAGATTAAGGAAGAATGATAAAAATATATTATAGTTCCTAGTTTTCCCACAAGTTGACAAATCACACTTTTAATCAAAATCAATCCCTGATCTTTTAATTTCAAATTTTAATCCTCATAAAATTAAATTAAAAGCAAATAGACCAAAATTAGGTTATAATAGTTACCCCTTCTTTACAATACTTACAATGCAAAGGCATTGGAAAATTCATTTTCTTTTGGCTTTGTATAGTAAGTCTTGTAAAGAAAAATAAGCTTGAAAGCCCTTCCTTTTTTTTAAGTGGTCTAATAGTTTCAGACGATCTGTCCATTGGTGAAAAACATGAAGATTTTCAGAAGTGGCCTAATTGTTCCAGGTGACCAACCCGTTGGTGAAAAACACGAAGATTTTTCGGACGTGGCTTAATTGTTCCAAGTGACCTACCTGTGGGTGAAAAACACAAAGATTCTTTAAAAGTGATCTAACTATTCTAGGCGACCTGTCTGTTGGTGAAAAGTACAAAGATTTTTTAGAAGTGGTATAATTGTTCTAGGCAACCTGCTATTGATGAAAATACAAAGATTTTTTGGAAATGGTTAAATTGTTCCAAACAACTTGACTATTGGTCAGAAATATAAGGATTTTTTTGAAGTGGTCTAATTGTTTCAAGTGACTTGTCCATTGGTGAAAAATATGATGGTTTTTCAAAAGTGATCTTCTAGGCAACCTGTCCACTGGTGAAAAATATAGAGATTTTTTATAAGGGGTCTAACTTTTTGGAAATGGTTTAATTGTTTCAAACGACCTACCCGTTAGTAAAAAAGTCTGAGACTTTTATTTTCAAAAGTGGTTTAATTCGCATAGGTGACTTGCCTGTTGGTGAAAAAATCAAAGATTTTTTCAACATTGATCTCATTGTAATGAGTGACCTAATTCTAATTGATGAAAGATATGGAGATTTTTTCATGTTGATCTAAAACTCTTGGGCAACCTGCCTAGGTGAACAACTCGAGGTTTTTTTCCAAAATTTGTCTTATTGTAATGGGTGACATTTTCAATTTAAAAATGCGAAGATTTTTTGGGTTATCTAATTCTCATGGGTTGCCTGACCTAGTCAAAAATTTCTCAAAAGTGAAAATTTTTCAAAAGCATTTTTTATTTTTGGCCATTTCAAGGTGGCCTTTCTTTTTTATAGATCTCATCAAGGATTTCTCTTATGAATTTTTGCAAAACACATTATTCAATGCTTCAGAGTTAGATGATATATATGCAACTTTACCTAATTTAAAATATAAGCCATCATTTCTTAGTAATTTCTTTGTTGCTTAATTGATGAGATCTTATCATTTCTGATTTTAAGTCATCTTCATCGTTTGGCTTCTAGTCCACTCGAGTTAACCCATGTAAGTTTTTTTCTATAATGTTTGTAATTTTACCTAGTTTAGCCTTCATGGTACCCATCATGATACATTTACCTGCTATACATTCTCTGTCTCATTGATCATTTTATGAGAATCATTCATTACTCCTCTTTTTACTAATAACCTTCAGTGTTACTAGTTATCTTGAAAGGATCAAACTACTTTTTGTAAACAAGAATGTCTTCTTTGTCTCATTATAGGAAATGTTCATTTCCCTCTTTTTTTTCATTACTCAAAGAGGTCGAATCTCCCTTTAAGCACAATATTGTCCCCTTATACTACCCATTGCGCTTAAATGTGCTCCATTAGTGACTCAGACAAATGATGGTTTTGACTAACCCTTGTTTCCTTTCTCCTTTTAGGTTTTAATGAAGGAATTTTTTTTTCGAAATGAATTTTGAAATCTTGATCTTGCATTTTGAAAATAAAAATGATTTTGATGCAAGTTTAAAACAATTTGCTTTTGAAATCTTGTAACTCCTTCGTAATGTTTCTTGGAAAGAGGATGATTTGCTCTTTGTGTCGACAATATTATCATTGGTGAATGTATATTAAGAGGTGACCTTTTGTTTTTGAGGGTTTCAAAATGAGAGGCTAGAGTAAAAACTCGAGGTTTTGTTTGAAAGAAATTATCTCTTTTTGAACACTCATTTTATCATCATGAATAATAATGAGTAGCATATTCTTGATGTCATAACTCTTATAAAAATGTGTCCTTTACATTTTGAAAGCATCATTTATGGTTCCAGATTGATTGCTTGCTTAATTAGAAAGGACTGTTAAAGGCATGTAATGTAGGCTATAGTTCTTGGCTATGAAAGAAAAATATTTATACAACTCAAAAGGTGTTTCAAGGTTTCAAGGACTATCATCAACTTGCCTCCTTATGTCTTTCAATCTTTTTCTTTTGCTTTGGATAAACCCCCTAGCATTTGAGTTTCTTGGGCTCTTTTTGCCTTTTGGCTTTCATATGGCTTTTCATCATTATTGATCGATGAATTTTTATTTGCCTCTAGTATGGGGTGTGATCCTAATCGGGATTTTTCATGAAAAAAAATATCCATACTCAAAAGGGGATTTCAAGGTATATGTTTATTTTTGTAATATGAAATGGATACCAAAAATGGTGTTTTATCGTCTCAAGCACAAGCAATTAAGATCAACAAACTTTGACCTCATCTAGTATGATGGTTTGAACTTTTACAAAGAAATGCATTTCATGAGTCTATGAACAACAAATCAACTACATACCATTATGCATACATTTAAAACATTTGGCACAAGAGTCATGGTGTGAGGGTAATTGTTCATTTTTCTATTCATGTACTTTGGTTTAAAATTTGGTCACCTTGAAGAAGGAGTTGCTTGATTCATTTGTTATTCTATAAATAGAATATCAAAATGTTGTTTTAAAATCATTTATGAAATCAAAGAGCAAGTTCAATTTTTTTTCAAAATTCCACTAAGGGAAAAGATTTTGGTAAAAGAAATAAATTAAGTCTATGAGATCATGCAAAATTGTAAAAGTGTATTTATGGGTTATTATAGGAAACCTTTCTTAGTGATTTATAAAAATGGATAATGTTTGGTTATAAATCAATGAAAGAGACACAAATGAAGGACAAACTAATTATTTCATTGAAACTTTAGAAAAGATGTTCTACAACAAAAACCTTATATCAATATCTTAAGCTATAACTTCAAGCATGGTAATACAAAAAAGGATACACATTTAGCAACCAATTGATTGGAATTTTCTAGAATCTTTCAATCGTTCCTCTCCTATGAACTCATAAGTTGGGCCTCTTTTCATAGTCAGTCGGGGTCATGTGCAGATCATTCTTGACCTAATGACACCGTAACTTTATCTTCAAGATAGTTGATTTCTGGAAACCTGTGTGAAAAAGTTAGTTATAGAAAGGGTAAGTGTTTTTCTTAGTAGTTATTTATAATATCTTTGTAACCACCCTTGTTATTGTGAACCTTAGTTTCCTTTCTTTTTCCAGTGAAATCGTTCTTCTCAGTCCAGATCTACGACCATGAGGGTCGAATTAGGGTTATAGAAAGGCTGGTATTAATGGGTTTTAGTTAGGTTTCGGGTTTAGACGACTGTTTTTATATCTACTATGATAATGGGTTGATGATTGGTTCTTATGGGAGGCGTTGGGAGGCTACAATGGAGACCAAAGGACTAATCATCGCTTTTGGATGAGATGACAACTTAGTGGCTCAACTGAAAGTCATTGATGGTCATTATGAATGAAAGAGGATGTGCCTTAAATAGGGATTGTTGAGTTCTAAGCACAAAAGAGAATCAACACTGGTAAATTCAGAGATGATTTTTTTATTTCAACTTTAGTTCTTCATTTTAGTCAAAGAAAGTAGAAATAAAGAGAGTGTTATAGTTTTGTTTTCTGAAGATGATAAGGGATATGATGTAGGTTACATTATTGTGTCAGGGGGTTGCTGGAACAATGTCGAAAAATGGTGTGCCTTATATGGTGTGTGGTAAGTCTAGTGAGGGAAGGAAAAACAAAGGTGAGCTTTTGTTCGGGGGGGTAGGTTTTTCCTTTTTTTTCCCCTAGTTTTTCTTAAAGCCCACCCGATTTCCATGCACTGGATCTGTATTTATAATACATGAGTCACATAGCATATGGAAAATAAAATCCCAAATAAACTCATTCTAATTTTTAAAAAAAGTTTAAATTTGATTAAAAATTAAATTTTAAAGTGGATAACTATCATTATCCTGAAGATTATGAGAAAATGACAAAAACACATTGAAGTCTCTAGTTTTTCCACAAGTTAACAAATCACACTTTTAATCAAAATCAATCCCTAATCTTTTAATTTCAAATTTTATTCCCCTTAAAATTAAATTTAAAATAAAGCCAAAATTGGATTATAACAATATTTATCTCACTATTCAAGCCATATGATACCACATTCATTTATTTTCCATAATAACAACTATTTATGCACCAATATTTACCAATCAATCTAATCCACTCTTTGTTGATATATAACAAGGGTTTTTTTTTCTCATCTACTATTACAAACCTTCATACTTATAGGTCGTAGTCCAAATCAATTTAAGGTTTGTTATACCTTACCATACTCATAGGATGTATGTAGTTTAATTATGGGTTCAACAATTCATTTAATACCATTAAAATTTATAAATATCGTTTTGACTCACTATTCACATTCATTTAATTCAACACTTATTTCATCATTTCCAATCAACCAGTTTAGTTAATCCATCTTAATGCTCATTCTGTGTTTTTTTTTTGGCTCATCAATATGAATTTTAATTACAACATTTATGTTACCTGTAATGACTTATCTATATTATTTTTCAATCTCAATATGGTTTTGGTTCATTTTTTCTTTATCCATATATTTCTTTCATTCTTATATATATATATATATATATATATATATATATATATATATATATATATATATATATATGTCCTTCTAAAATATTATACTCATTCATGGCACATTCCAATATTTTAATCCTCCTATTTTATTTTGTCATTCAGTTATTAATTGTTTTATTAAATTCTCATCCATCTATTTTATCACTTAAAATTTGTCAATTTATTTTGTTACTTTGGGCTCAACAATCAAATATTTAAAACATAGCATGCATTTAATCCTAATAGTCTCCATTTAGAGATTTTCTCACTTCCATCATTCCACTAGTACTAACAACATTCCATATACATACATATTATTACAACAATCAAAATCAACATAAACACTCTCATGATGAATCACAACACCTTCTTTGACATAATTTTCATCCTAAATTTAGAATGCCCCTACATTTCTCCTCTAAGACCAACAACTTCATGGTCTAAAAATCCATGGTTGGCCTAAATTTTTTTCATTTTTGCTTTATAATTATAAAATTTACAACACTAAACAACCAAGAAATCAACCAAATAAACACTTTTATAGTAACAAAGAAACACAACAACAATATCAATTAAATCTTTTCTCTTTTTAATACAAGTATTAATGGCTTAATTCAAACCCAAAAAGACTAATGACTTCATCCAACACAATAAATCTAACATAACATGCCAAATCCTTCCAAGCTTGTATACTCAAATTATCTATTTTCTATATTAATCTAATCTAACTTCATTCAAACTTTCCATCATTATACAAAGTATAAGAACAACACAAATTAACCAAATAATCACAATTAGCTTCCTAAATTTTCTAAAATTTTCTAAACTACCTATTTAGTCAATATAACTACATTTGTACTTTGCCAAATATTTCTTAAGTCATTACCCAAACATGTTAATTTTAATAATAAACATACAATACAGAAACTAACACAAGAATTTATCACCTAATTATAAAAGCCCCCAACTTCCATATATGTATCATAACATGTCAATATCCATTAAATCAAGAATTTTGCCTCAATTATGTAAAGCTTTCACATAAATCCATAAGCATGCATATCATAAAATCACATAAATTTCACATCCATAATTTTCCCTACACTCATCCAATATGAAATTCAAATATCCACATAAAAAATCTTTTCCAAATACAATATACCCATACCTATACATTATATAAAAACACATTATCACACAATTTAAACAACATTAAAATCAACTACTTGCTCAATCTTAACCCAAAATTTCATAATTTTTATCAAGACATTCACAATTCACATTCTACACGCCTTTCTTTCAATGTCAAAAACACAATACATACCGTTATTAGCAATTATATATTCAATTCAAACACTCATTCCCACTTCCATAATATGAAAATCATATTCCCTACACATGGTCATAACATAAACTTTACACAATCAGCTCAAAATTTATCCCACATTCAATTTCTCACACATGCACATCCAATCCATATACAATTTCATCAAATTTTTCCATTCCTCCAAACTTATTTCATGGTCAGTCCTAGAATTAATGGTCACCCATTGATTTTTATCAATTATTTCTAAAATCTTACTCTATCTAACATGTATTTCATGCCAAATTAAGAATTTCACAACTAAATACTCATTCCCCTAATTTTATTCAAGAACTCTAGTTTGGATAAATTAGAGACTTCTTCCCTCACATGCCCAGAACTTCAAACACAATAAAATAGGTAGTGAATAACACTTTACTAGTCAAATTTGTACTCAATTAATTGATTCTTTGCAAGCTTTTCCTTTAATCATTTTTATGCCTTAAAAATTTCTTGTTTCTCTCTCTAACCCTTTAACTTTCCAACTCTCCCAAATCTTTACTTTAACTAGTGTTTCCTTTAAAATCAACCCAAACACACTAAACAAACCCTAACTAAGAAGAGAAATCAAATAAAACTTGGAAAAAAAATAAAAAATCAAGATTAATTGCTATCAGCCATCTATTTAAGGAGGAAAAGGGTTTTTGTCTATATTTATAAAAATTCCACTTATTTAAATCTTACATGTATTTTCCGTCAAATCATTTTTTGTCAGTATTTTTCGCATACAAATTTTTATTATTATTTCATCCAACTTTAAAACTACCTCGAAAATAAAAACCCGGTCAATTGTAATGTTGTTTGATCACACTATTTTTTATAGTAATTATTTGTTTTGTTATAAGTTTCTGAATAATATAAATGATAGATATATAATTATAAACTTAAAATCATTATTCATAGGCAAGATATATATGGGCAAGAACAGCACTAGCATTTATGTGAGTGTTCTCTTCGATTGAAAAAATTTTTCAGATACTGGAATCAAATAGTTTGTTTAAAATTCCTTTATTAAATTTCATATTATATAGTATGGTTTAGTTAATTTTTTATTTAGCTTTTATTCTTTCAAAAAATATGAAGTTTAAAAGTTCATAACAATATACATCCTCATTTTGATTTACCAACAACAAATCATAAAAATATTCAAATTATTTACAAGATTATCATTTTATTATGATTAAAAAGTTCATGTTACATGAAATACCATTAAAGTTACCATTGCTTTTTTTTCCCAAAAAAAAAACTAGACATTGTTCATTGAATTATAATTATGAAAATGTCATCCTTGCATATTTTTAACTATATTACCTCTTTTTAATACAAATCAAGTTCTTTTTCTTCTTTGATACACTATTTTCTCAACCAAGCAATAAGTTCCAACAACAAAATACTAAAGTCACATTATCAATATAAACACATCATTTGAAGAAAAACACTTACCAAAATTCCATCAAACATATCAGCCAAAATTCCATCAAATGCATAACAAAAACTTTAACAAAAAATAACCAAAAACCTAGCAAAAACACAATCAAGATTTTCTCACAAACATTGTCTTAAAAATCCAGCAAATACTGCCTAAAATCTAGTAAACACACAATCAAAACTCCTTCACAAGTACCGTCCAAGAATCCATTATATTGCCAAATATTTCAATACAACAAGCACACACATTATCATCATCATCTAAACCAAATGTCAATAGCATACAATCTTGTAATATCTCGGATAGAATAAAGTCTAGGAATATAAGGTGCATGAAATGTGAAAAAAAATAGCAACTATCAGGGTATAAAAAATAAAAGCTAGTAAAAACAAGATATTCTATATATGTGATGACAAATCATGAGATAATAGTTTTATTGATTTGTGCAAATCTATATATAAATTTGAATTAACTACATGAGGAGGAAAGGTTCTAATAATTTCAAGCGAATACTAAAGGAAGTGAACAAAATGAAAGATAAGTTACATAGAGTTTGGATCAATAATCGCAATATAAAAGTTGTCTTTACAATTATAAAGTTATTGTTAGTAACTAATTTAGTGTGTGCGATCTTAATGTTTCAACTATTAACACCAATATTTTAAACAAATAAAATGAAATAGAATTGTCCTTACTAGTATTCTCTAGTAAACAAAATGCATGAAACATTAATATATAACAAAACAAAGCATTCACAAACATTTTAAAACAAGGATCTATAACATTTATATCCACTTGAAACAGTTAAAATAAGGATCTACAATATATTTATTCTTGTTGCTTGAAATAGTCAAATCAAATCAATATTGCTCAAAGTCACCGCTCATCTACATATTTTAATCATTGCAACTAGTTTAGGTAAAATGCTGAGAGTCTATACTAACACTAGTCTAAAATTTCAAGGAACATTAATTACTAATACAACTTGAATTACATTCATAGAACTATCATGCATATTTAGGAAACTGATATGTGTTTGTGTTGAGGGTTGAAAGGAGGCACCATTTTTATCACTTCTTGATCTTTTGTCAACACCATCAGAACCCTTACCAACACCTCAAGATCCTCTGTCAATCACTTTCAATACTTTTGAATCCCCTATCAACACTAATAGATCATTTACTATTACTACCACATGTAAGTTATATAACATTATCTCTTTGACATGTTTTGGAAGTGTGCCTATATTTCTTGCAGATGTTGCTCCTAAGTATGGAAGTCCTATTTTCTTACATTACTAGGTTGATGTTCTCCTTCTTCCATTTATCTTTTCTTTTTCAAGCTACCAACACTCCTTTTAAAGTTTGGGGTAGAACAATTACATCTTCTTTTTTAGGTTCTAGATCAACTTTTGATAGTGGGTGCACCACCTCATTATATGTCTTCCTAAATGTTTCAACATTACAATACTCATGGGAAAAAAATCATTTAATTCCATTCTCTTGTGATGTACATAAAGGAACATATGTCTATATGGCATGCTTGTCACTATCCATTCACCACATAAGCACTATTTTTTTCATATCAATAGAGATCTTGGTTTAGCATTCAAATACTTGATATTTATTAGAACTTGCTGCAAAATTATCCATTAGCTTCCTAACATAGATCGTGGTCTTCATTTTCCAACTTGCAAGCTTAACGAACCTATCATAAAACCTAGATACAAGTTTCAACTTAATCTTCTCTAATAACATGACAATTGACATACTTTTATATTTCCCAACCTAGATATTGAATGACTTAGCCAAATTATTAGTTACATTTTTAACCTTAACTTCAGTATCAAATAAATGTTTGGTGTAAGTCTCAGTAGGGATATTAGTCATCCAATTTAAAGCTTCAATGTCAACATTTATAATATCCCTCATATGGATGTTGTAATTGAGATTTATATGGATCTAATTTTTATTTCCAAACCATGAAATCATTTCTTCTTTATATTGGCATAAATATGTCTTGAACAATATGTATATGTTACATTGGAGAATATATTGACATCAACTTTTAGTATACTCTAAAAAAGCAAAAGAAAACATATACAATTAGAGGAAAAAATGATAAAACAAATGCAAAGGTTGTACAAACAAAATATAAATTGAAATATACATTTTTTTATCAAATATTATGCAAAATAAACTTTAATGTATTTCATTCTTAATGGACCCATATAGAGCATACAAGAATCATCATTATGTGTCATTGTTTTTAGACTGAACAGTAGCATAAACAATGAGAAACAATCTATTATTGTCATTCAAACCCACTACCAATAATAAAACATCTTTATATGGACCTTTAAGATTACATTCATTAATCCCAATGATTGGTCTATATTCATTAACAAAGTCATTCTTTATAGCTTTTAAACTAACATAAACTTGTTGAAACTCTCATGGTAAATGAATGTTTGAATTAAAATTATGATCAAACTCTTAAAATAAATTAAAACCTATATTATATTGGTTCAACAACTAGATATATCTAGGGAGTCTCTTAAAAGAACCCTTGTGGCTTTCTTTAACATACTTCTTTGCATTTATCAGTACTCTTCAAAGTTGCATTGATTATGGTTTAATCCTAAATTTATCATTCAAAATTCTTTCAAGTGTTTCATTTGAGATATTTAGGTTAACATTGATTATTGGTAGCAACCTCTTTGTTATCTATTCTAAATTAGCAGCTTTTATAAATCCAAGTTAAATGAAAGTATAATTATCTCTTAACGACTTTACCATGAATTTTACACTACCAAGAACCAAATAAGTATATATCCTTCATAATATTTTAAATGATATTCATGCTTCATTTTATATGCTCTTAAAACATCTTTAAATTGTAAATATTAATGAAAATTTGACACTCTTCAAACTTAATTGATCTATCAAATGCAATCTTAAATCTCTTACATCCGAAACTAGTTGTTGGATTAACATTCTTTTTCTTCCTCTCTCTACCACTTTCCTCCTTATTATCCTCATTACAACTTTTAGATTTTTCACTAACTTCAACATCGACAGCATCATCATCACTACTTAATTCCCATTCATTCTTAAAGTTGAAGGCACAATTCAATGTTTAACCAACAATAACATCACCATGTAATATACACAAACCCGCTTATCTTTAACTTCGTTAAAAAATTCAAATTTTTCCTCATCAAAAAGAATATAGTCATCATTTTTTTTTTATTCATCATATTCTCCATATTCATTAGCAACATGTCTAATTACTTAGGCATGCTTGGGCTTGAAAACCAAGACCCGTGCTTACAGGATCCAAGTTTTGGAACCCCTAAAAACACCCCGAAAGCCTTTTAAAACATGTTTTTGACAATAAAACAACCTATAATCTCACTAAAAAATAAAAATAATTGAATAAAAAATTAATGACTCTAATCTATGATTTTAGCATTGTGATAAAGAAAACTAACTTTTATCAACTTCCTTCAAGTATTTCTAACTTATTAATACTTTTATGTGACTAGAAAACTAACTTTTATCAACTTCCTTCAAGTATTTCTAACTTATTAATACTTTTATGTGACTAGAATGTTAATATCCATTAACTTTCTCACTACTTAATATTTTTCGATGACTTTCTCTCTCCTTTCTCGAACTAAAAGATTGAAAAATAAACAAAATAAAACTTTGAATCTAAAAGCAAAACTTCCAAACTAAAAGGACCAAAATTGAAGTTTAAAAAATCTTATTGGCTTTTAAAAAAAAATGCAATGGATGAAAAGTAATAAAAAAAAACCCTCCCTTTTTTCCCTTTATCAATTTTGATCCCTTTATTTTAATTTTTTTTGCAAATAATAGAAACCAATTTTTGTTTTGCAAAATCAAGTTCTCGTCCAATAATAAGATATTTTTTAAGACTACAATAAGCTTTTAGAAAACAAATTAAAAAAATTATAAAATTTAATTCCCAATAAATACAATACTAAAAAATAAAATTAAAAAATATATATAAAAGACCAAAAAGGAATCCTCTTAGGTCAGCTGAACCAAATTACAGTGCAAATTCATAGTCCATGGTGATTTATCTCTTAATCTAATTGAAATTAAGACCTCCACTGTATTTCTTTTTTATTTTTATTTTTAACACACATACACAACATGTGTGTGTGTGTGTATCATCTTATGAGAAAACATAGTGAAAGATTGCACCTTGCAGTTGCGATTTAATGATAAACTTCTTATAATGTTCTTTGGTGGCCAGAAAGAATTTCCATGCACCAAAGCTACTGAAAAAATTACTCTGTTCCATTTGAATGTAGAATTAAAAAAAAAAGGAAAAAAAAAAAGAGGAAGTTAAAAAAAAAAGGAAAAAAAAAAAGAGGAAGAAGAAGAAGGAAATATAAAAATCTTCCACAATGAGAAAGATTACTTTTACAGCATAGTGGAAGCTAATACAAGTTACAAGTAGTCTAGAGTGTTGTCGGATTGAGAGATTCCGATCATAAACAAAATTTACCAAATTGCTACTAATAATAAGAACCATATATCTAAAGTAATGAAATCTATCTCCTTGAAAGAATTGAGCTTACAGTTTATAAAAAAAAATTGACGTTGAAGAAGATCACTCTTTCTTATATGAAAGACTGTAGAATCTGTTTCGATCCCTTCAGCTGGACTCCCCTCCTTTTACTGCTAATTGCTGGCTGGGAGAGGGAAAGAGCTAGAGGTGCTCATAGATAAACTCATACCATCAAATCTATGGGCACCACCCTCGGGAGACTTCTTGCTTCCATTATAGGGCGATGTTTGCATCACCCTGCATGCACCCACAATACCATTTTGACGTGAGAAACTCAACGTAGCACAAAAGTAAAGAGAAAATAAGTATACTATTAGTTAAAATCAGTTCCTCAAGCACATGATTTCACATTTTGTCATCATGATATCCTCGATGACCATGTCTTTTCTATCAAATTTATCTTTTCTGCTAATATTGCCCCTTGGGGTTTGACGACCCTCGAGATTTTGAGTCCATCAAGAGAATTTTCTTTTTCCAATAGTTCTCTTATTAAAAGAAGCCTTTAACATCTGTTGGAAACTGAGTCAATAATAGTTTACTCGGTAGTAAATCCTTGAAGTTTTGCTCTTCTGCTTTTAGTAGTTAATACATTGCAAATTCATGAAGAAAACATGTCTTGAGCATCAATATATTGCAAATGAGTTGGAAGCCTATTTCAAGAATGTTTCTACTTTATTGCCATGAATTAAAGACACTGCAACATACCTTTCCTTGCGCTTCTCCAAAAACCGAGCCAATGATGCTTTACGAGCCTGAGGTACAGCCACTGCTAAGAGAATTGTGATTTCATCACAATAATATCAAATTATGATGAACATAATAATTGTAAGAAACGCAGATGTTAAAAGTAAAGCATTACACGAAGCAAACAATGTCATACCTGCTGGAACTAGAGTGGCAGAAGTAGGTCCTACTGAACTAGCTGGCTTGGTGGGCTCTATTTGTTTAACAGAAGGTGCTAAAGTTACTACTGGCTTAACTATTGCTAAATCGTTGGTGCTACTAGAGGTCACAGAAATAGGGCTTGGCATGCCTGAGCATGGAGCTGTAGTGTTGATTTTGTTCCCAACAAAAATATCACCTACAGGTGGTCCAGGAATTGGTGCTTGTGCCTGTGCTTGAGGCGTGGAGATTGGCTTATTCTGAGTCCCAGAAGAGCCACCATTTCCAGCCAAAAGCATAATGGCCTGTGCCTGGATAGACAGTGAATCATAAATGAAACTAAAAATAATAAAGATAATAACATTCCACCTCCATTGAAACAAATGAACTTTCAAGGTTTAAAAGGCACTGAAGTGAATAGATACCTTCTCAGGAGAAACATCATCATAAACACTCACTGAACCAGCGTAGAATATGGTCATCTGGGCAGGTGCTCCAGAGGATTTAGCAACATCCCTACAAAACAGATTAAAGTTTAACTTGCCGATTCCAGCCATGTTTAGGGGATTATTGAATAAAACAGAAAGTACAAACAAGAAATAGACTTTTAGATACCTAAGATCAGTGGTGCCAATGACGGAACTCGGGGTAGGAAGAGCAGAAGCAGGGGTTATGACTGGAACTCCTCCGAGAGGTTTTGAGACTATTGAATTAGTAGTAATCAAGTTGTGTCCAGTGGGAGGAAAAAGGGACTGCAGAATGGGGGAGCTCATAGAAACGTTGATTGTTTGATTTTGTTGGCTGGAGATTGGGAACATCCTCATTTCCTGTGGGCGATTAACAAAACAGGCATCGAAATGCTGTTTACCATAGGTTGTCATAGCATAATGGTTTCCAGCTTGTTTATCAAGAGCCATATTTTTCTACAATTTGCAGAAGATATGGTTAAACAATTAGCACAAAGACAAAATGAAAGCAAGGTTAAAACGTTCACCCACTTCATATCCATTTTACTCAACAATATGCAAATAGTATCTCATGGCTAATTTTCAAGATTCTAGTCCAAGGCTGATCTTCATTTCCTTCACATGTGAAATAAAATTGCGGCACACAGCTTAACTAAACATTAGTACAAAGGATTGCATAGTGCGAATCAACATGAAACCTGAATCAAGGCAGGGTATGATTTCTGGTTAGAATCAAAAGCATCAGCAGTTGAAATTGACATATAGCCAGAGGATGATGATGCCATGGGATCATGAACAGCCTTTCTTGGTTTATCTTCCATGGAAGACTTGAACGACAAGAATTGAGGAATGGCAGAAACCTTGTTGGAAAAAGACCACTGCATCCCTGAACCTCTCATGGGCACTGCAACACCAAAGAAAATGGCAACGATGTCCTATTAGTTGTGTCCACGATTATAATCTCCATTTAAACTTAACATTTGATCTGATAATAAATAAATAAATTTGTAAAGACCGTTCAATCTTTTAATTTATATTAAGCACTTAAAACCAAGAATCAAATGAAAAATCCTCAACTACTGTTTGTTGAAGGAGAACAGGAGATTACAGTGCTCGCTCAACTAAGCAGCAAAATAGAATCTCGATATATTCATTGAGAAATCATGCGTGGACAAAGTCGAAACACATTATCAAGACTTTTATACAGTACAGCTATGGAATTGTGATGAAAAGAAAATCCTGCACTAATAATCAACACAGACATGCATATGCTAAAGGAAAACACACGAATAATGATCCATGTTTTAACACCAATAATTAAGCATCTAATGGATATATGGTTACCTTCCAAAAAAGACTGAAAAGAACAACTGATGATCTCAGAAGCCTGGATTCGTAGTAAAAAACAATAAAGCCTCCAAATTTCTCAAGGGCATGGGCTCGTGCCCCATGTTACATTTGTAATTATTTTAGAACAGAAGTTGGTGAAACCTGGGCAATCACTACTTATCAGAAGAAGCACATTTTTGAATTATAAAAATAAAAAAAATATTTTTTTTTTATTCCTCCTCATAAGGGCATATTTCAATCACATTCTATCTGTAATCCACTACCATTCAAGACATCCAAGTATTTAATTTCTCTTTTTTGAAGGCAGATGACCCTTTATTTTATTACATTAACAGCTCATGTTCATGTTACCAAAAAAAAATTATCTTATTCTTCGTTTTATTAATCCAACACAGCAAAGCTTCAAAAGTTAAACAAAAAAAAAAGCCATGTTTCAACAACCAATTCTCCAACTACAAGCAATACAAAAACACCAATCTAGCCTGACCCACAAGCGAAAACATACCACCCATGTGCACGTTAGCATTCACCATAAGTTAAAGGGCAAAAAAATATTACGTTAAAAAACAAAGCTTGACCACTTGTGACTTTATGAGTCCTAGGTTAAAAAAAGAAAAAATTGAACAGTTGTAAATGTTTAAGGCACTTTATTGCATAGCATAGCATCCCATGGTCCCCTTTAAAGTGATTATAGGCTTCAAATATTTGTACCATGTGCCCTAAACTTTCTTGTGCCGTTTAATTTTTATTCTTTTTCTTATTTTCCCCACGAGTTTTCTTCTTGAAGGAAGAAAAGCCATGTGCTTTAACCCTTGTTTGGCTCCTCGGAAATAATAAATAAAAGAAAGTAAGCAAAGCAAGCAGGAAAAAAAAAATGAAGTTAATTCTGATCTCACCTTCACTTACAATTCTCCCAAAAACAAAAAACAGAAACGCAAAACCCATCTCAACAGTCAACATATAAGCACAGACGAAGAATTAGATCAGTAGTAGAAAACTAACACACCTACATATATTTTCTTTTTCTCAGTTTCCAAGCAACCAAACAGGGTAAACTCAAGAAAAACAATATATTCAACAAAAAGAAAAGTTTATATAATAAATTTCTTGTGAGTATTTAGAATAAAAGAATCAGAACATAATATACGGTCGGTTAGAATTGTAACGAAAAAAAACTGAAACAGATGGAAGAAGAAAGAACTCAATGAAAAGAGAGATGAAAAGAAGCTAGCATACCAGAATCCTTAAGAGGAGTATCGGTGGCCTCTTCTTTGATAGTAACAGGATTGTTTTTCGAAACCAGACCCAGAAAATCTCTCTCCATCGCCAACTTATAGAGCTTTCCTCCAATCCAAACCAAATAATTATTTCTCTTAACTGTGAAAAAGAAAGCCAAGAAAGAAAAATGATGCTTGCTTCTTTAAGTAGAGAAAGCAAGGAAGGGAGAAGGAGAGAGGAGAGAAGACAGGGAGAAAGAGATGGGGACACAGACTGGTTTTTTATGACAACTACGAGTGTAAGAATAAAGAAGTTTTTGTTTCTTTTTTAGTTATAAAATTAGATTGGTGGCACCCACAACGTCGCGGGTGGAATTAAATTTTTTTTATCTAAAAATAACTTAAATAATTATATATTTAAAAAAAATAAGAGAAGTGCTTATTTAAAAAAAATTAAACTTAATAATAGTTAAATCATAATTAATTTGATAATATAATAAAAAAATAACAACAAAAAATTAAAAAAATATTGTGAAAATAAAAATAAAATAAAAAAATATCAATCCTTGTTAATTTTTAAAACTCGTGATCCAAATCATTAAATCAAAAACATTGTACATGAAAAACAATTATGAAGCTCTATCCCTGTAAAATAAAACTTTAAAGGATCAAATGAAAAAATACATAAAAAAATAACAATTAAAAGAATAAAAATAAAAATAAAAATAAAAAATAAATTAAAGAGTAACAATAAGTTTTCAATTTTAGAGTTAAATTGAAAAGAATAAAAGCATTAACAAAAAAAGTAAAAAAAAATACTATAAATTTAGATTGAATGGTGAAATTAAAAATAATAAAAATTTTATAAAAGGTTCAAGGAAAAAAATCATAAATTAAAAGAATAAGGATAAAGTTGAAAACACCAATATATGATAAAAAAAAAAACATGTAGAATTTTTCAACGTGTTTTTTACATAAAAACATTTCTAAATGTAAATTTAAAAGCCTATGCGTTTATATAATTAAATAAATCAATAATCATTGTGTAAAGAAATTAAAAAAAATCATTAACTATAAAAAAATAGAAAAAATAAGAGACAATATAAATCAATATATTTAATATCACAATATGGGTCATTTACCTAGTTGTGATAATAAATTTATTTATTAAAATCAATTTGCAATAGAAATCGATACACACATAAAATTTATTGAGTAAAATAAAAAAGACATGTTATATAAGGTTACATGTATTAAAAATATTATAAAAATTAAATATTTTTTATTTTTAAAAATAAAATTGATGTATATATATATAATATAAAAAATACAGATGAATCATAATAACTTATTTGAAAATTAAACACATCAAATATAATAAAAAAATAATATTTATTTAAAAAACCTAAATAAATGAAATCAAATCACAAAGAAGTAAAATACAAACTTAATTTTTTTTTTAAAAAAGACATAAAAAAGGTTTAATTTTGAAAAATCAAAACTATATAAATAAATAAAAAATAAGGCCAAGTCAAGCATCTGGCCCATGAATAAGACACCCGCACGCGAGCCTTACTTTTTGTAAGTTAATGAGGCAGACGATGCGCCTAAATTCAACTTAAAAAAAAATAAATGATGCATCATCTGCAATTCTCATATTTTGGCTATTATGGTAACCAAAAAAATAGGGTGGGTGGTTTTAACTGCTTCAAAACCCTAAATCAACTAGAAATCTTCTTTAGCTCATAACCTGTTTTTTAGGCATGTTTAAGGTAAAAAAAAACATTTAATTTGAACTTTTCTCATCATATGGAATAAAAATCTACTATTTTGGTAGTTGAAATCATCTTAACAATAACTTTTTCTCTCTAATCCAGAATCCAATGATCTCTTCTCTTTCCTTTTACCCAAAAAGAACTAAAAATAATGAAAATAAAGTTTAGTATCAAAATTAATTTATTTAAAATTAAAAGAACTGATCACCTAAAAGATAAAAAAAGATGAAGGATTCAAATATACTTTTCAAATAAATTTGAAAGTCGCTATTTATTTTACTTGTGTTTTTTACTTTAGTCCTTTGACTTTCAATTCAATCCTTTCTTAAAAAAACATGCAATTAAGTGTTAATTTGGGCTAGAAAAACCTAGTTATGAAAAAAAAAATAAGAATCAAATTTAAAAAATTTAAAAAAATTATTGCTTCAATATAATGATTTGTGAGAGAATAATCTGTAATTTCAGCTGCAATGTTTTTCCCTCGAGGTTAATCACTTTTGTAATTTGAATTAATTTTCAAAACTCTCACCAAAGCTCGAAGAACTTACTTAGTTGGTCACTTAAAAAGAAGTCTCACATGAGTCCTACGTTAATGTTACAACTTGTCTCGATTTTTCACAAGATCTTAAACAGGATCTTCACTTGCTTTATATTTGCAATATTGGTATTAAAATATCTTCACCTTATATATGCTTTCACGCATCATATTTATTGTTTTTCAATAATTTTTTTTTAATTTAATGTGTATTTAGTAATATAATACAGTTATTTTTGTAAAAATGTTTTTAAATTGAAAGTACTTTAAAATAATATTGTTTTAGTTTTTATTAATTTATTTCTAACATCAGCACATAAAAACCATTGAAAACACTTAAAAAAATATTAATTTGATATTTTTTAAATGAAAAATACTTTACAATAAAAGCAAACACACTCATCGTTAATTTTAAGAGATGTAGCTCAATTGGTTAGGTCCTAACTTTACTCTTCAGAGATCACAAGTTTGAGTGTCACAAACCTCAGGGCAATTGGAGGCTTATATGGTTATTACCTTCAGAACTTCGAGGAATTAGTTGAGATACGCGTAAACTGCTCCGGACACCTATAATTAACAAAAACACACACACACACTCCTAGTCCCACTACTGTATGCTAACATGCAATGTTTGGTTACCCATCTTCATCATCTATATCAAATAATTGGATTATCATCATAATTGTATCTTATCTTATGCTATTGTTATAAAACTATACTGCAATTTAATTAATTAATTAATATGATAATCATCTCAATTATTTATAAAAGATCAATTTAGTCAACAAGACATTTAACTATCTAAATATGAATTTATCATCAAAATTAGTAAATATGACATAACCATGAAGCTTATTTTTGTGTTCTTGACATTTAATAATACTTTAGTTAGTCTTGAAAAGGTGATTATTATCTAAATACAGTGCATTGGTAATTGGATAATGGATGTGGGGAGGAGGATGACGACCAGCGAGATTTGGAGTTTGAGAGTTGAAGTAGATCAGCCATTCAAAAGTAACTTTCTTGCCCCGCATGAGATATAGGCCGTTGATTTAAGATTCCTTGTTATGGTAAACAAATTAGTTCTCTACTGGATAGGGACCGGTCAGGGAAGCGGGTGCTGCACCACGTGCGTAACAAACTCTGACAGTGATTGGTAGCTCGCTGTCCAGGACTGTTTTGAGTGACACGTGGCTTGTCCGGTGAATTATTAATTTTTTCCGGTAATCAGTTGTCTCGACACTCAAATATCAATTCGCTTGGTGAGAGTAATTAAAACCGACTTGGCATTTAATGCACGTTTGGTGACTCTTCAGCTTCTAGTTTAGATAGAATTTATTCAAACCATAGTTAAACTAGTTTTATTTTAACCATAGTTAAACCATGGTTAACTTTGAGAATCATCAGCCGGTCAAAATCTAATTTAGTTTTTTTTTAAGAGAAAAAATGAATTCATTTTAACTTTTTCTTAAAAGAAAATCTTCATACAACACCATTTTAATCTCATTAAATACTCATTTGGAGTATTGCAGATGATGTTATATTTTAAGGTGTTTTTTGTTTTAAAATAATTTTTTTTTAATTTTTTTAACATTCATAAAAAAAATACTAATTTAATTTTTTTAAAAATAAAAAATCTATAAAAATCAAGATGCTTCTTCGGGACTCCTTTTATAAGCTGGTCAATTAAAAATCACCGCCCTCGAACAAGATTAACATGATATTTTATTTTCCTTAATAATAATAATAATCCACTAAAAATATCTTCAGTAAACACGTCTTCAAACTCAGCATCAAAGAAAATATTACTTGATATCTTCAACACTAGGGAGTTTGAAACACAGTGAGATAATAAGCTTTGTTTCCTTTTTATATAATTTTCTTGAGAAGATTCTTTTGCTTCCTTTAATTTATACGTGACTGTTATCCATCCCAGGTGACATGGGGAGATTCTCACGGCGCAATCAGAATGCACCACGTGGCTGTTTTGCTAAATTATGATAGTGATGAATTATACGGTTTGAAATTCTCCATCTTCCAGTTTAAAATATTTTTTATTTCAAAGTATATTAAAATAATATTTTTTTAATATTTTTTTTTATATCAACACATCAAAATAATTTAAAAATTTTAAAAAATAATTTTTAATAAAAATAAAATTTAAAATTTAAGGACCATGTTTCCAAACAAACTATGAATAAGTAGTTTAGATAATAAGTTTTTTTTTATTGATTTAAAGGAATTTAGAATTGAATTATAGGGGTATTAATTAATTAATTAATTTACTTAGTATGGGAACTAAATATCACTAGTAATTAGTATTATGCTGATATTTTTGAAAGATTATTTCCAAAAATCACCTTCATGAAATAATTAGCCTTTTTGAACAAGATTTTTTTTTAAAAAAAACAATATGGTAAAAAGGAAATAGGATTCATGTAATAATTTCATATATTACTTATACATGGCAGTGATAGTACCATACATCACTTGCCATGTCAATTCGGAAGGTTGTCTGTCTAGATTTTCTTTATGTATGCATGTGTGTATGTATGGCAAATGAATGCCATATGCTTCCCTAACAATAAAAATATCCTCGATCAGTAGGTTTTTCTCATATTGAGAACAGTTGTTCTATGACTATATCTTAAAATACACTCCACACCACGACAAATACACTCTTCTCAGTTACAGAATGTCTTTTTTTAACCTAAAAATCTTAATAAAACACACTTACTCATTTTCTGGCTATACCATATATATAAATACCTACATGATAAAATAATTAAAAGATAAAAATATTTTATATCGGTGAACTCGTCATCGAAATAACACGATATATTTCATTGATAAATCTAAAAATGTTGTAACCGGTTACATGTTCATTCTTTCTTCCTCCTCTATAGTGTATGCTAATTTGAGTTTCTATAGCATGGATATAGATTTAAAGGGATTGTTTTTTTTTGTATGATTAAGGTGATTAGTTTGCTTGATTCTAGTTGTCTTGTAGAAATTGGAAGATTTATATAGATTAGGTTGAGTTCCGTATAGGGAAGATGCTGCTGTAATTTTGTTATAAATGAATAGATGCACTAGAATAAAAAATATAAACCATTAATTGAGATTTTTATTGAATATTCTTAGTTATTTAGTTATATATTTTTTTTATAATGAGAAAAAATATAAGATCAAAAGAAAGTGTTACTGCATCGTCAAGCAGTAATGTTCTTGACTTTTCAGTTTTTCTAGATGCCGATCATGAAGAAGTACCTGATATATCATTTAACGATGTTAACTCATCGACTACTGGTCGCAGATCTAGGGTCTCATATGCTAGGGATCCATATTCTGACAAGTTAATTGCGGAATAGAAGCTGAATTTATGCATGTAAGAAAATGTAATTTTATTTAAATATAACATTAAATTAATGTTAACGTGTTTATATAACTTGGTGTTAATTATTTTATTTTTAGGTTCACAAATTTAAAAGTTGTAGAAACAGTAACATCTTTTTTAATGGATTTAAATTAAAAATCATCCAAAATGAAATTATGTGGTTGAGGTTTGATGGAGAAAGTTCAAAGTTAGTATGTAATCAAAACTTTCAGTGGATAAAAGATGTTTTTAAAATTTAAAAACTAATTATTTTACAAAAAATAATTTCAAGAAAAAATTTGGTGGGATGAGATAAACTCAAGAATGGTAAGACAAGTCTAGAAAAATCATAGCGCAATTAAGTAAGTTTTAATGTGTGATGTGTATGTTTTTTTTGTAATATTTTAATACTTTTTTGTTATATTTTTTTATTTTAATGAATTTCTAAACCAAGTTATGTAATTTCTGATATAAAGCACACTCTTATGCTAAGAGAAGAGTCAAATTAGCCATTAGGAGAGATATTTATATAATTACACTGGAGAGGTTTAGGAGGTATTTACAGAGTAGATCTTTGAACAAAATCAAGGCGACTCACATTCTATTATCAAGAATATTTGTGGGTTAGTTTCTTTTACAACCATATAAAGCGCATAGTACGAGATCTTGTTTTAATTTCAAGTGTTTTTCTTAAGATATTACCTATAATTTGTATTTAACTAATAAGTAATAGATTTATTTTACAGGATACATAGCGAACCTCCTCTGATGAAATATATATATATATATATATATATGTATGTATATATATATAAAAGATCTTAAACTACGACTCCAACAGATATACATTAGACATCTTCTCAAATAAACTAATGATGAGATGTTGGCGCAATGTTTTTTTATCAGAAAATATGCAATAGCCTTCCTACATTTCCATCTTTTGTATCGCAAAGAAAAGAAAGGTGAAAACTGGTAATTTAAATGGTAAACTTCGAAGTTTATTTTTTAGAAGTTATTAATTTAAGTTTTATAAATTTTTAAATGATTGAAGTTTTATGATTGTTAATTTTAAGATTTGTAAAATTAATTAAAGTATACGCAAGTTAACTCGAACACCCATAACAATAAAAAAATAATTTTTTATTTTTTTAGCATTGTATCCTTGTTTATTAAGCTGAATTAAAACCAAAACTACATAATCTTCTAAAAGCCCTATACAACCAAAAAAAAATAATCCTCCCACAAGCTTTGTTTATCATATCAAAACCTACGTACGTTATGGCAGTTTTCTTGGATTATACTATAAAGCAGCCATGCTTTGTGCAATATATATATATATATATATATATATATATATATATATATATATATATATAAACGATGCCAGTAGAGAATCGGTCATGATAAAAAAAAAAATCGTTATCCCCTTGTTTTATCATCTTAGTTGAAGAATGGCTGTAATATAAAACACATAAAAGTAGGTGTTTTCCACAATGGTTATCAACTTGCTCATAAAGAACAAGTGGTGGGTTGTGAAAAGTAAGAGATTATATAATATTACTTAGTGTTTTCAAAATTATGTATTTATGTTGAGATTTAAAAGTATTCTCATGAATTAGACTAATATCACGTTGATTTGCCATTTATCCTGAGTTATGGAGTATTATTATGGAACATTGATGAGAAAAATTGAAGGGTTAAATTGTAACTACAAAATATAATAACACTCTTAATTTAAAGAAAAAAAAGTTTAATATTAAGTAAAAATCTAAAAGTTGTCGGTTGTTTACTCTTTAGCCGACACTGATCAAACACTCGCAAAACATTGTAAATATATCGTTAAAATTTCTGGATAGAGATTATTTTTTATGGTTGTGTGCATATTTAATTTTTGAAAATATTATTCTGATTTATTTATATTTTTTTTTATCTTTTGTACATAGAAACTTTATTTGTGAAAAATAAAAGATGTTTATTTTAAGATAATTTATAATATGTGTAGCCTTACATAATATTTTTTTTACTTTTATTTTACTTAATCAATTTAATACGAGTGTTTATTTTTAATATCATTTGAATGGATTAAAAATTAATTTTAATATACAAATTCAATAAATACAACTAGATAAATGTTTTATTTTGCAAGATTAAATATTTTGATCTATACTTGTCTTTTGATTTTTTATATTTTATTTTTAGTTATCAATAATATTTATTTTTCATTTATTAACACATAGTTTTGATTTATTTAATTATATATACACGCATGAGCTTTTCAACTTATACTTTTAAAAAAATTTATGTGCAATTCTTTAGTAAGAGAAAAAATATCTTGTCTTATTGCGAGTCAAATGGATAGTAATATCTAAAATTGAAGGATTACTTGTGCAATCAAGCAACCACAAGATTAGTAAGAGTAAATTATTCTTAGTCTTTATTTTCCAATAAAATTACAACTTAGTCTTTCATGTGTTTGTTTTAGCATTTTAAAAGTATTTTTAAAAAAAATTAAATTTTTTTATTTGTTTCAAATTAATTTTATTCCTGTGTTTTTAGATCGTTTTGATATGATGATATCAAAAATTATTTTTAAAAAATAAAAAAAATATTATTTCAATATACTTTTAAAAAAATATATTTAAAAAAACAATCACTATCAAAATCCCAAATAACACGAATTGCTGGGGTCGTGGAAAGAATTCAAAATGTTATAGCGACCCAGGGACTAAAAATCAATTTCCTCAATTGTTAAGGCATAAAAAAGGAAAAGGAAAAGTATGACGAGGATTGCAATAAGAAGAAAGTAAGAAATGCCATGTGCAGAGAGCAATTGAAAATGGCCCACGTGACTGGCGGGCGAGTCACGATCGGTCCCCCAAAATAGAGAGGTTGATATTGGAGTCCAAAAACACGTGGTGGTCCTCGTTTGGCCAATTTGCAGAGTGACGTCCTTATCCACAACTTGAATTTTCCTTCAAATCATTGGAAAATAAATTAATCGTCCCCACAATATTTGTCACAAGTTTTTTTATGTCACAACAGCTGACCCAACAACCATGGTTACTGGACCGCTCTAGCTACCGACGTGTTTTAATTTTTTTTTTATAAAAAATATATTAAAATATATTTTAAAAATTTTTAATATTAAAATAATTTAAAAAATTAATTTTAAATATATTATATCATTCTTCACTTTACCTTCTAACTAGATATCCATGCAAATTTTTTATTTTTATTTTGATTAAACCTTATTAGAAATTGTATTTTAAATAAAAGTTGGGTAAATTTTAAAATTATTTTTTGTTTAAAATTAAATTTTTTATATTTTTAAATTATTTAAATATATTGATATCAAAAGTAATTTTAAAAAAATAAAAAATATATATTATTTTAATATATTTTTAAACAAAAAAAACACTTTAAAAAAACTTACCATAAACAAACTTCCAAATATATTTTCAAGTGTCAAATCTTTTATTATATATATTGGAGAGCTTGATATTTGATTTTTTTATTACAACAACTAACATTGAAAAAGTTGGTGTGCCTAGGATGAACTGACATGTGACTATTTTTATCTGGCACATGAAAACAGGTAGGCCCCACCATATTTATTAAAAAATACATAGAAAATTTATTAAAAGAATTGGCGTGAAAAACAAAAAAACAAAACATAACATTAAAAAATTCAAAAATAAGTGGGACCATCTTTTTGTCAAGTGTTAGGTGGTCCCAGCCACGTCAGCAATTTCAAAGCTCAGGTGAAAGGAAACGCAAATAGAAAATAAATAAATAAATAAATAAGCGAAGGTAGGTAGAATACAATGTTAGGCCCTCAAACATAATAAAAATTAAAGGTTAGACACTCAAATTGCAGTTTTTTTTTTTTATATAAAATAATACCTTCACTTGAAAAATTTAAACCTTTTTAATAGATGAGCTTGGGTATAAGTTTCTCAAGACGCAAGGTAGTTTTTTTTTCCTTAATTGAAACGAGAAAATATATTAAAAGGATAGATTGCAAAAAACATTATATTTACGGATAAATCAAAGATTTTTTTTAAAAATAAGGATATATTGGCAATTGTGCCTAAAATATAAGCACAGGTTGTCAGGGTTATTTTTTATATAATATTTAGGGGTGAGAAAAAAACTAAAAAACTGATTAAACCGAGAAAACTGAAAAAAAATAACTGGAAAAATCAAATCATGAAAAAAAACCGATTAAAATTTTGAAAAAACTGACTGGTTTGGTTCGGTTTCGATTTTATGAGCCTGGAACTGAAAAAACCGAACCGAAACCGAGCTAAACCGGAAAAATCGAGCCAAACTGGTTTTTGTCCTAAGAAACCGAACCCAATTGAAACCGATCGGTTTGAACTGGTTTAGGTTTGTTTTTTTTTTAATTTCGATTTGGTTATTTCTTTTATAAAAACCGAATCGAATAAAAAATAATCACCTCTAATAATATTAGGCATGTATGTATCATACTACTGATTGTTTCAATAGTGGTTTTAAATTAATTTTTTATTTTTAAATTTTTAAAATTTATTGGTATTAAAAATAAAATTTTAAAAGTAAAAAATATATTTTTTTAATACATTTCAAAACAAAAAATATTTTAAAAAATAATTTCTATTACCATCCCAAATACCCCCATAATTTACTAAATTAAACACTAACTTTATTACACGAGGATAGATTGGCTATTTTCTCTCTTTTTTTTCTTTGGTTCCTTGATTATTGTAGTCTTATATAAAAACTTGAAATTCACAAAAAAAAAAAAAAACCTAGGAATTTTTTTGGAAGGCCAGAAAATCTAAAAAAAAAAAAGAAGGGTAAGTTTTCAAAATCTTCATTAAAATTCTATTTTTTTTCTAGAAGATCCAAGTTTATACATTTGTAGGTTTCCAATTTTTATAATATTTAGTATTTTTTTTTTGTCTGAATCATCAGGTTTTGTTGATTTTGTGAAGAATAATTTCTTTGGGTGGTCTGATAGGTATTTTTATTATAAAAAAATGGTAAAGAATATAAAGGAGAGTATCCCCCCCCCCCCCCCCCCTGCTAAGAGAGATGGAAAGGGATAAACAATGCAGTAGACAAATTAAAAAAAAATAATCTTAAGATTTAACTTTTGGGCATGTCCTCTCTCACAATAAATAACTAGTTTAGTGTATTAAACTATATTAAGTTGAGTTGACTTCTATCTTTCTCTGAAATAACTAGACTTGGTGCGCGCAATTCATCGTGGGCGATTTTTTTTTTTTACTTTTCCATAATATTTGATTGTTGCAAGTGTATTTTTTTTATTAAAAAATACGGGATTCGAGTAGTAGAATTTAATAAAATGAATAAGATAATTTTAATTTAATTAGACAAAAAAAATGATAGCAGATGAATCCATAATTCATTAAATATGGAAATGAAAAAAATGAAATAAAAAAACTTGTCTTTGATCAACTTAGGTTAGCATGACATATATATAATCCCGATAATCAACGTCGACTAAACCAAAGATATCTCTCCAAACTTGTGTTAACTTTTCAAATCTATGTTATTAGATCCGAAACACTCAATCTAGAAAACCTATGAAGTACAATTCTCAGTCAATCAAATATTGAAGGAAGAAATTAAAAAAAAATAAATTATACAAAAGGATTTAAAAATAACAATTAAAAGAATATGGATCAAAATTGAATAGAAAAATAATTTTTTTATTTAATTGAATGGTGAAATTGAAAAGAAAAATCAATTTCGTAAAAAATAATCATATGAATGAGGAAAAATTGACATAAAAATAAAAATAATTTTATAATTAAAGGGTGAAATTGAAAAGAATAACAACTTTTATAGAAAGGCTAAGAAAAAAAATTAGAAATCAAAACAATAAGGACCAAATTAAAATATATAATACTATCAATTTGAATTGAAGGATAAAATTAAAAACCACTCAAACTTTTACAAAAGGATCAAAACAAAAATAGAAGTCCAAATAATGAGGACCGAATTGGAGAATAATATTTGATAAATTGAGATTGGAGGACGATATTAAAAACAAATAAAATTTTGACAAAAGGGTCAAGATAAAAAATTAAAATTTAAAATAATAAGGGTTGAAGTTGAAATACCAACAGTAAAAAGAGTTAATTTGTAATTTTCAGGAGATAAGAGAGGAAAAATGACCCATCAGCAACAAACCGGACCACCAAAGCCAGCATGTGGCGCATCAATAATAAGAGAACACGACGACTCTTCCAATGATATGGTGAAAAAATGTATTTGGACACCAAAAGGCATTGCATGCGCTGCCCGAAGTGCACTAGTGCCACCCACATTTCTCTGGGTGCCATACACGTGCACTCACCTTTTTATTTTTATGTTTTTGTTTAGCCAAATATAAAATTGCTCCTAAGCTAACTTTATAATTAAAAAAAAAACATCATTTAACCTACACTTAGATTTTATTTTAAGGTTATTTTCATTGTTTTACTATATATTTTAATTGTTTATTATTTTTTATATTTAGTTAAATATCAAATTTCCTCTCGGTTTAAATTATAATAACGAAAAAACTATTGTAAAAATACAAAATACAAAAACCCCTTTACTTCAAGTTTACATTTTTTACTTTCAAGACGTTTTACTGTTCAACTAAAATGAGAAAAAAATTATTTATTCCTACTCCATTTTAAACTGACAATTAGGCCATGTAAAAATATTTTGATGCTAGTGTTGTGTTTTTTTTTTTGTGAAAAAGAAATTTATTATATTATTTTAATAAATAGTGTTTTGAGTGTAGAGGTAGAATGATTTCTCAAGGCGTTTTAGCTCTATCAATGAATTTAATTGAATTGAATTATAACTTATCAAGAGGAAATGTTGTCATTTCACTAGTTTATATATCAAAAAGTACATGGATTTCCTATTATTATTATTATTATTATTCAAACGAAAAAGAATATACAAGATTATGTGTATTTTAATATTATTCCAACGAGAACATAATATATATATATATATATATTAACTACTAGCATTAATATATATTTGTAAGCAGTTCTAATTGTTTTATTTGCAATTGAATTTGTAAACGGCTTTGAAAATAAATATTAAAAAATAAACATTCTTTTTGGATGGTGCGGTCAGGACCAGTATTAGGTTGTTGAAATTGAGTTTTCAGAAAACAGTCCTTCCTGACATTGTGCACGGACCAGTTCATGAACCAGTTGGAGTTATTGTCTCCTCTTTTTCATTCACATCAGTGCTCGATGCTTATTACTTTACTATTCATTGCTGTTTTCTTATCTATCTTGACTATTTGAGGAAAGAAAACGTGCGGCTGGCTAGCTACCTCTGTGAGAAATTCTGGGCCCGATCACCATTTATTTTTCCTCGTTCTCGTTTGCTTGAAAGACAAACTCCACAACAACCAAACCTGTAACACCATCCATATATATATATATATATATATTCAGGATCTTATCTCGTTCATGTGCCTGTAAACATCATTGGCAAAATGACCCCTTTTTTCTGCATATAGATGAAGCACCGTGTGGTAGACTTTGTTCCTCATATCAAAGGAATATCCTGTCCTCTTTGTTAAATAAGGAATCATAGCAATGGTGCAATGGTCCACTATTCATTCCTAAACACTTCAATAACTTCAGCTAATAGCAAACAATCTACCATCTCTGCAAATCCTTTCTTATGGTAAAAGAATCCTGCAGACAGATGCTGGTGATAATTACTGGGGTGCAACAGTACTAGGAAAAAAAATGCTAAATGAAAAATCCGTGGCTATAAAAACGAAGCCTTTAAAAAACCAGAGTTTCATTACCATTCAAATTTCAAGGAAATCCTTGCAGTGAAACGAGGAATTGATAAGTTTGAATTCAATTTAGCAAGATATTATTTCTATTAAACAATCTAAATTAAACAAAGATAAATACAAAAAACAAGAGAAGAGAAGGCTAGAGTTTTATTGATATTGTATGATCACTTTATTCTGAAAAAGTTATGTTAACCTAAATACAAAGAGATTATATATAGGTTAAAATAAAAATATTATTCTACCCTTAATAAATAAAACAAAACAAAATATATTTATTAACATCTCCACACAAACTCACGATGCTAGGTTCGATGCTTGTAGCTGCCGTATTGTGAGTTTGCCAACCAGAAAACAAAAACGGAAAATAGAATAAGACTTGGTAAAGAAATCTGCAATCTGTAAAGAAGAAGAAGAAGAAGAAGAAGAAGAAACAAAAGGCAAAGTAATGATGTCATGCTTCAAATGATGACGAGTAAGATGACAATCGATCTTAATGTGTTTAGTTCATTTATGAAAAACTGAGTTGTGAGTAATCTAAATAGAACTCTAACTGTCATAATACATAGAGGTAGGATGAGAAAATGAGACTCCCATATCTGCAAGTAACCAACGCAACCAAAAAATCTCATTGGTAATAGATGTCATAGTACAATATTTTGCTTTAGTTGAAGATTGAGAAATTATAGATTGTTTCTTGCTCTTCCAAAAAATAAGAAAATTACCTAAAAAGATACATAAATCAATAACAGACTTGCGATTTGTAGGATCACTACCATGATCAGCATCAAAGTATATATGTAGCTCCAAGAAAAAGGTGGATAGAAGTAAAAGACTCTGAAAGACTGTATCTCGAAGATATCACAAAATACAAAGAATAGCTGCTCAATGAACAGCAGTAGGAGAAATAACAAATTGACCAATAACATGAACAATATATGCAATATCTGGATGAGTAATAGTGAGATATACCAAGCTCCTAACAATAGCACGATATAAAGTAAGATCTAACAAAGATAAACTATTAGAAAAAGAATATCTTGCGTTAACTTCAATGAGAGTATCTACAGTCGTATTATCAATAAGTCTAGCCCACTTAAGAATATCTGCAACATATTTTGACTGAGAAAGAAGGTAATCTCTGGGTAAATAAGCTACCTCAATACTTATGAAATATCATAGATAACCTAAATCCTTCATTTCAAACTGTTTAGCTAACTTCGTTTTCAAAACTGAAATACCATCAATGTCATCACCAATAATAATCATGTCATCAATATATAAAAACAGAATGATATGACCTGCATCAGTGCACTTAACAAAAAGAGCAGAATCATGACTGCTAGAAACAAATTGAAGACAAGAGATCACAGTAGAAAATTTCTTAAACCAAGCACGAGGTGCTTGTTTGAGACCATATAATACTTTCTTGAGCTTACAAACATATTTAGAGTCATGTGAAACGCTAGGAAGGGATGCCATATAAACTTTATCTTGAAGATCTCCATTCAAGAATGACATTTTTAACATCAAGTTGAGAGATATGTCATTGACAAACTGAAGCTACAACAATAAGAGTATGAATAATAGTCATTTTTGCAATAGGAAAAAATGCATACCATATTGTTGAGAGTATTTTTTTTTTCAACCAACCTAGCTTGTATCACTTAATAGACCTATAAGAATTAATCTTGATCTTATATACCCAATGACAATCAACAACACTCTTACCAGGAGGTAGATGAACCAAATCTTAAGTATCTGTCTTATGTAAAGTAAAAAGTTCCTCATGTATAGTTTGCTACAAAAAAGGATAAAAAATTGCCTCTTTATAGGAAAATAGCTTACAAAGACAATGAATAGAAGCTAAAAAGAAAGTAAATGATGAAGAATAATAAGTATAAGCAAAATCTAGTAACTTTGTGGACTTACAAATGTGTACGGATTAACGTAGAGATAGATCCACAATCTCAAACAGAACTAAAGGGATCGTAGAGGAGAATGGAGTTTTAAGTGTGTTAAAGAGTAAAGTGTCAATACCTGCAGAATGATCAGTACGAATTGGTCAAACATGAGGAGGAGTATTTGAGGTACTAGGAACCTAAGATGATAAACTATCAGAATCTTCAGAAAAAAAATCTATACAAATAACATCAGATTTAGTCAAGCTATGAATAGTTGATGGAATAGAAAAGAAATGTATATGCTCGAGAAAAACAACATGACGAGACACATAATATTTTTAAGTTATTAGATCAAAACAACGATACTTCATTTTACCTGCACCATAACTAAGAAAAATATAAATAACAAATCGAGATGATAACTTACTACGTTCTATATGAAGACGATGAACGAAACAAGTATAACCAAAAACTCTAAAGAATGAATTATCAAGGGCATACCCATATCATTTTTTAAAAGGAGAAAAACCTGAAATCTAAGAAAATAAAATTGTATTAATCAAAGTTACAATAGTAAGAGCAACTTCTCCCCATAATTTACTAGGAACATAAGTAGACAATAAGAGAGAATGAACAGTTTCGACAATATACATATGTTTTCTTTCACGAACTCTATTTTACTCAAGAATATCTGTACACGAAGTTTGGTGATTGGTTCCTTCTAAGGCAAACAACTCATAAAATTTGTTAGAGGTGTATTCTCTACCCAAATCACACCTAAAACATTTGATAACAATAGAATGTTGAGTTTTGACAAGAGCTTGAAAGACTGTATATATCTCAAAGAATTTAGAACGACATTTCACTAAATAAACTCAACAATAACTAGTATGATCATCAATAAAAGAAACATAATATCTAGACCCTCCTTTAGTGGCAACAGGAGAAGGTACCCATATATCAGAATGAATCAAATCAAATCAAATCAAATCAAATGAAGAAGAACAAACAGAAATACTTTGATTAAAAGATAAAGAAAATTTCATCTGTTTACATCCATTACAATAAGAAATATCACAAGTTTGCAAATTTTCTAAAGCTCTTGTGGATGCTAAAAATCTCAAACGAGAAGACGAAGCATGACCTAAACAAGAATGCCATAAAAGAAACTAGAAGAGGAAGGAGTCAAATGAAAATAAGACAAATCAACACTAGTAGTAGCAACAACAATAACAACAACAACAACTGACACTTTTGACTCATTCAAAATATATAGTCGCTTCTCTTTATGGTCTATCTTAATTAGCTTCTAATATTGTAGATCCTCTACACAACAAAAAAAGAAGGAAAAATGACTAAATAATTACTAGACTTACATAACTGACCAATAGAAGCAAGATTCATTTTGAGTTTCGAAATAAGATAAACATTAGGGAGAGACAAATGAGGTATGATAATAGAACCAACATCTGCTAAGGGCATGAGAGTGTTATCAGCAGTCATAACAAGAAACAAACATTGCTTGTGGCTGTAAGGAGAGAAACTTCTGAAATTGTTTAGCGAGAGTACTAGGATTAGTGATAGAACCTAATAAAACTACTGCTGCAGTATTGTGGTACGGTGTGGTGGTTTATAACCCTGAGGTGATCTATAAGTCTTAGATTGTGACCGGCTGTTAAGCTTCCAAGCTTGATTCTGCTATCTTAACTTTGGAATACTAAGCCTTCCAATGACCTTTCTGCTTATAGAAACTACACTCGTCGAAGGCAACTCTTGTATAAGGCTTATTCTGATGATTAAATAATGGGTTTGAGGGTACTGTTAGTACATAAAAATTATAAGCAGAATGAATTTTATTTTCATAATAAGATTGAAGACGTATTTTTTTGGCCAATAACTCACTAACAATAGAGTCGACAGAAGACAGTGGAGAATGATGCAAAACTGAACCTCTAAGTCTTTTAAAATTACTGTGAAGTACCGTTAAAAACTGTACCAATCATTGTTGCTTTCTACGAGCAATATAGGCACCACATGCCTTTAATTCTGCTGATTATGTAAGAGTTAATTGATCCTAAAATTCTATCATAGCAGAATAAAACTTTTGAATACTCATATTTTTTTGGTGAAGAGCTCGTATGTCATTCTCTAATTGATACTGCTTTGTAAAATTTGATTGCGTAGATAACCTTTGTAGATTATCCTAAATTTTCTTTGTTGTATCATACTTCATCAACTACGTACCTATGAAATACTCAACAGAATTGTTAGTCTAAGTAATAATCTTTGCATTGTTTGCTTTCCAAGCATCTATCAAAGCAACATAACCCTCATCAGTACTCCTAGGTATCACATAAGTTTCACTAACATATCCACACATCCTTTTACCCTTAAGAAAATTTTTCATCACATAACTCCAATATGAATAATTCTTTCCATCCAACCTCACACTCATAGACTAAAGTGACTCGTCTGTTTTAGTAGCCATAATCAATTAAAAAAAAGATGCAAATACCAGGTTGCAGAAATTGGAGGGAAGACAATATACTAAATTGCAGAAATTGAAGGGAGGATGAAATAACAGATTGCAAAAACTGAACAAATATATTCTCTTTACCCCGAATCCCAACAAGAACGTGTTGCCCCCTACAAATCCTCGACCAACTCACTGTGGAGTTGGATCCGCAAAAACTATGTTTGAGATTGAGTCTCACTTCATGAAATAATGATTTGATACCATGTTAAACAATCCAAATTAAACAAAGAGAAATACAAAAACAAGAGAGGAGACTATGGTTTAATTGATATTGCATGATCACTTTATTATGAAAAAGTTTTGTTAATTTAAATACAAAAAAAATTATATATAGATTAAAAAAATATTATTCTATCTTTAATAAATAAAATAAAATAAATATATTTCTTAACAATTTTCTTGTTGAAATAAATACGTCAAGCTTTCAAAAAAATGCTTGAAACCATGCAAAATTAAGCTCCTTCCTCAACCACATTTACTTCGGTGCAAACAACAATGGTCTAATAGATATTAGTTTGAAGTTGAACATATCAAATGAACATACAACTTTCTTCTTGATCTCTTATCAAGATATCCCGAAAAATCCAACATCCAACCTACCATTTTTCCTGTCTTTTTCTTTGACTTAATCCAATCTTCCCTCCTTGTTGATGAAAACAATCCTCATCTTGGACAAATACCTTCTGGGTTTTTTTGTCCACACTCTCCATCAGGTCCACTCTATATTACTCAGAAAGCATAGCCATGTAGGAGATTATTTTTTGGCTTGTAGTCATTCATCCTACGTACCCTTTTCTCACTGTCTTCTCTACACAGAGTCATTACATTTTTACCAAAACTGAGTTTTTATTCTGGATTTATCTTGCTAGGATATATGAATTTGGCTAACAAAGCCTTGCAGATTGTGTTGAAAGACCATGAATGAGAATGATCAAGAACAGCATCATACAATTTGGTACATGATCCTCCGTAATGGTCTCGGTCTCGAATCTTCAACATTGGATCAATACTTTTTCATTCCAATACAAATCATAATTCTCAAAGTCCAATGTTCTTCGAAGACCACAAGCAACAACTCCAACGTCTCGTTTATAATCTCCGTGACCAAGAACAAGAAGTTCTGAACGACGATTTTGAAATCCTGGAATCGAGTTCCGATGATATTTCCTTCAATTCAGCAGGTGGGAGCACGGGATCAGAAGACCACAGATCCATGCCCCCTTGACGAGACAAGACCAGGCCATCTCTTCCTGAAAGATGCTCAAGCATTCGTCAATGCGTTCGTCAGCAGTCATTTCACTAAATCTGTCCATCTTTGAATATTTCTTTGCTCACATGTGTACTATTAAATCAGTGTCTGTCACGTGTGTGCTGTTAAAAGAGTCAGTGTGTTATTTTTCCTCTTCTTTATCAAGCAGTGCCGGTCATCTCTGCAACACATGCATGTATAATAATTATGGTTCTTGGTTAACAACGTGTAAGATCCTCGTCGAGTATTCAAGAAAAAAGAAATATATTGCACGTTTCAAGTGGTCATGAATTTCCAAAATAAAGAGGGTCAATATATATTCCAAGCTTGAGGATAGAAATGGTCAGCCGAACTTATTTTCCATCTATTATTTGTTTATTTTTAGGAAAGAGGAGGGATAGGCTCAATCTGAGGTCTTGAGCGCTCCATCTAAGAAGTTTAAGATTGGATGGTCGATTATTAGCTTTATGTATTTATTTTATTTGAAATTGATTTTCTAACACATTTATTTTTCTAAAAAAATGCTGTATATCTACCTTCAATTAATCAAGTTTGTAAGAATATCTTTAATCTTTAGTTTTGACGAAGATACGACGAGGATCTCTCTAAATTGACATGAATATAAAAAAACATAATATTCTTCGTCGAGTGCATGTTGAACAATTTATACCATATTACAATATATAAATTAATAACAATTACTGGTGTAATAAAATCAATTATACATCTTTTCACTGCTCAATAAATATAAATTAATAACCTCAATAAATAACTTAATTGGTTAAGTCTTGAGTTTACTTTTTAATAGTCACGAGTTCAAATTCTTTTAAGATTATTAGAGATTTACATAGTCATTAATTTTAAGATATATAAAATTAAGATATGCATAAATTAGTCCGGACATCAACATTAATACGTGACAACTAGCATTTGTTCACTCGATGAAAACAATAATTTAGCTACTACACAATTAACACGCCACCTCCTTCTCTGTAGTTGCTCCCCTCCTTCATGGTGGCCCTCTGTGTTTTTCCTTCAAAAGAATTGCTTTTCCGGTCATGTGGTCCTCATTTTTTATATCTTTCAATTGTTTTTTAACGTCGAGGTCTTAATCAATCAAGTTGACAATGGCACAAGATTCTATAGCGTGTGACCCTCAATTTAATCAAGATTAAAAACAAGAAAAAATAAATTTAAATTCCCATTTCTGTTTAGATAAGAGTGCATGTGGATGGCACGATTTATAAAAAAAAAAAAAAAAAAAACCCAAACGCTATATTGTCCATAAAATACAATAGAGAAAATGCATGGCCCTACCTACCCTCTGATTTTAAAAAAGATCTCTGGTCACATTACAAGATTTGAACGGTCGACTCGAGCTTGGATTTTTCTGATAATATTTTAAGGTACAATCATTGAAGAGAAGGTCAAGGAAAAAACCACGTTCTACATTTATGAACATTTGTGTTCCTTTCTGCCTAGAGTTGCCTACCTACCCTAATATAGACCTAGCTTGTTTTGTCTCTATCATCCAAGGTAAGTGCGGTTAAAATTATATTTTTTAAAATTTATTTTTATAAAAAAATAATTTTTAAATATTTTTAAATTGTTTTAATATATTGATTTTAAAAATAATTTTTAAAAAATAAAAAAATATTAAATTCTTTAAATTTCAATTATTATCATAATTCCAAACAGAATTTTAAAAATTAAAAGTTAGTGTATTATATTGAATAATAGTGGTGGTGGTAGTGGTGATAGGAGGAAGTTGAGCAAGAGAATATTTATGTGCTCCATGGCACTCGAATAATTTTATCGAGTATATGTAATATAACAAATTGCTATTTTTTTTAACTCAATGTTTTCTTTTTTTGAAATATATATATATATATATATTAAATTGTTTAGGCCTTCCGTTTGCGTGAAGAGGGATTGACGATAAGTTTGAAACTTCCAAGAAGCAAGCTAGTAAGGTTTTTTTATATATATATAATTATTCTATTGTAAATTAATTATATTTAAATCGCTAATAACCTGTCTACATCATTATTTCGTTTTCCTGTATTTTGTTAACGGAATACATTGGACTTCGGCAATAATTTACACGTTGAAATAACAAATAACATGATCATTTTTTTAATCAAAATTTTATAAGAATAATGACATTATCATTTACAGGTGATTAAGGATATGTTGTACTTTAAAAAGGGTGTTTGTTTACGCGGCAACTTTAATTTTTAAAACAAACCGTACAAATAATATATTTGGTAATATCAAAACTCAATTTATTGTTTGTGTGGGACCCATATAATTTATGCTGAAACCATCGGTTTGTCGAAAGCAGTTGAGAGCTGTTTCTTTCCCTGTTGTGTTTGTGCAGAGTGAATTAATTTACTCGGTACTATCCACTTCAAGTGAATTAATTCATTGGGCACTGTTCATTGGACCGCGTCCAACCCGGTAAAAAAATCTATTTTTTTAAATTATGTTTTACTCAAAAAACTAGTGTTTAATATTACTCAACAATGCTACATAAATTAGAAAGAGATCGCATGATAACGTAGCATTTGCGGAATTTGATCGCAATTCTAATTTTGTTTCTGATGATATTTTACTTAATTTTGTTGCATGCTCAAAAAACCATGAAAACTATAGTCCTTATCGGATAAATTTCATACATGATGAAATTGTAGATAAGTTAACGGAACAATAAAAAATACTTGATATAAAGTATTATTTATTTAATGATGTAATAGTGGTAGTTAAATCTACAATATTTATATTAAAAACCATCAATATTAATATATATATATATATATATATATATATATATATATATATATATATATCTTTTTTAGTTATTTTATAACATCAATTTGAAAAGTATATTTAACCAAACATATTAAACTAATTTTTATTCAACCTCAATTTCAACTACAGTTTTAACCAAACATATATAAATATCAAACTAACCTCAACAAAAAGTACTTTTCATAAAATAACTTTTTCCAAACCACAAGTCAAAACTACCACAATACCAAACAAACTCAAGTCCAATTCTTTTGATTGTGCCAGGTTAGGTTTTATGAGAACTACCCAACTCCCTCTCTCTTTAAGAATATACTAACCCACTACAGTATTGACCCGATGCAAGTTTAGTTATTTTTTTAATATAAAGATATTAAAGTATTATTGTTATGTTTTTTAGTTGGGAAAAAAATTAAACCATGTGAGGATTGACTTGATATGATTTGGTTAACTTGACAGAACAAAAAACAACTCGAACAACCACTAAAAACATAATTTAACTAAAAAAACTTCAAGATATTTTTTTTAAAAAAAAATATTAAGACGGAACATATTGGATCGACCCAAATCAACGTGAATTAACTTGTTAAATTCATGACTCGAATTATAAAATTGAGATAACTATATAGAAATTAAATCAAAACAAATTATGAAACACAATTATCAATCAACTTAATGTTGAATGATGAAATTAGAGAAAAAAATCAATTAAAAAATACCCAAAAAAATAACCTGAGTCAACCTGGATTAAACCGCTAAAATCATGATCTAAGTAACGAGACCGAGATAACCTTATAAAAAAATTAAAAAAATTCTAAATTTCAATTCTAAAATAAATAAATAAAATGACAAAGAGATGAAAATTTTATTGCAATGCATCTGAAAAACCCAAACAAAAACCCACAAACTGGACTAGATAGAACGAGCCTAGATGCTAATGGGCCTGAAAAACAGACAACACATATCTTAGCCCGCTTACCAGTTTCGGTCAAAACCCATTAGATCGTGTCATCCTCTTCCTCTGTCGTTCATTTCAAATCTTTCCTCTCCAACAAGTTGTCAAATTTTGTTGAAGGATAATCTTTGAAGGTCTCAAATATGTTGGAGAGGAGGAATAAACATTATTTAGTTGCTTGTGTATTAATGAAGGGCAAGGCAGGTTGATGATGAATTGCGTTTTTCTTTTTCTTTTTTTAAATATACGAGGTTTAAAATTCAGTTGTTAACTAATAATATTTTTTTTTATAATCTTTAATAGATTATTTGAGATTATTTATAAGTCAATATTTTTTTCATTTACTAAATTAAAATGTTTGGTTTTTAAAATATGAATATTTTTATATAAAACTTGATAATGTATAACTAAATTATTTTATTAATTGTTAAAATATATAAATAAATATTGATTGCAATGACATAAAATCATAGTAGATAGTATATATATGGGCGCCATGTGTGTGTATAACCGTTTAAGGCCATGTTTGTTTCTCGTAATTCATTTTTCGGGAAACCACTTTCCAAACTTTCCTGTGTTTGTTTGCCATTAGAAAAATTGGTCAACGGAAAACACTTTCTGGTCAACGGAAACACTTTTCGGTCAACCAAAAACACTTTCCAGTGAAAGAAAAATTTGGTTTGATTTCTAGGAAAGTGTTTTTCCTTTATTTACTAGCATGGTTAAAAATTAAAAATCAGATCTCTTGAAAATAATAATTATTAAGAAATTTATACAATTTATTTACTAGCATGGTTAAAAATTAAAAAAATATTTTTTCTATCACATGTTATTATAAGAAAATTTCACATCTTTATTTTAAAAATAGAATAAATAAAAAGAAAAAGAGCTTCATTGTTTATTATAATTATAATGTTATACTGTATGAATATGTAAACTGCATTATATGAACACAAAAATTATTTAAAGTCCTACTGATATTTAGGAAGATAATATGGTATTAGAATGAATGTTTTTATTTGAAGGAGTTATTTTAATAAATTAGCAAAATTTGTCAAAATAAATAATTTAATGGAAAATTTTCCTGAAATGAGTAAATGTGATATAAGACAATAGTGAAAATTTTCTTATAAAAAAAATAAGGAACCAATTTAATAATTTGACAAATTTTGATGTAGTTATATTATTTTTGGATTTTATATTATTGGTTTGTTTGGCTTCTTTTTAAGATCTTTTTTTTTTTTGAGTTTTCATAGACAAAAATTAAGTATTAATTTTAAAGAAGCTAAAACAAAAAGGGACTTACTGTAGCCAAGCCCTGCTGTAGTGGAAAAATGACGCAGTTGTCCCAAAAAAACAAAGTGATTTTTTAAAAAATCTTATGTATTTTCTTCACTTTGCTCCTTAAAGTTCTAGATTTATACTAAAAAATCCCTAAACTTCATTTGTATTACATTAAGGTCCATAAATGTAAAGGGATGAGAGAGTGGTTCGATTTTTTGGTTTTCTAGAGTGATTTTGAATGGTTTTTGAAATTCAAAATAAAATTTTTACATGTCTTTAAAATGATTTTGGATGTTTCTAATGAAAACGTGTATAAAATGAATGGAAATGACCACAAACACGGCCCTACTTTTCTGATAACATAGGAAAATTGCAAATGAGTAATGCTGTCATTGATTATATCTTGATATCTCATTAAACAATTTAATCTATTAGGTTGAGATGGTTTTTTGACATGGTATCAGAATTTTGATGGCCAAGCGGTCACGAGTTCAAATTTCACCATCCCTATTTATTTGATAAAAATTAAACATAAGTTAGTGTAAACCTGTGCAAGTTTCAAGTCTAAAGGGCTTTCACTTGAAGGAGTGTGTTAAAAAATAAAATAAATCATATCATGAAATTTCACCTAAAAGTTTAAGCTATTGGGTTAAGATGGTTCTTTGACATAGTATCAGAGCTTTAATGACCAAACAGTCACAAGTTTGAATCTCACCATCCCTATTTATTTGATAAAAAAATAAGTACAATGTAGTGTAGGTTTGTGCAAGTTTCAAGCTCAAAAAACTTTCACTTGAGGGAGTGTGTTAGAAAATAATATAAATTATATCTTGAGATATCACGTAATAGCTTAAACTATTGAGTTGATATGGTTTTTTGACATTGATCTTGATGTGTCTTGCTTAGGTGCTCGAGCTTAGATATTATCAGGCCTAGCAAGCACCAATCCAATATTTTTCTTTGTTTTTTTATATAATTTTTTAGTTTTTTTATTATCTACTATTCTATCATTTTCTCAATATCAATTTTTCCAAGTGATTAGTGGTTATTTTTATTTTTATAATACCTCACAAAAAATAATGCTTTTTTTTTCATGTTTTTGACCTTTTTTTTAATGAGTATAAAAATTATCATTTATGTAAAAAATAAATATTCTTCATGTAGACTTATATCAATCTAACATGATATAAAAAATATTAAAAAATCAGCATTGATTGTGGATTAACATTAAGAAAAAGAAAGGGTCTAAATAAAAAGAATTTTGTGGTTTTTTTCTTTTATTTTTTCATGAATTTTCACCAATAATTAATGGTTATTTTTTATTACTTGTATATAATACCATGATGAGAAATGTGTGTGTCAAACAACAAAGTAACCATTTCTTCTTCTTCGATTATTCATTTGTTAGGCCAAGCCTAACATATTTTTAAGTAGAGTTTGTGATGGCAAATTTGTAGGGCAAAACCCTATAACTCAAAATAAAAAATTAAAATACTTATGCATGAAAGTTAAAATTATATTATAAAAATCTGAATCGTTAATTACTTGAATCAATAATCGAAAGTATAATGTTAGAATACCACAAAGATAATCTCTTTGATAAGTTATGAAAAATCAATCAAGAATTTAAAATAAAAATGTTTACGAAAAATTTTATTCAATTTCAATGATTTGTTTTTGTTTTTTCCACATCCCGAAATAAAAGATATGTATATGTTTGACCTAAACAAAAATAAACTCTAATTAACTACGAGCTAAAAATTAAACTCAAATAACTAACTTAAAAAAATGACTACAATAAAATACAAAGCTTAAGTCTTATATAAATAAAAGCTCAATCCATGTATTCTCATGTATTCTCAAATAGTAACTTTTGGGTCTTATAAAAAAGCCTTTCCAATTCATATATTCTCAAACAATAACTTTTGTGTCTTATCGGAAAGCCTTCCCGATATATGATTGCTTTGAGATTTTAACCCTATAGTAAATAGGATCTTTAAAATATTCTAGCAAGATTTCAACCCGATTCAAATGCTGGATTAAAAGTTATAACCATTAACATAAAGTTATTTACCAACCTTTGGTGTATATTAAACAACCTCATATCTTGCTTGGATCACATTGATCAAGACTTGATCCTTCTTTGAACTCACTTCATGCTTGATATTATCTTAAAAGGAATTCTTGAAGCTTGCTCAGCTCAAATATCATGAATAAGTCCAATGAATATATCTTTGATTCTCTTGGCTCTTTCCATTATAATCGGTCTAAGGAGCATATGTAATGAATTTTATACTGTTGCTCATCAGTTTGGAAAGGTTTAAGCAAAGAGATGGGAAGGTAACCAAACTCATGACTTTGATTTGGACAGTTATAACTTGATTGGTTTTATCTATTGGCCCTGGAGAATTGATTTATTAGGTGTCTTCACTCTTTTCCAATGCCATTGGTGCTTTGGGTTTGCCTATAGTTCCAGAGTTCCGGCCCTAAGTGTGGTGTTTTTTCATAACAAAATGAATGGTATTAAGGCGATTGGCATGGTGTTTTCTATCTATCATCACCATCTTGATGATTGCAAGTCTCAGGAAAAGGTTTTTATTTTGATTACGGTCCATAAAATGATTATCAGTCACTTTCTTTTTTAGTGTAGAAAGATTCCCTTCTCCCATTTGGGTAACCTTAATGAATTACGTGAGTTTGCCTATAAAAAGTATCCGCTTCCTCGACAAGACTTCAAATGTGCGGATTTGCTGATCTATGAGTGACTAAGGTGGTCACCTGGGGAGTTGAGATGAAAAAAATTCATTCCTTTTGTTTCGGTCCCTATAATGGTAATGGTCGGCTTGTGGTCGACTGCCTTCTTCTTCTCATTCTGACTTGACTGAACAGTATTCCAGTGTATAAGTTTCCGGAGTTTTACTTGCTTAAAGGTTCATCTACGAGTAAGAATGGAAACACAAGTCTCAGAATAGAGCAACTATGAGCTTTCCAAGTAACGCACACCATACAAGACCACCCTATGCACTTTAGAAGGGAGAATGAAAAAGATCAGAGAAATCTGGATTGTGCAGTAGTGTTTTAAATAAATGTCAATACCAAATGTCCGAAAAACAGATAATATAGATTCCATAAAACCCATAAGATTTTCGATCCTTGTGCAGTGACAAACAACCTTGACTAAATTAGGTGGCAATCACTATATGTATTCCTTATATTTATTTAGTTCAACAGAAGAGACTCCACTGAATCCCTTACACGCAATGTTTTGATTACAATGAGCTAAATCTAAGTAGAGAAGCACAATGAGGCCATGCTATTCTTAAATTTCTACAATCCTTTGCATGCCATTTCTCTATAGGGAATAATAATTATCTCAACATTTATGTAATTCGGCATTTAACGGAAAAAAAAAAGCCGTGCACACAGCGTGATGAAGCAGAAGTGATATAACATTCATGAAATGTCAAAAAGAAACAAGAAGAAGAAGAGAGAATAGTTCTGCAAAATTTGAGTTCAGGGAATGCGAAAGAACTTGCATTTAAGCAACTACGAAACAGTTGGTTATGCCTATATAATATAAACGCAACCATCTAGCAAGCTGAGTTGGAAGTGACCTTTCCCCTCCCCAGCGTCTTGAGGTCGAGTCCTCATAGAAGCCCAAACTACAAATATAAGGACTTTCCAGAACCACAGCAGAACCTGCTTCAGCCTTCAAGACAGTTCAACAATTTTTCGTTGCCTTTTTGAGCATTGTTTTACAATACCTTCATTTGAATCATTGTTGCCAGACTTGAATGTTTTATTATTATCATTGCCATTGTCTTCACCATCACTTTCAGTGTCATCACTGGCCTCATCATCGCTTTGGCTTTCATCACTTGTGTCTTCTGATTCTGATTCACTACTGCTAGCAGCCAAAGAATTCAATGGATGACCATTACCTATTGCAGATTCAGCAGCAGCTACAGCTTCAGGAGTATGAAGATCAGCTATACCCAGCATCAAATCCTGTAATCAAGACATAAATATAACTTCGTAAGCTCAGGGAAAACCATGGGCAGCAACGATCTAAGGATGGAGGATAGAAAGCAACTGTCAATTACCATCTCAACGACTTCTGATTCATTTCCAGTTAGCGTTTCAATGTCATATTTCTCAGAATTATCCTATATTTTAAGAGACATGTAAAATACAAATTAGTATGATTATGGTTGAGATTTCAAAAGAAGAAGCAGAAGAAGAAGAATCTCCTCATCACAAGTAAGCATACCTTTGCATCTTCCTGCAACCGCTTATTGGCTTCTGATATGACTCCTATGAAATCTCTCACTTTTCCTAGAACTGTGGCACAGCGAAGATGTCAGCTAGCATTGTTAAAAAATACCAGGGTTACATTTCCACATTCTATTGTTCTCTAGGGCATGATATTGCAACAAAGTGGCAGACATCCAATTCTAATAGAGAAAATAATTATTTCCAGTATTACGTGAAATCAAACCAGAATTATGAGTTTGGCATCACACAAACATTCTTCCAGCAATGACCATTCTATACTAATTTTGATAAAAACTTTAAAGAGTGAAAGTTGAGACCAAAACCAAAGACAGTACAGTGTGGACCTGCCCAACAGTATTATCCTCCTATTCCATCAACAAACAGCAGAACAATCTTACTGCAAGCAAAAACACAGCTCTTCAGGATGTCTAGCACAATGTTCCATTGGCCATTTTAAAGATCTTGAAGGTAGCAACAATTATTTTCAACAGGAATTGTGTTCCCAATATTACATGAAAGAATGAGATAGCAAACAGATAGGAGAGAATAAAATTGAAAATCACCAACCAAAGGTCAATTTAGTCACGAAAAATTTACACAAGTCTTATCCAGCCAGAAAATAAATTGCTAAATATCTAACTCAATAATGTTGATAGTTAAACTTAAAAGGTGGTTATTAAGAAAGTTGAAGAGATAGGTCTGCATTGATCTTGATTGTTTTGTTCCTTCTGCACAGCATCAATTCATAAGAACACTAGAAGAATATCTACAGGATTCCCTTGGTTAAGCATGAACATTGTAGAAGACCAACAAACAGTTAGACCATCTTTGGGGGATAAGAACACCACAGACCAGTCTTTAACCAAGATGAAGCAATTGCCAGCAATTCATATTGAAAAACAAGCACATACAATTCCAATCTGAAACTTTGGATATCATGCTTAGATGCAAAAGAAAGGGAAATAAACTTTGCCAAACCTCCTCCTAAACCACAAAATTGTGAAAATCACTCAGATCCTTCTCCAGTAAGGGTATTGCATGCAGCTTACCTAAAGCAACTAGTATCGATGCCCATATTAGAGATAATAGCCAATTACATAAACATGTAGAAGATGCAAAGCTGCTTGTGCCCTTCCACCTCATTTTGAACCACCATTGTTTTTAGTTAACTGCAGATTCACTGCCGACTGGAACCTTACGTTTTTGTATTTGCTCTTTTCATAAAGAGAAATCTTCCCTCATAAAATCACAGACAATCACTACCAATAAAAAAAAGCAACAAAATTGCAAAACCCTATTTGCGCCAATTCCATTATATTGTAAAACAGACCAGGTATGTTAATCAGACCATTTTATGAAAAAGCTTCAATTAACCTCATGAATTCAGTTTTCAATACAAATATCAGTATACTATGAAAAGAATATCAAGAAAATTAATTTTTGTAGTGACACAAATAAAGGATCAAACTTTGCAAAGAAACCAAATATTGAACTGAATCAAATACCTTGACTTTGAGGAACTGGAGTGGTTAAGGGCTTTCCATCAGCTGGGGGCTTCCTGGGTCCAGAATCTTTCTCACATACACGAAGTATAGACTCTGCACACATATATAAACACACACCATTATGTAAACATATATGCCTCTTCTACTTAATAAGAAGAAAAGGAATAGTTAGAGGGAGAGGTTTACCAAGGGATGATGGTGTTACGAAATACTTGTTCTCCAAATGCAAAAGGTCTTTGCTTGAAGAACCCATTTCTGTTTGAGAACTGTGACAGTGAACAAGAAGAACTCAGTACAAATAGTCAGTTTGGTTGCAGAGAAGACAAAGCAGAAAGTTTTTGTCAGGGGTTCTGTTGATAGGACAAAATTTTGGTCTTAGAACATCATAAATGTCGCAACCAACATTCAGAAAACAGTGATAAACTCCCCAACTCAGCTGAAAACTCACACCAACAGAACTTTTATGTAATAAATTGTTAGGGATGGCAATGGGTAGCCATGCATCGGTTTTATTACCATCCATACCCGAATCCGAACCCAAAATTACTATCCATGCCCAACCGGAAACCCGACGGGTATGGATTTTTGATACCCAAACCTGAACCCGATCAGGTTTCGGACATCCATTGGGTATCCATAACCCCGCCACTATTCATGCAGTTATCAATAAAAACCTTAAATTATCAATTCAATTCTGTACTTTTGGGACAAAAACAAACAAGATGATACTCAGCATAACATAACTTCATTCTCCAATACGAGCATAGAACTGCAGGAGTCAATTTGAGAAATCACAGTACAAAGAGTTACAAGCCCTACAAGAATTGGTGATTGAAGACAAGTAAACACAATACACCCAGCAAGATATAACAGGAAAAGCGAGAGAAACTATTATCCAGCAGATTTCATAATAACCTGAAATCTTTAGCTCCTATTACTTCCTAGCTAGAAGCTGCTTGAACTAGGCAGGACAGGCTGTCGGAGATGCTGCTTCTGCCGCTGCTACCACCGGCTGGAGAAGAGAGTGAGAGGAAGAGAATTCTGAGGCTACAAAGACTAGAAACCAGAGGTTTTTTTTATATAGCTTGGTATAAATATAAGTTTAAGGTTATTAATACATCTAGGTAGGGTTTCGGGTAGGTTACAGCGACCTTTTGTGATCGGGTTTTACCCGAACCTAATCGGGTAAACAATTAAAAAGAAATTGCAAGGGTTTAATTTCTTAATAACTTTTGAATAATATTACAAGGGTAATGAAGATTTTGTTTTTGATTATATTTTAGATGTATTTACACCTTAACATCCGTGTATAATTATTACACCTTAACATCCCTATTAACATGTGCTCGAACAAAAGAATTCACACAAGCTCTTAATAGTATTCATATTTTTGTATTTTAGAAAGGTTTAAAAAAAAATATTTTTTTATTTTTTTCACTTCAAATTAAAAAATTTTATGTTTTCAGATTATTTTAATGTGCTGATATCAGGAATAATTTTTTAAAAATAAAAAAATATTATTTTGATACATTTTCATGTTAAAAGACCACTACTATCAAATCTCAAACACCCTCTAAATCTTTTTTTTTTCATTCTCAAGCTGTAAAATAAAGAAAAAAAATCAAATTAATATTATTTTGATATATTTTCATTTCAAATGGGGCTTCACTACATTTTGAATTTTATTTTATTTAAAATTAATATTTTTATGTTTTTAAATCGTTTAATATGTTAATATTAAAAATAATTTTTTTAAAATACTATTTTAATATATTTTTAAATAAAAAATACTTTAAAAAATAATTGTTACCACATTTTTTAATTTTATTAAACACACTGAAATTTAAAAAAAAAACATTTCATGAATATGACGTGAATTATAGGATTTTTATTGAAAAATAGTTATTCTTTGATTTTTATTTTTCATGAATTTAAGTAAATAATTCTTTTTAATTTCAACTTTGGAAGTCAAGGCATTTCCATAGTAAAAAATATACTTTTGTCAGTTTTTTTAAAAAAATCTTAAAATCATTACTGGTTATTATTAGATAGAAGTTTCGTACTCTCACGCGGTTTGAGCATATGCGCATAAAAAAGGAAAACAAATTAAACCGGGTCTGGTTAGAATTAACCACAACGTGATATCTCTGCATAGAAGCAAGGCATATGCAATGTTAAGCAGCAATAGTGGCAATGAATCAATTGCAACAACAATGAATCAACATCACGAATGCCAAGCTAATTTTATTACGGAGTTTCACTAGATTTTGAACAATAATTTATTTTAAATTATTTTTTTTATATTTTTGAATAGTTTTAATGTGTTGATGTCAAAAATAATTTTTTTAAAAATAAAAAAAATATTATTTTGATACATTTCCAGACAAAAAAACACTTTGAAAAGCAATTGTTACCACATATCCAAACACCCCTAAAAGTGAGGACTCATTTGTAAAAGGCGTTGAATTATAGAAGGCATTATATATATATATGACCAAAATGTATAAGATTGGCAAAATTGGCAACCTAATTCTGACTAGTAAAAGGTTCTATTGGTGAAATTATTTGAGGTAAAGAAATACAAATTTGGATGGTTAAGAACTTAATAAGAATTTTAGAAGGCTTTATTAATTTTATTGAGGGCTTGTTTGCAAGAAAAATCTATTTTTGGAGTCAATCTAGGTGTTAATTGGAAGAAATTGAAGTTTGGGGATTGAAATTAGACTTTGGAAGGTTTAATTGGTCAAATCAGGGGCTTAATTATGAAAAAATTAAAGTTTGGAGGCCAATTAAGAACTTAATTGAAAATTTCCAAGATCAAGGACCAACTTGTAAGGGATGCGCAATTTCAAAGGTAGAAATTGGTCAAATCAAGAGCCAAATTGAAAGAAATTGAAATTTTGGTGGTCAATTAAGGATTAAATTGAATAAATTGAAAAGTAAGGACTCATTTGTAAAAGGGGTTGAATTATAGGGCTGATATTCGAATTTAGCAGGGGTGCAATTGCATGCAATTAAAAGGAATTGAAAAGTAGGGACCAAATTGAAATTGGCCAAATCCTAAATTAAAAAACCCTAATTTTAGGGTTTAACCTATACGACGTGTCATCCACCCACTCCTTCCTTGGTAATTTTGGATGATCGAGTGAGCATGTTCAAGCGAATGAATGTAGCGTTTCTAATTACTTTAAGGGCTGTGACCACTACCATTCAACTAAGAAACACCTCTCTACGACCTCATGCCCATGAAATTGGACATTTATACCCCAATTCTTCCACGAAAGTCTCCAACATCTTGTTCCCAATCAGCTTCCCCTGCTTTGTAGAAATGAGTTCCACACATAATAAAAAATGCAATGGCAAACACTTCACATGGTCTAACCCTATGTCTCACATGTTATTTGAGATATTAGCTGAGAGACACTTAAAGGAAGCAAACCTTCTTCCACCTTTAAAGCAGAATCTTTTATTAAGGTGGCTATAGAAATTAGTCAAAAGTTCAACGTGCAATGCGAGCCTAAATATGTGGACAATCATCTCAAGACTGTGAAAAAAGAATGAAGAATAATAACCAAATTTAAAAATAAAAATGGCTTTGGTTGGGATGATTGTTTGAAGATTATTATAGTTTCGAAAGATGTATATGATGAAGAAGTAAATGTATGATAAATATTATACTCTTTGTAATTTTTATATCTACTTTTGTTTCCAAAATGTTATACAAGGAACTAAAAAATTGCATATTTTAAACTTTATGAACAAGCACATCCCAATCATGACAAGTATCTCAACAAAAAACTTGATATGTACGAGGCAATGACAATTGTTGTTGGAAAAGACATAGCAACTAAAAATTATGTCAAATCATATGCTGATGTCAACTTGAAAGAGAACACTGAAGAACAATCAATTTCAATTGAAAACGAAGGGGAATATGAAGAAATTTCAAAGGGAAAAGAGATATCTTCCTCTAGTGCACAAAAGACATCTTCCTTTTTGATGAAATCACTCTTGGGGATGCATTTGAGCACTTGGTCCAAAATGAAATGTTGACAAAAGCATTTATTGCAAAAAATGATAATTTGAGGAAAATTTGGGTTCAGAATTTTATGAACCAATACTACTGCATACCTGATTGCTAAGATGATTTTACTATGATAAGAAAGTATATGTTTGTTATTTAACAAGTATGTTTACTTATTTAATTCGGTCTAGCATTTTATGTTTGTTAATTTAAACTAATATGTATGTGTATGACATCAAAACTTAATATTTATGCATGACTATGTTTGATGTTAGATATTTATATTTATTTCTTGATGCTTATTTGATATATATATTAAAGGGATAATTGCCTATACCCATAAAAAAAAAATCTTTATCCAAAAAACCCATTAAAATATTTATGTATTTATTTATCTTTTAAAAAAATCTCTATACCAAAAAAACCCAAATATATAACTCTTAGTTAATACAATAAACTAATTTGGCTTTCTTCGTAAGAAAAAAAACATATCTTAAGCTTTTAAAATTAAAAAAAAAATATTAATAGATTTTACTTAAGAAATATTTTACAATGTTACATCTCTATAATATGATATGACATATATAGTTATATTTTATAAAATAAGCTATATATGAATATAGGATTTAATAAAAAAAATTCATCATTATATTTTTTAGATTTCATTCTTTTATTGTAAGTGATTAAATATTTATATTAAATATTTTATATATATTAGATAAACTTGAAAAAAAAATTAATTCATCAATAAATTATTTTTTAATTTATTTTTCATAATATAACCAAATACTAGAAAATGTTTTCCAAATTATTTTTCATAACACTACTAAATATTAGAAAACAATTTACTTTTCAGGAATTTAATTTATAAAACAATTATTTTTTTTAAAAATAATTTTTTAGTAAACAAAGAGAGCATCAGTTGAAAACTAAAAATATAGAAAAACAAATTCATTGAATAAGTTATAAATTATATAATTAACGGTAAAAAATAAGATTACCTTGCTGTTGTTAAAGTTAATTTTAATTTTATTTATCATTTACCAAAAAAAAAAAAGTCACCCCTTTTAACACAAAACCACCTTTCAGTCTACTTTCAGTCATATCCTTCTCGCTTTCCCTGCATCCGGCCACATTTCTGTCTCTCCTCTCCTCCAATCAATCTTAAAAAAAAAAACCCACCGCCATTCGCCTCCCCTCCTCTCTCTCTCTCTCTCTCTCTCTCTCTCTCTCTCTCTCTGAATAAGCCAAAAAAAAAAACACACACACACACACATCCTCTTCAAATGTCACTGGTCTCTCTTTAGCAGCTCCTCTAAAGGGTTGCTGTTGCTGCTGCACAAAAAGAAAACAAAAAAGAAACTCTAAAACGAAATGGTGTTCAAGAACAAGCTGTTTTTCTCATCTTCAAAGAAATCAGAAACTTCTAGTCCTGATGGATCCAACAACAGTCCAAGATCAATCGGGTCAAATTCACCGATCCGATCCGACAAGAAGAAAGCCTCCAAATCTAAAGATTCAACCCCAACTACTCCAACTAGTACTGGTAGTTCTAGTAATTTTACTTGCAAGCAAACCCAAGTTAAAGATGGGGTAAAAAAGAAAGACTCGTTTTTTAAAGGCAAAGAAACTGTGAACCAACCTCAAACTCCTACCAAACCCGGGACTTCAAATTCTGGGACGGGTTTAAAATCCAAAAAAGGTGGTGTTTTGGTTGAAAATAAGGAGAAAGAAGCAGAAAAATCGTCAGTTTCGCCGATTTTAGCATCATCTTTGGGGTTAAATAGGATCAAAACAAGATCAGGGCCATTGCCACAAGAGAGTTTCTTTGGTTTTAGAGGTGATAAAGGGAGTGGTGTATTGGGGTCTAGTAATTTGTCAAGGCGTGGTGGGGATGGAGGGTCGGGTTCGAATTCAAGTTCTTTAGGGTCAGGGAAGAAGAAGGAAGGGATAGAGGGGCAGAGTAAGTTGACGGGGTTTCAAGAGAGTGGTAACGGTGGTGACAATTGGGACAGTATGTCTACAGGAAGTGGAGGGGGACAGTCTAGAGAGGTCAGTCCTAATTTGCAGGCAAGGACTAGGTTGCAGAATGGGGAGTCATCTAGTGAAGCTGGTATGATGTTTTCCTTTTCCTTTTTAGTGATGTTACTTGCTTATTTCTTAATTGGCATAGCTTTGAATGTTGTGAACTGCTTGCTTTTACTTGTTGATTACATTTGGTCGCATATTTGGTCAAGTAAATTTGACTAATTGGAAAAATTTGCTTTAGTGTGACATCTTTTTAGGTGTTTAGTGAGGGATGACTTGGTGAATGTAGGATATAATTGTTTCCAAAATGTAATTGTTTGTGTATGAAGTGATGATAAAATGATGATAGAGACTAGGTGATGCACTTTTTTAGGAGAATTTGTTGTTGTCTGAGAATTGTAGGTGTTTAGTTGGGGGTGGCTTGGTTGAATGTGGGCAAATGGCTGTTTAAACAGTGGAATCATTTATGCCTGGCATGATGATAGAAAGATGATCGAGACTGCAATGGGATCAGAAGAGGATTCCTATCCTGGAAAAAGAAAAAGGATATATTTTATCAGGACATCTGTGAACCCGAAGTCTCATACTTGCTCTTGTTAATCCTCTTTGGTCTCTTCCATAAAATCACCTGAAATGGGATCTACTCAATCTTAAGCAAGATCTAACCCCTTGCATCCTCAAAGCCTTAGGTGAATTTAGTGAGGAATTCTCTAGAGGATCTGCACATATCCAAGTAAGGGTTAGTGAAGTCTATTGGTCATGCTTGCTCTTTGCTCCAAAGGTTATGCAAAGGTTTGGAAGAAAGCCCACAATCATTTTGTTGAAAATACTACTGGTTGACTTTTTAACTTGCCTTGTTGGGAAATTTTGCTTAAAATAACAAAGCTTGAATGATGCCCCCAATTTAGATTTAAAATTTTCTTAAGTGAAATAATTTGGGAGCATATCCAGATTTCAAAGTTTGTCCAATGCAGCTGTTTCCACTTTTTTAGTCAATTTGGAAAATATAGGACTAAAGGCCCGCTTTTGAGTAATTAAGGTTTGTAAATACTAAGAAGCTTTAAGTCACATCCTTGAAATGTAACTCGTTGTCTGCTGTGAACTGATTTTGAAAACTTCCATAGAATTAAATCTGAAAGGAGGATGATTACGTTTAGCAATGAGCTTCTAAGTACTCACAGCTCCTCAATGAACTTTATGACGGGTACCTGTAAGATATGTGGATTTTCGAGATTGACTGGAAATAATGAGTGATAAATCATTTGCAATTTCACCTTTGCTTAATGAATTCTTGGATCTGACCTAACAAGCAATGCATTAAGAATGATGGAACTGAAGGGATTTAAAATTGCACCAGGACCATATTTTGTGCATTTGTTTTTGCGATGTTCCAACATGCAATATACCATGTAACTTAGTTAACTAAGTAATGGTTGTTTCCCTAAATATAAATTATCCAAAATGAATTCTAATCTTTGTTTCCAGAACAATAATTTATATAAGGAAAAGTTCAAATTAAGGTGTCTAATTTTGGTGGAACTTTCAGAATTGTGCTTTAGTCATAATTGCTGAGTTTGTGCAAAAGAGTTTCCATTTTTCATAAAGAAAAATTGTGGAGTTAGTGGGGATGAATCTGTATGCTCTGGTTGATTGAATTATATCAAAAAATAGTTTGGAAGAGATACAATTTAGTAGGTCCTTCATCATGTCAAAACAACAGGGGCTGTTCAAAATGAGGTATTGAAAATGTTGCATGCATTCATACGGACCAGATTGGCACAATGTGTTACCAGTGAAAATTTTCTGATGCGCGAGTTGTTTGGACAGCAAACTTGTTCATGTTTCTAAACAAAAGAAATTTTGGTGAGAAGGAAAGATACATTGTATGTTGATAGTACTTCATGTGTAAAAAGAATAACTATTCAATTGCAGCAGAACTGCAATTAAACTTCGTCAATTTGCTGGGAATTGAGGCTTTTTCTTAAATTGTCAAGAAGTTAGGTGGCTGTACATAACGGGGCCCTAGGGTGCTATGTTTTCATCATTGGAAATGATTTTGTATACAGAAAAAACAGTGTGTAGAGTTGCAACTGCCTTAACTTTTTTTTATTTTATCTGCGTATGTAAAAGGATTGTCCTGTGGGACCTTCTCTGAAATTCATACCAATTTAAACTTTGTAATGTGGAAATGGTTTCTGCTCATGGAATGTTTTAACTCATAGGCAATGTTCTTAATGTCTTTTCTCATAAAAAGACATTTCTGATATTTTGTTACCATAATAGGTCGACATAATTCATCATGGGGGCACTCTGAGAGCTTGCAAAGCTCTGATGTTTTTACACCTGAGGTACTGATGAAAGGATTTTTTTTGGTACTATCTGTGAATTCACTTGTCTTCTACTCGGTTACTTCGTCCTCAGTTAGTTTTCCTCACAACGTTGTTTTAAATGTTTGCTTTTCTAGACTTATGATTGTAACAACCCAAAGGAGTCTGAATCCCCCAGGTTTCAAGCAATACTTCGTGTGACAAGTGCCCCTAGAAAGAGGTTTCCTGCTGATATCAAAAGTTTCTCCCATGAATTAAATTCCAAAGGTGTACGACCTTTCCCATTTTGGAAGCCTCGAGGGTTAAATAACTTGGAGGTAATGCATTAATTTGTGTTATATCTCCTCTAGATGGTGCAATGTGCTCTAGGAAGTTCGCCTCCAGATTAATTTTCTGGTTTTGTACAGGAGATCTTGGTTGTCATACGGGCAAAGTTTGACAAAGCAAAGGAAGAAGTGAATTCTGACCTGGCTGTCTTTGCAGCGGATCTGGTTGGAATTCTTGAAAAAAATGCAGATAGTCATCCTGAGTGGCAGGAAACTATTGAAGACTTGTTGGTTTTAGCTCGGAGTTGTGCTATGACATCACCTGGAGAGTTCTGGCTTCAGTGTGAAGGTATAGTCCAAGATTTGGATGATAGACGCCAAGAACTTCCTCCAGGAATACTGAAGCAGCTCCATACCCGAATGCTTTTCATCCTTACAAGGTGTACCAGATTGTTGCAATTCCACAAGGAAAGTGGGCTGGCTGAGGATGAAAATATTTTCCAGCTTCATCAGCTTAGGCTTTTGCAGTCTGCAGATAAACGCATTCCTCCAGGTGTTGGTAGGGATGGAAAAATTTCTAGTGCTCCAAAGAAGGCAGCTTCGGCAAGGAAATCATACAGTCAAGAGCAGAAGGCTGCATCAGTAAGGAAATCATATAGTCAAGAGCAGTGTGCTTGGGGCAGAGAACAAGATATACTGCCAGGAAAATTCCTCTCTCCTGCTGATAACACTCCAAAGAGTGACGAATCTCCTACGGGAAGGAATCGGATCTCTTCTTGGAAGCCACTCCCATCTCCTCCTGTAAAAATTACAAAGGAAGTTGTTCCTCCAAGGGGGCAGAATGATGATAAGAATGAACCTTTGAAAACGTCAAATGACAGGAAAGGAGCTTCTGATGTGCTTCTGGCTGCTGCTAAAGCTTCTGAGCTTCCATTGGTCAAAGATTTGCATGAACATTCTACAAAGCACCAACACAAAATTTCTTGGGGTAACTGGGGTGATCAGCAGAATATTGCTGATGAGAGTTCAATAATTTGTCGCATTTGTGAGGAGGAAGTTCCAACTTTATATGTAGAAGACCATTCAAGAATTTGTGCAATTACAGATCGATGTGATCAGATGTGTCTAAGTGTGAATGAGCGCTTGATCAGAATTTCTGAAACGCTTGAGAAGATGATAGAATCCTTTGCACAGAAGGATATCCAACATGCAGTGGGAAGCCCAGACATTGCAAAAGTATCAAATTCCAGTGTGACCGAAGAATCTGATGTTCTCTCACCAAAACTCAGTGATTGGTCTCGGAGAGGGTCTGAGGACATGCTCGATTTCTTTCCTGAAGCTGATAATTCTATTTTTATGGATGACATGAAGGGTTTACCTTCCATGTCATGTAAAACCCGTTTTGGTCCCAAGTCTGATCAGGGAATGGCCACATCATCAGCTGGTAGCATGACTCCTAGATCTCCATTATTGACACCAAGGAATAGTCAGATAGACTTGCTTTTGGCAGGGAAGAGTGCCTTTTCCGAGCATGATGATCTTCCACAGGTTCTTGTCTACTTTACTTTGTTTCTTCCTATTGATAAATCGGTTATGGGTCCTGTCCTTGAAACCAGCATCTTAAAGAAAAGGGGTTAACCGCTGTGTTTTAGGATTTAAAAGAACTACTTACTCCTTTACTATTGAGAGGGCGTGTCTCTTCAGTATTATAATGCTTGGCTTTCTTTTTATAATGAAATTTCATCCTAAATATTGGTCATGTACTAAATGCAAAATGAAGTTCTTTGCAATTGTGTAAGCTTTCAGAGAAGACAAGAGAAAATGTAATAATAATATTCTTAAGGCAGCTCGAAGCACCTTAAATACATGAAAGATGGATTCTGTGTGGCCTTAATGTGGCTCTTGCTGACATGAATTGATTACTTTTTGTTTAAATTTTTATTTTTTAATGTGTCTGTGTCTGTCTAAAAGTCCTTTCATATGATGCAGCTGAATGAACTTGCTGATATTGCAAGATGTGTAGCAACTATGCCGTTGGAGGATGATCGCGCCATATCCTATTTGCTAACTTGTCTTGAAGACTTGAGGGTAGTCATTGACAGGAGAAAGTTTGATGCTCTTATGGTGGAGACTTTTGGGACACGAATTGAGAAGCTTATTCGGTGAGTATTATGTGTTATTATTTTTAGAGTTTTATGCCAAAATATGCAAAGAATATCCATGAATTACAAAGTTTGGATTTAGCTTTCCAATGAAAGTGTGGGTGCCACTTCTTTTGGATAATTTCCAAAATTTGAATTTTGATTGAAAGTTAATTGATCACCACTCTGTTCTTCTTTCTTCGTGTGCAGAGAGAAGTATTTGCAGCTCTGTGAGCTAGTGGGAGATGAGAAGGTTGATATAACAAATACTGTAATTGATGAAGATGCTCCTCTGGAAGATGATGTTGTTCGAAGCTTGAGAACAAGTCCCACACATCCTTCTAAGGATCGTACCTCCATAGATGACTTCGTGATAATAAAACCAATAAGTCGTGGTGCCTTTGGACGGGTGTTTTTAGCTAAAAAGAGAACAACTGGAGATCTTTTTGCCATTAAGGTACCAATGTTTGATGCTGTGGTTTTAATTTCCTTTTCTGTTCTGACTTTTTGCTTCATTATATTTACTATTTGCTTTTTTTCTTTGAAAAATTTCCTTTGATTGGACAAAATTTATGTAAATTCGTGTTCAATCAACTATATTATGAAGCTCATGGGACCTTGTAGTCAAATGGTGCATCTCACCTCTTGTAGAAAGAGATCACTAATAGTCCCACCAAAGCAGATTTCCTTAATTAAGACAGAGCGGGGTGAGATCGTGGTATCGTAGTTAGGCCTGGTGGGCTTTGTGCCAAATAATAGACTGATTTTTATGTGTTGCTGGTGGTCGTTCAAGTTTATATAAAGAGCAAGACAGGAGACAAAAGATCTCTTGAATTCCAGCAGGAATATTTATGAGCACTTTTTATAGAGATTTTAAGGAAACTGTGTGATTTGACTTTGAGGGATGGCATTCATAACGATGCTTGTTTCAAAAGTTCAGAATGACAAATCTCCCTTCTGTCAATATTGTAACTCTTGTTTCTTAATTAATTGTGTAATCTCAATAGATGAAATTTTAGACAAAATGTTTGTGCCAGTGTGCAAGTTTGCAGACCTTTTGTTTCTGTTGTGGTTCTTCTTCTTGTTGATTGTCCCATGCTTGTCTGTTTTTCAACACGCACTAAAAAGGGGGTTGGATCTGAATTGATTGTATACTTGCATTTGCAACAGGTTCTTAAAAAGGCTGATATGATCCGCAAGAATGCAGTTGAAAGTATACTAGCCGAACGAGATATTTTAATTTCTGTCCGCAATCCCTTTGTGGTGAGCAGGTCTAGCTTGCAAAGCATTTTGGCATGCCATGAGAAATTCTTTTCCATTCTAAAATAAATGTGTAATTTTTCAGGTTCGCTTCTTCTATTCATTTACTTGTCGTGAGAATTTGTATCTTGTGATGGAGTATTTGAATGGTGGCGACTTGTATTCATTGTTGAGAAATCTGGGCTGCTTAGATGAAGATGTTGCTAGGGTATACATTGCAGAAGTTGTAAGTTTTAATTTTTCTTCTTTTGCAAATACTTTTACTGCTTGTGCTGCAGTTTGTAAATCTGATTATTATTGCTTTTAAGGTGCTTGCTTTGGAATATTTACACTCACTGCATGTAGTTCATCGTGATTTGAAGCCTGATAATTTGTTGATTGCACATGATGGGCACATCAAGGTAACTCCCTTTTTTTGTTTTATTTTTCCTGCTATTTCTTCTCAACATCAAGACATCTACTCTTTTTATTGCATATATTTTGCTTCTTCTTTGACCATGTTCTGATATTTAATTTCTATATGCCCTTGTCTAACTAAGGTGTACATTCTTTGTAAACAGTTGACAGACTTTGGTCTTTCCAAGGTTGGTCTCATCAATAGCACTGATGATTTATCTGGTCCAGCTGTTAGTGGGACATCCATGCTTGTGGACGATGAACCTCAACTATCCACTTCTGAGCATCAGCGAGAAAGGCGGAAGAAACGTTCAGCTGTGGGTACACCTGATTATCTGGCACCAGAGATACTCTTGGGAACGGGACATGGTTTGTATACCTTGTTTTAGCTACAAATGCTGTTATTTAATTTGTATGGTGATGCAATATTAGGTTAAACAAAATTGTATGTTTGGCAATGCTAACCTTTTTGTTTGATTGCATTGAAATGCCTGAAACAATAAACTATTATGTGCAATTTTCCTCAGGAACAACCGCTGATTGGTGGTCTGTGGGTGTTATTTTATTTGAACTGATTATTGGTATTCCACCCTTTAATGCGGAGCATCCCCAGGTTATCTCCCTACTTCTATATACTGTCTGGTTCTGCATTTTGTTGCTATGTTCTCTCTTCAACTTTTCTCTTGGTGAATTGTTTTCCTTTCCATTTTCTTTTGCATACTTCTTTTAATTTATTTTTGCTTAAAACTCTTTTTTATTTTTATTTTTTTTATTCTCTAAACAACATGTTAGTGGCCTTTTCATGCTCAGGATTTATGAACCGAAAGGTCTTTACAGAGGAGGATTGAACTTTTTTGTTTAGGTTAACAATAGTAGTGCATTCTCATTGAGGTCAAACCCAAAATTAGAATTAGGAGTTTCTATATAAACATCTTATATGTTCTTTACTAGGCGGAATGGAATGCATTATTTTCAAAGAACTTTCCAGGGAATATGCTCTTTGTGATTGTGAGATGCAATCAGTGTTAGGTCTGACTCTTAGGAACCGAGGTGTGATGCTTGTGTTTCATTTTCTAGATGTTATTCCTGGAGCTTCTTTAAATTCTAATATTTACTGCAGAGAAATTTCAGCAACCAGACTTGGATTATTTGAGCTACACGAACACTAGTATTCCCTCAAACACCATACATCCATCCTATATCCAATTTTCAAATGTTGAATTCCTTTCTTCTTTTACCTAGACCAAAAAATATGTAGTTTTGCCAAAGCCTGGCCTACTATAGTGTGTTGGTGGAATGGAAATTCAGTTATGTTCTATGTCCTGCAGTGGGTTTGGCATTGGGTTAAAATTTGCTCAGAGTCAGTAACAACAGGAGAGGATGAGAATTCTCATTTCTGACTACAGCTCATGATAAGTGCAGGAGGAAGGTGTTGAACAAATAGCTACTAGTAGGCAGGTGTGACAGATTCTGAGAAAATCTGAAGTTCATCAGATAATTATTTTAAGACATAAAGTAGAGCAGTTCTCCGTAGATTTTATCTTGTTTCATCATCACTTAGTAATATAGTGATTTTGAGGAAATACAAAAACTTGAAAAGGATTATTACTAGGTAGTATAATTTAGGTTTATTGTCTCAGTTGGGTATTTACTATATATGGAGGCAATCTACCAAGGCTTATTTTTACAAGGCCAATAGATTTGGATTAAAAAATATTGCTGGAGATCTGGTTAGGTGAACATATAACTGAAATCATGCAAGGGCAATTCCAATTGTTTAGCACTAAGCAATGTTGCATTTGCAACAGCACCATTGTCTGCAAGGTAAAATTTTAAAGGTATTGATTTTTGCAATATACATCCATCAATGCTCCACTTCTATTCCCATTTTATAAAATTTCCCAATTCTACCCCTATATTTTTCTAAAAAGTTTCAATTTTCCATTTACTGTAAATAAATGATGAGAATTTCACTTTTTTCATATTTTCTTCTTCCTTTTCTATTTTCTTACTTCTCTCACTTTTTTTCTCAAATCTCCATGCATGTTATAGTATCTCACAAAATAATTTAAAAACCTAAATTATAGGCGTGGAAGTGGAACATGGATGAATCTATAGGGGAAAATGAAGTTATTAAAATTTTAATTTCCTGACGAATCTGCAAGAAATTGTTGCTCTACATTGGTTGGTGATGCCTGTCATGTTTGGAGATTTGCTGCTAATTTAAGCCTTGAGTGGCCTGAGATGATAGTGCATGACAACTCATGTAGATGCGCGTGGGTACCGAGATAGTGCATGACAAGCTATGTAGTTGTTTATACTTTTGAATTTCTGTGTATCCATATCAGGCTCATCTGCTGCCTGACTGTGCCTATAGGGATTTGGTATCTACTTACATGCTGGACATGAGTCAGGGTTGGTTGCAAAGTTATTTCAAACATTAAGTCATACAACTAATAAAGTCAAATATGTGAGTAGTTACTCAGGTGGAGGGGGTATTTTGGATCATCTTATGCATTGCAATTACCCTTTCTCTTTTCCTTAATCAGTTACCTTTTCTTATTTGGTGGAATGCCTCTCTGGAAAGTAATTTTCAATGATAGCTTGCAATACCTTTGGAATTTATTATATATTTTTCCTTGATCTGCATTTTAAATTTCAGTTCCCTTTCCGTTGCTGCATTCTTACGTTCTATTTTGCTTCTAGACAATATTTGATAATATTCTCAACCGTAATATACCTTGGCCCCGGGTGCCTGAAGAAATGAGTCCTGAAGCACAGGATCTAATTGATAGGTAAGAGAGTTTGTCTAGTTATTATAAATGGTTATTCAATTATTTCTGTTATTGAAATGTATACTTTGTGTGATTAATTTTATCATCATTGATGATAAGGATGCTTCCATCTCAACTGATTTGTCATTAATACAAGCCCTTGGGATATTTTTGGTATTTGACGAGACCTGAATGAATTTGGAGTCTTTGTTATCTATTTTGTGTTCTGCAGATCTTTATTTGCATGATATATTACAGCAAATTAGATTGCCTTGGGTAGAGTTTTGGATTATGAATTGATAGATATTTTTCAGCCTAAAGTGACTAATACTACTTGTCTCCAGATTATTAACTGAAGTTCCTGACCAGAGACTTGGAGCTGGAGGAGCGTCAGAGGTGAACCTAGTTTGTATTTCTAGTTTTTATTTTCAGCCTGTTCATATTCACGCATTTATTGCATTCTACCTTGATAATAAATGCAGAACTTGTGATCCAGGTGAAGCAGCATATATTCTTTAAAGATATCAACTGGGACACACTTGCTAGGCAGAAGGTGTGATGATTCTTCCATGAACATAATAAATATGACCTTTTGCAGTCTTACAACATGGATTATAGATTGACTGCCTTTTTTGCATCAATCTTTCAGGCTGCATTTGTGCCCAGTTCAGAGAGCGCACTAGATACAAGCTACTTCACAAGTCGATACTCGTGGAATACTTCAGATGACCCAAATTATCCAGCCAGTGACTTTGAGGATTCAAGTGATTCTGATAGCTTGAGTGGCAGCAGTAGCTGCTTAAGCCATCGCCATGATGAAGTGGTAAAACATCACAAAATTTGAAATTTGTGTTTTCCCCTGCATATTTTGCAGAAGTGACTAACTCTTGGGCCATATTGATGAACAGGGAGATGAATGTGGAGGTCTTGCTGAATTCGAGTCTGGTTCATGTGTCAATTACTCCTTCAGTAATTTTTCATTTAAGGTATTTTCATTCCCCTAAACTGGATTGTCGTATCCTTGGTTTATACACAATCTGAATGTTTGAGATGCTTTTGGCACTAAAGGGAAGAAAGTTTCTGATTCCATATGAAACTTTTCTATCCAAAAATACTGTTAAAAGTTAAACTTGGCGATAGATAGTACTTACAATCATAATATGTGCAATGTGATTTTATGGCTTTAGGTTGAATTGATATGGAATCAAAGTTTGTTTATGAACTATAAATAATTATGTGCTCAATTGGGGGAAGATTGATAGCTAACTTTTGGCTGGTCCCTGTTCAAATGCTCTGCAGGGAAGAATTTTTCATCATGCTTTTAAATAATGTTTCGCACATGGATTATTTGTTCTTAGTTAAGTCAGCAATTAATATAATAGGTTAAATGGGTTGTGGTGGGTCATTGCCATATCTTACCCCAATGTTTATTTCGCTATTTTTCATGGGATGATTTGTGGTATATTTATTCCTTTACCAGCGTGTTGTATCAATTACTGTATTCTCACTTCTTTTTTTTCCCTTGTTTTAGAATCTCTCCCAGCTTGCATCAATCAACTATGATCTTCTCTCCAAGGGTTGGAAGGACGATCCATCAACAACTAATTCATGACCATTGATCTCCTTGGTCAAAAGCCAGAAGAATTGTGCTCCTTGGCATTAAATCACTTTGAACATTTATGGGTGTCTGATTTGCCAGTGTTATTTATATACCCTGTACATGTAATTGCTCTAGTTAGTGTTTTTTCTCCACATTGCATCTTTTCATTTGGTCTGTCATCTATCATATGGTAATCTTTTTTATCTTTGACACTTGCAGACATAGAAGAAAAGTTGAAGACTGAAACTGCTTCGGGATGTGCTCTTTATTCAGTGTAGGTAATGGATTCACACTGTTGGGGTTCGATTTTATTTGTTTAGTTGAGCTGAAGAATAATAGTATGCCATAATTTAAATGCCACAGTGATGGTCTCCACTCTTGATGTGTGGTGTACTTTTTGTGATTTTCACCTCGTATCAATGAAAAGAACGCATCCCCATGTTGTAAGTTAGTGTGATATGAATTTCAAACTTGCAAGTTTCTTTGTCCAGTAGTTTAATCCAAGACAGATCAGAAGTCGAGTACATGGTACCAGGTTTAGATTGGTCTGAATCTATGGTTAAAACTACTAGTCCTTATACCTGCTTTATTCCCACCATGTGTTTCCTCACGTAATATAATGAAAACTCTTGGCAGTCCTAGCCGGATCTGCTAGTGCATCCCTGATGCATGGAGGATAAAAATGTGGCTCTGTTTTTGAAAATGAGAACTGGTTTTCATCACTTTTGTTTAATTCAATTAAATGATAGGGAAAAAAGAAAAAAAAAAGAATATACGAGGCATTGGCTGAGTCCTATATTGTACATGCTGTGTGGTGGCTACAATGTAGATTCATACTAATAATGTTGGTTAGAGTCTATATTGTCCACGATCCATCCATTTCTAGAACGAGACAGCTAGCGACTAAATTACAGCCAAAGATCTTCCGTTCAGTCAAGTTGACAAAACTTGGAGAAGAGAAGAGTGATTGTTAACAATTGTGAATCTTTCAATGCATAATGATACGTTTTTGTAGTAGAGATGGCGTCAAGCATGATGTATAAAAATACGTTGTCTTTTCTCTCAAGTCTCCAACAGAGCCAGGACCCGCATTATTTTGTTTGACTAGAGTGCCGGAAAGTAGTTTACTCGGTAATTGGATTTTGCATTTGATGTTCCAATTAGTGAAGGTGAGCTTTGAAATATGGCGTTAGTGATTAGAAATCCCTTTCCATTTTGTTACAAGCTTGGAAGGCAGTGACGTGGAGAAGAAGACTGTTGTGTCACTTGCATAAGTTCTTTCTATTCTCTTCCTCTACTTCTCAACCTTTTTATCTCATTAAAACCTCTTTGTTAAGATTGAGTCTTAACAAATTGGTATCAGAGCCTCCTTGAATCCATGGCAGTTACAACAGTAACAATGACTTGCTTAAAAATGGTGGAAAACAACAAGGTTAGAGCATGGAAGACAATTAGATGAGAGAATACAAGTTGTTTCATCAGGAATTGCAGGATTTCATAGCAGACAGCTAGAGACAGTGGCAAGAATAAGCCAAGTCAATGAACAATTAAAGGCCCAAATATGACCGGAAGGGAAGCAGAAAGAGATGGCAGGAATCAAGTTAACACCAGAGGGATGGTGCGTCTATACCAGAATCACAATCTAGAGAAAAATGTGGGAATCAATGAAGGCCATCGGGGTAGGTATAATGTAGTTAAAACATAATGGCTAGAAATTGCTTAACTTTACTTGGAGGGCAAGGCAGAAGTATGGTTTAAAGGATTTTTCTTAGGAGACCATGACATGACAAATTAGGAGGAGTTTGTTCGATGCTCTTGTACCAGATTTGGCAGCAGATAAGATGTGTTTTAATGATTTGATGAGAGAAAAGGTAGTTAAAACAACCCGTGATTCTTGTATAAGGGGCCAAGCTGGGATACAAAACTCTTACAGGAGATTAAAGACTGTTTTATTGGCATTTAATGAAGAAAATGGTGAAACAAATGGTGTAGAAGTGTGATATATGTAAACAAGCTAAAATGGAGAGGGTGGCCAATCTTAGACTTCTACAACCATTACTGGTACCAAGTAGAGTTTTGAGAGATATTACAATGAACTTTGTGGAAGGATTTCCAAAATCAGGGTAAATATACCATATTGGTTATTGTGTGTAGATTTTTCAAGTATACATTTCACTGCATTGACACATCCTTTCACCGCAAAAACAATAGCTGAGATGTTGTTGAATCACTTTGATAAGCTCCATAGATTACTTGCATCTATTGTGACTTCCAGAGACAGGGTGTTTCAGTTTATTCCGAAAAGAATTATTAAGACTATTATGAATGAAATTGTTCATGAGTTCAGCTTATCATCCTTAATCAGATCGAGAATCAGAAAGGATGAATCAACGACTAGAGATGTACTCAAGATGTATATTGATGTAATCCTAAACAATGGTGTTTATGGTTGGCTTTAGCACAATGATGGTATAATTCTAGTTATCATTCCAACATCAAAATGAGTCTTTTCCAGGCTATGTATAACTATTCACCTCCAACTACTAAAATTGCATTATCTGAAAAGGTGATCATGGTTGTTATTAGGGAGTTATTATAGAAAATAGAAGAAATGAATCAAAACTTGCAAAAATAATTAGATATGGCAAGAAACACAATGAAACAAACGGATGATAAAGGAAAGGAAAAAAAAAAGAATTTGTGATAGGATATTGAGTGTTCTTAGAGCTGCAACCATACAAGCAAACAATTTTGGTCATGAGGAGGAATATGAAGCTGAATCCATGTTATTTTGATCCATATAAAATTATTCAAAAAATTAGAGTTGTAAATAAACTACTACTTCCTACAACAACCAATATACATCTAGTCTTTTCATGTCTCTTTGTTTAAAAAGAAGATCGAATGTAAAGCAATGATCTTCTTGTTCTACTTCTCAATCTTTTTTCTCATTAAAATATCTTTGTTAAGATTGAGTCTTGACACATTTTCATTTCAAATACATTTTTACGATAGCATTAATACTTTATTTTGTAACACACACACACATTTAGTCCTATAATAAAACTCGAAATGTGAATTTAGTCTCTAAAAACTCCTAGGAAAAACATTGTAGCTCCAACCCATGAACATTTTTCATTGGAATAGTGTAGGTAATTTTGGCTCTCCATTAAAAAAAATTTACACTAACTTCAAAGGGCAATGAAATCTTTTCACATGGTCCATTTTCATTTCTAAATTGATCGGGAAAAAATAAGTCTTTTCTCATATTAATTGCATACTAAAACAACCAAAATATCATTGGAATAAAAAAATTTAAATCTGGCGTGAAGAGGTATTTTTTTGTAATTATAATTTAAATTGAGGGGTAATTTGGTGTTTGATCAAATATAAAAAATAATAAATAATTAAAATGCATAATGAAATGATCAAAATACCTATATAAAAAAACTTGGATCTTTTCACATTGGTTTTTGGTATTTATCAAGTCAGCTTAGGGGCAATTTCATATTTGGCTAAAAAAACAAAAAAGATGGGCACATGTGTATTGAACCTGAGGTGTATGGGAGGCACTTGTGCTCTTTGGGTGGCGCATGTGTATTGAACCTGAGGTGTATGAGAGGCACTTGTGCTCTTTGGATGGCGCGTGTGGCACCTCCTAGCATCTAAAAATGCTCTTCTATCGTATCATTAGAAGAGCCGACATGTCCCCTTCCTGTTGGTGTGATGTGTATCTTCGATGGTGGTTCGACTTATTGGTAGACCTTTCTCTTTTTTTTTTCTCTCTCCTTCCTGAAAATTACAGCTTAAACCTATTTGTTATTAATATTTCAACTTGAATCCCTATTTTTTTAATCTCTAATTTTTGGTTTTGACTATTTTATGGAAGTTTTATTTGTTTTATATTTCATCATTCATTTTTAATTTACTAAATGTTGTATATATTCTCCGATTTAGTTCTCATTCTTTTGATTTCTATTTTTTTCCTTGTTTCTTTTGTATAAGTTTTATTAGTTTTCAATTTCATCCTTTAATTCAAATTGATGGTATTATGTTTTCCAATTCGGTCCTTATTGTTTTGAATTTTAATTTTTTCCCTGGTCTTTTTGTAAAAGTTATTATTCTTTTCAATTTCACCTTCCAATCAAAACATTGTTTTTATTTTTTATGTCAATTTTGATCCTCATTCTTTTGAAATTTTTTTATCTTTTTTTTTTAAATTGATTTTTCTTTTCAATTTTAATCCTCATTCTCTTAATTTTTTTTAATCCTTTTGTATAATTGTAATTCTTTTTTTTTTTTCAATTTCATTCTTCAATATTTGATTGATTGAGAATTAAACTTCACGGTTTCTCCAAATTAGGTGCTTCAGGTCTAATAATTCAGGTTATGAGTTTGAAAAGTTAACATATTTTTTTTTATAAAAAATTAGCTTTATAATCCTCTTTATTTTTTTATCGGGTTATTCAAATCTCATGATCTAGGCAGCGGGTTTGGCGAGATATTCCAAGTTGGCTCGGCCCTGATTGTCGGGGTTACAAGTTTATCATGCTAACTCAGGTTGACTAGGACCTATTTTTTTTTCTTTTTTACCTTGTTTTGTTCTTCCGTGTTTAATAAGTTGTGGATTGATTTATTTTTGTTTTCTATTTTTTCATCTAATTGAATTAAAATTATTTTATTCGACCCAGACAAGTTTATGATCCAAGTCATGTATTTCTTAAAAATTAAAAACATGTTTGCGATAGTTAAATATCTTTTTTTTTTGTAAAAAAAAAAGTATGCCTTCATTTTTATTTGTTGAAGGTGAAAGAAGGTACATAAACCCTAGGCATACAATATGGAAGAGTTATTATGCAAGGGTAACTTATAGAGAGGTTTTACTTGTCAAGAAATAACTACTAACTAGTATATTGGTCTGCACTCCGCAACGAGTCAATATTAATTTTTTTTTAATGTAAAAAAATATTAAGAGTATAAAAAATATTTTAATAGTGTTATTAAACCTTACAAAGTGTGTTAATTTTTAATTCTCCACTCAACTCTTTTCCAAACCCAAGATACATGGGCCTAGCAGCCATGCCAAACTCAAGCGCCGTGAGTCTTGCAGTCATGTCAGACTTATGATACTTGGATCTGACAACCATGCTAGACCCAAACATGGTTGTTAGACCCAGTCGCGGGTTTGATATTTTTTCGGGCCTAGCCTTGCATGGGTCAACCCGGAAAAATTAAAAAAAAATATTTGAGGTTTTAATATTTCATATGAAAAAAATTAAGAAACAATTCAAGTGAATATAAGCTAAAAGATTATTTCAAAAGGTTTTTTTTATCCCATATTAAAAAGATATTATCTTATGCTATTAAGTTGAAGTATTAAACCAAAAGGGTTTTTTTTATCCCACATTAAAAAAATACAACCTTATAACAAACTTTGACAATTAGATCATGGACCTTTCAAAAAACTGTCTAATACTTGGATGAAAACATAAAATTAATATTTTTATCCACAATGTATATGAAAAAAGAAAGTTTATTTTTGAAGACTTGAAATAAATCATTTAGAACTCAACAATTTTTTTCGTTCTTTCCTCTTTGAATATAACAAATTTATAAAATAAGTTGTACAAACAAAAAAGAGTTTGCAGTTAAGTTCTACTGCATATGAATGAAAAATCTTGCTTGAATGAGGTAGTATTTGTTTTTGCAATCCAATCATGCTTTTGAAAAAAATTAAATTTTTTAACTTAGGCGCGCAGTTTTGACATGGTTATCAAGCCTAATTTGACAAACAACAAACAAATAGAACAATTATGCACTTTATTTGTCGAGAGTGAGCAAAGAAAGAAAAAACGCAAACAATCGATCACCGACGACAATCCAACTATTATCTGTCTACACGTGTCACACCATGTGGAAGAGGACACAGCTGCTCATCCAGTGAGATAGCGAATGGCTAGATTTGGCCATCGGGAAGTGTCACACACGCCTCCTTAATGGTACTGATGTCACCCATTCGCTAGGAAAAAAAAAGAAGGTCAAAAAAACGTCTAGCAAAAAGATAAAAAATTGAAAGTAAAATTATTATTATAATCCATAGTAAAAGGTTTCTTGATCTACAATAATTTTCTCATACCATTTAATTTTTGTTATAATTATGAGAAAGATAGATATAAACACTATGAGAGATTCTTATATTTTTTAGTATGATTGAATATGATTTTTTCTTTTTTTCTTCCCTGCATCTATCTCTATCACACTATTATTGTAAGTCTTAGTAATCATAGTTTGAGTATCATGAATTTTTTCAAGCATTATCTCCGTCTGAAACCTCACTGAACCCTTCTTCTTTACTGTCGAGGTGTAATCACAGATAACTCTTGCCCACTCATTGGTAAATCATGATTCCAGTTTGACTCTGTGGTTTTCTTTTGACGGGAAAGACACCAGAATTTTCTTTTGATGTGACAAAATGATGCTGATATTTAATTAATGGCTGAGACAGAGGTCATAGGATGTTGAAATCAGTTGTCTTAGAGTTTGTATACTGACATGATGGCTACGTAGCAAGAAATATCAGGCATTAAACTGGTGGGCTCTGCTAGAAACGCCATGGCTGCCACTGTAAATGCAGTGCTGTGTCTTTCTTCCTGCAAACCACTTGAAACGGCCAAGATTCGTGTTCTAAAGGGTTTCTTTACCCAAGAAAAACCTGTCTGTAAGAACAGTTTTCAGGTAAATTAAGCGCATTTTAAAACTCTATAATAACATAATTTAATGCAGTGTAGAAGCCAATAAAACTAAGCCCAAGAAGGATAAAATGTTTTTTTTCCCTCACCAGTTACAACACTAGTTAACTACAGCCTCGAGAAGAGCCAAAGTGAGGTTGCTTTCTCAAGAAAAAGAAAACGAATGCCAAGTTGCATAGGACAACATGACAAGGTACGATTTTTTTTTTTATATATATATATATATATATATATATATGCATCTAAAAAATAGACTTGAAAATTGGATTTTGAAAGATGATTTTTTTTAGAAGGTCAATATTTACAAATGATTAACTTTGTGAAATAACAAAACCTATAAAAGTTGAAGGTTTTTTTTTTTTTTTTTATCATTTGTTTAATCTCAAACAAAGCTCTCAGGATGATAAATGTGGGGTATCGGGTTTTTATTTATTTATTTATTATTGTCGGATCCAATCTAAAGATTAATTAAAAAAAACATTGAATCAACAATTAATATTAAAATGCAACATATGGCTCCTTATTTTTTCTATATGTTGATCCGACAGGGTTTAGTTGAGTTAATAAAATTATTAAAAACTTTACCGGATCGATTATATTTTATTCGGGTTAATATTTAGTTCAATTCAACTAGAAACTCAATTCAAATTAGACTTTAAATCCTGAATTTCACGAATCAACCAACCATAAAAACTATGAGTTTTTTTTTTTTCAATTGCTAGGCTTGTTTGCTCAAGGGTACTTTAGTATTAATATCATTTTTTTTAATTAAAAAATGTGAAACAATTGGTAATTAGTTGTTAAAATATTTCAAAACTAAACAAGCTAAATTTGTGATAGTGGTTGCTTATTTTATTTTTCTCCAAGAAAAAACCTGAAACAATAATTTTATTTTATTTTAGTTTTTATTTTCAAATTGAAAACAAGAATAAAACCCTAAATGAAAAAAAAAAAAAAAAAAACAAGTTTGAGTGTTAATGTCTATTTTCGTACTTGTTGCCTTTATGACTTTTTTTTCTTTTCAAAAAACGGGAGGCCCAATGAAATTTGGATAGCCCTTTTCAGTTTCCAAATACACACTCTAATCACTAAGAAATTTGAACCTGAATCTCCAATCAGAAGCGTTGCTGTGACTTTTAATGAAACGAATGTCAAATATCACCCACCAAGCCGATGCTTTCCCCACCCCCTCTATTCAATTATTAAGAGTATTTTTTTTAATTAATTTATATATGAATCAAGTTTAAGAAAAAAAACTAACTATAAATTTTGAATTTATTTTTTAAAAAATAAAATTACTTCATTGTGTATCAATCCTCTAGAGTAGCAATCTTTTAAAGTAGTATTCGGTTATCATCTCGAAATAAAAAAGAAAAATGATGAGAACAAAGAAGATGTTTCGTATACTTTCCATTTTAAAATGCAATAATAACTTTAAAAGATAAATTTATTTTATATATTATATCTATTTAATTAAATATATTTTTATTTATTTATTTTATATAGAGACACCAATCAAGCGCAAATTATTTTAGTTTGACTTAACATATAACACTTGTGACAAAGATCAGTGAAGTTATGGAGCCAAAGATTCATCTTTTTTAAAATTTTAAAAGATTCATCTTTTCTTTTAAAAATATATATAAAATATTTTGATCAGCTTGCGTGTACCAAAGTAGGTATTTATACCTGAACAGGACTGATGAAACATGACTTGCACCTATTCATGACCATTGGTATTATTAGGTGAGAGAAGGAAACGGAAAACCATAAAAGATGCATATTTTTTTAGCCTCGTCTACATTTGGTTTCTAAAAGGTCCATCTAGCAGTGAATGTTCGACTCATTCTACTTGGAGGAGCGTTCGGTTTTTTTGGTATTATGTGATAAGTTTTTTGTATTCATCTTGCTCGAAGACACCATAGGGCAGTTTCTGAAGAAAGACGAAGAATAGGACAGCACAGCACAAGGCAACGAGACAAACAAATCCCATTTTAGAAAATGGAAGGTCTGTCCATCTACTCCACTTCTTCTTCTTCTTCTTTTGTTTTTCTCACTGCTCGTTTTCTCTAGTAATCTTGTTGATAAGGATTTCTTAGGCCTTGGATGCCTATAAAGTTCAGCAATATCCCATCTCATTATAGGACCACAATATTAGACTGCTCTGCTTTTTACAGCTGACCCTCCTCTATCTATATCCAGCAGTTGGTCCACCATGTGTTAACAGTTAGTTTAAAATATTCTTCAGATGAGGGCCTTGGCAAAGGGGGGTTTACATTACCAAAGAATTAGGGTAAGCATAAAAAGCAAGCTCCATCTAAGAGTGAGAGAGATGAGAGTCACCTGGAGAAACATTAGAAAACCTTTTCGATGTAACCAAAACATGTCGATCTAAACAGATAAAAAAGCTGCATCAAAAGTAAAAGAAAAAGTAAAAGCAAGAATAATAATTACAACCACCACCACCACCATCCACCCATCAAGAGGAAATAGAACAGATATCCACCTCAGTATTTATGGAAAAAAAAAGGAGGAAAAATTAGTACAATGGGGATGAGGGGCAAGAGAAAAAAAAAAAAACATGACAGCTGGCTCCTAATGAAAGATGACCCGATCAAACATATGATTAACACCAGAATAAAAATGATAATTATGGGCATAAACAAAGCAAGGAAGATCCTTCTACAATACATGGTTTGATGTAGCCAGCTCATCGAGATGAGTTATCATCTGCATCATTGCTTGGTTCAGGCTGTGGGCCGTGATGTTCCCGCAGGCTAGACTGACATAGCTCCTCGATCCTCCTTGTTACTGCGGACATTGATGGGCGATTGTCAGGGTATTGGGCGGCACAATCTATTCCAAGCTGCAAGAGCTGAACCATCTCTTCCTCAACATTCTGGTATCTGAGGAGCTCAAGATCAAATACCTCTGAAGTCCATTCCTCACGAACTATAGACTGAACCCATCTGGGAAGGTCCACGCCCTCCTCATTCAAAAGGGCATGGGCGGGGGCCTTCCCGGTCAGCAGCTCCAACAGCAACACACCAAAGCTATATACATCAGCCTTCTGGGAAACCTTGCGAGGGTCAGTTACCTCAGGTGCTCGGTAACCAGCAACTCGGTTAGGAGTTGCTGGAGGACCAACAAGGTGGGCAAGCCCAAAATCAGATACCCGGGCATCATATGATTGAGTAAGAAGGATATTAGATGACTTGATGTTTCCGTGGGAAACATTGGGACCTTGAGAATGTAGGTATTCAATGCCACGGGCAGCTGCAAGGGCAATGCCAGACCTGATTTCCCAGGTCAATGGAGTCCTACCAGCTCCCTTGTTTCCTGTGGTAAAATGTATCAGAAGAAATGATGGGATACGCTACATGAAGCAGAACAAATACACCTCTCTAGGTTAATAGATTGATAGTCAATATATATATATATATATATATATATATATATATATATATATATATATATATATAAGTTCACAGCTGATAATCAATTTTGTTGATCGTTTCCCATTCTTTATCAAACCAAAGCATGTCCAGATTGTTCACCAAGAAAATATAAGAAGGTTACAAACCACAAAATTATTGCTTGCAAACATGACAACTCAATCATCATGAAAAACTAGATCACAGGTAACGTATAGCTAGATAACACCTACTGAAGAGAATAATTGAGACCATCTATTATTGACTGGAAGTAAATTTCAAACAAGAAATGACAAATCGTGTTGACTTCTACTCATTTAACATTACCTACCTGGTTTGCGCAGGAAACAAGCAAATTTAAGCACCGTCCAGACAATTAGGAAGAAAACAGTGTTAGCTATTTTTGACTCAGTTCATCGATATCAGACACACAAAAAAAGATAAATATAATTCTACAAAAAAAAAAATCTTTAGTGATTATCTCCAAAGGCAACGCACCATAGAAATCTCAGCAATCATTCACCAATATGCAAATCCAAAAAGGGAGATCATTATATGAACCAACAAAAAAGAAACAAAAATATCAAAGCCAAAAATTCAGAAATACTCACCATGCAAAAGCGCAGACAAGCTTCCCATTGACATGTAATCATAAACAAGAAGTTTCTCATCTCTGCTATAATAGTAAGCTCTCAATGGGACCAAATTCTCATGATCCATAGCACCCACAGTCTCGATCTTCTCCCTAAATTCTATCTCAGAAATTGTCACATCCCTCAACCTCTTCACAGCCACCACAGTTCCCATCTCCAAAACTGCCTTGTACGCCGTCCCAAACGTACCTTTCCCCAAAACCTCTGCAGAGGCTCTCAACAAATCTTCTAAATCAAACACCCTTGGTGCCTTGCCGAAAAACACCAACTTTTGGGCACCACCACTATTCAAGTCCCCACCTTTACCATTACCCACCATTGCAGCCGCCGCCGCCGCGGCCACAGAATACCCATTTCCATACCCTCCACCATTTTCCGCCTCGACAATTGGCTTATCCCCTTGAATCTCCATCTCTTGTTGTTTAATCGATGCAATGTCAATCGATCTTGACTTATTACTACTCTTCTTTCTACACAAAAACATCAAAATCATAACAATCAGCAGTAACCCCACTAAAGACCCAATCACAATACCTGCAATTGCACCTCCAGACAACTTCTTCCTCTTACCTTGTCCACCACCATTTGGTGTAGTAGGCACCACAATAGCCCCCCCGCTATCTTTACAATCAGGAAGAGGCTTCCCACATAAAGAAGTACCCCCAAAAGAACTAGGTCCAAAACCCTTAAATGTATCAGGTATAGACCCATTTAACAAATTATCACTTACATTAAACTGCTTTAGCTTCTCCAGCTTCAAATCTGGCAATGACCCGGTTAACGAATTATCCTCCAAAAACAAAGTCCGCAGCCTCGTGAAATTGTCAAATCCGGGTGAAATCTCACCGGTGAAATTATTCTCAGCAAGGTTCAACCTCACAAGATCTTTCAACCTAAACAGGAAATCAGGAATCTCTCCAGAGAAAAGATTCCCTTGTAAATAAAGATTCCTTAAACTTTTACAGTTAGCAAGATCTTGAGGAAGGTTTCCAGTAAGTGCATTAAGCCTAAGACTCAAAGTGCGTAATTGTGTCAAGTTTGAGAAGATTCCAAGTGGGATTTCTCCAGTGAGTGCAAAACCAGGAAGCCGGAGAACCGTGACACGATTTTGTTCACATTTGACACCAGTCCATGAACAAGGGCTCTGCAGCGAAACGTTCCAGAGGAGTGTCCGCCCGTGCACGGCAGACCGGAGGCTGAGGAGGGCTGAATGGTCGGGTGAGAGATCTGGTTTCGAATGAGGTAAAGAGATTAGTAACAGAAAAAGGAGGAGAGTTATGGTCTCCATTTTCTGAAAGGCTGGATTTTTGGAAGGAAAAGTCAGGATTTCTGAAGGGAATGTGAAATGGGGGGTGATAAAGTTAGGATTTTTAATGAAAGGAAAGGGAAATGTGTGGGATTGTGTTAGAGATAGTGCAGGTTTTGTTTCATGTTTTTGGGGTGGAAGATAGACAGAACTTGTTTGCAGAGAGATAGGTGGGGTTGGTGTGTGTGTGTGTGAGAGAGAGAGAGAGAGAGAGGTGACAGAGGAAACCCTAGCTCTTTTATGTAGATGGTGAGTGTGAGAGCATTGAAGGGTGTGAAGTGAAGTGATGGTTGTTGTTGCAGGAAAGGTGTTGGGGGTAGTCTAACTGTTTTTATTTTATTTTATTTTATTTTATTTTTTCTCTCCCTGTCTCTGTTTTTGCCTCTTGTTTTTAAAATGGAAAACAAAAGGAGTAGTAATTTACGGGAAAATTTTAATATTTTATTAGTTATTTTTTAAATTTTATTTAAATAAAAACATTATATCCATAAAAAATAAAAAAAATATATTTTTATTTAGGATTTTTCTCTTACTTATATCTATTTTTTAAAAAATAAATTCATGAAATAACTAATATAATATTAATAATTATTCCCTAGACTTTATAAAAATTTTAATTATATTTTAATTAGACTTTATAAAGAATATAATAATAATTTTTTATAAGAAAAAAATCATTAATGCTTTTTTTTTTTTTGGTTCTTGAGAATTTGTGCTTAATTAAGACATTTTTATTTAGAGATGAGAGAGCAGTATCTTACACGCTGAAATCTGTCTGATTACTTGTTTGATAAGAAAGGAAACTAGCACTGCCATTTATGTCAAGACTAGCTGTTGACCCGCGTTGCGGGTGTGTTTTTTTAAAAAAACATAAAAAGTAATATTTATGTAATGTAAATATGTTCCCAAAACAAATTACTATTCGAGTTTTTATTGAGTTAAATAAATTTATTTTATTTTAGTTAGGTGATTTAAAAAAATAGATAATGATAGTAGAACTATGTTTAAAAGAAATAATTACAATAACATGAGAAATTTTTTTTTCAAAATAAAAAAAATGATATAGCTCAATTCACAACTCATTAAAAACAAAAAGATAAAATTAGATTAAAAAAAATTCTAAAAAGACTAGTCCTAGTCAACTCGAGTTAGAATGATAAACTTGTAACCTCTGTAATTAGGGTCGAGTCAATTCAAATTATCCCTTCAATCCCACAACTTAAGTTCTGAAATTAAAATAACTCAATAGAAAAAAATAATGAAAATCACAAAACTTATCTAAAAAAACAAGGTTAACCTGCGTTAACTTTTCAAATATGTTATCCAGGTCATTGGACCAGAAATACCTTATTGGAAAAATCATGAAACTCAATTCTCAATAAGTCAAATATTGACAGATGAAATTGAAAAAAAAATATCTCAATTATACGAAAGAATTCAAAACAAAAAATAACGACAAAAAAATAAATTTTATTTTTGATTGAAGAGTAAAATTGAAAAAAAAATCACAAAGGAATACCAAAAAAATCAAAATAACAATGATCAAAATTGAAATAAGAAATACAAATAATATTTTGATTGAATGGTGAAATTGTAAAGAAAAATTAATTCAACAAAAGGCCAAAGAAAATTTAAAAAATAAGGACTAAATTTTTTAAAAAATATTGCTAATTGGGATTGAATGATGAAAATAAAAACAAGTAAAATTTTTACAAAAAGATCAAGAATAGAAATTAGAAATAAAAAATAAGGATTAAAATTGAAATGCCAACAACAAAGAGGGTCAAGATTCAATTTTTAGGAGAGAAGAAAGAAAAGAATGGAAAAAAAAGAGGCTCATGGACAAAAATTCAATCCATCATTCCCGACACATATGACACCACTAGAAAAATAACGCGATAACGCTTCTAAAGATATCAAGAGGCGACATATAAACCTACTAAATGACACAAATACCTATCATGCATTTGAGAGTGTGCCACACGTGATTATATATTTTTTTATATTTAATCAAATACTAAAATATTCCTTAATTGGTTTAATAATAACAAAAATATCATCGGTAAAATATAAAAAAGCCCCTCGAGAAATATAATCGCACATGAAACTAAAAGTTTTTTTTTTTTATCCTAACCGGAGAAACTGAAGTGGCAACTTTTACGGTGGGCAGCTTATACGGGCTGTTTGTTTATAATGTATTTCAGGCTTTATGATATCAACAAGTGTGTGTGAAATCTACTTTATGGTCATAATTAATTAATTAATTAATTAATTAGAGAGACAACGTAGTTAATTGCTTTAATTAGTTTAACAGCAATTAAAAAGGGCACGCTTATGGCTTTAATATCGCCATAAAGTTTGTTCATTCATTCCAACTCCTTCTGAAAAGTTAATGATAAAATATCCCTTCCAAGACAGTGTCAGTTCACTTAACACCATGCCCTGTCTTTTTTGGTGTTCTAAAAAACAAAATTTTTTTTTATTTAAGTATTGATTAGTCTTGCTAGAGATTTATAACGGCTCATCTTAATAAGTATATTTTTTAAAAATTAAATTTTTATTTTTATTTTTATTTTTATAAAAATATAATAATATCTTAACTGTTAGATCAACACATCATTAATTTTTTTAAAAAAATAACAAGTAAATAGATTGGAGAATTTGTGTCTCTGAGGATTTATTTGCACAAATTGTATTTAAATTTGTATTCTTTCGATTCATAAATTGTTCTCGTTGCCTCTGGACTTTATTAAATATATCTATATTAATTACATTGATCCTCGTTACTCTATATATTTCTGTTTATGAAACTGTAAGTCGACAGTTTTAAAACCAAGGTCTTATGTACTTCAAACAAATAAGACTCCACGACTTTCATTTAATTTTTGTCAATAATATATATATATATATATATATATATATATATATATATATATATATATATATATATATATATAATCGAAGCCAATCCAAGAAAACATGGGGGTTCTCACAGGCAATAGAAAGAGCTTTCCGATGCCATTAACGTAACAGTTGGTTATTTTCCCCAGATATAGGATATCTGAGGGATGTCAATAAAGATAAAAATATATCTGATTGAAAAAACAAAAAAAAATAAAAAAAATATGTTTTTAAAATAAGTTTAAAGTGATTTTTTTATATTTTTAAAATATAAGGTATAAAAAAAACATATCTCCTGAAGCAATATTTTTTATTTTTAAAATATCTTTGTAAAAAAAATTTAATTCTAAAATTGTTCAATTATAACATGTAAGGATTAAAATAGTTATTATCATAATTTTAAAATCCTACTTGACTTGGGCAAAATCTAGGTCACTAGTCAAGACCCGAATCACTAGTCAAGGCTTGAGTTGATAGAAGGGTTGACTCGAGTCAACATAAAAGTAAAAATGGTTATTGTCATGGTTTTAAATCCATGATCGATTAAGGGTAAGACCCGGTGTAACAACCTCAAATATAATCACAAATTATAATAAATATATTTGTAGTTATATATATAATCAAACTTTTGATAGAATCTTCTTTGTATCTTTTTATATTAAGTTATCGACACAACATTTCTCAACCTGTAAACATTAATCACAATAATCATCTTCTCATCTGGACCTTTAAAACTGAACCATAATATCAAATTCTCCTTTCCATATTCTATAGAACTATTATTTAAAGCTAATTAATTCATGGCTTACATCAAATTCTTTCATAGGTAATTATATTTAAAATATATATACAACCAACTATAATTCAACTTAATAATAGCAACATCTTAAATTACATACATCATATATAAGTAATTAAGTTAAATATTACAATTCTTAAACACAAAAATATATTACAATAAAATATTTTTTCTTCCAATAACATCAATTACTTAACAAAATTATCTATCCATTCATCTACTTTCCAGTTCGAGGATGTTGCATGCCTAAAAACATAATCATATTAAGTATGATTAAAATTGTACATTATAGTAAACAAATAAGTAAGCACTAATTGTTCATGTGCATTAATGTAATTCCCGTATCATTAAATGTAATATCTTATCTTTAGTAATTCAATGATTTCATCAATTCTTAATACGATTTCTGAATAGAAATAAATTTATAAAAATACCAAGAGTGTTTCTAACAAACCCATATATTTAGCTTCAATTTAAATCAATTAATTCTATAATTATCCATAACACCGAGTATTCATCTCATTAACCAAGGAGTTAATTCTCTTAACTTACCCATTCGTTAGGACATTATTTCCCTTAACCAAGAAATCATCATCTTCATGCACTCATTTATCAAGGCATAATTTTTATTAACCATGAAATAATCTTTTGAACTTGCTCATTCAACAGCTTATTATTTCTATTAACCAAGAAATAATCATTTAAACTCGTTCATTTAACAGGGCATTGAACTACCTCTTTATTTCATAACTTTACACTAAAATTATCATCTAAGAAAATTCTTTCTACAATCATTTGAAATAAACTATTAAATTACTTCAAAGTGTTCAACACATACCTGGTATACCTGGTGCTTATGTACATAAAGATGTCTTTTTTTTGCTGACTAGATCATGTAGTCTCCTATGTACCAACACAATTTACCATGTCATTGCTTATTCATTCGAATCAGTACAATTATAATACTAATTATATATTTATTGATTAAATTCAACATCCTTAAATAAGTTTGATTAAACTTTTAAATCAAGGAGGATAAAATCCCCTTTTTAATTTTTTTTTATCGATATAAGTCCATGAACAAATGATTTACTTAATTCGTGTAAAACCACTCTCTTATATTAACGAAGTCCAAATCAAAACCTTTTTTTTCTGTGTATCATGGCCGAACTTCAATAAGAAAATAAGGTGAGAATTTTTCTCCCCTTTTAAAAAAATCATTATTCAATTAATCTATCAATATCAATTATCTACAATATGGTAAGATTTCTAAACAAAATTTATCAAAACTCAATTGTCCTAATTTTCTTCTTCTTAGCTAAAATTCACTTAAAAGAAGAAAGTGAGGATTTTTCTTCTCTCTTTAAAAAAATCCTTACTCGTTTCATCTATTAACATTTATAAACCTATATTTTTCCATAATTTCCAAACAATTGCTTTAAAACCTTAAATTTCTTAAATCTTTTTTTTTTTTTTGCCAAAACCTCTAATAAAAAAGGGGAAAAGGATTTTGTTTCTTCTATTTAAAATTAAACGGTTATCCAATCATTACTCTTGCTTTCTAACATGATTCAATCATAATTCGCATTATTCTTCTAATTAATGTCATAAACCCACAATTTCACATATTCATAATAATTCAACGTTTATCAAAACATAAAATTAGAAAAATTAATCACTTGAAGCATGTTCTTTACCTTACTTTGATAAGGATTTAAGGAAAGAATAAAAAGAAAATCAAGTTTTCTTCACCTTTCTCTTCTAACCCTAGCTTGAATTTCTTCTTCCAAAACACTCATAACACTAAAATCACCCCTCTTAATTTGTCTAACTAAGTTAATTACTCCAATTACACAATTTTATTTATAAAATCAACAAGAATTCAAGTAGAAAAATTACATAAATCTTCTCCTTCTCTTAATTTAAAACCATTGGCCAAGAGAGAGAAAATGAGGAATTTATAGTCTAATTTTTCTTGTATTTACACATTGGCCCTCATTATGTTCTATTTCTATTTTTGTCCCATAATTCTTCTTTTTACTTAATTGACACCATAACACTTTATCTTTTATTCTATTATATCCCTTCACAATACTTGAAATTCTTTTATTTAATCTATTTAGTATTTTATTTATTTTGTTTGTATTATAATTTATCGAGTTTTCACACCCAGACCACGAGTGAGTTTGATTATTAACCTGATTCAATGTAAGAACAAAAATGATTATTATCATAGTTTTAAAACCAGACTTGAGGGTCAACCCCAGGTAAAGCTCGAGTCATGTGTTTGGAGGGTTAAGATAAAAGTAAAAATAGTTATTATTATAGTTTTAAAAATTGATTCGGAGGTCAACTTGGGCAAGGCTTAGGTCACGAATCAAAAAGGTCAACCTGACTTGACCAAAGTCACTGTAAGGATAAAGTTGTTATTATCATAGTCTTAAAACCCGATTCAGGGGTTAATCGGGGCAAAACCAATGTCATGGGTCGGAAGGGTTAGCACAGGTTGACTCAAGTTGACGTACAAATAAAAACAGTTATTATCATAGTTTTAAAGCTAGACTTAGGAGTCCATCCGATGTAAGTTTTAGGTCACGGGTCGAAACGGTAAACTCAATTGACCTAAAAAAAGTTAAAAATAATCAAAACAATCTTTTTTTGACCAAAATTATTTTTCAAAAAAGTCAATGAATTTTTTACTCGCGTTTTATCTCTGGTTGACATGAGTTTTTGATAAGGTCAAGTTGAGTCAATCCTTCCTCTATTTTTTTTTAAACTCAGATCAATTCAAGCTTGAGTTCGACCCGATTTCGGGTCAACCTGCCAAGTCAATCCTTGTTTTATAACTAGGGTTATTATAATATTATTAATTTTAACACTCAATATAAACTAATATAAGAAAAAAATATCTGATTATTTTTTAAAATATATAAGATTGACAACAATATATATTAAGGGTAAAATAAACTTTTTTATTTTTTATTATGTCTTGTATACCACTACAAAACATGATATAGAGACAATCACTTTGTCTTATATACCACTACTAAACACAATTATGTCTCTGTCTTCTTTTCTGTCTAGTCTTCTTTGTCTCCACTATTTCAGTCTTTTCTGTCTTAAGATAATAATCAAACGATACCCTAAAGCTTATAAAAGGAAGATTTTTATATGAAGAATAAACTAATAAAATAAAAATTTAAAGAAGTAAATAATCAAAACAACCTTGTTTGACCACAATTATTTTTCAAAAAAAGTCAATGGATTTCTAACCCATATTTTATATCGGGTTGACCTGAGTTTTTGATCGGGTCAAGTTGATTCAATCCCTCCTCTATTTTTTCTTGAACTTAGACTAGTTCAGGCCCGGGTTCGACCCAGTTTCGGGTCAACCTACCAAGCCAATCCTTGTTTTATAACTAGGGTTATTATAATATTATTAATTTTAACACTCAATATAAACTAAAGTAAGAAAAAAATAATATCTCATTATTTTTTAAAATTTATAAGTTTGACAACAATATATATTAAGGGTAAAATAAACTTTTTTATATTTTATTATGTCTTGTACACCACTACCAAACATGATACAGAGACAATCACTTTGTGTTGTTTACCACTACCAAACATAATTATGTCTCTGTCTTCTTTTCTGTCTAGTCTTTTATGTCCTCATTATTTCAGTATCTTCTATTTTGTGACAATAATCAAACGTTACCCTAAAGTTTATAAAAGGAAGATTTTTACATGAAGAATAAAATAATAAAATAAAAATTTAGAGAAGTAAATATTTCTCAGCTTGAAAATAAATTATAATGTAAGGGAGAAGGAGCTAGTGTGCTCTTTCACTCCAGCAACCTATTGGTATGAAGAATTTTCCTCTTGCTATACATGTATCTTCACATCAATGAATAAAACTTTTTGAAAAAACCTATCATGCATCATAACAAACATATAAAAAGTGTTCGTGCCATATTAAAGAAAAAGTATTGGGCTAAAAAGCCAGCTTGTCTAGGCCAAGCCTAACGAGTAAAGGCAATAGCTAATTTAGGCTAGGGCCATACAAGTTGGGTGCTCTCTTAAGCACAACCCAGGTCAGTGCGGGAATAACCCGACCCCATTTATTTTTATACATATTTTTCTTATTGACTAAAGTTTTTTACATTATATTCTTTGAGTATTCACTACTCATAATAAATCTTATTACACAATTCAATTAATAAAATATTTAAACCCACACTTTTTATTGGACAAATAACACAACCGATCAAACATTGTTTTCTAAACTAATGAAGCTCACTCTCTTATTCCATAAGGTAAAGATCTTTTTAGCATAGCCACTTTGTAGGGTAAGCTACAAATAGCCTTGTCACCTCTAAGTCTGACCTTCATCTTGGGAAAGGTAAGTCATGAAACAAGTTTTTATAAAGATTAAATGCCAGCGAGATGTTATGACTATCATCTCTCGGCCACACATAACAAATCACCTCTTTTATCTTCTAAAGATTTTTTTTACCTACTTATCTTTTAAAAAAAACTCAAAACTAACTTAAGCATCAGAGAGTTGTTTTGCATCTAACACCAACACAATCCACACTAGTGCACCCTAGTTTGTTGTTAGCTATGAAAAAACATAAAGAGATTCATTGAAGTTTTTCATCAACTTTGTCAGTGGTGCTGTTTGTATTTTTCGATCCAAACTTTTTCCCATTCCTTTTATTACTTAAGATTTTTAACGGTTGATAACACAGAACACTAGGTGGAAGAATTACATAGCTTTCACCATCTTTATCAACTCTGATCGACTTCCAACAATTTGCTCAGCATATAAGAGCACTTAGAGAAGCTATTTTGGCTACCTAACAACAACTCGAGGCTTTTCGCATCCATCCACCACTGATTGTTCAACAACCTTTTCTTTCAACACCTTTTGTGCACAGACAACTCTATTTTTATAAAAGAAACTAGGTAAAACAAAGTGAAAGAAAGCAGGCACAACACCCATATCATTTCGATGAGTAACCATAATAAGCATTCTCATATGAGTTCACCAAAATTATAGATAAAAAAGCAAGGTCATAGGCCATGACTCTCACTAATAACCCTGTTCTCCATGAAAATCTCATTCTAATAGTTCAGAGCTAAAAAAAGCCACACAGAAACAAGGATAAAAAATGATAGAAATGTTCCATGATATATAAGAGACTCTCTATTATGTTAAAAAATGTTGACAACACATTTCTCAAAGATTTTATAGTTACAAAGATGAATTTGAAGAACTACAATGACCTATTTGATCTTAGAGAACATATCCAAAATGTTAAAAGTAGTCTTGAATTGGTGATCTAAGATACCAACACCATGAGTGAAATTCTCTCCACTAGTTTTTATGGGTTAGATAGAGTTTAGAATCATAGTTTATAACCAAACACTATAATTAACTTTGCTGATCTGTGTCATAAGCTAATTACTCACTTTAGTACAAATATACATGTAAAGAAGAGCTCCACAAAACTTTTCACCATCACCTAATAAGAAAAAAAAAAGTAATAAAGCCTACCTAAAAAGAAAAAAAAAGTAATAAAGCCTACCTAAAAAGATTTAATGAAGAGATGTTAAAAGTGGAAAACTTGCTAGAACCTATGATGATATAAGCTCTTATTAGAAATATGTATAATTGCTATCTTTGGAAGAGACTATATGATCTACCTGAAATGATTATTCTCAATGTAAAGCAAATTATAAAGAATTACATTCGTATGGTGGAAGTAAGTATGGCTAAACAGGGGTATCCATGTTTTTATCGATGAAATGAGGAATCTTCAAAGCATGATAGGTGTCCCCTTGTGATACACAGACATTCAAAAGTAATCCCAAGCGTCTCGTACATATTAGGTTGGTGTATCCAAAGTTGATGATGACCCCATTAAATGCTAACAGGGTAGAGATAATTACTACAATCAAAGGAAAAAAATTAAATATTATATTCATCGCTAATAAAAGGGGATACAAGAAAGAAAAATCCAAAGAAGTATTGCTTAATTCCAAATTATGAAATGCTACCAAGAGCATGTTTAAGATTGTGATAGAGGTTGTTTTTCAAAGTCTTTTTCGCTTGGAAATGCATCAAAATATATTTCTTAAAAATTTTATTTTTAACATCAGCATATCAAAATGATCGAAGAACACAAAAGAAAAAATTATTTTGAAAGCTAAAAAAATATTCAAAAAATTAAAAGCGCGGTCCAACAACAAAAACAAGCACTGCCTACGTCAGCTTCTCTCTATCTGCTTTCAATCTCATGACCTAGCAGTGTTATTACACATTCCAATAAAATATAAGAGTTATTGACTTTCTTCTCTCCACTTATAAAAATAAAAGAAAAGAGAAGATAACATGGTACTTTGTTGCTCATATAAATAATGAAACACCTTAATTTTGTTTTTATTTTTTAATTTTTTTTTAATCCTACCTTTTAAATTTTTTTTCTTCCATTTCTAACCTTCAATATTTTATTGATTTTATATTGTTCATTTTTGTTTTTTTATGAGGTTATCACAGTCTAAAACAAATATCTCGGTATTTAATTGACATTTCATTTTTGCAAGCGTCTATTTTTTTTATCATATTATTAAATAAAAAATAGTTTAAAACAAACTTCTTAAATCCAATAGAGTCTATAATCCAGGTCACGAGTTTTACAAGTTAAGCTGCAAAGTTGGAGTCGATCCAATATGTCGTTGCTTCAATATTATATATAAAAAATATCATCTTGAAATTTGTTTTATAGTCAAACCATGCTTTTACCGGTCAACCAGATTATCTTTGGACACATGAAGTCAACTAGCCATGTAGAGTCAACTCATATGAGGGTTAATTTTAAACTCGGGTTAAGTGATAAATCGAGTCAAAAGTTTCAAGGTTGATCCGTTGGTCCGATTTAATAACAATATCAAATAGTTTTTTTTAATCAATCTTTCATTTTGCTTTCCCGATTGAATTGGAAGAGGTTTTAATTGATAAAAAAAAGAATCTACTTCAACCGATATGCCCTTCTTTGCTTGCTATTTTTTTATTTATCAATTTCATCATTTAACATTCAGCTAATTCTGAATTAGTATTCATAATTTGTTTTGATTTTCTTAATATGAGGTTATTATAGTCTCAAACAAACATCTTAGCATTTGGTTTATGCTTAATTTTATAAGTGTTTGTTTTTGTTATCATATCATTAAGTAAAAAATAATTTTAAAAAATAAAGTTTTTAAATCCAATAGAGTCCATAATCTAGGTAGTGAGTTTGATGGGTTAAGTCGCAAAGTCAAGTCGATCTAATATGTCACGTCTCAATATTTTTTTAAAAATAGCGTTTTGATTTTTTTAAAAAATCAAACCATGTTTTCTACTTGTTGATCAGGTTATTTTTGAATTTATCAAGTTAATTAGATTATATAATGATAACTTTTATATAGTTAATTTTAAACCAAAATTATGCAAGGAGTGAGGTCGAGAAAATTAAATATTAACATTTTAGATTAAATTTAATAATAATTATAAATAGTTTATTGGAGCACAATTTTATTTTTAGGTTTAAATTTTTTTATTCAAATCATAACGTAACGTGTACAAAAGAAAAGGCATTATCATAATTAATTAGATGTATGGTTTACTTCAAATGTAAAAATAAATAAATAAATAAAACAACACCTAGTGAGTAAGAATCTCTAAATCTTCATTTTCATTCGTACGAATCTACAATATTTTGGTGGCGGGCCTTATAATTGGACAAGGACGTTTTATTGCATGAGCATGTTACCTTGTACATGGAGGCATGGCGTGCGTGATTGGGCATCATGATTGTCGCATTAATTGGGGATAATAATTTAATTTGAATTTGATTTAAATTAATTGAATATATAAGTTATTTATGAATGATTATTTTACTATATGACTAATTCAATAAATTAGGTATAAATATTATCTACTTCAATTATATATATATTGGATTAGATTTTATATTGAACCATAAATAGTGTTTCAGTAATAGATTTTATATTTAAAACTCGAATGATAAAATATAAATATTTAAATTTTTTTTATTTAATAAATGATAAATAAAAAATAAATATCTAAAATTCTTATTTTAGTAATAAATATCCAAATCTCAATGTATGGTGCATAAATATCTAAATTTATTTTTCAACTGTTAATAAATAAAATATAGATATAATAGAAACTTAATATATGGGTATCAAACTTAAAAACCTGAAAAGCAAAAAAAAATTAAAATAAAATCGAAAAACCCTAGTTTGGCAAGTGGCGGGTAGGGACGCATGATAAAGACAGGTCCTCCCTCACTCTCACGAGCATGCCTGCTTTTGAAAACAAATATTAAAACAACAATATCCTAATTACAGAGGCAATGACAGACTATGAGAGGCATCTTCCCATGGATCTTGACATTTTATCCACCATTCTTATTCACATTTCCTCCCTTCGAATCATCAAAATCGTCCAAAGTTTCACTTTCATCTCTCTTTTTATATATATTTATTTGGTTGAGAAATAAATTACACTTTTCTTTGTGTTGGATATTTTCTATAATTACGAGATATAAATATTTGTTTACTAGAACATATGCATGAAAAATTGAGAATTTTTAATATTCACTTGCAGAAAATTCAGTCACTATAATTTTTTTTTATTTGATTTCTTGCAATTCTTAGTATAATTTTGTAATGATGTTAAATAAAATACCATAGCATAAAAAATCACAACGTCTTTTATTTGATTGGTTTTCAATTTTCATTTATATGTGTGCTTAATAGATCCCAAGTTTAGTTAAATCCCTCTTCATAAGGAATTAAAGAGAACTTAATCCGAATTTTACAGGCACTAATTAGGGTTGTAAAAACATACAATCACACTATAGGTCTATTTATTCATTAATATGGTATGTGTTTCATTCATATCCTTGAATGATGGATTAATTGAGAATTAAATTTTATAATTTATTTTGATTTACATTCTATTAAATTATCTCAATCTCGTAATCTAGGTTTAACATGTTAACTTGAATTGACTCGGGTTTTTTTCTTATCCGTTTTAATTGTTTTTTTTTAAATAATTCTTCAACACAAAGTTAACTTAGAATTTAGCTTCAATATGTTTTTTTGATTTGTTTTATATTAAATTGTCATGGTCTCATGTATCAGGTCGTAGATTTTACATGTTGACATTGATTAATTCGATTCAATTTAATATATTATTGTCTTAATATTTATTTCAAATTCTTTTTAAAAATTGATTCAATTAGTACATAACGTAGTGTAACATGGATAAATGATTGAATAATATATCTATTCAAGAAGCATCTTTTAACCAATTTATTATGATTGGGAAAGGTATCAAGTATAATTGTATGTCTCTAGGGCAATGCTTAAAGGCTAAATTGATATGATAAATATATCACTAAGGTGTGGGTCAATGCATATAATTCTAATTTACAAGAGCATGCAAATTGATGCCAGCAGCAGCAGCAGCTGCATAACAGGGATAAGTAATAAAATTTACAATACTTCTACGAGTCCCCCAAAATCGGACAACAGCATTTAATGCCCGCCTTTATTTAATTTTGATCCTAATTTTTTAAAGATATTTATAAGTATATCATAGTTATAAGACATAGTTATAAGACATGGTCCAGACTTGTGAAAATATTTTCTTCAGTTCATGGTTGTCCTCACTTATAAAATTCTTATAAATGATATCTCTCGTCTTTATATGAAGATAAAAAACCATATTTTTATATTATGATATTCTGAATTAACAAAATAGTATTTTTCCGAGATAACATATTTTGACTTTGTTATTTATTTCCCAATACTTGCAACAACTTTAACTTTTCAACCAAAAAATAACATTACATAATTTTTTTTTATCGTTAGTACCTTCGAGTGGCTTAAGGAATTTGATATTAGGAATGTTTGTTGCCTAAAAACAATCCATGTATTGTGTACACTACCCTTCTATCTATCTCAAACAAAATTGAATTGCATGTCAAAGCTATATGCATCCATTATATTTTGCGTCGGTATATCTTTTCTGATGATAAATGATATTTGATTTTCTGCATTTACATATACCGCACGTGTGTGCCATTGATAACTCTTACACAATTCTACATGAAAAATCATAAGCAGGAACCATTAGTGTTATGAGTTTAAACTCTAACATTAGCAAAATAATTAATCCAGAGCTATATTGATTAAAAAGTACATTATCGTTACCTTGAAATAAGGCTACTATCCTGGATTGTTTTTTATTTGCATGACGTATTTAAAAATTCTGGATCTTTTGGTTTTATAACATTTATTACAAGTGAACATACTATTCTAAAAACTTCATTAAAATATTTGCTGACATTTTCTCCCGAGTGTTGAAATCTCCTCTGAACTTCTCTACATCTAATACTAATGTATACAAAAACATTCTGGCCTTCTAAAAAAACACTCATCCTTTTATTTGAAGTATCTAATGTTTTTTGTTTGGAAATACATCAAAATAATATATATTTTTATTTTTAAAAAAATATTTTTGATATTAGTACATTAAAATGATCTGAAAACACCAAAAAATTATTAATTTGAAAAAAAAAAAAATAAATTATTTTTTTAAAATATTTTTGAAAAGCAAAAACAAACAACCCGAACCTTAAAAAGAATAATATAATAACTGATGAAAGATATTTGTTAAAGCTAGATCTTAGTTTATTGGTGGGTCCCACTTATAAAACCATTTTCGATTCAAATTAAACATAAAAGCCACCTTAAAAATAAATAAACAAACCAACAAATAGGCTATTAATGTTTATAAGTGGTTGAGGTGTGATGATTAATTATCTAATTATCTCAAAACTTAGGTTGAGAATTGCCATAAGAAAAAAAAAACCACTTAATATATTTTGATACTTCGTATATTTAATAGTATGGAAAGTAAAAGAAACTCTAATAAAAAAACCATGTTAATATAACTTCAAAGGTTCAAATTATAAAGGAATAAAGTTCGATGGTAAAGAAAAAGAAAAAAAGCGCGCATCTAAGTTTAGATGCAAAGTGATTGTCACTTCTATTTTTCCTCTTTTTTTTTTTTTAAGTTTATAGTATAGTATAATATAATATAACTCAAGATTTAATGTTTATTATAAGTAAATATGATATGTAATGATCTTATATAGGATAAATTATCTAATTATCTCCAAACCTAGGTGGAGAATTGACATGAGAAAAAAATTGGATATATTATTTCCAAAAGAATTAACTCTACTTAGTTCATTAGGAAGAATTTGTTTCTAAGATCGGGTGATTGATCTCATGTTCTATCCCAAATTGCGAAAGAAAAGAGAATCCCTTTTTCTCTGATATTCCCGACATGTTCAAATCACATGGTTAGAGATAATTAGGCCCACTTAGATTTTCCCCATTTTTTTTTTTTAATTTTGAAAACTAATCATACTTTCAAGGCATCATCATCATCAATTGCTGGACAGAATTTTAAAGAGGCCAGGCTGTTTGGCCATGCACTAGCAGATCGATGTAGGTCCGTCTAAAAGCCAGTTTTCTTCCCTCTCAAAACTCATAAATACAAGGAGATTTCTTTTTAAAGAACAAGAGGAGACAAGAAAAATCTTCTCTTTGGAATCCAAGAGAAAGTTTCCTAGCTTCTCCAAGTCTAAAACTCAATAAAAAAACAACCAGAATGGAATCCAAGATTTCCCTTTATTTTCTCTTTGGATTCGGAATTGTGGGATCCAAAATATATACGAGAAAACCCTGTTTGGTTTTGTGTTTCGAATAAGAGTTGAAAGAATTTTAAATTTTGATTTTACTTAAAATTAATTTGTTTTTATATTTTTAAATTATTTTAATGTATAGATATTAAAAATAATTTTTTTTAAATAATTGTTATTACATTCACAAACACCCTCCAAATAAAATATATATACACTTTGGGTGATTTTTTAAGACACTTTTTCAAAAGGCATGCAATTTAGGTTTCAGCCCCATACTCATTACGAAGACACTTTATTAGCTGTAACATGCTGATTATGGTTGGAAAGCCACTCCTTGTTGTGTTTCCATTGTCGGTTCCAACCTCATTGTATCACACGCTAAGAAATAATGCTTAGATGGGCTATTTTAGGGCAAATTCTCTTAATCATGTACCATATGATTCGTGAATATCTTTAATTATCGGAAAAATAAAATAAAGTCGCATCACAATAATTTCATATCAAAGTACACATGAAAAACATAGAATATATAAGGGATTATATATGAGAAATATTGTGAATGAATGCTATAAAACTCTAATGTTTCAACAATAGGAGTTGTGAAGGTTAAATATTGGATGTACCTTTTCTTTTTAAAATAAATAAATTGAATTCGCTAAAGAAATTAATGATTTCTTACCACTTGCTTAATAGTTTATGTGATACATATATAAAATCCACTTTTCTACATGAAGAAAAATAACAATTTCATTATTCATATTTAAAAATATATTTTGGGTTCTTGCACTATGTTTAGATAAAATAAAATTATGATAGTCATAACTTTTATTTCAAAAAGTATTTAATAATCTTAACATATAGTTTTTCTAGTAATATATTAAACTTCCTAAATCTGAATTGACCATGTAAGAGTGAGTTGTACTGTTCATACGTGCAAAAAGATCCTAATGACAAGAGATTAAAAAACGCTATAAATTAAAAAAAAAAAACCAAAGCTCATATGATTTAAAACTATCAAGAAAAAAAGAGAGCGATTGTAGCTGGTGAAAGGCGTTGGCTGTAACCATCAACTACTTCATGAAGGCTGGATTTTTTAGGGTTTTTCTTCTTCTTCTTTGAGATAAAGAGAGAAGTCAAGTGATATGTAAAACTCCACACTAGTTAATTAGTAAAATCACTCATTTAAAGAAATCTCATCACAATATATATATATATATATATATATATAAAAGTAAGTTTAAAACATCTTCAAGAATGACATTTAATGTAAAAAAATTGGAGAAGTGCATTAATATGAGGATAATTTAGGATGCAAAAGTAGCTAGATTCATGGTCACTAATTAATTCTCCGCTTGTAATTGATTGATTTCTATGGTTAACGTGTGCAGTTCAAGTTCATGTGCAAAAACCTCCACAAAAATAGAAAAAAAAAAAAAAGTAAAAAGAAAAGCAAAGGTCATCCTGAAATCAAGCTTTGGCATTAATGACGTGAGAGTATATGAAAACACGATTATTATTTTTTAAAAATTTCACTAATTTTATTTTTATTTAAAATGTTTTTAGATTATTTTGATTGGTTAATGTAAAAAATAATTTTTAAAAAATAAAAAATATATTATTTTAATTTATTGAAAAAAAATACTTTAAACCATAATAATTACGCACCGAAACACTTTCCCACACCATTTTCCAAATCTCTTATATATATATATAAAAAAAAAACACAAGACAAAAATACGAAGGAGACCGCACGTAATTCAGTGGCCAACCTCCAACCGACTGTCATATCTTACACCCTCTCGTTCCTTCGATGGTTGATGGGATATATCTAATGCAAGAAAACAAAGGATTATATAGCTATGGTGGTTTAGACTTCGTTCAGAAACTTTGCATGTACGTTTTAGGTTTATTGATAAAACTTCTGCCGGTGGTATTAGGCAAGGCCTAGGTAGGATATTCTTGAATCATCCCTGAGATTGACTCGTATGGCATGCTAAATCCTTGTTCCTCTGCTCTACCTATACGCATTAGGTAGCCATAAAAACCAGTTCTGCTGGCTACAAGATAACTTGACCCGTATGGCATGCTAAATCCTTGTTCCTCTGCTCTACCTATACGCATTAGGTAGCCATAAAAACCAGTTCTGCTGGCTACAAGATAACTTGACCCGTATGGCATGCTAAATCCTTGTTCTTCTGCTCTACCTATACGCATTAGGTAGCCATAAAAACCAGTGCTGGCTACAAGATAACTTGCACATCAGAAGAACGCAGAAGAAAGAAAGAAAGAAAAAATCCAGAATCATGAGTTGCGTAGGAGCCCGAAAGAGACTCCATAAAAGTTTGAAAAGTGTGTGTGTGTGCAGTGTTGAAAGTCTTTTCTGGGTTGTGCTGGACTTCACAAAATAATTTGATGTCGCTATTGTTGAACAATATTGGCCGCAGATACGACCGACACATGCAAGATATGATATAATTCAAGGTTCGAGTACGTTTGGCATGAATGCATTAATTTCAAGGAGGATTACCCTACAACATAAAAAAAAAACTAGGATATGAACGGTGGAGGCTTTTTTAAACTTTTCTTTTTTAAAAAAAAATCAGTCCTTTTTTTACTTTTATTTTTTTTCTTAATTTTATTTCCTTCCAACTTTTTTTTTTTAATAGTAATCATATTGCATTTGAATTGGATGAGTAAATTGCATCTTATCAAGACAACTTTTATATAATTTAATTTTAAATCCGAGTTAGGTAAAGAATTGGATCCAAAGTTTTTTTTTCATGTTAATTTTATTATTTTTTTCTTAATTTTATCCTTAGATTTTTTTTATTGATCGATCGGGTTATCATTAGACCAATAAAATTAATTAGGTCATGTCAGAACAACTCCTAAATAGTTTAATCTTAAACTCAGGATTGACAATAAATCAAATTAAAAGATTTCAAGGTTAACTTCCCGGACATGTTTAATAATAATACAAAATAATTCTTTATGAATATATTTTTTATTAGGTCTAAAATAATTGTCAAGTAACGGAATTTGTTAACCATTACCTCATTCTTTTTTTTTAAAAAAAAAAACCCTAAATGTACTAAAACATTACAATTAACTAGTTAAAATTAGTTCTAATAGAAAGAGGAATTTTTGCAGCAATGCAGAATTAGAACTTACAGCAGCTTGTTATAAGAATTTAAGGAAAGAAGAAGAAGGGGGCAATGAATTTTGATTGGGCCTTTCTCTGGGTGGGTAGAGAATGATGTAATCTGGAATCTATAAAATTTATTGAAATTCTAATTGGGCTAAAATCATGCTATTTTGGGCTTGGCCCAAAATCCGCTTTTCATTGCAAGTGCTTGTGATCCCAAATTCTCAAGGCATGCATGACTTGTTCAAACGCACATTTGCACCTCACACCACATCTTGCTCCTAGAAAACTTGATATATAGTGTAAGATTAGAAAAGCTCATTTTTTGGTATTAATTTTCACCAATAAAAGCTGCTTCTTGACACCCCCCCCCCCAAAAAAAAAAAAAAACCAATAAAACCTGCAGCCAAACCATGTAAATGAACTCTTCAGGGGAAAAAAAAGAGTTCCAATATAGTAAATGATCTTGGAAGCCAATTTGTTGCGTTGAGGCAATTCAACCACTTAAATATCTGACATAGTAATGCAACAAGACGGCTGTTTCAATTATTAACAACAAAAAAAAAAAAACATTAAAAGATTTGTGATGAAAACACTATTCCTATGAATATTCAATCATCTCAAGTTTATGTGTTTGAGGCACAATACATAATCTGTTGAATTACTCCATATCCGAATTTGTTGAATATATATATATATATATATATATATATATATATATATATATATATATATATATATATATTTAGTTTAACGTGGGTGTCCGGGCCAACTTGCGCGCACCTCGACTAATCCCACGGACCCTGAAGTTAACGACCATATAAGCCTTCAGTGGCCATCATATAAGCAACCACAGGGTTCGAACCTGAAGACCACAGAGAAAGCAAACCTCTTGATCCCAAACTTTTACCACTGGCACCACCTATATAGTTTTGTTGAATATTTTTTACCTGCACGAGTCATTGCCACCACCTCTGTAGATATAAAAATCCATCTTTTCCTGTCTCCATTCAAGTAAACAAGGCGATATAATTGCAAAATCTAGCCTAAATACATTTGAAAAAAAAAAAAAAGACTCTTTCGATGTGACATGATTTGCCAAGAAAAAGGCCAAGAAACAAACTAGCCCAGATGCCTAAAAACATCAATCACGTTTACAAAGAGATACATCCTCTCAAAAAGTCAAAGGCTATGCTGTTTCGAGGCACAAATTTGAGGTAATCTCCAAGGATAGTGCTCGGGCAAAGTGTCAATCATTTTTGGTGGACTTTTTGATCTGAAACTGCAACTGCTCAACTCGATCAATAAGCTTCGTTACAGAATACAAGAGCCAGTAAAAAACCAACGCTGCAGCAATCAAAAGTGCGTTGCGTTGGCTCTTAATAGTGGACTTTTGGTGGCGCATATTCTCCGATGGAGAGCAGGAATTGAGGGTCTTACAAGAGGGCATCGTTTCATATTTCCAGTAGATGTCCATGACCAAGAAGAGGCAAATTGGCAATATTGAGAAGAAGGGTTTCAGGAGGGTTTTAGTTACAGACAAAAGGCCATTGCGTAAGGGGTTTAAGCCTGGGAGGGTTAAGAGAAGGAGCATCATGGCTTCTGCTCCAGCAGCATAGGCAACCGCTACCCATTCCAGTGCCATTGGTTACTGTTTGGTGAGAAGGAAAATCTACGAGAGGTGATATGGGGATTTTCTAGGAAAGATTGGATAATGAATCTTGAGGTGGGAAGACAAAATGTAATCATGGAGGGGATTATAAGGAGTTGAATCGGATTGCTTAACGCGTTTTAATGTCAGAGCTAGAAGTTCAGTTGAAATTTCAACGTTGCAATAACTTAATACTGAAGCAATGGTGTCAATGTCAGTCCATTTGCGGGCTCATATGCTTCGGTCTTCAATTGCTCACATGGCCGAATAAACTGAAAAAGAAATAGGAGACAAAAACATTGGGTTATTATCTGAAGTTGGTCTGCTGAATATGAAAGCCCTAGAAATTCATTTTTTATGCTCTGATGCTCCTAGGCATAGCCAGTTTGGTATCTTTTCAAACACTGTTTTAGACAATCATAGACATCATCAATGGTGACCATGCCCTGCTCTTGCGTTGACACAGATGGCTAGAAGTAAAACATAAGAGAAAGGGATCCCTGGTGATGAATCGGTACCATTAATTCTGGCTAAAAGTAACACATTCTTGATCAGTCCAAGCTCCAGACCTCAAATCACGAGGCTATCAATCCATTATTCAAAGTAAAAATGATGAGAATCACTATCACACTAAGTTTTGATTACAAGAATGATGAACTCCGATGAATCGGCAGACAGTGAAGTTACTTGTAAAACCAATGAAAAAATACATATACGGATAGGCTTGAGCTATTGAAAGCGGCATCTACATGCTAAGAACAATCTAATCTTCATGCCAGCCCTTGACGACGATAAATCTAAGGGAAAGATGCCAGGAAATAAATAAAATGCATCCGATCCCATTACATCTATTACAGGTATGGGCAAAGACTACACCTCATATCACGTTTCTCAAAAACATTGACCTCAGCCGAAAATCATTTCTTCCTAATGTTCTGTATATGCGAGGAATTGTTCCTTTGTATCTTTCGCATGGAGGTTAAAACACAAGTTAGAACTGAAACTGTAATTACAGACAACATGATGGAAAAATCCGGTTTGCCAGATCTCCACAACAGTGATGTGTTGGTCATGGTGACAGAGGCAAACCTTTCCCGTGATTGCTTTTGCCTGCAAATTCATAGTTTAAGAGGACAGTACGTAAGAGAGGGCAAAAAAACTACATGCTTACTACACAAACATCTGTTTCCTACAAGTTTAAAGATTTTGATAAACAAGCACCACAAATGTTCCTCTGATCTGTACAACTACACGAGCCCCGTGACTCATTTATTACTTGTACTGCTACTCATAAAAGGTATGGTTGAAAGCACTCACTGATTAACATAATGCACTTTATTTTGTTACCAGAAATTGAAGATATCGATGCCTTGCAATTAACCAAGCAAAACACAAATAAAAACACATCAACACCAATTCATTAGAATGCGACAAGCATTTACACCCATAATCTTTTTTTTTTTAGAATTTTTTCAACCATGATCCTCCTCATACATCAATCAAGTCCAGATCCCTTCATTGCACATTTGGAGGCATGGGTTCTCCATGTATGCCATGTAAATAAAACCAAACAACTAGATCTACAAGGTGAACAAAATTTGAGGCAGACATGTTTAACCAACATTCATGGCACCCTATGTGATGCTAAAATGCTCCAGTCCATGCCCACCCTTTCCTTTTCTAAATTTTCTAGTGCTACCTGATCTGGAGCGAAACATGTGCAAGTAAAATTCATAGACTGTAGGTGTAGGTGAGCAAGGACTTCATAGGACAGAGAACGGAATGAAAAAAAAGGCAACTTGAAATCAACAACATAGGTATAAGAGAGGACACGCACAGAAAGGCTATTATGCAACTATGGCCCCAGGAGGAGTTCGAAGAAGAAAATCTGGGCCTTTATCCTTCAAACTTTTTACAAAATCTGGCTGATCTCAAGACTAACACCTGCAAGCTTAGGTCGCTTGCAATGCTCCAGCCCATGCCCCCTTTCTTTTTCAAGAGTTTTGATCACAGAGATTCAGGGAAGTATTATATATCCTTCATTTATATCTTAGTGCTTTATTATTTATCTACGTTGGCATTTTGATTCAGCTTTATGATTAAAACATTATTGTAAGTGATATCACTCCTAATCACACACAACTTTATGCAGGCAGAATAGGAAAGCAATGTGAAGTCAGAAAAATATACCCCAAGAAGCCTTTAATTGAGTTCCATAGAGATGCAGTGCATTTGACCCTATGACCTGAAGCATTGTCTTTTGGATCTCTAATGTGATCCTTGTTGCTTTCAAATGTGCCTGAATGTGCAGATATGAAATGTAAGAAAAGGTACCAAATCTGAATAATCTCTACCACATTCCCACCTTCAAAGCAAATTGATAAACTACAAAGCATGGATCAAGATATGACTATGATACAATTTACTATAGATATGTTAGTGTGTACAAATAAACTCTTTATATAAACAAATTTATATTTGATTTGTTTTGTCTTCAAACACAAAATATGAGCCACTTCAAAAAAGCGTTAATCACATTAACAAATTGTGCTCAGATAATAAAAATAATCCAACCTGCTTGTGATATTATGATCAGCAACAATGAATCATCATAGTTAGAACTAAAAAAGAAAACAGAAAATGAGAACGAAGGCTTTTGTGGCAGTCAAACAAAGCCTGATGGGATTGAACACAACATAATATTGTCTATTCGAAAAATACTAAACTATGATTTATGGACATGACATTAGTGTTAACAGATATGGAGTGTGTTAAATTAGTTCAATCTAAAAAATCAAGAATCAAGGACAAGACTACATATATTTTGATAGTATATGTAAATGCCAAATCTTATGTACATGTACAATTTCTTGAGTAACCACCCATATTTTTGGCATTTTCTTACTTGCAACAAATACTTAATTTTATTGGGGGGAAAAAAAAGTGTCAGAGATGTTGACTAGAAGGGTAAAACTGAAAAAGTTTAAGAGTTGAGCTGAAAAGGAGGTCGAGGATGTGATTTCTAAGAAGGGATGCTTACAAATGTGCTATGATTTCAAGTAGACACCAGGTCTTGTCAATGCTCATATTAGGCTGAGCACAGCCACATGAACGTATGTTTCAGGTTGTGCCAATACATGTCAACTCAACTGGACATGAATTTTCCATAAGAATTCTTTTTTGGAGTCTACATTTTCTTTTTCCATCTACCAAAAGTTTTGCATCCCCAAAATTTCTATTTTTACCGAAGAAAAGTAAAGAATCTACCCTAAAATATCCTCCCTGTACTAGGCTTATCTCCTGCATTCCTCCATGCACTCCCCATTTATCCAAAACTATAATTGTTTCTTAAGAGTTGACAACCGCACATATAAGATGACTATTCTGACATGTTCCGCATGAAATTATACTACTATGAAGATCCTTGGAGTATCTACTTAAATGGTTTTAAATAAATACTATAACTGACAAAAAGAAAAGAAAAGAAGAAGACAATACCAGAGCTGTTAGAAGAAACCGCATGTTCCTTGCTGCAAGACTTGAGTGAAGCCAGTTCCTCGACAAGCGCTCGCTCCTTGTTACTGCAATTATCTTCAAATTGAGCTCATACAAAAAGTGTGCAACCACACAAAAGAGATGAAAACAAAGAAACCATGGCATAAACTCCCAACACAATCAAACAACCAATTCAAGCAGGCATTGCATATGATGGTACTCCTAGAGGTTCTATAATATCCACAATCAATTCTCCCAACAGTATATTCATTCAGAACCTAATCTATTTATAGGACACCCTTTTGAAAGAAGCTTTAAGATATTAAATGCTTTAACAAAAAGAACAAAAACAATCATGGGTGTCCTTAATTGACAGCTAAATCTTTCTGTACGATTAGAAAGAGAATGCCTGACATAATTTGCATATTTTTGAATCAAATTATAATCTTCAATCCAACTGTTTCATAACTGAAAATTAGATAGCTCATGTCAGAATCGACAATACTTATTAAGTAAGGCAATTTAGAGCAGACGTTCCCTCCATTGTTTGATTTTGTTCGGCTTGAGAAGATGTTGAACCATAAAGTTCTTGCATATAAAATACAGCTTTCAGTTTGAACCAATTACATACGGTTTGTTGAAAAATGATTCTGAACAGCAGCTGAAATTTCAACTTCAAGGCAGCAATTATCTAAAATGTCAATAATTCATCCAAAAAATATCAACATTATCTCTTAATTTAAAGTGATAGTATAGAATTCAAAACGAAAACAATTCACACAATATCAAAGAATAGCTCACTGATAAATCCTGTTCTATAATGAGAAGGTTGGACATAATAAACAATTTACACATCAGAGGTAATTTCAATTCCTCCAACAAAGTTATGGATATAGTGGTAGCCTCTTAATCATTATAAAAAAAGGCGTTGAGTCTCTCGAGCTTTCATATGGCCTGGTGAATACCAACAGATCATATTGTCATAATGATCAGGACAGTATTCATTATTCAACTACTGAGAAGTCCTATTATTTAAACAACTATACTTTGTCAATTAACAAAAACTAAAACATATAGGGAATTTACTGTAGCCATTTTCATTGTTCATGCTCTCACAATTCATTGTGGATTGTAATAGTGTATTTTTTAAAAAAAATCATTTTAGTCCCCAAACTTTTTCTTTCCACAATTGAGCCCAAATCAGCATCCATTGAATGATTTTTTGGGAGGGAGGATTGAATTGAAAGAAAGAGGAATGAAGTGAAAAATGCAGGTAACATAGGTGGTGACTTTGAAATTTGTTTCAAAAGTTCATTTCCGCCCCCTATATTTTTTAGCTATTAGGTGACCGGTTCCTATAATTTAAAAAAAAATACATTTTGATATCAAACTTCATTTTTCTCATTTTTTTAGTCCTTATTTGGGTTGAGGAGAGAGAGGGGGTCGCCGGATTCTGGCTTGGAGAGAAAACTGTCATTAGGAAAGATTTCAACCACCGGTCTATTTTTGTATCAAAAAGTTCCATATAATGAGGGGGGGTTGCGATTAGATGTTATTTTTACCTGAAAACACCTAAAAAAACATATCTGAGCTCAGAAAGATTTTTTGTTTCGGGTTTTGGGGTGGTTTTTGCGTTTTGGAGGCCATGAATTGGTTTAACAAGGTTCATGGAATGTTTTCGAGGTGTTAGGGTCAAAAACGGGTTCAAAATGGGTTTTTTGGTAAAAAAAAGAACATCATTAAGCATCGTCCGCCCTATTAAACTTAAAAAAAATAAAAGCCCATGCACGAGCCTGTTCTTGATCGGGCCAGGCACTCGGTCTGGCTTATCGGGCCTAGTAACGCCTGGCCTCATTGCCTTTTTTTCAAAGATTTTATTTTTTTATATCAATGGCTTTTTTTACATGTGTTTTATTGAATAATTTTAAAATTTATATTTTAATTACTATCCCTTCTCTATGATTTTTTTTTTTTTAGTTTTTAGGCCTTTGTTGAATAACAATTATTTTTTAATTATATTGGGTGCGTTTAATTTTTGCATAGGTTGGTATGATTCATCTGTAGTTTGTTTTTTGTATATTTTATATAGATTAAATATTTTTAATATATGCAACCTTGCATAATTTTTTTTCTTTTATTTTATTCAACAAATTTTATGTGTTCATCTCTATTACAAATTAATTTTCATAAACAAATTCATTAAACACAACTAGGTAAATGACTCGTGTTATGATATTAAACATCTTGATCTGCATTAGTCTCTTGATTTTTCCAATTATGTTTTATTTATCGCTACTTAGTCTCTCTTTTTTCATTTATTTACACAATGGTTCATGATTTATTAATTGGATGCGTGCATAGGTTTTTCGATTTGCATTTATGATTTTTATGTTAAAAAACATGTTGAAAAATTCTACATGTTCAAGTTTTCTTATCATGTATTTGTATTTTCAATTTGATCCTTATTCTTATGATTTCTTACTTTTTTCCTTAACTCTTTTATAAAAATTTTATTATTTTTAATTTTACCCTTCAATCAAAGTTGATAGTGTATTATTTTTTATTTTTATTTTGATCCTCATTGATTGGTTTATATATATATATATATATATATATATATATATTCCCGTTTACTATCAATGTTTTTTTTTTCCCATATGATTTAAATAAGGCCAACTTATTTGTTTAGTTGGGACTATAACCCGAGTTATTAGATTTCTTTTGTAAAAGATAAATATGCACTAACAACGCCTAAATATTTTACTGGAAAAATAATGTGAACCCGCAGCATAGCGAGGGCACCAACCTAGTACCTACTAAATTAAATAACGTGTACAAACACTACAAATGCACATGTCGAATAAGAAACTCTTGAGTGTAAAGTAGAAAGAAGACTAAGACCTGATATCTTTGGGGATCAGAATGTTCACAATAAAGTGATGATCACCTCGAACAGAAGGTTTATTGATGTCTGGAACTCCCAAACGTGACAATTTTACAGCATCTCCAGGCTGAATCCCGGAAGGAATTTGAAGATCTTTCAAACCCTCGACAGTCTCAACCTGAAGTTATTTTAGATTCATATGTCAAACAACTTACTTTAAGGCATCCAAAAGCCATTTCTATGTTTCCAGAAAAATTCTAGAAAAACGCACACATTTCAACCCCATCCCTCATTTGAATGATGAAGAAAGGCAGAAAAGGAGGTAAAGAAAAGAAAAACACGGGCCATACTGAGGCCCCTAAGATGTATTCAAGAACTGAACCATGAAGAAGAAACACATTTTGCATGATACCAAAAATCCGTGTTTTTTGGTTAACATATACCAGGTCAAATGATCTGATTTAGAGTTACTTTTATGGCATAGAACTATGTCCAGCAATTCAGGTTTGATTAAGTAATCAGATTACTTTAAGAGTATGAACAGGATATGTTCAAGATTGCTATATCGTACAATTATTTCATACAATAAAATTGCATCTTGTAAGTTCCAACAGCATTTGTGGCAGACTGACAATTCAATATCAGGAAGAGAATCTTTGTTTGTGGATTATTATTTAGCCATTGTTTCAAATGAGCGTAAAACAGTCATACAAAAACAAAAGCAGAGATGACAATGGATAGTGCATTCCATAAATGATAACAATGGTTATTTATATGGTTATAACATTGGTAGCTTAAATGCCAGGCTTCTTCTTGAGGTCTAAAGGAAATTTCTAATATCTAAAGTACCAAAAATCACTACAACAGACATTGGCATCAAAATTGCCGGCCTCTATGGCAGGTATTCAGGAATTGAGGATTAGATGATGTCATGAGTTAAGCTCTAAAGGCCTGTTTGGGATTGTGGTAGCGGTTGTGGTTCAAAGTGTTTTTCGTTTAGAAATACATTAAAATGACGTTTTTTCATTTTTAAAAAATTATTTTTGAGATTAGCACCAAAACAATCTGAAAACATAAAAAAAAAATTAGCAAAAAAAAAAAACAAATTGAAATTTGAGGGAAACCGCATTCCCAAATGGAGCCGAGTCATACTTTGATTAAAAACTGTAGATGAGGTGAAATGATTGAAAATAACTCTTCAAGAAGAAAATTTTGACTGCACAACATGAACATGAAGAAGCCAACCCTACATTTTATGCCAAAAGCTTGATGGAGAAGCCATCACAAAACTCAAAATTTTACACTGGGTGCCCTCAAAAAACCATTTTCCTTTCCAAAACTTTCCACAAGACGATTCCTCATAAGAAAACATGAAGAAGCCAAAGTAACCATACTCTAATCTAAACTAGGCCCAATTGAATCTGAAATTATAAATGATGAAACAGCCTTGACTCAAAATGGCAAAATTTCTCCATAAGATTCTGGCATTGAAGAAAATGGAACTAGGAACATTGCTGTTCAACCAGAAACAAAAGATTGGAGCAAGGGCAGTGAAAGAATAAGTGAATTAATAACCATTGTCAGAGTTGAAGGAACATGTGATAAATTAGTATAGTGTGAATACTAATTTCTGACACGTTGATTTGTTATACATCCAGAAGCATTAAGTCATGAAATTATTAACTGTGAAGCTATAGTTTAGCACCTGAAAAATAAATGAGAAGCAATGCTTCCAACAAAAGAGTAAAAGATAGCGGATTTTTTTTTTAAATATCTAATATAAGACAAGAAACTATAATTACCTTTAAGACGGTCCCCAGAATTGCCCGAGTATAATCAACATTGATCTTTGAGTAAAGATTGAGACCATTTCTCCAAATCCCTTGTTTTTCATTGACATGGAGGCTTATAAACAGATCACCAGCAATGCCCCTATCAAAAGCAAATGAAGTGATGCTTCCAGTTTTAGATTTTTTTTTCATGTAAGACTTCGTTTTGCATCATAATATGAAATGAAGAAACATTCCACAGCTAACACAGTATAAATGAAGAGAAAAATCAATAGAAACAAAAGTTTAATAGGTAGCATGCCAAATATTACAAAAGAACCCATTCTCATTTTTGGCATAAAGAACTCAGCAACCTCAGCAAATACATTATATGTATGTAAATGATAACCTATATGGTGCATGCCCTAGTGTTAACCTTGTCCATTGCACATCAATTAGTGCAATCATTATATATCCAAACCATCCAAATCAATCTAAATATAGCGATTACAAATATTTTGTGATTCTACATTGCAATGGAAAGGGTTGCACTTGGATGTATAGGGATTAGGGATATGGACAAGAACAAAATGTAAAGAGATAATATATTTAAACCAACAAGGGTGGCTGCAAACTTGTAGACACAACCAGGAAGTTTGTCGTGCAGAAAGTATTAACAAGACCTGAATATGCAAATATTAATGTTTGACAGATGACCTACCAGTTTAAAATAGCCAGGAGAACCCAGAAAGTATAATGTAATATCAGCCTACAGTGGATGGAAAGGAAGATACGCTCAAAGAGAGATGGATATTGGAGAAATTCATATATGAATCTACAAATGCTGAGGTGATATGTATGGATTTACATTTTGAGGCACGACTCAATAACTCACCCATTTGGCCATTTTCTTTTTGCTTTTGATAAGCCAAGGGCCTCGGTATACCAACATCAAAAAGCTTCCTTGGTGCAGGCATTATACTCTATGCAGTATAAATTGCCTTTGTATTCCACTAATACCTTACGTAAAATTGGGTTTATGTTGCAGTCAGCCAACTCCATGTAGAGATAACGGTTAACTACTTATTATATCGGAATCACCACGCAACAGGTGGTGAATTTTACAAATGTATTTCTGGGATTTCTGTTTGAGGGAACACAAGTAGTCCCAAATCCCAACAGTAAACTCAAACCTCTGACAGTAAAGTTTCAAAAATTTATCTTTAAGGCTTTTGATATCAGGATAGCAGAATGGTCCCTTGCACTGTAATCCCAAACATAAACTAGTTTAGTTGTCAACGGTGAAGTTTTTGGGAACATGCATTAATTTTACATTACACTTGTTTAGCATTTCCTGATTCTTAGCATTGATTGATCAATTTCTTTGGAGCAGCTGAAAGAGCACCAAATGAGATGTAATCCAGCCTTAAGAGCAATGTAAGCGCACCAAAAGGGACAAAACCAAGCTTTACCTATCCACATGTACTGATGATACTAGTAAAAATATTTGATGGACATAATATCTTTATTCAATCATACCTTTTCTTGTTGAAACTACCCTCGCCCTGAATTCGCATTGTAGCTCCATCATTGACACCAGCTGGGAAGACCACTTTCATGCTTCGCTTTGACCTTATTTTACCATTTCCACCACATTTTCGGCAGTGGTCAGTAATCACCTTGCCTTCACCAGAGCATTTTGCGCAAGTAGAAACCTGAAAATCGCACAAGTCATCCATCCTTTACACATGAAAGGATAAAAGACTCACATTCCCATACCTAAAATGTATAGTATCATCTATACAGCATTATCAAAGAAAGGGAAGAGAATTGAAAAGGAATAAATGAGTCAAGGAAGTTTAAGTAACAAATTTTTTAATAAATCCTACCCGTCTGAGTAGTTCCTTGTATTAGTCAGATAAGGAAAGAGGCAAATACATTCAACTTATTCATTAGTTTAGAAACATGTCAGCTTGAGAACATCTAGACAATTGATTATAGATTTAAATGTGAGAAAACTAGAAAGTCAAATGATGAACATGACTTATTCCCAGCAGTAAAACTAGATAGGTAATCTGAATCTCCTGCTCTGAATTCTTTAAATGAAGCAAAGCCTCAGAGATAAAAGAAGAGAAAAGGAACACATATCGGTAGAGCTTCCTACTGCAGAGTACTAGTGTCTACTAGATGAAACTTGGTTTGGAGACAAATAGGTTAACAAATAACACTTCAATACTTGTTTTGCAACAAGACAGCACTTCACTGAAGGCAATAGCTGTCATAAATTTCATGCTGGCCCAAGGAGCAAAAGATAAAGAGATAACAATAAAAATCTGAAAAGATACACAATCACTGAGAACCCCCCCCCCCCTCTCTTTTTTTTTCTCTCTTAAAAAAATAAGTGTTGTCAAATAACAAGTCAAATTACCTGAGACATCATTCCAAATGGTGTTCTTTGAGTTTTCACCACCCCTCCTCTACCTCCACAATCAGCACATGATTTTATGCAGCTACTAGATTTAGCACCAGTACCACTGCAGCTATCACATGTCTCGAAAAAAGAAACTTCAATTTCTCGCTGTCCTCCAAAAACTGATTCTTCCAAGCTCAAATACAGATCATACCTTCAATATAAGACATTACAAATCATAAAAAAAAGATTATTCTCACAATTTATCATCATAAAGTACCTAGGGTATGATCCTTAAACATGGTCTCTTAAGTTGTTTACTCTATGTAGTTTTCCTCTGCTCATTGGCATATGGTAGATAGACTTGAACTAAATTTCCTTTTTCCTGTAAGTAATATGTTATAGGTTCAAGGGGCACCATAAAAGTACGTGACGGGGTGTGCAAAAGAAGTTCTAGGATAGCAAAGCCTCAATTGAAAGAAAATTTAAGAATTTGAGTGGGGAAAAGGAAATCAGCACCTGTGCACAAAGTTTAGCACCTAGCAAAAGTCAGAGAGATGGGCATGCTGATAAATGCATCCAGCCAAATAATGATAATAAAACCATCTTTAAGCCTGTAGAATGGGGTTCTACACTGATAGAATCTCCAATTGTTAACCCCATACATAGGTTACATAAGATAAATCTACATTGCTCTGCTTTTACACCTTCCAGACTTTCTTTCCAGTTTGCAAAGCATCTTTGCTACAGTTCTAGTATTGGCATTTCTAACCATAATTTGATACATCAGCATCTAAATCAAAGGTCACAATCACACACCAAAAAACAACTTGATATTCTTTCACCCTCTCCTATCCAGCTATCCTGAAGCTCAATAAGCTCAAAGACATATTAGTTAGTTAAAATCTTCTTCACACCCTGGGTAATCTTTTCATGGATTACAGATATTTTGAGAACTCAAAGTTCATTAACAAGATGGTGAATCATAAACTTCACTCATGTCTAATGTCCATTTTCTATACACAAATGCATCCAAGTATCAAGGATAAAAGCTACAGTTTTGGCGCATTAAATAGCAAATGGTGAAGAATGACGGATCAATACCGAATATCAAGATCCTGGTTTCCCATATTTCTGAAATTGAAGTTAAGCCCGCCATCTTCACCCCTTCCACCAAAAAACCCATCTGAACCACCAAAGAAGGTGTTGTATATTTCAAAAGGATCCACCTGAAAATGGTGAAACCGACAAGATTACAAACAAGTAACTAGCTAGTCAAGGTCCAGCACATTTGCATGCAATCCCCGAGCGTTAAGTCAATAAAAACATTGCTTTTCAAGTCACGTTAGTATGACAAGCAAGAATTTGCAGAAATGCATAAAGTTGATCCCATGATCTTACCCCTTGCGAACCACTGTCAGAGCCATCAAATTCTCCTTGCAAACCTGCCTCACCAAAGCGATCATATAAAGATCTTTTCTCATCATCTGATAGGACCTACATAAATTCTTCATTAACACCATGGAGGTGAGAGGCAAATCAATGCTACACTCGAAAATGGCATGTTAGTTAGGCTACTACAGGGTGGGGCCCACAAAACATACATGGACCAATAATGAAGTTTAGTTAGCTACCTCATAAGCAGCACTTATTTCTTTAAACTTGTCTTCAGCTCCAGCTCCCTTGTTCATGTCTGGATGATACTGTACATACATACCAAACCAATGACAGATAAGAGTAAATTTCAAGAAAATACCTAAGCATATCAAAATCAAATATAAATGAAATCCACACACACACACACACACACACACACACACACACAAATATAAAGAAACCTTGCGCGCCAGCTTTCTGTAGGAGCTTTTGATTTCTTGTAAAGTGGCATTTCTACTGACATTCAAAGTGGAATAATAATCAGCTCTAGCAGAAGCTGCTGCCCTTACAGAAGCAGTGTTGAAAAAACGATGGCCCTTTGCTGAGGTGAAATTGGGACTATGAAAATTGTTGGTTTTCAAGAAATGAAGAAGAGGGGTTGTGGAAAAGGAATTAGCAGGAATGGGTCTAATCGTGGGGTTCGAAATGGGGTTTAGATTAGGCCAAAAGCAGCAGGAGGGAGCTTGGACTACGACGGGCATGTTAGTGGTAGACAAGACAGGATTTTAGGGCATAATCATGATTACTACCTGGAGGTAAGGAAAACGATGATGATGGGACGAAGGAGGGTTTTTGGTTGCTCTAGTTTAGATGTATTCGGAATTAAATTCTAAGTGGCTGGGCTTTTGAGCTGCCCAAAAGCCATGTGGGTGGGCTGCTACTGTTACTATATTGCTGTTACCTGGGTTTCTTTCTTTTCACTTTACTGTTCATGCACTTCTTCTTTTTTCCTGCACTGTTTTTTTCTTTTTTTCCCCTATTCATGCTTTTTTTTTTTTTAGTTGTCCATTGCACTGTGTTATTTTCAGATGGTGTGTTATTTGACCCCTAACGTCTTAATAATTTATATTTTAATCCTAATTTTATATATATATATATATATATATATATATATATATATATATATATATATATATCAGTAAAGTTGATGGAAAATTCGAAAAGAGAAGATGGGGCACGTCATGCACTTTCCCCGAACACAAAAAATTGATATTAGTATTAATTAGCTTGTATTATATAAATGTATTATATAGAGGAGTTGCATGCAGGTGATTTGAATTGTTTATTTAGTCGGAAAAAATAGACAAGAGCTTGAAAAGATTTTTTTTTATTTGGTTTAATTTTTTGGTTTTAGACTAATTGAAGAGCTTTTTGTGTTAAAAACGGGTTTTGTAAGGTTTTTATGATATTTTTTAGGTTTAATTTCAGCAAGTCATCAATATGAAATATACAAAATTTATGCAGAAAAACTAATTAAAAATAATTTATAAAATCTAAACTACATAAAAAAAATTATCTCTAAATTTTCAAATCATAATACAAACAGGCATATTATAATACAAAATTATCTACAATTGCCTTTTCTTTCTCTTTGAAAATAGAAGCTTTGCAAGAAAATATATGATTATATTGTATCAAAATTAATTACATTAATTTACAAGTAAAGTAGGAGGAGTGTATCAAAAATATTAAAATATAAATAAATTGTTAAAATAGCATTAATCATTGGAGTACATTAAAAAAAAAACTATATTTACACTATTTAAAATATCATACTATCTATTTAGCTCTTTCATTTAGCATTTGCCGTTGTAGATGCTCTAATGCATTGGACCAGCAGATCGACAACATGTTCATGGGCAACAATAGCCTTCATAATACTGTTAGAACAGCCCTCCTGATCACGTATCAGAGATTGTTGATCCTCTGCTGACAATCGTTATCCAATTGGGAGGTGAGTCAAGCAGAAATGGACTCCTGTTGTTTCTCTCCCATTCAACTTTCTCCATTTTGAGCCGTGTTGAGAGTTTTTACACGCTCAGAGAACTCAGTAATTGAGTTTGTAAGCATGCAACAATAGTTTGAAATAAACTTCACCAATCAAGCTTTTCAGTGTCATGGCTGTGAATCCTGAATACGAGTACAGCAGCGATGAAATTCATTTCGGAGTTCTTGATACATGCAGCAAAGCATGCTCTGCATGTATTCTAGGAACTGATCTCATTTCTCTTCGAAATTAAGTGTTGAGGAGCAACATGTAAATTTCTCCACACAGAAGATGCATCAAAATACAAGAGTTATGATCATGATCAAGTCGATTGTCTTGGTAGTTCATTTAGAACCAGCAAAACAATTAGATCCTGTGAATTCTTACAGCAACTTAAAATTCATCCTCATCTTCCAAGCAGGTTTATTCGATGAAGCTCATCGATCCATCAGCAGATGTGCAACTGATTTGTAACCCATCTCTCGAGCTTCGATGCCATTCAGATCAACCATGTTAGCACAGCAATAGGAAAGTCACTGATAGTAATTATAATCATGAAACAATAACAGTCAGAACAGATAAACCTTTGAAAATTGTTATCCCCGTTGTAACCATCTTTCGTTTCCGTAAGCACAATGATATATCCACATATAAACATAGAAAAGAAAAGAAAAATTCCAGTCATAGTAATAAGATCCCTCCTCGGTCAATCTTGAAGGTGTAGCTTAACTGATCAGATTCTGTATTTACTCTCTAGATATCACCAGTTCGAGTGCCACAAATCTCAGGGTCACTAGAGACTTACATAGTCATTAACTTCATGACCTCAAGGGATTAGTCGAAGTGAGCGTAAACTGGTCCAGACACCCATAATTAAAAAAAAAGTTTGTCCTGGGTCAAGCTAGACTAAGACCCAGATCACTAATTAATGGGTTGACTAGAATTAATCCAAATTTTTTTAAAACAAGAAAACTTGAAATGACATTATTTAAAAAATATTTTTTTTTACTTCCCCAAACCAAACCAAACCCTAATCAATTTAATAAATTGAATCGGGTTTTATAATTATAATTCTTGATATTACATTTTAAATTTCAAAAGAATACTCCGTTATGCAATGGTAAACTACATTTAATTAGTGTGCTAAAATTAGAAATGAAATCAGAACAATAACATAATTAATAGAAATATGTAAAATGATTTTGGTGTAAAAAAGCATCAAATTAATGTAAAAAAAAGCATTTAACTTAGCTCTAGGTTTTAATCAAAGTTTCCAAATAGTATAATGAGTCATATAAGTTTACTAATTTGTATCAAATTCGTTATGCATGTAATTCAAAGAAACTAGGTTATGCTACTAGCTGATTAATCACTATACTATTTATTTCTTAATGTTTTGATAATTGCATTAAACATGTTTTTAATATATGGTTGATATGGGTGAGATTGACATTGAAAGATTCTTAAAGAAATTTTTGAAAAATTATTTATTATTGTGATAACATATTGAATATTTTGGATGATGATAGGATTATTGGTGTACATGCATGGTTGATATTAATAAAAAAAATTAATTTTTGGTTAACAATGTTAATTATGCTAAGAGGTTGTGAAGAATGTAAAAATAATAAAGGTACTATTATTGGTTATTACAATAGGTGTGATTAATAGGTAATAAAATTATTTAATGCGTTGTTTTATTTAAAATATCAATAAAAACCATTTATTTATATCAATTGATTTTACTTATTGTAAATGTACTGATATTGAGCATTGTTATAGGGTGTGATTAATAAATATTTAATATTGATATAACTATTTATTAATTATAACTAACTCACTAATACAATCAAAACTCATTTTTTATATAAAATATATATCAAACAAGCTTTTGGTCATTTAATTAATATATAAAATTAGCTCTATGATAGAAATTCTATTTTTACTCTCCAATATAATTCTACTTTTAATTAATTAATTAATTAATTATATATAAAAGGGATGAAAGCCAAAAAAATTTATGGCTTTTTTCCTTGAGATGCCCTTGGGATGTATTTTGGCTATTGAATTTTGTTTTGGTGTACTTGTTGTGATTTGAAATTAAGTAACCAAATCATTAACAAAATTCTAAAATAAATGGGTTTTTTTAACTGTACATGAATGCACCGTGGATTTATCATACATGCGCATTGTAAACCAAGACACAATTCATTGTAGACTTGCACAATAATCTTGTTACATATTCTGTGGACTGCACTGTTTGAGTTAGGGGGTTGGGAAGGCATAATGGCAGGGTTGCCCTTACTACATAGAGTTGTAAAAACTGCAGGAGATGGAGTTATCTTTTTGGGTAAGGAGAAAATGGCCAATTGGGATTTTGGTGGGGTTGCTCTTTTAGCTTAACATATGTAAAAATATATTTTAAGCTTTAGGGGGTCGTTTCTCTACTGTGTTTTTGGTCAATAATTACGGCTGCGAGCATTAGCTTTGCTGCAAACAGTTGTTGGGTCTTACATGGCAGTTGGACCCAACATTGTGGGGTGTGACTGCCAAGCTAGGCCCAGAAGATTTCCAACAAGTATTATTGTTTGTGTTATAAATATTCTTGGAATAAAAAATAGTATAATTTGTATTATGAATATTATTATTTTTACAATAATCAAAAGTATTAATATTAAAAATCTTATCTTTTGTGTTATAAATATTTTATTATTGATAGAATAATTAATATTATGAATAAAATAATTACTAAATTAGAAAAAAAATATATTGTTAATATTGAAAAACAACCATAGATTTGATTTGAACGGTAAAATTAAAACTTAATATTATTATCATCATCATCATCAATAAATTTTTAAAAACTTTTATTATAATTGAAGAAAAACTACGTGGGGACACGTGGCGCTTGAGCTCATGCCTGTGTGCTTGTCAGACCCTAGCACACACGTGGCGTCTAGGTTGCCTACTTACGGGCTAAGCACCCTGGTGCACACGCGCGCTTGGGCTGTGTTAGGAGTGAGTCATGCATGCGCCCCACTAGAAAATATTATTACTAATACTAAAAACATATTATTATTTATATTATAAATTTTTATGATATTTTTAATAAAAATAAAAAGTGAGCCCGTGGCATGGTATCTTGCCTCAATGCTAGACACACCTTTGCGCACACGTGGCATTTGAGCTGCTTACTTGTGGGCTGGGCAAACCCTAGCGCACACGTGGCACTTGGGTTGCCTGCGTGCTGACCGAACCTTAGCTACGCACACGTGGCGCTTGAACTGTGCCAAGACCCAACTATACTTGGGTCTTACATGCTGCAAAACCCAACATAGCCTTGAAGAATTGGTTGTGCAGGACCCAAAATAAACTTGGGTTCTTTCTTTGCAGGACCCAAATAGCCTTGAGTTTTGCTAGCATCATCTTTGACAAACAAACAAATTTAATATTCATATCTTCTCCTTGCGTCTGACCCAAAAATACTACAGGACCCTTATAGACCATAACCTAATAGCAGTGGGCCCTATTGCAACCTCACCATTACTGAAAGCTAAATTGGGCCCTGCCGTCACAAAGATCCAACAACTTTAGCCCTGCCCTGCATCATGGCCCAACACCAATTAGACCCTTCTACCACTAGGACCCAACATCTTTGGACCCTTTCTCACCACGACCCAACAGTTTGGGCCATGCTCAAAGCATAATCCAACGCTTTAGGTTCTGCTAGGAGACTAGACCAAAGAGCGCTAACCCTTTTTTATGGCAGGCTCTGTTTGATTCAAGATTAGGGCTAGAGAAAACCAGTTAACCCACCAGGTCAACCTGGTAAAAAATCAATACAATTGTTTTTGTTCTTCTTGCAAATTTGTTTTTCCTCCTACATAAGAACCTTTATTTGTTTAATTTTTTAGTTGATTCCTAACTTATTTCAAAGTTCATTATATAAATACTAAAATAATATGGATATTTCAACTTAGAAGAATAAAATAATATTTTTTTAATGTGAAATAAAAATTTTTTCAAGTAATCCTTTACAAATAATTTCTTACAACATGTATAATTTATATCACATGGATTGTTTGGTAATTTTTTCATATAACATATTAAAACGTCAAATCATCAATATTTTTTCCAAAAAAAACTTAGAACAAAACACTGACGCCCCCGGGCATTCAAGTTGGGCACTATTATTATTGTTAATAAATTTGTTAAGAAAAAATATTCCTGTAAAAACTTGGACTACACAAGTTTAATAGTATTATTGAAGGCTGGATTTGGAGAACTGATGATGACTCTCTCTTCATTATAAATATACAAAGATTAAAAAAATATTCTCGCCAATATATGGTTTAAAAAAATTATTTCTCTTGACACTTTGGCTAGTAAAATTTGATTAATATGATAAATATTATTATTTGTATTCTAAATATTATTATTATTGTTGTTGTTGTTGTTAATTTTTTAAAAAACAATTATTATTGTATCAATTTTGGTCAAACAAGTTTCATATTATTATTAATGTGGTAAATATTATTATTTTTATTCTAAATATTATTATTTTTATTCTAAATATTATTATTTTAATTCAAATTGAATGTTAAAAAAAATATTATTAAATATTATTATTTTTATTAATATTAAAAATAGAAGGAAATTGTTAAAAACAAAATTATTTGTATTAATATTAAATATTATTATTGTCAAAAAAATATTTGAAAAAAATATTATTGCAGGCCTCAAGCGCTTGGCTGGATGCACACCCCTTAGGGCTATGGACACCTAGTGTTTAGGCTAAAAGGCCTGGGAGTTCGGCAAGCAATGCACGCTTACCCGCGCTCCAGGTTGCTGCTACTTGGTGTTAGTGTTGGCCGAGGACCTAGCATGTAGACACAAAAGAAAATCAATGGTTTTTTTTTTCTTTACAATCTTCCTATGCCTATGTCCCTGGGTTGGATTGCTTATACCGTAGCTATTTGGTCCCGAACAAGCAGGACCCGACACCCTCCAAATGTGTTGGGTTTGACTATGCAGTCATACCCAAGGATATTGAGTATGATTGTGTAGCTAGACCCAACAGGCATACACCCTAGGGGTCATTCCCTGGGTGACATCTACTGTTGAGTCTGGTTGACAGCAGAACCTAATAACTTTGAGCCCACCTTCTGTTAAGATCCAATTAGAATTGGGTCCTGCACCTAACTACTCGGTCTGGATTTGGTAGCCAAACCCAACACTGTTGAATCTGGTTGATGCAGTAAGACCCAATAACTTTGAATCTAGCTTCCTCAAGATTGGATCTAGATTTGGTAGCCAGACCCAATATTGTTAGGTCTGGTTCCACTGGACCCAACTCGTGTTTGGGCCTTACGTAGGACCTAAAAGATCTTTAGGTCCTGCCTAGTTCAGGACCCACAATTAATTTGCATCCTAAGACCATTTGCCACAAAACACTTTTTATACGTGTCATTCGTTTTTTTTATTTCACAAAAATTTTCTTATTCACTTGCTGTGAATCGCAGATTAATATGCTAGTTTGATAATACACGACGAGGGAAGTTATATTTAAGTAAATTTATTATTATGTTATTTGAATTAAAATGACCCTAAGCATATAAATCTGTTATAATATTTTTAAGAGCTAAATTAATATATAAAAAATTAACACTAACATTTGAAATTTAGATATCACATTAAAGTAATAGAATTTTGTATGATAATATGCTCGTATTCATATTCTTAATCGTGCATATATTTACGATAAAATATAAATGCAAGTTTGCTTTTAATAAAAATTATAGTATTGGTATAAGGTTGAGAATATTGTAATAAATATCAATGCAAATATGCATATTTTTTATTTTTATTTTAAAATGAATAGCATTCTATTTTTCTTTTCAAAAAGTATCCCTATCCATATATACTTTTTAAAATGGAACATGATATGCTTTCAAGTAAAGTCACTTTTCTTTTTCAAAAGTTAATCAATCGAGTTTAAATTACTTACAAAAAACTTATTTTAAATTGCTTTTCTTAAAGTAAAGCAATAAAGGCATGAAAAGTGAAGGACGAAACAGGCTCAAAATTGTTCTTATTAATTATGATACTACAATAAAGAAGAACATGATTTCTAACTATTCTTGTAGGAATTGATTATGTTATATTTGTTTAAAAATTTAATATTCAATAATTCAATTAAAGTTACCTCAATTTGATTTGAACCAATTTATACAACACATGTATATGAATTTTAATATGTGAAAGCATAAATCTTCAAAACATTTGATTTGATAAAAATTCTTCTACTATTTTAATGAAAGAAATACAAAAATAATATGTATATATTTAGAAGGAAATAAAAGATAAATTGAAAAATATACAAAATATGATTATTTTTTTTAAGGAAAGATGTGTTTTTATTATTTTAGATGACTTTTATTGTTTTTCTAACAAACGATGATAGAAAAAATGTTAACAAATGAAAAGATATTTAATCACCAAAAGCTCGAGTACAATAATGATTATTTACAATAATTAAGATTATTATTTTCTAAGAAATATGGCTTATCAAGAAAAATATTAATCTCTTATTATTTTATAAATTATTATTTTCATTTTAAGGAATTTATTTTTTAAAATCAGAAAGAGCATTGCAATGTAATATTTTTTTTTATTTTTTTAAGCATATAATATAATTATATTGGTAAGATTGTCTATAAATTTTATTTTTAAAAAACTAAATTAATAATATAAGTTTCTTCTTTAGTTCATAAATTATTTTTCAATTACTAAAATGATGAATGCACATGATGCATGTGCCATAATAAAGTTAAAACTTCTCATTGACTATTATATCCTTTATATAATATTAACAAATTGTATCCTTTGATTGTTTTGGTTAAGATAAATAGAATTTAAATATGAAAATAAATTGGGCCTTAGGATTTTTTTTATTAAGATAATTTTCATCATTTTCTTATGACAAAAGATTCATAAAATTTACAACAAATTTTCTGAATACTGAAAAAATTATTTAATAAAAAAATCATAAATGTTTTATTTATTCCTATATTGTTAATTATACAACTCAAAAAATTCTTTTTTATGTCTTTCATATGACTATGCTGATGTGCTTTTTGATTGGCTGGGAGATTATACAGGATATGTTTGTTTTTATGTTGAAAAAGTATTTATGAAATTTTTGATATTTTTTACTTTAAATTATTTTTTTTTAAATTATCCTATATGTTTGTGTATGTGTGGACATCTTCGGGAGCAACTTGCAGTTCCATCACTATCAGCTTGCCTGGTGCTCTTCATATCATGTTGTTAGTTTCAATCTAACCATAACAACTCCATCAATATAGTCCACCGGAAGGGGGGAAAAATCTACCACTGGTCTCTGTCAATCTGATCAAGCCATAGTACCTTTCAATCACAGAACTACCCTACCTCTTCTTATCACAAGTGGAGGAGGGCTTTTTGCTTTCTGCCAATCCTTTAAGCCTTTCCAGCCTTCTGGGACTGTCAGATGGTTCTTTAGAAATGGAACCCGGAAGGAAGATGCAAAACCTCTTTGAAACAGCAACCAAGACTTCCAAGGATATGGCATGGATCATAACTTTCCAGCGCATGGTGTCAAGATCCCAGTTGTGATCAATTCTAGGCAAGCCATTTTGTTCAACTGTCGTTTTAGACTGGTGTTTATAGCCCTTATCAATATTTGATGATCATCAGTTGATCCTCGGCAAAGACACAGAAAGAGCAACAAAATATACTGCAACAGCATGTGTAATTCAAAACGAAGTTTCTGTAGTGTTCTCTTGTATAACTGGTAGCTCTTATCAAACTACGTAGTGTTCGCTGAAAATTTGCATAGACAGCAAACAATGATCAATTGATCATGCAGAGCCAGTGACTGTTTTTTTCCTTCTTTTTTTGTCTTGATAATGTTGATATTATTTAGTGTATATAATCGAGTAACGACTTGGTCTGCTAGGGTTTCGGTTGATTTGTTGTTTATGAGGTATTTTGTATTACTGGATCAATGGCGGGTCTGCCAAAGCAGAGCATTTTATAAACAAATCAAGCAAAATCAATCTACAAATCTCATCATCAACCGCCTGCATTATTCTTTATGCATAAACTGAAACAGGCCAAGTCACCAAGCACTCCATCACCATGGCCAGCATTGGCCTGCAGAAACAAGCATTTGGCGTTTAAAGAATTCACAGGCTCGAAAGAATCAAGCCTGAAACCTATTCTAGGCAGTAAAGAATCATGTTTCTTGACTTAAAAGAATCAATGAATCAAAATTTGTGCATCAACTAAAATGAAAAAGGAGCAACATTTGTACTTCATCTAGAAGATGCTCTGAAACCTATTCTAGGTTGAAACTTGTTCCTGGTTTCCTAACTTTGTGCTTGGGGATTTAGTCTTCGTCGCCTAACCAATTCTTCTAAAGCATCCCGCATCCACCAATTATGGCATACTTCTCTAGCTTCATTAATAGAAACCTGAAAAAACCAGCAAATACATTGCAAAATCAGATCCCATTCTCTTCAACAGCTGCATTAACACCATCAAGGGATAAAAGGAACACATACCCATCTTCTTTTCCGGGTTTTGCTCTCGGGCCAACTATCTAATTCTTCTTGAACAAGTAGAGGAAACATGTAGCTTTCATGCATTATGCTACTCCTTTTGCTCTTATACTGCCATGGGCCTAATTTACCCTGTAAAGTCAACAGCAAATAACTTGATTAGTTTTCAGAAAAGAAGCATTGACAGAAACATTGAGAAGCTCTGATGCGATAATGGATTTGCAAATACTAACCTCAACAACACCAATCACTCCCGCTTCCTCTTCTGTCTCTCGCATCGCAGCCTCTTCCATAGACTCATCATTTTCCCATCCTCCCTGTTCATTACAACACGGAGACCATTAATTACAAAGAAAAGGAAACGACTAAATACAAGCATCTTAAAAACCAAATGATGATAGAGAGTCTCTTGCTGCAAGTAATATAATATAATTACCTTTGGGAACAACATTCCTTGACCATTCTGTGCACTAATGACAAGAACTTCTAGTTCTTCAACCGAAGTTGGTTCTTGGCTTTTCTTGTATCTATATGGAATGCACCTGCATAAATTTCAAAACAAATTAACAAACAAAGATCAGATGAAAAATTTGACCGTTTACTGATACAAATTACATTCCATTAATTAATTATTAATTACCATTGAAAACCCCTAAAAGAGAAATTATTTCACTTTTTATCAATAAAATTAAATTTAAGCCTAGATTGACATCCTAAAACATCAAAACAATGAAAGATACAAAATTAAACGCAATAGATCAAAACTATAATTAAATAAACCAAAAAAAAAAATCAAATTCAACAAGTTTAACAATGACCCCCATAAAAAAAAAACTCGAACTTGTGAAGAATTCCAATTGTTTGGCAGTATCATACAAACATAATGAATTAAAAAATAACCCAGAAACGGAAAATATTAAAAAGAAAAGGAGAGAACAAAAAAGAGAAGGAAACTCACCCTACAACAAGGCGATAGCCTTTCTCATACCGCTGTAGATTTCTTCCAGTACGAGAAACCAGAGAAACCATAGTCTCAATTTGCACAGGCAAAGATTTTGATGGAATTTTTATAAGAAAAGGGAAAAGAAAGTTGAGGAAATTTGTCAAGTTCGTGAGGTAGAAAGATAGGTTCCTCATGTTTCTCTTACACGAGATTCAATACAAGAATTCTGGCGACGGTGTGTTCTGTTCGCAGTTCCCTTAAATTATATACACCAAATTCGGTTTTCTTTCTTCTTTCTTTTTTCGAAAACTAAAAATTGGGATTTTTACTTCTCTCGAAAGGGTTTTGCTAAAATTAGAGAAGGACTTGTCGTTGTAGGAAACAGAGAGCATTAACAAAATTGCAAACACACGGTTCGGACAACAGTGCAAAACAGAGAGCCTGTGTGGACGAGAAACTTGAAGGTTGTTTGATGCTATAAATAGAGAGTTGTAAGTACGGGAGAAAGAGAGGAAACTGCTCTGGATTTATCTTTTCAAGTGGGACAGACGCGCCCGTTAAAATGTTGAGAAGTTCTACGGTTAGCATACAAAATTTACAGTAATAAAAAGTTTTGATGAAATAGTAATTTTTTATTTAATATAATCATGATATTCAGTTAAATATAATACTTCTGAACTACTATACTAATTAAATTTAGGATTAATTGATTCATCAGTTGATAATGATTAGTTAAATTAATCAATCAATTCATAAAAAAAATCATAAAACTGATAAGATTAAAGTTTTGGGACAAGATTTTTAAAATCTAAAGATTCGATGGTTGGAGCAGCGATTCCATAGCTACTTTAAGAAAAATAATCTCCGAAAACTCTTGTAAAAATTTAAATGTGATTCAATAGTTGAATCAAAAGTTATAGTTCTTTTGAGTCATCATTATTGTTCAGCATAACCAAATCGTTTTTTGGGCCTAGACCTGTTTTATTAGTCTCTAAATACATCTGTTAGGTCATTCATGTAATTTATTTAAAGCATATCCTCATCTAGTTATGGTAAACTCAATCATAACGGTTCAAAATCACTTGTTATCGCAAGTTTATTTATATCATTAACATTAGAAAACATAAGATAAACTATTGTGTGAACAATAAATTTTTTTTTAGTAAATGTCACATTTTAGAAGTGTAACAAGGTAAAAATATGCTATTTCACCAAAAAAAATTTTAAATGGTGTTATTCTACCAAAATTTTTAACAAATTTTGCTAATTTTAAAAAACATCCTTAAAATGTAAGGTTAAGTTGTTTTGAAAGTGAAATATTAAAAAAAAAACACTTACCGCAACTAATAATTAACAAGATAAAGTAGAAAATTTAAAAGAAATTGCCTCAACTCCTTTAACAACAATTTTACTGGAAAATAAATAATAATAGAAAAATATAATTAGATATTCTTGATGTAATTATCCTTTCAAATAAAAATAAATGAAATTCAGTAATAACTATCACATTCATTCTATTTTTGTGCAAGCGAGCCAATGATATATCAAGAATATATAATATTTCTCTTAAATAGTTAGATAAGAATGTCATCCCATCATTACAACTAACATCATATTCAACTTTATTTCTTAAAATTTTATATTTTAGTAATAAAAATAGAATGTAATATTTCTTTATTATATTGTTTTTATATTCAATAATATCTGACTTATATACTTTATTAAAAAAAATTATTCTTTTATATTTTTCTTCAATTTTTTTAAATATAGTATTTTTTAATTGTCCTCTCATTCATATTTAGTATAATTTTAAATCTAATTTTTCAATATGTTATGAAAATTATAATTTATTATGTAGCCATAACATAACTAGATGGGTTTTGATTTTTGTCTCTAAAGAGAGACTATGGAGACTATATCAAGAACATATGTATTTTATATATTTGTAGATGTTTTTACTTTTTATTTTTTTATCTATATATTTTTATTTTTATTTTAAAATACTAATCAAACACAACTTTATTATGAACAAAAAAAATTTATTTCTAGAAATGTAAAGTTCAATACCTTATACATTTGTTTCTTAATAAATATTTACCAATATTTTTGTTTCTCGAGAAAAAAAAAACATTAGTTGACATTAACGTGGTTATTTGTGGATAATTCTATGAAGAACGTGTAAAAAAAAACGGGGGGGGGGGGGGGGGGGGGGGGACGCGCTGAATTCGCGTCGGTTAATAATATCTTATTTAATACGATATTTCGCTTCCCAATTCGTACAAAAATTAAATAATTGCGTGGACTTATCTAGGAGCGTGTACGCTCCAATTTATTCAAAGAGTTAATCATAGCATTTTCAGTCTTAAATGAAATTAATTAACTAGTCCTCATGATTTCAAGACTTCCTATTTAACTCCTATACTTCTTAAATCTATTAAAACTTAACCCTTTCATTAATTTTATTCATGTTTTTTAAATCGGATTTGTAGTTAAATCGGATAAGACATTGGCTTAATAAAACCTAGTTAAGATGATTAGGTGAAAGCTAAGAAAAAAAAGAATGAAATGTTATTTTAATACAAACAGTTAATCTAATGACCTGCAAATTAACTCGATAACCTAATGATTCAAGTTTTTTTTTATTAGTCCTATGGTCCTTTGATACTATGATTTCATGCCCTTTTTCTTTTTCTTTTTTGTAGAAAAGAAAAATAAAGAGAAGTTAGTGAGGTAGGAAACTTTGATTAAGGAAGAATGTGCTTTTGGAGCAAAATACTACTAAATCAAGGACATCAACTTTAGTCAAGGGGCTATTTAATCACTTCAAGGACTAATTGATTAGTTTGGAGAAACTGAGGGACTGAGTTAGAATTAACCAAATCCATGCTTGGACGTGCACTCGGTTTGAAATATTGCGGTCCAGACCCGATCAACACGGTTTTAACAGTCTTGTCTTTATTTTATTATTTTTTGGTAAGTGTAATAATAAATAATAAATAGGAGGGATTTTTCCGCGTTACTTCGAAGTGTAAAAAGGCCAACACAGTGTTTACTTTTTCTTTAATTATTAGGTAATTATTATTAATTTATTACCCCAGTGGAATCCCATGAATGATGGAAAAGCACTGGTGATTTTGTCGTTCTTGCTGTCATGCGGAAAGTAATCTAGGTTTTGTTTCAGGCTATTACTATTCATTGTACCCTACTCTACATTAAGAGTAAAATTTTAAATTAATTTATTATATAAGTGAAAAGGGCTTCAATGTAATAGAAATGTTTTGTGGTATTGTTTTTTTTTTGTAACTAAAGAATGAAAAAAAATAATGTATGTATTTGATCAAATAAATTGATAAGTTATGAAAAAAATATTGTTAATGTTAATTAAAGATTAAAATATGGAGTTGATCTTCCCAGTAAAGTAAAAAATAATTTTATATGCAAATATTTTACATCGATTGATCTTTTTATTTTAATTTCTTTTTATCGTAGATGTTAAATTTGATAGTTGAATACGTATGATTTTGTTTTTGTTATAAATGCGTCATATAAATATAATTGATCAATCTAGAATTTAATAAGAAAATTAAAGATAAATTATAATAATCTTTTTAAGGTATTATAAAATTATAAAAAATAAAAATATTAACTGCCAAATAATGGCCAAAGATCATCCATAAACCTCTGTTAATAACCTTTGTTATTTGATCCTTGACATCAAACTTCACCATGAATAAACCATTGTTGACATCCATAAGCTCAAAGTCACCAGATTGTTTCCAAACCCCTATTAGTATTGACTTCATTTGAAAGAAACCAATGCTTTTACCAAGGAGTTTAGTGATCAAAGAGTCATACCAATGCTTTTAATTTGTTCATATTCATTTTTTTTTTTGATTCACGTGGGGTGTCCGGGCCAGCTTGCGCGCACCACGACTATTCCCCACAGCCCAGTGGATATCCTGCAAGCCCAGGGGTAGGTTAGGCACCACGGGGGTGACAGACGTGCATATAGAGGATCGAACCCGGAACGGGGGCGGAACAAGTCACACGATTGACCACAGCAGCTAGGCTTTCAAGTGCAGATTCATTTTGTTTCTTACCAGAGGTGGTGATCTAATCCCAAAAATCTTATCCCTAAAAGAAACTTTTACATGCAACGTTGAGGGAGATATATATCCCAATCCCATCAACAATATGAGGGGGTTTTGTAGGTATTAAATTAATCCCGGGTGCCGTTATAAAAAAACTCCATGTTCATATAAAAAAAAAAAAAGAAGCCTATATTTGTTCCTTTCTATAACAATCTATTGAATCACCTTATTTGAAAGGTGAAATAGTGCAAGAATTGCAGCTGCAAATTGAAGGTTTTTGAAGCCACCTTGTAATCTAGTTAGATTTAAATCATTAAATTTAAATTATGTAAGAGAATATAATATAATCATGTTTCAATGAAAGTTAGTTAAATGATTTTTTTAAATAATTGGACCCGCAAATTATATGTGTTTTAATTATTTATTAAATATTATTTTTTATTGAATTACAGTAAAAAAAAAAGTGAACAAACAAAACAAAAGTATCTTTCATTTGCATGAATCTTTTTATTAAAAATCAAATTTTAAATAGAGGGATGCTGATCTTGATTTGAAAGGAGCAATCTTCTCATGATTTTGCTTCTCTATTAATCTCACTCGACTTGATCTGATTTGAAAAACTTTACTTTTCTTTTTGTGTAGAATGAGCAAGTTTGGTTCATAATTTATTCAAATGAGCATTTCCAAATAATTATTAAGAAAATCACTTAAAAATATATCCTTCACTGAACGAACGTAAAGAATACTCATGAAAATGTGGCTGGAATTAATTTGACATTGTCCTTGGTTTGGTCGGCAATAAGGTATTGGACCGTTCGATGGGTTTAAATATAAATTTGATAAAGCAGTCAGAATCAGCTATAACATTTATGATTGCACTAGTTTTTGTTTTCTAGTAAAGAAGAGGGACCAAGTTCACAAGACACAAACTATGGACACTGACACAGGAGACGAGACAGCAACCCTCGACACATTTCAACATCCCAATAAATTATAGAAACTACCACCATCCTCGTGAACCTTCCTCGATTTTGGATATATATATATATATATATATATAAATCCAAGAGCTGTCAGGCCATCCTGCTTAGTTTATTTTGTTAGAGAGTGCCTGACTTATCTTTATTTTATGTTTTTGTAAATTACTTGTGAAAAAAAAATATAATGGCGAGTTGTCTGTACGTTATATATTTTTCTTTTTTATATAAAAATTTTATATGCAAATGTTTTTGATGTATTTTTGTACATAAAAAAATTAAAAAATTAAAATGTAAATTGAAAAGTTCATGCATATATATATATATATATAATCAAATAAATGAAGAATTATATAAATTAACTCAACTAGGTTATTGCTTTAAATTTATAACTCAATTTATAATTGAAAAGTTTATGCATATATATAATTGAGTTAATTTATATAATTCTTAATTTATTTGATTATATATATATATATATATATATATATATATATATATATGATTTGGAACATGAACTCAACTAGGTTTAATATATTTTTTTTAAATTTAAATTCAATCTTTTTTAAAAAAACATTAAACCAGTAATCCAGACCTTGAACTCATCCAAGTTCAATATTTTTTTCCCTTAAATTTACATTCAACTTTTAAAAAAATTAAACTTATGACTCGGACCATGAATTCAACTAGGTTCAATAATGTTTTTCTCTTCAATTTATATTTAACCTTAAAAAAAAATAAATAATTACATACACACAACACCATTAAAAGACAATCTCTATCCAGAAAAATGTTAAATAAGCAAAAAAAAAAAATACAAATAAGAGATATTAAATGAAACATAAATTTAAAAAATATTTTAAGAAAAGGTATATATATAAAAAATACCAATAAAAAAAGCAATATAAGAAAAAAAATAATTGCCCGATTGTTGTGACTTTAACTCATTAAACCCATGACATGATTATGAACTTAATCGGATTCAATATTTTTTTCTCTTAAATTTATATTTAATCTTTAAAAAAAAAACATATGACCCGGACTATAAACTTAATCGGGTTTAATATTGTTTCCCTTTAAATTTATAGCAAATCTTAAACAAAAAAAAATGAACATTGATGTCCACAATAAAACTTGTGAAGTGAACCCAGATCATAAACTCAACTGAATTTAATATTTTTTCCTTCTTAAATATATAGCAAATCTTAAAAAAAAAACTGAATTTAATATTTTTTCCTTCTTAAATATATAGCAAATCTTAAAAAAAAAAATGTGGTCTACAATAAAACATAACAGGGTGAACAGTGCGGCTGTTAGTGTTCACCTCGTATATTTTCATCTTAAATTTATAACAAAACCTTAAAAAAATAATAAACAATGTTATTTATAGTGAAATGTGAAGGGGTAAATAGTGTGTCTGCATAATATTTACTCTATATGTTTTAGTTTCACTTTAGTTTATTTAAGGTGAACTCGTAATATAAATTTAATTATATTTAATAATTTTATCTTTTAAATTTATAGAATTTTTTTTAAAAATTATCAATGTAGTTTATAATAATACACAAGAAAAAGCACGAAGACAGTTAAAAAAACACAAAAAGAAGCACGAAGAAAGGTTTGGAAAGTTAAGCAGTAGATTCAAAATTAAGGAATTCCAACGTGGCATCAAAGTCAGTGTTAAGGTTCCTGTCCTAATACGGACTCCAATATTATATTTAAAAAAATAAAAAAAATTATCACTTGAAGTCAGTTCAATATTATGATATAAATTATTTTTTAAAGATTTGTTTTTAAATAAATTAAAATAATATATATATTTTTTATTTTTTTCAATGTATTTTTACATCAAAATAATTTAAAAATACAAAAAAATTAAATTTTTTAAGAACATTTTTAAATAGCAAAAATATCATCAAAACTTTTGCTGATCTCGTGTTTGAAGTAGCTTTTATATATGACTAGATGGCTACTCAGCATGGGGCCTGTCCTTATCTGAAATCCTAGTTTATTGAGAGCTTCTGGACATTACACGACAACCATTTCACTGCTGGTTCACATGCTTATCCTGTAAAATTTCCATTTCCTCAACTTTTTCTGCAATTTCTGCAGATGTCATGCTTCTGGTTTTTCTCAGTTTCCCCTTTTCTTTTCCTGAGATGTCATGCTTCTGGTTTTTCTCAGTTTCCCCTTTTCTTTTCCTGTGTTCTACAGGCCCCTGATTTATATTTTATATATATATAAAAGGTTAAATTGGAAAATTAACACTCAAAATATAAATAAATAGTAAAATATCACAAGATGGAAAAGTTTGAGTTTTTGTTTTTTTAGCCCTTCAAAAAAATTGAACAAAATAAGACAGTGCATAAAATATTTTAAAAAATAACACAGTTTATAAAGTCGCATATAATTTAGAACTCATGAGTTGAAAGTATTATATGCGATTCTTTCTAAAATTAAAAGTAGACTAACACAATTTATAATAAAGAGAGGAGAGATAGAGAAAAAAAAACAAGGAAATAAAAAAAGGACCACAGAAATACGATGAAACTCCGATAACGACACCATCAGTATCGTTGGAAAGATATCAACGGGATGAATCTAACGACACCAAGAAAGGTCATGAATGGTGACTAGAGAGTGCTAAACGAGCTGTCTAAATATGTCGAGGTTCATTTTGCATTTGGATAGCTCGTGTGATGCACTTTGTTCATCATTGGTAACTTTCCTTGATGTTGTTGGATTTGTCTTGTCGAGATCTTTCCAACAATATCGGTGGTGTCATTATCGAAGCTTCGGTGGTGTCATTATCGAAGTTTCGGTGTGTCTCTAGGATCTTTTTAGCTTTAGAGAGCTTCGTAGATGACACTTGTGACTCGCGATTCATAGATGTCATTTGCGACTCTCTAAGCTGTTCTATTTTCCTAAATAGTTTTTATATATATTATCCATTTTTTAAAAGTGCTAAAATTCAAAAATACTAAAAATATTTTGAAAAAATAACACAGTTTGAAGATGTCGTGGTTCCAAAATATGGCATTTGACTACATATCATGGTTATGAACTATGACATTATTGAAATGTTGCATTTAAAAAATATGACATTTCATCAAATGTCGTGGTTCTGAACCACGACATCCTTAAAGAGACTATTTTGAAAAACAACTAGACATTAGATTAAACAATCAGATAGTAGTAAAAAACAGTTCGATTGTTTTTCAAAATAGTTAGACTGTTTTGACTATTGTCTAGTTTTGGATAATTTTCATGTTTTAAGTCTGAAAAAAGTTCATAAAATCATAGTTTTTATTAATATGAAATTTTATTTACTTTATGAATTTATAGAGTTAAAAATTTAACAATTTTATCAAAATTTGGACAAAGTTTTCTCTATATAAAAAATATACCTAAAATTTTATCCCACTTAAAAGAGCCTACAAAAGACCTTAATAACCCTAATTAATAAATTCTAACTAAACTCAATATATTCTCATATTCCATAATCATAAGTAGCCATGGAATGTAAAAACAAAACCTATATACATGTAAAATGAATTAAGAATAATTAAATATTCTAGTAATCCCAAAATACATAAACATAAAGCATCTATCTATCTATGTCTATATTGCCTGCTTGATGATCTGGACTCATCAATAGCATGACTGAATCCAGCTCCTACACCAACCTAAGTGGTGTCATTCTATGTCACAATATCATTAAGAGTTAGTCTCTCTTCAAAGGTTTTAATAATACAATATTCAAGTAATCCCAAAATACATAAACATAAATCATCTATTTATATATGTTTACGCTGTCTACTGGATGATCCAGACTCATCAGTAGCATGATTGGATCCAACTCCTACATCTGCCTAAGTGACATTGTTCTCTGCCATGACATCATTAAGAGTTAGCATCTTTCCACCAGGATGATATGATGTAAACTTTTACTCTTTTTTTGTCAATATGCACTCGACCCTCTCGTAGCAAAAAGTCAACCTAATATTAATAAAATATTAATGTTAAATTAAAAGATAAATACATAAAACTCAACGATTAACATATAGTAATCATAAAAAGACTTGATTACTTATATGATGTTGAATCTGCTGGGCATGTTGCTTTTACTGTATGTATCCAAGTGGAGGAACCTACTCAGGATTCAGAGTAATGATTCACCATATTATACCCATGTACCAAATCATATACTCCTCGTCATTAATCATATGATGTATCTATGTAAACATCTCATTCCTCCATGCATCCCACTGTGATGCATAAGCTCTATATTGGCCTAACTAATCGTAATAATGATTTTTACTCCTATAAATAATGGCGTGTGAAGCATCACTCGTATTGATATTGATTAGAATATTCTACTTGTAGCCGAACTATTGCATTACCTGATCTGGGCAATGTAGCTCGACCATCTCAAAACATGTTAGTGAGACCACTGATGTCCACATATCCATCTCACTAGTGCAGACAACTGAAGCAATAACCAATCTTTCTTCTGAGTAAGACGTCCATATGGCCTGCAGATTATAAGTTGCATAAATATCAAACAAAAATAATTTGGTGTAGTTAATTTTTTTTATTTAACAAATAGTTCAATAAATACCTAGATAGCATGTTGTCTATCGAGCTCGCTCCAATAAAATGCAAGCACATGTGTTGGATTATTTTCAAAAGCTCATCTAATATACCACCTAACATTAAAATCATGTCAGTTTAATTGCATTTTCAAAGTTTCATGAACACAATATATATATATATATATATATATATATATATATATATATAATTGCAAAAATAACATCACAATACCTGCATCCTCATGGGAGATGAAGTGTAACCCCCATAAATGAGTCTACTTCAACTCAAGGTTTGGTGTAATTAGTCTATTCTAACTAGTTTGGTAATGGATGAAATGACATTCTATATATTTATATGTAGCTTTGAACTCTGTAATAATCATCAATAAACTGTATGAAGCCTAAGTGATTCTCAACACAACATGTAAGAACATAGATGATGTAATGTCTTTCATTTATCATATATACATGATCTATCATTCAACATTACTGCTTTTCTGACTTCTTTCACAACACCCAGTTTAATAAAGGTGTTGACCTAGAAAGCCTATTTCTCATAGTCAAATAATATTGCAGTATGATCTTTTGGTCTGTCCCTGCTCATTGTCGATTCGATCTGAATTGTAGGAGGCTAAAGTACTCTACTTTGAATGACATCACCAGCTTCACGTCTCTGCTTGACCCAATAACCATTACATCTATAATATGTTAATTGCACCAGAGCAGAAATAGGCATTGCATGAGCATTTTTCAGAGCATGATTGAATAGTTTTAAAAAATTAGTTGTCATATCATCCTACCAGAGACCACTATCATAATATAAAGTTCATTTTTGTTTTGGCTCCATTTCAAGCCATTCTTTATATCCTAGGTTTAGTTACATATTTTTTCATAACACAAATTAAATTTGCACCTGGAAGGTTCATAACACATCCTCATTAAATTTTTTTGGTAGCTAAGTCTTTGAATTTATGGTTGAAGTTGCTAGCAAAATATCTAGCATAATACTGATGGTATGCTAAAGGTTAATGCTAAATTTCTACTACTTTATTTTTGATGCATGCATATGTATGTAATATTATACATATATTGGTTCTACCACCAGTAAAGTATCATTGTAAGCAAATTAATTTCTCAAAATTCTTCTCATGTGAACCAAAAAGATGCTCAATCACCTTCTGTTTTGTAATTTGTGTTTTGTCATATGATATTTTATACTTGTAATGCAATTTTATTTCATCATGTATGCTTGCAACCATCATTGAAAGATTGATCATTAAAAAGGTTGATATAGCAATATCAATAAAATTTGCATTAAGTTGATGATAGTCTTTTTGGACAAAGGTTGAAACATATATGTGCGGCCCTTTTAAATAAATCTGATCTTTTATGATATCCTCCACGAAAATACGACTTACATTTTGGTGTTTGCACACATTGTAATTGAACAAATACAAAGTTTGACTGTTGGACTTGGTATTCAATTGAATGTGCAATGTGTTATCATTTAATGACATTAATCGATTCATTTTTACTACTAAATGTTTGACCAACCCCCAAATCAGATCCTCCTAACATACACCTATGACTAAGTACCCAATTATATAAAACAACAAAACTAAACCTAGAAGCATCTTCAAATTTAGGAACAAGAGGAATAATTTCATCAGCAACACCATTATCATTATCAACATCATCTTCATTGCCACTAGGCTTAGAATAGTCAAATCTGTATTGATCAACAAAAAGATTGTAAAAAAATAGTATCATCTATCATTTACAACATATCATTTGACAATAAACTAATTTTACCTCTACCATATGAATTTGAAGGACCAATAAAAGTTGAGACACACATATATTTTGGTTGACTACTCACATACAATATCATTATGTTCAAACCACTTTGAATGAAAAAATCAATCATTGTCTTAAAACTACCATCACACATAATCGATACAAGATAATACTATTGTTCACCACTTTGACACCTCCAATTTATTTTAACATCAATATCATTATAATTCCACCCAAGCCTATGACAAATGATTTCTTTCAATTCTGCATATCACATGCCTAAATTACCAGTTAACAACAAACTGATCTCGTTATTGTATGTAATACTACTATTGACTTTAGGAACAATATTACCACTGTAATGATATAACGCATATATGTTATCAGACATTCTATAAAAAAAAATCAGACTCTAGTCAATTTAATGTAATTTTAACTAAATTGCATTACCCTAGCCCTAATTGGCAAAATTCATAGCAAATTCAATCAAATTCCCAAAATTTAATGTTAAAGAAAACTTAACCAAAACTTTAACATAATTCATGATACAAAGTTGAATTGATATTTTCATGTTCAATTGTATTAAATCAAACTCAAATTCATAGCAAATTAATATAATTCAAAGAAAATATTAAATTCATCAACTTATCAATAATTCAATGGAATACGTAATTTGACATAATCCAACCGCATTTATGCTCTATTGCATGAAATCATCAAGCATATTTAACCATATAATTAGTCGATTCCAACAATCTATATAAAATTTATGATTTGACAACTTAACCTAAATTTAATGCAACACATAATTAATTTAATATATTTTCATGTTCAACTATATCAAATAAACCCTTATATTCTTACATAATTTATCATTGATTTAACAAACTCTAAATTCAACCAAAATAATTATTCGATTTCAACCAAACCAAACACAAATTAATAGCAATGTAGTATGTTTACCTTACTTATAGGACTAGAAGAAAGGTTAGGGAGGGTGGCGGCAACGATGATAATAGCGGTGGAAGCAAAGGAAAAAGATGAATTTTCAACACAAAAATATCAAAAGATGCTTAGAGAGTAGAAAGGGTTTGATTGTTGGTTGTTTTATGGGAAACAGTTAAGTGATTAATGGATTATTTTTTATAGAGAAGTGAGAGTGTCCACTATAACATTTAACAGTTTTACCGACGGAATTTTTCTGTTGGCGTAAGACACATATTCCGTCGGTAATTAATTTACCAATGAAATTACTGACGGAAATACTCGGTCGGTGAATCTTTCATCGGTAATTTTTTGTCCGTTGGTAAATCCGTTGGTAATAAAAAAATATTATTACTGACTGAACATACGCATCGGTAATAATATTTTTTATTACCAACGGATTTACCGAAGGAAATTTCATCGGTAATTATTTAAAAACATTTTTAAAAAATTCATTTTATAAAATTATAAAATAATTAAATTAACATAAATCAACACTCTATAATATATACTCAAAATGCTTGGAAAAAGAATAAGAAAATCAACTCAAACAAATTTGCAACAAATAAATAAAATGAAAAAATAAATTCAACTAAAAAAATTCATATGAAAAAAATGAAGTTGCAATTGCTAAAAATTTAAAAATCTTATAAATAAATCAACTAAAAATTGATCTCATATGAAAAAAAAATCTCACAACAACAATTATACAATTATTAAGAAAAAAAACAATTAAAAATAAAATAAAAAACAAATATAATGAAAAAAATCATGAAAAAAGAAGAAGAAAAAAAATCTTACCTTAATGTAGTTGCAAGTGAAGCTAAGGAGAGAACAAAATTTTCATAAAGCATATTAATTAAAAAAAAACTAAGAGGATAAAAAAAGAAAGAAGAAGAAGACATACCCGAGCATGGAGAAAAAGAGAAGGAGATGAGGAGAGAAAAGAAAAGAAAGAAATAGATATTGATGTTTTTTACATATAATGAAGAAGAAGAAGAAGAAGAAGAAGAAGAAATAAGAGGATTCAGGCTTTTTATTGGGGCACGTTAGCGACGGATTTACCGACGGATAATTGAATATTAATATTTTTTAATTATTCCATCGGTAATATTTAATTTAAATTTTCAATTGGGTAAAAATTTTTCAGAAACCGCCAACAATTATCGATGATTTTTCAATCCGTCAGTGATTCCGTCTGTAATATTTAAATAAAAATTTTAAATTAATTGAATTTTTTCAGAAAACCGTCAAATAACACCGATGATTTTTCAATCCGTCGGTGATTTTGTCCGTAAAGAACAACAATTAACAGTGCAATTGGAAAGTAAACAATTCTGGAGCTCTCTGGAAAATACCGACGGAAAATTCAGTCGGTAATTCCCTTTGTAATTGATATGATGAACAATGTTCACAGTTTACCAACGAACCGACGGATTGCACCGACCGAATAAATTCCGTCGGTAATTTCGTTAGTAAAAATGACACGTCATCATTTTTTTTTGTTTTTTTTTAATTTTGTTTCCTATGGTAATTCCCTCGGTATTTCCGTTTGTATTTATCAATTTTCTGGTAGTGATCAATGGTTTTTTATGAGAGAGAAAGAGAGAGACAATGTTTGTGTACTATTGTTGTTCTTTGATATGGTTTAAATTTTAATTGATGCCGCACTTGTGAAGCGCAACATCTAAAGTTGTCGCGTTTAAGAAACGTAATATTTAGTTGACGTTGTATTTTTAAAACGTAACAAGATTAAATTATATTATTTCGTTAAATCTTTTTCAAACGGTGTTATTCCATTAAATTTTTAAGTTTACTATGCTAATTTAATTTAAAAAAAAAACCAAACAAAAAACTGGAGGACATTCCGTCAAAATTCATTGGTTCTTGATCAATGTTTCCCTTCTCCAATGTCTTCTAACATTCCTAATTTATAAAAACAACCCTAGAAAAATTATTTTGACAATTATAAATAAAACTAACAGTTGATACACAAGCTCATCCGATAAAACTCCCTCGAATAAAAAAGACCAACAGCTTCATGATCTTCATCTACTTGCTGATATCTCCACCGTTTGCGAGGTATTTGTTTATGTTTGTTTCTACATTCGTCAAGCAATGGCAAACCGATACTCTTTCGTCACCTTTTTTTTATAATGGTATCTTTTGTCAGCATTTTAATAGATTCTTATATATATCAACCGAAATTTCAGATAAATATAGAACAACTTACACTTCCTTCTACCTTGTACACATCACATTACCGAACCGTTGTCTTTGATTATTGTTGCTGATCAAACATGTAGTTGATACGATGGTGACCACAACTACTACTTAATGCAAATAGTAAAAGGTTGGCTCATAATATATAGCAATTACTTAGTGAAAAAAAACAACAAATTAAAGAGTATATATATTAAGATGACTTTCGAGTGTAGTTTGGTAAATGAATGCTCCGTTTTGTCCTAATGGTAGATGACGAATTTTTCATGTGAGTAATTAAATTGATTTTTATTTCCGTTTTTTCTGATGTCATTTTCTGAATGATTAGAGAAGCAGCGGAAATAATTGACATTGCACACAGTGCACGTTAGCATGTTAGGTTTTATGATTCTCTTTCTCCACTGTTAGAGCTAGGGTTAGCACACAGAGAGAAACGACCTAACAACAAAACAGGAATCAAGGAAAGATTGACGCCACTCCTCTATCTTTTACGTAAAAGTGGAATTTATGAATAATTTTCGAGCACACAACTTCGAATACACGGAGTATTTTTTCAAAAAGATTAAAGAGAGCTAGCTCTTAAAGTTGCTCAAATTGCTGCTTTGGACACGATACCCCATCCTTCTGGTAAAGTGATGAGATAGAATAGAACCCGTTTTGCCAGCATGGTGTGAAGGAGGAATAACAACAGTGCATGATTCGTGTGGAGCATGGCTTTTAATGCCAAGTCTTGGTGTATGGGACATTTGTTTGGAGGAGAATGCATGATTAAGAGTTTCACCTAAAATAGGCAGTGTACCTTTTCCGATTAACAGTAATTCTTGGTTTCCTTGCTTCTGTGTATGGATATAGTGTATCCTAGTTTAAATCACTGTGGCTTGGATTATAATTATTTTTAATATAAAAAATATTTAAATTATTGAAAACTTTTCAGCATGGTTATTAAACTTGCTATATCGATTTAGATTTGAAAAAACTTAACCTGATTATTTGCTTGATCTGAGTTTTGAATTAAAGGATAGGATGATAAAAAGAATATCCAAAAAACTAAGTGTCAATTAAAAAAAATCATGAGCATATCATTAAATTTGATTTGATGGTTCAAACTTGAAAAATTACCAAACAACCCCTCATTCTAACTTTTCGTAATAAAAAAAACATAATGGAAAAAAAACCCTAACATTGAGTCTAGTTAATTTTACTATGTTAAAAAATTAAAAAGATAAAAAAACCAATATATGCAACTTTAATTATTTTTATTTTCAAGAGTAACTAAATTATTTTATTATAATGAAAGAACCAAGTATGAAAAGATTGTTCTACCTCTAAGACCACCACGTTCTTTGATTTGATTTATTTATTTATATAAAGGTAATTTTATTGTTCTAATTTACAGTAAATTGAGTCTTTGTGTACATTGAAACACTAATTCCTTTTAATTTAATACACCGGACAATAATAAAGTTTTATATATTTAACTTCCATGTTTTTTATATTTATTTTTCTATCATCCGGTTCTTCCCGCGCGTTTACGTAACGCCTCCAGAATTTGTTTTTTCATGGATGTGGAATAATTCTGGTTCCAAGATTCCAAGATTCTCTCTCTCTCTCTCTCTCTCTCTCTCTCTGTAGACTAAATTGGAGGAGAATCAAAAGACAAAATATATATGTCAAGAGGAAAGACAAGACATTTTAAATTAGGTCCCATTTACAGAAAAAGCCATCCAAAAAAGGAGTTGCCATTTCCTTCAAGGTAAGAAAGCTATTGACGTGCAAATCCCGAAAGCAGTTGGACGTGGAATTTTACCTCTCCATGCAAAACCTAAATAAAAGCTTGTTAGAAAATAATTGAAAGGTTCAATTTCTTTTTCTTTAAATATATGGAATGCGACTGGAAACTAGTGAAGTGATAATCCAACCTACCCAACTAGCTAGCTGGAACACATTAATAAGATACCGGATTGGATGTTTGAAAGTGTAGTTAAGATTGTTTTTAAAAGTATTTTTCGCTCTCAACATGTTAGGTTTTTGAATATTTTTCAAAAAGATTAAAGAGAACTAGCTATAAGATCTCGTATATTTTTGCTTTTCAAAAATACTTTTGAAAAAATTTGAAATTTTTTTTTTATTTTATTTTTTGCTTCAAATTAATTTTTTTTTTATATTTTTAGATTATTTTGATGCGCTAATATAACAAATAATCTTTCAAAAATAAAAAAAATTATTTTAATATATATCCAAATAAAATATATTTTAAAAAATAACAACAACCACACCGTCCACCCATCCGAACAAACTCATAAAGTTGATGCAATTGCTGCTTTGGACATGATACCCCATCCTTCTGGTAAACGTTGCCAGCATGACGTGATGGAGGAATAACAACAGTGCATGATTCGTGTGGAGCATGGCTTTTAATGCCAAGCCTACGTGTATGGGACATTTGTTTGGAGGAGAATGCCTCATTAAGAGTTTCACCTAAAATAGGTAATTTACCTTTCCGATTAACAGTATTTCCTGGTTTACTTGCTTGTTAACGTCATAAATTATTTCAAGTTATTCCTTAAATTCATTTTTTTAAAATAAAATAAAATAAATAATTGTATTTTAGCAGAAACAAGCTCTGAGAGAATTTCAAATGTGTTAAAAAATTAAACTGTAATTTTGGAGAATAATTGTACATTTGTACCCTATTTTACTAAAAACTAAAGAAATAATACAGATTCAAGGTCAAATTAAATGATTATTGGCATAAAAATTAAACCTAAGAACATAATTAGATTTTTAATAGATCAATTTGATTTTATCATAAATCAAATTAAATTTTAATTATATTTAAGGATTAATTTGGATCCAATTAAAGAATTTAATTATATATAAAATTTAATTATATTTTAAATAGATCAAATTAATTTAGTTAAGAGTTTAATCGGTAAATAAATTAAATTTAGAAACCAATTTAAACTTAATTAAGTTCTTTCTCTCTCTAGACTAAATTGGAGGAAAGACAAGCCATTGCTACTAACCTACGCAACTAGCTAGCTGGGACATAGGAATAAGATTTGAACACCGGGTGTTTTATTTGAAATTATAGTTGTAGTTGTTTTTTAAAATAATTTTTATTTAAAAATATATTAAAATAATTTATTTATATTTTAAAATTTATTTTTAATATATACATATGAAAACAATAAAAAACATTAAATTTTATCAAATCTCTGATTAGACCGCACTCCCATGCAAGTCATTAACCTCAACTGTATCCATGAAAGTATGAAACAAGTAGTAGATTTTTTTTTTTTTTTTTGACTAAAACTCGAAACCTAGATTTTTCTAGAGGAAAAGAAACTCCATTGACAGTTGAGCTACTTGTTCATACGCAAAGTAGTGGAAATTAAAGCAGCGATATGCTTTTTTTTTTCAAAAAAAAATAAAAAAGAAGGAAAAAAGATGTGCTCCGTTGGTGGATGATAATCCTTTCGGCGAATGGCGTGTATTAGAGGATTTGGCCTCTTTACCAAGTCCCTTTCAGCATCTGCTACCGACAAGTTGACCGACTTCCATAACGTTTCCGGTGGGGCATCGAATACACGTCGTCCGTCCATCTTGTCTTTTTTATTTGATCCCTTAAACGGATTGCGATAGGCCCTTTCAATTTATTATTTACTGCTTCTTAAATAGCATTCCTATATAGTGCGTTTACTAGACGTGCCTCCACGCTACGTGGGTGGCCTGAATTATTATTATTATTATTATTTATTTTATAAAAAATATTGCTCATGGCCCGCAAGTAATTTTTAAAAAGAAAATATAGAGAACTATGAAGTGGAAATAAATTCAAAAAATTGACCCGGGTCAATCTAAATTAGCATAACAAATATGTAACATGGATAACGAGGAGGAGTTAACTCGGATTAATCCGTCAAACCCACGATTTAAGTCATGAAATTGGAATTAAAGGATGAAATAAAAAATAAATAAAAATTCTACAGAAACGCAAAGAAAAAAAATTAGAAATCAAAATAATAAGCACCAAATTTAAAAAAACAACAATATATCACAAATTAGGATTGGAGGATGAAATTAAAAACAAATAAAAAATTTACAAAATGGCCAAGAACAAAAAAATAGAAATCAAAATAATAAGGACCAAATTGAAAAAAATATATCACAAATTGGGTTTGAAGAATGAAATTGAAAACAAATAAATTTTTTATAAAAGTGTCAAGAATAAAAAATAAAAATCAAAAGAATAAGGACCAAATTGAAAAATAATAATATATAACGAATTGGGATTGAAAAATAAAATTGAAAACAAATAAAACTTTTACAAAAAGGATCAATAAGAAAAACTAGAAATAAAAAGAATAAAAACAGAAGTTGAAATATTAATAATTAAGAGAACAAATCTGAAACTTTGAATGCCAAGGGTAAATTTTGAGGGGACGAGAGAGAAAATAGGGAGAAGAAAAAAGCACCGTCAACGACAAACCTTGATACCTTCGTCACCATGTGCTGCCCCAATATGATGAGAATGTCGTTAAAATTCCAACAACACGGTAGAAGAAAGTTTCTTGAATGTTGAACAAAAGAAATAAAATACATTTATTTTGTAACAACCTCAATTTTCTTGAATTGATATAAATTATAACGACCTAATTATTATTATATATTATTATTATTATTATTATTTGTACCGAAAATTAGACAGGGTTTCCTCTGTATTTTCAATACTAAATTATTGTTCCAATAAGATAACCTGCTAGCAGTTCAAATGTCACTTTTCCCACCATCTGGGACTCCCATAATTTAATCATCACACCAACATTCATTTTCTTCAATATTCGTGCAATAAAATTTAGTAACATATTTTAAATTATAACTAAAAGTAAATCTAAAACTTAAATGGATGAACCTTTAAAATTATCACAATTTATATAATACATATAAAAGAAACAACTTCCTTAATTACAACATTCATAATTAAATTTGATAGATAAACACAATATGATTACAAAATTGTATTACAACAAAATTAGTCTTTCCAAATTACATTGGTTTAATTTTACAAAATATGCATTCTAATAATCTACTTCTCTGTTTGATGCTTGATGCTGGGAATAACTTGAAAATTATCTATAATAGGCGTTATTAGCTTTTGACTCATTTTTTTTTGCTCTTGCAAAACTGCAAATTATTGGCTTATTAGTATAAAACACAAATTTGATCTCACCCTCTTTTGCATAAAATTTAGTTGTTTCTTTAATTTTTTTCATACAATGATCATCACCCACACTTGCTTTCTTTACTCATCGGGTCTTATCTCCACTCTCAACTGGTTTAGTTATTGATTTAGAATTAGTCAAATCTAATGGTCTTCTTTCACCATTATCCTCACATGAATTTTCTCTCTCCCTAACCTCACATTCTCTTTTCAACTTTAATTGATCATCATACACTTGTTTTGGAAATAGAGGTATAAGAGTGATTGTTTTATCATCTTCTACAATAATGTATCTATTTCTAAATTCTTTATGAATAGCCCTCCTATCAAACTACTATGGGCGCCACAAAAGTAGGTGACTAGCATGCATCAGAACCACATCACATATAACCTCATCAAAATATCTACCAATAGCAAAAGAAATCATCACCTGTTTAGTAGCTTTCACCTCACCGCATTCATTCAACCACTGCAATTTATAAGGCTTAAAATGCTTCACAATATTCAAATTTAATTTTCTAACAAGAGTAGTACTAGCTAAATTAGCACAATTACCTCCATCAATTATCATATTACATACATTGTTTTGGATGTAACATCTAGTGTGGAAGATGTTCTCCTTTTACTGATCTACATCATCCTCTTTAACTTGTGCATTCAAAACCCGTCTTATAACCAAGGCCTCCCCCTCAACTGGATATGTAATCTTCATATCACCATAATCCTTTAAAAGAGGCATCTCATCAACATCAAATTTGTTACTTTCAGATTTAATTTCACCATACTTCATAATCATTGTTCTTTTATTTAGACACTGAGAAGAAAAGAGTTCACACCCCAAACACCCGAAACATTTTATATCATGATTACGCATAGGTTGTGAATCAGTTATACCTTCCCTATCAATAGACATCTCCTTCTTGGCCTTATGTGGTTCGGCCTTAGCATGCAAAAGAACCTTAACTAGGTAGCCCTCTCTCTTTTTTAGATTCGACCTCTAAGCTGATAAAGAAGATGCTAAACTGATATGTGGTCTTACGCTACACCTTCTATTAATTTGTCTTTTCATCTTTGTTACTATATGTACCATGTCCTCCAAATTATTATGTACCACCACCATCATTTGGTTATCAATATAACCATCACTTTATTACTATTTTCACCATCACTATCATTACTCCTACATTATTATTACCATCACAATAATTAACACCACAATAATTGTCACCACTATTATTATTATTATCATTATTATTGTTACCGCAATCATTACTACTACCACTACTTTTTTGCCAAAGTAATTACAATTACAACCATCATTTTATCACTATTTTCACAAGTATCATCATTCTACCATTACCATAGGAAATAACTTAAAAAAAAAAAAAGTTTTCTGCAAAACAAACGGACCCATATAATTACTGAACCCAAGGCCAACAAGGAATCCTATGTCTGAGCATCAAAGAAAATACAGAAAAAAACTCATCTCAAAATTCATTGGGCCCATCCCACAAGATGACCAAAAGGCTAAAAACTCCATTAAAAAGAGAGAGAAAGGAGACAGAGCAAGGAAGCCAACATTTCCCCACGGTACTCAAATAAGGATAGAAATATTGGTGTTCGACGTCAAACATCAATATTTTATTTTTTATCATCAAAAATTCATTTAAACAAACAAGTTTTTCTCTTTTTTTTTAATATATATTTCTGATATATTCATTAAGGTCGCTCTCAGAAGATGAATGGTCGCTCTCAAGAATCGAATCACGAGGGACAGTTTATCAACTTAAATTTCGACTAATGATTTGCATATGAATTAGAATGCATAGTAATTCCCGAAAATTTACCATACTAATATTATGATAGCACAAGCATGTTTAATTTTGAAGTTCTTGCAGTATCCGAAGTATTTGGCTGGACAAACAAGTCTTTCTTTTTATACAGAACTTGGTCTCCAAAGCTAGTTTAACAGCTAGTGGTACTTTCGGGTTGGTGAGTGAGACTCGAGTTCATCTTTTGGATCAGTTAAAGGCAAGCCCTCCATGCTACCTGCAATTCGTAACTAACCTTATAAGCAATTTATTTGCTTTTGAAGAATTGGAAGTTAACTTTTGGTTCATCAGAATATTCATCATTCATGTCTTCTTAAATTTCAACTGTTTTACCATGATCATTAACTACCTTTGCCGCTTAAAATCGAACTTGAAGGCCCTGCAATTGGGTTCCTTTCGTTCACGTATTTCAACCATAAATACTGTTTCCATAACAAAGGAAGAAACTGTCATATCCTTTTTGAAGAACTGCTCTTGTATGAAAGATTTGAAGCAAATTCATGCCCGTGTAATCCAACTTGGCTTTGAGCAGAGCCGTTTTGTTGTAGGCAAGGTCATTGTGTTTTGTGCTGCTGCAGAGCATGGAGATATGAACTATGCTGTTTCAGTTTTTGAAAAGATTGGTGACCCGGATGCTTTTATTTTTAATACGATGATTAGGGGTTTTGGCAAGGCTAATGACCCTCGAAAAGCTTTTCATTACTATAAAAGAATGCAAGAGAGAGGCTTAGTGTCAGACAGCTTCACTTTCTCATTCTTGCTAAAGGTTTGTGGCCAGTTAGGGTTGGTTTTGTTGGGGAGACTAATCCATTGCAGCACATTGAAACGTGGGCTTAATTCACATGTCTTTGTTAGGAACACCCTTGTTCATATGTATGGCACGTTTAAGGATATAGAAGCATCCCGCCAACTGTTTGAAGAAATTCCCAACCCAGAATTAGTGACATGGAATATTATAATTGATTGTCATGTCTCTTGTGGTAAGTTCAATGAAGCACTTGACATGTTCTCAAGGATGTTGAAATTCGGCATAGAGCCTGACGAGGCCACATTCGTTGTGATCCTCTCCGCATGTTCTGCATTGGGTGCGTTAGATTTTGGGAGATGGGTTCATTCTTGTATTAGCAATATTGGTCATGGGTGTATTACAGAGGTTAATAATTCACTCCTTGATATGTATGCGAAGTGTGGAGCACTTGAAGAAGCGTTTGAGATATTCAATGGGATGAACAAGAAGAATATAGTAACATGGAATACGATGATTATGGGACTAGCAAGTCATGGCTATGCAAATGAGGCATTGGCTCTCTTTTCCAATATGCTAGAACAAAAGCTCTGGGCACCAGATGATATTACTTTCTTGGTGGTTTTGTCTGCTTGCAGCCATGGAGGGATGGTTGATAAAGGATGGAGATTTTTTGATATTATGAAGAAAGAGTACCATATCCAACCAACAATAAAGCACTATGGGTGCATGGTGGATATTTTGGGTCGAGCTGGTTTTGTTGAGGAGGCTTATCGATTAATAAGTAATATGCCAATGCAGTGCAATGCCATTGTGTGGAGAACATTGTTGGCTGCTTGTAGGTTGCACGGAAATGTTGAACTCGGGAAGCAGGTTAGGAAACAGCTTTTGGAATTGGAACCAGATCACAGCAGTGACTATGTTCTTCTTGCAAACACGTATGCAAGTGCAGGACGGTGGAATGAAGCTATGAGAGTGAGAAAAACAATGCACAAGAGGGGAGTTCAGAAACCTGAACCTGGTAATAGCGTTGTGGGCAGGCATCCCAGTTTGAGGTCAGATGAGCCTCTCTTAAGTTTCTCGTGAAGCATCACTTACTGTTATGCAGCTTAAGTCTGTTCAACCGGGTATTTGATTCTGTCAGATACTATTCAGCTAATTGCACTGTTGATGCTCTTGCTAAATAGTTCGTATAAGTGAAAACAAGTGTAGCCTTGCTTTAGCTCCTGAGTTTTGCTGGGAGGATGTGGACGTCTGGTGGTAAAGTTTTGCTTTATATGAACCTAATGTTGTCTTCTCAACCACCCATTGTGTAAGAAAATCTCTGTTAGACATCTTTGCTTTGCTGATAACCTCATGGTGTTCTGAAGGTTCAATTGAAGTTCTGTTAATTCCACCATGCAACAATTTTATTCTCTCTCGGACCCAAATCTACTGGTTTATAATGGGAAGGTTTCCAGACAAGTATTTCGAAGATCCTCTTCTCTATAAATTGAGTCATGATGATTCTAAAGCCCTCATTGATTAGATCACCAACAGATTGCAGTAGTAGGCATTTAAATTATTATCTTTTGCCAGAAGATTACAGTTTGTTACCTGCCATTTTCATTATTTAAAACTACTGGCCCGTTAAGTTCATTCTTCCTGCTTTTGTTATCATATCTATTGAGCAAAAGTTCAACGTGTTTTTTTGGAATTGAAGAGATGACACTGCTAAGGGGGCAAAAGTTGTTTAGGACAGTATTATTGGTGTCAGAAAAATGAAGAGGGGAACATTCCATGCTTCATGAGGAATTTGGAACATAATCTTGTTGGCAGGTTCTCGTTGGGTGGCTTGGTGTTATGCACATCTCTTAACAGGTAGAAACTTTTTGTGCTTATCAGCTCCTTGGAGAAGCTTGTTAAACTCAGAGTCTGATTTGGGATCAAACAGTGGACTCAGTGGTAATGGAGAGAATGTTTACCCTGTAAGAGTAAGCTACCAGCTGCGATTCAAGGTGAGAATTGGAGCTGGCCAGCAGCTGGATCTAATAAACTGAAAGTAATGCAGAATGCTTTATGCAGTTTTAATTCATCCTCAACCTTTGATGATGGATTGTGTTTCCTGGAATCTTGGCTCCGATGGACAATTTTCTGCAAGAAGTGCTTGGCAGTTTGTTTGAATAAAGAAGAGCAGGCTGGTATAAACTGTTGCGGGGTTCTTTACATATTTTCTGGGAACAGTTTTATCAGTCGGTTTTTGAGCAGAATAACTTCAAACAGCAAACAAATTGGAATGGGGAGAGATAATACACTATAAATTATTACATTACATTACACCATAAACTAAAATAAGAAGGGGTTTTGCTGTTTCTTTCACTGTTCACGCAGATCCAAGTGCACTGCTGACTGCTAAAGTCTGCCTGGTTTGTCCCCTTTTTTTCCCGGTTCTTTATCAATTATTCGGTTACCGAGTTTTTCCTTTTCAATTTCAACCTTCTACCTTATGATCAAGTGATTTCAATCCTTATTTGGGATCAAAATAGTGGACTCGGTGGCAATGGACAGAATGTTTACCCTAAGCTACCAGCTGTGATTCAAAGTGAGAATTGGAGCTGGCCAGCACTGGATCTTATAAATTGGAAGCCGTGCAGAATGCATTATGTGGTTTAATTCATCCTTAACCTTCGATGATGGAATCTTTGTTTCGATGGACAATTTTCTGCATGAGGTGCTTGGCAGTTTGTTTCAATCCTGATTATTTCTTTTATATTGCGTGTGCGTTGTCAAGAAATGCCCTAGATTGATGCTCGGTTTTCGTTTTACTTGGATCTATAATTTTACAAAATAAAGCAATATGGATTAAATCTAAAATAGAAAAAAATTGCCCTTCTCTTTTTTTTTTATTGTTCAAGAGGTGCGGAAAAGTACACCTTGGTCCTTGAATTGTTTACCTTTTTTCATTTTTGTCCTTATATTTGAGGGTTTAACTTTCCAATTTTAAACTCCATTTGTTTTATGTTTAGTCCCTGAAATTTAAGAGGAGAGGGGATGTTGCTAGAAGATAGGGAGAAGAGAAAACGTGGTCAGTTCATCACTTTTTATTGGAAAAAAAAAAGATTCAATTTTGATATTAGATTTCTTTTAGCGAGAAAAATATTATTGAGATGTTTTTGAGTTTTTATAACATCAAAAAAATATAGATCAAGGTGAAGGGAGAATTTTTGTCAATTTAATTTTGTGTTTCTGAATTGATTTACGAGTGTTTTTTATGTTAAAATTAGTTTATTGAGCTTCTTAAAATATTTATTAGATGTTTTTAGATAAAAAATAATATTAAAAAATAATTTTTTAAATCCAAACCACCACAACCCAACTTTCCAGCCACTTCTCTAATGGTTGGAAACAAAACGAGCCGAAGGCTTAATTAGGTCATAGGTTTTAGGGTTTAAGCAATACATGGAACTTAGAGTTTACTAGCTTGCTCTTTACTTTCCTGTAAATTTGGCTTTCATGGTTTCTCCTAGACTTTACTTTCCTTTATATAGAGATGACAATCTCTCTGAATCCAAAAAGAAAAGGTCCCCCACTTTTACCAGCTTTGTTCTTGACATAATACCGACAAAATTTGAGGGAAAATCAAAGTATGACAAGAGAAAGAAAAACATGGAAATATAAGGTGAGTAAAGTGTGTAAAAATCTAAAAAACATTGAAGGATATTCTTCTTTCAACCTATTATTTTTATACTGAATTTTAGAATCTAGAAAAATTAATTATCTTGGTTTAAATACACTTTTAAACAAGATCTTTAAACTAAAGAGTATGTAATTAAAACATCTCTCAATAAGATGAATCTAAACTCAATATTTGGGAAGAAACCAAAGTATAAAAAGAGAAAAATAAAATAAAATATGAGTGTATAAAAATCTAAAAAACATTGTAGGATACTCTTCCTTCAACCCTTCTCCTAATTTTTATAATGAAATTTAAAAGTTAAAAAGTTGAATAATTAATACTAGTAATAACCAAAACTAATTTCTTCATTATCAACCTTTGATTAGCCCTCGTAAAAATATAATTAAATACGAACAAAGTAGTCATAAATCAATTATCATTGTCATTAAGAAATACTAAAAGTAACCACATGAAGCATAGTTAACAAGTTCCATAATCTTGTATTAATAGATCAAAAGAATCCCTTCATGTTCTTTCAGAGAAAGAAAAAAACCCTCCATCTAAAGCTACAAAAGAAACCAACATATTTATATCTTTTGCTTGCTTTACGAACCCAAAATGGAAAAAGAAAAAGGGGGGAAATATTTTAGGTCTGCATCACTTTCATCAAGAATCAAGATCAATCCCCACTTTCGGGTGCCATTTGATTCTTTCTATCCACATGAACTATTTCCCAGCTAAATTGTTAGTTAAATACTGTGATGATGGGAGATTGAGTGACCAAGTGATTACTTTGATGGTCCTTTGCAACCTTTTCTATGTTAGTTGAGCTTCCTATTCATGTTTGCTAAGGGCCGACCCAAGTTAGGTCAATTTGATGATTGATTTAATTGTATATTATAATGTTTTTACAGGAAAACTCTCCATCTTTATAAAGTATTCTTGTTCAACATGATGAATACATATAAGTAAGGACGGAGTCAGGATATCATGTTTAGAGAACTAAATTAAAAAGAAAAAGAAAAACCTTACAGGAGAACTAAAAGTTGAAATTTATAATTATTTAAGGGTATTTGAAAGTGTGGTAGCGGTTACGGTTTAAAGTGTTTTTTGTTCGAAAATGTATCAAATGATATCTTTTAATTTTTAAAAAATTATTTTTGATATCATCATATTAAAATAATTTTAAAATATAAAAAATTAATTTTAAAATTAAAAAAATTAATTTAAAAAAAAACATGATTTTAACTATATTCTCAAGCAACCAAGAAGATGGTCGCCTCTATCTTGAATAGATAAGTTTTTTTAAAAAAAAACCTTATGTATGATGGTTAGGTCACCTAATAACACACCTTGATGTGTTTCTTGACATAAACCAGAAGTCTTGCCTTTTGATTATAAAATCGTATTTGGTATTCAATTGATCATCACTACTAAACTTCCTTTTATGATAATATATTTTTAAAAATTGAAATTCTCTGAAAGAAAGATTTGAATCTGTAATATTTTTTTTTGTTTGGTAAAAGACGAAACCCAGTACTACTATTTCATATGTCTATTAATTAATACCTTTTGATTACTTACCAAGTCTAGAATTATTTGTTTTTAATTTCAAGTAAAAATGCTGAACAAGTACTTCATTGAAACATTAATCAGCTTATAGTGTGATGAATTTGCATCTCGATGAATTAAACTAACTCAAATAATCAACCAGTAGAGATTGTTTTATTAAGTATTTTTTTATTTAAAAATATAAAAAGATAATATTTTTTTAAAAAATTATTTTTAACATCAATACATTAAAACGATTCAAAAATAACTAAAAAAATTAATTTAAAACTAAAAAAAATAAAAAAAACATGATTAAACTGCAATGTTAATATTAAAGATCGGTAAATATCTAAAAAATATATGTAAGTTTCTACTTCTACCTAATGAAAAAAGGACAGCAATTGAACCGTTCTAACTTGTCTATCATATTTGGTGAGACTAAAGTCAAAAGTCGTAAATATGAATTGGAGAAATATTCAAGCTAATGAGATTATTCTAATTGTCCCTTGAGACAATCCTTCTTTTGCGAGATGTCTTTTAACTAATTTTCATGCATAAATATATATATATATATATATATAAAAATCCTTTTTTTTTTTCCAATTGAATCTCCAAAGTTAAACATACCATCTACATCCAAATTAATGTATTTATTTGTGAAGGATTAATATAGTGTTTGTTATTAGAAAGATTCATTAATTTCTTAAAGGATTTACCTGGTAATTAAAAATATTATAAAGTTTTTTTTTTAACGTACCAAAAAAATAGTAGAAGATTTGCAATTATATTTGCTCAAGGAACTGTTATACAGTAAAACAGTTAATGCTTACTTGATTATTGATGATTTTAACTTAATTGCTATTGATTATGACTTGATTATGAGTATTAATTTCTCTAAAAAGATGTGCTTTTAAGATTCTTTAAAGAAAAATCTAATATTAATTTCCGTGCAATCGAGAATAGGTTTATCATCGAATAAAAAAACATATTAAAATTTTATATTTTTCTATGGAATTTCATATATGTTTCAAAATTGATAAATAAAACAGTATACTTAACATGGAGATAGTTTGATTACTCGAAAATTGGCATTTTTAAAACAAATTCACATGATGGATTAATATAGATGAAGTGAGAGTATGAACAAAATCATAAAAAAAACTTTAATAAAAGTGGAGCCGTACAAGTATTTGGCTCATCAAAAATACGTATTTAAGGGGGCAAAAACAAGCAAGCGCTAGAAGGAGGGCTTGAACCTCCGACCTTGTGGTTAACAGCCACACGCTCTAGCCAACTGAGCTATTCCAGCTTTGAATACTTTAGCATGATTAAATTATATAAACTGTACAAATTTGGAATAATACCTCTAAAATAGTATAAATATTTAAAAAAATTCAAAAATTAAACCACAATATCAAATAATACCTCTAAAATTGTAAGCATATACTTAAACCACAATATTAAATATTATTTTAATAGATTTTCGAATAAAAAATATTATAAAAAAATGGATACTACGATACAATAAATAGAATTGTCAACATAAGACGCCACTGTTGGAGAATATCTGGAGGTTTGGGAAGTTAGAATTCCTCCCAAAATCAGACATTAATTTGTTTTTACTTTTATCACAATGGACGGTGGTGATTGCTTCTAGAAATAGCACGCCACGCCACGTGGCTAGATATTTCAGCTTCACGCTAATGACTGCCGTCTCCTTAATTAACAAACTCTCAAGTCTATAACCGCCTTAATACCCTATAACGTCAACGCCACGTCAAGCGGCTCGTCATTCTAGTTAAGACTACAGAAAAGGTTCCTTAAGTTGTTCGAAATAACGTGATTGCCACCATGCTTCAGCGCCCCAATAAATTGACGCCACCTCCAATCCTGTTACTTTTGTGGCTGCTTTTGAACGTTGATGCGAATCTGAATTCTATAGTATTTTTTTTTATGACCTTATTTCGAGTTCTTGAATAATTATTGTTCTTTAATAATTATTCGTCGTGAAATCCACCAAATGACTAATAATTTAGTCATATTAATCACTAATAATTTAGTCATATTATGTGGATTAGTCATCCATTTTGAATTCAATTCTTAGAAAATATTTTATTTTTAATCGAAGCTGAAGTTCTGTTTATTTTTATGTTTTAAAAGTATTTTTAAAAAAATTAAATTTTTTTATTTTTTTTATTTATTTCATTTTAATATTTTTTGGTGTTTTTAAATCATTTTGATGCAATAATATTAAAAATAATTTTTAAAAAATAAAAAAAATATTATTTTGATATATTTTTAAGTAAAAACACTTTAAAAGACTACTACAGCCACATTTCTATATAGATGTAAGTTGATTTTAAATTTTATTCAAATAATTAAGATATTTTAGATTAACTTTTGAATGCTGATGCGAATTTGATTTTTTTTATTACCTTGGAAGACATTTCACTTTTAATCTAAGATTGTAAATTTTAATTTTGAATTTCATTCAAAATATTATTTTCAAATAATTAATATGTTTCTAGATAGCTTTTGCTTTTTTAAAAAATAAATTTATATTTTTACAAAGAGAATACTACTATAACCATAGGATTAGACAAGGAATTGCTTGCTTTGGAAGAGAGGGGAACTTAGAAAAGTTATTGAGTGATTTTGTTTCTACCAACAAATACTATTAAACATGGTTATAATAAACAAATCATTCCTAACAAGGGTAAAGATGTAATTCCATCTATTGTTCCAGAAGCTGGATTACCATTACTATTTGGCTGAAAACGACGTGTCGGGTATGCCATAGTTATCTGAAAACAGAGAAGAAGTGGACATAGTCAAAGGGCAGAATTTTCTTATCAATTTTGATGCTAACGTATTCCCATGCATTAATGTTCATTCCTTAATATTTAATTAGCCACTAAGACTTAAAGAATATTTGGATCCGAAGTTATTTTTTAAAATAATTTTTATTGAAAAATATATATTTTTAATTTTTTAAAATTTATTTTTGATATCAACACATTAAAATAATTTAAAAAATACAATAAAAAATTAATTCAAACAAAATAAATCTAATTCAGAGCATCTTTCAAGGAAGATTTCTATTTTATGCATAAAATTAACTTTCATTGGCCCTTGGAATGAGTGAGACGACTATGGTTATTTTGTAATTTAAAATTAAATCAGTTTTTTAGTTTTACAAATTTAAACTCACATGAGCCTTATATAGCAATTATTCAATTACAACCCAAAAAAACAAAAGCCCTAGCAGGCAGGGATATCACACTCCACAGCCTCCACTTGCTCAAAAATATGCCCAATAAATAAATAATACCAAGAAAATTATAAAAGTTTTAATTTTTTTCTCAACTGGGTCCAAATAAATCGTCTAAAAATAAAAAAAAAATTAAAGATTGATCTTTCCCACCAACCTTCTCCCTTTATTTTTTACACATATATATACATAACACTGGCTACCTTCCTTCCATTCAAAAACAGGGAACGATAAAGAGAGAGGGTAGACAATTTTGTCTTCGATTTTTACAGGGCAAAACATGGAGCATAGAAGAGGAGACAGCGACAACAAGGAAGATGGGATTGAGGAGGGGCAGATGGGATTTCCAGTTCATAATCAAGTTAAGAAGATAAAGCAAGAATCTTGCTACAAAATCTTGGATTGGCCACCAGGGGGGCTGCCTGAGATGAAACCTGCTCTTAAGGAGATCGCCACCAGATCATCACATCAACTCTCTCGCTCGCCTCTGGGATTAGCTGGCAGACCCATCTCTGTTGGTGATTCATAGAAAGGAATTCTTGAAGTAATATTGATGATCATGGCGGTTTAGGCCTTCTTTTAGTAGTGACTAGTAGGAATTCAACAGGGTTTTGCTTTAGTTTTTCACTTCTACCATGGTATCTCCCCTGTTTTTCTTTTTCTTTTTCTGTAAATATTTCGTGGTAGTTTTTTATAATTAATTCTCAGTTTTGATGAATTCAGAGACAGTTCTTGGTTTCTTGCTTCATTTCGTTCATCAAAAATCTAATCAGAACATATTTAAAATTATATATCTTTTTTTTATCTTTTTGATAAATAAGGAAGGAATGAAGAAATTAAGATTTATATCTTCATTAGAACATTTTCATGGAAGGAATGAAGATTTTTTTTTTTTTGATAAATAAGGAGCTTATTACGCTTATCTCCGATAACAATCAGTGTCTTAATTTGGATGTTTAACGTAAAATTATAATTAAAATAGTATTATTTTTCAAACCGATTACCTTAACAAGCCCATCATCTTCGTTGGTGTGAATAGTCCTAATGTAATTACGCATCAAAATGCATGATTTCAAAAAAAAAAGACCTAGTTTTATAATAGAAAAATAATCCAGGAATTTAACTTATCATGTTATTATTAATAGAAGATTTTAATAATTATTTTATATTATCCTCAAATATATTTATTTTAAAAAAATATAATAATGAGTTTTAAACTCGTGATGATTTTAAATTATTAAATCCCTAATATTATATAAAAATAATCTTCACCTAGAGATCTAAGTCATTAAGTAAGATCCAACAATAATTTTATGGTAATCTCTGACAATTTTTGCAGTTTTATCCAATGAAACTTAACTTGGATCAGAGTGGTTGAAGAAAAGAAAACCCTAAGTCTTTCGAAACCCAAAAAAAAAAATCAGAAATTTCAGCAGATGCTCAAGTCTGTGATTTTGACGGGGTTATTATTCTATAGCATATTGAGAATATGCTCTTTTTCTTTTTTTTTTTAATTTCACGTTAATCACGACTGATTCTCAAAATATCTCAACGTATAATAGTCCACGAAACATTTGCTCAATGCATATAAGTCCACAACACATTTCCTTCCTTAACAACAACCGGTTAGATTAAAAGTTCAATTTTTTATGTGTATGTCTGTCATCCCCGCGGTACCTTACCTGCTCCTGGGCTTGCAGGATGTCCAGCGGGCCGTGGGAAATAGTCGTGGTGCGCGTAAGCTGGCCCGGACACCCCACGTAAATCAAAAAAAAAAAAAAAGTTCAATTTTTTTTTTTAAAAAAAGTTCAATTTTATGCACTTGAGGGTCTAGTTGCTGTGGTCAACCGTGTGACTTGTTCCGCCCCCGTCCCGGGTTCGACCCTCTATGTGCACACTTGTCACCCCCGCGGTGCCTTACCTGCTCCTGGGCTTGCAGGATATCCAGTGGGCCATGGGAAATAGTCGTGGTGCACGCAAGCTGACCCGGACACCTCATGTAAATAAAAAAAACAAAAAAAAAGTTCAATTTTATTGGTTGTTTATATAATTATTTATATGGTGCTCACTGGAGGTTTACATGACTGTTAATTTCAGGGCCTGTAAAATTAGTCGAGGTGCACGCAAGTTGACTCGAATACTGATGTTAAACTAAAAAAAAAGTTCAATTTTATATTTTTATTAATTTTAGAATATGTAAAATTAATTAAAATATACATACAGGATATCTTATTAATTTTCTTTTAAAAAAACCTTTATCTTTGAAGCATGAAATGCACTGACAAAATAAAATCCATGTCAAGTAGCAGCTCTTATTAGCCGGCATTCAAATATTCATACACATGCATAAAATCTAAAGGTTTGTTTGGAGTGTGAATAAGGTTATGTTTTTTCTTGGAAATATACAAGAATAATATTTTTTTATTTTTAAAAATTTATTTTTAACATTAGCACATCAAAACAATATAAAAAAACAAAAAAAAAACCTTTAATTTTAAACAAACAGCGTTTCAGCCGCACCAACAAATATCCTGAAGCAATTAACCTTTTGCTTTCAAAACTTGATATAATCAGATGTAGAAATTAAATTAATTATGACTTATCATGTTATTATTAATAGAAGATTTCAATCCAAAAATTTCATTTCAATAACCTAAAAATCTCCCAAGTTAGACTATACTTTAGGCTCTTACTGGATTGGGCTAGCAATTTCTAGGTCCTAAGTTTGGTGCCGTAATGGTTTTTTATGTGACACGCAAACTATCTAAATTTTCTAAGTCATACTAAAATGTGTCGGTTTCTTATTAATTTCAATTTTATAAATAAAAAAAAAATTGATTAAAACGCTATTAAAAAATAAAATATTTATTTACGCCTCCTGTTTTTTTTTTTTTTTGAGTTTATCCTCAATGAGACCCGATAAGATAACTACTTATAAAACTCAATTATATAGAAAAACAACTACTAATCTTTTTTTATTTAAGAAAATAACATGATTGCTGCCTATTTCAATTAAGTACATATTTAATTATATAATAAACCTTATATATATATATATATATATATATATATATATATATATATATATATATATATATATTTGTGTGTGAAACAATTTATACCTATTTTTTTATATAATTTTTTTTTAATTTAGATTCAACTCAAGGATAGTATGCCTTTTAAAAGTTAGGAGAATCATTTCTTTTGGAAAATTATGTATATATATTATTTCTTTTAAAATATGAATTTGATTTTTAAAATATAGATTCGATTTGTGAGTTGAAAGATTTTTATTTATTCAATTTTTAATACAATAAATTTTTATTCTATTGGTAGAGTCGCTCTTATTTTGATAGTATTTTATAAAAACATAATGAATTTAATTTTTAAGTGTTAAAATTTTTCTTTTTACTAAAGCCATTATGTTTATTTTTTTAGATTTTTTTTATGTTAATTGGAATGTTATCCATCATGACAAGAAAATTTAGGATGAGTTAACTTTACTATAAAAATCTTATTAAGTGTGAGTAATGACATTCATATATATTTTGAACATAATTTAAAAAAAGGATTCAAAGTTCAATTTATCATTTGTCTTCCTCCTAGATCCAACTCTCGTGTTTTAAAAGTGAAGATTGAACCTTATAGTTAATTCCAGTCTCAAATTATTTTCATAGAATAATAATCTTTACTAAATATGTATATACTAGTTTAGGTCAATTTGAGTAAAAACACATTATTAATTTTATCATTAAATACAAACACAATACAACTTAACATAGTTAATATGTTATAGGGTTATGTGTCTTTTTTTTAGTATGATCAATTCTTTATTTAAAAATTTTTTAAGACTAGTTAAAATTTCTAGTTATTATAAATTAGATAACAATTTCTTGTCCATTTTTATATCCATATTTTTAAATTTCATTGCAATATCTAGTGTGATAAATATAAAATTAGTTAATATTATAATCTTCAATACTAATATATAAGTTTTACAGTACCTCTAATTATAGGAGGGGTAAAAACAAAAACATGCTTGAAGAAATTATTTAAAAAAATAAAAAAAGATGATCCCGTGTTTTCATTAATTTTCTATTTATTATCCATATAAAATCCTAAATAACATATTATGATCTTCTTAAATCACTTTAATCTATATAGTATATGTTAGCACTTTAATTCTTTTTATAGGAACTAAAAAAGTGCTTTAAAAAAACCCAAAAATAATGATATTAAAATAAAAAATATTAAAACTACATCAAAGTTTATTAAAATATTAAATTGGATCTTTATTTTTATATAATTTTTATTATTATTTTCATATATTACTTTTTATTCATTTGGAAAAAATTATCCATAAGATTTGTATTATTCATCTTGAAAAATTCAGCTAATTTATAAAAACAATTATTAGATTAAGGGTTCATAAGATTTTATTTAGGGTCCTCCTAACTTTTTGTACAAAAGTATAAATAAAATATTATAATAAACAAAGAAACACTTTTTATCTTTTTTATTTTTGTAAGAAAGACATGGAATGTTTTTATACAATATATGATATAAGAAATACATTTCAATTTCTACCTATATAGGTAAATGAATTGGTGAAAATATTTTTAATGATTATTATTTTCAAAAGATTTAATTAATTATAAACAGTATGCATGAAATAGACACATATATCTCCACTTATTACTAACTATTTTATGTTTATAGTTTTTATTTCAATGCAATCAAAATTTGTTAATTTATTTTAACAATCAATAAACTAATTTAACTTAATTGAAAATTAACATTGAACATAAAAAAATATAACATATTTATTAAATGAATCTTAGACAACTAACTATTACTAATGCACTAAAGGAAAACATTATGATTTATATTACAATGATATATATTACATTCCAAAAGTCATGGCTCTAGTTAATTACCACCCATTAAATTTAATTACATTACATATAAAAGTTACAACATGTATATACCTAGGCTATATCAAAATGGAAAATAAAAGAAATCCCACTATTTATTGACGGGTATGAAAGGGACCTATAATACAACAAAATATTAATAAAAATAAACTAAAATGTCACAACTATATTCTTATGAAGATAATTCAATAAGTTCTATTTCAATCTTCTCTTCTTTTTTCCCCTTTTTTTAAAACTTATTTTTTTGTATTAATATTTCTCATGCATCCAATATTTTTTATTCATACTAATATCGACATTAGTTACAATGATATCATTAACCTCCTTTATTCTAGGGTAGCTAATCAATGTTGATATCGTCTAATCAATATCATTAGTCTTTACTACATGATGACTAATCAAGATTCTTGTCGATACCTATCATTATAGTATCATTAGTCTCCATACTTCTAGAGGACTAATCAATGCCAATATTGATCCAATCAATATCATTAATCTTCACCACATGAAAGACTAATCAAGACTCTTTCGATACCAATGAAATCTAGTATCATTAGTCTTTATTGCCTGAATGATTAATTAAGTACTTTACATTTACACTTTTTTCTTATTTAATGTTGATATCAGACCAACTAATATCATTAATCTCTGTAACATGGATGATTAATCAAGACCATAATAATTCTTTTATTAATTCCAATCTTTCCATGATAGACCATGAACAAAAGAAAAACATTAAACATAACTTAAATATAATATTTCTAAAATCTATTTAGTACAAGTGTTGTGCCCTTACCTGTCGTGCATGACGATCCTACACCTCCTTCAATTTGAGGCCTAGCTGTTGTGGTATTCCCTGTTATTATAGGGCTAATTTCATTAATATCATTTTCGTTAAGTTAGAAATCATATTTAGGTTTCAAGGTAACAATCTTCATTATTTCAACATCATACATTTCACATACATGAAATAAATACATTTTTCTCAATTTATTCTACCACTTCTAACCACTTAACACATCACACAATGCATTTATAATAAATAAAAACTTTTCTTCATCACAAAAAAAATTCACCATAAAAGTTCAATCTCATTTAAGTTCATCATGCTAACTATAATTAGTCATTTTTCATTTACATTATGGATTACTACAACCTATTACCTTCCTTCTTTTTTTTGTTCATCAACCTCCCCGGGCCCAATCCAAGAAAACATATATTCATATATGATTCCAAATCTCTTAAAAGAACCTTCTTTAACTAAAACTTACTCTAAATAGAAGCATGAGTTTTTCTTCAATTTCTATAAAAATTTAGTTCATAACCATTCTTTAATTACCTCTTATAACACCATTAAACATAAATTTTATAACAATCATATCAACCAATTTCATTTTTCCTAACATTATCCAGCTGAAATTCTCATACTAAGGGAAGACATGTTATGGGTTCCTTGTCATTTTTTCACAATTCAAACATGACCCATTAGTTTTTTTTTTCATGTCTAAAAATATTATTCCAAACCAAACTTGTCACTGCAACAACCCACTTTATTTTTCTCAACATTTCATAATATACATTCACATTACCAACCTTAAAATCAAGTCAGCCATCTATATCTTCTAAGTTATACTAACACATGTCGGTTTCTTATTGATTTTAATTTTATAAATAAAAAAATTTGATTAAAACACTATTAAAAAAATTTTAAAATTATATTTTTTGTCTTTCATATTTTTAAAATAAATTAATAAATTCCAACATAAATTAAAAAGTTCAAAAAATAATTTCTAGCTATAAATAAATAAAGATTTATAATAAACCTTTTTTTGGATAGGCTGCAGTTATGCCTTTTTATGGTCTGGGCTTTTAGTTCTTCACTTACTTTAGTGGTTTTCCTTGGCCCGTAACATGCCCACCTACACGGGGATACAACATAAACTCCATAGCTACTCAGAATTATTATATTTTTAACTAATTATTATATTTTTTTACCTCACATTTAAAAAGAAGAAAAAATAAAATAAATAAATTGGGGAGCAAAACGACAATCCAATGAAGAAATAGGGATTGAATTAAAAAAAATACAGGAGTTTAAGTTGATTTCCAAAACAAATTGTGAATTTAAAAATAAAAGAGGAGAGCTGGAGGTTAGAGGAAAATACAACAAAAGATAAAGATAAGAAGAAAGAGTTTTGAGATAAAAAGGTAAGCAAAGCAAAGCCTAAGTTGTGAATAGAGTAATGGAATGTTTGGAAATGTGGTTGCGGTTGTTTTTAAAATGTTTTTCATGCTGAAATACATCAAAATGATATTTTTTTATTTTTTTAAAATTATTTTTAAGATCAATATATTAAAACAATCCAAAATATATATAAAAAATTAATCTAAAAAAAATTTTAATTTTTTATAAATACGACTAGCCTGCGTTTCCAAACAATCTTTTAATGTCCAGAAGAAAAAGGACAAAAAAAAAATATAGGAGAGAGCCTAGATAAATAGAGCCAGAAGAAAAACCAAGAGTAAAATTCCTCCCACAATTTTATTTTTTTTTAATTTATTTTTCCTTGTTCCAGGTCATTTCCAACAGCTCTGCGAGGTCAATTTCGGATCTAAATTTTTTATTTTACTTTGTATAATCTTTCGGGCATGTTCTTATTGATTTTGTGTGGATTTGATTGATTTATATGTGTGGGAAATTATTTGAATCTCATGTTTCGTTTAAGTGTGGATTTTCTTATTTTGAATGCTAAGATTTTTAATTGTTTTATTAAAAAAGGATGATGGGAAATATTTTATGTGTATATATGTGGGTAATTATTTTTTTTTATGTTAATGATTGTTATCAAGGAGTTGCTATTGAACTATGATCACTTAAACGTGTTACACTTTGATTTTTTTTTTTATATAAAAAAAGAGATTATTTTGTGATTTAAGTTCAGCTCGAGGGTGATATGATCACTCAACGAGTTCTGCCCTTTTTAAGTTAAAAAAAATTATTTTTTTTCAAAATTATATGTATATATTATTTCTTTCAAAATATAAAATCGATATATGAGCTGAAAGCTTCCTTTTTTTTTTCACTTTATATAGAATAAATCATTATTTTAGCGATAGTCACTATCGTATCAACAATATTTTTTTATATATAATAAAATTAAATTTTATTTTTATTAGTAAACACTTTTCTTTTTATTGATGTTATTGTTTTGAATTTTTTTTTTATATAATTTGAGATATTATCCATCATGACAAGGAAATTTAGATTGGCTAAACATAATCCTAAATGTTTTATTAAATATGAGTAGTGGCTTTCAGATCCATTTTAAATAACTCAAGAAATAAATTCAAAGCCGAATTAATTTATAATTTTTTTTCCTCTCAAGCCCATCGCATGTGTTTAAAAAATAAGGATCGAGCAATTACTTTTATAGGATTGATAATATTTACCAAATATATATAAATATATATATATATATTAATTTAAGCAGAATTAAGCATAATAGATAATTTTATTATAAGATACAAGCACAATATAGAGTAGGAAATATACTGTAGGGTCATCTTAAGGAGAATTTCTTCAATAAAATATATCAAAGTCGCAAATGGAGACACCCATTTTCTCTCATGGCTTCCACATAACGATGCACTACGTGATGTTCTATTTCTTTCTCGTTTCATCTACCAAGTAAGATCAGCATTGATCGATGTTGATGCTTTAACATGCATGCTCAGAAACAGAGCCAGCCTAAGCGAAGGATTGCTTCAGCAATAATGATACATATCTCCATTTTATTAAAAAATTATCTCCTCTACTAACTTAATATATATTAGATAAGATTTTAAGATATGATTTATATTATTTTCTAACATACCTTGTCAAATAAAAAGCTCTTTGCACTTTAAACTTATACAAGTTCACTTTACCTTGTGCTTAATTTTTATCAAATAAATAGGACTCGCGACTGCTTGGTCATCAAGGATATAATACCATGTCAAAGAACTATCTCAACTCAATAGCTTAAATTATTGAGTGAGGTTTCAAAATATAATTTTTATTATTCTCTAACATATTTAACAAAAAAATATAAAAAAGATATATTTATAAATTATGCTTTATAAAATGAAGATTGCTTCCACTCGTAAAAGGTTTCAAATATGAAATGAAGATTATCCAAAACTTTACTTGTTAGACATATATAAAAACTAAAAATGTATATATTTCTTTAATATTTTAAAAGAATTTATTTATAATTTTATCCAAGACACTATCCATCTTCAGCGTGCTATGATTCACCCTCCCATTAAACCCAACAAAAGATAGGGCATGTGATTGCGATGAAATTACAATAATATTTTGGTTTGTTTATTTTTGTGTTTTAAAAATATTTTAAAAAAAAATTAAAAGTTTTTTATTTTTTTCTTTGTTTCAAATTAATTTTTTTTAGTATTTTTAAATCATTTTGATGCACTGATATCAAAAATTATTTTTAAAAAATAAAAAAATATATTATTTTAATATATTTTTAAATAAAAAATACTTTAAAAAACAACCATAACAACACTTTTATGCATACGTTTGCCTTCACCTTCCACCACGAAGTTAGATAGCAAAAGCTAGGTCATTTTAACCATTTAAGTGATGGTCCAGTGGTAAGAGTTTTGAACCAAGAGGTTTGCTTCTTCTGTGGTCTCAGGTTCGAGTCCTGTGGTTGCTCATATGATGGCCACTGGAGACTTACATGGTCGTTAACTTCAGGATCCGTGGAATTAGTCGAGATACGCGCAAACTAACCCGAACACCTACATTAAACTAAAAACAAAAAAACTAGGTCATCTTGCGACGATCTCAGCTACTATTTTTCCAAAGTTGATGATCTGTCAATGATTAAAAATTCCTAATTAATAATTGCCCACATGGGATGGGATGATGATGCGTTGCTTTCTTGCGTGGCCCCAATATCTCTTTGGATTATGGACGAATATGTTGTTCGAAAAGGAGAATGAAATTGGTTTCTCCGTCATGGTTGCATTAGGAATAGGGACGATATGATCTCAATTCACGTATTGCGTTCATGAATCATATATGATTTTTTAAAAAACAAAATAAAAACCATAATTTTTAAATAGCCATCTTAATATTTTTTATTTTTAATGATATAATTATAGAATATTAATTTTATATCATTTAAATTAAAAATTATCATAAAAATAATTATTTAAAAACTATATTATATTATAATAAAAATTAAGCTTATGATACAGACTAAATATGAAAATACATAATCCTTTTAATATTTTTACATTTCTAGAAATCGCTTGCGTATAAAAAAGAATAATTATATTGCTCATATTTTCTTTACTTAGAAAACAGTGGAAAACTTGAATTGAAAACTGTGAAGAACATCTAAAATATATTTTCTAAATTCAATATAATTTAAAAAAAACTGGAAAACTAAGTCTTATGGATAGAAAATTAATGTTGCATTCGAAAAGGAAGTTTCAATTTTCTTTTTTTTCCACTCTAATTTTTTTAAAAAATTAGAGCATAATAGCCTCTAAGTTTCTTCCAAAAAGACATTGTTTTTTTTTTATAAATAAAATACTTGCTTTATAATAAAATTAATATAAAACTTTATTTGATAATAACATTGGACCTACATTCAAGTGAATTATTTTTAAGCTTCGATGACTTTAATGTGAGCCTTCCCGGAACTTCATTGGTGACCATCGCACCGTCACCAACAAACACCAGCCACCGGTCAATCATAGGACTTAGGAGTCATTTTTCTATTTCTTGAAATTGATGGGTGTTTAATAAAAATAATATATAATTTATACGCCAATAAATACTAAAAAATATTAATGATAATAATTTCTCACCAACAAACACCAGCCACCAGCAATGTACTGCTTGTGAATAAAATTGTCCACAACAATATACAAATAGTTTGTTGTAATACCACGCTATAATTTCATTATTTTACATAGCATTTGTTCAAGGAAGTGACTTTTAAAGAATTATAATTTATAACTTTTAAAAATAACTTATGAAAAGGCAATGATATTAACTCTTAAAATATTATTAAAAAATTAAAAAATCATAACTGTAACTTAAATTTTTATAGTAGTAAAAAGAACCTTGAAAATGTATCAAAATAATATATTTTTTATTTTTTAAAATTTATTTTTGATACCAACAAATCAAAACAATAATAAAATATCAAAAAAAATAATTAAAAAAAATTTAGATTTTTTATAACATGGACACGCGGCAATAAACAGGGCATGATTTCCAAAAAAAACTTTTAGTGAATACATAGTTTTTAGACCCGGGTTCCTGATTTTGACCGAGTCACTGGGTTTTGACTTGGTCGTCTGGGTCAATTCTATTTTTTTAAAAAATTAAAACTACGTTATTTTAGTAAAAAAAAATATAAAAATCAACGGGTTGCAACTAGGTTTTTTACTGAGTCACTAGGTCACCCCGGGTTTTTATTTCCCTTATTTTTTTTAACCAAACTCAGTTCCAGCCCCGAGTCGCCCGTCGAACTGAAAACTATGACTGAATGTCATTGTTTTTTCTATATAATATAGATCGTTTTCAAGTTTAGTTCGCAGAGGGGCCAAATCACAAACTATAGTTGATTGAATAGGGGGGGGGGGGGGGGGTGTCACGAATAAAGACAAAAATAAAACAATATAAATTCGGATATGTATGTTTAAATCCCTCCACTGACACAGCACTCCACCAACCATGTAGGACCAACCTGAGTTGAAATAAGGACTTTGTTACCATGACTAATACAAGTCATTGTTTATTTTTTTTTTGTTAGATAATAGGCTGTTGGTGAAAAAAAAAACATTTTAAAATATTGTTGTCAGGTTTTACTTTACTGAAAATAAAAAAAATAAAAAAATAAGTTTTCATATTTTATTTTCCTTTTTTTAAATAACAATAGAAAACAGAGAACAAAAACAATAAAAGAGCTGAAAAATCTTGTTTACTAATTTAGTTAAAAAAAACAAAATAAATTTGATTGAAGTTGTGATAATTTGAAGAAGGAAGAAAAAAAACCCTAACTATAGCATGAGTGCAGGACTGTTTATATATATATATATATATATATAAACAAAACCTTTCGTGTACGGAGTGTAATATATGGGAAAATGTTTAGTTTACATATTTTTTAAAATACATTTCAATTAAAAATAAATTAGAAATTTTTTAAAAAATTATTTTTTTAAAAGAACAACATTATATACACATCCAGATAGAAAAAAAAAACCTAAAAAGATTGTTGTTGAGCATGGGAGGAGTGTTTAGGTACGTGGTAAATGGTAATGATTGTTTTTAAAATAAATTTTATTTAGAAATATATTAAAATAATATATTTTTTTATTTTTTAAAATTATTTTTGATATTAACATATCAAAACAATTTAAAAATATTAAAAAAATTAATTTGAAGTAAAAAAATAAAAAAATTAATTTTTTTTAAAAATATTTTTAAACTATAAAAACAAACAATATTTCTTTTTAAAAAAGTCACAAATAATTTCCAAGAATTCTCTAAAGGTATAAAAAGGCTAAACTTGCATGCGTTTGTGGGTAGGTGGGTGGGTGAGTGGTGACTCGGTAGTTGCTGGTGACAAGAAAAGGCTGCTACATAGGTGGGTGGGTGAGTGGTGACTCGGTAGTTGTTAGTGACAAGAAAAGGCTACATAGGCTTCAAAAGCAAAGGCCAAAGTGGTACGGCATCGATATGCCCCTTCCCACCTTTAAAAGATGGGTTAAAACAAAAAACAAAGTCGCAGACAGACAGATATCCTTATTTCTAGACTACAGAGCACCACGTGGCTTTGCAATTTTTATTTTTTTCATACGTGGATATTTCAACTTAGCTTGCACGAACCGAATTAGGTTTTTTTTTAATTTAAAGTGAATGTCCGAGCAAGTTTACGCGTGCCTCGATTAATTTCATGAATTTTAAAATTAATGACCATGTAAGCTTTCAATGACTATTATATGAGCAACCACATTGCTCAAACCTGGAACCACGAAGAAAACAAACCTCTTAGTTTTCAACTCTTACCACTATGCCACCATTTAAATGATCAAATTAGGTTTTTATATACTCAACAAGATTTCTGAAATAAGATTTATTGCCATTAGTATTAGTGAGCAGACAAAATTTAACTATAGCTCTTAACTTTTGTTGAGTATTGCATTTTAAATGAGGATTAGCATTTTTTTTTAAAAAAAATTACTTAAAATTAATTTTTTTTTATATTTTTTTATTGTTTTCATGTGCCATTGCTGATATAAAAATAACTTTTTAAAAATAAAAAAAATATTTTAATATATTATCAAATAAAAAATACTTTAAAACATATCCACTATCGTCCTCTTAAATTTCCTCTTAATCCCATCGACTTTACCACCTCCGCCATGATTCATGGCTTTGATTTGTTTTCATGTATTCTTCTTTTCTTATGTTTCTAATGCGCTGAGTTTTTCACTTTGATTTAATGGTAAAATTATATAATATACCCTGAATTCTAATGAGAAAATAAATACTCAAATCTTCAATTTTTCACTCTATACAATATTTTCTTTGAAAGTACCCCAAGAAACCCTTATAATTAATTATTATATATATATATATATATATATATATATATATATATATATATATATATATAAACTAGGGTTTTTTTTTTTTGGATCAAGGGATTGCATTAGTTTATGAGATGATAAAGAATAGCTGACAATGTAAATGACAAAAAAGTAGTAAAGAGTACGTAACGAAAACAAAACGACAACGCAAGTACTTAACTTAGCTCACAACTTTAACTTAAAAGACAGCTTTTCAAATGTTTTTTTTATTAAATATTTATTAAGTAATATCTTTTATTATTTTTTAAAATTTATTTTTTAAATCATCACATAAAAAACATATAAAGATACAATTTTTTTTAAAAAAAAATATTAAAATTTCATGCCCCAAATGGCTCATGGACACTCTGACTCTCTTCGCTTCATACAGTTAACTTGTGAATATGCTACCACCACTCTCTTTTATAAAATTGAAGATAATTCACATTTAAATTGAATGGCATTTTCTTTTTTATCAATTGGGTAAACACTTCCTCAATTCACATTTAATCATACATTATATTTAGTCAATGTCTAGTTGAAAAATAAAAAACTGGTACATAAAAAAATCAGTTTCAAAACAATTTTAATATATTTTTTAAAATAATTTTGCACTTAAAAATATATTAAAATAAAATTTTCAGAAATATTTTTTTAATATTAACACGTTAAAATAAAAAAAAACCACTAAAATAAACACCAATTCAATGCTTTTTTAAAATTATAAACACTTAAAAAAAAAAAACAAATTTCAGAAGCACTACAAACACACCCACCCTTATAATGAATTTCAGTTCTTCCCAACCATATTCCAACAGTGAAGTAAACAATGGAGGCAGCAGGGCTTCATTCATTAATTGCAAAAGACAAAACACCACTAAATTCAGGGAACGGAGGACAATCGTTTGTTATTTCATTGGGCATTCATCATTCCCAATAATAACTTGCGATATGAAGAGGCAATTCTTGTACCAAGATAATAATCCAATGGCAATCCAGTTCTAACCAGGCACCAACTTTATCAAGAAAAGACAATAGCCCACAATCACGATAATCAACCAGGGGGCAAGAATGGTGGTGATCTCTTATGGTTTCCAGAGGATGGTTGTCTCTGCGATCATGGAGGTCACAACGTAAGGATCCATATTGGAAGCAGGCCTTCTATCCTCGAAGTAACCTTTCCCTTCTTTCTCTGTATCCCTGCCAACTCTTACTGAAGCGCCACGATTCGCCACTCCCTATCAAATGAAGGCAACAACCATTTGAATCTTGAAAGATAATGCTGCAAATAATCCACAATGAAGAAAGATTATTTTACCCATGAGAAGGTGTGGATGTCAGCTGTTTCATGACGACCAGTCAGACGACGCTCATTGCCTTCTCCGTAAGCAGCAATGTGCTCCTTGTGCCTCAGTTTAAGATTTCCAATGGCCTTCTTGATAATTTCAAACCCTCCATCATTTCTCATGGACTTGGTGCTGAAACAACCATCACAAACAATTATTAGACACTCAATTTGAAACGCGTAAAAAAGAAAATCCATGTCTCTCTGTGTACAGATCATATGGTACCTGTAGTTTGTGTGAGCACCAGCTCCATTCCAGTCACCCTGGCAAAACAAGGCACTCAACAAAGTTAAGAACAGTGCATATGCTTCATAAATAAGATGTTCAAGCCTCTACTTTTGCATCATAAAAGATTTAGTTTCAGATATCAAAATCTAACCGCAATAGGTTTTGGGTCAAAGGAAACGACGACTCCAGCAATTTCAGCGATCCTCTGTTGTCATAAAACCACAAGCATAAGCATCAGCATCATATTTTGTTTCAAAAAATTCATATTTATTAGCATGAACAAGAAAAAATATATAACAAGCTCAAAGCACCTCAAGAATGTAACGGGCAACCCACAACTCATCTCCAGCAGAGATGCCAACAGAAGGGCCAACTTGGAATTCCCACTGTTAAGTTACAGAACGTCAAATTCTTCAAACATAAATCATGGCACAAACACAAAAAAACCCTTTGCATAGCTTGAAGAATGCCCCCCCCAAAAAATAAAAAAGTTAGGTACCTGGCCAGGCATCACTTCTCCATTGATGCCAGAAATGTTGATCCCAGCATAAAGACATGCCTTATAATGAGAGTCTACAATATCACGGCCAAAAGCCTTATCAGCACCAGCACCACAATAGTAAGGGCCCTGTGTTGACAAACAAACAATTTAATAGAGGACAGAAGGACCATTTAAGGAAGTCTGTTGAATAAAAACATGAGACCCCAAAAATGGGAATTGAATTTTTTTAGTTAAGATATTATTGCCAATAATTTACGATCGGGAGCTCAAGAATTTGGAGAAAAAGAGGATAATAAAATAAATTTAAAGGAAAGGAAGGCACATCAAACCACAAAAAGAGAGAGAGGGAGAGAGATTAACACCTGAGGTCCAGGATAGCCACCAACAGGCCACCCAAGTGGCCATTTTAAATCCTTTTGCAGCAAGGTGTATTCTTGCTCTAAACCATACCTACATATTTAAATTAAATTATTTCAAAAGAATTATGATAGAGCCCCCTAAATCTCTTAAGAAAATAAAAAACGAAAAAGAATATTCACAAGTTAAAATTAAGTAGAGAATATTTGAAGAACAACTTTGAAAAACAAAGGCATGGATTGAATAGATATGTACCAGGGCACCTCAGCAACAACATCAGGATGGCTGAAAATCTTTGCTGCGTTGTGTCTCTTGTTAGTTGGGATTGGCTCTCCAGCTGGGGTGTAAGCATCACACATCACCTATAAATTTGCAATAAATAAACAGAAATTAAATTCTGAAGAAATATCAATGAGTGAATCGAACAAATTTTATTTGACAAGTGAAAGGGACTTACTAGGATGTTGTTGCCCCTTCTAAATGGATCCTTGAAGATTGCCTGTGGGCTATTTTCATGACACCAAAACAAAAGTAAATCCATGCCCAAAAAGACAAGTGCCATTAAAACACACGCACACACGCAGTAAGGAGAGACAGAGAGCGAGAGAGAACTATAAGATGACTTCACTGTCTTCTCCAGGAGCCTGGCCAGTGCTTGAACCGTCATAGTTCCACTTTGGAAGCTTTTGAGGATCACTCACCACTCCATTGAGTGTCTGTTTCATGTAAATCAACAAACTTTCAGAAAACAACAACTAAAAAGGTCATAATAGAAGCATGAACAGAGAAAATATTGATTACCCTGGCTTTGCTTCTAAGGTCCATACCAGAACCACCGATCCTGCAACATAAGTGACCGATCAAGATCAAGACTTTGAAATATATTGAGGAAAAGAAGCGAGATAGATCATTAATGATGGAACTGAAAGAATCCAATAAAAACTGAGAAATAACAGTATAACACCATTTGCAGCAAAAAGAAATGGAAAGAAACATAGTAAGAAAAGAGAAGAAAGACTGGAACGTGGGTGAAAGCGGAAATGATTGATACCATATGTATTCTGCAATGATCTTGTCAGTGGTATCCGAGAGGTTCAAGTTGATGAGATCAGTTAAGAGAGACATGTTTGCAACGAGGAAAGGAAAAGCAGAGAGCTCAACGTTGAAAGCCTTTTACTTTCTGACTCGAATGAATCTTAGATGGAGAGAGAGAGTTTGCTCCGTTTAAGATGGACAGAAGATGAATTTGCATTTATAGCGAGGATTTTGGTGTTGGAAACTATAATAATAATTTTATGTTTGAAAAGCCGTTTTAAGGAAATTTAAATTTTTTTATTTTAAATAAATTCTGATATTAAAAATAAATTTTAAAAAATAAAAATATATTATTTTAATATATTTTAAAATAAAAATATTTTAAAAAATAACTATTTACACAACTTCATATTAATCAATGAAATAGTCACATTAATCAATGGAATTTTAAGTACTTATAATGAATTTCATGGATTTAAATATTGGGATATGATCTAAATGAATTTATTTAATAAGGGATATCATATAAAAATATATTATACAAAAATATTACAGAAACAACTCGAATTATAAGGATATATAAGAATTTTGCCTAATTGTATTTATAAAATAAACTAACCTCCTACTTAATTGATCAAAATAGTATAAGTATTTAAAAAAAAATGCAAGTATTTAAATAAAAATATTAATAAAATACAAGTACTTTATGTGTCATTATCTCTTAAGAAAATAGAAAATAGAAAATATTAAATTAATATTAACACAAACTTATTTAATGGAGAGTTAATTGTCACATTATCATCTCGATAACAGTACAGTTAATAAATAGAAGAAAAAGAAATAAATAGAAGAAAAAGAAAATCAGTGTGCAATATTGAAATAAAAAGAAAAAAATAATAATTTAAATACCATTATCCCTCGATCTAAAAGTAAACGGTTTCATTAAAACTTAATTATTTTCGAAATAAAATATAAAAATTGAAGGTGTGGTTAGGTCAGTCAATTGTGAGCGGTAGGTAATGACTAGAACGTGGGGTTGTCTTACTGACACCAAACCTCCTAATATCCATTATTATTCTTTAATTGTGTTTATTTTCTTTTACTCTTTCTGTTTTAAATAATTATCCATGAATTCTTATAGAAAAATTAATAATAAAAGACTTCCCTATAGATATTTATTTCAAAAGATATTTAAAATAGTTGTCTTGGTGTAATATATGTTTTTTCATATAAAAAAATAAGAGCTAAAATATTTTTTTTCTTTGCAAATTACCCAACAGGAATTCAATAATGTTGTTGTTGTTTTTATTACTAAATCCACAATAAAGATGGTCACTGAAAGGTTACATGTTCGTTAATTTTAGGGTTCATAGGATTAATCAAGATACGTGCAAACTGATCTAGACATCTACGTTAATAAAAAAAAAATTATTGTTCTCAAAGATATATGTATGCATGATTAAAAGCTTGTTTTATAATTATTTTTGAAATTATTTTTTATTTAAAAATTTATTAAAATAATAATTTTTTTATTTTTAACATCACCAAAATGATTAAAAAACATTAAAAAATTAATTTAATTTTTTTTAAAAATCAAAAAATTCCAAATAAACAGTTAAATTATAATGCCAAACTATACCTACCTCGATCTCCTCTACCTCGTCTTCCATACAAGTATATCTTTAATCAGAAGCAATACATAAAGACACTAATGAAAATTGACTTGGAACCTAACAAAGCATCATTGATGATCAGAAATATGAGAAAGAAAAATATATTTTTTATGAATTCATGTTAAATTTGCTGTCCGTACATGTTCATGTTCCAAGATATTTTAGTTTTCAGTATCTTGTACCATGAGCAAGTTAAAGTCTTCATTGATGTTCATGCATCCTTTCTGTTTTCTTGATTTATGTTCTCACCCTTACTTTCCTATGAACTCTTTAACAACCCATTAATTTTTTTTTACTAACCCTTTAATCATATGATATAAGTGGATTACTTTAGTCTTAATACAGATTACCATTAAACTGCTGACGAAAAAGAAACAAAAAATAGCTATCAAGACATGTCCTTGTTCCAAGAAAATAATCTTGTGGATCACAAAAACAATAAAGTAAAAGAAAGTACTGTGAGACTCAATTAGAGAATAATATAAATTATATCTTGAGATTTTATTTAATAATTTAAGTTATTAGGTTGAGATGGTTCTTTGATATGGTATTAGAGCCTTGATAACCAAGCGGTCACGAGTTCGAATCTCACTATCCTTATTTATTTGATAAAAATCAAGTACAAGGTAATATGAATCTGTATAAATTTCAAGCTCAAAAGGCTTTCATTTCAAGGAAAATCATATCTTGAGATCTCACCTAATAGCTTAAACTACTGGTTGAAATGGTTCTTTGATAAATAGGTGTTGTATGAAGCTGGTGTAGGCATTTTAAGAATGAGGGTGGCTAAGCTGGTAAAGCGGAGAAGAAGGATTAGAAGATATGTTTAATTTCTATGTGGTTTCTTGTTTGATTTTCTTTGCTTATTAATATTGATGGTCACAAACCGTGGGATGCAAGTTATGTTTCGCAAACTTTATTTGGGGTATAAAAACCTAATTTCGTAGATTTAAGCCGATCCAAAATACACTATATATATATAATAAAATAAAAAAAATTAAAGCTGGTGGACGTTTTAAGAAAGAGAGAGACCAAAACGATAAAGAGTAGAATTCGTGTTGTGATATTGGGAAGCAATTTCTTTGGGGACTTCGCATTCCAACAAGGTGTTTAATTTTGTACGTAGATGCATAGGTAGTATCTTTTGCGTTCTCCAATATGGTGACATTGATGCTTATCAGGACGACTTCCATCAGGATCATAAAACTACTATTTTCTATTCTAACATCGCTACGAATAACTTTGGAAACCAAAAAATAAAAAACGAAAAACTTTTCGTAGTTTTTAAAGAAATATGTATGGTTTTGCACATAGGTTTTAGACCTGGTTTGGTCTGATTCAAGGTTCGAGTTTCGAGTTTTGACTGAATCACCAGGTCGTCTGGATCAATTTTTTTTTATAAAAAAACTCAAAACAACATCATTTTAATAAAAAAAAACAAAAGTTAACGAGATGCAACTGGATTTTTAACCGGTCTTGTCAGGTCAATCTGCTAGATTACACCAAGTTTTTATTCCTCTATATTTTTTAACCTAACCTAATTCCAACTCTGAATTGATATTCCAACTCCGAATTGATCATATCTCGAAACACATTGAATCAGACCAGGTTTTAAACTATGGTTTTGCCTAGCATGTTTGTCCCGTCATTATGTTTCTGCATAAAAATGCCTGCAAAGTATCTTGTCTTTAAAAGCCGCTTCTGTCTTTTAACTCTACACGAGTGTTGAGTGAAAATACCATGGATAATAATAGTTTTCTTTCATCCCTTTTTCCCATTTTATTCTTTCACGTTGTTTTTATTGTAAACTGAGTTTGTTAATTTGTATTAATATATATTTTTTATGGGATTATTACAATGTCAAAAAAAAAATTAGATTAATGTTCAATTTTAAAAAAAAAGATTTAGTTTTATTACTTACAAAAAAATAAAAAATAAAAGGGTTAAGATTGAAAGTGAGATAAAAATATATTTTTTTTAACTCACTTTTAAATGTTCTTTAAATGTCATTCTCAAAAACATCTTAAAAACAATGATTTTACTATTTATAACCTCATAAATATTATGGATTTTTTTTATCTTTTAAGTTTTTTTTTTCTCTTGTTATTGATTTTTTTTTTCAATATTATCATTTTATATTTTGTTGAATGGGAATTGAATTTGATAATTTGTTTTGTTTTTTTTATGAATTTATCACAGTATCAAAAAAATTCTCAACATTGAATTGATACTTAATTTTTTAAAAAAAAACTCGGTTATATTGTTTGTGAAAAAATAAAAATAAAAGGATCAAATTTTTTTGATATATTTCTAATATGATTTTATCACATTTATTATTTTTTTCTTTAATCACGTATAAAATATTAAAATATTATTTTTCAAAAACTTGATTTTGAGATCATGATTGATTTTTATTTAAAAAACAATGCTTATAATAAAAAAAATACTTTCATTAAAATCATAAAGATATGCATTAACAAAAAAAAACATTTAGATTTACGAAATATATTTCCTCTCGATAATTTTATTTATTATCTTTCATACAAATATCTTTTTTTTTATAATCATTTAATTAAATAAAAAATAAACTCTAAAAAGAAAGGTTATAGACCTCAGCCATGACTTAGATCATTGGTTAGGCGAATTAACCTAGTTTAACCCGAGTATATCTAAAATGTCATAGTTCCAATATTTTCTTATATATAAAAAATTAAATTGATATATTTTTTTAGTTTTTTTTTTAAAAAAAACCATATTTTGAATAGATTGATCGAATCGTGAGTGCACCCACTAAATTACCGTGTTGACCTAGCGAGTTTGGTTGGGTTTAATAATATTACCCGATTATAACATGCTATGTGTTTTACTAAAGTGGATTACTCTTTTCTTTTTAGAGTTTCCGAATTATTTCCATATCTTTATATCTTTTTGTTAAAAATAGTCTCATTATTATCTTCAATATAGAAGAAACCTGGTTATAAAAAATAAAAAAATGCTCATGGATTTTTATGAAAATAAATCATGTTCTTTATTTTTTTTTTTTATAGATTTCTAACATGATTTTATCATATTTATTATTTTTTTCTTTCAATCACATATAAAATATTAGACATCAATTTTTTTTAAAAAAACTTGTTTTTCAGATCATAAACAATGCTTATAATAAAAAATTACTTTGTTAAAATAATAAAGAGATACATTGATAAAAAAAAAAGATATATCGTCTAGATTTAAGGAATGTATTTTTTTCTGATAATTTTATTTGTTATCTTTAATGTAAATATTTATTTTTATAATTTTTTAATTTAATAACAAATAAATTCTAAAAAACAAGGTTATTGAAAGAAATAGTCTCGTTATTGTCTTCAATCCAGAAGAAGCTGGTTATAATGGCCCATGCAAGAACAGGCTTGATATGCCAAATCCAGGGATTCAAGGACTCACTTTCTGAATCTGGCTGTTACATGATTATTATTATTTTTTTTACATTAACATATCAAAATTACTCAAAAACACTTCAAAAATATATATAAAAAATCATTTAAAAATATTTTCAATTAAAAAACACTGCATCAAATGAGGATCCAAACCGTGAATATAAACAGTGGCAACACCAGAGATGTTCTCTCTTTAAATAGCTTGAAAAAAACTATGGAACCAAAAGTGGAGTACATGTCACAAATATTCTATAAACCTTGCTTGGACCAATCAATACAATCTGATAAATGTTCTAATCAACTGCTTGTTGTCAACCTCAGTGATGGAATCAATTCTATGACTGAAAACAAAATTAAATATGCTGATCTGTTGAAACTCAAATAATCCCAAGAGAATTTCATAAACTATCAACATCCACTGGCTTCTCACACAAAAATTCTTCCTTGACTTGGATCTGAAGAGGATATGATGGATGAGTGCCACGAGCAAAATCTAATGCAGCTCAGAGGCAAGAAACGAGATCAACCAGATGCACAACATTCGATTATTGATTCGTCAGCACTGATGCTGAAACCCTCTTCAAGGATTCACTTGCCTTGAGCAGATCAGAATCTGAATGGGCAGCAGATACGAACAATCTGATCCCCACAGGCAAACGACATTTATCAATGGTTGATCTCTTTGAGGTTACAAAAAATACAGAGTCTTCCTTCAATGCCTGAAAAATTCATAATTACAAAGAAACAGAGTAAGTGCAAGGTAGAACAACCAAAGTGTAATTATAATAAACCAAACGACTAATTCATTCCTTACCCGATCAGCGATAGCTTCGAGTAGTTGAAGGTCATCTTTCATGGAACCTGTGGACATTTCTAGTTTGAGAAAAACAATAGGTGATTCTGGATTGCTGGCTATAGAGAGACCCTGTATGTTGGACAATCCTGCAATCACCAAATAAATTTAGAAATAGGAAAATCTGTGCAAACCATGCAAAAATAAAAAAGATATAAAGACAAAAAAAGTGAGGATAATGCTAGAAATACTTAATATTTTTTCGACGTGACATCATGCAATTTGTATTTTATCAATTACTCAATTTCATAATTATAATTATCCCATTAAATATGATAAGATCTACATTCCATGCTTTGAAATTTTTTTCTTGTAATAAATGCTAGGTCATTTAGTATACACAGCTTAGCAAAAAATAGTTTAGCACCCCTATCATTACCTAAGAAGTTATTCTGACAACAGGGTCTCTAGCTCCAAATAAAACCTGGCATTTTTGAACCAAAAACCATAGTTGGATAATTTCTCTAGACAAAACTTGATGGTTTCCCCAGGAGATTGCCTATATGCTTCCTAGTTTGTAAGCACGAGCTTCTAACTTTTATTTCTATAAAACTTCATATGAAAAATGATTTATATTCGCCGTAAAGAAATATGCTGCAATTGTACAAATCTATACCGGACATTACCTCTAACTCACTCAACCATAGGAAAAGAAAGAGATTATAATAAACAAACAGGACCAAAATATATGATGCTTTTTCTCAAACTTCGGTTCAATTTAATAATGACCAAAAGAGGTCCAACTAATCACATTCCAATGACAATTCATACAATTCAAATGTTCTCAAGGAAATATTATGACGAAATGATGATATGATAGTTGGCCTCAGTTTCTGTGGTTGAATAATTGATGTGTGTTACATAAGGATTGACTCTCAAGTGCTCATGAAGAAAAGATTCTGAGAACACAACATTACTAAAAAGTAAATACAAATGAAGACAAAGGTGCTGGTGAAATTAACAAGACAAAGGTGCTGGTGAAATTAACAAGACAATGGTGGCCATTTTCCAAAAAAGAAAGAATAGTAACACATCAATACACATGTATCATGAGTCTAACTTTGTATCTAAGGGAGAGAATGTTAAAAAGAAAAACATAAGAATGACAACTGAGTAATGCAACAACCTTTCCACAAGACAGAAATGTTTTCTTTCAACTTTGTTATTAAAGCAGGATTATCTTCCAGAACAGTGATAGCAGTAATTGCAGCACTTGCAAGATATGGTGGCAAAGAAGCAGAAAACACATATCCAGAACTGCTAAGCCGCTGCCAAATATAAGCAAATAATAAGCATTAGCACTATAGAATTGGAAGAAATAATAATTATCATTACCACTGCAGCACTACCATATGCTAATAGAATGATGATGAAGGACCTGGCTACTCATCCAAATTTCAATAAAATGAAGTTATTAGGCATGTATATTTTCATACTTGATGATCAATGACTCTGGAACTACCAGTGCAGAATCCTCCTTCAGTGGCTAATGCATGGCCCATAGCTGCAGTAACAATATCTACCTTCTCAATCTGCAACCCATAAAATCATAAATCAGAGAGTTTGAGCCAGTAACAAGAAATAAATGAATCTTTAAAACATACCGGCACCCCATGGTATTCAGTAAGACCTCTTCCAAACCTGCCAAGAACACCAAATGAGTTGCTTTCGTCCAACAAAACACGGAAGAGATATTTCTCCTTCAATCTGATGATCTCGTTTAAAGGGGCTATTTGTCCAGAATTCTACAGATTTCAGAGCAAAAAAATAAATATCCCAGTCAAGCAAGTTCAATATTCATTACAGTTATGGGGTAAAATAACAAAGTGTTTGAGCAAATAGATGACTAGCAGTACCACTAAGAAATAAATGCAGTTACTGAATTAACACACTCATATATTAATCATTTTTCTGAAACTTCATGCATCAGCAATCAATTCCACTGAATCAATAAAGTCAGAAGAGCAAGGAAAACACTAGATTTCCCCACAAGACCAGGGGCCTCTATAGTCTATACTAGCTTTGTCAGTTTCAAAGTACAAACTCCTAAAAGAAATAAAATTTAAATCAAACGCAAACAAAAGAGAGAGGAGGGGCTGGTGGGGGGTAGGGTGGTGGTGTGATCCGAGTTTGCGTGATTACTATGCCACATATTTTTACTTCAGAAAAAATTGGACATCAACTTAGGAGTTACCGCTATGTAATAACAGTTAGCCTAAAAAACACAATGGTTAAGCCCGAGTTGGGTAAAAACAAGTAATCCAATATCATGATTCGGTTTTCCTGTGCTGATTGCAGCCAATACCCTTTTAGTGCAAGCATTTAAAAGTTTTTCTTTTATTCTAGCTTATCAAATATATATGTATTTGATATGCATGCAAAACAGAAACAAGATACCTCATACCTGGTACACAGCTTCAACTACAATGTAGCGTCGCAATTCCTTGGCTCGCTTATTCCCAGCAGTGATTTTCTCCAAAGTATTTTGCAGAGATTCCATGTCATTGTGCTTGAAATACACAATGGTGCTTCTGGAAAGATAAAGGCCATTCTGTATTCCCCAATGGACTCCCTCATCCCTAAGGGAAAATGATAATAAAGACAATAAGTACCAGTTTTATTTAGTGATATATTAAACTTCCCCAGAACAATTTTAAAATAAAAGGTTTCACAAATGAACCAAAAATTGTAAAATATCTGGATAGCTATGCCACAGACAACTAGAGCGACCAGATATGCATATTACAAATCAGTGAAAAATACACAATCAAGGATGAGAAGACTGGGAAATCTTATTTGGTCATCTATTATCATATAGGTACCATTGGTGAGCATAATTTAGGCTCAGCATACGTTGATAAAATCTTAGATTTTTATGGAATACCAAGCAATAGTCAAAGGTGTGTTATAATCATTTTAAAATGATAATCAAACTAACATCACTAAATTTCAAGGGAAGGGACTAAACATATTGAATGAAATAAAAAATGAAGGATTTATGTATTTTTAAAAACACTTTTAGCTGATTTCTATCATATAGCCACACAGGTAAAACAAATCTTTAGCAATTAGGATTACCATACTCACACAACAATTATGTCTCCCTTTTTGCAAAAACATGGAATTGTGCTGAACATAGTGGAAAGTCCATATGAATAGAGAATTGAATCTGAAGTTCCCAAAAACTTGGCTATTCTGGCCTCACAATCGAGGTGAACATCTAAGAAAAAGAAAAGTTGTCAGAAGGTAAGCATTTAAGGTAAAAAATTGGAAACAAATCTTCATCCTGCTTCATTTAAATTAAAGTTGAAATTGAGTCTCACCAATTGTTCCATAGAACCCACGAGGACCACAGGAACCAACACCATATTTTTCCAAGGCCGAGGTACTTGACTCCTGAGGAATTTTTTATTTTTAATAAAAAACTTGGTCATTCATTTTCTAATTTAAGGAAAATCATTATCATAAATGGAAAAATAAAATTAAGCAGAACAGATTTTCTCACCAGGAGCTTCTCATGCGCCGTTAGACCAAGATAATTCGCTGAAGCAAAGTTTACAACATCTTTTCCATTGATTATGGCATGTGGCCCTGCAGCACTGCAATAAAAAGTAGCTCATGAATTGTGATTATTTCAGAAGAATCGTCCAGTTATGTCTTCTGAGCAAAGTCATTGTTGGCGTATCAAAATAGCAACTTCTTTGAGGGGATGCGAGAGATCATCAATTCAATAACTGCAATTAATGGCTTTTCCATACAACAATAGGAGGGTAGGTTTATAAATGCAAGCACAAGGATACTTTTGACAAGAGCCAAACAAATGTGTTGAGATGATAAGTATGTTCACCTTTCCAATGCTGGTGGCTCATATCGCATCTCCTCTGTAATTGGAGGAATAAGGGATTCTGGAATCCATTCATTACATAGCTCATCTATTTCCTACAGACAACACACTTTTTGGTAATATTATGCTGGAACAGCTTCACACTTCAGAATGAGTTCTCAAACAAACTATAATTCACATATCCACAAGCTAAACCAGTGAAAAGCACAAATCTAATCTGAAATGAAATACCATGTACCAATAAATCTAAGAATCAGTCATAAGGAAAAATAACAGAAATTCATAAGGAAGCACCACATGCAGAAGTTTAAAAGGATACATAGAACTTAGAAGTTCCAGTGGGCTATCAAGCAATGCTCAAGGATACTGTGGACAGGTATATTGGTGAATTGATATCTAATAACAATTTCATACTCCATATTATAGCAGAGACAAAAGTCTTCAGTATTATAAAAGTATGATGGAGCTCTTTTCTTTAAAACTTGGACAAAAACTTCGAAACTTGATTTCCAGAATTCTTTTAAATTCCATCCTCATGGATTTTCACGTGGCTCCAAAAGAAGAGGAAAAACAACTAAAATATAGCTAACTCTCAATGCTCAATGTCCTAGGTCAGAAGACATCAGTACAAACATTCAAATGTATTCATCTATCTTTAAGTACATGCATGATTTATCATCCTGACAAGTTAGAACACTTCTAAACAATACAAAACACATAATGCAAGAAGGCAGTTTCTTTCAACTAACGTATAAAAAGAGACAAGAAGGAAAAGAGAACAAAAAAGTGTCAAGCCACGCTAACCTTCTTTGTTAACGGTCGCTTAGGATGTTTATAACTTTTCTGGGAAAGTAGAAAAAGAATGACCACTAAAAGAAGAACCTCCACAAAGAGATGCCCTTTAACAAAAACAAAGCCAACATAACAAGTTAATTAAAATTACCAAGTACAGAGATACACAATCAAACCATCACCAATCACCAGTTTTAAAAGAGATCAAAATCTACCTCCAATTTGAACACCAAAAACAACAGCTCTTGCAGATGGAAAATCCAAAGCAGATGTCACCCTCTCCAAAGTACCATTCACTAATTGCAAAACATTTGATGCCATTGTATCCATTGCATCAAATCCCAGATTGCGTAGACTTTTCAACAATCAACCAGATACACAATATTGATGATTACTCGTATAAAACAATCATGCAATGCAACACACGCATAGCTGCTATCTCCTGTAGGTTTCAATGGAAAGACAGAAGCAAAAAAAGAGCAGAATTAAGCAATACCTACATGGAAAAGATTCAAGCCTTTTAGAAGTAAAGCTTCAAAAGAACAAATCTTTAGGTAATTTAGATTCTGGGCTTTGTTTATCTTTTAGAAATACCAAATAAACAAGAACAAAAGATGGAAAAAAGAATGGAGAAAAGTGGAGAGAAAACGATGTTTCTTTTCTTGATCTGTTCTAATTATTATACAAAACATACCTTGATTGATTGAGGTTGTAATGAGAAGACAAGACGAAAGTGAATTCTATGTTCTTTTTTTTTTTTTTGTGAAGATGTATGTGTGTGGATTTTGCTGGATGAGATTCAGTCAGTATTCAAGCAAATCATTCATGTCCCTCTTGTCTTGGCTAGAGAATGAAGGAAGGAAAGAGCAGTTTTCTCAAGACAATGAGCATCAATTATGCTCAGACCAGAACCCCCTAAAAATTTTTGGCCCACGATGTAGTAATATTGGGCCAATGAGTGGACAGTTCCAATGCTCAGAACCTTCAATGGAAGGATGGTTCAGCTCTCTCTCTCTCAATTACTTCGTAATAATTAGGCCCATTCATACCCTGGTTGATGATGCCTAAGTAGTAACCGGAAGCAAGAAAAGTAGAAAACCCATCCTCCATTTCCTTTCCTTTCAAGTTTCAACAATCTTTCTTCATCATCAGGTACGTATTCCTCTTCATCATCTGTAATCAATTATATATTAAGATCAGATCATTAATTTTCAATATTTATTTATTTATTTATTTCTTGGTGGCGGGGATACCAGTAGTAGTTGTATAAGTAGCAGAGGAGTGTTGTTGTTGTTGTTGTTGTTGTCAGAGAATATGAGCTTTCAACCCCGAAATGATCGAAGAGACAACAACAACAACAACAGGTCGTCTAGATTCCCCACTCAGAAGTGGGTTCCGAGAGGAGCTAATTCTAATCCTGAGGTTGATGCAAACACCAAACCGCCTTCGAGTTCCAACTCTAGATACATTGGAAATGGTGGGGGTGATGCTGCTCATGGGTGGTCTGGAACAGCACATCATAGGTATAATAAAGGTGGTATGACTGTGAATGCACCTAGAGGTCATGCGGGTCGGCCTAGGAAGGGGATAGAGAGGAGTGAGAAGACTCGAGAATTGAATGACCCGAATTTGCCGCAGCTTGCACAAGATATTCAGGAGAAGCTTGTGAAGAGTACGGTTGAGTGTATGATTTGTTATGATATGGTTCGGAGGTCTGTGCCAATTTGGTCTTGTTCGAGTTGTTTCTCGATTTTTCATTTGAATTGTATCAAGAAATGGGCTCGTGCCCCGACTTCTGTTGATTTGATTGCGGAGAAGAATCAAGGTTTTAATTGGCGTTGTCCGGGGTGTCAATCTGTGCAGCTTACGACGTTGAAGGATATTCGGTATGTTTGCTTTTGTGGGAAGAGGAGGGATCCACCTTCGGATTTGTATTTGACTCCTCATTCGTGTGGAGAACCATGTGGAAAGCCACTTGAGAAGGAGGCTCCTGGTGCTGATGGGAGTAAGGAGGATCTTTGCCCTCATAATTGTGTCTTGCAGTGTCACCCTGGGCCATGTCCTCCTTGCAAGGCCTTTGCTCCACCACGTCTGTGTCCTTGTGGGAAGAAAATAATCACAACAAGATGTGCTGATCGGATGTCTGTTGTTACCTGTGGACACCCATGTGATAAGCTTCTTGAATGTTGGCGTCATCGATGTGAGCGGATTTGCCATGTTGGTCCATGCGATTCTTGTCAGGTGTTGGTCAATGCTTCATGTTTCTGCAAGAAAAAGACGGAGGTTGTTCTGTGTGGTGCCATGGCAGTGAAGGGAGAAGTGAAAGCTGAAGATGGTGTTTTTTCTTGCAATTCTACATGTGGAAAGATGCTGGGTTGTGGAAACCATATGTGTGATGAAACTTGTCATCCAGGTCTTTGTGGCGATTGTGAGTTAATGCCTGACAGGGTCAGGTCTTGCTATTGTGGAAAAACAAGTTTGCAGGAGGAAAGAAAGAATTGTTTGGATCCAATTCCAACATGTACACAAATATGTGGCAAATCACTTCCTTGCGGGATGCACCAATGTAAAGAGGTGTGCCATTCTGGGGATTGCGCACCTTGTTTGGTTTCTGTAGCCCAAAAATGCCGTTGTGGATCAACCTCTCAAACTGTGGAGTGTTACAAAACTACTTCAGAGAATGAAAAATTCTTGTGTGAGAAGCCTTGTGGTCGAAAGAAGAACTGTGGAAGGCACAGGTGTAGCGAGCGATGCTGCCCTCTTTCCAACTCTAACAATCAGTTCTCTGGTGATTGGGATCCGCACTTTTGTCAAATGGCTTGTGGGAAGAAGTTAAGGTGTGGACAGCATTCTTGTGATGATCTTTGTCACAGTGGCCATTGTCCTCCTTGTCTTGAAACAATTTTCACCGATCTGACATGTGCGTGTAGGAGAACTTCCATCCCTCCTCCATTGCCTTGTGGTACACCTCCCCCTTCATGTCAGCTCCCATGCTCAGTCCCTCAGCCTTGTGGCCATCCAGCTTCTCATAGCTGTCACTTCGGAGACTGCCCATCTTGTTTGGTGCCTGTAGCTAAGGAGTGTGTTGGTGGGCATGTGATTCTCGGGAACATACCCTGTGGGTCAAGGGATATCAGATGCAACAAACTATGTGGTAAGACAAGGCAATGTGGTCTGCATGCATGTGGAAGAACTTGTCATTCACTGCCTTGTGATACCTCATCTGGAAATGAAACTGGCACGAGAGCTTCTTGTGGGCAGACATGTGGTGCCCCTAAGAGAGATTGCAGGCATACTTGCACTGCACTTTGTCATCCTCATGCTCCTTGTCCTGATGTCAGATGTGAGTTCCTTGTCACAATTAGTTGCTCTTGTGGCAGGATGACAGCATCTGTTCCTTGTGATGCTGGGGGGAGCAATGGTGGTTATAATGACACTGTTTTAGAAGCTTCCATTCTCCACAAGTTGCCAGCATCTCTTCAACCAGTGGAATCAACTGGAAAGAAGATTCCTCTTGGCCAAAGAAAGCTTATGTGTGATGATGAATGTGCCAAGTTGGAGAGGAAAAGGGTTCTTGCTGATGCTTTTGATATCACCCCTCCTAATCTGGAAGCTCTTCATTTTGGTGAGAATTCTGCAGTGACAGAGTTGATTGGTGATCTGTACAGGCGTGATCCAAAGTGGGTGCTTGCTGTGGAGGAAAGGTGCAAATATTTGGTTCTTGGCAAGAGCAGAGGAACCACTAGTGGTCTTAAGATTCATGTTTTTTGCCCTATGCTGAAGGATAAAAGGGATGCAGTTAGTCTGATTGCTGAGAGGTGGAAGCTTGCAATTTATTCTGCTGGTTGGGAACCAAAGCGTTTTTTTGTAGTTCATGCTACATCCAAATCCAAACCTCCACCTCGTGTGATTGGGATTAAGGGTACGACAACTTTAAGTTCCCATCCACCAGTTTTTGATGTTCTTGTAGACATGGATCCCAGGCTTGTTGTATCTTTTCTAGATTTGCCGAGGGAGGCAGATATAAGTTCACTGGTCCTTAGGTTTGGTGGGGAATGTGAACTAGTTTGGTTGAATGATAAGAATGCACTGGCTGTATTCAATGATCCTGCTCGAGCAGCTACTGCTATGAGAAGGCTGGATCATGGATCGTTATATCATGGAGCATCCGTGGTTCCTCAAAATACTGGTGCATCTGTGGCATCACCAGCTAATAATGCCTGGGCAGTGGCAGGGACTGCAATGGAAGGAACAGTTGCAGCTTTGAAGGGAACTTCGTGGAAGAAAGCTGAAGTGCAGGAGACTGGTTGGAGGAAAGATTCATGGAGTGGTGAAGAGTGGTCTGATGGTGGTTCTGCAGATGTTCAGGCTTCTGCATGGAAAGGGAAAGAAGCTCCAATTGTGGCTTCGATTAACCGATGGAGTGTCCTAGACTCTGAGAAGGCTGACAGTTCATCTGCTGCCTCTGTCAAGATGGAGGATCCCGCAAAACAAGTTGCAGGAAGCCTTTCCAGTTCAGGTTTGGAATCAAATGCAAGCACTTCCAGTGCATCAAGGCAGCCTGCAATGCAATCTGGAGGAGTTTCAAGAGAAGAAGATTTATCTGTGGTGGTGGATGATTGGGAGAAGGCTTATGATTGAGAATTAGGGTAATTGATTTTTTGAATATTGACAGGAGACGAGTACCTTTTGGTCTACACCTCATTTTATATTTTTTGCAGGAGTTTTTTTTTTCCCTGTTATGAATAGTTATATCATCCATCAGTATTGATTCTTAATGGTGAGTGACTTAAAATCCCATTAATTTGGGGAAAGAGCATACATCTCTACTGCATGTAAGAGTACTTGCAGTATAGAACTTTGTCTAAGAAAAATATCTGGGAAAAAATCATTGCTGCTTCGTCAGTGGGTTTTTTCGGATTTTTGAGGGGCATACTATGTGTACAGAGCAGAAGTGACATCTCCCTAATTTTGATTCCAATGAGATATTTGCTCTGTTTTGGCAAGATTAGTGTTTCTTTCTCTGCCTTGTCCTTCTCAATGTTTTGATCCCAAAAACAATGCCTGAGATTCAGCTAATGCTTTGGTTCTGTTCTGTTTGTTTGGGATTCAAATCTTGAATTACTCATTATTTATGTTGATAGTCTTTGTATTTATCATCATTTAATTCTAGGAGTGACAAGTGAAGTTGCTGCATTATACATAAGAACGGCGATTTACGCATAAATTGTTGGGGTTAATCATCAAATTCTACTTCCTGTCAAGAAATGGAAAGTAATTTTCTCAAGAAGTCTAGCCTTGCTAAAACAACGAGGAAATATGTTCTTCACTATACATCTGAGGTCCAAAAAGACAGAGATAACTTAAAAATGAGAATGAAATTTAGATTTTGTTACCACTACTATTTCCTTAGGCAAAAATCCCATTTGAAATGAAAATGCTGGTACCCAGAACCAACAGGAAGAAGCAAGGAAACTCTATCTCTAGTGGGAACCGAAGACTTCCCATGAACTACCTTCAGCTTGTCTTTCCATGGCATCTTATGCAGTTTCTCAACTAGCCAAACACAATCCCTGGTCAAAGAGGAATGGAAGTCAAAAAAAGTTATCACCCATCAATTGTTCACAGAAAGAAAATGTTGCTTAGCCTTTTACACACATTAGCTGTTCCTTTGAACAGCCTGTGTAAAGTTCCAAGTTTTGCTCCAATCAGGCTTCCGGTGTCAGGTCCAGAGTGCAACATAAACTGTTGAGGCAGCAACCATTGATGGAGAGTGCTTGATTGTGTCATGATGCATTAGAGCAAGTTCAATGAGAAAAAACACCATGCTTTTCATCTGTTAATGAAGAAAAGTAGGCAGTGATAGATCATTCAATTAGGTTTAACAACATTGTAATAACATAGCTTGAATAAGATTAAATCACATGATACCTTTGCGTCAGCTTTAGTACAAGCTTTGAGGTAGTGGTGGATGAAATGACAAGTGTTGGTGATGGTCAAATTCCGTTCTAGCTTGTCCTGTCATATAGCTGCAACTTCCTCCATGCTTTCCAAATATCACTACCGACCGGCAAATCAATTCCATCCAGTAGTTAGCCTCAGAACCTGACTTGTCTTCTTAAGAAACAACAAAACAAAACATGCCATGGGTATACGAACCTTAAGGGGTGTATCCTCTTCATATTTGCAAGCTAAGAACAAGGCAGTGAAGCCTAATTAGCTTTAGTTCAACATGTAAATACAAATTTCGTGTATTAAAAATACATTAAAAATAATGTTAAAAAATATTCATCTTACATTACCAACATAATTACCAATGGAAAATATTCCATCGGTAATTACCAATAGACTTTCTAACATAATAGAAATAATTAAAAAAATCAAGAAATATTATGTTAGTGATTCCATTAGTAACATGGCATGTTATTATTTTCCAATGAACTTACTGAGAGAATAACCACATCAATTTTTCCCTCAAAGATAACATTAAATTAATGATTAAATGTTTATATAATTTGGAGTTAATTAATTGATTTTCATGTTCACAAATATGAAATATGTGCAACCAATGATGAAAGCGTTGATAGAAGTAACTTTGTTTCAACAAAGTTAGCTTAGAAATCATCCAGAATGTATGTTCGTGGTTCAGGCTTGATAGGGAAGTTTAAGGTTAGTACATATATAATAATTATTTTTAATTAATATACATGTTTTTAAAATTTTAAAATTAATTATTTTATTCAAATGATTATAAGGAAAAACATTTGTGGGATGCTACAAACTCTAGGGTTGCCAGACAAATCTAGAAAAATCATAGTGAAATTAGGTAAGTTTTAACATATCAAGTTTTTTTTTTTGTAAAATTGTAATCTTTTCATCATTATATCTTTTAAGTTTAATGAATTTTTGAACCAGGTTGCATGATTTCTAGTATAACACACACACACACATAGAGCTATGCTAAGCAAATAGTCGAGTCAGATGGCTTTGAGGGGTAAAACAATTTTAGATCTCGCCACATCACTAAGAGTAATTAGAAGAGATATCTAGAGTTATTAACAGTCAAAGTTTTAGGGAGTGGTCACAGAGTGGGTCCTTGAACATAAACAAGAAGACTTACAATTCCATTACCAAGCATACCAGCAGGTCACTTCCTTTTATTAACCATGTAAAGCACAATGACTATGTTTTATTTTAAAGTATTTTTTTTTCTTAAAATGCTAGTGATTATGATTATTACTCAAAATTAACTAATGGTTTATTTTCCAAGCTACATAACTTGGGCGCGAGTCCAATGGAGTTGTATCTGAAAACACATATGTAGAGGGATGATAGAAAGAAAAGGGTGCAATAGTTCATGAAGAGCCGAGTCGAGATATTTGTTAAACTTTGAAACCTTTTGTATATTTTTTGGACTAATGTTTTTTCTGTCAACATCTTTAACTTGTTTTTTTATAGGAATAATATAACGCCAACATACACGCTAAACACGTAGAAGAACCTTCAATCCATCCAAAACACGATCCAAAGTTGTGGTTGGAGGTTGGAGCAACCGATAGATCAAAAATAAAAATCGGGTTTATGATATCTCTATGACTACAGCTTGAGATATAAGGTTGGGCTGTAGTGTATCAGCAATAGGCACCGCAAAATCCAGCCCGAGGCAACCATCACCAGCTATTAAAGAGTTGCTTTAAGAATGAATTGGTGCTCCAAGGCTAAAATGAAGGCAAAATATGAAGAACAAAGTACGAAGCATTGGAAGAAGAAGATGACATCCTTGTCTAGTCATTATCCTTCCCTCTATAGACCTTCACAAGATTTTCCTCCCCCTCCACCTCTATCTCCACATTCACCTTCAACTACTTTTTAATGTATATTGATATTTGTAATTGATTTTTACAATAAAATTAATAATAAAAAATGTGTTCTTCAATTTAATTTAGTTATTCAATGTTGTTTAATGTCGTTTAATGTGAAGTTGTGTGATAATATCTTAAAAAGAAAAAAAAACAAATTACTAAAATATTGACGAACAAATATATTCTATTAGTGATTTTATCGATACAATAAGCCCATTTCTTTAGAAAATTATAGAGAGTTATGAATCGTTTTGATTTATACCCACATATTCACCAACATAATATATTTGTAGGTGAGTCTGATAGTCAATCCATCAGTGAGACACAACATATTACCAAGGGGGTACTCCGTTGGTAATATTTACCAATAGATAGGCCGACAGAAAATAGTTGATGCCTATTTTTATCACCGACACTAATATTTTGTCAGTTTATATGTTGGTATTTAAATCATGAATGAATTACTAAAGGATTTTGAATCTCTAATGAGACACTCACCGATAATATGTTTCCATTTGTAAATCTATTGATGATATTTATACTAATAAAAATATAATTTTTACACTGATAAAATATTTCATAGGTGTAAATTAATTTTTTTGGTTGTGAAAATGACTCTAAAAAGTATAGAATGTTTGTGTTTATTACTTTCTTAAAAATTCTAAAGCTATTAAAAATAAATTACAGTCTTATTCTTTGTTATTATTATTATCATTTAATTGATCGTTTTATTAAAAACCAATAAATAATATTACACATAAATTGAATAATTTAAACCAGAAACAGATTTGACCCATTATATTATAAAATTATTTTAAAAAAGATTAATCTTCCTAAAACATTTCTTTTTTTTTCTCTATGATTTTGGTTTTTTTTTGTATTATATCATGTAAAATAATAAATTTAGTTTAGAATAGTATCGAAATATATTATCAACAATGAGGGTATATTCGTTACAATATCAAATTTTACTTGCCTGGTGATCGGAAAAGTTTCAATCTTATATTAAATCATTATGAAATAATAAACTAAGTCTAGGATTTTTTGAAAAGTTTCCATTCTATAATAAGATCTTATGAAATAATAAATTAATTAAGTTTATGATATTTTTGAAATATAGGTAATTAATGAGAATATATTCCTTACAAATTAAAACTTTTTCCCTATTTTTTGGAAAAAATTATATTCCTCATGTTAAACAAAAGAATCACTTTCTCAAACTAAAAAAGTTAAAGAAAAGTGAGATTTTTGGAAAAATTGGATTCCTGAAATAAAATAAATACAATAATATTTGGACAATTTAATTTGTGGCTCATTTTTCCATCCAATTTCGTGAATCAAACGTTATCTTTATGTATGATTTCTTTTAGACAAATGTCAAATAACATTTCATATCTGAACTCCATTGATTTCTTAAGTTCTAAGAAACAAACAAAATTTCATAAACCAGAAATAGAAAACAAAATCCTCCCTTTATTCAAATTCTAGCAACTTACAAATCTCATTATTTTTTTTTATTTTTTTATTTTTTAAAATTATTATTTTTAGTATTTTTAGATTGTTTTGATGTAGTGATATTAAAAATAATTTTTAAAAAATAAAAAAAATATTATTTTGATATATTTTTAAGTAATCACTATCACTATATAAAATAGACTATTATTTTGCCTATAAAAGCAAAATTTTCAAACCCAACCCGATAATCGACCCGACCCAAGGCTCGGGTCACCAAGTCAGCTCCAATTTTTTTTTATAAATCAAAACAATGTTATTTTGGTTAAAAAGAATAAATAATCAACGAGTTACAGCTAAGTTTTTAATTAGGTCTTATCAGATTAACCCGTCAAGTCAATCGAGTTTTTGATCTCTTTTATTTTTTTTAAACCTAACCCAGTTCTATCTCTGGTTAATTAAGTCCTGAATTGACACGTGGTGCTGGATTTAATTTTAAAACTATATATAAAAGTAGTTTTAGCATGAGCTTGGGAAATCGGCGAGGATTCATTGATCACAGAACATGTGCAGGCAGCTGTTCCATTTCTCATAGCGATTATTTTTTTTAAAATATAAACTATTGCATTTACAAGCTATTGCATCTTTGAATTTGTCTTTTAAAACTTTTACTTGATAGCGATTATTTTTTAAAATATATTTTTAATATTAAAATAATTTTAAATAAAAAAATTCTAAACTCTTATGAAATATGTTTCGGGCTTCTCAAAGGACGCCTGCGACATTCCAATGCTATCAAAATAAAATAATAAAAAAAGAAATAAGTATAGTTTGAGGCCACCTGTTTCCTTGTATTTAATTTAATTTTTTAATAATTAATGTTTGCTTGTAAGAAATATATTTCCAAGATCCTAGCAATCCCCATCAACACCTATCCACCCTCTCTAGTCTCTGCTACCTATAAATTTAAAATTCAAGACATTATAAGAAGAAGCCAAAAGGTGACTCCCCTTGCAATCAAACCAAGAAAACACTCCTTGAGAGAACCATTTATCCAAGAAAGAAGCTACAAATCAGCACAAATAACAACAACTTCATAGTTTGTAACGTTCAGTCTTTCACATTGTGCATTAACTCGATCGCTTGTCATTGTCCCACTCTCCCAGCTCTGTCTTTTTTCTTTTGTGTTCTTACGTCCACTACTGCACCACAGAAAATCTTTTTCTTTGAGGTGTAGTCCTAAGTGCCCATTTTCTTTTTTCTGAAAATGGATCCTCCACTTAGTCCCACTACTTACTCTGATGGACTTAAGGTAATAAGTTTCCCGCTAGCTAAATCAGTTCTTGTAATTTGTACACATCTTGTGTCTATGCATTCATTTCTTTCTTGTTTTGGGGTAAATCTAGTTGTTTAGCTGTTGTCTTTGATGTTTGTGTATAGAGGTGTGCCAGGACTTTCTGGGTTGTTTAGGAACCTAGGATTTGTGTTGGGATTGTTGTTTTTGAGTTTGCAAGAGCAGCTTCAATCAATCCACTCAAGTTCCGTCTTGTTTGATTTTGAGTAGTGATGACTGATGAGAAAGGGCATATCACTATATAAGCATTTATAAAGTAATAGAAAAAAGATCAAGACTTTTTGGTGTGATATTGAGATGAGATGTGAATTGTTGCACATTTTGTTTCTTGAGAATTTGCTAGTTGGATAGATCAAATAATAGTGGTAAAATCAATTTTCTTTTTGATTGATGGGAATTCTTAGTGATTTTTGTTGTGGTTTGTTTAAATAACAGATCTAGTCTTTATAGATTGGCTGCTTAATTCATTTCATTTATCGTTAAAATTGCTTTGATTTTCATGAACAATGATATTATTTTTTTGTTTATCTGTTCCTTGTATATTGCATATACTGGAGTGGATTATTAACATTTACAAAGAGGGCTATGTTGGCTTGGAAGCTACATTGTTATTTTTTCTCTCCCTGCAAATTTTGCTTGGTCTGTCGGTGGCAAATTTGTTGCATATGGTCTGCCATCTCTTGTTTGAATACTCTCCAACACATTTCAAAAATTAATTGATGTTCTGAGAACTGAGCTTCTTTGAGGAGAAAATAGGAGGTTCACTGCAGTTGATGCTGTTACAGTACAAATTGGTAGGAAGATTAGTTAGGTAGTAGGAAAAGTTGTACTCGTGGGAAGATTCACTCGTCTGGTTAGTAGTCTTTAGATACAGCTAGCAAGTCTACGTGTTTTGAATTAGCTATAAAAGGACTTGTGCTTAGGATTGAAGGGTATCTTTTGCCATTTGTGATTCCTTCTCTCTGAATTCTCTTTTCTAATAAAGTTTCTCCCTAATATTCCTTCTTCCCTTTTCTTCTTTGTGGACTGAATCCATTATTAGGTCAGCATTTCTTCATAAAAACCTCACCTATATAACCTAAACACTGCATCTCCAAATTGGACCGTATGCTCACTTGACAGGTTTTATCCCAACATATTAGTGGATAGCAGGACCGGCCAAAAGTCAACACCGATTTTAATGATCTAAAACTGTGTTTGCATTAACCTTTTTACATGTTCATTTTTACAGAAGGAAACCTGGAGGCATTCACTCATCCTGTCATTTCAAACTCTAGGAGTTGTGTATGGTCGCTTGAGCACTGCTCCATTATATGTTTTTGGGACAATTCAAACGACAGATTTCAAATCAAATGAGACTGCATATGAATACTTCTCTTTTATTTTCTGGACTCTGACTGTTGTTTCTTTACTTAAGTACGCCTTCATTGTACTCAGGGCTGATGATAATGGAGAGGGTAATGATCTCTGATAACTGTTAAACTCTGGATCATTTAAAAATTGATCCTATCATGAAATGTTATTTACTTCAACAAATTCTCGCAGGTGGTGTTTTTGCCCTGTACTCATTATTGTGCAGGCATGCTAAAGTGGGCCTGCTTCCAAATGATAGAAGCACCAAAGAGGTTATGCAACATGAAGAAGTAAGCACTTTGAGGGGAAAAGTTGAATCAAGAGCAAGAAAAGCCATTAGAAACCGCAGAAGTAGTCATTATTTGATGCTGTTCACAGCATTATTTGGTGCATGCATGATAATTGGGGATGCGGTGATCACCCCATCTATTTCAGGTTAGGCATTCTTAAATCTTGATCAACTTTTATTTTTCAGAGTTAATAGCTTGGTTAACCTTAGTTCTCTCCTGTACTCCCTTATTATTGTTGTTCCCTTTTCCCAGTGTTATCGGCTTCATCAGGTCTTCAACGTTCATTATCAAACATTAAATGTAAGAGCTAGCTCTATGAATGTATACACATCGTTCTTTTCATATTTGATTATAGCCTTGATAACCTTCATAATTTAATTTGCAAATTCTGTTTCTCTTCAGATACCTCCTCGACAGATGCAGAACAAACCATATCAGATGATTTGAAAAAATGTAAGAGGTTTACCATGAAAATAGTTTTGGCGAATAGGATGAAAATTTCTTCTTCGGCTACCTTGTGCATTTCCGATGAAAACTTACCAGTTTAATCTGCAGCATTTGGAAATTTGATTGACCTCTGAAGGATATCTATAATTGTTTTCACTTTGCTTCCACTGGTATTGCACATTATTAATCTTTTCTTTTGATGAAAGAAAAATTAATAACAATATATTCCATTATTTTGTGTCATGATATTCTGTTTAAGTGGTTCTGAATGATTAGCATGTCCCTTTGGACATAATCGCATATACAATGTGGCATTTTCATTTCTATGTGTGTATAGAACAATAGCCATATATATATATATATCTTGGTAAAGCTAGAAGCTTTATGTTAAAAGATATGCTTTTATTTAACCATATGTATCTTTTAATGCAAGCTCAAAAGCATACATGTTCTCTAATAACATGATATTAATGATAATGCTTTATATTTCCCTTTCAAGATTAGTAGTTTCAAATACCTGAAGATTGAACTGATTAGAATTTTAAATCTCTTTTGATGATCATATGGAAGTTGTAGCATTTTGATATTCATTCTCCCTTTATTCATTAGGATCTGCCAAGATTTTGCTATCTCAGTTACTGACCGGCTTCCATGATATGGGTTTTTTCAGATGTACCGGTTCCTTCTGCATGTGTTATAACAGTAGGCCTTTTTATACTGCAGTACTATGGGACTCATAAAATTGGGTTCATGTTTGCCCCAATTGTCACTATATGGCTCCTGTTTATTAGTGGAGTGGGTATATATAATGTATTCCACTGGGACCCTAAAATCTTCTCTGCAATCTCCCCAGAGTACATGTATAGATTTGTAAGAAAAATCAACAAAGCCAGTTGGAAGTCACTGAATAGCATTCTTCTTTGCATAGCAGGTCGGCTAGCATGTTCTTCATTATATACTAAGCTTTTTTGTTGTTTTTCTTTTGTCTCTGAACATGCTGTTTTTAGTAGTGCCAAATTGTGTTAACCTCTTCATCTGACTAATTATCCTGCAGGATCAGAAACAATGTTTACAGATCTAGGTCATTTCTCCAAGAGATCAATCAAGGTATTGAAAATAGCTCAATACTTGTTGCCGTTTCACAATTATACAGAATCAGTACAGAATTACAATATAACTTTTGCTTGGTATCTCTGATGCAGATAACATTTGTCTGCTTGATTTATCCCGTTCTAGTTTTATGCTATGCTGGTCAAGCTGCATTTATCTCTAAACACTGGAATGGCACTGAAAATTTTAATCATCTAAGTGAATCTGTACCTAGTAAGTTTTTCACTGATGTTTTATGTTGTTTGATGGCTGCATCACCTGGGATTTATGTTTCTAATTTGTGGAAACCGTTACAAATACAGAACATCTTCGTCATGTCTTCATACTGGTATCTCTGCTTGCTTCAGCTGTAGGAAGCCAAGCAACAATAACAGCCAGCTTCTCCATAATAAACCAGTGCCTGGCACTTGGTTGTTTCCCTAGAGTTAAAGTTATACATACATCAGATAAGCGACTTGGGCAGGTTTATATTCCAGATGTCAACTGGTTATTGATGGCCCTTAGTCTCTCTGTCACTATTGGTTTCCATGACATAACGAGGATTGCAAATGCAGCAGGTATTTTCCGTCAATATTCTTTTCATTCCCTTTTTCTGAAGCTCCAAGGTTCTAAGATCCTTGAATAAGATGACAATGTTCTGTAGGAATTTTTTGGAGCACAGTGAAGTAACCACTTATAGTTGACAATTTTTGAAATACATTAGGGTAAGGAGAATATGAATCGATTACAAGATAGTGGGTGAGGCTATAGATTTCCTAGTGATGTCAAGCATTCATTTTCTTGGATGTTACAACATTTAAAGTAGCTATTAATAGTTTGCAAATTATTGCCATATTTAGGAGCATAAACAATAGATGCTTAATAGAACATTAGGTTCTTGGATAAAGTTTTCTCCGATTCTTCGAATTATTTGATGGTCTAATCTAATGTATGCTGGTTAAATCTCCATACAGGTATGGCAATAGTTTTTGGGATGATAGTAACGACTTGTATGATGTCACTTGTGATCGCTCTGTACTGGGAGAAGAGTTTGTTTGTATCTGGGTGCTTCCTGATGTTCTTTGGTTTCGTTGAGGCTGTATATGTATCGGCATGTATGCTGAGTTTTCACAAAGGAGCTTGGTATCTATTTGTTATTGCTGCAGTTTCTTTCACTATAATGCTTGCTTGGCATTACGGAACTATGAAGAAATATGAGTTTGATTTTCAAAACAAGGTTTCGACAGAATGGCTTACGGATTATAGCCCAGGCCTAGGAGTTTCCAGAGTACCCGGAATTGGTTTAATCTACACTGATATGGTGACAGGAATCCCAGCTTTTTTCTCACATTTCATCACAAATCTTCCAGCATTTCATCAAGTGCTAATCTTTGTGTCCTTCAAGCCCCAACCAGTCCCTTGTGTGCCTCCCCGTGAGCGGTGTCTTGTAGGCAGAGTTGGTACCAAAGATTACAGAATTTACAGATGCATTGTGAGGTATGGGTACTGTGATCAAATAAGAGACACAGATGATTTTGAGGAACAGATTATTAGCTCAATCGGAGAATTCATTTCCTTAGAAGAAAGTGATTGTGAATCTCTGACTTCTCCTGAAGGAAGAATGATGATTGTTGGGAAGCCATTGGTGGACAGAAATGCACTGATTCCTATACATGATACCACCTCAGTTGCCGGCTCCACAAATATAGCTAACAATGAAACTCTGGCAAGTCCATCAGGAGATTTGATCGAAAGAAAAACGCCGGTCAGAAGAAAAAAGGTTCGATTTCTAATGCCAGAAGGTAGTCCTAGAATGCGGGTATCTGTCAGGGAGGAGCTACAAGAATTGATTGATGCCAGGGAAAGTGGCACCGCATATTTCCTAGGTCAGTCGCATTTAACAGTGCGTAATGATTCAAACTTTTTGAAAAAATTCCTGATTATGGCCTATGTTTTTCTTGATAAAAATTGCCGTGAACCTCCAGTGGCATTGAACATCCCCCATGCTGCTCTCGTAGAGGTTGGCATGGTGTATATTATATAAACTGGATGTATGGTATGAAACTTTGTATACTGTTTCTGTTTGTAGAAAAAAAAAGAAAAACAACATAGAACTAGTATTTCTTGTCTCATCCTATCAAATGTACTTGGGATCATTAGATTCCTCACTTTCCATTACTCTTTGTATCGAGTTAGTACAGCGAACCTTTTTTTTCTTTGATACAGAGCGCAGGGATCCTAAAAGGCACAGAATTATCCATAAAGGTATGATTTGCAAAACCATTGATTCAAGAATACTGACACCATTGACCACTTCCATCAACTTTCTCCCCTATTATCATAACCTAATTTTAAATCCAAAAAAACAAAAATTTTCAAAAAAAATTTCAGGTTACAAAAATATAAGTTTTCGAGTTGCAATAGATCAAAATAATTAGAATGAGATATTTTAATGTGATGGGTTGAAAAGAAAGACCTAACAGAAAAAAAGTGGAGGTTGAAATCCAACTTGATCAAAATTAAAAGAATTAATTAAGTTCAATGACTTAATTTAACTTCTAATAGGTTTTATGCATTCAATTGAGGACTTAATTAAAGAAAAATCAAATTTGAAGGCCTAATTCAAATCAATTCATAACAATAGGAAGATTAGGGACACAATTGAAACTTGAAAAGGCTAAATTGGTGCAATTAAGGGCTTGATTGAAAGAAATTTAAAAATTGAAGGCTTATTGAGGGTCAAATTGAAGAATTTCAAAACTAAGGATCAAAATATATAAAACGCGTGAGTTCAGGGACTAAAATTAATCAAATTAGCGGTCTACTCGAAAGAAATTAAAAGTTTGATGATTGATAGAGATGAAATTGCATAATCTGGAAGCCAAGGGGTGTAATTATCAAAATTGAGAAGTTTCACGTCAATTAATGATTTATATGCTTAAATTGGAAGGACAAAGAGTAAATTGAGTTTTTTTTCTAATATCTTATTTAAAAAATTTAATTTTTAGGATTTAAATGAATGATGTGTTACTTAGATTTTAATAAAGAAATGAGTGACACGTCGTCTAATCCTTTTATCATCTCTTTAAGTTGAGAAGACTGATTAAGTTGCCATTTTCAGGAGAATGAACATGACATTTTTGACCATCTTACAAGCTCCAATCACCACCACTCGACTTAGAAACATCTTTTCTATAAGGATTAGTTATTAGCATCATATGTTTGTACCTTATTTGACTCAATGAATTTGACAACTTTTTGTTCCTGATCAGCTACCTCTGTATTGGTCAGATCAAAGGTACTTAAAAAAAAGAGACCTTGTATTGAAAAAAATCTTGCCAATCTTAAAAGAAGACCAGAGCAAATGGGTGCCAAACCATGAAGGATCTATTTGGTGAAGAAAGCTTTTTCTAGAGAAACCTTGATATTGACCAAAATAGACAGAGATGATTTACCTAAACTTATAAACTCTAATGTTGTAAAGAAGTACTATACATAATGTACTATGTTGATGAATCAATAAAGATCAAAGTTTGGCCAGGAATGTTTTGGTGTATTTTTCTCTTTATAAACTAAAAAAAAAAAAACTCTGAATACCCTTTCGTATGATCTCATAGGCTAAAAAAAATTATTTTTATAAACGATAAAATAAATTTCAATAATTGTTTTTTTGGGAAATCAAAGGTATTAGTACAAATTCAAAGGTCAAATTAGTGTTTTTTTTTAACAAGTGAGTTTCGAGAATTTAAGTGATCTCCTAATGAGGTGACCAAATGCTTAGAAACCTTAAAAATAAAAGAAAAAACCATTCCAACTAACTTTGAAGTTGATTTTTAGTTAGCTCAATAATGATTCATAATTTAATTTGTAAATTATGATGGAAACTATTTTTCATGTCCAACTAATCACAATGGATGAGAGCAAAATTTACCGATCTTAAATGCATGCATTTGAGATGATAAAAGACCATATTTGATAATTATTTCACAATACTTGAAAAATATCTTTCACAAGTTCCCGTTAAGCTTAGTAAAATTTTTCTTTAGAAAAAAACCCTAACTTGGATCATACCTCATACTGAGGGCAAGTATAGGGATTATAAAAATAAATTAACCTTGAAATTATACAAAATGATCCTCAATGATCAATGAAAATACCAAAAGTGCGTAAATAAAAGCTGGGGACACGTAGAGATTCAAAAAGGCTGAGCATGCTGTGCAAAAAAAAAAAGAAGGAAAAAAAGATCATTACAAATAAAAATAACGAGAATAATGATGATGCTCAAAATCAAATGAAGAAAATAAAGACAAGTAATCCAAGCTTGACACTAGGGGCAAGACAAGATCATTTTGCAAGATAAAGCTTAAGGTTTGGGAGACCATCAACAAAAATGAAGGAAAAAAAATAAAAAAAGCCTGGGAATAAGCGCTAATGTTTCTTAGTCCTGAGAGCCCTTATATATCTATGAAGCCTATTAATATAATTTTCTTTCATAATCAAGAACCAAAACTCACTTTACGCGCCTTATAACGTCCTTTTTAATCAAAAGCAAATAATTTCAATTGATAAACAATGTTGTCGCGTGCAAAATGAAATCTCCAAAATATTATAGTTATGTTTTATTATTCATATAAGTAAAATAAATGCTTCAAAAATTTGTTCTCTCAAACTCTTGAGTTGAAACTCATGCCCTATAACCAACAAATCATAAAAATAGAAGGTCAACTTTTATTTTTACGAAGAGAAAAACTGATAATTATGAGAACATTTGAATAGTTTTTTGAAGGTAGATTTGTTTTGAATGACTGGGGTGGGCATACAATTTATTGAATAACAAGCAGTGGAAAAAGCATCATCTCAGGAATGAAGGGTATAAAACCTTCACTTAATCTAGTAAATAATGTCCATATCTCTAGCTTGTTATTGCATGTTTAATGATGTTTCCAAACATTTTTTTGTATCACATTGATTGTGGTTTTGGTATCAATTAATACATAAAATGTTGTTATTATTGTTTAAATCTTACTTAAAGTTGTTGTTGATGCTACTGAATGACAAGAAAATATATTTGTGACTGATTTTGATAAGATAAAATGGTTTTTGTATTCTGTCAAATATGACAAAAGATGTTTGATCTTTTTAGGGCTTGATGATACATGTATAGGTTCCTGGGTTTTGTTAAGTTTTTTTGAGTGTCAAGATGTCAATTTTGAATCCCACATTGTTGACATTGTTGAATGTACTTGTTGTTTAGCTTTGACAGTTTTGAAGATTGAAACCACATGCTTGTTTTCTTTGATTTATTGTTTTTTATTGTTTGTTTTGGTTTAAGCATGTGTCACCATGGTAATGTGATTTGTGTGAGCAAAAAACAGTAGGTTTGAGGTTTAAAATGTCATTTTCTGGGTTTGGCAGCTTGTTCTTCAATACTAGGTTTGCTGGGCAATGGTCTTTATATTCTTAAGAAGAACATTGCCATAACCCCATGTTTTGAACCAATTTTGATCCAATTTTTTGCACTAAACCATTTGAGCAACTTAATTAGTCAATAATCTAGAATCTATTTGCATCGTTAACAAGATTTTGAAGGTTTTAATCCTAGAGTTTTAGTTTTGAACCAATTTTATTTTAACAAAATCATGTTGATTATTTGATAATCAAAGTGAATGGATGCTAGATTATTGATCTTTACATGATTTTCAACATGTCTGTGGCTTTGGTTTGATCATATCTGGTCGAGGTTGGGTTTCATGTTTTTGGGTTCGGGTTTAAATGTTCTTCGTGGGGCATAGCGTGGTGGCAAAGGGCTTGAGATCTGCATAGTAGGTATCGAGTTCGAGTCAAGGCGTACATCTCTTGTAAGAGCCTGTGACAACCGGGGTTTTACTCACTTATTTGGGCCCACAAAGTGCGCTTTTCGGGGGGTGGGGTTTCCTCGAATCCAAAAAAAAAGAGTTCTTCGTGTTCTTCTTAAGAATATTTGTCTTAGCTTCGTGATTTTGACTTGTTTTGTTTCATTTCTTTGTATCTGTATCTTTGTATGACATTGTTAGCTAGTAATTTAGGGTTAGTTTGCATTTATAACGTGTATTTCATCATTTTAATTTTAGGGTTTTAGTTTCGGACTGAAACCTTTATGTGGCAAAGTTGTGAAGATTTAATGATAATTGATGTGAATGAAATTATAATTATTGACCCTTTAATGATTTCCAACCTTTCTATGTTTTTGGTTTCATGAAATCTGGTTTGGATAAGTGTTTATATTATTGGAATTTGTTTGAATGTTATTTGTTTTTTTGTGTGTTTGATTTGATTTGACCAAGAAATTTGAGTTTTTATTTTGGTTTTTGGTTTGTTTTTGGGTCAAACTCAAATATTTGATTTGGTTTATGATAAAAAAAAAAATAAATCAAGTCAATCAGATTAGGTCAAATGGGCCAAAGCCTTGTTTCATTGGCAATGTTTTTGCTAAAGGTGTTTTTGGTTTGTGACTGTGTTTAACAAACACCCCCTTAAACCTATTACGCAATTTTATTACAAAGTAAAATGGTTTTTTCCCAAACAAAACCTAAAACAAAATAAAAAAATATGAAAAATACTTTTTTTTCTTGTATATGACCGAAAATCCTTAAAATTATTTGAGTATTTTTTTAAATCTAAAATACTTTGGCATTAAAAAAAAGATATTGCATAGATTTTATAAGAAGTTTGTAAAATTTCAAAGGATTGTGGCTTATATTTTAAAAATATTAAAAATTTATTTTTGACAAGAAGAATATATTATTCACTTGTAATATAAGGATAAAAAAAACCTAAAAATGATTAATATTCAAAATATTATTAGGGATAATAATTTATTATTATTCACTTTAATTTAAGAATAAAAAACATGTATGAGGTTAATATTCAAAATATTATTGGTAATAATAGAACTCATTCACTCATAGTATAAGATTAAAAAAATATGCAAAGAATTTTTATCTGAAATATTATTTGAAATGACTTGATATCCAAAAGTTCCAAATTTATCCCTAAAAAAGCCTCAATGATAATTGAGAACATTTCACCATTTCAGGCTAAATTCTTGACCTATAAAAACAGAGTTTGTTTGTCGTAGCAAACCCACCATAGTGGACTGATAGAAATAGAAACATCATCAGACCATAGCAATAATAATAATAATAATAATAATAATAATAATAATAATATCTGTCCCTTACCTAGAATCTCTAAATGACAAGTTAGGGCTCATAGTAACCATAATATTAGATAACAACTCCCTTATCAAACCAAAGACCATTCTAGATCACAGTCTGAGAAGCGTTGTCGCGCCCCCGCGAGGAGGGTACAACATAGGAAGAAGAAGGCATGATTGGGATTAAGAAGAAAGGGCATGAATCACTTTTAGCTCTGATATCATATAGAATGAATATGCATGAGTGTGTTATTGCCCTACCTTAATCCGTGAAGACCTTTATGTTTATAATAAGTGTCTTTACAGAGAAGATAGAATACAAACGAATGGCTAATACAAACTAATCAATATCTACATTTAAAGTAAACAATCGTTATCTATACTTTGACTGAATTATATTTGAATTTGAATGCTTTTCTGTTTCCTAAATATGTGGGTAGGAACTTGACTTATCATGAGTTGAATTTGTTGAGGGTAAGATATCTCTAACAAGAATGAAGGACCATCATGATAAACATATGATACTAGAGATGATATTGATCAGAATAATAATTTTGATATGAAATTAAAAACTATTTGATACCTTAGGGAATATATTATTAGAATTAGTTTTCAAATCTAGAATAATATGAAGAAGTCTAGAATAATGTGAAAGTGAGTTTTTCAAATAATTAGTTTAGATAATGTTATCCTTAAAGTATTTCTAGAATTGTTCTTATACTAGTATAAATGGATGTATTAAAAGGACTGTAATTTAAGTATAAGTTATATGATTTCCTCTTAAAAGTAATATAATATGAAAAGGAATTGTCTCTTACCATGCTCTCTATTTTATTTCTCCTTTCTCTAACTGATTTCTAACATAGGATCAAGATCAAGTTTCCTTAATAATTCTAACATAGTATCAAAGCCTAAGTCACGTTCCACCCCTAACAACTAATGTTGGAGCTTATTCTGTCTAATATGACTTTTAAAGGATTAAAGCATGTGTGTATAAGAAATGAGAGAAATCCTAAAAGCAAATAGGTAGTAGATCCAAGAGAGTGGGTAGAGAAGTGATATTCAAAGAAAAAAAATAGAGTTGCGGGATGACAAAGCCGTACTAGAGAATTAAAACCTTGCATCAGGAGAGAGATAAAATAAGTCAAAAGAAGCTAAGCATAAGATGATAAGTTCTTGCATAAGATATAACATGGTACAAAAGAGACCACATGTGAAGAAGAGAAAAGATAGCTTCTTTTTTTATATAAAAAAATAGAAAATAACCAAAAATCCATGATAGAAAAAGAAAGGCAACTACTAATGAAAAGTGAACCAAATATAAGGTCTCCTTGAAATAGCTAAATCTTAAAAGAGTGATGTGTGGCAAAAAAAAAAAGTGACGACAAAAAAAAAAAGAAGAAGAAGAGGAAAGACCAAGAGAAGCTACGTACAAGTATATACAGTTGCTAAAGAAGAAGAGATTGAAAAGATACAATGAGATGCCATTAACTGATGAAAAGAGATAATTCAAGATGAAGATGCAGAAATGGTGACAACAATATAGCTGTAAAAAAAAAACAAAAAGAGAAAAAGAACGAAAGAAAAAGGTTTCAAAAAAGGTGTCAAGAATTGTTTTTTCAAGCATCATCTACACATTTTATAAATTTCAAGAATTGTATCTTTAAAATTAAGGGAAGTGTTGGAGTTCAATTTGAATTCTAGAATACTATGAATGAGTTTAGAGTAGTGTTGAAGTAATTTTTTTAAAGAATTAATTTTAATTATTCTAGATGCATGTATGTAAACAAGTGATGATATTGTTATCTCTTTATTGTTCTAAAATTTACCTTAAACTAATATAAATAGATGTATTGTCCTTAAACTAAAGTAGTATAAATAGATGTATTGAAAATATTGTAATTTAAGTGCAAATTATATGGCTTTTTCTTGGAAACATGACATGAAAGAGAGTTCTCTCTCAAACACGCCTAATTCTCCTTCGTGTGCGTGTGCGTGTGCGTGTGCGTGCGTGCGTGTGTGTGTGTGTGTGTGTATTGACTATTTTATTATTATTAATTTTTGATACTCTTAGATATAGATAATGGATCATTTTGAGAAATATCATAATCTGAAAGGGATGTTATTGATAAACAGAATTATTTTGAAATTAAATTAAAAATAAAAAACACATTAGGAAAATTTTTTTAGAAAAGAAATTATTTTAGTTTTGGATCTTGATCTTATATTTGGAAAGAAATAGATCCTTAAAACATTTTAAAAAAACAAATCAAGGTAATATCTTTTGGATTGTAACCCAATCAATATAATCATTGATTATGGAAAAAATCAAGTACCACATCAAAGAATGAAATTTAGGATTTTGAATAATTGAAGATTGTAATTTATTTTTATAAATGCTTGGTTGTATTCCTAAATATATATTTTAATTACACATTTTATCAATAAAATTTCTTATTTTTAACATGTTATCAGAGCAGATAATTGTTTGTGATATTATTGCCTTATCAGCAGGTAACACTATTACTTATTATTGCTTGCTGACCATTAATTTCTTTTAGTTTTTATTTACTTTCTTTTGTTAATCTTTTTTTTCCCTTTTTTTCATTCTTTAATAACCATGCATCCCTTACAAGAAAATTAAATTACTATCAATCTATGTTTGATTAAGTGATTTAAACTATAATCCTATAATTTACTAGCCTTGTTTTTGCTACCCTTGATTTGAAGATTATTTTTTTAATTATGCCTTTTATGATATTTTTCTTGCTTATAAAGTATTAACTTCATGTTATATTTTTCAAATTACAAACTCGAGTAAAGTTTGAATTTGTTTTTTCTATAGTCTATAGAGAGTTAGATATTGTCTCGTATAATTTTTTTTTTCTTTGGTTGGCTTGAATAACCTTAGCCTATTGAGGTTATATTTTAAAATGATCATCAAGATTTCAATATTATTTTTTAAATATAGATATCAAACTCCAAAAGATTTTTCTTTAAAATCTTAATAAGTTTGAGGGGACATGAGAAAACAAATCAAGACAATATATGCTAGATTGTAATCAAATCAAAATTTTGTAGGACGGTATATGACTATCTATGGACCATAAAAAAAATCTTAGTATAAGTTTATTCAGTTTGTAACTTGAAAAATATAACATGAAATTAAAACTTTATAAACAAGATATATTCCATAAAAGACAAAAAAAAATAGTTTTCAAATTGTGATTCCAAGAGCAACAAAAACAAGGCTAGTAAATTGTAAGATTAGAGTTTAAATTACTTAATCAAATATAGGTCGATAGTAATAAGATTTTCTTGTAAGGGAGGAATGATGATGATATCAAGAAAAATGACGGAAAAAATTAAAAAGATTAACAAAAGAAAGTAAATAAAGATGAAAAGAAACTAATGGTATGTGTACAACAATGGGTAATTAATAATGCTGCTTGTCAATAAGGTGATAAAAGTTAAAATACTCAATACAGGAATATCATTTGCTCTATATCATATAAAAATAAAGGAGAAAATTTATTAATTTAATTTGATGTGTAATTACACTTAACCAATTAAAAGGTGTATATATATAAAAATGCAACCTAACAATTATAAAAATAAATTGTAATCTTCAATTATTTAAAATTTAAAATTTTATAATTTGATGTTGTACTTAATTTTCTCTATAATTGATGATTATATTGATTTGATTACAATCCAAGAGATACTAAATTACAATTGTGGATGAGAAAGTTTCTATGGGGTCTTCAACGGCTGAAGACGCGGTGGAGAGAAAAAAAGATAGAAAAATAGAGAGAGTGGCAGAAACCGGGAAGAGGTTGATTTTTTGGCTTATTCTAGACTCGATTTTTTCCTCCCTTAGGTCATAAAATCTACCTCTATTTATAGACAGTGGAAGAGGGCAATCTTGTCTACACTGGAGAAAAATTTCAACCCTTGATTCAGATGGGAAGGATTCCAACCGTTGGCTCAAAGTAGGCATGATGCACTATCAAATTGTCAAATCTGCAGCTGTAGGCTATCTGAGTTGGCCTCTTTGGAGTGGTGCCACGTCTGTTTATTTGCCAGTGAGCCGGTGAAGACCATACCTGAACGTAGAGGAATGTCTGGTGATCAGTTTCATTCAAGTTTTGACAAATTTAGTTGACGTTAGGTACATTAAATGCAGTTGCAAAGTAGGTAACCGGACCAACTATTTTAGAGAATTAAAGAAGAAGATGAACAGTACCATAATTATGTTTTTGGCCAAAGTTTATTTCAGTCCTTCCTCTTTCAATTGCTTTCAATTGAACCCCTAATTGACCCTAAATTTTGCAATTAAGCCCCTGATGAATTACTGTTTGAGCCTTGGATTTACGTGCCTTTTGCAGTATAGTCCTTGGTCTTGAATTTATGCAATTTAACCCCTAATTGACCCAAAAACTTCAATTTTCTTACAATTTTGCCCCTAATTTCAATTAATTAACTTGTTAAAAATTAAATTTGGTCTCTTAAAATTCCAATCTTAAATTTTCACCAATTAAGCCCCAAATAAAATTAATTTGCTCCATTTAAAGTATAATTAAGTCCTTGCACTTAATTAAATCATTCAATTGGACCCAAATTAATTCTTAAACATAATTAAAATTTAATTTGGCCCATGATTAAATCAAATTGGCCTATTAAAAATTTAAGTATGTCATTGAACTTAATTTTTATGCAAATTCATCCAATAATCATTTAATTTGACCTTAAATTTATATTTTTTTCTCTATTTTTGGACACAATGAGATACAATTAGGCCTTAAATTTCCTTAAAAAATTACAGCTTGATTTCCCGATCTACTTTCTCCACGTTGCCAGTTTTTATTTTATTTTAAAAAAAATTGATTTTTAAAAAATAACCCAGAATTGAGTTATAACACTCCTGATTTACATAGAAGAAAAATAACAAGTGTTCAGCATTCTCAACATAAATAATAATAATAACAACAACAATAATATACTCTAGTGAGACCATGAAGATTTTGTAGATAATCATCATGATCGCTGTTATTGACATGGATATATAAATGTGAATTTTAAAATGGAACCCAGCAGTTCTATGCAAATATTCATGGACTAGCTAGGCATATGTATGTGGATTATTCTTCATCATCCATCGAAAAAAAGATAAACGTTGATTAGTTCTTCATGGACGACCTCCAGGAGGTGCGCCAGGAGGTGGCGGGGAACGTCTGGGCTGATCGTTGAAACGACCCTCGGGTGGTGGGGGCGGCGGTGCAGGTGGCTGTAATCGCCCAGGTGTCAGTGGAAGCGGCGGAGCTCTGGCTTCTGTGGATGATTGGAAAAAGAAAATTAAGCAGCACAAGCATAAAAAAAACGCCAATAACTTCATTTTCCTCTCTATCTCGAATTTCATACAGATGCAATGAGTGATGAAAGTATGGCACTAAAGAAGAAAATATATAGAGAGACACAGCAAGGCGCAGCCTGCCAATACATACTTTTCATACCAAATAATGGTTGAAAAGGTCCGATTTCGCAAAGTTTATTTTCTTCTTTTTCGATTATTATTATTATTATTATTATTATTAATTCAACACTCACCACAGTAAATTGACTGGCATGTTTAATTAATATCATTCCGGAGAAAAGAAATTTGTGTTCACATCACACAGACAACTAAGGCTGACCTTGTTACGCATAATTTAATACATACCTTTGTGCTGTTTTTGTTATTTCAAAAATATATTATTATTATTTCTTTTTCATAGTGTTTATTTTTATATATGGCATAACCCTATAACTTTTATGGTGGACATGTGACATTGACTGGAGCAACTTTAACAAAAGATTTGACACGTTAATTTGACCAAAATAAGAATAATTTATATTTTAAATTGGATGTGTGTGTGTATATATATATATATATATATATATATATATATATATAATTAACAGAAATTTGTTGTGTAACTACTAGTGTATATTTTTACTAAAAAAAATAAATAAAAATGTGGCAGCTAAAAGAACACAAACAAATTTACGGGGTACAGACACAGTTATATCACACGGAAAAACGAACTAAACAAGTAACTTCTCAAAATAAACAACAACAAGATCACAAGCAAACCCTGAACATCTCGAGGGCCTATCGAAAAAAAATAAGTAAATTATGAGAGTTTGAGCTACAATGGCAATTTGTTGAATGTTCGTGGGTCACCGCTGCCAGGAGCCATGGTGAAGGAGCCGGAGGTGATGGTCTGAGTGTCCGGCTACTTGGAGGACGCGGCACGGGAGATGGCGGCCGTGGTCAAATTCGTGAGCCAGTTGGATTTTTTTGTATATAGTTTGGGATGAGGCCAAGGATCATACACACCTGACACTTTGTTGTATGGACGTATGGAGGAGGAAGCTATAAGTAATACAAACGCCCCACCTCCTCTGTATATGTTCTAATGGAGAAAAATACGTATATTTATACTTACACGTTCGTATGCTATCAATTTTTAATTTCTGTGGTCAAATTGTACGTAATGGGGAAGTTCCTAGGAAGATACTGATCATAGATTAAACTACAAAGGGTTGGCTGGAAAGCAATTGCTTGCTGAAAAGATCAGAAGAATAGACGTCAGTTATTAAATACAAGATAAAATAATCAGAGCTTTAGATTGAATTTAAAAAAAGAAAAGAAAAATAGAAGCATTGAGTTACACAAGACTAGAGTTTATAATACATCTTCAGAATTTGAATTTAAGAATACACAATTTGAATTAACTCAATATGTAGTTTTTAATTATCTTCATAAGTTATATTGCTCACAATTTATTCTTGAATATTGAGTCATTTTTCAATATATTTTTATATTAGATATTCTTATCTAAATTGATAAAACTAACCCCACATGAGAAACTACTCAAACTAAACCTAATTTATATTTTTAAAAAAGTAATAATGAAAAAAATGAATTTCAACACAATTCGTTTTTTTCTTCTCCAAGTTTATGTATTCTTATAAAATTAGGTGGTTTTTGAATTTCTTAAGAGTATTTATTTTATTTTGCATGAAATTATTTGTTATAAGGATAGATTGGAAAATGACATAAAATATAATTACAGATTGAAAGTAATTAAACTTATTAAGATATATTAAAAATTTGACCTAAAATAGAGGACAAATTGAGTTAATTCTCTTTAAAAAATACTAAAACTTAGTGTACTTAAATAATTAATTAAACTTAACGTTGACAAAGATAACAGAATTGACAAAGATAATTAATTACTTAAATAAAACTTTCCTAGGGTAGTGATGACTTGTAAGTGGTAACTTCAGTTTTAACTTTGATAGGAAGTGAAATGAGAAAGTTGTAGGGTAGGCGGATCTCTTTTTCTTCTTTTCTTTCTTTCTTTGCTCTGTGGTCTACAAATAGGCAGATAATTTTAATCTTAATAGTTTCAACTTTTTATGCTACTTTTTATTTTTGTATTTTAAAAGTATTTTTGAAAAAAATTATTTATTATTTTCTTTGTTTTAAATTAATTTTTTTTTTATGTTTTAAAATTATTTTGATGTGATGATGTCAAAAATATTTTTTTAAAAATAAAAAAATATTATTTTGATGTATTTTTGAACGAAATATACTTTGATAAGTAACTGCTACCACACTCTCAAATATCCCTTAAAGCGAAAGCCAATTGACGATCCAAATTTTACAAGTGGAAAATGACATTTATCTGGATCTCTGTTTTTTCTTTATTTAAGTTCTAAAAAATAAATTGTCATTGATTATTTTTTTGTATATTTTTATTTTTGTTAAATCGGAGATACGAGGGTCTTGGATTACCTATTAAAGATCACCTTCTCTCTTTAAATTATTTATTGACCAAATCTAAAAGTAGATGGGAATAATCGAGCCCCACATTGCAAAGATGAATTCTTGTTTATATGTTTTTCAAAAGAAATTTAAAAATCAAAATGAACATTGGAGTTTTTTAAATTATATCATAAGAGACATTGAGGCAAACTACATATAAAAAAAGGTTGACACCTAGTTTTATGGTAAGTAGAAAATCTTAACTAATTTTTAAAGATTCTAAAAGGCTAGTTATATAATAAAAAAGATATAAAAAACTAATTATGTAATAGAAAAGATAAAAATCAGCTTATATATTCTACTTAGGATAAACTACTCCATGTTTGTTTTTAATAAGAAAGCTACATGTTATATGCTAAAAGTTTGCCTAAACTTTTATATATATGCATGTTTGTTATTAAAGGTGAAAAAAAGATCTAAAGTAATAATTTAAGATAAGAATTTGGTAACAAGGTTCAATCTTTACTTTTAAAATATAAAAGTGCCACATGAGATAATGATATGCATAAACATATTCAAGATATTGATTAGGGTTTGTTGTTGGAGATGGTCAGTGGCTTTTCATGGTGATTGGTGGTGTTGGAGTTTGATGGTGAAGAGAAAATGAGGGAGAGAGCTTCTATATTTTCTCTTTTTTTCTTTTTTCTTTTTAATTTTAATTTTAATTTTAATTTTTTTTTTGTCTTTTTCTCTCTCTGTTTTTTTTTTGTAGATTGTGTTCTTCTTCTTCATTTTTTTTTTCATCTCTTCCCTTCAAAATATTCCTTTCCCCTAAAATTTCACTTCAAATGTTTTCTCTCTTTTCTTCACTATTATTTTCTCCCCCACCCATCTATTGTGTGGGACTATTTTTAAACCTTATCACCTTATCTCTTAGTTGCTTGAAGAGGGGGTCAAAACTTAGTGTTTATTTTGGTGCCTCTCTCCTTGCTTGATTACCATGTTAGTTTAATATATTTTGTAACCAATCGGTTGGTTATATATGAAATTATTATATTCATATAAATATATATTTATTATTAATAAAAACTTAATTTAGAGTAATGAATATAATATTTGATTTATGAATTTAGAGTAAGAATAAAGTCCATGATAAGAAATATAAAAATGACAAAAAAAAAAGATTGAAAATAAAAAAAAATTAATAAATGCGAACCAGTTAAATTGCATTGAAAATATATTTTTTGAGATTTTTTTAAGTTTTTGAATATGTAAAAAAACAGGGTAGAAAACCGAGTGATGACAAACAAAATGAACTAACTTATTAGTAGCTAGTTTGGTTAAAATAGAAAGACAAAGCTATAATGTACTCTAAATAGTCGACATTCTTCCCTGTGCCTTCCAATTAATACATGAAAAAACATATGATTACATTATACATCCAAAGTAACGAAAACTAAAGAAACAAAGATAGAGTTTCCTAATTACCGAAGTAATCAAACAGGAAGAACAACCTTGAAAAAACACATGTTTACATTATACATCGGAAGTAACGAAAATTAAAGAAACAAAGATGGAGAGTTTCCTAATTACCGAAGTAATTAAACAGGAAGAACTTGTGGATGATCCACTTAATTAACAAGTTTTCTTTTCTTTTAAATAAATAACAAGTTTTTGAACGGGAAATGCAATTATCTAGGTGAATTTTAAGAATTCATGACCTACAATAATCACGTGATCATCCAAGAGCTTACATATATATAACCTAGTCTATAGCTCAGGGACGCCCGGGTGGTCTTCCTCTCGGAGGCGGGGGTGCAGGTCTTGCCCGATCTCTATCGCGGCCTCTGTCGGTATTAATCCTTGGAGGAGTTGGATAATATTTCCTGTAAATGCAAGCTCACTTTAGCTAATAAATAATAAAATTTAATTCTTTCACAAAAAAGAAAGAATTAATTATGAACAAAAGTGATGCCCTACATCGTAACCTGAGAAGAAGAAGAAAAGAGAAGCATTAAGCAGCATAAGTGCAAGACCAACCACAAAAACCTCATCTCTCTCCCTCTCTCTTCACTTTTATGTGTTTCTGTTTGCTTTTGAACGTGGAAGGTCTGTGTATATATATACACTTATGCAAGAAATCTTAGAGGCAATATCTATTTCGTGGAGAAGAAGAAATTAATTTAATTGGTGTGGAAATTAAGAAATAATCAAAGTCAACATGTATAAGAAGTAGTTAAAAGGGCAAATTCAAATTGGTGAATGGTTCCAAACTTAGTCATCCTCAATATAATTAATTAATTAGTCATGGCCTTCATTTTGAATCTTCTCCTATTGGTCATGGTGTTATATGTAAATATCATTAAATTAAATTGCATATTAAGAAATTTAGTAAGTGCTAGTAAGCCTGTAACTTAACTAGCTATAAAGTTTAATACAAAGGGAAAAAAGGGGTAAAAGACATAGAATTTATTTATTTATAGTTATTTATGATTATTATTTCTAACGCTTTGATAAACTAAAGAATTCAGACCTTTCCTTTTTGTAAACTAAAACTTCAGACCTTTTCCTTTCATGAAGCATATGTGATAGCAGCAGTCAAACTATTGATAAAGCAAAAGTTTACAAGAACACGTATGTGAGAACTACGAAACAAGAAACCAGATGTTTATACATATAACGAGGAAATTGCTTGGAAAAAGGAGATGGACTTGCATGGGTTATGAATCACGATTCCTCTATATATATATATATATATATATATATATATATATATATATATATATATAATCAATGGAAGTCACTAATATAATGAGTTGAGTTGAGTTTAATTTTTTGTATTTGATTGATAATTAAATTGAGAAGTGTTTCCTAGTTTATCTAAGTACTCGGGCAAATTTTTTCCTTAACTGATGTGCAAACGGATTTGAGCATATCTCTAATAACTGAACCAGAAAAATTAATACAAATGTAAAATAAGAATCTTTGGATAAGTTTAAAAGTATCCTATTTTGATCATAAAATAAATATGTTTGTTTTAGTGCCTACTTAGATGGGTAGCACGGGTCACCCTTAGATTTTTTTTCAACATAAAATAAAAATGTTAAGATATGTAAATGTTCCTAGAAAAACAAAAAAAAAGTTTGAGACTTGAGTCATTATCTCGCTATATTTAATAAGGTCAACCGATTTAAATAACATGAATAAAAAAAATACAATAATAATAAATAAATAAATAAAATGACAACGAGAAAAATATCCTCAATTAATTTATTAATATGATTAAAAAAACACATCAATAATAAATAAAGTGGAGAAAAAAGGGTAATATTTAGCTATAAAAAATAAGTTGTCAATATAATTCTTAGGATGAGAAGAAAGAAAAGCATGTTGGAGATTGAACATCGCTCTGTCGTGGATACCGCCTTACCACCAGAAAAAGTTCATTGAGTCGATTTTAATGTGCAACTATGAAAGGTTAGAGGTGGACATCGAAAAAGGTTGCACAAGCTATAAGAGCAACTACCCACAAAGCAAACCAAACAAAATATCATGAAATGAGAATATCATATTTATATTTAATAAATTAATTTAATTCAATAAAAAAAATGTCTATATAAAAACAAAGCTAAACTCAACAAAGAACAAAAAAAAAAAAAAGACTTGAGATAATATGTGTCATTTTCAAAACCAGTGAAAATTCCTATAAAAAGCAAATTAAAAAAACAATGAAACCCAATCTCCAATTAAATAAATGTCAAATGATAAAATTAAAAAAAAAACATGAGTTTAAACCCTCACGAAACTCCTGAACCTGAGTTAATGCCCCAGACTTGTGACTTGTGAAATATATCGAAGTGAAAAAGAAATAATAATAAAAAGAATAAGGATCAAATTTGAAAGGAAAAAAAAAAACTAAAAGGGGATGGATTTGTAAAAATTCAATTTTAAAAATAATCTCAAATAAAATAAATAGCAATAAAAAGAATGAAAATGAAATCTAACAAGTATAAAAATTAGAGGAGGAATAGAAAAGAAATCCAATTCTATAAATAATTTTTTAAAAAACTAATAATAAAAAAAGTAGAGATAAAATTTAAAGGAAAAATAAATTGAAGTGATGCTTTGAAAATTTTAAGAGTCAGACGTAGAAATCAAGGAGGGGAGAGAAGTGGAGAAAAAAAACGAAAAGGTTGTCAATGCCAAAAAAGAGGTTCATTGACCACAAGAGCCATCTAGGGATGAAGAGGTCACCAACACGATTCAAACATCGCTCTTGAAACCACCATTTGGCCTCCAAATGACATCGCACATGCCGCCCAAATAACAAAGAAATGACTCATGAGCTGACGTGTGCAATATACGTGTCGACCTTTTCTTTATATTTTAAATGACCAAATTGCTCCTAAGTCAACTTGATTGTAATGAAAAAAACCATGATAAAAATACAAAAAAACCCTTGAGCGTCAGTTAAATTTTTTTTGTTTGTAAGGGTATATTAGTCATCTCACTACCCTTAAAAAAGTGAAACGATGAATAAGCCATGATAATATAGTTTAATAATTTTTGCTTTTGAATTTTTTAGACATTTTATTATGCAAAAAAAAATATTAATTTATCCCTTATCATTTTCATAATCACCATTGAATCATGAGGAAAAGACCAAATTGTCCTCAATTGTTAGTTCAAAGTTTTATTAATGGAAAGACTATTCTGTAATTACACTATTCTCATGCTATGTGGGAGCAAATAGTTTGTGAATGACCCGCGCACTGAGACGTGCAATGCACGAGCTCTGTTTTTGTTCATTAATATTTATATATTTTAAATGACTAAATTGCCCATAAGTCGACTTGATTGTTAAAAAAAACATGATTAAAATACCAAAAAGCTCTTGGACTTTAGTTAAGATTTTTTTACTTGTAAAGGTATATCAGTCCTTTTAATATGCTTAAAAAAGTGAAAAGTAGAATAAGCCCATAAAGCTAGTTTAATAAGTTTTTCTTTTAAGGGTTTTTCAGTCATTTTATTATGCAAAAAAGAAGAAGAAGGAAAGTATCAATTTATCCCTTATTGTTATCCATTTTTGAAGCACCATATAAACAAAAAAAAATCAGAAAGAAAAGAGAGAATAAAAAAAATTAAATAAATATTTGAAGAAAATAATATATATATATATATATATATATATAAAAGAATCTACCAGAACTCGAAGACTAGTTAAGAAGAATCAAACAAGATTGAAAAAATTGACAATATATTTTTCGACTGTGGAAGGCCCTATTAGTAAAGAAAATGTAATTTGAGTGGGGAAATTCAAAATTTTATATTTAAGGACTCAATTGGAATTTTTCAAGGTTTAATTGAATTTATTGAGGGTTTAATTGTAAGAAAATTTTATTTTTAAATTCAATTTAGACTTTAATTGGAAGAAATTAAAGTATAGGACTCGAATTGTAATTTTTGAAATTTAATTTGATAAAATCAGGGGTTTAATTGCATAAATATTAAAGTTCAACGGGCAATTAGGGACTTAATTAAAGAAATCCAAAATTAAGGACCAAATTAGAAAAAAACACGTGAATGTAGAAGCTGAAATTGACCAAATCAGGGGTCAAATTGAAGAAATTAGAAGTTTGTTAGTCACTTGAGGGTTAAAATGCATAAATTCATAACGAAGGACAAAAATAAAAAAGATGATTAACTTAGGGCTGACAATTGAGTTTGACATGAATGAAATTGTATAAAATTAAAAGTTTAGAGGCAATGATGGGTGCAATTAAAGAAATTAAGAGAACAAGTACTTAATTAAAATTTATCAATCCCAAATTAAAAACCATAAATGATATGTCATTTAAACTTAATGAAGAAAATGTGAGTGACACAGCATTTGATAGATTGGCCTCTATTTTGACAATTTTGGCTGATCGAGTTAGAAATTTCAAACTAATAAATGTGAAGCTACAGACCTATAAATTATGTAAGTTTGGATCCAAATGGAAGGTGTGAGTCTCGTTTACCAATTTCAGGTGGTCTTAGGTGATGATGATGTCAGAATTGCTCCGACATGGCCTTAAAAGTGAGCAATTCAGTCAACCATGACTTAAGCATAATTGTGTAAGAATCGACCTTCATACACAAAGGCTCCTAAATGGGTTCTTATCAATGGCTTACAACATATACCTTAAGATTAAGAGGTTAGAAATTGATTCAAGACATCTTAAAACCCTAGAAAAACCCTATAAATATCCCCTTAAAAAGAGTGCTACAAAAGGAGGGGGGCAACAAGTAGGAATATATTCATAAAAAAAACAAAGTGTAAAGGTCCAGAAACCTAACTTAAAAAATTTTCTAAGCTTTGAAAGGATAGTAGGTTGGTAAGAGGCAAAACTTTCCAAAGAAAAGTAAAAAAGAGAGTAGTTGTTTTGGGTATATTTTCTGATCTAAAAGTGTGCCCTTGTGGCCTGCTTGAGGTGTTTTTGTTTTATATTTATGTTTACAGGCATAGAAAAGAGGTTTAAAATGCTCAAAAAATGATGTTGTATTCACCTTTTTAATGCTATTTTTTTATTTATTGAAGTTTTTTTAGTTGTTTGATGTTTCTAATATAATAATGTTATTGTTTAAGTTGTTATATATATATATATATATATATATATATATATATATATATATATATATATATATAGTGTTGTTTTAGTTGTTGTTTAATTTAAGCAATGCATGTTTTAGGAATGATGTTCTTCCTGGCTGTGTTATGTTTGTTTATGACCAACATCAGTTTACAAAATCCAATTTAAAATCCATATTACATGAACATGTAGTCTGTTTTAAGTTGATAGTTTTTTTATTTGTTACCTCATACATGATTTTGATGTTTTGATGTTATTTATTAATGTTTTAGATTCAAACATGTTTATGTACAATAGTGTGACATGTTGAGATTTAAAAAAAGCATGTTGAAGCCAAAAATGGCTGGGTTTTAATTGGGTTTCTAGGCATGTTCTTTGTGTTTTTTGGAAAAACATTGCCTTAGGCACCGTTTGGGAACGCGGCTGCGGCTGCGTTCCAAAAAAATTTGAAAATTTTTTGTTTTTTTTTTTTGCTAAAATTTAATATGGTTTGTACGTTTTGGATCGTTTTGATGTGCTGATGTCAAAAATGATTTTTAAAAAATGAAAAAACATCGTTGGCATGCATTTTGGCAAGAAAAGTTATTTGAAAAGCACCCGCAACCACACTGCCAAACACGCTCTTAGTCTCATGATTCTAACTAGTTTTGGTTCATTTCTTTGCACTAAACCCTTCAGGCAACTTGATTAGTTGATAATCTAGTATTTATTTGTATCAATAACAAATTTTTTATGGAATTTAATCATAGGGTTCATGTTTTATACCTAAACTCATTTTGACAAAATCATGTTTATTCTTTTATAATTGTAGTGAATGGATGCTAAATTATTGATCTTTACATGATTTTCAACATTTAGATGCCTTTCGTTTGACCATATCTGGTCTAATTTGGATTTAATGTTACTGGGTTGTGTCTGAGCATGTTCTTTGTGTTCTTGGAAAGAATATTGCCTTAGACCCTTTATTCAGACATGTTGTGGTTCATTTCTTTACACATAACCCTTCTTTATACTTGATTAGTAAATAATCTAAAATAAGTTTTGATGGTTTATAATCTTAGGGTTTCAATTTTGAATCGAAATCCATTTTAAAAAAATCAAGAGTTTTTTCGGTGTTTAGTTTGTTTTTTAACTTTGGTTTTGTCTCTGGGTGGTTTTCCGGTCAAACCAAAATTTTTTGTTTATTTTATGGTCAAACCAAGAATTTTAGGTCAATCTAGTCAGATAAAAATCAGTTCAAGAGTTTAAGACGCTGTTTGGTTTGCCATGTTTTTGTTAAAGATTTTTTTTGTTTAAGGGTTTATTTGACAAACACCCCTTAGACTTATTTTGGTAGTTTTATGAAAAAAATGAGTTTTTTTGCCAAGCAAATATATTTCATGCATATTTCTTTTTGTCTTGCATATAGCCAAATTCTAAAATTTTCATGAATATTTTGTTTTTCTTATATATATAAAACAATTGCATTTTTATCTTTTTTTTTTAAGAAAAGAAAATACAGGAATCAGTCAAAGGATATCATAACTAGTTTATGATTATGCGTTAGAACTTGGCCTATATTTTAAAAACAAAAAAAAATTTATTTTGTTTCTTTTAATATACAAGATGATAAACTTATATGTAAGATTTATTTCTGACATTAAATAAATAAGATAGTTCATTTTTTTTTTTTATGTTTTTACATTAGAATGATTAGGTTTAAACCTGATATGATAAAGACCTTTTTTTATTGAGGAAGACTTTTCTTAAACCCTAGATAAACAAACGGTTAAAAACATAACATTATCTTAGTTTAGATCAAACAAATAAATAATACAGCTTATCTCATGTAAGGCGTACTAAGGATGCTAATACATTTTCTTTAAGCAATCAGTTCTTTTATCCAGACTCTAAGACCAGTTAGGGTTTCTAGTGACCAAAATATTAGATGGTGACTTTCATTACCTTTTTTTTATTGATAAAGAACAAGAATTTCTTATCATTTCCACTCATATTATTCTCGATAATGCTGATCCGGGAGGATGATCGCCACAACATTGCATATGTGCGACGCGACTCCCTTTTAAATTTGATAATGATCAATGGATAATGAGAAAAAGACCAAATTGCCTTCAATTACCGGTTTAAAGTTTTTATAAAGGAAAAACAAACTCTTTATTACACTATTTCAATAAATAATAATTTTTGTTTTTGTGCACAATAACTTCACTACAATATTAGTTCTTTTTCTTAATTATAATTACTTTAAGGCATAATAATTATATCGTCTTCATATTTACAAAGAATAAGAAAAAGTTGACGAATAACTAAAATTACTTTTTGTCAAATTTCTACCTAGGCATTAATAAAAGCTAAAATAGGAATGAAAAACACTTAACATGTGAGTGAAAACTTTGTTAACTAGAATAGTATTTTCATGGTTTTTCCATTCTCATGAAAAAAACTTAACATATGATATTGGAGGTTTTGAAGTTTTTTTTTCAAGACCCATTAGTCATTATCAAATTAATTAGAAAAAATACATTTTTTCATTTTAAAAACACAAAAAAACGACTAAAATATCATTGAAAGCAAAAAATTAAAATTGGCATCAAAGGACTTCTTTATATTTTTATAATGGCATTTTTATTATTATTAGGTCAACTAAGGGGCTATTTGGTATTTGAACACACACACACACACACATATATATAAAGAACAATGAAATAACGAAAATGCCCTTAAAAGAAAATAATGGTTTTTTTTGTTATTATTAGGTCATCTTAGGGACAATTTGATATTTTACTAATTATAATATAAAAAAAAGCATGGGTGTGTGTGGCATACTCGCCAACACATAGGAGTCGCTCGCTCACTTTGGATGGCATTTATGGTGCCTCTTGATGTCAAAAAATATCCTTTTATTGTATCATTAAAAGCATCATCATGTCCTCTTCATATTGGTACAATACATGTTGGCGTTGGTGGGTCGGGTTATCGCTAGTAGACCTTTATTTTTTCTTTTTATTTTCTTTCTCCTCTCCTAAAAATTACGGTTTAACCCACTTTGTAGAAGTTCTATTTTTTTCGATTTCATCCTTCAATCCAAATTTATCATATATTCTTTTTAACATTTGGTCCACATTCTTTTAATTCTTTTAATTGATTTTCTTTTCAATTTCAAAATTTTGTTTATATTTGTTATTTCAATTTTGATCCTTATTATTTTGATTGTTTTTTTGGGTTATTTTGTTAAATTGATTTTTCTTTTCAATTTCAAGCTTCAAGTAAAGATAAAATTTATTTTGTATTTCAATTTTGATCATCATTCTCTTAATTGTTATTTTTTGTTTTAAATCCTTTTGTATAACTTATTTTTTTTCTCAATTTCATCATACAACATTTGATTGATTGAGAATTCAGTTTCATGGTTTTTTCAAATATGATCCCTCTTATCTAATGATATGGATTACAAGTTGAAAAAAAAATGAAAGACAGGGGATCAAAATAGAAAAATGCGCCATAGATGGGTGATGGTTTCGAAGTTCACACAAAATATTTACTTTAATCCTCTAACTTTACAACTTATATATATTTGGCCCCTCAATATTTTTTCAATTTTAATTTAGTAAAAAATTTTATTTTTTAGTCCCTAATTTGAGAGAGGAGAGAGAGAGGTCACTGCAATCCAGTATCGAGAGAGAAAATAGACGTTATCATTAATTTTGACTGCCAAAATGATAGATCTTAGTGTCAAAGGGTTTCATTTGGTTAGAGGAGTTCCACTTATATTTTTTTCTACCTTGAAATGACCTAAAGCCATAAATATAGGCTCAGAAATATTTTTTATTTCGGGTTCATTTCAGGTTTTGGATGGCTTTTTTAATCTTTTAAGATTATTTATGAGTTTGTAAAGTTGTCATAGCTATTTTATAGATGTTTTGGGATTAAAAATAGGTTGAAAATAAGTTATTGAATAACTAAACATATATCTTATTTTTTCGACCTTCATAATGGCTGGAATCTTGAGAATTTCAAATAATGTGTGAATGATGTATTATCTGTCCCATTTAAATTTAAAAATTAAAAGCCCACGTGGTGGCTACTCTTGCATGCCCGTAAGCATGCTTCTTCAATAACTATTGAAGAAGCATGCTTTTTTATATATTTTATAGTTGTTTAAATTATATTTTAATTAATATCTATTCTCTCTCTAAATCATCAGGGAAATCTAGCTTGCTTCTTCTTCATGTTCTACAAACCAGAATACATGTATAATCAGGGAACATGAAGCTTACCAATTTGTAAATTTAGATATTTGCCAAGTTTATTTATATAGAAAAATTAAAGATAATAAAAAAAATAAAAATGATTATGAAAGTATCAAATGGAATTCATCCCAAAAAGATTATCTATATTTCTGTTTTTATGTGTTTTAAAATAATTATCTGATCAAAATATTAAATCATATATTTTTCTATAATACTCCTAATTAAAATTTATTTTGTAAGATTCCTATAATAAAAAATGGGATAATTTAGAATAGTATAAATAAAAAAAATGTAACATATCAATTAATAATATTTTTAAACCATGTGAAAAATCCAATGTAACAATATATTAATTACCAAAATTAGCCGTAATATTGGAGTCAAAATGAAACCCTAGCTATATTACTGAGATTAAATTTACGGTAGCTAATGATCGGGGATGATGCTTGGCTAAGCAAAAAATTGACTATGAACTCGTAGACACATTCAAAGGTCTAGTGGCGCGCGGAGCGCGGAGCTAGCCAAAGGGGACTAGAAACAGAGACCGCCTCGTCTCTTTTTTTTTTTTAAAAAAAAAAAACCTTTCCTAATATACATATATATATTAAGGTTGTCAAATTCTGTTTCAGTAGGTATTTTGTTTTTTCAATTGAAATTGAATATTTCAATTTTGAAATATTTCGGCATGTCGTTTCGGGGTTGTACTGTTCATATATATATATTCAACAAACATAATTCAAATTCAAGATAAATTAATTATAAATTATGCAATACAAACACAATGCCAAACAAATACAATTTCAAAATTTAAAATATGTTTAAATAGTCAAGATTAAATAGATCTTTATAAGTAATTCAACTTAAACAAAATATCAAAATATTATGAAAGTAAATTGTTTTAATACAAATATTTTAAATATAAAGTTAGGTCAATATTATCAAGACTAATGGAATCTAAAGTATCTCTTGTTTTGCTCAAATTCCTATAAAGTATAAACATGAAAAAAATAACATGAATATAAACCATATATATTAGTGATAAATCTAATTTTAAAAAATTAATATCATTGTTAATGAAAATAGTAATAATAATTTTCAATATTATTATTAATATCATTATTGTTGAAAATAGTAATGAAAAAGAGCTTTTTATACTTGGGTGGTTTAATTAATTAAATTGAACAAGGTTCAATTTGATTCAATAGCTTTTCAAGAGCGGAATGAAACATGTAGAATGGAATCAAAATGTTCTGGCTGAAATTTAACCGAAAAATCCGAAACGGATCGAGATTTAAAATGAGATGAAAATTGTTCTGTTTTTTGAATAGGTATAGAATGTTTCGGCCATTCCGGATGAAACGGAACGGTATTGACAACCTTGATATATATAAGTGGATTGGATCCTTATTGAGACAAGTAATTCTTCCATTCCTATATTTAAATCTTAAATATAATTTCTTTTTAATCTTATGTTTAATTTTTTTATATATATATAATATTCTGTAACTTTCTATATCTACAGCTTGCTCTACTTTTCTCAATTGTAGAATCTCACTTGCCACAATTTTTTTTTCAGTTTATTGATAATATTATTGGATAGCATTAACCAGTAAATGTGCGTTATCTAAAAACAAAATAACAGTATAACTCTAACCTTATTCAAATATCGGGAGTTAATTAAACTAGGGATTTTTTTATAAGGAATTATTCCCAAAAGATTTTTTAGCTTTAGAAAATTTTATAGTATCCAGAAAATAACTAGTTATATCCAATTAATTACTCCTTAAGTTTATCTTAAAAAAATAAATAGATACAAAGAGAAGAAAGAAAATAAATTATTATTTTACTCATATTTGAATGTATTTTTTTTAAAGTGTAACTACTAAGATATTGAGTTTAGCTTGTTCTTTATATATTTTTAATATTTTAAAAAAATTAAAATAAATATTTATATAGCTTGGTTGGGAACACAAATCTAAAAAGGAACTATATCACACATGTTAAGGTGTAAAGTAAGGAATTTGTAACCCTGAGGGATAGTTCACTGATCAAGTTTTAGATTTATTCCCTAGAGATCACTAATTTGAATCTCATAAAACTTAGGGTCACTGGAGGCTTACATGATCGTTAACTTCAGGACTATGAAATTAGTTGATGTACGCTCAAGCTGTCCGGGTATCCACATTAATAATAAAAAATGTAAGGTATTTGTACAAATATGGCTAATAATTCATAAATTTACCACATCTCAAAAAAAAAATTAGTGATGAGACTTGCATCTAAAAAACCTCATGCTAAATAAGTTAATTTTTTCTTTATAAGTAAAAAACCTCATAAATTTACCAAACCCTTGAGCACTCTTTTTACCAATTTGAAATTTTTGTTTTGCTTTTTTTTTTTCTTACTTTACTACTCTATGTAAGAGTGAAATCTAATTCTGTCTCCAATTGAAACTTTTACTTTTTATGTATATATATGAAAAATCGATCACTTTTTTTTTTCATATAACAAAAAATGTTGATAGTCCTTCAGGCCTAATCGGCAAAGAAGAAGAGAAAATTAATTAGCATGATCATACCCTTGGATAATACATATCATGTCACAACAAAACAAATGGGAAAAAGTACAATTAAATGAATTTGAAATGAACTGCTCATGTTCCCATACAAGAGCTTCAATATCTAAATTATATTATTTAAAATTAAAGCTGATCATGTTCAAGGACGTGTAGATGAACTCCCACCTGGTGCTGGAGGTCCAGGTCTTGGTTGATCTATATCGCGGCCTTCTCGTGGATCTGGAGCAAGAGCAGACCTCCTGTTGACACTGACAGCACAGTAACATAAACTTTCATTAGCTAATAGGTAGTAACAAACAATTTTTCTTTCTAAATAAGCTTATAGTTTGAAGTTAAAATTTCCATAATAGAGGAATCAATACAAGTTTACGTACATCATGCGTTGAGAAGATGTACTAAACAGAAGCGCTAGGCAGAAGAAGCGTAAGAAGAACCACAATAGCTTCATTTTCCACTCTTTCTCTTCCTCGTCCTTTCAATTTCTTGATAAACAATGCTCTTAATTTCTTCTGTGTGTATATGCAATGGTGTTTGCCTTCGGAGGCGGGCGATATATATAGACGCAGGAAACGAGCAGTTAAGGAATGGATATGGAGAATCCAGTTTGGATGTGTGTGAAAACAAAAAACTACAACGCTTGCATGTATTCTAAACTAAACCTAAAAAAAAAAATACTACAACGCATGGAACTGGTCAATGGTCAATGGTCAATCAATGATTATAGAGGGTAAAAATTGATAGGCACTCGTTTTGAGAGACACCGAAGTGGATGTATGACTTTCAGGGGAAGAGCTTGCAAAACTGTGCATGGAGGCAAGAAAAGATTTTTTTTTTCCTCTGGGTACATAATGTTGATTTTTTCCTATTTAATAATTATACTTTGGTTTCACAAAATTGATGTATTGTAAATTATAAAAGAATCCTGAACATATAAGATAATACAAAATTGAAAAAATATTAAATAAACAATAAAAATACAACATAAAAAAGATACAAATCATTATGTGGGTTATAATAGTTACACACACATTGTTTTATATATATATATATATAATTTTTCTTTGTCACTTGATTTTTTTATTACCATTTTAATGTTTTTATATGAAGTTGACTAGAAATTGAATTTGATATTTTGTTATGGTTGATTTTATATGGGGCTCTCGTAATATTAAAAATAAATTTTATAGTTGGCTTGATTTGATAAAATAAATTTTATTTTTATTGATTCAGCCAATTTAAACTTTAAAAACTTAATTTTAAACTGAAATAAATATTCAACTTCTTTTTTTTAAGAAATAACATGTTTATTTTATACTTCTGACTTAATCTTTGGATTGAATCAACAAATTTATTATTATTTATTGACATATATAATTTTTTATTTATTTTATTAAACAAGTTTATAATTTTTTTAGTTTATAGTCGAAAAACAATTAATGGTAAAAATACCAATAAATAACACCTACATATATTTTAATGTTGAAAAAAAAAATCTTTATCCGATAATGTTGCTCGGGAAATCAAACTAGTTTGCTAGAAGTTGTTTGGGAGTGGGAAATGGGATCGAGAGATTTGTAGGCTTTGGTAAACTTTGTAAGAATCAGCATGACAGCATCCAAAGTTTTTTGGGAAATAATCTCCTTTAAGAAAATCCTTGATTTAATTAATTCCAAATATATATTTTTAAATAAGGCTAGAGTTATACGTTTTCTAGATAATTCACATTCATTGTTTCATCTTATCACTAAACTGAAGAAAAAAAAAACAGAGGATTTTTTCTTAGAATTACGAAAAAAAATAGTCATACTTGAGTTGTGAGATGCTTTCACCATAAAATCTATAAATATAAATATGAAAAAAGAATTTTAAGTTGAAATATTTGATTTCACAAAAACACTTTTTTGTATTAACGGAAATATGTGAATATACAAAACATATGTGAACAATAATATATAAATTAAACTCTATATCTAATTAAGAAATTGTTGTAAGAGATAATGAAGAGATATATGAGTTATTGTTTGGTATTGTGTTTCTAATGAATCGGTTGAAATTTCAAATTTTTTTGTTTAAAATTTTTTAAAAAAAATTATAGTTTCAATATGATAATATTAAAAATAAAATTAATTTAAAATAAAAAATACTTTAAAAAACAATTAATATTATATTTCTAAACCACATAAAATAAATTACTCCGGCAAACCGAATGGATGGAAGGAAATAATAATTTCGGTCCAGTTTGAGATGATTTCAAGCATTTTTTATATTTTCTCCATATCTTTTAAACCGATGTCAGAATACCACCAATACTAAAATTTAAAAGGCACATATCATTAAAAAGCATATATGCTCCATAAATATGTCCTAATTAAGATCATTTTGTCTCTAATTAAATTTTTTTTCTAATTTTATATATATTGTTTCGCCATTTTAGAAAATATTTCAGGTATTAATTTTTTTGTCATTTTTATCTCGGCTTTTCTTCAATTTTTGTAAATTGACTAATTTAAAGTGGTATTTTTTATTTCTTTTTTTTCTGGAAAATTAAAATTTTCCTATTTTTGAAAAATTTTATAACCCTATTTAAGGTCGGCTTATGGGCTGTTTTGGACAACCAAACAAGTATTCAGTGTTTTCCTTTCTACCCTAACTCATATCACAGGCTATGTTAGAAATAGATGAAAACATTAATATAATTGATCATTAAAAAAAATATTAATCTCATTTTTCATTATATGTCTATTTATATATCACATTAAAACTTAAATATTATAATAATCTTCTTCAATTATCCCTAACCTATATAGCACCTTATTGACACTTTATCTTGACGGATAAAGATTTAAAAATATTTTTCAATAGGTAAGAAAAGTTAATAATTAAAATTTGAAAAAAAATATATACATCAAAATTTATCAAATTATTAAATTAGGTCCTTGATATTATTTTTTTATATGAGATCTTTGCTATTTTCTTATGTTATTTTTTACTTCTTTTAGATAAAAAGATTTATAATACTTTTACTATGACTTCTAATTTAGTAAAAAAAAAAAACCCTTCTTTAAACAAAATGATTCATTATTTTTTCTCATGTTTATATTTTTAATTTCTATTTATATCACATATAGTAATTAAAGTCTAAAATTAATAAAATTATATCAAAATTCAATAACTTCTATTCATATCGCATATATTAATTAAACTAGATTATTATCTATGCTACGTTGTGGGTCGGATTAACTTTTTTTGTATGTAAAAAAATATTCAGGTGTTGTTAATTTTTTTTAACATAAATTGTTTTCTAACTATATAGAAATTGACCTGATATGACATGGTTGACTTAGCAAGTCCAAAAATAACCCGAACAACCGATGAAAATATAGTTTTACTATAAAAAAAAGCAAGACGACATATTTTTTTAAAAAAAATATATTGAAATGACAACATATTATATCGACTTGGATCAATTCAGGTTAATCTACCAAAGTCACTACTCAGGTCATGAGATCCTAATAACCCTATAGAAAGAAAATAAAAAAAAAAAGTATTATTAAACTTAATTTTCTATCAATCTAATGTTGAAGAATGAATTTTAAAAACAAAATTCTACTAAAAAAATAAAATGAATCAACTTGGATTAATCTACTAAACCTGGGCTATGAGAGTGATATAACTTCATAGAAAGCAAATTGAAATAAATTATAAAGCTCAGTTCTTAATCGACCCAATGTAAAGAATGAAATTTCAAAAAAAAAAATCAATGAAAAAAGGACATAGAAAACCATTGAGTAAATCAAACAAACTCACGAAAAGCTTCATAAGACCAGATAACCTCATAGAAATAAATTATGAAGCCTAATTCCCAATCAATTTAATATTGAAAGATAAAATTGAAAATAATTCAACTAAAATGGGACAAAAAAACCCAAGTCAATCGATTTGACTCGTGACCCATGTCATTAGACTATGATAACCCCATATAAAAAAAAATAAAAAATATAAAACTTATTTTCCAATCAACTCAATGTTAAATGATTATATTGAAAAAAAAATCAAATAAAGAAAGGATAAAAAAATAACTCAAGTCAACCGAGGTCAAAAAACTAAAATAACTCCATATATAGAAAACCAAATCGAAAGAAATTATAAAGTTTAATTCTTAATCAACCTAATATTAAAGGATGAAATATTTTTTAAAAAATATTCAATTTAAAATAAGGATAAAAAAACTCGTGTCAACCTGACTCGTCTGTAAAACTCGTAACTCGGTCATGAGACCATAATAATTCTATAGAAAACATATCAACAAATAACTATAAAGCCTAATCTCAATCAACCCAATGTTTAAAGATGAAGTTGAGAAAAAATATTAATTAAAAAAAATTATCGTATTGAACACGACTAACCCATAAAACTTGTGACCTGAGTTATAAGAATAACTAGAAAGAAAAGTTAAACAAGTTATAAAGTTCAACACTCAGTAAATTCAATGTTGAAGGATAAAATTGAAAAAAATAAAAATTAAGTTTAAAATTAAAAAAATAATCCTTAAAATCTTGAGAATCAAAATAAAAGAAATAGTCTTGATATTTTATTATTCATTGCTACAATAAAATATCATGACCTTTTAGTATATTTTAATAATGTCATTTCAAATATGCGTGGTCCGCTCAGCTTTGCACCCATTTATTTTAAAAAAAATGGTAAAAAAATATAAGAAGTAATAGATCCCATAATGAAAGAATTGTTCGGAATAATTTCCTTTAAAACAATTCCTTGAATTAATTAATTCCTTATATACATGCTTGAATAAAGTTAGATTATATGCTCTTTAGATAATTCACATTCATAATTCGTTAATCTTATCACTAAACTAACATTACCGCCTGATTGGTTGTGTATATAAATAGGCAAAGTTTTTACAGTATTGCAAGAAAACCCAACATTAGGGTTTGGAAAATTACCGCCTGATTCCACTAATTTGGTCGAAATCCAAACAATGAGTTTTGGTTCTTTCAGCTCATCCGCATGGTTATTATACTTTGTATAGAATAATTGCGGCATTCTGTTTAAAGGAAATTGCGAAAGAATCGAAGATGCTTTCCCCGTCTACGAGACTTTCATGCACGCCAACACGTTGGTGCATTTTTCATGAGTTCCAATCTTGATACCCCATTGTCCCTAACCATGAGAGAAGTAATCTCTCAAGACTCTAGCTAGATGCATGGTGGAGTGGAGAAGATGAGTTGAAATGTTGTTTGTGATCTACCCCGACCACACGTTCTATGATTTGGAATTCCAGAAAAAAAAACCCAGAATGACGATGCCTCCACGAACAGAATCTGGGTAGATGGGCAACGACACATTTGAGAAGGAATGCTCCCCATCTAGGCGTAGATCTTGTAGCTATATAAACAGCCATGAAGTTTAGGGTTAGCGGATCTTCTTCTTCCTTTATTAGCTCCTCTCCTGCACTCTTCTTGTACCATTACTGCTTCCTAGGACACATCTCATTCTCCACATTCAAATAAGTTTTCAAAAACTAATCGTTTTTTTAGGCTAATTAACTATCTTATACTGCAGTGGAATATGCGAATTTAAGGAAATAAATATGATTTTGTGATTCCTTTAGCAGTCGGCCTTTTGGCTCTCCTGATAAACTCTCACTTCATCTCATGACCTATCATATTATACTAGCCAGCTGCTATCATCAGCAGCCCGCAACTAACACTATAGTCAAAAATCACCACAACCACAATACTTAGTTTTCTTTTAGCAATCGGCCTTAGTGTTCTATCTTTATTTTCATTCCAATTTCCTAATTTTCCTAATCATATGTTCATTTTTATTCCTGGTAACCATATTTTTCAGGATAGATCAAATAAGTTTATAAGCATCGTGGGTGAGAAAAGCAAGCCACCAAGGCCAAAGAGATACACGGATAGAAAAGGACAAGAAAAGGGCTAGAAACCCAGAAAAAAGGAGAAAACTATACAAAAAACTGAATAGCAACTATCCTTGAAATTTCCACTACACTCTGAATTGAGAAGATAAAAAACATTAAGGAATTAAAAAGATAAAAACAAAAAAAAACCATGTCATAACAAAAACAAAGGGGGGGAAAGTACAATTAGATGAATTTGACATGAACTGCTGATGTATCCATACAAGAGCTTCAATATCCCAGCAATAAATTAAAGCTGATCGTGTTCAAGGACGTGGAGATGGTCTCCCACCTGGTGGTGGTGGTCGAGGTCTTGGTTGATCTAAATCGCGGCCTTCTCGTGGATCTGGAGCAAGAGCAGACCTCCTGTTGACACTGACAGCACAGTAACATAAACTTTCATTAGCTAATAGCTAGTAACAAACAATTTTTCTTTCTAAATAGGCTTATAGTTTGAAGTTAAAATTGCCATATATAATAGAGGAATCAATACAAGTTTACTACGTACATCATGCGCTGAGAAGATGTACTAAACAGAAGTGCTAGGCAGAAGAAGCGTAAGAAGAACCACAAGAGCTTCATTTTCCACTCTTTCTCTTTCTCGTACTTTCAATTTCTTGATAAATAATGCTCTTAATTTCTTCTGTGTGTATATGCAATGGTGTTTGCCTTCGGAGGCGGGCGATATATATAGACGCAGGAAACGAGTAGTTAAGGAATGGATATGGAGAATCCAGTTTGGATGTGTGTGAAAACAAAAAGCTACAACACTTGCATGTGTTCTAAACTAAACCTAAAAAAACAAATACTACAACGCAAGGAACTGGTCATTGGCCTCAACTTGCCATAATCATGATATATAAGCGGTCAATCAATGATTATAGAGGGTAAAGATTGATAGGCACACGTTTTGAGAGACACAGAAGTAAATGTATGACTTTCTGGGGCAAAACTTTATAGGAGGCAAGACTGGAATAATTTTTTTAGAGGAGGAAAAACTTGGTTTCAGCCTTATAATTTAAGGGTTTTTTTTTTTTAGGACATAATTTTAATGATTTTTTTTTTTGGCTGGCACCGGGCTCTCGCTAGCCCTCACATCTTTTTTTATTTCTTTCTCGTTCTTTTTTTTTTTATATATATTGAGTTTTCTTTTTCATTTGTATTTTTTTTAGAGTACTTTTGCTTCCCATTTAATCTCAAAATTTACACTGTGTAAATTATGAAAAGGTGTTTGATTATGCCACTTCAAAAAAAATTTCATTTGTATCCTTTTCTTTTATGGAGATTTTTTACTTTCTATTTAACAATTATACTTTGGTTCACAAAATTGATGTTCAATTAAATCATAAAATAATATTTAAAATCATGAATACGTAAAGTAGTAAAGTAATGTGAGATTAAAAAAATATTAAGAAAACAATGAAAATGCAATATGAAGGAAAAACATAATTCATTGTGGGTTGCAATAGTTACCCATATTGTTTTTGTTTTCTTTAATTTTTTTTTTCACTTGATTTTTTTTATTTTCAATTTAATTTTTTCATGTGAAGTTGATTAGAAATTGAGTTTGATTTTTTGGTTCGGTTTACTTTATATAGGTCTCTCATGATGTTAAGAATAAATTTTGACATTAAATTAATGCTCGATTTGGTAAAATAAAATTCAATTTTATTGATTCAACCAATTTAAACTTTAAAAATTTAATTTTAAGCTGAAATAATAAATATTCATCATCTTTGTTGTAACCCATTTTTGGGTCCCCCACAAAATATATATACAAAATATATATATAAATATATATATATAGCCAAAGGAGGTTAAGAAAAAATAACAGGAGGCAGAAGCACTCAGAAAATGGTCGGAAAATTGGTCAATGAGTTTAAAAATACAAAGATTGGATTTTTGACAGTATATTCTTGAAGGAGGAAAGCCCTGTTGAGGAGGAAATTTGAAATTGGAGGAGAAAAGCCCAAATTTGGATGATTATGGATTTAATTGGATTTTTTTAATGAATTTATAGGGGATTTGATTGCAAGAAAAATTGATTTTTAAGTCAATTTGGGCTTTAATTAGAAGAAATTTAAGTTCTGGGGCCAAAATATATTTTTTAGGAATTTATTAGGGCAAATCAGGGGCTTAATTGCATAAATATTGAAGTTTAAGGGCCAATTAGGGACTTAATTGAAGAAATCCGAAACCAGGGACCAAATTGGAGAAGGCGCGCAAGTAGGGGGGCTGGAATTAATTGATTAAGGGGCCTAATTGAAGAAATTGGAAGTTTATTGATCAATTAAGGGCTCAATTGCATAAATACGAGACCAAGGACCATATTGCAAAAGGCGCGTAACTCTGGGGCCGAAGATGAAGTTATACCGGGACTAAATTGCATCAAATCAGAAGTTTTAGGGTCAATTGGGGAATACTGTCGAACGAAACTGAAAGTCTGAGGACTAAACTGAACATTGGCAAAGAAATCCTTTTTTTTTATCTAAACGGCGCCGTTTTGCATTTAAAAAAAAAAAAAAAAAAAAAGGGATCACTGATCACTGATCACTGATCACTGTTCACTGTCTTCCCCGCCGAGCTGCCCGAGTGGCCGACTTCCAGACGTGTTTTCTTCCTCGTTTGGCCCCCAAATCCGACAAAGCATGCACCAACATGTCCACCTGGAACTCCTTTATCCCGGGGAGTGGTCCGGTCGGGTCGAAAAGGTTTGGAACGGCTCCGTTTATTGGGCCAAAACATGCACCTCGGGCAGTCTGCAAATTTGGCAGTTCGAGGTGCACACTTTGAACCGACGGTTTGGATTGCTCAAGTCGAATCAAGGGCTGAGACTTTTTCCCCATTGAAGACAAGATTACCCTCTTTCCAGCCCTATAAATAGAAGGAATTTTCATGGTCAGATAGTTGGAGGAACGGAGCTCAAATTTGGCACAAAATAAGCTTTTCCTGCGTGTTTTTCCTGCAAACATTTTTCTTTTTCCAGCTTCTTCTCCCTCTGCTCCGCCAGCATCAGCGCCTCTATTTTTTCCTTCCATCGACAGACCCTCAGCAGCCGAACAACCCTCACACACATCTCCCCTCCCTCTTCTTCATTTCTAGCCGCCAGCCTTAGAGCCACCCCCCTGTTTTTGATTTTTTTTTTCTTCTCCCTCAACCTGCCCCATCGTCTCCAGCAGCCCCCCAAAACACTGTCCCCTCTCCTTCCCATCAACACAAAGCCAGTAGCAGCTCCTCCCTCAGCTGCTCCTTCACCGCAGCTTCAGCAGCCCCAGCAACGCCCCCCGCGGCCTCCTCAGCAGTGACAGCCTCCACAGGAGCAAGCCTCCGCCTTCCAGCTTCTTCACCGGCCAACAGCAGTCCTCCTTCCTCCAGCGACGCCCAGCAGCAACCGGAGTAGCAGCTCCTTCCTCAGCCACACCAAAGGTTCCAGCCGAGAGCTTTCCTTCTCCTCTGCAGGAATCCGCTCCTCCTTCTTCCAGCCGGGACCAGACTCCACCGCAGCACCACCGGCCTCCCAGCAACGCACCAACTCCTCCGCGCCAGGTAAACTTTCCTTCCTCTTCATTTTATTTGTGTCAGCTGCGTTTCCTTCTGCATGCAGAAGGATGGGGGGAAAATAATTCCCCCCCCGTTGGATTCTTGTGCTGGGCCAGACTTGTTCTGGCCCAGCTGGTTTTGTTGATGGGCCAGGCTAATCCTGGCCCAGCCCTGTCTTCTGGGCCGGGTCTGGCCCAGAAAAGAAATATCAGATTTTTGTTGGGCCGAGATTTCGGCCCGACATATTTTGGGGCTGAGTCCGGCCCAACGAATTGGGCCGGCCCAGCCCAGCCCAATTATATATTATGTACATTATATTGTGTTTTGTATTATTTATATCTAGATACATATAAAAAAAAAATTAATAATTTTCTTCGAAAAATTATTTCCAAAAATATGTGATTTTTCTGTAAGTTTATTACTGTATTTTGATCAATATTGGTTTGTATTTTTATACTGTAAAGATACAAATCCGGTATTAAAATACCCGGTTTTCATCAAAACGTCAAAGATTTTCAAAATAAAAAATGTCTTTTGTTTTCAAAAATTTTCCTAAATATCTTTAAAAATATTGTTGATTTTTCTGCATTTTTGTTAAAGTGGATTAATATTGGGTTGTATTTTTATACCGTAAGGATACCAACCCCGTATTAAAATACCCGATTTGCGTCGAAACATCAAAAAAAAAAATACATAATTAAAAAATGTTTTGTTTTAAAATACGGCCTAGTCTCTCCAATATATATATATAAATATTATAACATCATATTTTCATACAACAAAGAAAGTTTAAAAAAAAAAACAATATATGTACTAGCATGCATTTTGGCTTTTATAACCAGTTTATTCAAGCCATGAGAACTAGGCCAATATTTCAAAAATTCTAAAAAAATCTTTTTGTCTTCTTTTAGTATGTGGGATTACGAATTTATACGTAAAACGTATTCCTGATTAAATATGTTTTTTACATTGACGTTAGAACGGTTAGGCTTTACCTGATAAGATAAGGATCTCCTTATTGAGGAGGACTTTTCTTGAACCATAGACGGACCAACAACTAGGAAACACAATGAGACCTTGAATCTTATCAGACAGTTAAACAATGCAGCTTACCTTAGGTAGGGCGTATTTGGGGTGCTAATACCTTCCCTTTACGCAACCAGTCCCCGTACCCAATCTCTAAGACCAGTTAGGGTTCCTAGTGACCAAAATACTAGGTGGCGACTCCCATTCCATTTCCTACCAAAAAATGACAATATTTTTTGTCTCCCCACATTTGTCAAATAGATACCATACTTTTTCCTAGATTTTAAAAGTGGAATATTCGCCGCGACGCCGCGCACCCCGCGACAGAATGGCGACTCCACTGGGGACCTTGTAGACTAAGCTTTGTTTTTTGTCTGATTTGTGTTTGTTTTCATGTGTTTATTGTTAATTTGCCTTTCCTTTTGTTATCTGCTTATATGCTTTAAATATTTTTACGCAATATTGTTCATGCATTTGTATAGAACTGTCACATGCATCACATACTTTAATTTTGAGAAGCACACACAAGCTTTAAGTTAGGAGGGGGAGTAGCGATCTGCCCTATGACTATTGGTCAGGGTTCAGATGCGTGAAACACCCAACTCATATCTGAGTGCCTGCTCGGTAATGGTGGGTATACTTACCTTAACTATTCCTTGCAACGCCCCCATACTGTCTTTACGAAGAACGTCACTGGGCAGATATGAGACCCTTCGAGACCAGATAGAAAACCTACCCGCTCTCACGTAATACATAGAACTTGTCCTTAGGATATCTATCTTACGTTCATTCGCATCATGATTAATAATGTTAAATTCATCAATCCAGGTTTTTGAGCCGAAATCATGACTAAGTACCTATCTTTCCAAGAGTTTGGGCAAGAATCTGAGTTGACTCAAGTAGCTGAAGGAAAATGTCCAAGAATCGATGCTAGTAGGTTGCCTTGCATTACCAAGATAAATCACATGGTAAATGACTTGGGGAAGTTAGTGTCTATTGTGGAATATATTGATGAGACTATTTTCGAAAGACGATATGGGAGAATTGCACAACTAATGAGGTTACCCGTACAAGCAGCAGCAATCAAAGCTCTACTGAATTTTTGGGATCCTAGTTATCGGAGTTTTACCTTTGGGAACATTGATATGACACCGACTTTGGAGGAATATGAAAGGATTCTAGATTTTCCAAACAACAGCCACAGGATCTACCTAAGGCGAAGATTTGAAGACACAGCTTCAGAAGTAATTAGTTTATTAGGCTTGGGAAAGATCAGCCAATGTAGAGTCGCCGAGGGGGGTTTTAAATGGAAGGTCATTGAGGCCCGAATGAAGAAAAATGCTGAAGAAGGCAAGTTGGGAGAGGAACGATACAGGTTGGTGGCCTTCGCCATTTTTGGGCTAGTATTATTCCCCTCCGAGATCGGAGTCATCAGTTTGGAAGCAGCAAGTGTCTTCGTAGAATACGAGCGTGACCGGATCAATCCCTCGTCAGCCATTTTGGGAGAAACCATGCTATCACTCAACCACTGTAGAACACATGGAAAAGGAGCCATGAGATGTTGCACCCCCATGTTGTATTTATGGATTATCAGTCATATCGAAACACCAAGGGACATTTTTAACAACTTTTGGTGGTTTGACCTTCGACCGTTAAAGGTTACCATGGATGAGACTTGGAAGAATTGGGATGAGAAAGCATGGATAGATAAATATGCAGCATTGCCAAGAAGCAACTTCAAATGGAAAGCACCATGGATGAACAACGCCATCTGCACAATGAGCTGTGGAAGCAAGATATGGGTTCCTTTGATTGGTGTAACCGGGTACATCAGTTACGCGCCCGCCCTAGTAACAAGGCAGCTGGTTGGAATGCAGTATGCACCAAGAACTCTGGGGTTAGCTGATTTCGTCGGTTTATTCAAGCACCAACCTTTCCTCGAGGAGATGGAACTTATCCGACAAGATTGGGAAAGACCCCTGATGGTGAAAAGGCAAGAAGGGAGCACATTTGAAACATCATTCAGCCAGAACTATGCAGTTTGGAGGAACGAAGAGCTTTCTAAAATGAGGGATTTCTCAACACCAAAACATCCAGAATCCACAATTGAGCAACAAAAAAGGAAAAGAACTGATATTGAGGAAGAGTTGAGAAAGCAGCTAGAACAATGTAGAATCGATCTCAGCAAGAGCAAAGGGCAGCAACGACTGTTAGAAAATCAATTAGAAGAAGAAAACACGATGAGGGTTTTTTTGAACCAGCAGTTGGAAAAGCAGGATAAGCAATTAACATCCTTAAAGGAATGGCAAAAAAGGGCAGAGGTAGCTGAAGAAATAGCAAAAGCAGTTCAGGCTGAGTTAAGGGATCGAATAACCGAATATGACGAGTTGGTTAACAAGAATAGGCTCACAGAAAGAGAGCAAAGATCAATAAAAGGCAACATGAGGGTAGATAAAGAGATAATGGATTCCTTGAAGAAAGAAAGGAGCATTCTTTTAAAGAAAGTAGAAGTTGAAAAAGAGAAAAATCGGTTAGCCCATCTCGACATAGAAGAGGAAAGAAGGATCAGAGCTCAATATATGATGCAATTGGAGGAAGAGAGAAGTTCAAGAAAGGCGGCAGAGTCTGATATGAGAGATTACCAGAAGAGAGCCGAGTCTTCGAAAGGAAGGATGATGGCTTTACAATCGAAGATGGAGATACGAGAAGAAGAGTTAAAAGAGATGAGAAGCCACTACTTCGAGATGGAAGAGGAGCTCAGTAAGGCTAAGCAAAAGCATCAAGAATGTCAAGACTACATGGACAGCTTTACAGTTCAAATTAACTCCAAAATAGCCGAGCTGGATATCGAAAAGGAAGAACTACAGAGGGTAAGGGATAAGTTGGCCCGGTCAGAGGATATGGTCCGGGTGTTGGAAAGAAGTAATGAAGCCCTAGGAGCCAGCAATGAAGTGATAATTGCAGATAACACCGTTTTCCATGATAAGATAAGGCACATAACGAAGCAGGTCGAGCAGGCAGCCCGTTATGCAGAAAGATTGCAACAACAAGCTACCCAAGTTGGAAATGACGCTTCAAAGTACCGAGAATATATGGCGGCCATCACCTGTTTTATTGGGGACTTAGCTAATAGAGGAAATGTCTTTTAAGGGTAGCAATGTATAACACCCTGTTTTGTAATCATTGTATGAACGACTTCTATTTATAAGAAGGCCATGACCTATCTTTCTTTCTAATGTGTTTGGTAAGCTACTACGATAAGAACTTGGCAAACCCTCCTTTACAGTAATCGGGTCAACTCAGAAATCTTGCCTAAAGGATTACGAAAGTCATGAGTCGACTCTAAAATATACATTTCACGAGCATCATATTTTCATCAAGCATTCATTTTTAACACATCATATGCATGCCAGATCGTGAAACATAGGTCCCACATCCAAAATCCACAACACCCGGTCTCGAGCAAGAATGGAGAACGAAGAGAGAGCTCACTTAGAGTCACATTATCAGACCGAGTTGGAGTCTGTAAAAAATGAAGTTTCTCGGCTAACCGACTTACTCGAGCAGCTTTTAAGAGCTAAGAATGGGGAGGGAACATCAGCACAACAACCTGAAGGAGCGCCAGCAGCTCACATCCCTCAAGCAACTCAAAACCAGGGGGCAAACTCGGCCAATGAACAACATTTTGTGCCTATCACCCCTATACAGCCAACTCATGCTCCAATCACTGTGGACTTAACAGCGGAGGGAGTCCCGGATAATAGGTCTCCCAGTGTGATGGACCGAGACAAGCTATTTGCTCTAGAAGAAAGATTAAGGGCAGTTGAGGGTAATGACTGGTTTGACCCTATGCGAGCAGCCGAAGTATGTTTGGTACCAAACATCATGGTGCCAAAAGATTTTCGAATACCAGAGTTCATTAAGTATACCAGTTTGGAATGCCCAAACACTCACCTTCGATCCTACTGCAACAAAATGGCGGAAGTAATCCATGATGATAAATTGCTAATCTATTTCTTTCAAGATAGCCTAGCAGGATCCGCTTTAAGTTGGTACATGAGGTTAGACAGCATCCGGATCAAGAGCTGGAGAGACTTGGTGGAGGCTTTCCTCAAACAGTACAAGTTTAACATGGAAATCGCTCCTGATCGAACAAGTCTAATGTCAATGGAGAAGAGGAGCCAAGAGTCCGTAAGGGCCTATGCACAAAGGTGGAGGGATGAGGTCGTGCATGTCCAACCCCCTCTGATAGAAACAGAAATGGTGACCTTGTTTGCCAATACCTTCAAGGCACCTTATTATGAGCATTTAATGGGTAGCTCATCTCAGCATTTCTACGATGCGGTACGCATAGCTGAAAGGATAGAGCAAGGGATTAAAGCTGGACGTATAGCTGAGCCATTGGAGAAGGGTTTTATTGGAAGAAAGAGAGAAGGCGATGTTAACAACTTGGAAGGCGGGTATAAGGGCAATAAAGTAGATTCCCACAATCCACAAGTACCTACCTCTCAATTCTCACACATGAACTTTAACCAACCTTTTTCCCCTAATCGACCAAATAACCAGTCAAACAACCAAAATCACTACCAAAGACCCTATATAAGATACCCTGCAGAACAACTACCGCCACTACCCATGCCTTTGAAGGACATGTACGCCAAACTTTTGAGCATTGGGCACATCGCTCCTATCCCTACACTACCATTACAACCACCATTCCCAATTTGGTACAAGCCCGAGTTAACTTGTGAGTACCATGCGGGTAATCCCGGGCATGGGATTGAAACCTGTTACGCTTTCAAGAAAAGATTGTTGGAGCTTATTAAGATAGGATGGGTATCCTTTGAGGACAAGCCCAATATGAATTCAAACCCGTTGCCTAAACATGCCTCAAGTAGTAGTGGAATAGGCATGATAGAAGTTGGAAATCAATGCAAGGTGTTGAAGGTGTCTATGGAAAAGATGTACGACATGTTAGTACGATCAGGATTTCTAGAGGCAAATGTGGAAAGCCATCCGGCAGAAGGTGGTTATTGTGAGTTCCATGGAAGAGATGGACACCATGTTGAAGATTGCATCGAGTTTTGTAAAATGATTGCAAAAATGTTGAAAATGGGGCAATTGAGAATTGAACCCATGGAGAGTAGGGGTGAGGTGAGTAGGATGGAAGGTCAGGACGAGAAGTTCCAGAACTAGGTGACCCAAGAAGCTCCAGTTGTTTTCAAAATGTAAACCAACTTTGTTTGCCTTAACATGCTTTTGTCATTGCTTATGTTTTCTTTTATTTCCTCTAGTTGACAATCAAGGCTCATGATGTCAGCTAGATTTTATTTGTCATGGAGCCCACCTTTTCTTTAAATAAATTGTGATATCATGCACTTTTCACAAATTGCTTTCTCTGTTATGCATTTACACCAAACACTTCCTGCTTTCACGAATCCTGAAAGCGGATCTCCTACCACATTTAGCATCAAGAATAAATGGCCAAACTTGAACGAACATTTAATAGCTATGGAAGAAGAAGAGTGAGATGAAAGCAATATCAGTGAATTCACCAGGCTAGTAGAACAGCAGGAACAGACTTGGAAACCTGCCGCAGAGGAACTCGAAACCATCAATGTAGGCAGTGATCAGTTCAAGAAGGAGTTGAAAATAGGTACCCTAATTACTTCTGAGCAAAGGATAAAAATGATCACCCTATTACTAGAATATTCAGATGTCTTTGCTGGGTCCTATGAAGATATGCCCGGTTTGGATACAAATATTGTAGTACACAAGATACCGTTGGAAGAAGGCTGTAAACCAGTCAAACAGAAGCTGAGGAGGGCCCACCCGGATGTCTGGATGAAGGTCAAGACAGAACTCGAGAAGCAATGGGATGCTGGCTTTCTAGAAGTAGTTAGGTATCCACAATGGGTATCTAACATTGTTGTGGTGCCTAAGAAGGAAGGGAAGATTAGAGTGTGCGTAAAGCTAGTCCCAAGGATGATTTTCCTCTACCACACATAGATGTTTTAGTGGACAACGCTGCCCGGAGTTCCACATATTCCTTTGATGGATGGTTTTTCAGGATACAACCAGATAAAAAATGGCTCCGGAGGATAAGGTGAAAACAACTTTTGTCACTACCTGGAGATGATCAAAGCAAATGGGCACCAAATTACGAGGGTCTTTACGTAGTAAAAAAGGCATTCTCAGGAGGAGCGCTGAAGTTGGCTAGAATGGATGGAGAAGACCTAGCTCAACCTGTGAATTCTGACTCTGTAAAAAGATATTATGCTTGATGTAGGCTCTTAAATCAATAAAGCAAAGTTTGGCCATTGACTTCTTTCTCTTTTGCATTGATCTCACAACAATCATTTTTGCATTAATCCCAACAGTGCATGTCTTGTTGTTATCGCACCTAAAAAAGTTTAGCATCGGCTAAACGAATTTCTTCTCTATACAAAAGCCTAGGCTAGAATCACACCCCTACACTGGGGGCAATAAGAGATGTTTTCATGAAAAGTTTTACGTGTTTAAAATGCACGGAAGCCTATAGTTTTGAAAACCAAGCTAAAGCATTTGACAAAAGCATGACAAAGGGGCAATGACAAGTCATACATTTTGGGAAAAGGACTACTTGAAGAAAGTCAGAGACAACACGAGAGATGAATCCAGCATACGACGTCAAAAGCAAGCTCATGTTAAGAGGGAGTCCCATGAACTAGAAGAAGAGGATGGGGCCTATGTTTCAAAACCAGGTACGAATGCATGCATGGCATCTAATCATAAATCATTGCATATATGTTTTTTGGATCATTACAGGAGGAATTCTTAATGCACTCCCACAAGATTGGAGACGAAGAAGGAATCATATAGCAGATGATAGCAAAGAATCACAGTTGTGAATCATAGTGGATTCTGGAACAACGAGAAGAACAAGAAATAGAAAAAAATGAGAAGTGTTGAGCCCTACCATCAGGAAGAACGACATCGTATTTCAGCTTTGAATAAAAGGAATCGCCAGATGGGATTCCAAGATTGAAGGAGATCGCCAGAAGGGATCTCGTGTTTCGCTATTCGGAGGTCGCTAGATGGGCCCCCGTATTACATGTTGAATAAAAGGAATCGCCAGATGGGATTCCAGGATTGAAGGAGATCGCCAGAAGGGATCTCGTGTTTCGCTATTCGGAGGTCGCCAGATGGGACCCCGTATTACATGTTGAATAAAAGGAATCGCCAGATGGGATTCCAAGTCGTTTGAAGGAGATCGCCAGAAGGGATCTCGTGTTTCGCTATTCGGAGGTCGCCAGATGGGACCCCGTATTACATGTTGAATAAAAGGAATCGCCAGATGGGATTCCAAGATTGAAGGAGATCGCCAGAAGGGATCTCGTGTTTCGCTATTCGGAGGTCGCCAGATGGGACCCCGTATTACATGTTGAATAAAAGGAATCGCCAGATGGGATTCCAAGATTGAAGGAGATCGCCAGAAGGGATCTCGTGTTTCGCTATTCGGAGGTCGCCAGATGGGACCCCGTATTACATGTTGAATAAAAGGAATCGCCAGATGGGATTCCAAGATTGAAGGAGATCGCCAGAAGGGATCTCGTGTTTCGCTATTCGGAGGTCGCCAGATGGGACCCCGTATTACATGTTGAATAAAAGGAATCGCCAGATGGGATTCCAAGTCGTTTGAAGGAGATCGCCAGAAGGGATCTCGTGTTTCGCTATTCGGAGGTCGCCAGATGGGACCCCGTATTACATGTTGAATAAAAGGAATCGCCAGATGGGATTCCAAGTTGTTTAAAGGAGATCGCCAGAAGGGATCTCGTGTGTCGCTATTCGGAGGTCGCCAGATGGGACCTCGTATTACATGTTGAATAAAAGAAGGAATCGCCAGATGGGATTCCAAGTTGAATAAAGGAGATCGCCAGAAGGGATCTCGCATTTTGCTATTTGGAGGTCGCTAGATGGGACCTCGTAAAAAGAAAAAAAAAGAAAAAAAAAAGAAAAAAGGAAAAGGGGAATCGCCAGATGGGATTCCAAGTTGATTAAAGGAGATCGCCAGAAGGGATCTCGTATTTCGATATTGGTTAAAGGAGGTCGCCAGACGGGACCTCATATTTCATGTTGGTTAAATGGAATCGCCGGATGGGATTCCAAGTTGAGATTGCTATAAAAGACAAGTTTCAGATCAATCCAGCTTCAATCAGATCAGTTCCGGGAGTTTCCGTTTTGGGTTTATCTTTATAAAACTTACTGCGCAAAAACCTTGCTCCGTAAGCATTATAAAGAGGGGGCATCTGTTGTAACCCATTTTTGGGTCCCCCACAAAATATATATACAAAATATATATATAAATATATATATATAGCCAAAGGAGGTTAAGAAAAAATAACAGGAGGCAGAAGCACTCAGAAAATGGTCGGAAAATTGGTCAATGAGTTTAAAAATACAAAGATTGGATTTTTGACAGTATATTCTTGAAGGAGGAAAGCCCTGTTGAGGAGGAAATTTGAAATTGGAGGAGAAAAGCCCAAATTTGGATGATTATGGATTTAATTGGATTTTTTTAATGAATTTATAGGGGATTTGATTGCAAGAAAAATTGATTTTTAAGTCAATTTGGGCTTTAATTAGAAGAAATTTAAGTTCTGGGGCCAAAATATATTTTTTAGGAATTTATTAGGGCAAATCAGGGGCTTAATTGCATAAATATTGAAGTTTAAGGGCCAATTAGGGACTTAATTGAAGAAATCCGAAACCAGGGACCAAATTGGAGAAGGCGCGCAAGTAGGGGGGCTGGAATTAATTGATTAAGGGGCCTAATTGAAGAAATTGGAAGTTTATTGATCAATTAAGGGCTCAATTGCATAAATACGAGACCAAGGACCATATTGCAAAAGGCGCGTAACTCTGGGGCCGAAGATGAAGTTATACCGGGACTAAATTGCATCAAATCAGAAGTTTTAGGGTCAATTGGGGAATACTGTCGAACGAAACTGAAAGTCTGAGGACTAAACTGAACATTGGCAAAGAAATCCTTTTTTTTTATCTAAACGGCGCCGTTTTGCATTTAAAAAAAAAAAAAAAAAAAGGGATCACTGATCACTGATCACTGTTCACTGTCTTCCCCGCCGAGCTGCCCGAGTGGCCGACTTCCAGACGTGTTTTCTTCCTCGTTTGGCCCCCAAATCCGACAAAGCATGCACCAACATGTCCACCTGGAACTCCTTTATCCCGGGGAGTGGTCCGGTCGGGTCGAAAAGGTTTGGAACGGCTCCGTTTATTGGGCCAAAACATGCACCTCGGGCAGTCTGCAAATTTGGCAGTTCGAGGTGCACACTTTGAACCGACGGTTTGGATTGCTCAAGTCGAATCAAGGGCTGAGACTTTTTCCCCATTGAAGACAAGATTACCCTCTTTCCAGCCCTATAAATAGAAGGAATTTTCATGGTCAGATAGTTGGAGGAACGGAGCTCAAATTTGGCACAAAATAAGCTTTTCCTGCGTGTTTTTCCTGCAAACATTTTTCTTTTTCCAGCTTCTTCTCCCTCTGCTCCGCCAGCATCAGCGCCTCTATTTTTTCCTTCCATCGACAGACCCTCAGCAGCCGAACAACCCTCACACACATCTCCCCTCCCTCTTCTTCATTTCTAGCCGCCAGCCTTAGAGCCACCCCCCTGTTTTTGATTTTTTTTTTCTTCTCCCTCAACCTGCCCCATCGTCTCCAGCAGCCCCCCAAAACACTGTCCCCTCTCCTTCCCATCAACACAAAGCCAGTAGCAGCTCCTCCCTCAGCTGCTCCTTCACCGCAGCTTCAGCAGCCCCAGCAACGCCCCCCGCGGCCTCCTCAGCAGTGACAGCCTCCACAGGAGCAAGCCTCCGCCTTCCAGCTTCTTCACCGGCCAACAGCAGTCCTCCTTCCTCCAGCGACGCCCAGCAGCAACCGGAGTAGCAGCTCCTTCCTCAGCCACACCAAAGGTTCCAGCCGAGAGCTTTCCTTCTCCTCTGCAGGAATCCGCTCCTCCTTCTTCCAGCCGGGACCAGACTCCACCGCAGCACCACCGGCCTCCCAGCAACGCACCAACTCCTCCGCGCCAGGTAAACTTTCCTTCCTCTTCATTTTATTTGTGTCAGCTGCGTTTCCTTCTGCATGCAGAAGGATGGGGGGAAAATAATTCCCCCCCCGTTGGATTCTTGTGCTGGGCCAGACTTGTTCTGGCCCAGCTGGTTTTGTTGATGGGCCAGGCTAATCCTGGCCCAGCCCTGTCTTCTGGGCCGGGTCTGGCCCAGAAAAGAAATATCAGATTTTTGTTGGGCCGAGATTTCGGCCCGACATATTTTGGGGCTGAGTCCGGCCCAACGAATTGGGCCGGCCCAGCCCAGCCCAATTATATATTATGTACATTATATTGTGTTTTGTATTATTTATATCTAGATACATATAAAAAAAAAATTAATAATTTTCTTCGAAAAATTATTTCCAAAAATATGTGATTTTTCTGTAAGTTTATTACTGTATTTTGATCAATATTGGTTTGTATTTTTATACTGTAAAGATACAAATCCGGTATTAAAATACCCGGTTTTCATCAAAACGTCAAAGATTTTCAAAATAAAAAATGTCTTTTGTTTTCAAAAATTTTCCTAAATATCTTTAAAAATATTGTTGATTTTTCTGCATTTTTGTTAAAGTGGATTAATATTGGGTTGTATTTTTATACCGTAAGGATACCAACCCCGTATTAAAATACCCGATTTGCGTCGAAACATCAAAAAAAAAAATACATAATTAAAAAATGTTTTGTTTTAAAATACGGCCTAGTCTCTCCAATATATATATATAAATATTATAACATCATATTTTCATACAACAAAGAAAGTTTAAAAAAAAAAACAATATATGTACTAGCATGCATTTTGGCTTTTATAACCAGTTTATTCAAGCCATGAGAACTAGGCCAATATTTCAAAAATTCTAAAAAAATCTTTTTGTCTTCTTTTAGTATGTGGGATTACGAATTTATACGTAAAACGTATTCCTGATTAAATATGTTTTTTACATTGACGTTAGAACGGTTAGGCTTTACCTGATAAGATAAGGATCTCCTTATTGAGGAGGACTTTTCTTGAACCATAGACGGACCAACAACTAGGAAACACAATGAGACCTTGAATCTTATCAGACAGTTAAACAATGCAGCTTACCTTAGGTAGGGCGTATTTGGGGTGCTAATACCTTCCCTTTACGCAACCAGTCCCCGTACCCAATCTCTAAGACCAGTTAGGGTTCCTAGTGACCAAAATACTAGGTGGCGACTCCCATTCCATTTCCTACCAAAAAATGACAATATTTTTTGTCTCCCCACATTTGTCAAATAGATACCATACTTTTTCCTAGATTTTAAAAGTGGAATATTCGCCGCGACGCCGCGCACCCCGCGACAATCTTTTCTTCTAAGAAATAACGTATTTATCTCATATTCTGGATTTAAGTTTTAGTTGGAATTAATAAATTTATTATTATTTATTAGCATATATAATTATAAATTTATTTTATTAAACGTGTTTATAAATTTTTTAGTTTGCAGTACTTTAAAAACATTTTAATAGTAAAAATACCATTAACAAAATCTCCATAATTTTTTTATATTAAAAAAATGTGCTTTATCCGATAATGTTTCTAGGGGAATCAAACTAGTTTGCTAGAAATTGTTTGGGAATGGGAAATATTGGGATCGAGAGATATGTAGGCTCTGGTAAACTTTGAAAGAATCAGCATGACAACATCCAATGTTGAGCCAAATCTAGCTATAACAGATACAGAAAACATGAAATGTGCTTTTTTTTAATCTATTAAAACAACATTTTTAATAATTTCACTTTCATCTTCAAATTTTTTTTCCAAATTGGTCAGACTATGCAATGTATCATATAACTTGTAAGCGTACTGTTTCTTCTTAGTTCCAAGTGAAATTATCTCCAATATCAATATTCTCCAATGGCGTCCTGTTGATATTTTTGTATAAAGTTTGCACGTACGTTTGCAAAACATGGGCTGGAACAATATTGAACTCTACTTTCATAATGTCATAGAGAAAGAGAGGAATAAATACAAGTTTACTACGTACATCATGCGCTGAGAAGATGTACTAAACAGAAGTGCTAGGCAGAAGAAGCGTAAGAAGAACCACAATAGCTTCATTTTCCACTCTTTCTCTTTCTCCTACTTTCAATTTCTTGATAAATAATGCTCTTAATTTCTTCTGTGTGTGTATGCAATGGTGTTTGCCTTCGGAGGAGGGCGCGATATATATAGACGCAGGAAACTAGTAGTTAAGGAATGGATATGGAGAATCCATGCCAGTTTGGATGTGTGTGAAAACAAAAAACTACAACGCTTGCATGTATTCTAAACTAAACCTAAAAAAAAATACTATAACGCAAGGAATTGGTCAATGGTCAATCAATGATTATAGAGGGTAAAGATTGATAGGCACACGTTTTGAGAGACACCGAAGTAGATGTATGACTTTCTGGGGCAAAACTTTATAGGAGGCAAGACTAGAATAATTTTTTTAGAGGAGGAAAAACTTGGTTTCAGCCTTATAATTTAAGGGGTTTTTTTTTTTTGAGAACATAATATTAATGATTTTTATTTTTATTTTTATTTTTGCAGGCGCCGGGCTCTCGCTAGCCCCCAAATTCCGTCCAGGTTGACTTTAAAAATCTTCAATAGCCATAGATGTTTCTCACTTTTTTTTTTCTTTTCTCATTCTTTTTCTTATATATATTGAGTTTTTTTTTTTCATTTGTATCTGTTTTTAGAGTACTTTTGCTTCCCATTTAATCTCAAAATTTACACTAAGTAAATTATGAAAAGGTGTTTGATTATGAACAGATCGAGAGCCACTTCGATTTTTTTAAAATTTGCATTCTTTAATTTTTTTTATTGAGTTTTTTTTCTTTTCATTTAACAATTGTTCTTTGGTTTTACAAAATTGATGTTCGTTAAATCATAAAATAAGGTTTGAAATAATGAACATGCAAAGTAATGTGAGATTAAAAAAAATATTAAGAAAACGATGAAAATGCAATATAAAAAAAAATAATTCATTATGGATTACAATAATTATATATATTATTGGTGGTGGCAGTCAAATCTAAAAGGATATTTGAATGTATAGTTAAAAAAAATTAATGTTTTTTTATTTGAAAATATATTAAAATAATATTTTTTATTTTTAAAATTTATTTTTGATATAAAAATATAAAAATAATCTAAAAATATTTAAAAAATAATTTAAATTAAAAAAATATTTAAATTTTAACGAAATATATTCAACCTCAATATCGAAGGTCACTCATTTATCCAATCACCACAAGAAAGTTCCAGGCTTCAACATCCTTCTTCTTCTTGTATACGAGAAATTAAGAAAAAGAGGATCTTTCCAGTATGATAGAATCCGTAACTAATAGCCAAAGTATCCGTGCGGACAATTGTCATAGAATTAATTATAATTTAGCACTAGTAATTAATTAATTAATATAAAAAAAATAATTTAAGTATTCCTAATTTTTTAACGTTATCTACTTCTTTTATCCCATTTCTATTTCTTAAGAAAAAATAAAATATATTGAAAAAAATATGAAATCAATGAAAATAATTAATTATAAATGAGTTTAAAAATATAAAAATTTAAAATCATGAGAACTATTAATTAATTAGTTTTTGATAAAATACTTGGATGAGGTTATAATTAAATCAAACTTTGATATATTTGAAGAACCACCCTCCAATGTGTGGGGGTTTAATTAAGAAAATTAATCCAACTTGGAATTTAATGTTTCCGAATAAAATCCAAAAAACACGGGTCATGATGAAACTTTGTATCAGCATTGCTGTTTACATTTGGAAAATTTTACATGTTTCATCAATTTTTTAGATAAAGTGAGGAAAATAAAAGACATGGGACAAAAAAAACTTTTATTTATATTTTAAAAGTATTTATAAAAATAATTTATTTTTTTAAAATTTTTTACCTTTAAATTAATATTTTTATATATATTTTCAGATCATTTTGATATACTGGTGTTAAAAATAATTTTTTAAAAAATATTATTTTAATGTATTTTCAAATAAAAAACAAACTCTATTACACTCGAAAACATCTATTAGCTTAGACTTTAGGTTCTTTTATCTTTGTGGTATGACCATGTTTTTTTAATATATATATATATATATATATATATTATTTTAAAGTATTTTCAAGCGAAAAGCAATCACTACTATATTTTTAAATACCTCTAATTCTATTCAATTCCTTTTGTCCTTGTGGTATGATTATGTTTTTTAAAAAAATAATTTTTTTATTTTAAAATTATTTTAAAATTCTAATATAAAAATAAATTTTAAAAAATAAAAAAATATTATTATTTTTATTATATATCCGTGTTTTTTTAAAAAAATAATATTAATATTTTGAAATGATCAGCCGTAAAGCATGTGGCTCAATGCCTATCAACTCTTGCAGTGACTTCAGTCGGGCCTTAACTCTCTTCTAGGTTGTAAGGTGGGTTGGCCCAAACGATATATATATATATATATATATATATATATATATATATATATATATATTAGTTTATTGAAGATTTAATAACTATTAGAATACGAAATTAGAGTACTCTAATCTAAATTCGGAATTCTACCTCTAGCTATCTATCTAACCGTTGGAATTGAAAGATCCATCAGAAATAAATTCAATCACTCAGCCAATTTTCTCGAAATTAAAATGTTTCTTCTTGGATTGAGCCAGCCCAAAGTTTTCTTAAGAAAATGAAATTCATAAGAAATAGATTATTTATCATCATGAAAAATGAGTAGAGAATTATTTTTAGAGTTAAAAATAAAAAAATTATAATTATAATTTTTTAAAAAATAAGACAATCAAACATTTTCTAATGTTTGATAAAAGTTAAAAATAACTTTTTCTTAATTTCTATGATATCTTATTTTTAGAATGGAATATATATATATATATATGATCTTATCTGTATTATTAGTGTATTTTGTAACCCATTGATCATGGCATGCTTTCTATGGTTAGAAATGCAATTAGATGAATTTAAACAATTAAACTTGATCCTACAATCATGCAGTAAGAATTTAAATAATTGACAAAGAATGAAGTACTATGAACAGATCAATTCATGATTAAAGCATAATTAATAAATATTGAATTAAACTCCTCGGATAGAGCAAAGATCTTCTCATAATAATAACAACAACAACAATAATAATAATAATTTTATTTTTATAGTTATGAAAAGAGTGATTTGAATTCAAGATTTTTTTTTAAAAAAATTGAGATATTGATAAGTTTGTTTTGGTAAAAATAGTTTTATTGAATAAATTGCCTTAACCCATTTTTATCTAATACAACTTTATTTATAGAAATTGAAATAAAACACTACATATTACCACAAAAAACAATGAATTTTATAATAATTGAAAAGTAATTAGTAGTATGCTATAAGAAAAATCATAAATGAAAATATTTTTATTATTTTTTGTGCACCATGAATTTTTTTATTTATTTTTTACTTATATTTTTTTCTTTTAAGGTGAGTCAGAATATAACTAATAAAATATCATTAATTACTTTATTGTATCATAAAATTTTCCACATAAAAACAGATTTTCTTACTATTACAAGACTAAAGGTACCTAAAATATGCTAATGAAAAATAAAACTACAAAAATCCAAAAAATATAAACTATACATTAAATTAAAGCTCAAGGACGTGTAGGTGGTCGGAGTACAGGTCTTGGCTGATCTTCATATAGAGGAGGAGAACGAAACATGCTGTAATGTTTAATTTGCTCACATTAATTAGATAATAACTTACAAAATGAATTAATAAGTTCAATATCATAAATTGCTAACCAAATCACAAAATCCAATCCCATGGAAAAAAATTGATCTGAAATGCCTGTTGCCTCTTGTAGCTAGTGGGCCTTATTCATCTGCTTCGTGTACATTTAAACCTTTTCCTTGAAAAAGAGTAGAAAGTTTTGTAGAGATTTTATAGCAATGATAGAAATAGCAAAAATATAAATATATTTGGTTTAAAAAATAAAAATAAAGTTTTATCTGAAACAATTTTAAATTGAATTTTTATACTTTCAAAACATGATGTATAGAGACGACATGTCTCTAGAGATAATATTTATTATTTTTTATTTCTAAAATATCCTTATAAAAAACTCACAATTTTAAAATTATATAACTAAAACAAGTAAAAATAAAAATGATTATTATTATAGTTTTAAAACCTAACTCATGGGTCAATCCGGAGTAAAGCCCGAGTCATTGGTCGAGGTCCGAGTAACGGGTCAGATTGACCTAGATTGACCAGAGTCAATATAAGAATAAAGAAAGTTATTATAATAGTTTTAAAATCCAATTCGAGGTTGATTCAAGGCAAAACTTAGGTCACAAGTGAGATTAATCATTGACCCAAGTAAAAATGATTGTTATCATAGTTTTATAAAGGGGAATAGAGGCTTACCTGGTGTGTTGTTGCTGGAGATGAAGTCGATGATGCCCATATGGCTGGTTAGGTTGCCTCTTTTGCAATGATCTCCCTTTGCTTATTTGGGCTCGGTTTGACATAGAAAGGAAGTGGGCCGACATCGGCCCAAGACAAGAGTTGGGCTGATGGTGGTCCAAAAGAGTGTTAGGCCAATGGTGGCCCAATATATATTATTTTTTGTTTTGGGTTGGACCCGACCAAGCCATTTTGGTCTGAGCCATCACTGTCCGACCAAAAATAGTGGAGAAAACTCTTCATTGTTCATATGCAATGTAAACAGTGGATAAGAAATTAATTTACTCTCCATTGTTCACCTATAGAACAGTGGAGGGCAACCATAGGAGAAGAAAAAGGAGGAGGAGGAGGAGAGGGGTAGGAGAAAGTTGACCTAGTAGTGGCTCATAGTGGTGCTGGTGGTTCTTCTTCCAAACAAGGCGGCTGTGCATTGGGGAGATATTGGGTCAATGATTCTTTTTATGTGTTTTCCTTCTATTTTGTTTCTATTCTTACTCCTCTCTGTTTCTCTGTTTTCCTTCTCTTTTCATTCATTTTTTTTCTTTTTTCTTCCCTTCCATTTCCTTGCTCTGTTTTCCCATGTTTTTTTTTTCTTCTTTTTCTCTTATATTTCTATCTTCTTTCCTCTCCTTTTCTCTATTTTTCTTCTTTGTCCTTTTCTTGTTTTTGTCGTCCGTTCTCTTTTTCGTCCCTTGGTATTTATAAGGTGTGTTGTTACTCATTTTTGGGTCCCCACAAAAATAAATAAATAAAAAAATTATTAAAAAGAAAAAACCCAAAATAGTGTATACACCGTTCCTCTCTCTCTCCCCGCATACTGCTGCAAAAAACCCAAAACCCCATGACTAGAAAACAGCGCAGGCGTGCCCTGCAAAGCCACCCCTATTGGAGACCTCACCCGATGTGCATGCGCGACAGAGCCCGCTTCACTTGTGTGCCGCTCACAATTAATTAACAAAAGGAGGGGGGAAGAGTTTTTGAAAACGGGGGGAGAGAGTTCAGTTTTTAAAACGAGAAAGATAGAACACCCAAAAGGAGTCCCCCCCTTGGCCATTCCCCTGGCTCGACCATTTTCTTCCCTGCACACGAAACAGCCTTCTCTGCCAAACGTTGCCAACGCCCTCATCATCATCTAAGGACTGGGACTGTTTCCCTAAACAGAGACGGTGGAGATGAAAGAATGTGAGGGTGGTCTCCGGTTCTGGCATATATAATAGACTGCTTTCTTCTTCTTCCAACAGAGGGAGGAGGAGCCGAAGAGAAGAGTAAAGAGCAGAAAGGGTTGGCATAGAAAAAAAACAAAGAGAACGAGAGAGGAAAAAAGGAATGTTTTCTTCAGGTTTCAAAGGCAGTAAAGCAAAGGTTTTCACCCCTGTTTGCACCGCATCTTCTACATCCGAACCAGCAGCCACATCAGGAGGACGAGCAGCTGCAGCTCCCGCTCCTGCACCGGCCCTTCATTCTTCTTTCCTCTTCGCTGCTAACAGCAGCTCATTACGGGGAAGATTGAGAAGTAAGAGGGGAGGCCAAAGGACAGTAAAGAAGGAGCAGAAAACCGAGACTCCAAGGGCGCTGATCATTTGCCATGCCAGCAGAAGACTTTCTTCCACCTGTGAAGGAGACGACAACACTGTGAGCAACCGCAGCAACACTAGAGAGGAGGAAGAAATAGGGAAGAAGAAAGAGCAGACAACTGGGGAGAGAGAGTGACAAAGACGTAGAGGAATGAAAAAAAACAGGGAAACTGACGCCAACATAGGACAGGAGGGAAAGACTGGGAACGGACGAACGCGGACAACTTCTTCATCTCCAGGTTTGTTCTCTTCACCTTGTGTGCGCAGTGGTTTTCTTTGCATTTACACTGTTCAAGTGAGTTTTAATTCACTTGAACAGTAACAGGTTCTCTTTGTCTGCATTTCACCGCACTGTTCAAGTGAATTAATTCACTTGAACAGTTAATCCGCCAACTTTGTTAGAACTGTAACCTCCCGCACTGTGTAATTGTTTGCTTTGTGTTTGCACTGTTTAAGTGAAATTTAATTCACTTGAACAGTAACGTGGTCTTTTGCATGCAGTTTGCTTTGTTAATGTGTAAAAGCGGGGTTACTGTGCATGTGCACAGTAACTGGAAAAATAATTACCCGGTTACTATGCATGTGCACAGTAACCGTAAAATTAATTAACATGTTACTGTGCAGAGGAACAGTAACACTGCTACTGTACAGTGAACAGTACCAGTCATGTGGTTTGGGCTGGGCTGAGTCCAGCCCCTGTAGGAAGTGGGCCCATTTTATGTTGGGCTGATTTCGGCCCAGTCTCTTTGTGGGCCGGGTCTGGCCCGTTCGGAAAATTTTCTTTAAAAGAATGATTTAAATATGTGTTTTTCTAAAAGTTTGTTGATGCATTGTTTATCAATATCTGCTTGTATTGTTTTATATGGTAAAGATACAAGTCCGGTATGAAAATACCCGGTTTTCGTCGAGACATCAAAAAAAAATATAAAATGAAAAAATGTTTTGTTTTCCTGCATACGGCCAATACCCTAACATTGTTTTTACGTTTTATATAAAAAACAAATATTTGAAGTTTTGAAAATGTGTTTTCGCATGGATTTCTTAAACACAACAAAAATCATTTTTCTTGCATTTCTGGATTTTACAACATGTTTGTAAAACTCCAAAGGGTATTGGCCAATATTCCAAAAAATATAAAAATCTTATTTTGGGGAAATTTATCTATTATTCACCGCTAATATTTGGATAAAGAAATCCTTAAATGACGAATATCCAAAATATTATTGGGAATAATTTGTTATTATTCACTGTTAATATTTGGATAAAGAAACCCGGAGTGGTAAATATCCAAAATAATTTTCTAGGAATAATACATCCGCACAAATCCTTGAAAGAAGCCTTGATTATAATCGAGGACATTTCAATTTTTTTTACTCCACGGTTTAGAGCCGTGAGAGTATAAAACACTAAGACAAAAAAATAGATTTTTAAGGCACCCTAGATTTCATTCATCAGAGCAGACTTATCCTAGGAAACTGATGGGATTAGAGAACATCAACACTATAACAATTATAAGGCAAATCAAACACCAAGCAGCTTACCTTAGGTAGGGCGTACTAGGGGTGCTAAAACCTTCCCTTTACGCAACCAGTCCCTTGCCTTAGAATCTCTGAAAGACCAGTTAGGTTTTCCTAGTGACCATAATACTAGGTGGCGACTCCCTTTTTCACAACAGAAAGACCCCAACATCGAATCCCCGCTACGGAGGAAGTGTCGCCGCGACGTCGAGCTCTCGGGAGGGTGCGACAAGGTGGAAAAGGGAAAGAGAGAGCTACTATCCCTGTCTAGTCATAACACAAGGGTAGGGTCACCAGGTAGCCATTAGGTCGCCAGCTGCAGGGCTTGTCCCCTTTTTTTTTCGTCTAGTGGTTAGCCATGGGTGTGGGTCTTGTCAATTTTTGGGTTTTTGGGAGAAAGAGGGAGAGAGACAATGCAGGGGAACAATCTTTTTCTTCCCCTGCTTGTGCGCGTCTAGGGGAAGAAAAAGATGCATAGTGCCATTCAAAACAGCATCATTTTGAGCATATTTTTTTTAATGAACAATGAATGAAACAACATCATTTTGAACCAAATACGTAGTTTCATTTAAAAGAAAAAGGATGCCAAAACATGTCAATTCTCAAAACAGTCATCAATTTTTTATTTGTTCAATCAAGTACTCAATTGATATTTTACTTTTTAGAATTAATTCAATTGCATCCCTACTGAATTCAAACATTAGCTCTGAAGTTGGTTGTCTTTTTCACTTTTGTCCTTGGTTCTGAATTTGTACATTTTGACCGTCATTTGATCAACAAACTTCCAAGTTCTTCAATTTAATCTCTAATTTAGTCAATTCCAGCTCTTATATTTATGTGTCTTTTCCAATTTGATCCTTGGTTTTGAATTTCTTCAATCAAGTCCCTAATTGCCCATCAAACTTAAGAATTTATTTATGCAATTAAATTCCTGATTTGACCAAATTAACTCTTAAAAATTATAATTTGACCCCTAAACTTTAATTTCTTCTAATTAAAGCCAAAATTGATTTAAAAATTAATTTTTCTTGCAATCAAATCGTTCACAAACTCAATTAATCTTTTAACAAAATCTAATTGAGCCTTTGAACATCTGATGTTGGACTTTTCTTTCTCAAATTAAATTTTCTTTGTCAACAAGGCTCTCATCAATCAAAAATATATTGTCAAATTTTAATCTTTTTATTTTTGAACTTTCTCAACCAATCTTTAGCCATTTTTTAGGCACTCTTGTATCTTCTTTTCAATGCTATATTTTTTTTGTTTTCTTCCGACAATGTTTTTGGCTTTTTTTTTATGGGAACCTAAAAATAGGTAACAACAAAATCCTTAACATAAAACACAAAAGGGTAGAATTCAAAAAACACATTTTTTTCTAAACAAAACTTTTGAACAAATAACAGAGGCTTTTTAATGTGAGTTACGTGTAGAATATTGGATAAGGTGAATGTAAATTTAGGTGTATGAATTTTAGACTGGGTAATATGGGAGACAACGAGACTCTTACCATCTCTAACATCAAATTGATCAATATCATTATAAGGTTCTGACCTCGCCATATTTGCAACGTTGGGTGTCAAATGCTAATTAGCATTTGAATCAAAAAACCAAGTAATAGGAGTGCTCTTAGATTGAGTATTACACACCAAATTAGCATTGACTTGCATATTATGGGTGGATAGTTGGGGGCATTGTTGCACTGAATGCCCAAAGATATAATAAAGCTGACATTTTATTTGCCCAGGATTAGACCACTAACCACAACCCCCAAAGCGATTTTCGTGTTGCCTAAAATTTTGTCGAACAAACTATCCAAAACCAAGGTCATTACTGTTAACATTCTGACCAAAGTTATGCATGTTATTTTTATAATTGAGATAGCCACGGTTATTATTCTTTCATCCTCCATGAAAACGACCTCTATGACCAGAATTTTAGTTATAATTGTTACCTGAAGACTATGATTGATGCTATGAGAGGAATTCTAAAGGAGGCTGAGATGGTGTTGGCAATAGTGGAGCTGTTATAATGGGTTGAAGAGAAGCCTTGTGCAGAAACTCATGTGTGAGAAGATGGCTATGAAGATCAGTGTATGAAATAGGTTCTACTCTGGTGGAGAGAGTGGCTACTAGATCCCTAAATTCTCCTCTCAATCCACAAAATATATAGAGATTAAAATCTTTCAGGGATAGTGGCATGCCAATAATAGCAAGCTCATCCAATAATGTCTTGGCTTACTGTAAATAAACACTAATAGTGTTATCATTCTACCTGAGGTCTTGGAAAGAGTCATAGAGTTGTATAATCCGTGAGGAGAAACACTACACATGATAATTACAATAGTAATGGTAGAAACACTGCACATGATAATTACACTATATATATATATAGTGTAATTATCATGTGCTATATATATATATATATATATATATATATAAAAGTCCTTTCCCTAATAGAATTTTAAAAATATATATTTGTTATAAAATTTGTTAAATTTGAGTGAAAAATGACTTTGTTTCATTACAGAATTAGTATTTTTTATTAACTTTCAGAATTCAATACTTTTGTGTTTCTTTAATAATGACTTAATCTCTTTTTATTTGAATGAATTGTATACGTACGTAAACAACATTCTTACAAGACTCACGTAACTAATTTTTGGCTACCAGTTTGATATTCTCCGACCACATTCGCTTTTTAGTAAACAATGATTAATTTGTTTACTACATTTAATTATTGCAATTGATTCACAAATTGAGAATCTCATTAAAACAAAATAGAGAAAGATAGCTTTGTTTCGTTATGAAATTATCCGTTTTTTTATACATATACCGATAACAAATAAGTACATTTAATTTTTAGCCCCAAATTTATTATTTTCCTTTTTTCCCTATCCAGTCCATTGGAAAAATTCTCAAATACATTTTCAATTCTAAACATCCAATTTACTGGCCACGATTATAACCAGTTGAAGACTCTAAATATTTTAGTAGTTTTTTTTTTGGCAAAATCAAGAATATATATATAATAAAAAGAAAATATGAACAGAAAAAACAAAACTTTAACTATATAAGTTGTAACCTAAACCTCAATCTAACTACAAGGAAAAAAATTTAATTAATAAAGAACAAACAGCCCTACTAGAGCAACAACACAAAAAATCAAAATTCTAAAAATTTTAGAAGCTTTATTGGTATGTTATGGCTATCGATCCGTGTGAAATGATATATATATATATATATATATATATATATATATATATATATATATATATATATATATATATATATATATATATATATAAAATTAAAATTAGTTGATTTCATAAGAGTTCGAGCAATTTTTTGTAATGGAGGAGATGTTTCATTAGAGCAAAAGAGAAAGGATTGATGTGTTTTTGCTGATGTTCAATTTCTCGCAAGTGGGATGGCTTTCTTTCTTCCAACTTCTCCTGCTTTAATCTTACGGCTCTTTTATTTTTTCCCCCTTAGACCTAAGGGCTGGGAAATGTTTTCTAATTTTGGGGATTATTTTACGGGAGCATATATCTGCCTAAAATTAAATTGTTAGCTCGTGCATGTAAATGCATGGGCATGGATACTTAAAGAGTTATAATAACTACGTGAAGCTGTGAAGAAACGACATCAAAACCACTCGGGAAGCCATCGGCATGAACAGTTAAATCTTCTCCTTGTCGACCATACCAATATTTATACCATAACTACTAATAACTAGTTTAGGTTCTGCTGGTGAAGAAGTTGCGACAACTTTAGTTTCACACACGCTTTGCAGCATCTGCCCATCCGCCGGGAGAGATAAATTTATTAAATTGGTGTATTTAGATATAAGGCCATGTAATAAGATTGGCAAAGCAAATTTAATATAGTTGAAAGATGGTGAGTGATTAATTATCAAATTAAAATCCCCATATGAATGGACCATTTAATTTGTTAAAGTATTTAATTGATCTAGCTAGAAAGCATTATGCCTTAGAAGCTAGTTAGGTTACGCATACTGACTTTGCTGCGGCTAGTTTTAACTCCATCCGTAACACTGAAAACTAATCAGCATGTTGGTTTTGCATTAATGGCCGAATTCACTATATATATATAAAGCTGCAGATACAAGCCAACAACAGCTTCCTCGATGCTTAAAGGCTACGTTGTGTTAATTTATTAGCTATTATGACCGAGTTGCAGTGAGTTACTGAAAGGGTTCATCATCTTTAATGTCAACACAGAAGAGCTTTATTTTATGGTTGCTACGACCCGTTATTGTGTTTCCACGCAACATAACGATTAGAGAGGTTGAGTTTCGCTGTCTATATTTTTTTAAAAAAGGTCAACACGTTCTTAATAACATGAGACATTAAATCTTGTTTGATGTGTGAAGATAAGCTCTGGAGAATGCTGTAAGGAAAAATTGAGAAAGAAAACTATGTATTTATGTAACCATGTACGTGTTGTATATGTTTTGTTATTGTATCCCACGTAAGATGATTAAGGGGCATTCCGGTTGATGTTTTTTAAGAAATTAAATTTCTTATTTAAATTAATTTTTTATGTTTTTAAATTGATTAGAATTGCTGATTTTTAAAATATTTTATTAAAAAAATATTATTTTAATTTATTTTTGAACGAAAAATACTTTAAAAAATAATCGCTACATACTAAATTCTCAAACATTTCTTAAAATATATAATTTCATCTTTAAAATAATTCAATAACATATCTATCATTTTGTTTTTATGTAATTGATATCTTTGAAACAACCAAATAGTTTCGAGAAAAATACTGAAACAAATTGAATAAAAGGCCATTAATTAACCTCTCATTTTCTTCATTATCTGCTTGAAGCCTAGGAGCAATGTTTTAGCTAGAAATGTCGCGTGATTACTGATCAGTAACCAACCATGCTTTGAAACAAAAGCCATACCATTATACCAAGGAAGGGATTTCCTCAAAAGAGAAGATACATATTAAGAATCAATATATATATATATATATATATATATTTCTTCACCATTAAAGATCGCTCCGGATGAATGCAATGCCCGATTTCATTATTAATATATAGAGATAAGCTACTGGTATTAATTAAAGAAGACCTCAAATAATCATATCTTATATTTCAATGGTTAAATTCAATCATTGCATCAGTTATTTTTCCTTAAAGGCAAGTTCAAATAGCGTTAAAAACCACGACTGAAGTCATATACAATGTTTTTCATGAATTTTTTATGTAAGGAATGTTGTTTACTTGACCACTGCATAATTTATGGAATGATGACAAATGAATTTGGTCCCTGAATTGTTTATTTTCTTCATTCAAAGCACATCTTTAATCTCTAATCATGGTAAATTATTGCAACATTATTGTTTTGCTCTTAGCAGCTGAGCAACGCAGTTATGGTGGTTGCACACACCGCCACCGCCACAATTTCCCTTTGCGACCAACATCATTCACTGCCCCAGTAACAACTTCGACACTTTTTTTTTCTTTTTGGCAAATTTGGATTTTGTACAACGCCTATCCTAATAGTTAAGATCAGTGATTATTAATTATACTTCTCCATGCAATAAAATGGTATGTTCTTTCTCTAAAAAAGTGCGTGTTTGTTGGAAATAGACAGGAGATTCGTAACTCTTTAAATAAAAAAAATAATAATAATAGCCTATGAATCTATATATATATATATATATATATATATATGAATGAATATTATGGACTTTTAACTTAAAAGATTCATTGTATATTTATACTTCATGGATCTTATTTTTTTGGTGAAGAGAAGAGGTTGAAGTGTAATTTTATTTTTGTAATATTTTAAATTATATTCTACTCAAAATAATACGTATTAGATTAGTATAAAATATTAAAGGTCCCGCATGGAGTCTCAGAAAAATTCCTAGTAAGTGTTGGGCTCAAGCCCATTTGATGCGAACCTTGTAGGTTGAACCGTATCACCAATTGGGCTCGGGGTGCACTCCTGGACCCAAGCCCATGAGGGTGCTAAAGTGCTAGGGTGTTAGGCATGACAGCACACTTAACATGGGCTCAGACCTCTTGCTTGAATTTATGCTCTTTAAGGAGTTGGGCTCCAACAATAGCCTAAACCTAAGCTTATTGGGTGTTGGGCTCGAGCTACCATGCATGAGCCCACTCTTTTTGGGCCCTCTACTATACTTTGGGATCGGGATATCAAGCCCGAGCCCAATTGGTGTTCTTGTTAGATGTATTTTTAGGGAATTTTTTGGATCTATTTTAAGAGGTTTTTTTAGTCCATTTTATTTGGATCCATCAGCCTCTAAAAAGGCATTTCTCAGTTCCTTTATAACTTATTATAATTGTTGTGACAACTCCTTGTATTTCACATTAATTATAAAGCTATTAGATCTAGGTCAAGCTATAACTTTTCAAATACATTTGTGCATATCCAACAATTTCATTGGCAAATTTTTGTATTCTAGAATTATCATCACTAATATTGGATTAATTTGTCGCTAATAATTTTACAAATGGATTTATTAACAGACAAAGATTGCCAAAAAAAATAACTTTACTCGCTTCATTCCATCGGTATTTTCATCGTGTGATATAACATATCACCAATAGAAAAATTGTATGTCATTACATCAATGATTTTTTCTCATCCGTTGGTGAATTTGGCATATAATCATTAAACTAATTGTCTGTTATTTCATTGTTGAATAAACATTGACAATGGTATTTGCAGTAATTCTTTTCCAACTCTCTAGAATATACCAACAGACTAAGTCCAACAGTAACTCATTAGTAATAATTTTAAAAATATTTTAAAAAAAAATTATATTCAACAGAAATAAAAAAAAATTAAAAAATAATAAATTAATATAAAATTCAAATATTTATTACAAATTTAAACATTTATAAGTTCAAATACAACTAATCTAGAATATAGGCATTGGAGGAGGAGGAGGCGGGTCTTTGCTTGGGTCGTGAGGCGAACAAGAGGGAGCACATATACCACTCATTTGTGATCTCATCTTCATTACCAATCGGTAGAGTTTGGCCATTTCAGTACTGAGTCGTTCACAATCAATAGCAAGATGAGTTGTCCTAATTTGAACTCGCTAGTCTAAAATCGCCTCGAATTCCAGAGTTTGAGTGCTCGGAACCAATTGCGAGCATCCAATGATTGAAACACTGCAGGTCGTCCACAAGTCCTTGACAATAGTGTTAAAGAGACTATACACATGATTTCCATTGAATCCACCAGATGATCCTACCTCTAACCATATATACAAATCGAGATTCAAATGGGTCGAATGATCGTCACTGTATCTCTCCTTCAACTACGTATTCTATGTATCCTAGAAAAAAAGTCAGCAAATAAAAAAATAATAATAACTTAAGGAAAAAATGGTTGAAAACAATATACCACAAAGTTTTGAGCTTGACTATCCAATAGTTATTGCACCTCTTTTTAGTTGTCATCAATCTACACGTGTTGAGCTCTATTAGGCTTAGTTCGTATCTAAGAACCATAACCTACAGGAGAAAATGGTTGTTAGTTAAATATATTTTTAAAAAATAAAAAAATAGATGTAATTAAAAAAGAATCTTACCATTTGCTTCGCATGCGAAATGAATAGAATGGAGTCGTCAGTGTGTATGGTAATGGAACCATAAACACGCCGATTCCAGTTCGAAACTATCAAACGTCATGTGCTGAATATATTCCACCCACACGACCTCTAAGATGTATATAAGTATGAAACCCTTCCAAACCACCACCTTTTTCTAGCCTAAAAGGTCTCTTTCTTTTGCATATTGTTTTGCTTTCTTATGCTCCTCGTACCAAAAATCACATAACCTATATGATATAAATGAATTATCTGTTAGTTAATTAATAATAAAATTGAATAAAAGAATTAAGAAATCTTATCTTGATTTCAAACTTATTTAGTTACAATGTGATTCTCTCAAACCCTCTTTGCAATAGTATTGTCAGCTCTATCTCATTCAAACTTTACCTTGCAGATAAAATTTTTACAAGAAATATTTCATTGATATTAATAAACTAACCAAATTAACTTCATAAAAAATATTTAAGTTAATATTAACGTTAAACCTTTCAAATCATGCATCAATTATAGTTTTTTATTCAGGATATTGGAAATCTGACTCTATTGAAACAATAAAATTTTCATTAATGATTTCATTGTCGATGTTATGGTTCTTGTAGCCTCAATGTTTGTAAACCTGATATTGATGATGTTGCTTGAAATTAATTTTTCAAAAATTATTAACATGTCTCTGTGAAGGAAAAACAAACTTACATTGAAATGTCGTTCTTCCACTAAGACTGGTATTTCCTTATAAATTAATCTCATTGTGAAGGGACCCCTTTGACATGGCAACATCGCACTTGATGACCCCGCATCAAGCATGGCTACCTATGTCTCAAGTGCCTATTCTTGGTCAGCACCTAGACTCATGGTCGTTAGAAGAGCTACTAGAAAAACTAGTAGTGATCTTGTTCATACGACGTGCTATTAACTTTTTCCTAGGTATCTACACAAGTTAAAAAACTAAGGTATTGTAAATCATTTCTGTTTTTTGTTTAAGAATCAACAACACCTTTTCTATACAGGAGATTACCCAAAACTCTTAAACCTACAAATACACAACAATTTAAATTGGATTTCCACAAACCAATAGATTTTATTTCAATCTATGTCAATCGAATAATTTTAATTATGTGTTCTGAACCACGTGGAAAATTATTCATATTGTAATCGAAAGATTTGATATTTAGCCACCTATGAGTTTTGGGATAGTAAAAAATGATAATATTATCTATGAGAAATTCAACAATCTATTAGTTCATGATAGTATAAGAGATAAATTATTCAAAAGTAACAACATGTGGATTATTATACATACTAGATAAAAGGCCTTAGTTCATCTTAGTTAAATACCATATAATGATGTGTTTGTCTAAATTCTATTTCTATCAAATACCTTCTCCTCGTAGCAATTTTTGGTACGGGTCATCCAAAATGAGAGAATATTGACAAGTTCTCACTTAAAGACAGTTCTCCACCGTTGTCATGCCTTGGAACATGATTGATTCTTATTCTTAAGTGAGGTTTGAAATAATACAAGATAAATGTTAAGATCTCTTCAATAATATAACCCTTACATATTGAAGCCTCTATATGCGCCTTGTTTTTTACTTTTCTCTTAAGATTAAACAAATACATGCATAGAATTAAATGAATTTTTTAATTTAAAAAAATAATAAAATTTTAATTAGGATGCATGTGTAATCCCTAATCTCTTGAATGGACACCTCCATCCATTTTGGATTGGGCCTTCAATTTATGCCTCAAACGGTAGATGCATGGGTAAATGCTACATTGAGTCGAAAAACATTGGAGGGAATATCATTTCAAGTTTATAGATTGTCTAAAAGATATTAGTTTCAAGTCTCTCCATATATTGTGTCTGCAACTTGTTGGAGCATATATCTCTAAAGAAGTGATTGATTTCCGTGAGTGCATCACATATCCTTTTTGGCAATAAATCTCGATAAGCTAGCGAAATGAGTGTTTCCATAAACACTTGGCAATCATGACTCATCACTTCATACAATCTACAACCCTTCAATTTCACCAACCTTGATATGTTTGAAGCATGTCCATCAAGGAAACCTAGACTCTTATGTCATTGGTAGACAAATAATTGTGCATTCTTATCTAAGGCGAAGTTGACCTTGGGCTTTGTGACTCATGACCCATCATAAACAAATTCTATATTTTTATGGTAACAAAACAAAAATGTATCCATTCTAACCTTGATGTTGTTCTTTGTCTTCCTTTTCACATCCACAACCATGTTGAAAATATTTTCAAACATATTTTTTTTAATGTGCATGATTTTAAGGTTATGGCAGAAGAAATTGATCTTTCAATAAGAAAACTCATAGAAAATACTACGCTTTATCCAATTATGGGTCAAACCAAAACCAAAAAACTTCTGCTTACCGAATTGAAAACCAAACACAATGTTAATATACTCCAACACCTCATCATATAATTCTTCACCTGACGGTAGCGGTAGTGCAATATCCATTTCAACTCTGTCAGCAAAAAAATCATTTTTGTTCTTTCTATGCTTGTAATCTATTAGCAAGAATTGTTTATAGCAATAAAAAAAAGATGTTTTACTGTCATTTTTTAACATGAAGGCCTTGTTATTTTCAATACAATATAAACATGCTAGTTTTCTATGTGTGCTCCAACAAAAAACCATTCCATATGTAGGAAAATCATTGATAGTCCACATCAAAGCTACATTCATCTAAAAATTATATTTCCTCGATATCCTATATGTCAAAGTCTTGGATAATCATAACTGCTTCAACTCATCAATCAACGGACAAAGATAAACATCTATATTGCGACCTATGCTATTAGGAACCTGTATGACCGTAGAGAAACACATGAACTTCAATCTCATACACATCCCATGTGGCAAGTTGTAAACCTTGAGTATCATCGGCTAACAAGAATAAGGAGCAATAAATGATCCGAATGGATTGAATTCGTTTTTACATAACCCAGATGTACATTCCTTGATTCAATGTAAGTTTGTTTTGCTTTCACAACATGTTTAATATTTTTTTTAAAAAAATAATTTTATTTAACGACTGCAATTCCATGTTTACAAACATTAAGGCTACAAGTACAATAACATCGGCCTTTAAATCTTCGATGAAAATTTCATGTTTCAATGGAACCAGGTTTTCAAACATTCTAAATGGAAATCGCAGGTCGATGTATGGCTTTCAAGGTTTAAGGTTAGTATTAACTTAAATATTTTTTTTAATATGTTAACTCGGTTAGCTTATTGAAATTACTGAAATTTTCCTTTTATGAATTTTTCTACAAGGGAAAAATTAAATAGGAAAGAGTTGATGATAATGTTGTAAGGAGAGTTTGGGAGAATCACGCTACAACTAGGTAAAATTGAAATCAAGATAATATTCATTTCAAATATTAAAATTTTATTTTTCCTTTACTAACAGATAATTTATTATTAACATATAGGTTGCATGAATTTTAGTACGAGGCTTAAAAGAAAGAGAAGAGATATGTGAGAGGAAACAAGCTTCCAGCTTGGAATGACGTGGTGGTTTGGAAGGATTTCAGACCGCCATATATTTTGAAGGCTATATGGATGGAATACATTCAACATATGACGTCCACTCACTTCACGTGACGGTTACAGTCCAGTGCGGTAAACCGACACTGGCTTGTTCACAGTTTCATTGCCACACACACTAACAACTCCGTTCCGTTTATTTCGCATACAAAGCGGGTGGTAAGATTTTTTTTATTACATCTATTTTTTTATTTTTTAATTTGTATAAATATATTTAACTGACAACATTTTTATTTTGCAAGCAACAACTCATATATAGCCAAGCTCAACACTTTGTGATATGTAGGTTTTCAACTATTTTTTTTTAATCAAGTTATAATTTCCTTCAATTTGATGAATTTATTTTTTCTTTCTAGGATACATATTACAATTGCTTGAAGAAGAGATATGAGAACGATCATTCGACCCATCTGGATATCAATCTGGATTTGTGGTTGGAGGCAGGATTGTCCGGTGGTCCTAATAGAAATCAGATATACGGACTCTAACACTACGATTGAAAACTTGTGGATGACTCGTAGTGTTTCAACCGTTGGATGCTCTCAATCGGTTCTGAGCACTCAAACTCCAGAGTTCACAGTGATGTTAAACCAACAAATATATGATTAGATGACCCATTTTAATAATAAAAAAATGAACGATTCACTGTGGATTGTGAAGAACTCTGCCGAGTGGTAATGGAGATGAGATCATATATGAGTGATCCATGTGCTCTTTCTTATTGGCCCCACGGTCTCGGCGACAACCAACCTCCTTCTCCTCCAGCGCCACCTCTATTTTAGACTTATTGTATTTGAACATAAAAATGTTTAAATTTGTAATAATATTTAATTTTTATATTATTTTAATTTCTTTTTATATATTTGATTTTAATTATTTTTCTACTCTTGTTCAATTTATTGTTTTTTTTAATATTTTAAAGTATTAATAATAGGGTTACCGACATAACACTTTCGTTGGTCTATTTTAGAGAGTTGGAAAAGAATTACTGCAAATATCACTGCTACTGTTAACTCTCTGTCTGAATTACAAAAAATATTCTGTTGGTGATATGTTATATTTACTGACAAATATATCGATAGAAAAATAAAAACACCAATGGAATTACATTTGCAGTAAATATGTTAAATTTACAATTTACCGATGGATTTACTGACAGAATGAAGTGGGTAGATTTTTTTTTGACACACTTTGTTCATCTGTAAATCCATCGATAGATTTATTACTGAAGGATTTACTAACAGACTATAAATTACCGATGAGAACTTTTCCAACAAACTGTCTTCGTATGTGATCACATCAGTAAAATACATACCGAAAAAAAATTTCATAAATAAACTATTAAATCTGATGATGGATAAAACTATTAAATCTAGTGATGGTGCTGCTTCTTCTTCGTCTTCGTCTTATAGGAATGGTATAAACTGTATATTATTTTTTTTATTCTGGCCACGTATTTTGAAAGTTAATTTTCATCAAGAAATTTAGGGTCTCATACAAAATATGATTTAGACTCTCTCGCATAAACTCTTAAGAACTAATTTTCTATATAAAATAGTGGTCTCCTAGATGGCAAACCTCTCTGCTTTTCTTCATAATTTTAGGCTATTTATTTGTTTTTTTGTACCATGTACATATTTAGACCTATAAAATTACTTGTCAGCTATTTATTATTTTGGATCGTTAAAATTTTTCTATTTTTGAATAAAATCTTAGTTGTTATTTTTAGTCATAAATAAAAGATTAAATATTGATGATGGTTTTAAATCTCTTAATAACATATCTGATAATCCGCAGCTCGTTATTTTTTTTTTTTTTGATTTATGTGTGATGTCCGGGCCAGCTTGCGCGTACAACGACTATTCCCCACGGCCCACTGGATATCCTGCAAGCCCAGGGATAGGTTAGGCACCGCGGGGGTGACAGGTGTGCACATAGAGGGTCGAACCCGGGACGGGGACGAAACAAATCACACGGTTGACCACAGCAGCTAGGCTCTCAAGTGCGCAACTCGTTATTTCTTAAGATAACAAGTTGCAGCATTAATAACATATCCGATTTCTTTTTTTTTTTATTATTATTTTTCTTTTTTCTTCCCGAGATGAATACATTGCTAGAACAGCATATATATTAATATATAGAGATAAGCTACTGATATTAATTAAAGAAGACCTCAAATTAATAATCATATCCTATATTTAAATGATTATATTCAGTCATTAAATCTATTGTTTTTCCTTAGTGGCAAGCTCAAATAGCATTAAAAACCATGATTTAAGTCATATACATTGTGTTTCTTGAATTTTTCTGCAAGGAATGTTGTTTACTTAATTTATGGAATGACAAATGAATTTGGTCCCTGAATTGTTTAATTCTGCAATTTAAGCTCTTTTAAAGCACATCTTTAATCTCAAATCACAGTAAATTATTGTAATGTTATTGTTTTGCTTTCGTATCGGAAGATATTATGGTAATATTTTTTTAAAATATTTTTAAAATTATTTTTTGATTGAAATAATATTGAATTGATGTTTTTTTATGTATTTTTCAATATTTTTTATATGCCGATGTTAAAAATATAAAAATAAAAAATATTATTTGAATATATTTTCAATTAGATATTTTTTTTAAAAAAAATATTATGTTCTACAGTACCAAACACAATAACAGCAACAAAACAATAAAATGATTAGGAATACAAGGTATTTGAAAGTGTGATAGCGGTTGCTTTTCAAAATACTTTTTATTAAAAAATACATCGAAATAACTATTTTTATTTTTTAAAAAATAAATTTTAACATCAGCACATTAAAATATTAAAAAATAAAAATAAAAATTAATTTTAAATAAAAATTTAAATTTTAAATTTTAAAAAATACCTTTTAAAATACAATCCAATCAGCCCTGCGAACCACCGCAATTTCCCTTTACGACCATCATCATTCCACTGCCTGGTAACAACTTCGACTCTTTATTTTTGGAAAAATTGGATTTTGTGCACTGTTAAGTGATGATTAATTATGCTTATCGATGCAATAAAATGTTCGTTCTTTCTCTCAAAAAGTGCGTGTTTGTTGGAAATATAGAGGAGATTTATGACGCTTTAAATAATAATAATAATAATAATAATAATAATAATAATAATAATGAAATTTGAGATTTATGAATAGGTCCACCGTCTCAGTTTCTCTCAGTGGCTGTAAATTTGAAGTGCCACGTCGGAACCATGGAAAAAAGGGGACTAGAGTTAGGCAGCGGCCATTTCCTCTTGTTTTTCTTTGACTATGGAGTTTATCCAAGATTCCTTTTTTTTTTTTTTCTACTCAAAATGTCATGCAATAATATCCTATGCCCTAAAGAGGAACGAAATTATTCTGAATTCCCATCAAAACATGCCCAAAAGGAGGAATGGATGATTAAATATAAATATTTGCATATAAGACATAGTTATATACAGGCCAGATGCTACACGATCATAGCCTTTTCTCCTTATTAAATACAAATATTGCACAAGGCATAAATTATTCTGAATTGTCATACTATTTTTTTATTTTCATGTTAATTTTTTTTTTAAAAAAAACAATATCCCTCTCCCCCTCCATTCCTCACGTGCATGGAACATACGGGGGCCATATAGAAAAGGCGAGCTTGATTAAAGCATAGGGTTTATGTATTTATTGAATATTTGCAGGGCTTCTGTTTGCTTGCTTTCCTCTCAACAGGCATTGAAAAACATGACCAGAGAAGAAAGCAGAGAGTTGACATCAATCAGAAGAAAATTTATAGGGTTGTGGTCCACATGATCTAGTTTAAAAGAAAAGGAAATGGCTCCTAATGTGGGGTCCAGCCCCCCGGTCCTACTTCGAAATAATAAAATAATATATATATACACGTATTATTTTGTGATTTATGTGGTGAGCTAGCTGTGAAGCGTGGACAGAACTCACTCACTCCAAGAAGGTATCAAGTTTGACTTTCATTACATTGTTTTGTAGTGTGTGCAATAACAAAAGAGGCAAAGATATATTTTATCATTTAACACTCCTAAGTTCTGTTTTTCTTAATTTCTAATTACCTTCGGTGGATCTTGAGAGATAAATCTAGATATATGGCATTGTACTACTGTGTTTTTTAAAAATTAAAAATAAATTTTTTAAAAGTTTTAGATCGTTTTAATGTGCTGATCTCAAAATTAATATTTTTTTAAAAAATATTATTTTGATGTATTTTAGTACGAAAAACACTTTAAAAAACAACTGCAACTACACTATAAAACAGTAATGTGTCATCTCATTTTTACATAAATAAGCTTGGTATTGTTTAAAACAAAGGTAAGTGGGTGTTTATGATGCGATGTGAAAATATTTTTTAATTAAAAATATATTAAAATTATAATTTTTATATATATAAAAAAAACATGTCTTAATGATCTCTAAATGACTAAATAACACTAATCTCTAAGTAGTAATCCATGTGTCTATTCTTGCTAACTCTATAATAGTAATTTTTTAAAAAAAAGGGTAAGCAAAGAGGCAAAAACAAGATCCCAGTAAAAGAATATAAACAAAAAGTCTATATTTATCAACAAACGTAATATGAAAACAAAATCACACGCCGGAAATTAATCATCAAACCCCGGCTGACTCGCTACATGGACTTTTTGGTGACCTCTCCCTCCCTCTCTCCCTCTCTCCCTCTCTCTAATCCTCCTCTCTTGCTTTATTTATTTATTATTTTCTCTGTTTTTGCACATCTGGGCATGGCTGAGCATTGCATGTAATAGTAGAGTACCACACTAGTTGTGGAGCACTGTTTAGTGGTATTGAAGTGAGAGAGTTGAGTGAGTAATGAGTTAAAGGAGAAGGAGAGAGAGAGACTGTCTTAAATTTCAGAGAGAGAGAGAGAGAGAGAGAGAGAGGGAGATAGACCAACTGACTCCTTTCTCTCCTTCCTTTCCCTCGAATGCGGTGATGACTCAGAATTTAAAAGCCCACAAGACTGTCGCTCTTTAAAACCCCCTTCGCCATCAGCTACACACATTTTCACAAATAAGTGTGCTCAGCAAAATACACACACTCCTAGTAAGGAATCGTAGGAGTAGTGTGTGCTGTAGTGTTTTAGTGGGGTGTTTTAGGTTTTTTAAGAGAGAGAGAGAGAGAGAGAGAGAGAGAGAGAGAGATTAGAGGGACTTAATTAGAGCCCAAGATTTAATCTTTTTTATTTTTTATGAAAAATCTCTCTCCTTGACTCCCTCTTCTGAAATCATGCCAAATTCTTTGACATTCCAGCCGTTTCTCTCCTTATGATATGCCTTCGAAAACCAAATGCTTAAACCCCTCTCAACTTCTCCTCAAACCCCAAAAAATCAAAAATCGAACAGTCCTTCTATCTTGTACTCTACAGGGATGTTACTGTAGCCATGGTATATTATAGCATGGGCCATCAATCTTGATATATTATTTCTTTGCTCTATAGGGGACTCGCTAATAGCTTCTTCTTCTCCCTCTTGTTGCTGTGTATATAAAAAGGCTTCTTTTTGGGGAGAAAATGGAGTATGGCAGTGTTGGAGGAGGAACTAGTGGCGGTGGTGGTGGAGACCATGACCCCTCTGATCCTCAAAGGAGGAAGAAGCGTTATCACCGCCACACTGCTCTCCAGATTCAGAAGTTGGAGTCGTAAGCACTCTTTCGCATTGCAATCTCTTTGTTTTCGTCAATCGTGCAATCCGATGATGATTTAGTAGTGTTGCTTTTGTGGGGTATATGACATGTGTGTGTAATGTTTCTTTTGGTATTGGTCTTTATGGGTTGTTGATGTTTTTTTTTTCTTGTTTTGTGTTTGTACTATGTGGGAATGAAGATTGTTTAAGGAGTGTCCACACCCAGATGAGAAACAAAGGTTACAGTTAAGTAGAGAGTTGGGTTTGGCACCAAGACAGATCAAGTTTTGGTTTCAAAACAGGAGGACCCAGATGAAGGTGAATTAGAGATTCTTGTTTTGTTTTTCTCTTTGTTTGATTGAATTTTGTTAAAAGTTATTAAAAGGTTTGTTTTGTTGTTGTTGTTGTTGTTGGTTAATGGTTCAGGCTCAACATGAAAGAGCAGATAACTCTTCTCTTAGAGCTGAGAATGATAAGATCCGATGTGAGAATATAGCCATTAGAGAGGCACTCAAGAATGTAATTTGCCCCTCTTGTGGGGGTCCTCCTGTTACGGAGGATTCCTATTTTGATGAACACAAACTAAGAATGGAGAATGTTCAATTGAAAGAAGAGGTGAGCTTCTGTGTTTTGAATTCTCTCTCTCTCTCTCTCTCTAATTTTTTATTTTAATTTTTTCTTGCGCCATTCATGAAATGGTTTGCAAAATTTTGATTGTTGCAGCTTGATAGAGTTTCTAGCATTGCTGCTAAATACATAGGGAGGCCAATTTCCCAACTCCCTCCAGTGCAACCTTTTCACATTTCTTCCTTGGATTTATCAATGGGGAATTTTGGGGGCCAAGGGATTGGTGGCCCTTCGCTTGATCTTGATCTTATCCCATCTAGTTCAAATTTGGCTTTCCAACCTCCAGTCATTTCGGATATGGACAAGTCCCTTATGACTGATGTTGCCGCAAATGCTATGGAGGAATTGTTAAGGCTTTTGCAAACCAACGAACCTTTGTGGATGAAATCGTCCGCTGATGGGAGAGATGTTCTTAATCTCGATAGCTACCAGAGGATCTTTCCAAGGGCTATGAGTCACTTAAAGAATCCCAATGTTCGAATAGAAGCATCCCGAGATTCAGGTGTTGTTATCATGAATGGTGTAGCTTTGGTTGACATGTTTATGGATTCAGTAAGTCCTTTTCTTACTCTCTAATAATATATATTTTTCTGACACCCAAAATATCTTAATTATTAAGGCTGTCTCTGAGTTGTATCACTGATTTGAGCCGCAGAACAAGTGGGTCGAATCATTTCCCACGATGGTATCTGTGGCAAAGACCATTGAAGTAATTTCATCTGGAATGTTGGGTAGTCACAGTGGTTCTTTGCAACTGGTAATGAAAAAAGCTTTAAGTTGCTTGCTTCTGTTTCAACAACTGGCTCGAAGATGGTTTATCATATGAAATGTGCTTTTTTGCAGATGTATGAAGAGTTGCAGGTGCTTTCACCCCTGGTTCCGACTCGGGAATTCTGTATCGCCCGGTATTGTCAGCAAATTGAGCAAGGCTTATGGGCAATTGTTAGTGTTTCATATGATATTCCACAGTTTACCTCCCAATTTCGATGTCATAGGCTTCCTTCTGGATGCTTGATTCAGGATATGCCAAATGGATACTCAAAGGTTGTCTAGTTGCTCCTGAGAACTTCATTATATGTTATTACTATGGTGTTTCAACTTCAAAACAGTGATAGATGTAGAACTATTTCTTGTACTTAGTTATTAACCTGAAGTGTGAAACAGGTTACTTGGGTGGAACATGTAGAGATCGAAGACAAAACCACAACTCATCAGCTTTATAGGGATCTCATTCACAGTGGTATGGCTTTTGGAGCTGAACGATGGCTTGCTACACTTCAAAGGATGTGCGAAAGAGTGGCATGTCAAATGGTGTCAGGCAATTCGACCCGGGATCTTGGAGGAGGTAAATTTATTGCCATAGTCAAATCTTTTTAGTTAATCATGATTTTAACTGTGCATTTCATTTTCCAGTAATTCCATCACCAGAAGGCAAGAGAAGCATGATGAAACTTGCCCAACGAATGGTCAGCAGTTTCTGTTCTAGCATAAGCACTTCTAACAGCCACCGATGGAGCACACTATCTGGGTTGCATGATGTTGGAGTTCGAGTTACACTCCATAAGAGCACGGATCCTGGCCAACCTAATGGTGTAGTTCTAAGTGCAGCTACCACATTTTCACTTCCAGTTTCTCCTCAAAATGTCTTCAGTTTCTTCAAGGATGAAAGAACCCGACCACAGGTGATGTAGATTTTGAAATTGGCGGTGGAATGATTCATGGCATGTTCAATTGCTTGTAAAATGTTTTCCTTTGATAAACTTCTTGCTGATATTTTGGCTTTGGTTTTGGTACTTTTTTTTTTCTTTAGTGGGATGTACTCTCTAGCGGCAATGCAGTCCAAGAAGTTGCCCATATCACAAATGGTTCACATCCCGGGAACTGCATATCTGTTCTTCGAGTAAGGCTATCTCTGTTTGGCTCATTCTCTACCTTTTATAGTGAATTGTTTCACTGTATAAAGTAAAATGCTTATTTAATGACTTTCATAACTCTATAATATTCTGTAATAGGCCTACAACACTAGTCAGAACAATATGTTAATACTGCAAGAGAGCTGTGTCGACTCATCAGGTTCACTTGTAGTCTATTGTCCCGTCGATCTACCAGCCATCAACATAGCAATGAGCGGTGAGGACCCTTCTTATATACCTCTGCTGCCATCAGGATTCACCATTTCTCCTGATGGCCGTCCTGACCAAGGAGATGGTGCATCAACAAGCTCTAATACACAAGGAAGCACGGCCAGGTTGAGCGGTTCACTAATTACAGTAGCATTTCAAATACTAGTCAGCAGCTTGCCATCTGCTAAACTGAACCTGGAGTCAGTGAATACTGTTAATAACCTTATTGGCACCACTGTCCAGCAAATTAAGGCTGCCATGAATTGTCCTAGTTCCTGATGACCAGTTCTGCTACTGCAAACATAACTGTTCCCCTTTCTCTCTACCATCTTTGAATATTGAGATCAGAGAAAATTAAAGTGTTGTTTTTGCTGGTGGTATTCACTGTGGGAGAGAAGTATTGGGGTTGGTTGGGACTTTGAATGCCATCTTCAAGAACCGAAGATGCTTATTTACTGCTGCTGCTGCTGCCGGTGGTGGTGGTGCCTGTTTTTGCTGCCACAATTCATTACGATCTACACCAACTAAATTTTATTTATTATTTTTACGAGCCTCTTTTTTTGGATTTTGCAAAAATTCACGTTGGAAGACTAGCCATTTAAAGAGGGAGTCAAGAACGCACCATACATATTTTTCTTGCTTAGAAGGGGTAGTAATAAATCTGCCATCCCTTCCTTCATTACCACCCCAACTCAGCAAGAAAAAACAAAAATTGTGGTTCGGGTATTGACTTCTGTTCATGGACATTCAATCTAATTTATCTACCAATGATGTTCTATCTCTGTTCTTTTTCTTTTTTTTTTGAATTATTATATTTTTTTGGCCGTGTAATAAAATCTCTTGAATGGGGTGTCTGTGTTTGTGTGTGTGAATGGAGAGAACCATGAGGGCAGTGGGGCAGGCATGGAAATAGATTTTGATAGCTCTTTTGCTTGACATCAATGTTGGGCTCCACCCCATTCATGATCATCATACTAAAGTCTCTGAATTTCAAAAGATTATTTTTAACTGCATTTGCCTTGACATTTTCTGATGGAGAGGATTTGGATTTCCATTATATTGATATGACCACTCCTCAATGGGTCATTTGTTCTTTTTCTATTATTGGGGGCTCCACTTATTTTTTCTTTTTTTATCCTTGTGAGGTGTATTTGAACTTTATATGCTTTTGATTTGATCGCGGATCCTTTTTCATTCACATTTTGGCGTCTTCAAGAGCATGGTAAAAGTAAATTAATAATAAATAAATAAAAACAGAAAATAATAGAAGGTTTTTGAATTTCAGCATGATAATACAACAAAAAAAAAATAGTACTTCAATCACTTCATAATGATTAATGAAATATTGGGTTAGCTTGAATCTTATAATAACATTTTCAAAAACCCATTTAAAAGATTCAAATCGATACTCTTTTAATATAATCTATTACAATTATATATATATATATATATATATATATAATTAGTTATATAGTTCAAAATTGTTGAATCTTTATAAATGTGACCCCTTCTCTATTCTTATATGTTTGAGGGTGTGGTTGTGATTGTTTTTTAAAGTGTTTTTCGTGCTGAAATGCATTAAAATAATATTTTTTTATTTTTTAAAAATTATTTTTGAGATTAGTGTATCAAAACGATCCAAAATATATATAAAAATAATTTTTAATAAAAAAATTAAATTTTAATGAAACGTGATTTGCACCGCGTTTCAAAAGGATGCTAATATTATATTTAGCCTAGTTTGTATATTTTATTTCCGGTTAAGAATCATTAATTTAACTGTAGCTATAATGACTTTTAAGTTTTTGGTAATACTTTAAAAACTAACATCATAATCTTTTCCATTTGTTATTTTCAGAAATTACAATATATAGTTTTTCAAAAGTCATGAAGATAATTAAGAGCTATAAAATTCAATTAAGAAAAATAATTTTAATATGTGAAAACTAGTACTTAGAATTTAACACACTATATTAACAACTAGTACTTAGAATTTGTAGCGCTATTTAGCATAGGAGAGGATTTAGGATTTAGGAAATGGATGATTATTATCTTTTATCGTGTAGTCTAAAATCTAATATTAAACTCTCAAGGAAATAGTACAAATAATAATAATAATAAAAAGGCTAATTAATAAATTTGGCCCGTGTGGGTTACCTTGCTCAAGGGATATTAGGCAGCAACATGCATGAGGTTATTAGGAATAATTGGATCCTTTGACCAAAATTGAGTTCAACTCGAAAACATAATTAACTCAATGGAGAAATTAGGCTCGTGCACATAGATTTTATATGTAGCAATTAATTTACTTGTAAAATATTCCACGCCTATTATTTTTGTATCATATGATAAAAACTGAGTCGCTTTGGATTCCAGTTTCTCCCAATCATTTTTATCACATTACCATAAATTTCATATCCTAACGCACTAGTACTCCCTGTGTTAATTATCCCATGAAAAGTAATTTTAAAGGGTAGTTCAACTTGTTAGGTTTTGGATTTACTTTTCAATGATCACGAGTTCGAGTCTTCTCAAGGTCATTATAGATTTATATAGTCGTTAATTTTATGATCTGTAAAATTAGTTGAGATACGCGCAAACTGCCCTGTAAATCCACATTAATAAAAAAAAAATCTCATGCAAGGTACAAAAAATAATAACTCAAACCCTCGTGTGAGAAGCATGGCTGCTGAAGAATGTTATAAATTCCATTAAAAAAACCATTAATGCTTTTGTGAATGTTTAATGATCTTACCGGTTCCTACCATGCCGACGAGTTAATTTTCTTGACAAGGTCTCGACCATGTCGAATGTATGGGGGGATTTTGGATGGCAAGCCTTCCTCTATTAACATCCCTCTCGTGCCCATATGCCAAAAGAGGTCCAAAGCTTACAAACTAGGGTTTACCTTGTTCTTTAACTCTAAAGAATGTGTATTGTTTTAAATGGAATGTTGAAAAATTTCTATGTTTTTCATTTATGTGTGTGGTCGTTAAGAAAAATTGTTGACTTTGTACCAAATATTCGCATATAAAACCTAATGAAAGTGTTTAATATTGAGGTTTTTCAAGTTTCAGCAAAGATTTATTGAGATTTTAGAAAGTAAATTTGAGAAATAAGAAATTTGATTTCTAAGTTCCTTCAATAAGTTTTCGATGAGGTGGTGCATATTTACATCAAATTAAACAAGTTTATGAGAGTATTTTTAAGCTTTAATATAACTTAGTATATTGGAGATTCTCTTACATACAAATATATAGTAGTTTATTAGTCTAGCTGAAATGCGAGTGAAATTAAAAAAAACATTTGAGCATAACAAACAATATACCAAAAATAAAAATAAAATTGTTATTAAATTTAATATAGTGGGTTCATTTTATAACATTCAGATTCGACTCCTTGTATAACTCGAGTTTAAAATTAAACCACATGAAAGTTAAGGTGAGGTGATCTAATTGACTTGGTCGATTTATTGGCAACCTGGTTGACTAGTAAAGAACAATATTAAAAATAAAATTAAAAAAAATAATAAAACTAATAAAAAAAACTTAGTTGATCAATAAAAAAATAAAAAAAAATAATGAAATTTAAGGGAAAAAAACTGTGATAATTGTTTTGATATCATCAGTGTACTTAAAAGTTTTTTAAAAAATTTTTGTTTGTTGAGGCTTACAGCTACAGCCGCAGCTAAATCCAAAGCACACTCTTTAAGCCAGCCAGATGGATAGGCTGTAACTGTACTTACCTTAATTCTCATGTAATGAAAATGGAGACACCATGCTCGAAGAATTTGGAAGTGACTGTTAAGAAGAGCATTATTGGCTAATGGGTGGGTTTGATTGATTGGTGGGTGACATAAAAAAAATAAAAAGAAGACAATTTAGCAGAGTTGGTGGTCCCTACAAGTGATGGACTAGTCGACTGAAGGGTAGCTGAAAGTGATATCCTCCAAAGCCGCAGACTCTTTACAGATATTGTCCCCTGGGGGGGTTGTATTGGAGTGAGAGCTGACTCTTTACAGATGTTGAATAGTTATAGTTAAATTTTAAAAAATAAAAAATATTTTTTTAAAATAATCTCCATGTAATTCTTAAACCGTGTGCGACCTAGCAGCCAGGCTAAATAAAAAAACTTAAAAACTCAATGTTTGTTTTTAACCAGGTTTTTAATTTATTTGGATAAAATATTGATTTAATAAAAATCAATTAGAATTTTAGTAATTTAAATATAATTCAAATCTCTTTAAGACAATATTAATAATTTTTTAAAACAAAATAATTGACCCATATTCTATAAGTTAACTCAATGACTTTATTTAGTTTTTGGATTAGTAATTGATTTAAGTTGCTTCGGGTTTTACAAGTTTTTTTTTCAACCAAATAAAATGAAATGTAATTAACAATTCTAATTCCAATTCCAATTCCTTTTTTTTTTCTGACCAACTAAATAACTTTATAGGTATGGTGATATAGTCTGATCTACGATAATAAAAGATTCTAAGCAGTTAAATATGGATATGTCACAACTAGATGAGAACTTACCCAAACATATTACATGGATGACTTAGTTGGTGCATTTATGGATAGTGGAACAAGTCTAGTTCAAGAGGAGATTTGGTCATGTCAAGCTATAATAATGACTCGAAAAGACCATAATGTTTTATCCAACTGTTGAATCAGACTCAAATTTTATCTGGAGTTCCTGAATGTTGTTTTTCCTATAGCAATCTTTATGTCACTATGCGAACTATCAAATCTTTAGAAATTTAAAATCTCACCAAGACCTCTGGTTTTGACAATTTTGTTATTTTCCTTGTTATTTTTAGATTTCATGATTTTTTTTTAGATTATATGCTTCTTTCCTTTGTATTTTCAGATTTTTACTTTGTTTCTCAATTGGGATAGTGTTTCTAGTCTATTTAAGATTTGTAAACCTTCAAAAGAAATAGACTTTATTATTATTTTTTTAGAGAGAATAAACTAATGAATTTAAGATTCATATCTATAGCTCCACATGAAAACTCCTTTTGTTTTCAAAGAACAACAAAAATTAACTATAAATAGCTTATTTGTCGATGTTGAATTAAAACAAAATGACAAGTGTAAAAAAAACACATAATTTGTTAAATAAATTTTTTTTTATTAAACTTTTAAAAAGCAACACACACGCTCCTTAATTAGTATTGGATCTTCAATTCTGAGTAGCATGTTTGGTGGTGACTCTGATAATTCACAAAATTAATAAAAGGTTTGATGGATTTTGAAGATCATGAGAGATTAATTGCAGTCCAATCAAGGAAAAAAAAACACATTTATGATAAAGTTATTTGGTGTTGCAATTTTCGGCAACATGCTTTTGTTGCTGATTGTCTTTAGTCTAATGTTATTCTTCACTTAAAAAAAAATTAAAGTAAAGTACGATAAATAAGTTAGAATCTTGTTTTGTTCTTATTACCTTGAAGGGAAGAAAATAGATTATTGATTAAATTAAAGAAAGTTCTCTACCAATTCAAAGATAAATAACAATGAGTTTAATTTTTCCAAATCAACTATAAAAAGAATAAAAATCATTTTCCTTTCTTTTCAAGATAGTATAAAAAACTTAATGCATGCACTCCATCTAAATGAAAAGAAAAAGGGCTTTTTTTATATAGTTTTAATTTGTTAAATGACAAGCTAATATTTAATAACCTTTTCTTATTTTGCTATGTTAGAAAACTATTATATTTAGTAAGAATTAATTACTATTTTTTCCTTTAATAGAGATATTATGCCAAAAAAAAATATTTTTTTAATGACATGTGTCAACCACAAAAAAAACAAAGTACTTAACCGAGTATTATGAAGAAATAATTTTTTTAGAGAGATAAGGTAGAAGAAAGATTAGAAAGAGTTGTTTCCAGAGCTATAACTACTTTGACCACCATTTGATTTCTTTTATTTTTGGCTATGTTGTTCTTCTTAACCTACTCCACTTTCTGATTGAATGAATCTTTGTTTCGATTACTGAGTAGAGAGTTACTGCCCTCGCAACACTTCTACATTTTTATAGGAGAACTTCTAGGTAAAACAACCGTGCCACTTTGGTCGTTTCCCATAATCTACCCATAGGATCTTACTCAAATTTATATCGTGGGTTCACCACCTAGTCCCCTTGATTTTGAACAGTGGAGTCTGGTTTCCAAGTTTTGGACCAAAGCTGAGGAAACAAATGTCACCAATTTTGCAGAGGCCATCTCTCCACAACCTACTGTTGGATTTGGTTGTAACTTTTAGTGGAGTTGCGCAAAGTAAATGACTTACTCCTAACTATTTAATTTTTACCGTCATTCAAATTGCAACTATGGCACAAAAAAAAACCACCAACTCCACCCTTAGCACTTTATGGGTTGATAGAGTGAAAGTATCAAACTCAACCACCCAAGCTAAGATAATATCTTTCCCAAGGAAATAGATTGACACTATTTTGGAAATCTCAGATAATACCATTAATGAGAGTAAGTTAGGAATCGTTGCTTGGTGCGATTTTTCTCGGGTTCTCAGATGCTCTACTATGCGATCAATTCTATTGCATTCCGGTTATAGAAGAATCGTAGCATTGAGAGTGTCATGACAAAACAACAAGGCTTCTTGATTTTATACTTCATGAGTGAGAATGATGCTAACTCTTTTATAGAAAAGGGATCGTGGATGCTTGTGGGGGAAGACCATTATCCTCAACTATAGTACCTTCATTTTGTACTTGATAAGAACAAAATCTTAAAAGTGCATGCATGTGTTTGCCAACAAGGGTTACCTTTTCCTTTTTGGAATGAAGCAGACCTTGGAATGGCCGCTAATATGGTTGGAAGATCTTTGGCTTGAGATGAACAAACATTTATAGGCACCCGACTTGACTACGCTTAGGTTTATGTTCAGTTGGATGCCTCGTTGCTTATGGTCTAAGGTTTCCAGCTGAAATATAGGTTATCTTTGGAACCTATCTCGATTACAAATGATTATGAGTGGAAACCAAAAGCTTATGAAACTTATAAAGTTTTTGGATACTTATGTAAGGCTTTAGTTGAGGCCCTGAATTTTTACACAGAAGACATGCTCAAGATTAAAAATAGAGGTGATGCTTTACAAGCATGTAGCGTTTTTGCAAATGGGATCACATCCCCCTAAAATTTGCTGTAGGAAAAATAGTACCCAGGACGACTCTTCTGCTGAAACAGGTTGACTAGTTCAACAATCTAAGGAACCAGATGACTGGTTGGATAACATAGTAACCCTAGAAGCTAGTGCCTTTTGGAACAAGTCAACTACTTCATTCTAATTTGGTCTACCATTTTAGGTCGTAGACTATTGTAGAGGTTGGTGACCTTTTTGCTACGGAGAAGGTCAAACTAAATGTTGATGGTGAGTCGGATCACTACATGCTAAAGGTCAAACCTCTAGTGGAGCAAATTATCTTTAGGACCAAGCTTTAGACATTAACATCCCTTACTTATTTTGGTCATCTTGAGTTGTTCAAATCTGTTCTGCTCTCTTTTCAGGTATATTTGTCGATTATTTTTATCCTTCCATGCTCTATTATCTACTAAGGTAGTTTGGCTTTTATTTTTTTCCCTTTAAAAAAAAGAGAGGGGGTTTGGGGATAAAGAGGGTCATGACATGGAATAAAAAAAACCATTCTTAAATATGTCTAAAAGCTCCTATCATATAAATCTTCTATTTGGCCAGTTTAGGTGCCTAATGTCTTGCTTAAAGGGAAATCTTTCTAATATATTAGACTTTATTTAGCTCTTTCCTAGTTTTAAAGGAAGATTCTTCTCAGTAGAGACTGATGTGAAGGGCTATTTATCTCTCATATAGGTGATGGGATAACTATTTCTCTGTCTTGACTATTGGTTATCGGATGGGCAATAATTTTATGACCTTTTACCTTTTAGGATGTTATCCTTCATGGGGCTGCACTGGGATGCAAAAGTTTTGGACATAATTGAGGAGGGTACTTGGGCTTTCCCCTCGAGGAGCTAGGAGCTACATATTGTTTAGGAATCTATGCACTTTCATCCAAAGATTGCCTTACCAAACTTCTATTTCTAGAAGGTTCACTCATCAAGAAAGTTTATTATCGACTTGAATTGGAAGGTTCTTCCAAACTCGAGACCAATATAATTTATACATCATTTCTTCTATTTTCCAAGTCAAATTTCAAGACACTTTTTTTTTACCATATTGCTTGCTAGTTTGAGTTGTCTTAACACCATGTATAGACTTCATACCTATCAAATTATCACCTTATTGATATGTATACTTTGTGGGTTGCATGTTGAGACCCATGACCACATGTTGTTTTAGTAACCTTTCTTTACTTTGGTTTGGGGAACTTTTATGAACATGACTTTGATAGGTTGGTCTACAATGACATAATAACCTTTACTTAAGTGAGCATCCTTGTATTTCAGAAAAAAGAAAGATTTCATACATCTGTTTGCACAACTAGTCCTCTCAGCCATGTTTTACTTCATATGGTATGAGAGGAATAATCAGGTCTTCCATCAAATTTATCATCCTCACTAAGATATTAGTTAGGAGATTTTCAAGCTTGTTCGGTCCCATTTGATAAAGCTCAAACCCAAGGTATCTAATTCCAGCCACACTCAGGTACATATGACATCTTCCAATGTCATGAGGTTCCTTTACATTGGTTGTCTTTTGAATTCTACACTTTAGGTCTATTGCTATTGTAAGACCAGTTGATCAGTTTTGGATTTTCTAGAAATTTATTGACTAGTTTCTAAAAATTCTTGGTTTCTAGGCTTCTGTTTGAACAATCAGTAGATCAATTTTGGGTTTTCCAAATACCTAATAGACCCACCCCTACTGTTGTTTTGGCTATCTATTTTTCTAATTTTTGAACTTCTTTTAGCTTTTGCTTGTTTTCCTCTTGCCTCAAGTAATTTGGACTTGGTAACTGGTTTTTGTAATTCTTAGGGAATACTTCTCATATTTTGTACAATTTTTGTCTATATATACAATTACACTAAAAAAAATAAACTTTAAATACTTAATTAGTGTCGTTCATAAATACTATTATGGTATTATTATTATAGTATTTCTTTTTTTTTAATCAAGGAGATTCTTATAAAAAAATAATTTCCAATTTCAATCGCCACACTCTATGGACCATGGGTTTTGCTCTAATATAGCAACAACCATGGCATGGCCACCAATCATCTCATGTCGTTAAGGCCTAAATGGACAAAGTTTTTTGTCCTTCTCCAGCCTTTTTCAAACATATTGTACAATATACACACACTAAAATTTTTTTATAATGTGGAACTGCGCACCATCCACACACAAATTATTTTATAATTTACTAATATATTTTTTGTAAGTATAAACTTTTATGTAAGGTTGACACCACATTTTCTAGTTAATGGTGATATTGCATATTCTATTTAATAAAACACCTTTCTCCTCTACCAATAGCTATTTATAGTAAAAATATCATTGATGTTCACCAACCACTTCACCAATAACATGCCAAAGACTACATTCAACAATGGACGCCAATGTTTATACCATTCAATTTTCATGTAACTACCAATGTGAGCTGACGTGATTAAGGCCTATAAATACCTTGGATCACTAGGTAAACAAAACAAGTTATAACTTTCTTATATTTAACACTTCCATATACTTATATTTTTCTCATTTTCTCTTATACACTTACTAACTTAAGCTCTAAAGAGTCTCTTGTAGGACTTGTTTTTTTAGGCAAACTTCTAGTCATTGGTCAAGCCTAACTACTAGTAAGCTTAAATACAAAGCCCATATTAAGTATACACGTCTTAGCCTAGGATTACACCCCGTGAAAAGCTCATTTTTCATGTGAATTTTATTTAGAACCTCATCGATAGGTATTGCAATGATAGTAATTTTTTTTATCATGTTATAAGGAAGAAAACAATTCACAAAACAATCTAGGGAAGTTCTTATAATTCAGAACAGTGTTGGGAAGCCTATGGAATTGGAGGAACAATAGCAGCGCGTGGGTCTCATGCACCACTGCCACTAGTGCCGTATGAACCCATATGTTGTCTACAATAAAGTAAAAAATAGGTGGATTTGGTAGATCTCTTATTCCTCTTCACGTATGTAGCGATGATGTCATACACCATAACTTGTAAAACAAAGAAAAGCACATAAACAATTGCTTTTAATTTTGTTTCTCTTTTTTCTTAGACTTGATTCTCTCTTCCTCTCAGTTTTAATTCTTCTTTAGGTGGTTGTAACCGAAAGGAGAAATTAGTGAGGAGGAAGAGGCTAGCATGGGAAGGCTATTATCTAATATTGTTGCCGCTAGTCGAGAGGGAAAGGGGTTGTTTGGATGTTATTATAGCTTCTGATGGTGGTTAGAGAGAAGAGAGATCGTCAACTGTGTGGTGGTGCCTGGTTTTAATGGATTTGTGATAAGGTTGTTGGGTAGCTTCGACACTAATGGCATCTGTAGGTGGCCAGAATATGGGCTATTTCTTTCTACCAATATGAGAGCTATTATCGATGGAAAAGGTAGAATGGTTTCTTTTCTTGGTGGCATTATCGTGGTCAGTCATTGTGCTGTTGTTGAGGAGATATTAGTGAAGATGGGGGTTTAATGTGCAGGTGATAGTGACAACGAAGAAAAGGGGGTCATTTTTGCTCTCATTTGAATGTCTGGCAGTAGAGATTCAAAATTAGGTTTAAGATTTTTATGAGTCTCTCGACTAGAGGTTGAAGGATGCTGGTAATGGTGGAGTGTTTGTTGGGTTTTCTGGTATTGGTTAGTGGACAAGAGACAGACTATAGGGAGGGTGAGTAATTGGTAGAAGATGGGAGAGATTGGAGAAGGGTTGCTATTTTTTTTATGGCAGCTACTTAAGTATAAATGTGGGCTAGGGTTTTGTGTATGGGATATTTAGAGAGAAAAATGTGGAGGAATATTTTTTAGCTTTTTTGTATTTGAATGTTTTTTATCTCCCCTACCCTTTCCTTATATGAGATAACCACGTATTTATAAGCAAATTGATTTGTCATTTTCCTCCTAAATTCCTGGTTTCGAAAACTCTTTGGTCCCTCATTTTTTTCCTTTATATTTTGGTCTTTTTATACAATTTTTTTTTAATTTTTCTTATTTTTCTCATTCAAATTTATTATTTTTCTCATTCAAATTTCTTATTTTTTGTATTTTAATTTTTTTTTTTAAAAGGCAACATCAACTCGATGAAAAAAAAAACAATAATTTTGAAATAACGCATTAAAAGTTGAACGTGTTGAAAAGAAATTTGAATTCTTTTTAGAAGACGTAGAAAAATTACCCAAATACATTAAGAACATATTTCTTTTTATTTTTTTTTTGTATTTTGAAAATATTTAGAAAAAAACAGTCAAAATTTGGGTTATGAAAGTTGCCATCTCTTTACAATATTTACAATAGAAAGTCTCGTAAGAGATTTTAGATAGTAAACTTGTAAAGAAGAAAAGATAAAAGGTTATGGATTTACCATATCAAGAAAAAGTTAATCCTTCCAAAATTTTGAGATAATCATAGATACCTCAGAGATTGATGGATCTTTAACGAAATTTTTAGAAGTAAAGGCTAGAAAGCGCACTCGGAAGAAAAGAGATAGGGCTAAAAAGCGTACTCAAAAAGAAAAAGATAGGGTTTGCTGGTGCACTATCTTCTTGTGGGCTAGAAAACGCACTCGGAAGAAAAAAAGATAGGGTTAGAAAGCACATTATCTTGTTGTGAGGGCTAAAAAGCACACTATTAGTGGAAAGGTTTATTGGTATCAATCTGGCCTCCAAGTTGCTCAGCTTAAATCCTTTAGCCCACTCGGGTTTGGCCCATGTGATCAATGTATTTGATCATCTTTTTGTTAAATCAACCCGCTCGGGTTATGCCCATGTAATCAGTGTATTTGGTTGCCTATTTGTCGCATTGCCTAAACCTTTAGGCAATAAAAGAAGATCTGCTCACTTAACCATTTTTTGAGAAGTGACAAACGCTTTTAGCCATAATGTTGCCCCTGATTGGATGATGCACTCCAATTTATGGTATTCTTGCACCATTGCTTGCTTATTTTGATGGAGAAGTGATGCTCTATTACTCTCACTTTATGAAGGGGTTCATCAAATCATATGTTATTAATGATTGTTGTAAGTTGCTCTAAACTGATGCATTCATCTGATAACATTTTTAAGGTATCATAGTCATTCTTACATCATTGCCCACTCACTTTAATGGAGAAGCAGGACTCCATTACTCTTACTTTTTGAAAGAGTTCATCAAATCATCTATTGTCAATGATTATGGTAAATTGCCCCCCAAGTGTAGCATTACTCTCAACTGCTGATAGAATTTGTCAAATCATAGATTGCCCTTAAGCAACATTATCCTCAGCTGATTTAATTATGCTCATTCTTATGCTTATCATCAAGAGGCATTTGTCATCACTATATGTTATTCATACTTTTGATGGATTTTACATAATCATTATTTGATTATGTGCTTCTTTGCCTCCCTAACTAATCTAGATATTGTTTGTTATCCTTCTCAAGATCCACTACATTGCCCCCTGACTACTTGACTTCTTAAGGATGACTTATAAAAAGTGTCAATGTCATTTTTTTCAAGGACCTTACATACTCGGTTGATGACCTTTTTGTTTGAAAATCTTTCTTGTTTTAGAATCAATCACAAATTTCAAGAATCATGTTTATTCAAGTCTAATTATGGAAATGAAATCAGAGAGACATAAATTTTGAAAGTATTCTTGAATTTTAAACTTATTTGGTTGAAGACTCAAAACACACCATTCAACGCTAAGAGATATTTTATTGATGATTGACAAGGTATGGATTGAGAAAGAAATATTACTTTAAAGTTAGGGTTGTTCTTGGCTCAAATGATTTTTTTGCATTTTGAAAACAGAAATTTAACTGATGTAAGCTTAAAATTTTTTTATTTTGAATTTCTTACAATTCCCAAAGGTTTAATATCTCTTTGAAAAAAGATGATTTGGTCTGGTGAAGGTGCAAGATGAGATAATCTTCTACTTTTTTAGGCTTCAAAGCAAGAGGCTCGAGTAAAAAGTTGAGATTTTGTTGACAAAATTTGTCTCTTTTTGAGCATTTATTTATTAGTAGGAATAATAACGAGTAGCTTTTATTTGTAATGTCATGATTCTTATGAAAAAGTTTTGCATTTTGAGAATGTCATTTATTGGTCCCTTGATTAGAAAAGACTTTTAAAGACACGCAATGAGGCTATGACTTTTGACTATGAAAGAAAAAGATTTGTAGTCTTAAAAAGTGTTTCAAGGTTTTAAAGATCTAGGATCATTGTCATTATGTCTTTCAATCTTTTTTTTTATTTCTTTGATTTTCCTTTTTGATTGCTTTGGTGGGGCATTTTTATTTTGTTTTGACCTTGACTTAGTCATTGTTTTTTATTTATTTAAGAATTTCCCCCAACATCTGGATTTCTCGGGTGCTTTGGCTTTTCATAACCTCTTTTTGGTTCTGATCTTTAAATTTTTGTTTGCCCTCTAGTGTGGGGTATGATCTTAGTTTGGATCGATATTTGACTGTTGAAATTTTTATTTGCCTCTTAGTGTGAGGTGTAATCCTATTGAGTTTTTTTTACAAATAAAAACTTATTCAAGCTTAAATAGTCCATAAAGGATATACTTTAGAATGTGAAGGGATAACAAAGATGACCTTTCATCATTTCAAGCACAAGCGATTAGAACTGATAAATGTTTTCCTCGTTCAGTGTAATAGTTTGGAATTTTTGCATAACGACTTATGTTTTTATGAATCAATGACTAGAAAATCAAACTACATGCAATTATGCATATAACTAAAACATGGCCCAAGAGACATAGGGTGTGAGCTTTTTATGCATTTTTTATTTTTTATATCTTGGTTCAAATTTATATGGTCATCTCAAAATAAGAATTGCTTGAATGATTCGTTCGCCACTTTAGAAAAAAATGTCTAAACACTATTTCTAGGATTATTTTGACAAAAGGGTTTTTACAAAACTTATATGGTCAAAATACTTTGAAAGTCAGTTTTATGAGTTTCAAAAAGGTAGCAATTGCCTCTTAACATCTTGCATTACGCAACTTAGGGTTCGAACATTGTTGCCATTATATTTATCCAATTATGGACAATAATATAATGCCAAGTTATTACTTTCACAAAAACATCTTTTAATTTCAAAACAGAGACTAAAAAGGCTTTTCATTAAAATATGTAATGTAACCCCAAAGCTAAAATGTTGAATAGTAAAGTTTGGCAAATGTCACACTCTTTATTAGGTCAAATTTCTCAATGACATTTGTGTCTTGTCATTGTTTACCAACCATTTCTTGTGCTCATGATGATCTAATGACAATATGATAGATGACATTATCATTCACAAACTCAACTTGTCCTTTTCTTCCCAGCTTTCGGACTTAATACCTGAAATTCTTGCAACTTTTGATTGAATGGGCGAGGATTCCATCATGATTTTCACATTTCTCATTTGGATTGTACCACCTAGAGAATGATGATCTTATGGTATCTAATGGATGTCTAGTGTTCAAGAGATGTTGGTAAATACCTTAAAGTGGTAAAGGTATGTTAATCTTTGGCAGTGACATTTGAGTAGCCAATGATATAGTGAGATCCAATCGAACCAGATTCCCAATCTGAGAGCCATTCCCCATGTTGCTACCCAAATTTTGACCCATATTTTGATAAATTTTCAAATAAAATAATAAATAAAATAATAATAATAAGGGTTTACATGTGGCGATAACATAAAGCATCAAGGCTAATATCAAGGAAGCAATATGTCAAGGAGATAATTACTGAATCATATATAATTATTGCAATATAAAATACCATAGATATATGATTTGATTCGTGCTGGTTATGGAAAATAATCAATGCAATATAAAATACTATATATGGGATTTGTTGGTGATGGTTATAGAAGACAATCTCTGCAATAATTATTGCATTATTTCCTTAAATAACACACATGTAGAGATTTTCTATATAAATGAATCAAGGCTAATATCAAGGAAGCAATATGTCAAGGAGATAATTATGAATCATATATAATTACTACAATATAAAATACCATATATATATATATATATATATATATATATATATATATATATGATTTGATTCGTGCTTGGTTATGGAAAATAATCATACCATAGATATATGATTTGATTCGTGCTGGTTATGGAAAATAATCACTGCAATATAAAATACCATATATATAGGATTTGTTGGTGCTGGTTATAGAAAACAATCTCTGCAATAATTATTGTAATATTTCCTTGAATAGCACGTGTAGAGATTTTCTATATAAATAAACCTCCAGCCATAATAATGGGGAGAAAAAAAATATTGAGAATGGGGTAATTTTTCAGAAAAGAGAGAAAACACAAAGAAAAACCTAAACCTATCCTCTCTAACAAAGAAGCCGTAGCCCTCCCCCCTTCTCATCTTTTTAAAAAAACGAAGCAGCCACCCCCTGATTTTAAAAAGAAAACAGAGATCTCTCTCTCTCTGGCCGGACACTGTCCCCTCTCCCTCTCATCAACATAGACCTTTTGCCCTGCTGGTCTCCGCTCACTCTGCTCTCTTGAGGACATGGCGTCCCTGAGCATTTTAAGTTAGTTGGCTTTTAAATGGGTTTTTATGAGTTGTTTTAAGTTTTTTTTGTAAATCTTACAATATATATGATGGCTTGCTATTTTTTATCGTAATGTTTGCGTTAAATTGCGATGCTTGTGATTTGGACCAAATACAAAAAATGTTTTTTTGTGTGTTGCATACGGCCAATACCCTAACATGTTTTGAATATTTTTCTTATATACAAAAAATACTTGAAGTTTTGAAAATGTGTTTTCGCATGGATTTCTTAAACACAACAAAAATTATTTTCTTGCATTTCTGGATTTTACAACATGTTTGTAAAACTCCAAAGGGTATTGGCCAATATTCCAAAAAATACAAAAAATCTTATTTTGGGGGGAATTCATCTATTATTCACCGTTAATGTTTGGATAAAGAAATCCCAAAGGGATGAATATCCAAAATATTATTGGGAATAACTTGTTATTATTCACCTTTAATGTTTGGATAAAGAAATCCTTAAAGGACGAATATCCAAAATATTATTGGAAATAATTTGTTATTATTCACTGTTAATATTTGGATAAAGAGACCCGAAGTGGTAAATATCCAAAATAATTTTCTAGGAATAATAAATCCACACATATTCTTGAAAGAAGCCTTGATTATAATCGAGGACATTTCAATTTTTTACTCCAGGTTTACGAGCCGTGAGAGTATAAAACACTAAGAAAAAATAGGTTTTTTTAAAGCGCTCTAAATTTCCTTAGATTTCTATTTTTTTTGTCTTTCCTCCTTGCGATTTACGAGTCGCAAACTCTTGAAAAACTAAGGGGAAAATGAGCTTTTAAAGCACATGGAACTTCCTTGGATTTCTATCTTAATAAATTTAGTTTGAATCAAACCTAGAAAAACTGATGGGATTAGAAAACACCAACACTATAGCAATTATAAAGCAAACCAAACACCAAGCAGCTTGCCTTAGGTAGGGCGTACTAGGGGTGCTAATACCTTCCCTTTACGCAACCAGTCCCTTGCTTTAGAATCTCTGAAAGACCAGTTAGGTTTCCTAGTGACCATAATACTAGGTGGCGACTCCCCTTATTCAATAAAACAAAAGACCCCGGAACCAATCGAGGATCGCCGCGACCCGATCGCGAGGGTTCGACACCCCATATCGGATTCTATCATGACTTTAAAATTCACAGTACCTACTTCAATAGCTTGTCCAATCCTTTCAGCCACAACCACTAGGTCAGTAAAGTGTGGGGCTACACTTGTAATCAGGAACTCAAAGCAAGGTGTTTTAAGCAATCTGACCATCTCCCTTTCTAGTAGTGTAAGACCCATCTGAATAACTACACCAAACCACCTATGGGTATATTCTCGGATAAATTCCCTATCACCTATTTCCATACCTTGTAGGCTAGATCTTTGTGGAACAAAGTTTATGTTGTACTTATTTTACTTGATGAAAGGATCTATAAGGTCTTTCCACTTATAGGTTTTTCATATTGTCCAATCTTGTGTACTAGCTTAACGTTGCCCAACTCAGACTATCCTGAAAGAAGTATTAACAATTTTTTATCATACACTACTTTTGTCATTTTGTTGCAATGAGACTTGAGGTGAGTGATAAGACATTGAGTTTGAGCACACAAAACTTTGGTACAACCACAATTGGGACTAGAAACATCTCAATGGCTTGAACAGGATCATACAAGTCCACTCCTTCGATAACCTTTATTTTGGCTTCCAACACTATTATTATGCCATGATCAATGTCCTCAAAGGATTTTATCTTTTGGGACTCATTAACGAATGCATCTACAACTACTGAAGCCAGTGAAGGTATGGTTGACTGTACAAATATTGTATTACACCAAGATTCTTAACTTTGTCTACCCATCATTTCTCTAGGCTGAATTGTTACAAAGTCACATGCCAATTAGATGGGCATCCACTTAGAGTGTTTGCTCAAGCAAGTTAGTGATATGGGTCATGTTAATCATTAGGGAATCTTGCTCCTCTTTGAATTGGGCATTACATTAAACGCATTCTTCATCTTTTATGTTTCTTCGTCGCAATCAAGTGTTGTAAACTTTACGGATTCAAGCTTTTTGGGGACCTATATTTCAACTTGTGTATGTTCATATGACATTTAAACATGAATGCATGTATGCTTATGAATACAAGTGTATGTACGAGTATATTGAATATGAATTAACCTATTCAAATGGCTAGTTAATGACTACTTTGTTGAACACAAGCAAACATCTGTAGTCCAGTTAATTTGAAAAGATCTTATAAATATAAGTGTATAAACGCGTACATTGAATATGGAGAGTAAATGCTCAAATCTTTGAAAAGATCTTATGAATACAAGTGTATGTACGAGTATATTGAATATGAATTAACCTATTCAAATCAATGACTATTTTGTTGAACATGGGCAAAAATCTATAGTCTGATTAATTTGAAAAGATCTTTTCGAAGTCCTCATCTCAGTTAAATCTCATACATATTGGAGAGTACAAAAAGGTGGATCTGAGTCATTTTCATTCAAAAAAGATAAAATGGTTTTTATGTGTAGCAATTTCTCGGTCGTGGTCTTTGGGCAACTCCCCCCAACTAGTTACATCATCTTAGATTCTTGTTTGTATTCAGAAAAATTCACAGTCTTAGCTAAGAAAATCCTACGGAGTTCAGGATTATTGATTGGGTTAGCCTTGATGAAAAATGATTTATCAAGGAGTCCATATCCTAAGGGAAGGTTCTAAGCCACTATATGAAGGGTAGGCTTACTGCCTAGTCTTAAAAGGATCTATAATCTGCCTAGTGACCACCTTTCATGAATAAAGTATAGGGGTTTACAAGGAATGGTTGGGGCATAGTATGACCTCCATTACCAAGTAAATGCTCAACTCATAATATGACTTTTCACGAATCTAAACCCTGACTGAAAGTCATGAGGCAAACCGCCACTCCCCACCTAATCTAGAATCGAGTTTATTTGAAAAATTCAAATGCATGAAGACATTAATCCATACTCGATGTACTTATGCATGAGCCGTACGTAAATAAAATACATGCTAAAATTAAATGATACAGACCAATAAAAATAAACAAGCACAAGCAATCAACCAAACAAAGCTTAGTCCAACCAGATAAATTCCCTAGTGGAGTTGTCATCTTGTTGTGATGTGCACAGTGTTGAATGACGGGTAAGCCTCATGGAAATGAGGTGTGTTTTGGGTTTAATTATAAATTTATGATTTGATGAAGTTACCACCTAATATCATGGTCACTAGAAAACCTATGGTTTGCGAGAGCCTGGGTAAGGAGACTAGTTGTTCAAAGTGAAGGCACATTATCCCCAATAGACACATTACCCCAATAAGATAAGCTGCATTATTGATTGATTGTTTTTCTTGGTCATGTTTCTATCTGTTGGTCTTGCCTAAGGTTCTAGGTGAATCTCCCTTCGTGATGAAGTCTCTATCTTATTCGATTAAATTCTAACCATTCTAAAGTCCAACTTTTAGCATCACAATTATTTGCTAGATACAACTTATTCCTAACATTTATTCTTATTAATTCATTTCATTTCATACCATGAGTATACGTTATGTTGCAAAATTTCTACCTCAAATATTAATTAAACAAGCTAATTTTTATGCTTTTTTGGAAATTTTGGCAAAATCCTAATGGATGATCATAAATTGGTTATGATTGTTGTTACTCATTTTTGGACCCTGCGTGCTGGAGACGGTGTATACCTCTTTTGAACTGAGTGTAGTAGTTTAACTCATGTTTGTTGGAAGATTGACAAAAGTAGAGAAATAAGTATTTTTTTCAAAACCCTGTTTGAGCTATTTTCTGCTCTCTTTATCCTTCCCCTTTGTTGCCAAAATCGTCAGGTTTTCTTAGATTAATCAGGAGTCTTCATAATGCTAAATTCGTTCCTTCTTTATCTGGTCTTTAACGTTGGATAAATCCCTCAGAATTTACACTAAAAAAAACTGGTTCTGCTGTTGTTGCAATTTTTTTGTTCCAACTTAGGCTCTGATTCTGACTTGGTTTCGTACGTTATCTGACCATCCTAGCTATATTCTGTCACTCATGACATATTGAAAAATTGACCTACACCTTTATTGGGTCCTAGGGATCACTGTTTTTAGGGCAGACTCTCAGTCAGATTTGGATACTTGGCATTGTCAGATCAAGAAAACCTCAGATTCTTGCCGGATTCTGTTATCTAAAACGATTTTATCTCACTTTGAATCGTTCATAAAAGTTGTAGTCCGGGACACGTAGATGAATTTGAGCTTTTGAATTACTTGATTTCGATATCAGAAGCTCAAGATATTCCTGTTTGAAATCTAGCGTGAAAACATAGAATCCTGCCGCGAGAAGGTTTCCAGCCGAGTTTGGTTGCAATTCTGTTATTCAAAATGAATTTATCTCACTTCAAATCCTTCATCAAAGTTGTAGTCCAAGACACATAGATGAATTTGAGCTTTCGAATCACTTGATTTCGATATCAGAAGCTCAAAATATTGTCGTTTGAATTTCTAGTGTGAAAGCAGGGATTCCTGTCGCAAGAAGGATTTTTGCCCAAGTTTGCAGGGACACAATTGCAAGATGCTTAAAGTTTGAAGACCAATTGCACGCCAAATAAATTTTTTTTTGGATCAAGGACTAAATGGAAAAGGTGCTAAAATAAGGAAGTTGATTGAAGATAAAATTAGAAAGAAATTTTGCCGGATGAAAAAATTGAAAAATAGAGATTCGATCAAAAAAGGAAAATAGAGGAGCTGATCACGTTTTGCTCTCATTTTTATGATTGTCATTTTGAGAACAACCCCTCCCCCGTTTGATTTCTTTCCTGCACGAACCTTCCCGACTGAGTTCTTTTCTTTTTTCTTTACAAATTCCTGCCATTTTCCTTTATCATCACGCTTGATTTTTAGAGCTGCAACCACGTTTTTATTGTCTCATTTTAAAAGGAGTAGCTATGCTTCATGGTCCCAGCTATGAAAGGAAAGAAAGGAGCCGCATCATCCTCTATACTGTAAAGAAATCATTGATGATCGAGAATGAGAATCAAAATATTTTGGTTTCCTATTTTTGCTCACCCGATATTACACCCTAGAGTTAATGTAATATTTATTTCCTAAATAAAGCCATGTATAGGCTATATAGAAGCCTCGGCTACTGACCTAAAGGGGGGGATAACAAAAGAAAGACAAGAAAAACACAAGAGAGGCAGGCAGTAAAAAAAAAACACAGAAAATAGAAGGAGTTTCTTTCCTTCATCCTTGCGTTGTTGTGAGATCAAGAGGGCAGGCTGTAGAAGAGGAGGAGAGAAAACGAACGAAAAACAAAAGAAGGGAAGCCAGGCAGAAAAAGAAAGGAGAGAACAGAGAAAAACAAGAAAAGAAGACAAGAAGAAACGAGAGAGAGGCAGGGCAGAGAAAGCCATAAGAACGACACTGTCGAAAGCAAGGAAAACACAGAGGCAAGGGCGACAACTCCACCAGCACAACATGCCTTCATTGCCATCATCTTTGTCATCTTGAGAGAAAGCATCAGTAGAAGGAGAAAACGAATAAAGACCAAAACTGGCGTAGCCATTGCTTTTGTTGTCCCTAGAAGCAGCAACCATTGGCTGAGCGCAGAAGCTTCAGCACCTGTCGTCTTCGTCCGTCTCAGCGCCAGCTTTCAAGAAAAGGAAAGCAGAACAGAGAAGAAGGGAAAAAAAAAAGAAGAACACAGGGAGAAGAAAGGAGAAAGAGGCAAGCAACACAGGAGAACGCCAGACGAACTTAGACAACGGAGGACTGAAAAAAGGGCATCACTAACAGACCAAGTAAGCTGTCTTTTATTCCCAGCTTTTGCATGCATTCTTAGTTGCATTTGTTACTGTTCAAGTGAAATTTAATTCACTTGAACAGTAACTAGGCAAGGCATGTGTATTTATTTTTGTGTGTGTTTTTTTTGTATTGTAAAAATAGAAATCTCGTATTTAGAATACCTGGTTTTCGACGCAATGTGACAAATATAAATATATATCAAAAAACTATTTTCTTGTGTGTTGCATATGGTCAATACCCTAACATGTTTTGAACGCTCTTTTTTATACAAAAAATATTGGAAGTTTCGAAAATGTGTTTTCGCATGGATTTCTTAAACACAACAAAAATTATTTTTCTTGCATTTCTGGATTTTACAACATGTTTGTAAAACTCCAAAGGGTATTAGCCAATATTCCAAAAAATAAAAAATCTTATTTTGGGGGGAATTCATCTATTATTCACCGTTAATGTTTGGATAAAGAAATCCTAAATGGATGAATATTCAAAATATTTAATGGGAATAACTTATTATTATTCACTGTTAATATTTGGATAAAGAAACCCTAAATAATAAATATTCAAAATAATTTTCTAGGGATAATAAGTCCTCACAAATCCTTGAAAGAAGCCTTGATTATAATCGAGGACATTTCAATTATTTTTACTCTATAGTTTATGAGCCGTGAGAGTATAAAACACTAAGGCAAAAATAGGCTTTTAAAGCGCCCTAGATTTCTAAATTTTTGTCCCTCCTCCTTGCGATTTGCAAGTCGCAAACTCTTGAAATACTAAGGAAAAAATAAGTTTTTAAAGCACATGGAATCTCCTTGGATTTCTATCTTAATAAATTTAGTTTGAATCAAACCTAGGAAAACTGATGGGATTAGAAAACATCAACACCATAGCAATTACAAAGCAAACCAAACACCAAACAGCTTACCTTAGGTAGGGCGTACTAGGGGTGTTAATACCTTCCCTTTACGTAACCAGTCCCTTGTCTTAGAATCTCTGAAAGACCAGTTAGGGTTCTTAGTGACCAAAATACTAGGTGGCGACTCCTTTACACAAAACAAAATAAAAACCCCGAAATCAATCGAGGGTCGCCGTGACGCAGCGCTCTGCCGCGAGGGTGCGACAATGATATCCATATATTTTAAAAGCTTGATACAAATGCATTTTTTTTGAAAGTATGCATGATTTAAAAAAAAACATTTGGTCGTATGCAATTAAAACATTTGGGTTAATTAATTTTTTTTAATCTTTTTCTTTCTTTTTATCATTCATCTAACACAAAATAAAATAATAAAAAGAAAATGCAACAAACACACATTCTCCCTTTTTACTATATTTTACTCATACACCCCATAATTACATGTTGACAAACAATACAAACTCAAAATTTAAAAATGAAACACATAAAACACCCGCAAAATGAATATCCTAAAATTCATGAAATAATATGGGAAACCTCTGGAATTGCAGTAACAGTGTTGGCATGTGGGTCTTATGCATATACATCACTGGTGGCACGTGAACCCACGCACCATCATTGGTGCAGTGAAAAATAGGTGGATTAGGTAGATCTCCTTTTCCTTTTCATGTCTATATTGGCGGCATCATACACCATCACTAGCAAAACAAAGAAAAACACACAAACATTTTCCTTTACTTTCATTTCTCCTATTTTTTTTAGATCTGATTCTTTCTTCCTCTTGCTTTTAATTCTTCTTTAGTTGGTTGTGATCGAGAGGAGCAATTAGTAAAGAGAAGGAGGTTAGCGTGGCGAGGTTACTTTCCTGATGTTGCTATCGCTGGCTAAGACAAAAAAAGGATTGTATAGTTGTTACCATAGCTTCTCATAATGCTTGGAGAGAAAAGAGACCATGAACTGTGTGGTGGTGTTTGGTGGATCCATGAAAGGTTGCTAGGTAGCCTTAGCACTGATGGTGTCTGTGTGTGGCTAAAACATGGGCTATTTCTCTTTGCCAAGATGGGAGCTGTTGTTGATAGAAAATGACAAAAAAGGTTGTTTGTCTTGGTGGTGCTTTCGTGACCAGCGCGATGGCCGACTATCATGATGTTGTTTAGGAGATATTAGTGAATATGGGGTTTTAATGTGTAAGTGACAATGAGGAAGAAGAAAAGGGGTCTATTTTTGTTCTCTCCTTTGAATGGCTAGCGACAAGGATTCAAAAATAGGTTTAGGATTTTTGTGGTCTCTCGGTTGGAGGTTGGAGGTTGCTGGTAATGATGGGGTGTTTGTTGGTTTTTCTGGTGTTGGTTGGTGGATAGGAGAAAGATCGCGAGGAGGGAAAGTAATTAGTAGAAGATGGGAGAGGTTGGAGACGGGTGGCAGTTTTTTTTATAGCGGCTAGGGTTTTATGTATGAGAGATTTGGAGAGAAAAATGTGGGAAAATATTTTTTGGTTTTTTTTATTTGTTTTTTTCTTGTCTCCCCCACCCTTTCCTTGCGTGAGATAACCACTTATTTATAGGCAAAATGATTTGTCTTTTTCCTTTTCAATTCCTGGTTCCAAAAAAACTTCAGTCCCTTATTTTCTACCTTTGCATTTTAATCCCTTTATCCATTTTTTTTATTTTTCTTATCTTTTTGTATTTTGATTTTTTTAAAAAAAAATGCAATGTCAACTCTATAGGAAAAAATCAATAATTTTGAAAATGGCGCATTAAAAGCTGAATACGTTAAAAAAAATTGAAATCTTTTTAAAAGACGTTGAAAATGCTGAAATTGATGCAAATACATCAAGAACATATTTTTTTTGTATTTTTTAAATATTTATAGAAACACACGAGGTCAAAATTTGGGTTATAACAGTGGTCATGGTGAAAAAGAGCACTGAAAAATGAAAGATGTGTGTAGATTTCATCGACATCAACAAGGCATGTCCAAATGATAGTTTTTATCACCTTAAGATTGACAGATTGGTGGACTCTACAACAGACTATAGGTTCTTAAGTTCCTTGGATGCTAATTCAGGATATCCTCAAATTCTTGTACATTTAGTAGATAATGAGGAACCTTTTGCTATAAGGTAATGCCTTTTGACTTGAAAAATACAAGGGCTACTTATCAATATATAGTCAATAGTGTTCGAGCACCATATTGGGAGGATTATGAAAGGATATATGGATGATATGTTGGTGAAGAACATGACTTTTGAACAATATCTCAAGGACCTAGAAGAAGTCTTTTCTATTTTGGATAGATGTCAGATGAAATTGAATCCTTTCAAGTGTGTGTTCGCCATTAGAGGAGGTAAATATTTGGGTTTCCTAGTCAATAGCAAGGGGAAAGAACCCAAACCTAACAAGATTTAGGCGATATTAGATATGACTCCCTATCGAGAGATCAATAAGGTCCAACGTATTACTATAAGACTAGTCGCCCTTAACATATTCATATCTAGGCTAGGGAACGTAGTTTGTCATTCTTCAAGACTTTAAAGAATATCATAGACTTTGAGTGAACATTAGAATGTTAAAAAGGTTTTTAAGAGCTCAAAGCATCTTTCCTCTCCTAAGATTTCACAATCACGAGAAAATAAAAGTTGGTTCCTCTACTTTTGAGTTTCTGATCTAGTAGTTAGTACGGTGTTGGTCAGAAAAGAAAAGGGTGTACAATGCCCAATATATTATTTTAGTTGAGCTCTCTAAAATATGTAGACAAGGTACTTAAAAATAGATAAAATGATCTTCGCTCTAGTGACCTCACCAAGTTATAGTATTGACAAACTAGCCTCTGCAATAGATACTTTACAAGCCAGACATGTCTGGATGGCTATTGATGTGGGCAACTGAGTTAGGAGAATATGGATACTTGTACCACCCAAGACCAACTATTAAGGGGCAAGTCTTAATAGACTTCATAGCTGAATGTTCTTTTGAGTAAAATATTTAAGAAAAACCTATACCAATGGCTGAGCAGATTATACTTTCAGGTGAAGCTTAAATCCCACTAAAATCCATACAATTGATCCTATATTGAAAATTATATGTCAATGGATCTTTAAATTCTAAAGAAAGTGGTGTTATGGTGGTGCTTACGAATGAGCCCCTTTTTATAGACAAGTTTTTTTTAATATGATTTCCATTTGAATTTTTAGCCATCAATTATATATCAAAATATAAAGTTCTCCAAGCAAGTTTGGGTTTAGCAGAAGCCTTGTATGCTTTCCCTCTTCATGTCAACAATGACAAATGCAAAGCAATTCCAATACATTAGTATTGTATAAGGATTCACTGATAGTGTGTAAGAATATTTGGTTGAATATTTGACCCTCATTTAATGTTCTGTAAAAAATATTAACTCCTCATTAATGTTATTAAAAGAAAATAAATATTCAACACCTCCACTCCGGCAAAATAACATTATTCAAGTGCTATAAATACTCCCTAAACTACCTTAGTAAAAGATTCATAATTTTTATTCTCTAAGTATTAATACTTTTAAATTCCAAAGCATTTATCATACTTAAACAATAATGAACACTTATTTTTAAAATTTAAAGTTTATTCTCTGATTTATTATAATATCTTACTTAAAAATTATTGACTTTATCATTTACGAATCCATAAACCCCACAATATATATATATATATTACAAGTGTTATGCTTTCTCCCACCAATTATTTACATACTAAATTTTTTTAAAAAATAAATATTAATATGAGCATATAATTATTCACTATCCAAAAAGTTTTAAAAAACTTTATTCTTAGACATTGAATTTTAAAACGTAATCGCTTATTGCATAAACTAAAAAAACCCAACTACCTAGGAATGTTAACTTCAAAGGTTGAACACAAAAACATCTTTGTACAAAAAATAACCATTTTCTTCATATGGTTAATACGAACTCGTACATTGACAATGGTTTCCTAATTTTTATGTTGACCTCAATTTACATGGAAACTTCCTACGTTGCCATGCATTCCGAAGATTTCCCAACTCTTACATTACAAAATACAAAGATCTAAATCCTTGAGAACGAAGAATGATTTGAGTGAGGGGCGAAATGATTTGATTGAGTGGTCTTGCTATGCTTTAGACGCTTCTGCCGATATCTCCAAGCAACTTGAATGCGGGTAGCAGCAAGGGCTCTCCAGTAGGGAGATTGATACCTGTCAGAAGGCAAAACAAAGTCAAGTGAAAGAGCTTGCTGTTTTAAGAGTGCATTTTGCAAACATTGATTTAATGTACCATGTATCCCCTTGACTTTTAACTCAGAAGCAAAATCATATCTATTCAATATTTTACTCGAAGCAAATCTTTGATAATAACTCAAATGACATGCACAAGTCATGCTAAATGTACACTAAAGAACTCAACCTTCAGAATTAACATACAGCAAAGTCCATCACATATGTATAGTAAGACTTGTCACTGTCTATGCAGCATGTTCAGCACTATATTTATCCTCAAATCACAACTTCATTGGAAGTTAAAAGCCACCACCACAAGTTGCCTAACTAGAATTGGCTTTACCCTATAATCCTTGTATGAAGCATGTAGTATTGGCTACCATAAAGAAGACCAAAGTTTTTCTGACAGGTAACTTTAGAATCCTTGCATCAAGACTCTAATTCACAACGGCAGGTGGAACTTTAGAACTATGACTGGTAAGTTATTCTGACAATTAACTTTACAATCCTAGTGTGAAGACACCTTCAAGGCCTGTGATTGTAAAACCATGACCAATAACACCTTCGCTGAAACTTGAAGCCACTAACATAAGCACTTTACTTGTTTTAACTTCATGGATTTTTTTATGCGGCTTAACAGACTCTTCTTGAGAGGGAAGGGTTTATTTTCATTCACTTTCAAATATTTTTAAATTAGATACCCTCTCACTAAAGAATGTGTTTACAAAACCAAAATAATCGACCAGATCAAACTCTAAAATAGCATCCCTTCTAAAATTCCTGTTTCGAATTCTATGGCCCCAATGCATACCCATAACTATTGTCATTGCTTCCCATATACCCATGAAATCTTCTTGAATAAATTCTTCATAAGGCATCTCTAAGATAAGTTCATCTACATACGCCAAAAAAAGAAAGATGATACCATCCTTCAATCCCTTTTGTGCATGCATAAGCCTTAAAAGATGTTAATTTCTCCTTCTAAAAGTGGTGCTCGGACAAGGTTATCCCATTTTCTATTCTGTTGATCCCTGTGACTTCTTTTAAGCTCATATTCAACTATCATTTTCACCCCATTTTTTGTTATTAATCCCTCTATACCCAGAAGTTTATGACTCATGTCCACAATCTCCTGAGTAATATATCCAAGGTTATGATTTAGATCCTAGATCCATAACAATGATACTGGAATGCACAAAAAAAAAGTTGTATCTTGTTATTATTAAAAATATTATTCTCATTTTTTTTTGTTGTAAATGTGTTGTTGAAATGAAATTATATGATATGAAATTTTAATGTTATTCGATTTTTTTTTTCATAGTAGGTATTTCTCAAGGGAAAAGATGAAAAGCTTGCAATATAATTGACATGCATTGTTTTACAGCATAGCAAAGTCAAACTGCTACACTTATTAAAGCATATGCAAAAAGATATGAATTGGCATCGGAATAACCTTATGGCTCCTTGGACGAGCGGATTCCGCAGGTTTCTTGCAAAAAGGCTGGTGACTTGTTCAAGGTCTGCGGCACTGAGTGAAAATGCTTCTACATTTGTTAAGCATCTTACTGTCCTGCTGCTAATCAAACGCTGTCCAGAAATCTTGATTTTCCTTCCATCTGCACCAGGAAGCAAAACAAACCATGTTCATGCTCTTATGGTGTGACAGAAGCCATTGGAAGTTTAGCTAGCGGGTAACTTAAACCAGTCAGTAATGAAGTGAAATAAGAATCAATATTTTTTTAAGAATAATAATATACCTTTGGACACTGAACTATGCTCAAGAAACCATGTGAGAAGTTCCTCACCACAAACATTCCCTTCAGATAAGGCTACCACCGTCCCATCATGTCCGATGCTTTCCACTTTTCCACGCACAATAAAAACCATCTTCTCAACCAGACCACCAACATAAAAAATTGCACTTCCCTTGATGTATATTTTCTGTTTTAATTTCTCACAAACCGCATCCAAGACATGTTCATCCATCAGGTGAAAAATCCATACCTACAAAATGTTGGCAGGTAAATACATAGTAAATTTATTGAAAATTCATGATTATTTTAAATATGAAAATCTATGGTATTGCTCTTTGATTGGAATGAGCTATGGAGTTTGAACGCTACCTCACAGTCAAATTAAATTGGGGAGTTACAAGCCCCAAGGATCTGAAGTGATCAATGGGCATGCAATATGTAGCAAAGCAATTTTATTAGACCCAGATATTTTGTATCTTACTTTCTTGACAAATTCGAAGAGGTGTCTTCTTATATCCCTCTGGAGGTCCTCAGGCAAATTCTCCAAAAGCATTTCTTCATTTACCCCTCTAGTAGCTGCCCAATGATACCGTTCAGCTTCTATCACTCTCCTACATGCATTTTCAGCAGTTATTAGATCCATGAAACATATGCCGAAGAAGAAAACCACACATAGAAGTAAATCATTACAAGTGCATCACAAAGAGGAAGAAAATATTATAGATGGAAATGCATAGAAACAATAAAAAGGGATAGCAATATGCAAGTCATACTGAAAGAATATTTGCCAGGACATAAACAAGGGTTTTGAATCGAGTTTGGTTGCACTATATAAAAGACTTCAATGACAGGGTTTCACTCATTGTGCACTTTGCCTTGAAATTGTATGCAATTACATTAAATTTCAACAGTAATCCTTCAAGTCAGAAATATATGATAAAAGTGAGTATGAATGTGATAGAGAGAGAGAGGATTACCAGAAAAAACAAACAAAGAAAGAAAGATATATAGAGAGAGATGAGAAATTAAAATTAATGGCACACCTTCTTAGTTCGACCGGCAAGCGCCGATGTCTCATCCACTGATCAACATCACGTCGCCTTAGTGACATTTCTGACCTCCTAGAAGGGAGAACAATAAATAGTTGTTAAGTAATGATTAGGAAAACAAATGACATTCTAGTCTACATGCAAATAACAAATTAGGAATAGAAAACTAATTGGTTAACACGAATTGCATCATAATGGCACCTTATCAAAAGTGACACAGGTTTACAACGTTTTCTTCTCAAGATGCAATCGTAATAGACTTTGATCTCATTTCTCACATCACTTCCATTTTTGGAGATTTAAATTAAAATATTGAACTCACATTCATCAAGATTAACTATGATTAGTATCCAATTGGTGTAAGCCTATTCTTTAATCGATTGAACAACTGAACTTGATGTGATGTGAAGTGATATAAAAAGAGTAGCCAACTAGATTAAGATAAAACATCACAAAGAACTATAAGTACTTAAGAATAAGTTTTTCATTGAAACTATAGAGATTAATCAACATATCAAAGTTGACTTTTATGGCATCAGACATGAACAACAATATGTACTATAAATGTGTCCAAATGTGCAGCAATTCTATCCATTTTTCCTCCATCTACAACTTGACTTATGATAACTATTATAATATCTAATGAGGTGACCATAAGAAAAATTCAGAAGCAGTGTAGGCAGGGGTGGAGCAAGAAAAAAAAATTAGGGGGGGCCAAATTAAAAACATTTCTTTTTAGGGGAAATTCCCGGGTAACATTGTTGTGTAAATATGTCTTTGGTTGCCAGTGGCCTACTAGTTGTTTTTTCCTGCAGTTCATGCTCTAATTAGAACTTCCTTTGTAGCTCTTTTCCTATAAATATTTACAAGGGAGGGGCTGGGAAAAACATTTCCTTGCAGGGCCCCCTGCCTCCGCCATTGAGTGTAGTTAAGACACATATAGATATAAATAATCTACAAATAGATCTAATTACCCAGATTGGATTATATTTATTTGACACATTGTTGTCAAAATGATAATAAAGGTGATGACATCACTTCAAGTTTCAATGCGTATATCATGGATAAAAAACCATACTATTGGAAACTACGAATCTTGAAATTTCAATTCTACATCAAAATAGGATTCTCTCATTGATGACACGAGCTAGTCACATAAGTGATGAAAATTTTAGCAGGAACCATACCGTGCACTCTCAAGATTATCTAAACAGAATTTCATTTTTGTTGATAGCTTATATTATTCAAAGTCTCTTGTTAAAATAATGAACTTTGCATCAAATGCTTTCTTTACGAAGAGTCGGAGTTGAAGCTTGGTGGAGTTACTTTGGCATCAGTTAATCACACTACCTCAAGTTACTCTTTTTTTTTTCTTAGGAAAAAAAGTTGTATAAGATGCATCTAAAACCCATGAAAGAGTTTTAAGTAGTGTAATGAAAAATATCTTTGAATCTAAACTCAGGATAATCACAACATACCCAAGCACAGGCTATAAATTTCTTCCTCGCTAGAAGCACCATTTAATATACTCATTCTAACCCAAATCATCCATGCTTTCAAATAAGAACTCTATTGAAACAGATTAACAAGAATATTGATTTCACCAACAAACATTTAACCAAAAAAAAAAAAAATCCCAACCAAGGGCTTTTGCATGATATTTAAGAAGAAAATTTTAACAATAAATTATACCTTCTACCGAGAGCCTGAAGAAAATTTTGCATATTTCCTATGAGAAAAGCAAAGAGCAAGAGGCCAATTCCAATTATTGCCATGGTAAAGAGGATTTCCCAAATAAAATAGCTTGGTGTTTGGTTTCCAGCTAGAGTACTGATTTGCTTCACAAAGTAAAATAAAAACAATTATATATATATATATATATATATATATATATATATATATATATATATATATATGTCAACAAGAAATATAGAGAGTATTATAGTTAGCACCAATATTGACACAACTATAATGATTGGAAAAAGAAATACAGTGACTTCTTTTTAAGATCAAGGAGGTATGTGGCATAAAATATTCGAGTTATGAAGAAGTACCCTAAGAAATCAAGGGCTTCAGGATAAGCAGGATTAAAATGGACTGTATTGTAACTTAGGCAACACTTGCCAAATAAAAAAAGAGATGTCATTCTACAACATAGAACTAAGAAATTCTGTATCCATAAAGAATTTTTTATAACCATTCAATTGACCAACACTTTTCACATTACTTGTTGTAGCCAACGGCACATCTGTACCTTTGGTTTAAGAAAACTCTCCTCCAAATTAAAATAAGGACATATTATTTCATGAAAGCCATATTCAGCATGCTCAAAATCCAAGTACAGTGACATGCCAACATGATTGATGTGTACATCCACACGCTTTATGATTTAGCTAAGAATCTCCTTAAGCAACATGGTTCCGCGGATGGCAGTGGGAGATTCAATCTCCAACTTTGGACATATTAAATTCTTTTATGGCAATGGACTTTCCATGATTTGTATGGTTTGAATGGCTGATTTTCAGCCTTATAATGTGTGACAGTTTCTATATAAAAAAGCAACTCTCACAAAGAAAGATTGAGACCAAAACCCTCTTTGACAAACACACCTTCAAGTGGCAAGTTTGCACACCTTTAAATGGCAAGTTTCATATTCCTTACTCTAGAGAAAATTTCCAATCAATTCATAATAGATAGAGGATAAGGTAAGAATGGTGTCCATAAGATATCATTGATCACATACCTGGAATCCCCAAAATAATGAATATGTGTATCTGGTGATGGTATTTTTCCCAGTGAGATTGACTGCCTGGGCATAGATTCCATAAGAAAAAACATCCGGAGTAAAACAAGCACTGGCATTAGAATTGTTTTTCCAGTTGGTCCAGTTTGAACTTGACGCCTGTTGTTTAAAAGTCTCGTGTCGACCACCACAATCTATAAACTTCTTGCATTCATGTTGATAACTAGTATAATGGCAGGCATCACGAAGACATTGATTTACCCTCTGTTAAAAGATCATGAGAATCTTTTGAGTACTATTATAATATGAAACTAGTTGTAGATAATCGCTTAATTAACCAAAAGAAGGCAAACAAGATGTCAAAGAAAGCAAACTAACCATACCAGGATAATATAAGAAGACAACATACAAACCACGCCAGAATAACATAAAAGGATAAATATAGTGTCATGAGTAAACCAAAAAATATATAGGAGTTTGTTTTATTGACTTCAAGAGCACAAATATTGCTCAAGAACTAAATCTTCCATGTAGGAGTTTTAAGAAATTCAGTCACTACAAGAATTACACATTGAAACATGCATACATGGGAGGGGTTTATGCAGATGAGTAGAGATACATGCTATAAAATGTATGGAACAAGTCTTAAAATCATTATAAAAAATAGACTTGAAATCCGAGCAATAACAGTAGCAAGAGAAACTTGGAAGGAATTATGATCAGGTCTTGATTTTGAAACTAGTTTAATATACTTTAGTTGAAAACAATTATGATTTCATTATATTATAATTCAAATCAAAAACAGAATGATGCAATATTTCCTTGCTTCAGAGGTTATGAACTTTAAATTGAATTATGACTTCATTTCTTGAATAGGAGAGGGTGAAACTAATGGAAAAAAATGTACCATTAACAGTTCAGCTCTATATTTCTCTAACAATGAAATCGGGATAGTAACAGAGTATATAATAGTTTTTGGCTATTCAAATGACAAGAAAAATGTTGAAAGAAATAAAGCTCTACCAGGATATTTAAGCACATAATGACTTCTACTCACCTGCAACCCAAAGAGATACCAACACGACCCAATGATATGGCCAGACAACACAAAGGTGAAAAGATTTATAAAGAAGTTTGCCGAAGCTGTCTCAAATATGAAGCCATTTGGAGACTGACCAATGAGAAGAGGAATAAACCTAAACAACCTTGGAATGTACTGGACAAGAATAACTGCCCGTAAGAGATTCTTGGCATAGTTTGCTCCGGAGGAATCCAATCCTTCTGGTAGGAGTGCTAACACAATGATCTGCACGTGATTACCAAGAATATGGTATCAGATGCAGGTTTAAATTTATGTTTGACACGTTAATCAAATACTAGAAAGATCACAAATTTATAATAGACACAACTAGCCAAATACTGAAGATTACAGTGTAAATTTCATGCATACCTATACAAGCAATTGCTAGTTATTTCTTTTTCAGTATATGCAACAAGAAATTCCAGATGATTTATACTTCCATTGACCTCCAGCTCCTAACTCCAGCTAGTCACTTTGGTCACTCTAGTCAACTGTACTTGTAAAGCCAAGGCTCACCAAACAAGGATTGTATGTTTCTTTGGAGGTATTTCATACTTATTGTTGTTTGGTAAAGGGAATGGAGAGACTTTAAGGATCTATTCCTTACATTTCAAAGCAACTGAGGCAAGACAGGATAACTTTTGGCCTCTGTATGGTGTACTGCTTCAAGGGCAGAAGGGTTGCTTTAATAGAGATGCGTCAACTTTAGATGCTCTCTTCACATGAATTTGCTGACTTTTTTCTTGTTAATTGCCAGTTAACTAGGAATGTTTTCCTTAAATAATCACATTAAAGTCTGTCTAGTTCTACTCACACCACTAGAAGTTTATCAATAATGCAAACCATCATTTCAAAGTAATGTCCTTCCATTCACATTACAACAACAACAACAACCAAGCCTCGACCCCAAACTAGTTGGGCTTGGCTAAATTGATCCTTTTGAGCCATTCCACACAATCATATTTCCTTCCATTCATGTTAAATTCATTATTTTATTAATCCTGATTTAACTTTTGAAGAGAGTTAGATATTTATTTATGCTTTTTTTTCAGGGATGTAAATGCACATTGAGTGTCACTAAGGATATTCACTTCTAAAGTGATTGTCCAGATGCTCTCCAAATCTCATTATAGGCAAGACAGACGCACATATCTCCATTTATGGAACCTGAGATACATATATATGACTGCGAGATTAGGAGAGTGTTCGGAAAGTCACTATCGTAGCAGTGCTCATTACATATTAGAGGCTGCAGCACTTGACACTTCACTTTTGTTGATTCATATCTATGCCCACCATTTTCAAGTTCTTGCAAAACTTGATTTTCAACTGTGGACATTATTTATCCTCTACATATCATGCAATCAGACTCAGACTTGCTTGAACTAACTTGGGCATAAGGCCCAGTGACATCCTTGTGCTCGCCAGAATCCAAAATACATAATGAAAAGTAATTAATTTTCACATCCTCAGCTAGTTTCAGAGCACTGATAATTAGATAACTAACTATTCAAACATAAGAATATAGATGCAACATGTTGATTTTTAAGCAAATTTCTGAAGGTGGATAGTTACAATGCCTTAACAGCCTTTTCTTTTAAGCACCTCTCACAACAGACTCGACACTAATTCCAGAAGAAAGTTATGCGGACAAAGAATGAATAACATACCTGTGGAAGTGGTAATACAACAAATAAGTCAATAAAAAAACATCCTCGGAGATAGTGCATAGCAATTTTCTTTGGATGGTCAACTAACTCTCCAGCACCAACCACTCTAGATTCAGGAGCTACATAAGCTAATCTAAACTGCAGAAAATAAATGAAGAGAATATTAATGGATTAGTTACCTATTTAAAACAGTTTCCATATAATAGCTCAAGACAAAGGCACTGGAATTTGACAATCATACTGAACTAATTAGAGGAACACAAATACAAGCTCATCATTTTTATTACGAGTTTTTTTCTCCTTCTGTCATTGGATATGCCAATACAGGTTCTGTTCACCTTTGAATTTTGATATCACGTGTCATATAAGGTTATGTGATCATAGAAAGAAACTGTTCTTCTAAAATTCCACCTGATCCTTTTAGCCTTAATTGTGTTATATGGTGTGTTACAGAGGTTGATTGTATGGCTGAAGTTACTACGAAGCCTACAATAAGTAACCTCTAAGGTACTTCTAAATGCGAGATAACTTTTAGTTATAATAGAGATGACAGGTCTAACAACATCAAGAAAGAAAGAAACCAACAAAAATTAATGTTCAGAGGCGTTGTGTACCTGAAGAAATATGTTCAGTAAGTAGATTGCATCAGTCAAGCACCTAAAAGACACAACTGCTTTAGTCATTCCCCAATCAATAACTATGCACTTTTCATCCTGCACCCAAAAAAGAAAATCATAAATCCAAAAACAATACAATCCAAAGTAATGAACTAGGGAGAATATTATATAAAATGCTAAATAACAAAGCATTGAAACCAAAATGAGACAAAGTATATAAACTATAACGGCAGCTTTGAGCATTATTATGAGAGTTCGTCCTGAACAGTCATGCGAGGAATCTGGGAGTTCTATATAATCCATGTGAAATCACAGACAGCAAAAGATCTTATCATGGAACCTCTCAGAAATACAATATCCATGATTAGAACACACTAAATCGAAAACCCTAAAACAAGGAGTCTGAATGCAAAACTCAATAGTATGTGAAGAAAAATCTCATATCCTTGCAGGAAAAAAGAAATAAAAAAAAATCTCTGCATAATACATTGCACAAACCTGCAAAAAAGTTACTAAAAGCATGATTACTGAGCTATATGTAAATGCACAATCTATGAACTTCACAATTTTAATGCAACTCTAATTATAAATTCTGGAAATATAAACAAATCAACAACACCTGTTTCACCGACAGCAAGATGAAAAACAAGGGGTCAACAAAAATTGCCACCAAGCAAGAAATGACAAAAAACTTGTTCCACTTCTGAACAACTTTCGCATGAGGATTCATAACTCCAGGAATATATGAGTTTATAGCATTATTGAATCTCCTTGCCCAACCTTTAGCATCTCCATAGAGAACACTATGAAACTGCAAGAAGTGCAAAAAGTTGCATGAAGGCCCATAAAATTATTATAATTGGTAATAACTAAGAAATGGAGACAAAAATTATAAATAAAGCAATGATCTAGTAGTGGTTCAATGCACTGTAATATTGAAAATGAGAATATAAGCCACTCAGAGTACTGAATATTGTTTCCTACTTGTAAAATTAGAAACGATGCACGATTCACAGGCAGTTGGAATGTAATTTTTTCGGGTAGATATTGTTAATTATATTTTTATTTAAGCTCATGTAACTATGAATAAATGAGAGCAAAGAATGTGCACAACTTTTGTCACCAATGCTTTCTCCCACAAGGAAAAAAGTCAAACACTGCTTCTTGATCTTGTCTGAAGCCAACCAACCCCTTCTATGAAGCCCTTACAAACCAACTTGAAGAAAAAATTGGTTTGCCTAGTTTACCAAGTTAACAATGGCACTTTCCTAAATAAAAACTAATAAATTAGGAACTTCAGACAGTAAAACCAATTATCAAATTTTGTCAAAGCATCAAGCCATCATCTTCACCATAAGCATATAAGCTGTCAAAATCTTAAAAAGAAAAAAAATGAACCTATTCTCTTAACCAATTATCATAGTAGGTCCTCAAAAATATAATAAATCTTGAACTTTGATAAGCCTAAAAGTGAACCAGCTGTTTTTCTTCTTCCTTCAAATTCCTCCAACTTGAACAACAAAATTCCCCTACCATCATGTCATAGTCCTCAAAACCAACCAAGTATCAAATATCCAACCTTTTATGATTTATGCCATGGAAGAGTTTAAATGATTGCTAGTGAAAGTTTTGCAAGCGATTAATGAAAGTGAGCATTCGAAAGAAAAGAAGAATTTAAATGGTTCCATAATAGTTGGCTATAACAACAGAAGAACACAAACATATGAACGTTTGATGAGCATAAAGATAAAATATTCCGATCCTAATACCAGAAAGAGAATGCAAAACTCAAAGCCACAACTCCCTCACCAACAAACTGTCCCAAGTGAATCATCATTGATAGATCCATTAACAGTTATGAAGTCCAGTACCCAGTGAGCATATGCAACTGGCCCATAAAATCCCCTGCCCTCAAATAAATACACATGTAGTACTCCCTAACTATACAAACTTAATGACACTCTTCAATACAACATTTGTTTTTTCAATTGGATGGCTCAAAATAGGAGGAAACTAAGACACAATATCTTATGACATATAACACTTTTCAACCATAAGGAAAAACACCAATACCCCCACTAGATCTGTACAACCTCTGTTACCACCACCTACATACAGCTGCCAAAACTACCACCACCTTGTCCTTCATGAAAGCATCAAAACGATTATCATAATCCCATTCCACCACTGCCACTCTATCATCACCAACAAGAGCATCCTTGTCTTGTGAGATTCATCACATCATGAACTCGCAAGATTTCATTAGAGAGCATGTCAATTAAACAAGAAGCCATTTCAAGATTTTTATGTCTTATCCCACCAAGCAACTACTTATCACTTTCAAGAACAAAATACTTGTGCTTTTTTTATCAGAAGCTATATATTATACCAAGATTATCAAACAATGCCAGTCACATTGGATGAGCATAGTGATTTTTTTAAGGGTTAGTGGCTCATTCTATCTTTATATAATAGGATAATTCTCCAATTTGTCCTTATATCTCTAATTGAGCCAATTTTATTCTTGAATATATGTTTAAGTTACTAACATATCCTTCTGACAAGATTTTTGGTCCAAACCATCAAAATTTTGCTTATGATTATTTTTTATTTCCAAAATGCCCTTACAAGCTAGGCAAATGGAAGGCTTTCATGTGCAGATAAGTGACTAATTCCAATGGTTTTGCCTCAAAAACTTGCCAAAAGGGTAGGTTAAAAACATAACATATATTCAAGAATAAAATTGGCTCAATTAGAGAAATAAGGATAGATTGTAGAATTTCTTTATTATAGAAGGACAATTTGAGCCATTAATCTAATTTTTAAATGCACAAAAAACTCCACTTCTATAAATAAAGCCAGCAAGTGCAGAAATAAGATTCATTAAATGTTTCAGTACCCCCATTGTTACAGTAGTAAGGTCCATGAAAAATGCTACTAGGGTGTTCCAATCTTAAAAAAATGAGCAATCAGTTATGTTGATTCTCGAATTCAACCGAGATATAAAGAGATGGAAATCAAATGATGAGCTATACTGACTACGTTGATAACAATAGTCATCATGAAACCAAACTAGTGATGAGGAAAATAGTGGATATATGATAGAAATATCCAAGCAAAGTAACCAAGTAAAAATATTTGTAACAAAATAGGCACTTAGATCTGAAGTCTAAATCCTCAATCCAAATAGAAACTGGTTCACCATGTTCATATAATTGAGGGCAACAAGTAGCAGCTGTAAAAAACCAGGATAAAATGACAGAAATTCCCGAAGCTATAAGGTTTTTTCTATTAGAACAAAAGCATACCTTTGAATCAAATATACTAGAAGTTTTTGCATGTCTTTGCTGCGAAGCTCTAGAATGGTAATATGATGGGCATGTTGTGCAGTAAGGATCATTGCACATGCCTAGTTGCCCAGACCTCATTAAATGGGCATTTGTAGCAGTATACCTGTCATCCCAGTCATTCTTATCCATTCCATTAAGAGATGGATATTTTTCTGGCTTGGGCTCCACCTTTTTGCGAGCTGTTACACCATGATTTGCCAGAAACACGTTTTCAGTGTTACGGTTGATATATAATGGACCACTCATCTGTACCAGTGGAGCTTTTCTTGCACTACGCAGTGGACCAGTAAAGCCAACAAGGTTGGTTTCAGAACCATAGGACTCCATGGAATCCAAAGGAATGGAAGTTGATGCACTTTGAGTCCTGGAAAGAAATGGCCGAAATCGAGAATCCACATTTTCATCCACTGACTTTGGATGTGTGTCTGACAGCATTGGAATATCATCTTTGTCATGGTTAGCCATTTCTTATTAACAGGACCTACTCAAGGAACAGAAAATGAAGTCAATATTCAATACACATAAATGCGTGTGTAGTTACAGAATAAAAATTCAATGAAGAATCACACTAAACTATTTTGATTAACAAGAACAGGTACCCAAAATGTGGGAGAAGAAAAATAAGAAATGCAGGTGAAACATCACTTGCTCCAATGCTAGTAATGATTTGATGAAAGCATAAAAACAGCTCATTCAAGCCCAATACATTACAGCAGAAAAATTATAGTTTAGCTTAGTTCCCATGCTTATAACCTTTAATGAAAGAAGAGTTCAGCTCACTGAATTCAAGCTCAAAAGGTTACAATTAAGCAGCACAGTACTAACCAATTTTCAGTGGTTCCAGCTACTAGCACTTGATGTATCAAAAACTGCCAACTGAATCAATTTCTTAATGTAAATCTTGGCACTTCTTTAGTTCATGATTTATACCAACAAGCAACCTATCTTCAGAATACTTAAATTTTCTTGCGTAGTTGAGATATTAATTTCTACACTGCAATGTTCCTAGAATGGTTAACATCTTTCCGGGCAACATTAGGGAACGCTTTCAGCACTCGAGCCATTCAGTGTTTATTTCTGTCACAAAAGAGTTCTGAACAAGCCATATTAATCTCATTATAATTGCCATAATTTTATACTCTCACTAAGTCAATCAATCCAGAATCAACCTAGTGACAATCCTAATGATAATCTGCAGCTAATTACCCCTTAAATCCTGATTCACCAAGTAGTTTACACAGATAGCTGATTCTATGTTGTGGAAAAAGATCATGAGCCAAAAGAACTTCTAGCAGACTGTCTTTAATTCTTACCCATAATACTAAGGAGTTGTGAGCTTAGAACTCAAAGACCAAGTTGAACATGGCATTACTAAGCAAAGCATAACAATTTCGAAATTTATTAGCTACCTTTACACATTGGTCCGCTTTGATAAACAGCTCATAACAAGAACAAGAAAACCCAAATTTGACTTTGAAGAAGCAAAATCAACAACTTTGATACAGAGTCATTCAAGAACAGCAAAGGGCTATAGTAACTTTTACGCTAAATTATCGAAACCCAATTAAGAACTAAGTGGACAAAAAAGAAAAAGTAAGTTCAAAAAAGACACAAACCTGCTGTAACTTGAAGCAAAGAAAACCCAACTCTACAGACTTACAAACAGCATCATCTAGCAACTAGCAAGGCAATGCAAGCTTGATAGAGCTGAACACAAAGAAACAAAGAAGGGAGGAGAGAGTGCCACGAGACTTTGTTAAGAGAGAGTGAAGACTTTGAAAAGTCAGTCGCTTGCATGGTGGCGTGCCAAGGGCAGAGGGAGGACTTTAGGCCCCCATTTTACAAGGCACGAAAATACAAAAGAATTTATTGAACTTTCCCACTTGACATTGCTGTTCTCATCTGAGCATTGAAGTAATCTAAAAATATAAATAAAAAAATAATTAAAAATTAAAATTTTTCTAAAACACAGTCTAGTGGCAAAAAAATAAACATTATCTACTCGTTTGCTTCTGTAATGAAACTTCTTGCCCCCTCCCTGCCAAAACTAGGGGCGTTAAAAAGACCATTTCAATGGTATTTATATTATTTAACTTGATTTAATTGTTAAAATTAAATAATATAGATATTATAAATAATAATAAATTAAAAAAATCTAAAAAATATATATTATATATTGGATAGAAGATTGAGATTTTTAAAATTAAATCAACTCAACCTAATTTGTATACCTTATCATAATAAATTTAATTTTTCACTATTGATGTATTAAGTATAAATTATCTTTTTATAGCTTATAATAAGGTTTAGGTTGATTTATTAAGTATAAATTTTAGTTCTAATTAAGTTTAACTAATAAAAATTAATAATATAAACTCAATTTGTAGATATTTATAATATTTATAAAAAAAATTTAGTTAAATTCAATATATAAACCAAAAAAATAATTTTATTTTCTTAGTTGACTCTTCAAATAATAATAATAATAACAATCGTAGACGTTGACGGGTCCTATATTCTCATAGTTAAGGCTTGCACCAAGGGAGGGTTTATCTTTCCTTCATTGGAAGGCAGCCACGTATTAACGTTACGAACTATGTGAGAGGTGGGCTAAATAACTTCTTACATGAAATATAAACAAATTGATTGAAAGCTCCTCATGATCTCCTCTTGATAAATATGAAGAAAAAACAAGTTTATGATAAAAGCATAGGCTTGAAATCCGGCCCTGCCTGGTGGATTAATCCGGAACCTGATTGATTCAGTGCTGGAGTTGATCCGGGTTGAAAAAAAAATAGAAGAAAAAAAAACCTAACGTGACCCGGCTAACCCGGCCGGTTGACCCGGCAAGACTCGATCAAAAACTCTGTTACAACCCGTTGACTTTTATTTTTTTTAATTAAAACAGCGTCGTTTTGATTTTAAAAGAAAAAGAATATTGACCTGGGTCTTAGATCGGGACAGCCATTAAACCGGGTCTGAAAACTATGGATAAAAATATCTTTAGATCATTAAAATTTTCATATTAGTTTAAAATATTTTTTTCAAGACAATTTTAAAGGTACACATCTTGTATAGAATGAACATACTTTGAAGAATTTAATAAATTTTTAAAAATATTTTACTTTAAAATTTAAACTTAAAAAGCAAACAATACATACTTTTATATATATATATATATATATATATATATATATATATATATATATATATATATATATATATAAACAGCAATGCGTCAGAATCTAATATTAATATTAATGTGATTTATTCAATTAAACTTGTGGAAAATAGTTTCTTTTCTCAATGAAGATTGTTGAAAATATAAAACTTGAACTACAGAATTGTAATTGAACATTTTACCTTGAATAAGCCGTCTTATGGGATTTTGTTTTTATACAATATGGGTATTTTTAATGCTAATTTAAACTAGATACTTTCTTGAATGATTTTAAAAACACATCTTTTATATGTTAAATATATTCAAAGAAATTTAATATATAAAAAAAATAGATAGTAACCTTAAGAGTTGATCATAAGAAATTGATGAAATAATTATTCTTAATCATTTTAGAAATCTATTGAAATCATATCTATTTTTTGTGGGTATTAGATATGGGCCCGCGCTACAATGCGAGTCTGTATTTTTCTTTACGTAAAAAACAATGTCTAGGTACTGTAAGCAGGTTTCAAAAAAATAAGAAAAATAAACAACTTGAGTTACAGACCTTACAGGGTTTAATAAGTTTGTTTTACTTTAATTAAATGATAAATAAATGACAAAGATAACAAACAAATAATATTAAAAAAACATATCATAATAACCTAGAAAAAAAAACCACTAGAAATATGAAATTGAATAAAAAGATTGAGTCAATTCAAGATAGTATGATAGAAATGTAAACTGGATAATCAAGGGCAAGTCTACTCGTATTAACCTGTAAAACTCATGGCCTGGATTATGAGATCAGGTTAACCTGATAAAAAAATTTGAAGAAAACCATAAAGCCTATTTTATTTCAAGAAAAAATGTTGAACAATGAAATCAGAAAAAATAAATAAAGAGAACAGTAGGTCACATCAACTTTTCAAACTCATAACTCGGGTCATTAGGTTAAAAGTACTATATATAAGAAAATAGTGAAACTTAATCCCCCAAAAATCTAATGTTAAAGGATAAATTATCATTACTACTACTATTACTATTGGTAATAGTATTATAATTATTACTATTGTTGTTGTTAGCATTATTATTATTATTATTATTATTATTATTATTAGGTGTTCTGTATACATTAATAAACTTCATTAACACTTAATGAGAACACCATTGGAACTAGCATGATAACGACTAACAAGGTTGACCAGTGGATTTACTGAATTACCAACACTACTAGGTACACTTTGATCAATTTTTCTTACTAGTCACAACTAACTAGGCTTTGATACCATTAGAAACTGGATAGAATTTTGAAAATAATATAGCTAAAATAATTGTTATTATTATTATTATTTAGAAACAAAATATAAAGATATAAACCTTTTATTGAGAAGAGAAACATATTATATTATGATTAAGACCATTATAAAAATGGTCATTTTTTAAGGTTTAAGCTGAAATCAACTCTAAGAAACACACACACTTTATAATATTACATTACATATATATATAGTCGAGCACATAGACTTGAAACATGATTAAAACTTGCTTGAATTCTGAAATCATCATGGATGATATTTGTTGACTGAGACATTTTTTCTGCCAAGTAGAAAGGAATTGCTACACATGAACGTTGATGTTGATGATTATCTTCCATATGATAAGTAGTGTTGTCTTCTGAGAATAAGAATCTTGAAATTATTGTTGAAGTTTTATCGGTTTGTCCAGATGGATGTTGACATCATGGGTAATGTCCAAGAGGAATTTGAATTAATGAACTATCTAATGAGTCTGAAGGTTATACAGTTACCTTATATTTTAGGATTATAATTTGGATCTTCATTGGCTAGGGTAGAATTTTCTTCTTCATCAAAGAAACTTGAAATCTATGACAGGGTTTCTTGAAGTTTATTTTTGTATTCAGATTTAGAACTAAAAGTTGCAAGGTCAACTTGAATTTTACTTTTTGATGTTAAAAATATATATTAGACAAAAGATGAGGATAATGATACAGGTTGGTCTTGGGAAGACTATAGCCATAATTGAACTGCTTGAGAGCAAGCTTAGTTTATATATATTGAATTTGAGCCACTATTTTATCTCTTATGAGATTTGGGAAGCAACCAACTTATTCATCTACATTATGTATTATTATGAATTTCTAGCATAAAATCCAAAAGACTTCAAAGATGGAGACAAAGTGTAAGGATACATGAACATATTTTGAAAGTTTCTTTGATGCAAATAAATTCAAAGCTTCTAAAATCTTTTGAGGTAGAATTTCATATGTTGGAGAAAAGTATTGCCAGTATTTATTTGAAAACTATGATGGAAAATGCTTTGGACAACTTTTATCAAAATGAATAAATCAACTATGATAATAATTTTTTAGGTAAAGAGTACTGAATCATGCTTGTTAATAGTAAAGATAACTAAATTTAAGAGTTGAAAGTTTTGAGAAAATCTCTTTTAGGTATAAGGATTTTGGTTCCAATCTTGATAGGTTAAAACCTATAAAATATTTGTTTTTGAATATGCAATTCTAGAAAATTTATATGTATCATGATTATGAGTTATCTTGACCAAGTTAGTGTCAATCAAGATGAATTCATAAAATTGTCTAGTCTTTTGCAAATTTTCTAGGGCAAACTGGAATTGAAAAGTAAAATACGAGGGATGATTTTATTAGGATATTCATTATAAAATTTGTTTTCTATTGGACATATATACATATGCCACTTTCTCGATTTATATGGGTTAATGAGTATCTTTTAAGAAGATTTTAATGGAGTGTTTGAAATGGCTCTTTGTGATGGGGGTTTGCAAAGCTTGAGAAAAGTTTAAAGGTAAGGTAGTAGGACTATAGGAATTTAACAAGATTGAAAACTAGTTAGTTCAGGTAAAAGTTGGTCTCACGAAGGGAGGCCTGACTTGGGTTAAATTAATAGACTTATGGTTGAGTGAACTAATCTTACAAGGGTTGTGACATATAATGTTTTAATTTTCTTGATTGGTGTGGTCATCTTGAATCGTGAAAATTTTCTAGAGAAAAAATCTGGAAGAGAATTAGTTTCACCTTTGATAAATTCATTTTTAAAATCAAAGTTTGAAAGTATAGTTGCATTTTGGAATTTAATATAACTAGGCTAGTCTTTAGTTGATGGATTGTACCTAAGCTTTATCTGGTGGCTAGATGTTTGCCTAAAAACAAGTCTTTTAAAAAATAAGGGATTTCCTAATGTTTAAGTCAACAAAATATAGTAGAGAAATAATATAAAAAAAAATAATAAAGATGAAAAAATGTGTAATTTTAAAATGTACGTGATTGTATGATGTAGAGTTTGTATTGGCTTACAATGGCTTGTAAATTCTTGGCTTTCAATGAAGTAGCTTTGGCTTTTAATGGCTTAGTATATCTATGGCTATGAGAATGGTTGGCTTTGTATGGTGAGATTGTATGGAGAATTGGCTCCAGCTTGCTTACATGTGACTGAATGGATTTATAAACCTAGTCCTTTAACTTTTTTCATGAAGAATGAGATGTCATTGGTGGAGATGTTGGTGCTCACCATAGGTTATGGAGCTGAAAATCTATCAAAAGAGAAAATGATGCTTGTTAATGCTATCAAATGTTTTTTTGTATAGGAAAAGGGCATTGGCTAGCTATGGTAGGCATTGATTATTGTGTCATGTCATATTTTTTATGCCTTGTCATCATTGGTAGAAATGTTGGTAATGATTAGTGCCCCTAATGTAGAAGATTATATTTGCTCTGTATAAAAAAATTAATATTATATGTAAGAAAAGTTTGTGTTGACTCCTATAATCCTAAAATAATGCATAGAGATATGTCCCAGGGTAGGATTGGATAGATTGAGTGTTAGGTATCGTTGAGTGTCGATGTTAGGATGAAATTCCAATTATTTGGGCCGACTTAAATGGCTAGAAAAGACTGACTATTTGAGTCTGTCATAAAAAGCTAATATTAATTGGTTTGATATATATATATATATATATATAGTACTAGAGATGTCATTATTAAAACTTGGATGTGACTTTAGCATCTTTTTCTTTCTTTTTTCCCTTTCCTTGAAAATTATGCCATGTTTTATGTTCGGTGTACGTAAAAACATGCATGGGATGATTATTTTGAGGAGTGCATGTTTTGCATGCTGGAAGGAAAACTCATGCATGCCTAGCCCTTCTCCAAGCCTAGGACTTTAAGTTTTTTTGGGCTAAATACAGCGTAGCAAGACAATTAAACTTCTAAATAATTAAAAATTAAAAAAAAGTAATCTTCTTAACCAATTAAAGAAAACTAAATAAATTAATAATCATTTAATTTTATTATTGTATTTATGCAATTAATATGATAAGCTTCATATAGTAAAAGTTTGTGTTCTCCAAATATTAGTATTTGTTTATTTTGTAATTATTCTTAGGGCTTAAGATTTCACATTGATAATACAAGCTCCCTTCCCCACCTTTAATTTGATTCATTTCCACCCATTTTCCCTTATTTTTTAAAAAAATTTATTAATTGTTTGTATATATAACATTACATGGCTTTATAAGCGAAATTAACTAACAATACTCTTAAAGAATAATTCATATTCCAGATTAATTATTAACCTACATTGGACATGCATGGATTCCATCTATATTTATCTTTGATAAATAAATAAAATATTTTTTTTCTATAAATCTTGTTAAATATTATTCTTGTCCAAGTAAGATTATTGGTCATTTTCCCCTGTAAAATATAAACATTATTTTTTTTATATTGATTTAATGATTTTTTATGATATTTACCTGCCATTTTAGGAACATAGTACAATAAACTTGGCTATCCTTTAGTCCATTAATGAAAACCCTTCCAACCATTGGGTTAGATCTGCATTCGTGGTAAATTCATTAATATACTTTGCATGTTATGTACATTGCATATACTTTAAAGAAAACCTCATTTTAATCTTTAATCTTAATACTCACTCTTAATTTAGTCTCAATCTTTAATTTCAACCCAAGCAAAAAATGTAATTAACTTGATGAGATTTGAGGAGTTTATATATTGTTTTTTTATAGGGTGGTGATACCAAGATGATATGAAATTAAAAAGAAATACGTTACTCACACAAATGATAGTTTCTGTTTACCAATCTAAGGTGCAAAACCAAAAAGATACAGATGTGAATAACTCACAACTCTAAACTTACAGATGAAATCACCACTTTAGAGATACAAAGTTAAGGGAATAAGTTTACCACTCACAAAGAAGACATAGAATTTGATGGTTCCTAAAAGGTCAAATCAAAGATTTCAATTCAAAATTAGCCAAAAGATCTCGGGTACATAGTTTGAATAAAAAAATATATACTTGATACAACCCTTTAAGTCTAGAGGAACACTAAGATTGTTTGGGATTGTGGTAGCGGTTGCGGTTTAAAGTGCTTTTCGCTTAGAAATGCATCAAAATGATGTTTATTTTTTTAAAAAATAATTTTTGAGATCAGCACATCAAAACGATCTGAAAATATAAAAAAATAGCAAATTTGTTTTTTTAAATTTTGAGGGAACGTGATTTCAACCGCGTTCCTAAACAGCTCCTAAGATAATAATATTAAGATCCAAATAAATGAGTTTGATATAAAACTAGAAAAATATTAACTAGCACATGTTTTTTACTTCCTAGAAACACAAACATAAACATAAAAACTAAAATAATCATAACTTTTTGTAGAAAATTCCATTGCATGCATGGTTGGACAATGTGAAAATATCACATTCTGAACTTGGAAACTACATATGATAAGATTATTTTCCCATGCATTGAAGACATAAACATTTAGGCTCAAATTTAGCTAGTAGGTTGACATTAAACTTTATTAAAAAATTTACTCATTTGCATATCAAACTCAAACTCAAATAGCCTAACATCAGTGGAACCATTTGAGAACACTTCTAGGTTAGACAGGAAAAGAGCCTATTTATTATTTGTCTTCTAAAATCATATGACACATGAACTAGTACACCCCAATTACCTAGGAATGTTAACCTCAGAGATTGACCATAAAACATCTTTGTACAAGAAATAAAAATTTTGTTCACATGGTTAATATGAACTCATACATTAATAATAACTTTGTTACTTTGGTTTCCTAATTCATATGTTGATCTTTGTTATACCAATTGTTTAGACTCAAGATCACCTAAAAATTGATATAGAGATTTAAAAAATTAGTATTAGAGTTTAGTTTGATCAAAAGACTAAAAAATTAAGAAAAACATGATATAACAATAGTCTATGTAACAACAACTATTTCATATAGACACAAAAATAGCAACATAAACTCCTTTATAAAAATAATGATAGCCTTTTGTAATAGCAAAAACTTCTTCATATCAACACAACATAACAACAACAAAAACCAACAAGTTTTTTCCAGTAGTGGCACTAATGAACAAAACTCAAAACGCAGTAGCAAAAACTCCAAAACATAAGAATTTTAATGTACTTTAATGACAAAAAATAGAGATCAAAATCAATAAAATTACAAAAACAATTAGGACCTTATAAAACAGAAAAATAACCTCCAAAACACAACATAAATTAACCTCTAATAGAGATAGAAAAGAGTCTTCAATCATAACTTTCGATAACTTTTTTCAACTAGCCATTATATGTTTTTATGGTCATTATGATTGTTAAAGCATATTAATGAAGATTTTTTTTTAATGTTTAAGGATTAATAACAAATTACTTTTTTAAGGAATAATTGAACCATTATCTGGCTTAACAATAATAAATTTGCAAAAACTAGAAATATAAGGATAACAATTAAAAGATTGCAAGTCAAAAATTTATATTTTCTAATAGTTTGATTTATTAATCTTGAAAACCACTCTTTGTAAGAAAACTGGTAAGGATATTTAGGATTTTATGGAGAAAAAAAAAGTATCAAAAAATAACAATAGCGAAGAGCTAGCAACTTCAAGCACTTCAAATGGAATCTAAATTGCTTAGAATAAATATGAAAGAGTCGGTCACATACTATTTTTCATGAATGATAATGAGAGAAAATAAACATCATGAAAGGATCCATTAAAGTTGTCTATTAAGCCAATTACAAGGTCAATGGCCAAGAGGGTTAAAGAGGTAATTTTGGCCATAATCTTCCTAATATACAGTTTTATGCATAACTTTCAATCCAATCATTATTTTGAGATGAAATTTTACCAAGATATTTTAGAGGCCTTGTTTTATGTAGGATTAAAATTTCATAGCAAAGGAATGCCTTGTAATAAAAACCAAAATCTTTTTTTTACAAGAATTACATTATTTTTTAAGTTGGTTTAAGATTATATTTCCTTATATGTTGTAGATTTCCTATAAAGGAAAAGATTCCAAGTTAGCATGGGATTTTATAGGTGACAGATCTCTAATTAGCATGAGATATTATGGTTAGTAGTTTAGGAGTTTTATTAATTAACTTACAAGGCGAAATTTTCATAATTTACAAGTAAACATAAAGTCAATAGCTTATGAATTTGACAAGGATATATAGTCAGCTACTTATTTATTATACAAATAATCATAGTCAACTATTCAACATATTTTTATAAAGAGTTACAACAGTTAATGTCTAACAAGTATATTTGTGACAACTTGGTTAATGTAATTAGTTTTGATTGTTTACTTATTTTATAAACTTATGGGTTATTTTAATTAGGTCTTAATGTCATTTTATTAGTCCATTAGGGTTAAGTTTATTTTGACACTATAAATATTTTTTTTAAGGATTGCTATTCAAATTAGATTATTATTGATTTTTTTCATGACTTTTGTTTGCTTATGTGAAGATTACTCATATATATTGATTCTTCATTGAACTATCATGAACTTATTAAAGATCATTTGTCTTTGTGGTATTTTTTTTTATACTTTCAATTCACGATTCCTTAAATTTTTTGGGTTGTGGCATTCATTCCAATATCTTCGATGCCTTGATTCAAGTAATAATTGTGTCGAGTTATTGCTATCTTTAAATTTGATTTCAGTTTTCTTGTGTTGTTATTTCTTGCGTGCGGATTCTAGGGTTTTTACATTTCGATTTTGCATCAGTTGATTAGAATAAGAGTATATATATATATATAAGTTTTCAATATTAGTTTTTATTGTTTTCTTACATCTTATTGTTGTGGCTTAATACAATTTTTTTTAAATTGCACCTTATGGAATTTGCTGCAAATCGAAAGTTACAAAAGTTTGAATTCAGGACTTAAGGAAATACACCACAATTTGATATTTCTTAGGGGGTAATGGGTATCTAAGTTTTGATAATTGATTTTGGGGTTATTTAAACACATATAAGTTTGGGTAATTCTAAATTCCAAAATTAGTTTCTTTGGTGTCAGTTTGCGTCACCCAAAATTTCTTTGTTTTGCTACTATTATTTTTGGCTAAATTAGTAGTCTATAGATAGTTTTAGGTTTCTTAGAGTTTCTAAATTACATCTTATTCAAAATTAGTAATTCTTAATTATTTTTACTTTCATATTAATTTTTGTGTTCGCATTGTTTTTGCTATTATTTTATTTGTGTTATTATTTTTGTATTCATAACTCATTTTATTGCCATTTTTTTTCTTGATTCTTTGATTCCAAACAATCTAAGGTTGATATTACAACTTACTCTCTTTATTTGTTTAGGATTAGTTTCTTAAAGAACTAACAAGGATAGCACGAGAGGTAAAGAAACAAAAATATAAGCATATTATTATGAAAAGCTATGTTTGAGTAAAACACATATGGAGTGACATCTATTTAAATGCAAACAAGTGAGAGAGTGAGTGACGATATATTTTCTTGCTATCAATGTGATTTTTAGATTTCGATGATAACTTTCAAATGCGATACATCACCACTAAAAGAGAGGGATAATCAAATTTTTATGATTCGAGCTAAGCTATAACAATTTAAGAGGACAAAGTTGAGGTTTGGAGAGGTTTTTGACAAGCTAGAGAGGTATGAGTTCGTGATTGGTAATATGCGAGATAGGTCAAATCGTAGGGATCTCAACGCTAGAAGGCTAGAAAAACAAGCTATATCACTTATAAATGAGCTTGTTGGCGAGAATGAAAAGGGAAAATCTAAAGATGTTGACCATGCATCAATTGGTCAAGGGGTAGATTTTGGAACCCTAGAAACCGAAGAGATAAAGGTTTTCAACAAGATGATCAATTCGACTATAAAGGTGCAGGTAGAGATCTTGGTTACCGTGATTATTTGGATAGAAACTTGGGATTATCAATTTTAAAATTCTAGCATTTCAGAGTAGAAATGATCTCAAGGCTTATTTAAAATGGAAAAAAGAAGGTTGAGATGATATTTGATTGTCATTACTATTTAGATGAGAAAAAGGTAAAAACTCATTGTAATTAAATTTACTAATTATGTTATAATATGGTAGAATCAACTTGTTTTGAGTAAGATAAGAAATCACGAGAGACTTGTTAATACTTGAGAATAGATGAAAGCAATCAAAGAGATATGTTCTAGAACACTACTACCAAGAATTATATCACAGATTGCAAAGTTTAACTCAAGGATTTAAGAGTGTTGAAGATTATCATAAAGAGATAAAAATTGTTATGATTCGAGCTAATATAGTACATGATAGAGAAGAAACTGTGGCTAGGTTTCTAAATGGTTTAAACCGTGATATAACAAATATAGTTGAGTCGCAACATTATATAGAGTTAAAAGATGTAGTCCATATAGCTACGAAGTTGGAAAGGCAACTTAAGAGAAAGGAAGATACATAACAAGTTGTTAATTTAGGTTTTTAATCATGGAGACTGAATTATAAGAAAGATAGGGTTGCCTAAACCAAGTCAATTATGGGTGCTAAAATCGAACATTCTAAAGCAAAGAAAGAAATCACTGCTAATTCTAAAGGTAAATCTGATGCTCGAATGACTTGTAAATGAGATATAAAGTATTTTAGGTATATGAGATTTGAGATTTAGACACATAGCTTCTTAATGTCCAAATAAGAAAGCTATAATTTTAAAGAATCACAATAATATTGAGATCAAGAGTGACAACACTGATGATGAGATGCCGTAACTTTTGATTGGATTATTATTGATTTTTTTCGTAACTTTTGTTTGCTTGTGTGAGAATTACTCATATATATTAGTTCTTCGTTGAACTATATTGAACTTATCAAAGATTAACTATTTTGTGGCATTCTTCCTTATACTTTCAATTCATGATTCCTTATAATTATTGTGTTAGAATCTTCGTTCTAATAACTTTGATGCCTTGTTTTTCTTTTTTAGATTGCTCTTTTTTATTTATGGGTTCTTATATTCTTACCCTTGAAGTTCACATCAAATTAAAATCATTAACAAGATGCAAATCCATAATGATAAAATAGAGAATCTAACCATCATTGAGAAGATTCTTCGATCATTGACTTCAAAACTCAATTTTGTTATGTGTTCAACAAAGAAATCTAAGAATATTTATGAATTCTTCATTGATATATTGCAAAATTCCTTACTAATTCATGATCAAAAGTTGAATCAACAAAACAAGAAAGAACATGCATTACAAGTTTCATTTAATAATTATTACTCTACCGTCTAATGAAGTACAAGCAACGATAATAATAGATTTTTATATCATAATTTTAAAGAATCAATATTCTAATTCTAAAAAAAAAGATATAGAAACAATTATTCAACATTTTACAAGTCAAAGTCAATGAAATATAAACATTATATAAATGAACGAATTAAAAGCTAAATGCTTAAAGTGTAACAAATATGATTATATCAATGATGGTATAAAATCTAATTTTACAGAAATAGAAGATAACACTTTTTTTTTATAACTTCTTATAGGAATGAAAAAAATCATAAAGATTTATGGTTCTTAGATGATGTCTATATCAATTACAGGAGTGAAGATAAGTTAGTTTTCTTTAATTTAATTGAATCTTATCAAAATTTTGAGGTTGTTGGGTCTCAATGCTGGCTTTACCAGCTTTACCCAATAAAAGCACTTCTAGATATATTTTTAAACTTAATTCAAGAGCTATTTCATGGTATTTAAAAAAACAATCAATCATGAAAGCTAAATTTTTGGCCTTGACTTCAAGTGTATATAAAGCGATATGAATTAAGAAAATTCTTGAAGAAATTAATTTTAAGAGACAAGGTTCTACAATAATTTTTTGTAAGAAGAAGCTTTCGAGAGGGAGATAGGCTCAAGATCACTTAGCAATCTAAAAATACAAGATCTAAACCCTCGAGAAAGAAGAATGATTCGAGAGAGAGGTAATATGATTTGATTGAGAGGTCTTGCTATGCTTCAGACACTTCTGCCGATATCTCCAGGCAACTTGAATGTGGGTAGCAGCAAGGGCTCTCCAGTAGGGAGATTGATACCTGTCAGAAGGCAAAACAAAGTCAAGTGAAAGAGCTTGCTGTTTTAAGAGTGCATTTTGCAACCATTGATTTAATGTGCCATGTATCCCCTTCATGTTTATGACTCATGTCCACAATCTGACATCCAACATTTGATTTGGATCCTCGATCCATGACAATGATACTGGAATGCGTGAAAAATTTCTATCTTGTTATTATCGTAAATAATATTCTCTCATTTTTTTTTGTTGTAAATGTGTTGTTGGAATGAAATTATATGATATGAAATTTTAATGGAATTCGAGTTTTTGTAATTTCTCGGGGGATTAAGATGAAAAGCTTGAATAATAATTGAAATGCATTGTTTTCTTGCATGACCAAACTGGTATCCTCATTAAAGCATATGCTAAAAGCTATGAATTGGCATCGGAATAACCTTATGGCTCCTTGGACAAGCGGATTCCGCAGGTTTCTTGCAAAAAGGCTGGTGACTTGTTCAAGGTCTGCGGCACTGAGTGAAAATGCTTCTACATTTGTTAAGCATCTTACTGTCCTGCTGCTAATCAAACGCTGTCCAGAAATCTTGATTTTCCTTCCATCTGCACCAGGAAGCAAAATAAACCATGTTCATGCTCTTATGGTGTGACAGAAGCCATTGGAAGTTTAGCTAGCGGGTAACTTAAACCAGTCAGTAATGAAGTGAAATAAGAATCAATATATTTTTCAGAATAATGATATACCTTTGGACACTGAACTATGCTCAAGAAACCATGTGAAAAGTTCCTCACCACAAACATTCCCTTCAGATAAGGCTACCACCGTCCCATCATGTCCGATGCTTTCCAATTTTCCACGCACAATAAAAACCATCTTCTCAACCAGACCACCAACACAAAAAACTTCACTTCCCTTAATGTATATTTTCTGTTTCAATTTCTCACAAACAGCATCTAAGACATGTTCATCCATCAGGCGAAAAATCCATACCTACAAAATGTTACAGGTAAATACATGATAATTCAAAATTCTCTTTGGATGGAATGAGATTGGAGTTTGAATGCCACCTCATAGTCAAATTAAATTGGGAAGTTATAAGCCCTAAGGATCTGAAGTAATAAATGGGCATGCGATACGCAGCAAAGCAATTTTATTAGACCAGGATATTTGTATCTTACTTTCTTGACAAATTTGAAGAGGTGCCTTCTTATATCCCTCTGGAGGTCTTCAGGCAAATTCTCCAAAAGCATTTCTTCATTTACACCTCTAGTAGCAGCCCAATGGTACCGTCCAGCTTCTACCACTCTCCTACATGAGAGTAGTTTCAGCTGTTATTAGATCTACGAAACATATTCCAAGGAATGCAACCATACATAGAAGTAAATCATTAGAAGTGCACCACAAAAACAAAGGGAAATATTATAGATGGAAAATAAAAAGGGATAGCAACATGCAAGTCATAATGAAAGAATATTTGCTAGGACACTGCTAAATGGTTCAAACGAATAAATGTCATGAATCCCATTTCATTTGAGTAAGGTTGTATGTACATAAACAAGGGTTTTGATTTGAGTTTGGCGACACTATACAAAGGAGTTGAATGATAGAGTTTTGATGCTTACGTTTTAGTTTTATTTGTCCTGTGCATAATTTATCTAAGCTATCTATTAACTACGTATTTAGTATTGTAATGCATATTGTTTTTCAAAAGTGTTTTTGGTTTATATATATATAACCTAGTTTCCTACAGGCTTAGAAAAATTCTTTTAGAGATAAAATGATAGTTCCATCATAAAGTAATATAAATCACTTGTGTGTTATAATCTAAGCCCACATGAAAGATTATAAGAATATGTTGATTTATTTGTTTGGATTAATTTACATGGGTGGATGCTCCACGTTTAGCTTCATTGCATATTTTAGTAAGCTTGTTGTTTATTTGCAATTGTTCAAACTTTATGCGTTACAAATTTTGATTCCTCCAATGTTCTAGTAAGAAATCTAAATATGGGCTAAACAAGCCTCCCCTCAAAGGTATTTACCATAAGGTTAGTGCAGTGGCGTAGCCAGGAAAATTTAAATGAGGGGGCAAATTATAAATGCTTGATATTATATATTATATATACATGTATTATATATAGAGAAATTAATTTGAAATGCATGTAGTAACTCATGTCAAATAAAATTAATTTAAAAATATTTTTAAAATAAAAAAACTTATATTATAATTATTTTTTTCGAGTTTTTATATTCTAAAATTGCTTAATAATGATTTTATTATCAATTTTATTAAAGATATTCTTTCTCAATATATACAATTAAACTTTCATTCATCTATTTTTAAATCTTCTAGGGACTAATAAAATTATTGACAACAATTCTTTATTGATTTGTTGTTTTATACAAGTGAATTAAATATAAATATTAATATATTTTTTAATTTTTTTATTGTATCCCTAATTTTTTAAATTGTTTAATAATTCATTTTTAATCACTAATAAGTTGATCACCATTATTTTTCATATAAAGTTCATAACAAAATACATATTAATTCATCAAAACTCATTTCAATTTATATTCATATGCATATAATATTATACATACACATATTAATTTAAAAAATACATAAATTATCATAAACTCTAATATCTTTAATAACTAATTATTAAGGAATATAACTAAAATTAAACAATGAAATAAATATAAAAAATAAAGGAAACTCACCTAAAATATAAAATCTAAAGCATAAAAAGTTACTTATTTAACTAATTAATAGTTTAGAAATTAAAGAAAAATTAAGAAAAAGTGGTAGGAACAATAATTCAAAAAAAAAAAAGTTGGTTAAATTATTATATTAAAATTCTAATATAAAAATTATTAAAAAAAAAAGGATTAAGGGGGCAATTGCCCCCGTAATCCCCATTGTGGCTCCGCCACTGGGTTAGTGGGAGTAAAATAATTTTCTTAGTCCTATATGTAGATGATATTCTACTTGCTTCAAGTGATTTAAGTTTACTTATGAGATTAAGCAATTTCTCTTTATGCAATTTGATATGAAAAAATATGGGAAAAACTTCTTATATCATAGGCATAAAGCTTGAGAGAGACAAATCCCGATAGACATTAGAAGTGTCTCAATAAACCTATATCAATAAAGTTTTAGAGAAATTTCATATGAAAGTTTTAGAGAGAAATCTTAATAAGGCTATTGTCAAAGGTGACAAGTTCAGATTGAATCAAATCCAAGAAATGATATGGAGAGGGAACAAATAAAGTACATTCCATATGCTTTCGCAATTGAAAGTTTAATGTATGTTATGTTTGTAGAAGACCTGACATTACATATGTAGTTGGAATGTTAGGCAGGCATCAAAGTAACCCAAGTTTGAATCATTAGATAGCTAAAAAAAATAAATTATGTGATACTTTCAAGGTACTAAGGACTACAAGCTTATATATAAGTGATTCATCTAGAAGTGATTAGTTATTCAAATTTTAACTTTGCTGGCTACCTTGACTCAAGAAAGTCGACATTAGGATGTCTTCTTATTAGTTGGGGGGGCCATTTCTTGGAGAAGTGCAAAATAATCTTTGGTTGCTACTTCTATCACTAAGGCAAAGTTTGTATCATGCTTTGAAATGACATCACAAGCTATATGGCTTAGAAGTTTTATTTTGAGGCTTAAAGTTGTTGAAACAATTCCCAAGCCATTGAAGATTTATTGCATAGTTCTGCTGCAGTGTTTTTGGCCAAAACACATCAATACTAGATTGATGATTGCTAATCTATTGACAAAAAGGTTTATCACTTATTTCTTATACGGGGCATGTTGGGTATACGAGACTTAGTTCTATCATGTAGTCTTTATACGATTGAGATACTTTGTGTTTGTATCGCATTTTATCGATTTAAAATCTCCATTAATTTTATATTTGTCTTCTCTTATCTGGTTATACGCATGCAGTTTAGAGAATAACAATGCATATTTGAATTTTATTTGTGACTCTAAATGAATATTTGAAAGTTCAATCATAAAGATATGTACAACATATGATTTTCATTCAAAAAAGAGTTAGATTGTAATACATGGAAGGTAACACCTGCTCTAAGGGACTTACCGTTACGATTCATTCAATTTAAACTCTTTTGCTTGGGTACAAAGGACATTGTATCCATGGGAAGAATTTTAAGGATATACCAATATTGAATCAATATATATTAAATGTTAAATGAGCCAAGTTGAAGAATGTTAGTTACATTTTAATTTTAAATGAAAATGTTATTTTTGTGGCCTATTATTCATTTCATAATTAGATAATAAACTAGATGTGGGTTCGCACTACGTTGCAGGGCCTTATTATCTTTTTTTCATAAAAACATATGTTTAGGTGTTGTAAACATATTTTAAAGAAAGAAGAAAAATCTACTACTCGGGTTATAATATTGACTGGTCAAATAATCTGATTTTATTTTAATTAGATAAAAAATAGACAATAACAACTAACAGACAAAGAAAAAAGCTATCATGATAACCTAGGAAAAAACCTTTTTTCCAATAGGAGAAAAATGATATAGTTCAGTTTTCATCCAATTAAATATGGAATGATGAAATTAGATTAAAAAAAAAGAAAAAAATCAACCTGAATCAATCTAAATTAGCATGATAAACATGTAACTTGGATAATAAAATGTGAGTTAATCCGGGTCAATCTAGCAAATCCATGGCTCAAGTCTTAAACCGAGATCCCAATAGAAAAAAATAAAATAAAAAAACCATAAAGTCATCTTTATATATATATAAACTAATGTCGAACAATGAAAAAGAAAAAGAAAACAAGTAAAAAAACAAAAAAAATATGTCAACTCGTGTCAACTTTTTAAACTTATAACCTGAGTCATTAGACCGAAAGCATCATACATAGAAAAACCATGAAGCTTAATCCACAACAAATCAAACGTTGAAGTGTTAAATCAGAAAAACATATCAATCATACAAAAGGATCCTCAACAAACAATAACAAATAAAAAAATTAGGATAAAAATCAAAATAAAAAACAAATTAGAGGGCAACTAAATTTTTTTTATTGAGGGGTGAAATTAAAAAGAAAAATAATTATGACAAAAGGACAAGGAAAATCAAAAGAATGAAGACCAAATTGAATAAAAAATATTATACAATAAATTCGAATTGAAGAATGAAATTAAAAACCAATAAAAATTGTACAAAAAGGTCAAGATAAAAAAATAGAAATCAAAAGAATAATGATCAAATTGGAAAAAAAAAGAAGTAATATTTCATAAATTTAAATTGAAGGATAAAATTAAAAATAAATAAATCTTTTACATAAAGATCAAGAACAAAAATTAAAAAAAAAATAAGGATGTAAGTTGAAATATTAATAACGAAAAGGACAGCAAAATTTTTCAAGGGAGGAGAGAAGAAGAAAAAAAATAAAAAAAGCTCCGCTAACAATAAACCACCCTACCACCATGAACACGCGCTGGCTAAAAAGAAAAAGGACATGGTAGTGATTCCAACGACACGATGAAATGATATTTTTGACTGTCGAGAAACGTTGCACGCATCACTCGAATTGTGCACTTTGAACAGTACAACCTTATAACCCACAAGTGAATTACCAAATCTAAGCGTCAAACCACGAAAAATAGCTTATCAACTCAAGGTCCCTAGTCAATTGCATACTTATATTTGGGTTAGAAAATGAAAGTGATAGTATTCGGACCAGGGATGTCATCTTTTCCTAGTTAACTCCTTACCACTTGACTACTGCTAGTTGAGCTACTAACTCACTTACAGTATAGGTTTGAAATTGTGTTGAATTACATTAAATTTCAACACTAATCCTTCATGTCAATAATATATGATAGAAGTGTGTTTGTGTGGAGTGACGGAGAGAGGATTAAAAAAAAGAAAAAAAGAAAAAAAAACAGATATATATAGAGAGAGATGAGAAGTTAAAATTAATAGCACACCTTCTTAGTTCTACCGGCAAGCGTCGATGTCTCATCCACTTATCAACATCACGTCGCCTTAGTGACATTTCTGCCCTCCTAGAAGGGAGAACGATAAATAGTTGTCAAGTAATGATTAGTCAAACAAATGACATTCTAGTCTACTTGCAAATAACAAATTAGGAATCAAAAACTAAATGGTTAACATGAATTGCATCATAATGGCATCGTATCGAAAGTTACATGCAAGTTTACAACATTTTCTTCTCAAGGTGCAATCGTAATAGCCTTTTGATCTTATTTCTCACTTATCACTTCCATCTTCGAGGATTTAAATTAAATTATTAAACTCACATTCATGAAGAATAACTGTGTTGAGTACCCAATTGGTGTAAGCCTATTCTTTAATCGATTCAACAACTGAACTTCATGTGATGTGATATCAAAGAGTAGCCTACTAGAATACGATATTGAAAAAACATGGAAAACTGCAAGTACTAGCGAGTATATTTTTTACTGAAACTATAGCGATTATCAACATATTAGAATTGACATTAGGCAAGAACAACAATACGTGCTATAAATGTGTTCAAGTGTGCAGCAAGTCCATCCATTTTTGCTCCATCCTACAACTTGACTTATGGTAACTATTATAATCGCTAATGAGGTGACCATAAAAACAACTCAGAAGTAGTTTATGTAATTGACTTATGGTATGAGGTGACCATACCATGCACTCTTAAGATTATCTAAACAGAATTTTGTTGTTGCTGATAGATTATATTTTTCAAAGTCTCTTGTTAATATAGTGGACTTTGCGTCAAATTCTTTCTTTACTGAGAGTAAGAGTTCAAGCATGGTGAAGTTATTTTGGCATAGGTTAATCGCACTACCTCAGGTATTTTCTCTCTTTTTTAAAGGATAAAAAATAAAGCCATGATGACCATCATTATATAAGATGCATCTAAAACCCATGAATGAGTTTGAAGAAGAGAGTAATGAGAAAATATCTTTAAATCTTAACCCAGGATAATCTTTAACCCACAAGCTATAAATTTCTTCCTCACTAAAAAGCACCATTTAACATACTCATTCTGACCCAGACCATCCATGCTTGCAAATAAGAACTCTATTGAAATGGATTCACAAGAATAAAGATTTCACCAACAAACATTCAAACCCCCCCCCCCCCTCGGGCGGGAAAAAAAAAGAAGGGCTTTTGCAAGATATTTAAGAAGAAAATTTCAACAATAAATCATACCTCCTACCGAGAGCCTGAAGAAAGTTCTGCATATTTCCTATAAGAAAAGCAAAGAGCAAAAGGCCGATTCCAATTATCGCCATGGTAAAGAGGATTTCCTCAGAGTTATAACTCGGTGTTTGGTTTCCAGCAAGAGTGCTAATTTGCTTCACAAAATAATAATAAAATATAGGATTATGTTAACAAGATATATAGAGTACTAGTTTACTTCTATGCTGTGGGTTGAACTTAAAAAAAAAATATCCAAGCTATGATGAATTTTTTGACATTGTAATTAAACTTAATCTAACAAGTCAAACTTGCAAACTTCTAACTCGAGTTCATACTAGGTCTAGGCTTTTAATTAAATTATATGGGAGTTACAACCTAGTTGACTTGACAGATTTAAAAACAAAAATAAAAAATCAAAGGACAAATGACAAAAAAAATAACATAAAAATAAAGACCACACACACGAGTTTAAAGGCAACCTGAACAATTAGTAAAAAGAGGTTTCACTTTTAAAAAAACAATTGAAGCTAAATTTTTTCAATATTGAGATGATGACATATTGTATCGATTCCGGTCAACCCAAGTTTACTCATCAAACCCGTGACCTAGATTGTTGATTCTAATGGGTCCAATAACATTTTTTTAAAAAAAAAAATTTGGGTAATGGGCTTTCCATGATTTGTAGGATGTGTGAGTTTTGCTAGGAACACAGGCCATGATACAAAAGCACATTCACCAATCTTGCCAACAAGATTTTGTTGTTGCAGCCATGAACTTCATTTTTTTAATGATTTAAAGATGACAGTGAATGGATGGTTGTTGAATTGAATTAAAAGTGGAATACTAAACAGCCCCAAATTCAGTAAAATTGAACCAGATGAACAATTAGCAAGTCAACCATTAAAACTTCGATCCAATGGTAAATATTAACTAGATAAAATCAAAGGAATGTTTTCTGCAGTGATACAGAAATTCTGTACAACATTAAAAGCCACAGTTAGATTAGGTTTGATAATAAGTGCACCAAAGTGATCAATTACCCATCAAACAAAAATTGGACAATGACTAAGTTATTACCTAAGAATAAAAGCATGATGATTAAAGACAATATTCTTAGTAGCAATACCATCTTGGTAAACACAACTTCAAGTGGCAAGTTCGCACGCCTTACTTTAGAGAAAATTTCCAGTTAACTAATAATAGATAGAAGAAAATGAAAGAACGGTGTACAAAAGATGCCATTGATTCCATACCTGGATTCCCCAAACTAATGAATATGTGTATCTGATGATGATATTCTCCCCAGTGAGATTGACTGCATGGGCATAGATTCCATAAGAAAAACCATCCAATGTAAAACAAGCACTGGCATTGGCATTTTCTTTCCAGCTTGTATCAGACCCATGTTTCTCGTGTCCACCACTATCTATAAACTCCATGCAGTCATTTTTATAACTAGAATTACGGCAGGCATGATGAAGACATTGAATTAACCTCTGTTAAAAGAGTAGGAGAACCGTTTGAGTACCATCACTGATGCATTGTAATATGAAAGTAGTTGTAGAATTCTCTTAATTAACAAAAAGAGAAAGCAAGCAATATGCCAAAGAAAGCAAACTAACCATGCCAGGATAATACAAGAAGACAGCAAACAAACCATGCCAGGACAACATACGAAGATAAAATAAGTGTCATACAAGGAAACCAAAAAATAACTAGGAGTTTGTTTTATTGACTTTGAGAGCACAAATACTGCTCAATAGCTAAACCTTCCATGTAGGAATTTTAAGAAATTCAGTCATTAAACAATTGCACACTGAAACGCGCTGATATATGGGAAGGATTTATGCAGATGAGTAAAGATACATGCTAGAAAATATATGAAACAAGTCTTAAAATCATTATAAAAAATAGACTTGAAATCTGAGCAATGACAGCAGCATGAGAAACTTGGAAGGAATGATGCTCAGGTCTTGATTTTGAAACTAGTTTAATATACTTTATTTGAAAACAATTATGATTTCATTATATTATAATTCAAATAAAAAACAGAATGATGAATTATTTCATTGCTTCAGAGGTTACAAACTTGAGATTGCATTATGACTTCACTTCTTTAATAGGAGAGGGTGAAACTAATGAAAAAAAGTATCATTAACAGTTCATCCACTCTATGTATCTCTAATAATGAAATCTGGAATAGTAACAATGTTTATAAAAGCTTTTGGATATTCAAATGGCAAGAAAAATGTTAAAAAAAAAATAAAGCTCTGCCATCATATTTAAGCACATAATGATTTCTACTCACCTGCAAGCCAAAGAGATACCAACACAATCCAATGATATGGCCAGACAACAAAAAGGTGAAAAGATTTATAAAGAAGTTTGCCAAAGCCGTCTCAAATATGAAGCCATTTGGACCAATGAGAAGAGGAATAAACCTAAACAACCTTGGAATGTACTGGACAAGAATCACTGCCTGTAAAATATTCTTGGGATAGTTTGCTCCAAAGGAATCCAATCCTTTTGGTAGGAGTAGTAAAAACAAAGTGATCTGCACATGATTACCAAGAATATGGTATCAGATGCAGGTTTAATATTTATGTTAGACACAAATAATCAAATAATAGAAAGATTACAAATTATATTAGACACAATTACCCAAATACTAGAAGATTACAGTTTATATTCCAAGCAATCACAAGTTATTTCATTTTCAGCATGTGACAAGAAATTCAGAATAATTAAAACTTCCATCTATCTCCAGCTAGTCACTCTAGTCAACTGTAATTGTAAAGCAAAGGCTCACTGAACAAGGATTGTATGTTTCTTTGGAGGTATCCTATATTTTTTGTTGTTGTTTGGTAAATGGAATGGGGAGGACTTTAAGGATCTTTTCCTTTCAATTTAAAGCAACTGAGGCGAGATGGGATAACTTTTGGCCTCTGTACGGTGTACTGCTACGAAGGCAGAAGGGTTGCGTCAAGTGTAGAAGCTCTCTTCACATAAATCTTCTAACCTTTTTCTTGTTAATTGCCAGTTAACTACGAATGCTTTCCTTAAATAATCACATGAAAGTTTGTCTAGTTCTACTCAAAACACTAGAAGTTTATCAATAATGCAAACCATTTTCAAAGTAATTTCTTTCTATTCACATACAATGACGACAACGACGACAAAAACAAAGCCTCAACCCAAACTAGTTGGGCTATATTGATCCATCTTGCACCATTCCTCACTATTATATTGCCTTCTGTTCATTTTAAATTCATTAATTTATTTATCCTGATTTAACTTTTTGAAGAGAGATAGATATTTGTTCATGCTTTTTTTTTAATCAGGAATGTAAATGCACACTGAGTAACACTATGGATGGTCACTTTGAAAGTTATTGTCCACATGCTCTTCAAATCTCAATCTTGGCAAGATAGACGCACATATCTCCATTTATGGAACCTGAGATGCATATATATGACTGACAATGAGATTTGGAGAGTGTTCGGAAAATCACTGTCATGGCATTGCTCATTACATATTAGAGGCTGCAGCACTGGACACTTCACTTTTGTTGATTCATTATCTACCCCTACCATTTTCAGGTTCTCGCAAGACTTGATTTCCAATTGTGGACATTATTTATCCTCCACATATCATGCAATCAGATTCAGACTTGCTTGAACTAACTTGGGTATAAGGCCCAGAGACATCCTTGTGCTCGCCAGGATTGAAATTACATAATGACATGTAATTAATTTTCACATCCTCAGCTAGGTTCAGAACACTGATAATTAGATAACTAACTATTCAAACACAAGAATATAGATGCAACATGTTGATTTTTAAGCAAATTTCTGAAGGTGGATAGTTACAATGCCTTAACAGCCTTTTCTTTTAAGCACCTCTCACAACAGACTCGATACCAATCCCAGAAGAAGGATATGCTAGACAAAGAATGAATAACATACCTGTGGAAGTGGTAATACCACAAATAAGTCAATAAAAAAAAATCCTCGGAGATAGTGCTTGGCAATTTTCTTTGGATGGTCAACTAACTCTCCAGCACCAACCACTCTAGATTCAGGAGCTACATAAGCTAACCTAAACTGCAGAAAATAAATGAAGAGAATATTAATGGATTAATTAGCTAGTTAAAACAGTTTTTGTACATGGTCAAAGCTGGGTTTTACAATAGCTCAAGACAAAGGCACTGGAATTTGACAATCATACTGAACTAATTAGAAGAACACAACTACAAGCTCATCATTTTTATTAGGAGTTTTTTTCTCCTAATAAAACCCAGCTTTGTACCTGAAGAAGTATGTTCAGTAAGAAGATGGCATCAGTCAAGCACCTTAAAAACACAACTGCTTTAGTCATTCCCCAATTAATAACTATGCACTTTTCTTCCTGCACCCAGAAAAGAAAATCATGTAAAACCAAAAACAATACAGCATGAAGTAATGAACAGAGGAGAATATTATATAAAGTGCCTAAATAACAAAGCATTGAACCTCAAAACAGATAAAGTGTCTAAACAATAACAGCAGCTTTGAGCATTATTATGAGAGTTTGCCCTGAACAGTATGTGTGGAATCTGGGAGTTCTATATAATCCACATGAAATCACAAACAGCAAAAAGACCTTATCATGGAACCTCTCAGCAATAGAATATCCAGATTCCACACATACTGTTCAGGGCGAACTCTGGAATCTGAATGCAAAACTCAATAGGATGTGAAGAAAAATCTCATATCCTTGCAGGAAAAAAGAAATAAAAAAAAATCTCTGCATAATACATTGCACAAACCTGCATAAAAGTTACTAAAAGCATGATTACTGAGCTATATGTAAATGCACAATCTATGAACTTCACAATTTTAATGCAACTCTAATTATAAATTCTGGAAATATAAACAAATCAACAACACCTGTTTCACCGACAGCAAGATGAAAAACAAGGGGTCAACAAAAATTGCCCCCAAGCAAGAAAGGACAAAAAATTTGTTCCACTCCTGAACAACTTTAGTATGAGGATTCATAACTCCAGGAATATATGAGTTTATAGCATTATTGAATCTCCTTGCCCAGCCTTTAGCATCTCCATAGAGAACACTGTGAAACTGCAAGAAGCGCAAAAAGTTGAATGAACACCTTGAAGTAGGCCCATTAAATTATCATAATTGGTAATAACAAAGATATGGCAGCAATAATTATAAATAAAGCAATGATCGAGTAATGGTTCAACAGACTGTAATGTTACAAATGAGAATATAAGCCCATTTACAGGATACTGGATACGGTTTCCTACTTGTAAAATTAGAAAAGATACACAATTCTCAGGCAGTTGGAATGTTTTTTTTTTTTTGTCAGGTAGATATTGTTGATTATATTTTTACTTGAGCTCATGTAACTATGGAAAAATGAGAGTAAAGAGTATGCACAACGTTTTTCACCAATGCTTTCTCCCACAAGGAAAACAGTCAAACACTGCTTCTTGATCTTGTCTGAAGCCAACCAACCCCTCCATAAAGTCCTCACAAACCAACTAGAAGAAAAAAATGGTTTGTCTAGTTTACCAAGTTAACAGTGGCATAAGAAATTTACTAAATAAAAACAAATCAAATTAGGGACTTTAGACATGAAAACCAATGATCAAATTTTGTCAATGCATCAATCCATCATCTTCACCATAAGCATATAAGCTGTCAAAATCTTTAAAAAAAAAAAAAAAAAAAAGAACTGATTCTCTTAACCAATTATCATATTAGGTCCTCAAAAACATAATGAATCTACGACTTTGAAAAGTAAAAAATTGAACTAGTTTTTCTTCTTCCTCCTCCAAATTCCTTCAACTTGAACACCAATTTTCCCCTACCATCATGTTGTAGTCCTCAAAACCAACAAACAGAGTGTCAAGATCCAACCTTGAGCTTTTATGAGTTCTTCCGTTGGAGAATTTAACTGATTGCTAGTGAGAGTTTTGCAAACGATCAATGAAAGTGAGCATTCCAAAAGAAATTAAGAATTTAACAGGTTCCATAACAGTAGGCTATATCAACAGAGGAACACTAACAAAAGAATTTACGATGATCATAAAGATAAAATATTCCAATTCCAATATCGAAAAAGAGAATACGAAACTCAAAGCCCCAACTCCCTGACCAACAAACCATGTCCCATGTGAATCATCATTAATAGTTTCATTAACAGTTATGAGGTTCAGTACCCAGAAAGCATACGCAACCAGAGCCCATAAAAGTCCCTGCCCTCAAATAAATACACATATATTACTCCTACAACCAATACCTAACTATACAAACTAAAAGATACTCTTCAATATAACATTTTTTTTCAATTGGATGGTTCAAAATAAGAGGAAACTGAGACACAATATCTGATGACATGTAACACTTTCTGACCATAAAGAATAACACCAACACTCCTTTGATCTGTACAGCCTCTATTACCACCACATACATACTGCAGACAAAACTAGCACCACTTTTTCCTTCATGAAGACATCAAAACAATTATCATAATCCCATTCCTCCACTGCCGCTCTATCATCACCAACAAGAACAGCATCAAGAGTCCAGACCAATCACCATAATTACAACTTGTATTTCGACTTGTGAGATTCATCACGTCATGAATTCAAAATACTTCATCTTTTCACCAAGTACGACCAGTTTGCGATAGCATGTCAATGAAATGAGAAGTCATTTGCAAGATTTTTATGTTTTTATCCTACTGAGCAACTACTTGTCACTTTCAAGAACAAAGTACTTGTGCTTTTTCAGAAGCAAAATATTGTACCAAGATTATCAAAAAAATCCAGTCATATTGGATGAGCATAGTGAAATTTTTATGGATTAATGGTTCACTCTATCTTTATATAATAGGGTAATTATCCAATTTGTCCTGGTATATCAAATCGAGTCAATTTTATCCTTGAAAATACATTAAATTTCTAATCTATCTTTTTGGCAAGTTTTTCAGACTAAACCATTGGAATTAATCACATGATCTGCACATGAAAGTCTTCTTGTAAGGGAATTTTGGAAATAAAAAATAATCATAAGCAAATAAGGATAAATTGTAGAATTTCTTTATTATACAAGGACAATTTCAGTGATTAATCCAGTTTTTAAATGCACAAAAAACTCCACTTCTATAAATAAAGCTAGCAAGCGCAGAAATAAAATTCATTTAAATGTTTCAGTACCCCCATTATTACAGTAGAAAGGTCCACAAAAATATTACTAGGGTGTTCCAATCTCAGAAAATGAGCAATCAGCTATGTTGATGAGCTATACTGACTAGGTCAATAATAACAGAGATCATCATGAAACCAAACTAGTGATGAGGAAAATCGTGGATATATGATAAAAATATCCAACCAAAGTAACCAAGTAAAAGTATTTTTCACAAAATAGGCACTTAGATCTGAAGTCTAAATCCTGAATCCAAAGAGAAACTGGTTCCCCCTGTTCATATAATTGAGGGCAAAATGTAGCAGCAGTAAAAATCCAGAATAACATGGCAGAAATTCCATGAGGTATAAGGTTTTTCATATTAGAACAAAAGCATACCTTGGAATCAAATATACTAGAAGTTTTTGCATGTCTTTGCTGTGAAGCTGTAGAATGGTAATACAATGGGCATGTTGTGCAGTAAGGATCATTGCACATGCCTAGTTGCCCAGACCTCATTAAATGGGCATTTGTAGCAGTATAGTTGTCATCCCAGTCATTCTTATCCCTTCCATTAAGAGATGGATATTTTTCTGGCTTGGAATCCACCTTTTTGCGAGTTGTTACACCATGTTTTGCCAGAAACAAGTTTTCAGTGTTGCGGTTGATATATAATGGACCACTCATCTGTACCAGTGGAGCTTTTCTTGCACTACGCAGTGGACCAGTAAAGCCAACGATGTTGGTTTCAAAACCATAGGACTCCATGGAATCCAAAGGAATGGAAGTTGATGCACTTTGAGTCCTGGAAAGAAATGGCCGAAATCGAGAATCCACATTTTCATCCACTGACTTTGGATGTGTGTCTGACAGCGTTGGAATATTATCTTTGTCATGGTTAGCCATTTCTTATTAATAGAACCTACACAAGGAACAGAAAATGAAGTCAATATTCAATACACATAAATGCGTGTGTAATTACAGAATGAAAATTCAATGAAGAATCACACTAAATTATTTTGATTAACAAGAACGGGTACCCAAAATGTGGGAGAAGAAAAATAAGAAATGCAGGTGAAACATCAATTGCTCCAATGATAGCAATGATTCAAAAAATGCATAAAAACAACTCATTCAGGCCCAATACATTACAGCAGAAGAATTCTAGTTAGCTTAGTTCCCATGCTTATAACCTTTAATGCTCACTGAATTCAAGCTCAAAAGGATACAATTAAGCAATCTAGTACTGACCAGATTTCAGTGGTTCTAGCTGCTAGTACTTGATGGATCAAAAACTGCCAACGGAATCTACTTCTTAATGCAAATGTTAGCACTTTCTGTACTTAATGATTTATACCAACTAGCAACCTATCTTGAGATAGTGTTTGGTTACTGTTTTAAAACAAAAAAGGACATGAACATAAATGTGTTGTTGACAAGATAGAGACAAAGATATAAAATAAAATAGTTCCTGTAACAATTTTGGAGAGAATTTTTGTACTAGAAATACAAAGAGGACATATCTTCAAAGACAATATTTTTTATTTTTAATTTTTTATTCCTAAAATATCATTGTAAAAAACTCTCAATTTTAAAATTGTTTAACTAAGACATGTACGAATAAAAGTGGTTATAATCATAGTTTTAAAACTCAACTCGAGAGTTGACCTGGAGCAAAGCTCTAGTCATGAGTTGGGAGGGTCAGCCCAGGTTGACTCAGTGTAAGGATAAAAGTAATTGTTACCAAAGTTTAAAACCCAACTAAAGAAACGACCCGAGGCAAGGCCAAAGTCATGAGTTGAGAGGGTCAACTCGGGTTGACCCGAGTCCATGTATGAATAAAAATAATTATTATCATAATTTTATAACTCGATTTGGAGGTTAACCCGAGACAAAGCCCAAGTCAAAGGTCAGGAGGGTCAACTTGAGCTGACACGAGTCAACGTAAAATTAAAAGTGATTATCATCAAAGTTTTAAAATTTGACTCGAGAGTTGACCCGAGACAAGGTCGAGTCATAGGTCGTTAAAGTCAACCTAGGTTGACTTGGGTTAACGTATGAGTAAAAATAATTATTATTATAGTTTTAAAACTTGACTCAGGGGTTAGGCTGGGTCACGGGTCGCGAGGGTCAACCCGGGATGACCCGATTCAATGTATCAATAAAAATGATTATTATCATAGTTTTAAAACTCAACTCGAGAGTTAGACCAAGACAAGGCTTAGATCACGAGCCATGAGAGTCAACCCGGGTTGACCCAAAAAAGAAATTTTAAAAAAATAATCAAAGCAACCTCGTTTTGGCAAAAAAAAAAATCAACGGGTTTTTGACCCGTGTTTAATCTCGAGTCATGGGTCGACCCGAGTTTTTAATTGGGTAAGGTTGAGTCAATCCTTCCACTATTTTTCTTAAACCTAAACTAGTTCAGGTTTTCGTCGGCTTGTCGAGCAATCTAATTTTTATAACTAGTGTTATTATAATATCATTAATTTCAATATTCAATATAAACTAAAGTGTGTGTATATATATATATATATATATATATATATATATATATATATATATAATTAATTTTTTAAACATATTAAGAGTAAAATAGATTTTTTTATATTTTATTTTATTTTATTTTCTATAATCAGAACAGTCACTCTATCTTATACGCCACTATCAAACATAATTTTATCTTCGTCTCTTTTTTCTTATCTTCTTCGTCTCTCTTATCTCCATCTTTTCTATCTTGTACAGTAACCCGTCACTACCTAAGAAAACACTTTCAGCAATCGAGCCATTCAGTGATTATTTTTGTTCACAAATGTGTTCTGAACAAGCCATATTATTCTCATTATAATGGCCAACCTTATTGACTAATTTTATACTCTCATTAAGTCACTCAATCTTGAATCAACCTAGTGACAATCCTAATGATAATCTGCAGCTAATTACCCCTCAAATCCTGATTCACCAAGCAGTTCACATAGATAGCTGATTCAATGTTGTGGAAAAACATCATTAGCCAAAAGAACTTCTAGCAGACTGTCTTTAGTTCTTACCCATAAGACCAAGGAGAGGTGAGCTTAGAACTCAAAGACCCAGTTGAACATGGCATTACTAAGAAAGCATAACACTTAACAAATTTATTAGCTAGCTTTACACATTGGTGCTTTTTGATAAACAGCTCATAACAAGAACAAGAATACCCAAATTTAACTTTGAAGAAGCAAAACCAGCAACTCTGATACAGAGTCATTCAAGAACAGCAAAGGGTTATAGTAACTTTTACGTTAAATTATTGAAACCCAGTTAAAAACTAAGTGGATAAAAACGAAAAAGAAAAAAGAGGTTAAAAAAGACACAAACCTGCTGCTACTTGAAGCAAAGAAACCCAACTCTACAGACTTCCAAACAGCGTCATCTGCTATTAGCAAAGGAATGCAAGCTTGAGAGAGCAGTACAGAGAGAAAGAAGGAAGGAAGGAAGGAGTGCGTGCCACGAGACTTTAACAAGAGAGTGAAGACTAAAAAGTCAGTCGCTTGCCTGGTGCCGTGTCAAAGGCAGAGGGGATGACTGTTGGCCCAATGACTTGCCTTGGCAGTACATTTTACGTGGCACGAAAATACGGAGAAGAATTTAATCTACTTTCCCACCTTAACATGGCGACCTTTGCCTCCTTCAACTCCAACAAAATAAAAAAAGAATGTTAATCATCTTGATGATGATCCAGTAATAAGAATTTGAAATTAAAAAATTTATTTTTTTTTTATAGTTTTAGATTTGAGTCATGTGGTTACTCATATGATGACCACTAAAAACTTACATGATCGTTAATTTCAGAACCCGTCGAATTAGTCGAGATACATGCAAACTGTCCCGGACATCCATACTAAACTAAAAAAAAATAAGAAAGGGTGTTGTTTAATTGGATAGAGGTTATTAGTTTTATAAACTTTAGACTTATTAGAGTCTTATATTATTATTAATTTTAATCTTGAAGGGTACTTCAACTAGTTAGATTTTAGATTTACTCCCTAATAATCATAAATTCAAATTCTCTCGGGGCTATTAAAAATTTATATAATTATTAATTTTATGGTTTATAAAATTAGTTAAGATATCCAATAAGCTACCCAGAAATCCACATTAATAAAAAATAATAATAAATAAATAAACTTTATTTTTAATTGCGTCTTTCAATAAATAATAACAATCGTTCACGGTGGCGGGTCCTATATTCTCAAAGTCAAGCATGCTCCACGGGAGGGTTTACATTTCCCTCATTAGTCATTATCACCCCCAAATTCTATGTCGGTGGAATGTGTAATGCTGGTTAGTTTTTTTTTTAATGTTAAAAAAAATACTGGGTGTTGTTAGTGGTTTTTTCTAAAAAAAAGTTAAGATGTTGGTTATTAATTTCAGTAAGATTAATAAGCTCTAATATGATTAAAAAAAACTTTAATAGTAAATAAACTGAAGAAAATAAAATAAATAACAATGATTAACTGCAAAAGATAAATAATTTTTAATATTATAAAAACATATCATTTTAATATTTTTAAAAGGTCTATATAAACTTATCTAAGAATAAAGCAAAAATTAAATTAGAACGATATAACCTCATAAAAAATAAAAGAGAAAAGAATTAGAAGCTCAATTACTAGTAAATCAAATATTAAAAAAAAAAAATTTAAAAAAAATAAAAAAAACGATCTGAATATACTTAAGTCAACATAGCAAATCCACAACCTGGTCATATCAGGATAGCTTTATAGAAGGTAAATTAAAGAAAATTATGAAACTCAATTCTCAAATCAATTAAATGTTGAAAGAAAAGGAAGATAAAAAATTAATTTAAAAAAAAACACAATGAAAAAAAAAACTTCAGTTAACCCAGGTTAAACCTGTGAAACCCAATCCTAACAAACCTAATTTTTTAAGATGAAACTAAAAAGAAAAATCAATTGTAAAAAAGATATAAAAATAGAAATTAAAAGAATGAGGACCAAATTTGATATAAAAATAAAATGAGACCAAATGATAAGGGATGAAATTGAAAAAAAAATCAATTAAAAATAATTTAAAATAAAACAAGTAACAATAAAAAGAATAGGGATTAAATTTGATATAAAAATTAAATGAAACCAAACACTAAGGGGTAAAATTGAAAAACAAATCAATTAAAAATGGATTTAAAACAAATAGCAATCAATAAAATATGACTAAATTTGATACAAAAAAAAAATGACATGACACTTTTTAATTTTGATAGTTCTAGCTCAAATCTCAAGAAAATGAGAGAGAAAAGAGGTAGAAAAATAAAAAAAAATCATTAGAGCATCATTACCACTTTTCCACCACCACAATAGGAAGAGCTCAATGTGTCACTTCCAACGTCATCGTGAAAGTCGATGTTTGGCCTTCAACGATCCACTTTCATCGGGAGACTCCTCACTCGCCTCTTGAATGTGGTGGTGTTCTCCCACCCACTAGCACGAGTGTTACACGCGTTGGCCTATTTTTCTTCACATTTACCTCAGTCCTCATATTTGTAACAGCCTAAATTTATCTGAAATAAAGTAACATATTCATGTTTATTCACACTGATTTTATTTTAAAAAAAAATTACTAAAATTTTAGCAAACTTTACTCTATACCGAGAGGTCCTAAGTTATCGACTATATTCCAATTCACTTCTACACAATCCCAATCCTAATCCAATCATCTTGGATCTCGCCACACATCAATGATGCTCATCATTTTAACCAAGCATTTATATTTATGTTTGTAATTCACGGTATAATCTATGGAAGAATAAAATTTAAAACATACATATAAGAGTCATAATAACATCATATTAAATGATTTTGTATGTTCAAAATCAAGCATCAAAATAAAACTTAAATGTCATTAATACATAATTAAGTAAGATTACATTTAATCTTAAAATGATACATATTTATTTCTAATCTATAATAACAAAACATGATGAGTGGGAAATTACTCGATGCAAATGATAAGGCCATGTAAAACGAATATAGTTATTATGAAAATGCAACAATTATATCACTATTTAATGTTTTAAATTATGAACTAATCATACTTATCATTTCTTATCAATGTTTTTTAATCAAGTGCAATCATATTATTACACTTTCCTTGATATCTAATCCATCTTATTTCTTTTGAAAATTCATACTCTCTTAGCATTCAGTTATGGCCCCTTTTTTTTGTTGGTGGTAGTAATATTACCAGCATCATATTTAGTGTTTCTTATCCGGGACCGACTAATCGAAACTAATAATTAACGTCAATATCAATATAACCCATTGATATCACTATTTATCCTAACATGGATAACTACTCAACCCCTTTCCAAATATCTTAAATCCATTATTTAGAAATGCCGATATCAAAACAACTTTTGACATCATTAGCCCCCCTAGCTAATCAAGTTTAAAATGAAAATATTGATATCAATGTAACCCGTTAATATTATTAGCTATCTAAATAGCCAGAATAGCTAATCGTATTTCACTTTAATATCTTACTTATGTTTGTTTTTTAATGTTGATATCAAGGATCCTTTGACATCATAAGCCTCCTTTCAGAAGTAGCTAATCAAGTTTTAAATAGAAGTCGATATCAATATATCACATTGATATAATTAGTTATCCACATATCCAAAATAGCTAATCAAGTCTCTCACTCACTTACTTTCTTTTATTCCATAATTCACTTATTTGTTTACTTTCATGGTAATATCGGAAATAAATGACTGAATTTCTACATTATTAATATTAACATAATGTAACAAAATTAAAAGTGTGGAGCGCCTACCTGCTGTACTAGAAGCTCTTCCTCCAGCTCGGGTTTGTGGCACAACTGCCAAAGTATCCTTACCTCATTTTATTCCATAATTCACTTATTTGTTTACTTTCAAAGTAATATCGGAACAAATGATTGAATTTCTACATTAACAATATTAACATAATGTAACAAAATTAAAAGTACGAAACACCTACCTGCTATGTTAGAAGCTCCTCTTTTAGCTCGGGTTTGTGGCATAATTGTTAAAGTATCCCATGCGAATCAATTCTCTCATTGATTAGAAATACCCTTAACGGACTCAAAATCTCAAAATAAAAGTCATTATTATATTTAACTTTCCCTTATCAATGTTTTGCTTCATTCCCTAGCAGAATTAATCATATTTTCCATAGAACTTCACTGTATAAGTCTCTTATTAATTATTCTTTATAATGGTTATGAAAACATACATAAACCTTTTGTCATACTTTCATCTCTATCTACCCTTGTTCATTTATATTGTAATTATGCCACATATCATATTTGATATAATTTACATACTAATACAAACATGACTTATTTGACACTTCCATCATTATTTTTGGTTGGCTCTAAAAGAGAAAACATGGACTTACTAATTTATATAACTTTCTTCTTACTTTGTAACCATTTTCTTTCTTTTGACTAAAAATTTCTTTAATTACATTAAATTCTCAATTCATCAAATTCATCATCATTATGTAAAATAACACCAAACACCCAAATAATTATCATTCAAATCATTTATAACACAATTTACACAAACTAGCTAGAAAAATCACTATTCGCCCATCTACACATGGTTGGCAACCCAAACCCACCAATCCCGCAATTGTTTCTCATCATTTCATCATAATTTTATTCATTTCATAATCTATAATGATCCTAGGGTCCCAATTTCAAGATAATTTACCTTTCCCCTAATCTTCACTTAGAACCCTAATTCCCCCTAACTATGAAAATTTACCAAGAAAATCAAATGAACTATTCAGTCAAATCCCCAAATAAAGCCAAATAAAGGGATAAAATTGAAAAAAATAGAAGAATGAGGGACTAAAATTAAAAATAGGACATGAACTTCCCCTTGACCATGCAAATTAGTCCCCGATATTGGCAAAAAAAGGGATTAGACTTTTCTTTAAGCTTCAAATTTGGTCTCTAAAGCTCTAATTATTTTAAATAAATAAAATTGAATTTTATTTCACCAAATCGAGAGTGATTGAACATTTTCTTAACACCTTAAGATCCCTATATACACGCATGAAAAACAAATCACTAAGACCAATTGTAAATCAAAGCAATTTTAAAGAACCAATGTAAAAATCCTCAAAGACCAAAAAAGCAGTTCTTTTGTGTGTGTGTGTGTATGTGTGTGTGTGTGTGTGTGTGTGTGTGTGTATAGAGAGAGAGAGAGAGGATTAATTTAATAACTTCTTACATAGAATATAAAAAACATATCTTTTAAAAATCAATTTTTTTAAAATTTATGTTGCATGTACGCGCGTGATACAGGGGGATCAAGGAGTCGCCACCTAAGAGATTCGAATGGACTAGTCTTATCAGAAACTCCAAGGTAAGGGACTGATTATGGTAGTGGACCTTACATGAGGTAAGCTGCATTGTGTGGTCTGGATATGGTTTAAGGGTGTTGACAAGTTTTTAACCAATGGTCCGCCTATGAAAGTGTTTCCCAAAACTTGTATATTATGGTGAGAAATACTCTCAATTAAATTTGGTGAATATTAAATAAATTCTAAGAATTTTCTAGTTAACTCTTGATATTTAATATCAACTTACTTGTAGGTCCAACATTTATACCTAAATATTAACAAACTTAAGATTATTGAAATATTAGCCAAATCCTTAAGGAATTTTAAAAACTTGTTGTAAATTCCATAAAAAATGCAAAGAAATACAAAAAATATTTAAAACAATGCTAAAACATTTTTTTTCTCTTTTTATAAATAAAATACAATTTTTGTAAGGATCAAGTTGTATACAACAAGCATAAATCTTTTTTTTTCATATACAATTAAAACATTGGATTAATTAAAATTTTCTTTTTCCTTTTTATAATAGTTATTTAACACGAAATAAAATAAAATGCAAACACACACACACACACACACACCCTTTTTTCACTAATTACTCACACATCCAAAAATTACACATGTTTACAAACCATCAAAAATTCAAATTCTAACAATAATTTAAAACACATACCTAAAATTTAGAAATTTGCAAAATGGTCCTCTCATGTGTTGGAAAAAAATTGGAGAGATTTCTAGAAACTTAGGAAGCACACTGGAAGATTCTAGGATCGTCGAAACAATGGAAATGCATGGGTCTCACGTGTCGCCGCCACTGGCAACGCGTGCAGGCGACGCTTTGACATCTTAAAAGGCGCACGATGGCATGGATCAGGCATCTCTTCCTATCCTCTTCACTCCCATGCTGATGGTGTAACAAAGGGAAACCTATAAAAGCAAGAAACAAACACAACAAACGTTGGTTCTTTTTCTTTCTTTTCCTTTTTTTTAGATCTGCTTCTCTGTAATTATGTTTTCTTCAAATGGTTATTAACTTATTATCACTGCTACCATAGGTGGAGCATTGTGTGTGGAGAGGGCCATTCTGGTGGTTGTTGATGGGTCATCAGTTCATGGTTGGAAAGAGAGGAAAAGTCATTGGCGGTAATATTCACAACGACGATACTGTTGGAGCTGACATTATCGGATCTATTGTTGGTGGAGGTTGCTATGATGTTAAGGAACTGGTACTTGCATGTAAAGGAATGTGGTCGACGGTGATAGTAGGTCGATTTGTGATGACTTCGAATGGATAGATGAGAGGAGAACACCATAAGGTCGAGGTTTGCATAGTGGAGGGCTACTCAAGATAGTTGAGTTATGGTGAAGAAGATTAAGGTCAACATTGTGATGAAAAGGTGTGAGCTTCTAGGTTTGGTCTCTTCACAATAAAAATTAAGGGGTTGTAAAGAGAACAATCTTTACCGGTGAGTTTTGGTTTCAAAATTAAAACTTTGTGTGAGGGGCATAAGAGAAGTTGTTGGTAGTAGAATGAAGGTTGGTATGTGTTGATAGTGGCGTAGAGGCCGAGAGATGAAGGAAACAATTCTATGGATGTGTATTTTTTTTCTTAAGCAGCTAGTGACTAGATTTAGGTATAATGGGGCTAGGGATCTTTTGGTGTATGTGGGGAGAGAATGTGAGAAATAGTTTTTGTTTCCTCTTTTATTTTTATTTTTTTGTTCTCCCCACTTTTCTTTAAGATTCCTTCACTGTTTTATAGGCAAAAAAATTTGTCTCTTCCCTTCCAATTGCTTGATGACCAAATACATTAAATTCACTTTAGTCCGTTATTTTTTCTTGTATTAGTCTTTGAAGAAAGATATTTCATCATGGTGATTGGTTTAAGAGATGGTTCATTTTGCATTGGGTTTAAAAAGATTAAATACTTGTTTGAAGTCTTGTCTTTCAATTTTCTCAACGTGAACAAATACGAATACTTTTTCACACTATCGCGATTCTCATAAATGGTTTCTTATATTTTGAGAGCGTTATTTATCAGTCTTTCTTGCTTGCTTAATTAGAATGGACTTTTCAAGGCACATAATAAAGGCTGAGTTTCATGGTTACCGAATAAAAGGAATTCGTAGGCTTAAATGGTGTTTTAGGGTTTTTATTGGCCTAGGATCACTTTCATTTTTTTATGCCCTTTGATCCTCTTTTGCTATTCTTCTAGCATATTTTACGCCATCAAAGACCTTCACTTTTAGAAGTTAAGACAAAGAATCTTTCCAGGTTTTTCTTTTCACTTTAAACCTTTGATCGAGCATCTAATCGGCTTTTCTTTTTCAAAATCTCTTTATTTGCTTTTATCAAGATACCAATGCCTTTTCCTATTTCATTTGCAAGTTTTTCAATGATTTTCCTTTTTTTTATTTGTCGAAGTCACATAAGAAGCTTTTGCTTGTGAGTCTTTTCAAGATTTGTCATTTAGCAAAACTTTTTTTTTTTGGCTTATTGGGCTTTCCTATTATGCAGCCTCAATCAAGGTCTCATGGATTCCGTTCACAGGTATTTTATATTTTTTAGGTTTTTCGATCACTTTCTTATAGTTAGTGGACATTCTCAAATACCTTCATTTTTGTTATTTTCTAATAGTTACTTTTACTGTAGGGTGTGATCCTAGCAAGGGTTATTGTACAAAGAAAAAAGCTTCATTTCAGCTCAAATTAGAATTGCAAAGGACATATTTATCTCTAAAGGATATCAAAATTAGTCATGATTTATAAATTTTGATCTCATTACCTTAACGATTTGCACATAATTGTTTTGCGAGTTTATGACTCATGAAAAAATCGTCTTTGTTTCATGTAGCTTTTGCACAACAAATTTTAATGATTGGACCGTTTATCTAGATATTTAACCATCTTTTAGAGAGTTATTAAGTGGATCGTTGCTTTTGACAGATCATTGATTGTTTTTTTTAATTATTTATCAAAGTCAAATTTTGAAATTCTTTGTTCAAGAGAGAATTATTTTTAAAAAAGGTTTTTTATTAAGTATTTTAAGATCATTTTCAAAACAAACAAGATGTAACCAGACCAAACTTTTAGAGAGGCTGAAATAAGCCCAAATTTCGGGGACTTTTATACAAGTTATTAAGCTAGACGTAACGAGTCACAATTTTGAAATTTGAGAGTCTCTTTTGGTACTTTATTCGTTCTAAACAATGGCAGAATCTGCCAAAGACAAGGATCTGAGCAATTACCTGAGAGTGAGGTGAACTGCAATGCAACAAAATTCTGTGCAATTGGTCCTTGCACTGTTCTTGCAACTTCTCTCTCATTCCTTCTCCAACCATCAACAATAAACACAATAACTTGTTCTTCAAAAGCAATCCTTTTTTGGTCTCTTAAAAACCAAAGTTCACTCTATCATTCACTGTCTCTCACTCTCAAATAATGGATTTGGACGACAACAACAAGAATCAAGAAATTTATTTGATTTCTTAAGCCAAAAGGCCTACACACCACCTTCACGGGCTTCCCATTTGAATCTAATTCCTTCTTATATGTTTTCTCTTGGTCATCTCCTGCTACTAGCTAGATTATGAGTTTCCTCTTAATATGGAATCTAGAGGCTTAGGTAAGAAAGCCTCTAAGGCGTAGTCTTCAAGAAGTACTGGTCAGATTTGATTCCGATATCTGTTATGCGTGAAGGAGAAGAAGTATTATAAGAACGTAGAGAAGAGGATATAATAGGATAACAGAATTGGAACAACAGAGAAGAGGAAGGAAGATTCTGATTGTGCTGAATTTCCTGACACTGTTTCATTCCCTCATGTTGTTATATATTAGTTACAAGAGAACATTCAGGTGGTTGGCTCTCCTAGTTTTCAGCACACGTGGAAACAGAGTTCCATTACTGGTTGTGCCCCTTCTTCCAAAGGAATCTCTTGGTCTTGAACCCTGGCTGGTGGCAAACCCTTTCATTGAAGAGTTCCTGGTAATGATCCAAGAGATACTCCAAGGCCTCATTCCTTTCTTCTTCAGATGCTTCAGCATTCAGCAGAGAGTATTCCCTCTTGTCATTTTCTATGATAGCTAGGCTGCATAGTCTCAATTTTGCTAGTTGGTTAGAATTTTTCATTATACTGTTGAGTTTTTCATACATGATGGCTTGTAAGCTGGTTGGTTTATCTCCCTGCAAAATCACCTCTCACCATTGCCATTTGAATGACATTCATAGCTCCTGATAATTGGATAAGATGTTTCCCAATGTTGTCAGCCACTGAATACCTAGCACCATGTCATGACCATGTATTTCAACAATGTAGATATCTGCCATGAAGTTCATTCCCTGCATCTTCCACTGAAAGTCTTTGCTTATTATAGTACACCTCATTCTTCCCCCATCAGTAGTCTGCATCATTAGAGGTTTTATTCCTATAGAGTTGCGCTGTATCTTGTTGGATGAATCCCTGTTTAGGAAGTTATGTGTGCTTCAAGAGTCAATTAGAATGTGGAGGGTATGCCTCTCTACTTTGCCAGTCACCTTCAGGGTGTGATAACCAGCTATGCCTTCAAGTGCATTCGGTGAAATGTGGGGGGTGATGACTCTTGTACTAGTCTCATCATCTCTTCCCTCCTGTTCTTCATCCTCCTCATCACCCTCGAGTATGAATATGGAGTATAGTCTCCTTTGTTGAGTGCCCCAATCTGCCTTAGTTCCATCAACTCCTCTAAAGGATCTTTTTGACCTCTGAATCTACAACACAGAGCCTCTACATAGTCTTCCCAAGTGATTGCATGATTCCCTAAACTTCACATAAAATTTTGATGCCAATATAGGGCTGCCCCATCCAAGTAATAGGAAGCCATTTTGAGTCTACTTCTTCTAACTTAAAGCATTGAGTACATTTATATAGCCATTTATGTACATCTTCTCCATCAAAGTAAGTGAAACCTCTTATAGGCTTGCGTACCTTACAGGATGATGACCCTCTTTCATATTGCTTGCAGTTCTTAGCAAAGGATTCATCCAGTTTATTGTCTCATCTACCTTTATATGTGCTGGTTCCACCAACTGGCTGTTAGAGAGATTACAGAAAGGAATTTTGCTGGAAGGATATTCTGCTAATAAGATTTGTCAGCTCTGTGAACTTCATTTCTTGCTCTTTCTTGTTGGCTTCCATCATGGTCAGCATCTGCTCACATTTCTGAGCTTGTTCCCTACTGGCAGACTCAAGTGACTCTTCTAAACTGGCAGACTCAAGTGACTCTTCTAACTTTCTCATATCCTGAGCCCTAGTGTCTGGTGCCATTTCAATGCTCCGATGAAGACCTGCTCTGATACCACTTGTTACTAGCTAGATTGTGAGTTTCCAATTAATATGGAATCCAGAGGCTTAGATAAGAAAGCTTTTAATGCGTAAGCGTAACCTTCAAGAAGTACTGGTCAGATTTGATTCCAGTGTGTTATGCGTGAAGGAGAAAAAGAATAAGAACGCAGAGAAGAAGACAGAATAGGATAACAGAATTGGAACAACAGAGAAGAGGAAGGAAGATTCTGATTGTGCTGAACTTCTTGACACTGTTTCATTCCCTCAGGTTGTACAAGAGAACTTTCAGGTGGTTGGCTCTCCTAGTTCTCAACACACGTGGAAACAGTGTTCCATACGCTGTCGTTTAATGATCTAACAATCAGAGGCAATGTTATTTAGTTAAGTGAAACGGTGCGTAATGCATTAAGTTTATAACTTGCAACGGTCACTAAGTTCAAATTTTCAATTGCCAGTTCTTTCTTCCAATCTTCCCAATCCTCCTTGTTCTTCATTTCTCGTTCCCAACATCTCCCTACTCCTATTCACACTGAAGTCTATGTAAAGGTAAATTTTTTATTGCTTTTATGATCAATTCAAGTTATTTCAAGAAACCCCACCATGAAATTTTGGTTCTTTCTTTGTTTTTTTTGGGTGTGGATGGATTTGTTCATGTAGAGGGATGGTTTTTCAGGGATGCAAATGAGTGGTAACAAAGTGAGAAAGTTGGAGTTCTTAATGGCTGATGTCGTGGCTCAAGGGAGAATCTCCCTAATAATAGATGAAAGTTTATTTTATTACTATTTCTATTACTATCAGCAGTAGTATTCATAATAGTAGAAGAGGGAAGGGAAGTTTATGGCCGAAGTAAAAAAATTATGAGCTGTGGCATGCAATATGGGATAAAATTGTGCAACTTCAAGAGTTCTTGTCAGAGAAATTTTGAGGCAGTAAGCAATTCTAGCCTATATATAGTGAGGTTAGGTAATGTTTGCTGCTGCTGAACCATTATTGCTTCCTGTAGGAATTTAGGTAAGCTGTAGGGTCTCCTTCTCTAGAAAAACCATTTCCAAAACTATTAAATGGTTTGAGGCCTTTTAAACATGACTCTTAATCATCACCAGGACATTATAGCATCCATCTATTTCACCAAATTAATCTATGATATAATCATGATATCACTGTTGTGGATGGTTCAACCGTTCAAGTCAGCCGACTGCTATGTCCTGCTTTCTCAAGACTCTTCGAAATACCACCCCGTCGCTAAATTTATAACTTATCATCATAAGAGCCACCAAGACTCCAAGTTCATTACTGTCAGCATAATCAATTCAAAATCACCATCCATTCAAAATCATAAGTATGCAATTTTGAGAGTGGGACGTACTACTTCATGCAAAAATGCTGAAGTCTGCGACTGTTTTTGGACTTTCCCTTGCACGATCCGCTTTCATGAGAAAATACTCAGGCACTGACCTCTCTTTCATTGTCAGTTGCATTTGTTTCAATTTATTAGGCCATAGTTTACTGCTAAAATTAAAATAAACAAAAGAACTAGGAAAGAAGAGGGGTGAATTTGTAGGCCAACGTAATTTTAATGTGAATTTGCTGTCATTAATAGCCATCCAAAGTTCCTTTTTACTTGCCAATGAGGCATTAAACCAGTGATTGAAGACTCAAGGTTGAAAGTCTTGGGAATTGGAGGAGTTTGCAGTTCATAATATTTGCTTTTCTGATATAACATTAATGCCCTTAACATGCAACCAGCAATTTATTAAGGGATCCTAAAACGGAGTCGATGCATTTCAAAATCATAGAGTATCATGATTGAAAATTATGCTAGGTTACCTTTTTCCTTATTTAAAATATTTATATTGTAATCAAACAAAAGAAAATACTCATGGTTCCATGAAATTTCTCCACAAGTCACCTGCTTTCGCATCCAAACCAAATGCAGCATTAATACATGGCTTCTAGAATTGCCCATGTAGGCAATGGAGCTGTCTTCCTCTTTATTCTATATTAACTGATGAGCAAGGGCGGAGTTAGGAATTTTTTTTATTCTGGACTATTAAATAAATATATAAATAATTTTTAAGATCAATTATTAATTTATGTACATGAATTTTTGAAGTTAACAGTAAAGTTTTAATTCAAATACACTACCCAAAATATTAAAAAATAAATTTAAAAGTATATAAAATTAAAGCGAAAGTAAAAATAAACTCACTATTAAAGTTACATCTTTTGATATTTTGTGGAATATAATTAATCTATAATCGAATCTGAATCGATATTGTAGCAACCCCTCAACCGGGATAAAATAACAATCTCATGTCAACTGAAAAACAAAGTAATTAAATTTTTTCCCTCTTTCATTTCCTCCATCCTTCACTTGATTCTTCCCTAGATTAGTGTTTTATAAGTTGAACTTTGTAAGTTTACGAGGTTATTCTTTCACTTTTTTTATTTTTTTCCTTAGATTTTTTTTAATGTTTTTCCCTTACTTTTTTCTATTTCTCTCTCGCCTTTTTTTTTTTTTTTTATTCTGCCTCTGCCCAGTCGGCAACATATAAAAGAAAGGAGGAGCTGATTTGTTTTATTTTTTAATGGCAAATAACCATTTTACTCTTAATGAGTCATTTTGCTTTTATTTTACGGTCCTTTTTTTTTGTTAGCACTATCAAGCTCCATTCATTCTAAAATTTTAACCAGATTTTATTCAACATATTTTAAGATCCCTCATAAAATTTCAGCTCGATCTGATGGTCGGATTGAAAATTACATCCAATAACGTAAAACTGGTCAAATTGTGATTTTTCATCAAATTTCTAAATTTCTCCAAAAATTTTGAAATTTTAATCCAAGTTAAAGCATCATATTAAAAGGCTCCACGCAAATTTTCAAAAATTTTTTATAATTTAATTAAAAATTATGAATTTTATTTTACATAAAACTAGTCAAAAAATATTGATAAAATCTTGACCTGAGTTAAAGCCACCCCAGCCTTTGCCATAGCTCCGCCTATGCCGATGAGTGTAACGAGGGACATGGTCAATGGTCATGTCCACAGTGGGTGTAAGTATTCAGAAGGTTCGTTGTTGATGGTTAGAGGCCAACTAGGAGGAACTGGCATGGCTCAATGCTTTGGGTAAAATTAAAATTTAGTGAGGATCTATCAAAATAGCTAATATAATTACAAGTTCACACAGAGAATGCCTTCCGAATCAGCTGTAATCACGAATGCAAGTTCATAGTGTGAAGATCCAGAAGTTCATTGATGCTTATGGAATGATGAAAGACATGGAAGAAAATCCTAAGAATTGGGAAGGGAGAAAGGTCCACTTCCTTCACACAGGGCGGCTCCTTGGATTGTTTGACAAGGCAGACCAGATGTCTTCATTGGTGGGAAATTCAACTGTATCCTCTAATTTATATTTATTTTAATTTTGATCCTTAATAATTTGATTACTTGATTTTAATGTTTTTTTAAGTTATTGTTTTACAGTTTATTGAATTGGGTTCTTATTCTTTTAATTATTGTTTTTAATTCTTTTTCTTGGTTATTTTTTTAATTTTATCCCTCAACATTTTTTTTTTATTTTTTTTATCCAAACTTGATTATAATTTTTTTGATTGTTGTTTTTTTATTTTTAAAATTTAGTCCCTAACTTTTTTTTATTTAGTTTTTATACCAAATTTGGATCTCTTTATTTTATGATTGAAAAATTTACTTCGTTATTTTTTTTGTTTTTATCTTCTACGAAATAATCTCGATCTCATAATTCAGGTCATTGATTTTGAATATTAGTTCAATTTAAGTTCGGTCTTTTTTAGGTTATTTTTACAAAAAAAAATTAATTTCATAATTCGATATTGGGTTATTGACCTTGAGCTTCATGATTTATTTCTATTTCTTTTTTGTGGGGTTATTTCGATCTTATATCTCGGGCAATAGGTTAGTCGATTTTATCTGGATTGACTTAGGTTTTTTTTCTCAATATTTTTTAAGAAATTGATTTTTTTTCACTTCCATCATTTGACATTAAATTATTGATCATTGAGTTTTGTGATTTCTTTGCTTTTTTTTTTGGGTTATCCCGAGTGCGAGTTAGTCAAATTAATTCTGGTTGACTTGGGTTTCTCTTCAATTTTTTTTTATTGATTTAACTTTGATTTTTTATTTTCATACCTGTTTTTTAAAATTTAATTTTTTATCCTGATCTGAAATCACACATAGTGGATTAATCAAGATAACTTAGGTTAACATAGATATTTTTCTAACATTTATTTTTAAAAATTAATTATTTTTTTAATTATTATTTAACATTAAATTATTAAATCTTGAACTTTTTGATTTTTTATTTGGTAAAATTATCTATATCTCAAGATGAAACATTATTTTTTCACATTAGAAAAAAATTAATCATGCCCACAACCGGGTAAACACATGCCACTATCTACTGTAGCCGGAAAATCCCCTAGTTCAAGTCAGGATTGTCGAATCTGACAAAAAATCTAATCTAGCTTAAAATAAATTTGATGAGGTCAACAAAATCATTAAAACTCAATTAGATTAATCTAATTTTACCAAGTTAATATTTTTTTTCTAATTCAACTTAAAAACCAACTCAAATCAAGCTCTATCAACTCATCAAATCAAGCCAAGATTTAATAGCTATGATATCCTTCGACTTTTTTGGGTTGTCTTTGCATCGCTTTCTTGTTTTTATTTTTTTTCCCCCACAATTTATATCGCTTTCAATGTGACGCCTTTTAATCTACTAATGACATTGCGCTTTGCAACCAATCCTGGCATTGGAATCCCTAGAATTGTCTTTAAAAACAAACATTGTTCAAAGTTGAGTACAAAATTACGATAACAAAACACAACTGACCCCCGAATTCAAGGAAAAATCATGAACTTCATGCAGTAGCTTGGGATGCTGCAAGCCTCTTTCTAGCCTCCTCAATGATAGACAACTTGATACCCTTGCCCTTGGGAAGAGAAATCCATGGCTTGGTGCCCTTTCCAATGGTGAACACATTGCCCAAGCGGGTGGCAAACTCATGGCCAGTGGCATCTTGGACATGGATTGTCTCAAAGCTGCCCTTATGCTTCTCCCTGTTCTTGATTACTCCAACTCGGCCTCTGTTCCTTCCTCCAGTGACCATGACAACATTTCCCACATCAAACTTGATGAAGTCAACTATTTTGTTGTTCTCTAGGTCCAGCTTGATGGTGTCATTGGCCTTGATGAGGGGATCTGGGTAGCGGATGGTGCGCCCATCATAGGTGTTCAGGTAAGGGATTCCTTTCTGCCCAAACTGAATAGACCGAACTTTGCAAAGCTTAAACTGCGAAGGCATTAAACAAAAAAAGGAATCATTATCTGACGTGATTCCACTGTAAGACATGAAATTAAAAAATGCAATTCATTCTATCAAATTAGTTGATGGTCCAGAACAACAACAGAAAAAAATCACAGATAAAATAAACAAAACCATGTAGACAAAAGTATCACAAACCTTGGCCTCATCATCTCTGAGTGAGTGGAGCCGGAAGCGGCCTTTGGTGTCATAGAGGAGACGGAAGCTCTCATTTGTCTTTGGGATTGACACAACATCTGTAACGGAAGCAAAACATAGTAAGCAACCAAATAAAGATTATGGAATTTGAGGGAGAAAAATGAAAAAGAAATGATCATATAAGTGAAAAGGGGCAGAAACTCTAATAGTATATCACACATAATAAGCACTTCCAATCAAGCATGACAGAAGACAAGAGCTCTCATATCCTATCACACAAAGTGACCACTTAAAACAAGTATTAACTTCTAGCAACCAGGGACTCTTATAACCTACCTATCACACATATGAGCACTTGCGAACAACTATTTTGCTGTATTGAAGGCCTCAAATCCTTAATCAAGAGATGTGAAAATCAAAATAACAGCATGTTCATCCATTATTTTGAGCCAGAGATAGTAATAGTAAAAACTTCCTATTAAACCATCTACAACCAATACCAAAGCATTGAAAAGTACAAAATCCTAATCCCATCTAGACGATCCACATTAAAAAAAAATCGTAAAACTTGTAGGAGTTAAGCCAGAATTGCACATACCCATGAAACCAGATGGGTAAGTTTTATCTGTCCTGACCTTCCCATCAACAAGGACATGTCTCTGCATCAAAATAGCAATCACTTCACGGTATGTCAAAGCATATTTCAGCCTGTTTCGCAGAATAAGAATCAGAGGCAAGCATTCCCTAGATTTGTGGGGTCCAGATGAGGGCTTGGGTGCCTATACAACAAAAAATAAAACTAATCACAATCAACAAAGAAGAACAAGAAAGAAGCTAGTACAGGTAATAAAAAAAATTGACATTGCAGCATAGGGTCAGAGATTGCAAACATACAAATGCACCACCAAGTTTGTCAAGCATCCAATGTTTAGGAGCATTGAGCCTCTTCAAGTGTTTCTTCAACCCTCTAGCCTGTAATTCACCATAAAAGCAGCATCCAATTAAACAAGAGTGATGAGAAAAACATCTGAAAATTCTACAAACACGTAGATGCTATCGTTAAATCATGCACAGGTTAAAACAACAGCAAGACACACAGAAGGAAGATGAAGGGAAACAAATGAACAAAGACTTACACAAAGGTGTAGTAATAAATAAATAAAAAGGCTTCAATTGAAAATCCAAATTAGAAAAATCATTCACAAGATCTTACAGAAAATAAACAAAAAAATGGGCCAAATTTAGCAATCATCACTAACACACAAACGAGAACAGTAAATACAATTTTCACTTCATTGTGCAAAACAAAGTAACAATCATATCGCACAAATTCAACCGTATCAAAACCAACAAGAAACATTGTAAGCCCATGTTTTCTTTTAAGACGTCAACTACACAACACGATTAAGCATCACTGAGACAAGATGAAATCCTATGAGCTAGCTAATCCAACAACAAAACCAAAACCAAACCCAAAGAGCACATAACTTAAACGTTGAATTTAAAAAAAATAAAAAAAACAGCTAACCATTTTGCAAACGTAAAGTTGAAAAGGTCAGTAACTCTGCTGAGCTGCGCCTCTCTTGAGCCTCTTCTCCTCTCTTACGGCTTCCAAGTATAGACTGGTAGAGAGAGCTGCAAAGGCTGTATCTATTAGGGTTATTATTATTGATATCTTAATTAAACCGGGTCGGGGTAATGTTATTGGGCCTCCAATTTCTGGACTCTGGTTGGGCCCAGTTATTTGATCTTAAACCTTGTCTATATTTGTATAGTAATTTTACTGGTTACTAGCCTGGGTGCTGAGCGTTGTTTAAAAAAATAGTTATAATAGTTGCCCCGAGTTTTTTGTTTTTCTGGTTAAATTTATTTTTTAAATTATTTTATATTTAAAAATATATTAAATTAGTATTTTTTTCTATAATTTTAATATGCTATATTAAAAATTAAAAATAAATTTAAAAAATTAAATTATTTTAATATATTTTTATTCAAAAAACACCTCTAATCACATTACTACAGTAAAAAACAATTTTTTTAATCTAAACCACATTTATATTTTAATGCATCTTTTTATTTTATTAAATAAATCATGTTTTTTAGTCGCAATCACTATATTTTAAATAAAAATCTAATTTCAAAATAACAAGTTGTAGTAAAACAATATTAAAATAATACCTCAATACGTTGGAAAATAACAAAATAAAATAAATTAATGCAATAAAACAAGTAAGAAGCCTATTAAAAATAACAAAATAATGCATTTTTATTGAGCAATCATGAGCAAATTTTTTATTTTATTTGCATATTAGATGTATAATAATTAAAAAAATAAAATTTAAATATTTTCATAATAACCTATAATATTATTTAATAACTATACTAAAACTAAATAATAATTTAATTATCATTTTAAATATTTAATTTACAGGCATAAAAATCAAAACCTAAAAGAAAAAAATTCTTGATTAAAAAAAACAAACATAGAATTAAAAAAAGTCTAGCTCTGATTTTTGTAACCTAAAAACTCATTTTTTATCTGAAAACAAATAATAAACAATATAAAAAGCTCTCTAAACCAATTCTGAACCCCAAGTTCTTCTTGAGCAAAACTTGTTGTCTTGAAATGTTATCGTCCTTGCACTACCAAGTTCTCCTTTTCTTTGTTGTCATCTTAGAATTAGAGTGGAACTTAAAGACGTTAGATGCTGGACAAGAAGTTCTTTTATAATCCTCTGGCTGCACAGTAAAGAAATGGAAGGCAAAGCTAAAGGATTGCGCTTATCTTAACCGTATCATTTGTGAGCGGAAAGGAATTCAGCAAGTGAATGGAAAATAATCTATCTGAAGAGCATACAAATTGCCTTCCAATCCTTAATTATAAACCATCGACTACCATAGGTGAAGTTCTTATGCATCGATAGGAGTTTCAGTTGTAGCACTTCACTTTACAATATTTTGCATCATTGATATTTGACTGAAATGCATCAAGCTCAGACATGGTGACGAATGATAGACTTTAAGATATTCCTTTGTCCAAAAGCAGACCTTACGTGATAATTTCAAAGTTTTGTGGAATAAACTGTCGTAGATTTTGACAATACGAACTCCGAGCTTGAAAATTGCTAAACGAGAGTGAATGTGTCGTCATTTAAGTGGCTTGTGGCAGTGATTGCGGCCGCACTCGCAAGTAGTGTTGAAGATTGTTGATGCTTCTCCCTCATGATCTTCCCAGCTAGAGAGGGTTCTATGGATATAAACTTCCGGGTCAAATTTAAACATGACAAAATGCTGCAATCATCCCAGACTTTTTGAGTTTATTGCGTCAATCAACACTTGAGCCGAAAGACATGGTTTCAGTGCTTTTGTTCTTTATGCTGCTGATAGGCTTTCCTACTTCATAGTGCGTAAGTTTTCTTCCATATTACGCGAAGATTAATCATAGTGGGAACTCTGTATATTATTTAAAAATACCTTATTGGATGGAGGCTTGTGTTCCTTTTTGCAAATATAACCTTCAAAATACACCTTCTTGTTGGTTAGATTACAGCTCGAGTAGCAGATGAAACACTACCAGATGATTTTTGTTTTTGGAATCTAACAGAACATGTGACGATATCCTTTGATCCTTGTCCTTGAGGCATGTGGTTTTTATTAGAGAATGCAAAGGTGTTATATTCCATCAAGGTTAGTGTACAAATTAATTTAAAGGAATGTATACATTCCAACAGTTTGATATTTACATCCATCTCTTCTACCTAATACCCACAAGTTCAGAAGTAAGTTGTACTCAAAGTTGCATTTTCTCATGCTGCTTCTACTATCATCGACAGTGATAAGACCCGATATGGGATGAACCTGGCTCAAGACTTGGAGTCGTGGGTAAATCAAGTTTTTTATCGGGTCAATTCAAGTATTTTTTTCTTTTTTTAAAAAAAAAAACTTGAAGAGTTTTTTTTATTGATTAGGCTTCGGCCAAGTTGTAGATTAGCATGTTTGAATCTTATAGCTATGCTTTCATCAACGAAACAAGCCTTTCTTCTTCAATAAATCTTGTCTTATTATAATATGCTCTCAAGCACTGAAGATGGTGGTGGAGGAGGAAACAAATGATAAAGACGGGAGTAAGATGAACAGAAGGGAGAAAATTTTAGCAGAACGTACGGATGTTTGTAATACATTGTTTGGCATTGGCTGGTAGGTGTACTGTTCTTGTGTGAAGCTGAAGAAACAGCAGAAAACCTCTTAAAGTTGTTCGGAAGCTGGCTATTGGCAGTTTTTATAGTTGAGCAGTTCAAAGATGACTTGTAACCCTAGAAACCGTTAACCTCACATTAGGGAAATGAGGTCTCAAATCATATTACTAATAGTGATAATATCAGACAAGGAAAGATCCAACGGCCTTGATCTTGTTTTCATCAATAACCCAAATTGAGAGGTCTGCGATAATTAGCCAAAAAAAAAATCAGAAAAGTGTGAAGTTTCCATCAATTAGATGTCCTATAATACAACATTCTTCACATGAACACCCTATATATTCAACCTTATTATTTGATGTCCAAAACAAGTAACGAAATAGCTTAGCATCTTGTCACAGGGTTTGATTTGGTAACCAACTTGGGAAGGTCGGTCTTTGCAAAACGAAGAATTTAACAAAAAAAAAAAAAAAACTAAAGGAAGGGTTTTTATTATATCTCTCCTCACATTATACTATTTATTTAAATAATTTTTTCTTTTAATTTTAATTTCATTCTTCAATATTAGATTTACTAAGATTGAGTTTTATAATTTTTTTCAATTTATTTTTTATGAGATTATCTCAGACTCATAATCCAAACCGTGAATTTAATAGATTAACTTAATTGACTTCTTTTTTTTCAATTTCATTATTCAATATTGGGTTGATTGAAAATTAAATTTTGTAATTTATTTTGATCTTCTTTCTATGAGGTTACAAGTTTGGTGGGTTAAACCTAGTTGACTTGAGTTGTTTTTTGTATCTTTTTTTAATTGATTTTTTTTCAATTTTATCTTTTAACATGGGGTTGATTAAAAATTGAGTTTCATAATTTATTTTAATTTATTTTTTGTTGAGTTATCATGGTCTGATGATTTGAGTCACGGGTTTGACAGATTAACTCGGGTTGACACAAGTTTTTTTTTAATTTTTTTTATCAGTTTCATCATCCTTCGCTATTGAGTTTATTGGAAATTGAGTTTTGCAATTTATTTTGATTTGGTTTTTATGGGGTTATCATGATCTTATAACTTGGTATGTGGATTGGCAGGTTAACCTGAGTTGACACGAATTAATCTAATATGTTGTAATCTCGATATTTATTAAAAAATCTCATCTTAAATATTTATTTTCACTTAAACTATGATTTTACCAGTCATCCAAGTTATTTTTGAACCCGTCAAAATGACCGAGTCATAACAGATCAATTCCTAAACAATTTAAATTTTTCTTTCTACTAGAAAAAACATTAACAACACATTTTTTATGTTAAAAAACAAAAATTTTGATCCACCCCGCAATGTAAAGCGGATCAATAATCTAGTTATAACTAGAAAAGAATATATTCATTGAGTTTTCTTTTGGAGTTGAGTGAATTCCTCTTTCTTGTTAGAGACTGCTGCGACAAGAGAGTTGTATAGTTGGGAGTTCTTGTTAGCATGCAAAGTGTAAGAAAATTTCAAGTTCCCTCGTAGACAAAACTAACTCTTGGTAATAAGGAAAATCCGTAACGGCAAAAAAGAGTGAGTAGGTAAAACTGGTGAACGAACAGTCAAGAAAGATGTCTCCATTCATGAAACAGTTTAGTGTCAGAAAACGTTTTCCACATCGGTGATGCCATACAAACATGGACCTGGACTTGTAGACTCTAGCTAGAACACCCTTACTACGATTTTGATCCATTTGGATGGTTTTGTGAGTTCCTAGGGATTCCACATTAAATTTCTCAAGGTCAGAAGACAGAAAATGAACTAGAGAGGGAGAGAGAGAGAGGAGTTTGTCGCTGGTGAAGAAAGAAAACGGCTGAGTTAGTAGATGAGATGCGAGTCACCAATCTCTTGGGAAGGGGTTTTCCTCATGACATAATGGTGGGTGAAAGATGGGAGATGGCTTTCCCTCGGTACTTTTTTAACAAGCAATTCTCCTACCTGGAGAACGGTAGGCCAACAGTCAACAGAAGACTCATGCCCTTATTAAATATTGCTACCTGAATTTTAATTTGAAATGAAGGCATACTGCTAACAAGATCTTGTAGTACAATTCTTAACAACAAGGGATATTGAAGATTGAATGAAAAAAACAAAATTACAAGGCTCCTCATCAAGTCAAGCTCATCAAGATTCCACCTCATCCTCGGTAAACTTGTTTTGGATATTAGGTTTCTTTAACTCTTGGATTCTTGTCATCAGAAAATGGCTTTTAGCATCTCGGGGGGGGGGGGGGGGGGGGGGGGGGGGGGGGGGGGGTAGTTATATATTAGATCATTATTATGTGATACACGGCCGGTTAGATTATTTTTTTTAACATAAAAAAATATCTAAGTGTTGTTAATTTATTTTTAAATTAAAAAAATTAATTATGAAAGCAAAATTTAAAGTATATTAAACAATATTTATAAAAAAAAAATACGGCGACATATTAAATGTCATTTTAAAAAATATTAAGAAATCAACATATTAGATTTATATGGGTTAACCTATCAAATCTACAACAAAGATCATGAGACCATGATAATTATATAAAAAGCTAATCAAAATACATTATGAAAGTCAATTCCTTGTCAATCCAATGTTAAAGATGAAATTGAAAAAAAATTATTAAATTAAAAAAGAATGAAAAACTTATCCGAATCAACCCGAGTTAACCTGTCAAACCTACAATATTATAGGTTATGAGATTAGAATAACTCCATAAAGAGTAAATAGAAAACAAATATGAAACTCAATTTCTAACCAACTTAATATTGAATGATGGAATTAGAAAAAAAATAATTAAAAAAAAGATATAAAAACAATTTAAGTAAATTTGGGCTAACCTATTAAACTCGCGACCTATGTCATGAAACTGAGATAACTTCATAAAAAAAATAAATTATAAAATAAATTTCTAACAAATCTAATAAATTAAGGTATTGGAGGGTAAAATTAAAAAAAAAATAAACCAACTCAACCTGAATCAACCTACCAAACCCCTAACCTAGATTATGAGATCAGAATAATCTCATAGAAATCAATTAAAATAATTACAAAGCTCAATCAAAAAGACATTCAATTAAAAAATATACAAAAAATGAATATAGTCAACTTAAGTTAACCTATCGGACCTGTGATCTAAGTTATGAAATCAGAATAACTTTATAATGAAATAAAAATAATAATTATAAAGATTAATTTTCAATCAACCTAATATTAAAGAATAAAATTAAAAAAATTAATTAGAAAAAAGCGGTGAAAAAATAACCCGAGTCAATAATATATTACAAAGTTTCATTTTTAATAGATCTAATATTGAATGTTAACAATGGAAAATAGCTCTAGAAATTTTCATTGATTAAGAAATAGAGAATCATCCAAAACTTCAAAATAAATTTTTGACAACCGCATAAATAAGTTTACGATAATTACATAAATATTATTTCTAGCTTTCATGTATAATTTTAACTCTTCAATAACATATTACTAATCTTTTTTTTTTCATCAACTATCCAGTAGCTCTTCCAAACTAATAGTTGGCTGATAATAATTAAAGAAATGATTTTAGTTGACTAATAGAATTTACCTATTGTTACCTCACTTAAAAAATAGGAACTACTATTTATTATATCATATTTGTTCCTACGTACAAGCTATAATTTTAAATGCTATTTTTTAATTTCTCCTTATTTTTAATTTATACATATTCACACATCAATTAACCATTGTACACGCATATTACCAAAAACAAAACCATTATTCATTCATATATAAAAAAAATAGAAAGAAGAAAAGAAAAGTTTTGCATATATTATGAAACATGGTGTATATAAATTTATATTATAAATATAATAGGAAAAAAAAACCTTTTTTCTCCTGAAATAAAACCACTATATATGCATTCATATATATTCTACGTACCAAATATAGAAATTAGGTAATTTGCAGGGCATATATATTAGAGACCGACCATCCCATTATAAGGTTAGGATGGATTTTATTTGAAATTAATTGATTAATATTACCATTCTAATAGTAGAAAGGAAAGACCAGAATATGTTTGATTCAAAAGAATATATAGTTAATTAATGATGGATGCCTTAGTCTAACTCTCCACATGCACCTTTCTCAAGTTTGTAAAGCTAAAATGTTAGTTAATTAGGTCTGAAAAGTGATCAAAACCCGAAACGCCCTAAATAAATAACATATTAACAAACATTATCAAAATCTAGCTATAACAAGATTACCAACCTCTTCTGTATATCCCAAAGTACATTGCATAATCAACTTTTAATTACTTATAATTAACCCAACTCCCTTTTTCTAGCTAGGTGGCTAGGGTTTTGAATGATTCAGTATTCCCATTAGGGTTAACTACATTTCTGTTTAGTGATAGGAGCATTGTATCTTCATAAAATTAACAAGCAGGTTTTTTTTTTTGTTTTCATTTAATTTACTAGCTAGATGTTCTATAGCTAGAAGTACTGTATATATATATATAATAATAAATTAGAGAATTAAAAAGAAAAGCTAGGTGGGTTATAAGTAGACGTTGTAGGTTAGAAACTTGGGAAGATGTTGAAAGCAGAACGAAATTCACCCCACCAAGCAACCTCACCACCCTCTCTCACACACAGAGAGAGATATGCGTATAGATGATTACTTATAAACGTTTGTTAGCCTAGATGTTGCATCAATCGCTGGTAGAGGTCTGCCCAAACCTTCCTACTCTCTAACGGATCGAAAACACTTCTCTTCTCCCTCTATATACCTCCTTATATTCTCCTTGGCATCGATCTCCTTCATCTCTCCAATCATCTTCTTTGCCCTGTATTTAAGTATTCTAGCTAAACAATTAACCATCTCTCTCTCTCTCTCCCTCTCTCCCTGTAGTTACATATATATGCTTTGCTAGCTCTTCTTTGCTTTAGCAAGAAGAAGGTACAAGAATTGAAGTAGTGCTATAGCTATAGCTAGGGTTCATATATTCAAGTACTATAGAAATATCGTGCTTTTGGTTCTTGGGATTGGATTCTTTGATTGTTCTATTTAGAAGATTAAAAAAAATGTGTACTAGAGGCCATTGGAGGCCTGCAGAAGATGAGAAGCTTAAGGAGTTGGTTGAGAAGTATGGTCCTCATAATTGGAACGCGATCGCCGAAAAGCTTCATGGAAGATCAGGTGAAAATTTAAACCTAAAGAGAAACTAATTTGTATCCTCACAAATATTTTCATTTCAATATTTTTTTTATGTTGTTATTTAGAAACAACTAGGGTTTGGTACTGTATGCAAAAGTTGAGATATACTTGCAACTAATGGAAATTAAAAGGGAAGCTAACTATGACTGTGACTAATAACTAACAAAACGAAGTTTGAACAAATTGAATCAGGGAAGAGTTGTAGGTTGAGATGGTTTAATCAGTTGGATCCAAGAATCAATAGAAGTCCTTTTACCGAAGAGGAAGAAGAAAGACTTCTTGCTTCTCACCGGATCCATGGGAATAGATGGGCAGTTATTGCAAGGCTTTTCCCAGGTCGCACCGATAATGCAGTGAAGAATCATTGGCATGTCATCATGGCAAGAAGATATAGAGAAAGGTCTAGGCTTCATGCAAAAAGAACTGCTCAAGCTTTGGTAAACGAGCAAAAATTCTCTTCAAAACAAGACATGCAGATAAATTGTGAGACGAGGAGCTTTTCTTCATTTGTCAAGAAATATTGTGAGAAATTCGGCCAATATCCTTTGATCACTCACAGCTACTTACCGGCCTTTTGGAAAGAGTTCTACAGTGACGATCCAAGTAATTGTGAAGGTAACTAGATCGAGCTAGCATCATGGTGATGTGCTATAAATATACAGTTCGGGTTCTAGTTTTACAATATTGATAATAATTTCTTAGCTCTTATTGCTCATGTTCCTTACATACATGGCAATTGCAGATCAAAATCGGCCCATTGAGTTCTACGATTTTCTCCAAGTAAACACGGACTCCAATAAAAGTGAAGTGATAGACAATGCAAGAAGAGAGGATGAAGAGGTAGATCAGCAGGAAGTCATATTGGAACATCAGAGCAAGGCTGGCGTTCCATTCATTGATTTTTTCTCAGCTTGAAGATCTTCATAGCACAGCTTGGTGGTGTGTCAAATGAGTGACCAACAAATGCACAGTAATCATACACCTAATTAGTTACTCAGTCTTGTATCCTACAACTGCATTGACTCAAGAAATATTTAAGGGGAGAAACATGTACGTACGTAGCATATGTAGGAAATATTTCATATACATAAGAAAGCTCTATGCATAGAGAGACGAGGTTTTATTGAAGTTGCTAATCTAAATTAAATGTCAAGATCATCTACCTTTGTTGTTTACCGTCCTAGCACATGTACGCAAAACCACACCATCATCTATAGAGTGCGAGTCCATACATATATACCATTTCAGAATATTAATGGTTTGCTGATTGCAAAAAATTAGCATACAATAATATATATATTGTTAATTAGTACTTCATCTTCTCTATCCGAAGCGATTTTAGTGTATATATTGTTGCTTTTTCGTGAACAAGGAAAAAAAAAAGTTGTGATCTAAGGAGTTCTGATCAGTTGAGTTCTGTATAAGGAATTCTGGCATGGCTTTTTCTTATCAGTACTTAGTTTACAAATACATGTAATTTCTATGATTCCTAGATTGAAAAACTTGTGAAACTATAATCAACATTGTAATTTATTTTAACATGCATGGAGTTTGCATGGCATCAGTTGGAAGTTGGACGTTCTTGACATGGAATGTAACAGAAGGGAAATTTAGGTTTCAATATATATTTAGCTTGTTAGGATGCATAGTAGTTATTTTTACATATGACATAAGAACTGCTATGATTACCAAATGATTTAGCATTAATGAATTAATCCAGTTTTTCTAAAACCAAATAACTAAGTTATACGTGTTAAATAATCCCAAAAAAAAGGTTAGAGTTTCATAGATATTGTATAATGTAATTATAAAGAAACATTTTAATCTAATAACTTAAGCTGTTAGGTAAAGTTTCAAGATATGATTTATATTATTCTTCAACACATCCCTTTAAGTGGAAGCACTTTGAGCTTGAAACTTGCACAAACTCATACTATCTTGTGCTTAATTTTTATCAAATAAATAGAGATGGTGAGATTCGAACTCGTGACCGCTTGGTCATTAAGGCTCTAATACCATGTCAAAAAATCATCTTAACACAATAGCTTAAGCTGTAAGATAAAGCCCTAAGATATGATTTATATTATTATTTAACAGTGATGAATTACTAAAAACAAAGATCAACTTAACCTAAATACAAAAAAACTATATATAGGTTAAAACAAAAAAAAATAATTAAAGATATTATTCTACTCTTAATAAATAATAAAACAAAATAACTATATTTTTTTTATTAATGTGGATATCCGACTCAGCTTGCGCGCACCTCAACTAATCTCATGGGCTCTGAGTTAAAGATCATGCAAGTCTCTAATGGTCCTGGGATGACTCAAACTCGTGATTATTGAAGAGCAAACCCAAGATCTAACCAGTTAAGTTACCTCTCAGAGTTATAACATTTTTAATGATACGAAAGGTGGTTCTTTAGTACTTTGATATTATCATGGATATATTTTAAAAGATCTTACGTTTGTGTGTGTGTATCTACCTCCATCAACAACTTGATTGGATTGTATTGAGAACATCTTTCTTCATTTTCAATTTATTGGTAACATACTGACTGATGTTTGATGAATTCTAGACACTTTAACTCAGTTTCAGTTTGGTATCATGTCTTTAAATATTTATGGGATTGATATTGAACTTCATCCTAACATGCATATAATTAATAAATCTCTGGGAGCAGTAGCTTTGTGCCTTCTTCACGTATGGGATATCCTGGCACTAATCAGCAATAAAAATTGATTCGGGGCGTGCAGAAACCTAAATTTCGGAAGTTTTGGTCATTTATTTATTTATTTGGTTATTAGAAATATGCGAGGGATTGCAGTATACGCATAACTTTACAAGCTCCAATAATGCCATCGAAGATATAGTTTTACAATCTGACGTAACCTGTGGAAATCGACATGATGATCTTGACAGGACTTATAGCTACCCAATACAATTTAACTCTAAAACAGTGTATTAGGATGGAGTTTTTAGCTTGATTTTTCAACATCTGTTTTGTTAGATACAGATTAACGAGGCTGACTTTATTTGCAGCTTTGAAAGTGTTTTTTTTTTTCGGATAAACATAAATAAAAAACGTGTAAGAAACGAACTTTGATTTTGATGTTATTAATTTATTGTAATTGAAATTATTTCTAAATTTTTGTAATTTATTGTGTTTCTTCTGGCTATTATTTGAATAGCTATTTCAATAATAAATTAATCTAATTCTTATTATTATTATTATTATTATTATTATATAAAAAAAACATATGTCTCGGATTTAATATCTAGTTCATGAAATATTGGTGCGAATTAAAATGACTTTAGATATGTGGATCCAACAATTATTCTTAACAGTTAAATATCCATTGATATTTCATCAATCTGCCTTTTCGATCCCCCTACTTATTAATTAAATCTGTTTTCGATTACATGTTTCTTTAATTTGGCATGTGTGCTTCTGGATAATTAAGAATCAAGAACATAAAAATTCATTGTACAATATTGATATTTAAAGCTCCTCAGGGGACTGGATAATTTATTGGAGTGATTCTTGTGTCTTTTTGATACATGAAGAATTAATTCATTAATCAAAATCAACTAAACAGGTGGCTCAAACCTGCTATGCAAAGCTTTGTAAATTTTTTTTAAAATTTTTTTTTTAATAAACTTGGCTCGACCCGATGGGTCTATCTAGTAACTAGTCGATCTAAAACTAGACCAAAGTTGGGTTTCATATTTAGAGTTTATTTAAGAGTATGGTAGAGGTTACTTTTCAATGGACTTTTGCTTGAAAATATATTAAAATAATATTTTTTAAATTTTATTTTTAACATTATATCAAAATAATTTAAAAACATTAAAAAATTAATTTAAAATTCAATTAATCAAAAAGTACAGAAAATTTCAATTCAACACGAAACATGAATAAATAGTGGATCAGAAAACCATCCTACACAAAACAGTTGAGAATAATAGAATGTGTTAGGTTGTGCCTTAGTCAACCTTCCTATTTATATAGATGCGGCATAACACTGCAGTAACTGTAGGGATTACAACATTAGAATAATCCTATATTAATTTTCTATTCTGATATATACATGCTATACATTCTATAATATGCCCCCTCAAGCTGAGGGTGGGGGATCAACCTGAAGCTTGAACCGAAAAGCAGTAAAGGATGTAACAGGAAGCGGTTTAGTGAAGACATCGACAAGTTGATCCTAAGAGGGAACAGAATGAATCTAAATCTCTTTCTTGGCAACGCGGTCACTGACAAAGTGATAATCCACTTCAACATGTTTAGTACAAGCATGGAAAATAGGATTGGCTGAGAGATAGGTAGCACCAAGATTATCACACCAAATGGTAGGAGCAGAGACTGAGGGAACTTGCAAATCTGTTAACAAGTATTGAAGCCAAATGACTTCAGCGGTACCATCAGCAAGGGCTTTATACTCAGCTTAGTAGAGGAGCGAGCAACCGTGCCTTGCTTGCCAGATTTCCAAGAAATCGGCGTCTGACCAAAAAAGACAAGATAGCCACCCGGAGACTTGCGATCATCAATACTACCAGCCCAATTTGCATTTGTAAAGCCATGTAAAGCAAAAGAGGAGCCTCGAGTGATATGAAAACCATAAGATGTCGTACCTTTAAGATAACGGAGAATACGCTTAACAGCGACCCAATGAGAATCTATAGGAGCATGCATAAACTGACAAACTCTGTTAACAGAAAACATATATCTTGATGGGTGAAAGTAAGATATTAAAGAGCACCCATGATTTGACGAAATCATGTAGGATCAGAGAATGAGTGATCCGGTAATAAAGTGACTTTCGAAGGGGAGACTAAAGTATCAACAGGTTTACAGGAAGTCATACCAGCTCGGGTGAGGATGTCAAGAATATATTTATGTTGATGCATCATTAAACCCATACCGATAGACTAAACTTCAATACTCAGAAAATAGTGAACAACACTTAAGTTACGAAGCTTGAACTCAGAGCTGAGTAACTGTATAAGGTGATGAAGCATAGCAGAGTTATTATCCGTAAGCAGAATATCATCAACATACATCAGGAGATAAAAGATATTAGCACCATCAGATAATATAAATAGGGAAGTGTTAACCTTGGAAGCTTGAAAACCGATGGAGAGCAAAAAATCACTTAGACGTGTGTACCATGCTCTTGGTGCCTGTTTCAAACCATACAATGATTTGTGCAATCTGCACACATGAGATGGAAGAGAGAAGTCAACGAAACCTGGAGGTTGTTTCATGTAGATCTCTTCAGTAAGAACACCATTGAGGAAGGCATTATAAATATCAAGCTGATGAATCTTCCAATTTCACGAAACCGCGATAGAGAAAACCAATCAGACAGTGGCCTGCTTAATAACTG